>NW_025814889.1:31756000-33054000 GCF_022079265.1 Lynx rufus | reverse complement strand
CTCTCTTTCTGCCCCTCACCCTGTTTGCGTGTACATGCTCTCTCTCACTATCTCCAAATAAGGAAATACAGTTTTTTAAGTTACTGTGTCTATTAAATATATCAGTTCTCAATTGGCACAATAATGCTGTATAACAAATAACAACTTTAAGGCCACAAACATTTACTTAGGCTACAATTCTAACATTGGTGAATTAGAGTGATCTCAAATGGGCAATTCTTGGAGTCTCTCCTGACTGGCACTTGGCCAGGTAGTGTCTGATTTGGCTGGAACAATTTACATGGTTTGTGTCTAATCCATGAGCCTCACCTCATGGCAAATTTGTGTGTCCATATTCTCATGGCAAAGACTGATGAGCCAGAGGGCCAGAGGAAACTTCAGGCACTTTTTCAAGCCTTTGTTTTCACCATTTTGCTAACATGGCCAAAGAAAATTATTTGAGTAAATCTGAACCTAAGGTAAAACACCCAATCAAGTGGGAGAGCACTGGAGATTTAAAAAACAATGTGTGAAAAAGGGAAGGATAAAACTCAAGGTCATAAATGAAATAAATATAGTACAACAATGAACGAGACTTCCTGAATAATAAATTACAGAGAAAAAACACAAGAGCACAGATGTTCCAATTATTCATTATACAATGAATTTTAAATAACTGTGTTTAGTCCATTCAAAAATAGAATGATGTAACAAAACAAAAATGGAGACTTTCTTTTTTTTCCTTTTTTTATTTTTAAATTCAAGTATAATTAACATAGTATTATATTAGTTTCAGGTGTGCAATGATTCAACAATTTTAAAAATTACTCAGTCCTCATCACTGTGTGTACTCAATTCTCTTTATCTATTTCACTGATCCTACCTATGCACTTTTCATCTAGCAACCACTAGTTTGTTCTCTGCATTTAAGAATCTGTGTTTTCTTATTTGTTTGTTTGTTTTTGATATCTATTTTTTTTTATTTCCTTGTTTCTTAAATTCCACATATGAGTGAAATCATATGGCATTGTCTTTCTCTGTCTTATTTCATTTAGCATTATACTTTCTAGGTCCATCCATGTTATTGCAAATGGCAGCATCTCATTCTTTTTAGGACTAATACTCCATCTTCTTTGTCCATTCATCTATGGATGAATGCTTGAATTGCTTCCATAGCTTAGCTATTGTAAATTATGCTGCAATAAACATAGGGGTGCATACATCTTTTTGAATTAGTTTTTTAATTTTCTTTTTTTAAATTTTTTAATGTTTTATTTATTTTTGAGAGAGAGGCAGAGTGCAGGCAGGGGAAGGACAGAGAGATTAGGAAACACAGAATCTGAAGCAGGCTCCAGACTCTGAGCTGTCAGCACAGAGCCTGACATGGGGCTCAAACCCATGAACAGTGAGATTATGACCTGACCCAAAGTCGGATGCCTAACCAACTAAGCCACCCAGGATCCCCAGGTTTTCATTTTCTTTTGGTAAATACCCAATAATGAAATTACTGGATCATACGGTAATTATATTTTTAATTTTATGAGGAACTTCCATACTGCTTTCCATAGTGGCTACACCAGCTTGCATTCCCACCAGTAGTGCATGAGGGTTCCTTTTTCTCCACACCCTTGCCAACACTTGTTATTTCTTCTGTTTTTTTTTTTTTTTTTATTTTAGCCATTCTAACAGGTTTAAGGTGATTTCTTTCATTGTGGGTTTGGTTTTCATTTCCCTGATAGTGATGTTGATCATCTTTTCATGTGTCTGTTGGCCATCTGAATGTCTTCTTTGGAAAAATGTCTATTTGTCTCTTAATTTTTAAGTGGATTTTTAAAGCAGATTATTATTTTTTTTTGGTGTTGAGTTGTAGAAGTTCTTTATATGTATTGGATATTAACTCCTTATTAGATATATCATTTGCAAATATCTTATCCCATTCAGTAGGTTGTGTTACTGTTTTGTTGATGGTTTCCTTTGCTGTGAAAATCTTTTTATTTTGGTGTAGTCCCAATAGTTTAATGTATATTTGTTTCCTTTACCTGAAGATACATAGCTAGAAAAATGTTGCTAAAGCCCAATGTCAAAGAAATCACTGCCTACGTTTTCTTCTAAGAGTTTTATGTTTCTAGGTCTCACATTTAGGTGTTTAATCTATTTTGAGTTTATTTTTATGTATGGTATAAGAAAGTCCAATTTCCTTCTTTTGCATGCAACTTTTCAGTTTTCCCTGCACCACTTATTGAAGCAACTATCTTTACCTCATTGTATATATATATATATTTTTTTTTCTTTTGTCACACATTAAATGACCAAATAAGTGTGGATTGATGCACTGAGTATAATGTTACTTATGAGTTTTTCATACATGGCCTTTATTATTTTAAGGTATGTCCCCGCTAACCCTTCTTTGTTGAGAATACATGTTGTATTTGTCAAATGCTTTTTTCCATCTATTGAGATAATCATGTAATTTTTATCCTTTCTTTTATTAATATAATATATCATGTTAATTGCTTTGTGAACATTGAACCACACTTGCATCCTTGGAATAAATCACATTTAATTTTGGCAAGTAACTTTTAAAAAAATGTATTGTTACATTCAGTTTGTTAGTATTTTGTTAAGGATTTTTTTCATCTATGTTCATCAAAGATTTGACCTTTAGTTTTCTTTTTTCTTTTCTTTCTTCTTTTCTTTCTTTCTTTCTTTCTTTCTTTCTTTCTTTCTTTCTTTCTTCTCCACCTCCTCCTCCTCTTCTTTTCTTCTTCTTCTTCTTCTTCTTCTTCTTCTTCTTCTTCTTCTTCTTCTTCCTGTAGTGTCCTTATCTGGTTTTGGTATCAGGATAATGCTGGTCTCCTAGAACGAATTTGGAAGATTTCCCTCCTCTGTTGGGAATTTTCAACAAAGAGTTGGAGTTTATAAAAAGTAACTGAATGAAAATTGTAAAACTGAGAAATAAATTACACGATGTTAAGAACTTATTAAGAACTCATTGGGATGGATTTAAAACAGTTTGGACACAGCAATATACAAGAGTAGTGAATGCAAGATAGTTAAATAGAAAGAAAAATTCAAAGACTGTAAAGGACAGAATATGAAGGGAATGAATGTACATATTCTTACAATGTTTCTATCATGCAATTTTTTTTTTCACAAACCAATACTTTTCTATTTTCAGATGCCTTTGCTTGACTTTTAAGGCCTTTTATTAAATGTCCTGTAATGCTCATTGGATCTTAAAACCTCCTTTACACAGGGGATATTTACATTTCTCTTTCAAAGTTTTAAATCTTCTAAATCTTACCCATTCTTAATTGATCCCTAAAGAGATACCTCCAATGAAAATCTCCCACAGTGGTCATTTCAGAAATCCTGTTGGATTTTTTTAATAGCCATTACTGTAAAATTTAGCATGCATGTTCTGTCTGCTTAGCTGAATTGTAAAATATCTGAGGACTAGTCAGTCTAATATTTCATTGGTAATCATTTAGAATGCCCATTGAGGTACCATCCTATGTATCCATAGAAAGAGCATGGGTAGAGCTGAACTTTTGGGCAAGCAGGAACAGGAATGGAATCACCATAAGGTAGAACATTTCCATGTCTCTGTTTCTACCAAGAACAACTTGCCCCACAATTCACTACTTCATCACAAGACAGGAACTAACGTCTTTGCTTCAGGCCAAGATTTTTATTTGTTTCTTTTGGTTAGATGCTACCCCTGATCTGATCAGTAGTAATTAAGTACTGAGAATCCTCATTAGAACCCCATGATTTTTCTGTAGGGGGAATCTCCCCCCTAAAAAAGAAAACAAAAACAAAAATAAAAAACAAAAACAGAAACAAATAAACTGCTAGTATTAGAAAAAATGTGGAATATTAGAAAAAGAGTAAATTTTGCACTACAATATTTAGTAAGTAATTTTCTAGTTTAAAGAAAGAACAAAGGAAAAAAAAAGAACAAAGGAAGGAAAATCACCAACATCACCTACATTTGATAAGATATGGTTTGGGTTATTAACCATATGTGTCCTTGCAGTATGCAATTATGATCAATTGAGAGATACATATGTGCAAATAAGAAAGGAGGGTACATTTGATTGTTCTTTTGATCCAAAGCTGGAAAATGCTCCATAAGAAAAATTATATTTTGCAGCCCACCATTCATTTCATTTTGTTTCATGACTTTTAAGAATTATTAATTTTAACAAAAATAAAAATTGGAAATGAATGAAAATGATTAACTTGAAAGAATGTTAGCTAATAATGGGGCATATGCAAAAATACATGACTTTGAGCTTTATATATATGCACTAAGAATGATTTAAAATGTAACTGACCAATCACACAATTACTAGGTTCATATGAGACAAGCAAATCAATTGCTGATGGTAAGTACCACTATTCCTCATTCTAAATAAAACAATTCTCTCAAGGGTCTTCTTAAATATAAAGAATGAGATCAGTCCATAACAACATTCCAATGGCATCAAGCTTTAATTTGAAATTCAGCAAAAACCATTCTGTCCCCACAAGGGACAATACAAGGTTCAAACTGGATCATTTAAGCCAGTCCTTCTTAGTATAGGTAATTTTGACCCCATTAAGCAATGTCTGGAGACAATTTATTCCAGTTGTATTGAGATATAATTGACATATAATATTGTGTAAGTTTAAGATGCACATGTTGATCTGATAACACTTACATACTGCAAACTGATTACTACATAACGTTAGGTAACACCAACATCATATGACATAATTATCATTTCGTTTTTGTGGTGAGAACATTTAACCACCTGGTAACCATTACTCTACACTGTTTCTATGAGATTGGCTCGTTTAGATTCCACATATAAGTGATATCATACAGTGTTTGTCTTTATCTATCTGACTTATTTTTGTTAGCACAATGATCTCAAGTTCCATCCATGTTGTTGCAAATGACAGCATTTCCTTCCTTCTAATGGCTGCATAATATTCTGTTGTACATCTTCATTATTCATTTATTTGTTGATGGTCATGTAGGTTGTTTACATATCATGGCTATTGTGAATAATGTTGTAATAAACATGGGATGCAGATATCTCTTTGATATCCTGTTTTCATTTTCTTTAGATATATACCTAGAAATAGAATTGTTAGATCATATGGCTGTTCTATTTTTAATTTTTTGAGGAATCTCCATACTGTTTTCCACAGTTGTTGTACCAATTTAAATTCCCACAAAGTACACAAGGGTTCATTTTTCTCCACATTCTCACCAAAATGTGTTGTCTCTTTTTTTTTTGATGATAGCCATTCTAAAAGGTGTGAGGTGACATTTCACTGTGGTTTTTACATTTCCCTGATGATAAATGATGTGAACATATCTTCATGTACCTATTTGCCATTTATATGCCTTCCTTGGAAAATGTCTGTTTAGTTCTTTTGCCCTTTTTAAATCAAATTGTTTGGTTTTTTGCTATTGAGTTTTATGAGTCTCTTACATATGTTGTATATTAACTTCTTATCAGATATATGGTTTGCAAATATTTCCATTCCATTGGTTGCTTTTATATTTTGGTGAATGTTTCTTCACCTGTTCAGAAGCTTTTCAGTTTGATGTGGTCTTACTTATTAATTTTTGCTTTTGTGCTTTTGATATCATATCAAAAAAATCTGACAAGATTAATGTCAAGAAGGTTTTTTACTATGTTTTCTTCTAGGAGTTTTACAGTTTCAGTTCTTGTTTATTAAGTCTTTCAATCAATTTTGAGTTAATTTTTGTGAGTGCAATAAGATAGGGGACCAACTTATTCTTTTGCATTTGATTATCCACTTTTCCCAACAGAATTTATGAAGACAGTATCCTCTCTACACTGAGAAAGACACTTGGTTCCCTTAACAAATAGTTGACTGTCTATGCAAGAGTTTATTTCAAGGGTCTTGATTTTGTTCCATTTGTATGTGTTTACTGTTATGCCACTAACATACTTTTCTGATTACATACTCTTCTGATTGTTTTGTACTGTAGCTAAAATCAGGAAGTGTGATACCTAAAGTTTTGTTCTTCTTTTTAGGGTTGCAATTGCAATACAGTTCTTTTTGGTTCCTTACAACTTTTAGGATATTTTTTTCTACCTGTGAAAAATGCCGTTGAAATTTTTATAGTGATTACAATTAATCTATAAATGACTATGATTAGTATTGACATTTAAAAAGTTTTAATGATCCATGAACACAGGATACCTATCCATTTGTGTATTCTTAAATTTCTTCCATCAATGTTTTATAGTTTTCAGTAGGCAAATGTTTACCTACTTGGTTAGATTTATTTCAAAGTATTTTATTGTTTTTGATGATATTGTAAATGGGATTTTTAAAAGTTTCTTTTCAGAAATTTCATTGTTAGTGTTTTAAAAGCAACTTATTTCTGTATGTTGATTTTCTAGCCAGCAACTTTTCTGAATTCATTGAATAGTTCTAACAGCTTTGTGGTGGAATATTTAAAATTTTCTATGTTTTAAATCATCTACAAACAGAAAATTTTATTATTCCCTTTTCAGATTGATTACATCTTATTTCTTTTCCTTGCTGATTGCTCTGGTTATAATTTCTAGCACCATGGTGGATAAAAGTAGTGAGAGTTGGACCATTGTCTTGTTCCTAATCTTAGAAAAAAAGCTTTCAATGAACATGATACCATTGAGTATTATTTCAGCTATGGGCTGGTCATAAAAGGCCTGTATTGTGTTGAGGTATATTTCTTATACAGCCAATTTGATGAGTGTCTTTTATCATAAAATGATGTTGAATTTTGTCAATTTTTTTCTGCATCCATCAAGATGCTCATAAAGCTTTTATCTTTCATTGTATTAATGTGGTTTATCACATTTATTGATTTTTGTATATTGAACCGTCTTTGTATCCCAGGGCTAAATCTCATTTGGTCATCATGTATGATTTTTTAATGTGCTTAAATTATGCTTGCTAATATTTTGTTGAGAAATTTTGCATTGATATTCATCAATAAAATGTTCCTGTAAGTTTTTTATTTTTATTTATTTTTTCTTTCAGTGCTCTTAACTAGCTTTGGTAATCAAGGCAATGCTAACCTCGAAGATGAATTTGGGAGTCTGCCCTGTTCTTCAGTATTTGGAAGAGATTGAGAAAGATTGGCATTAATTCTTCCTTAAATGCTTGGTAGAAGTCATCCCAGAAGACTTCTGTTCCTCAACTTTGGCAGAGGTGGGGGGCAGTTATTACTGATTTGATGTCCTTACTTAATTATTGCTCTGTTAAGACTTTTGATTTCTTCTTGATTCAGTCTTAGAAGGTTGCATGTTTCTAGGACTTTAGCAATTTCTGTTTGGTTCTCCTTTTTTAACTCCTCATTTTGTTCTTGTGTTGTTTTCTAGATAATGTTAAATTATGCATCTGTTTTCTTGTGGCTCTCTGATTGTTTTTAGAAAAATTATTTTAAGGGCACCTGGGTGGCTCAGTTGGTTAAGTATCTGCTTCTGGATTTTGGCTCAGGTCGTGATCTCATGGTTTGTGAATTTGAGCACTGAATCAGGCTCCTCACTGACAGCACAAAGCTTGCTTGAGATTCTCTCTCTCTGCCCCTCCCCTGCATGTGCACTCATGCTCTCTCTCTATCAAAATAAATAAATAAACTTTTATAAGAAAAAAAAGGAAAAATAATTTTGATATCTTTATCATTTGATTCCTGGATCTCCATTTCTTTGAGCCCAGTTACTGGAGGTTTACTTTTCTTTATGACCCTCATAGCCTAGCATAGGTGTCTGCATGTTTCAAGAAACAGTAACCTCTTCCATATTTTATAGATTGACTTCAATAAGGAAAGACTTTCACTTAGATACAGCACATGCTTGAGCACACTGTGACCCTGTGTTGAGTGGTACAGGATAACCTTGTGTGAGGACATGTGGTTGTTCGGATCTTGAGGGTGAGGGGCATTATGTCTCTGAGTTTCAGACAATGGTTTCTATAGCATTGACAACTGTGTGGTTCTTTTCAAGCACTGTGGAAGTGTGCAATGGGACCGGAGCAGGCTATAGTGGTGGCTAGAACTTGTGGGGTGCACACAATTGGCTCTGGTGGCCATCATCAGGTGTATGTGCACTGGCAGGGCTACTTGCAGACACATAGGTAGTCATGGGAACCAGGCATGGAGACAACAGTGGGTTCACTGACAGCTCTGGAAGCCCTGGAGGTCATCACGCACTACCATGGCTGCTGGGTTTTGCCATGGGCACATGACAGTAGAGCCTGATGATGGGGGTTGGGCTGGGGGCAAGCATGTAAACAACTGGAAGGGCTAGCTGATGTCAATTGCAGTGGTGTAGGCCAGTGACAAAAGACAGAGCCTGATGCAGGCCCACGTGTACCTGTGAGGGTGCAGGCTGTTAGTGTGCTATTCTATGGCTGAACAATCTTTTCTCTCACTACCCCCATTTAATGTACACTGCAGTGGAAACTGGTGATAGGTGTCAGGCCAGGCCAGCACATGCAAGTACGCATCTTCAGGGTTGGGGTGAGCTAGCCTGAAGCACAAGCATGGTGGTGGAGGTCAGCCTTAGGAGTCTAAGCTGGCATCTTGCACCGTGCAACCTCAGAGGCTTGGGATGGCTCCAGTCCACTTTCTGGGCTTCTGCAGGAGGAGGGGAGGGAGGGTGTTGTGAGGTACTCAGGCAGCTGGTGTCAGCAACTGCTTATACCTGTTGTATGAGAGCTGGAGAAATCGGCAGTGGGTCTTTTGTGGCTGTTCTGGCATTGGTTCTTTTCAGTGATGAAATCTGCTGCATTTGCTCACTGCTCTTGTTGTATGGCTGTTATTGGTATCTCCTGCTTTTCTTCCTTATTCTCAGCCATCTCTATGTTTCAACTTTTCAGGTCTGGGTGGGGTGAAAATGAAATGGATTCTCTCCAAAAGGCTGGAGAAGATGGACACTTTCCCCACCCCTTTATTGGCAAGGGGAACTCTTTCTAGCTAGTAAGTTTCCTCTTGTGAGAATGAGATAATGTATTAAAAACAAAGGTATCTTTTTTCTCTTCTTGTGTAGTTATCTTCAGGCTTTTTGTTTTTGCTTTTCCACTGTGTTGCTGAAGTTTCTTAGGCGGACTAGAGTTCTCCCAGGCTGTTTTTGTTCATTGGTAGCTGTCTAAGTATTGCTCTTTGTAGAGGGACAGAGGCTGGGGTCCCCTGTGTTGCCATTTTAGTGATGGAGAATATGCCTCACAGTATTTTTTATTGTCACAACTTGGAGGAAGGGTGTGTTACTGGTATCTGGTAGGTAGAGACAAAAACTTTTGCTAAACATCCTACAATGCTTGGGATAGTGCCCCCTCAAGTAATCATCCAGTTTTCAATGTCAGTAGTGCCAATGCTGGCAAACCCTGAGCTAAGTCTTTTCTTCCTTTTCTGTTTTTTCCTTTCCTTTTCTTGCTTGCAACTTACTGCCAGTCAATATACTTCTTTCTCTCATCAAACCTTATCAGATGTAAGTGTATATATATGTGTGTATATCTTTAAGACAGAATGTACATATGCATTTTTGTCAGTCAGTTTTTGATTGTATCTATTTTGAGAGATTATTCTAGAAGAAAAACATTTAATCTAGTTTATTATTTAGCCATACTTATTATTGCAGAAAGAGAATAACAACTGAAATGAGTTTATTTATTAAATTTTGGACTGTTTATGGAAATTATATAATTTATATCACCCATTACCAATTATCACTAAAATATCTGGCTCTGCTCTCATCATTTTCTCCATTTGTTCTGAATTTTGGCAGGACTTTGTTAGTAATAAATATGTTGTTACAGGTCAGTATGTTCATGCAAGGTAATGTGAAAAGGAAGATATTGTTCTAGTGAGGAAGATTTACACTGGAAACTGCCATTTGCATTCTCATCCTGAGTTCAAATGCCTTTGACAATTTACCTACCTATAATTTTGACAAATAATTTTTCTCAAGTGGTAATTACAAAGAGATCCTTCATATTGTCTATAGAAATGTTATACATCCGTTTGAAAACTGTCACCTGGCTCTTAAACACATCTTCATTTAAGATAAGAAAATGATTATAAAATTATAATAACCTGTGTCAGCTGGGAAGTAAGACACAAAGAAGAATCACTTAATTATTTTAATATGACATCAACAAGTTACTTCTCCTAATTTTCCTTAGCTCTGCGTTTAGACTTTGAAACTGGCAACTGCCCTGACCTCCAGCTTTTGGCCTACCCTCGGGATCCTGCCTCTCCCAAGGAACCCAATGGCAGTGCCTAGGTACTTGCAGAGCCAGTCTTTCTCTGTGCCCTGACCACAAGCTGTCAGTCTCCTGTTCTGCCCAGCACTCATCCCCAGAGAAGGCCTGTATGCCTGCGGGCTTCCCTTTGGCATGCAAATAATGGTGACATCAGAGAGAGGTAGACAGGGAACCTACTGGGAGCTTTTCATTTGGGTTTTTTCTTCATGGAAGGGGAAAATCTATGGTCCTATTTTTATCTTGAGAAACTTCTAGGTTGAAAAATAAATGCAGGAAGGCAAATTTAGTTTGCAGACTATAAAGACTTATTCTAATCTCTCCTCCTTTATGGGAGTAAAAATTGACCTTTCCCAAAGAGTTAATATAGTACTGGCTGACTTTCTAAATCAGTCTTGTCAATGACCAGGATATCATTCTCCCAGAATATCTATCCAATGCCTAGAATAATAGATTTTATCAAATTATAAACTAGAATTTATTGAGAGTTTTTCTTTTTTTAATTTTTTTCACATTTATTTATTTTTGAGGGAGGGAGGGAGGGGCAGAGAGAGAGGGAGACACAGAATCCGAAGCAGCTTCAGGCTCTGAGCTGTCAGCAAAGAGCCCTAGGCAGGGCTTAAACCCACTAGCCATGAGATCATGACCTGAGCTGAAGTCAGACACTCAACTGACTGAGCCACCCAGGTACCCCAATTAAGAGTTTTTCTAAGTATAAGTATCCTGACATGGCCTCTGCATTCACTAAGTGTGGAGTCTGGTAGAGGGACCGAAACTAACAGCCATGAAACAATTAGCAAGCAGAGCAAAGTTTATAATAAATTACTCCGTTGAAAAGCAGAACTTCTAAGACCGTAAGAAGTACACAGAAGAATGGCTAAACACTAAATTTAATTCGTAAACCTTACATTTCTTTCGAATCGAGGAACTTATTTAATTCTGCTTTCTTAGCCAAGAGAAGATCTGTGTAATGTTTATGTTTCTTCTACATGATGCCAAAACATTCAGGTGAAGAAGTAGAGTAATTTTGTATATTATCCAGTGTAAATATATCACTTTTGGCAGGCCTCACAAACTTCTATGTGTTTAGGTGCTAAGAATGTAGCGTATATTAGTGAAAAGAGTTGGCAAGGGACCATCAAGAGTAATGATCACTGTTGCAATCTATAAATCCCTTGCTCATCCAAAGGATATACTAGAAATGCAAACCTAATATTGGCAAACTGTGTCCTATCTTAAGAAAATCTGAAAATGCAGACATTTTTAATATAAAATCTTCTAGTTTGTAAACATTAGTAACAATGAAAAATATTTTTAAATGACTATAGGCCAACTAAAACAAATCTACACGTTGAAGAATATTTAAAGCATGGATTATTTATGTGTGATGGTGGGTATAGTGGGAAAAGACAGAAGCAAAAGGGTAAACAGGAACCAGATTCTATCAGAGCATGCAAGCTATGGAAAGAAATGTGTGCTGTGCTCTAACAGTAATGAAGGATTTTAAACAGGGAAATGATCTGATAAAACTTTCATTTTCAAAAGTTCTTTGTAGCTGGATATAGTTTGAAGCATGGATCGAAGTGGGCAAAATTGTCAGGGGAATCAGGAAGCTGTTGCAGTATTTAACGTATATATAGATGGATATATATGTATATATGTCATATATATATATATACACATAATCATCTATCTATATCTCTATATACATATAGATGTTTGAATGTTATATATAATGTATATGACATATTATGACATACATATATCATATATTATATGTTATATAATGTGTTATATATAATATGTTATATATATGTGACATATATAATGTACCTCATACATATGGTTACATATAAATCTATCATCTATCTATCAATTGATCTATCTTATCTACTATCTATTTATCTAAACTGCCTTTGGCAACAGCATTATAAGGTATGGGGGCAAAACATATTTTGCCCCAACAAATTAGCATAAGAACTGCAAAATTTTGGTTTCTTTTTAATAACTTTATTTATTTATTTATTTATTTATAACAAAAAATTGTTGATGATCCCCACTAAATTTGGGATGATTTTTTACACAGTAATAACTAACTACAACACGGTGTGTGTGTTTAAATTCTTCAACAATTTGAAAGGTAAAACATGGTATCTCTTATTGTTTAAATTGTATTTCCTTAATTGTCTATTAGGCTAGTTTTCTTCTTTTTCTCCCTTCCTTCCCTCCTTCCATTTGTATTGCTTTCAAGAATTACTTCATCATTAAGAACTTAAATTTTAAAAAGAATTACATTATACACCACCAGTGATTCATCAATACCACATGCATACTTCTATTAATAATATCATCAGTAAAATAATACATTGCATGAGGGTGGATAATACATACATGCAACTCAAACAATTTAGATTTATCCTGTAACTCTCACTTTGCTCCACTGTTAATGATTTCAGTAAATTTCCTTATGACTTCTACACTTCCTGAGTTTACCCATGGAAGCCATGGCAGAAAGTACATTGTGTATCACCAAGGAGTATCCCTTGTGAAGGACTGGAGGCTGGCATCAGACAACAGACTGTGTTATTTCAGTCTGTGGTAGTTATTATCTCAGTATTCTGGATGTTGGAAATTTCCCTTTGCAGTTGATTTTAGTCTTAAAATGGATAGTGTGCTACCTCAGTTTACCTGTTAGATAATACAGAAAAAAGTGATAAGGTGAGAAATATAGAGTCTCAGTCTCATTTATGAGTTATAGGAATAAAACTAAAATTTTGTATAGGATCTGAGATGTCTTCAATATAAGACCATGAAACTATAGCAACCTCAAAAGTGCAAAGAATTCTGGGAGGGAGTTAGGTGAAGCAAAGTACAACATTTACAACATATCATCCTTCATTGACCCAGGCAAGATTTTGTTGTTGCTACATTGATTTTGATGACAATGTGTATACATCTTTATTTGAACATTCTGGGGGGTGGGTTCTTAATATACAGATAGCCATTTAAGAGTGTTTTAAGTAGGCTATGCATAGGATCTTTGAGCCCATGGAGCCTGAAACCTGTCTCTGATCCCCACTTAAAGGAAGATTTTTGACTCCCTACATTCTTTTCTGGAACATTAGTTCTAGTACAAAAGATACCTTGTCTGATTGCTCACTGATGTGTAACTAGAACCCGGGAGAATACCTGTAAATAATAGTGTTAGGGCCAGGTGTAAGGCAGAGTAAAGATAAGAGTCAGAAGCAAAAAATTTTAGCAGTCAAAGGTTTTATTGGGAGCTAAGGTCTCCGGTGAGGTTCCGTTACTCAGAGGGAGAGAGAGGAGTCAGGGAAGTCGCGCCCGGGTGTGGTGGGACAGGGTTTTTAAGCTGCAGCGGTTCCGGGTTTAGGTCCGGGTGGGCTTTTTCTCGCCAGGTTGTGCTGTCGTTTGGTGATTGGTTGACCTTCAATTCGTTCTGGCGCGCTGTTAGGGACCTTCCATTGGGGGATTTTCCACTGGCAAGATGGCCGTCACCTCTTACTGTGCTTCCAGGGACATCCTGACAAATAGACACATAATAATTACTTGAATGAATAAATATAATTCCAGGCCATTCCAAAAATGTATGGACCAATATAGAGCCTATTAAAACAGCCAAGTCAAGAAAAGATAATAAGATTTCATAGTCTTTTCCAAATAGTTTAACACTTAGATATATCTGTTGACTACTTGCTATACAGACCATAACCCCACATAGTTGTATCTCTTCTTACTCTTATTTACTTCTTACTTCTTATGTATGGTGTCACTATCTGGACACTATCTGGATATCTCTAAATCCCAGATATCCACTGTAAAACATTAGGATTATCAGAATATATTAGGTAATTAAGGAATTAGTTTTTGTATGATTAAAAGATTCACCTTGAAAGAGTTTCTTCTAGATTCTTCCTAGAGCTAGTCAAAGAAACTCCATTATCTCATTAAGAAATATTTTTAAAGGAAAAGGAGTAAGAGATCCAAAAATTAATAATTATCTTGAGTCATGTGCTATAAAAATATGTGCATAAGTACATGTCTATCTTCTGAGAAAACTTATTTTTTATAATTTTATTTGAATATAGGTGATATGCAAAGTTATATTAGTTTCAGGTATACAACATAGTGATTCAACAGGTTTATACATCATACTATGTTCACCACAAGTGTAGCTACCATCTGTCATTATACAACACTGTTAGGATATCATTCACTCATTTTGCTTATTCTCCTGCTCTGCTACCCTCTGACAACCATCAGCTTGTTTTCTGTATACATAGGTCTGATTCCGCTTTTTATTTGCTATGTTTTTGTTTGTTTGTTTTTTTAGATTTCACATATGAGTGAAATCATATGGTATTTGTCTTCTAAAGGGTATTATGCTAAGTGAATTAAGTCTGACTGAGAAAGACAAATAACAGGAAATTTATACTTAATCTTACCAATCTGAAGTTACTACAGATTTGGAACTCTAAAAAAAAAAACACAGAATTGGGGTTCCTGGGTGGCTCAGTTGGTTAAGCATCTGAGTTTTGACTCATGAACTGTGAGATCTAGCCCCAAGTCAAGCTTCCTACTGACAGCGTGGACCCTGCTTGGAATTCAGTCTCACCTGTCTCTCTGACCCTCCCCCAGCTCATGCTTGCTCTGTCTCTCAGAATAAATGAATAAACTTTAAAAAACAACATGCAGAATTGAGGTGTCTGAGTGGCTCAGTGGGTTAAGTGTCTAACTTTAGCTCAGGTCATGATCTCATGGTTGATGAGTTCGAGCCCTGGGTCAGACTCTGTGCTGACAGCTCAGAGCCTGGAGCCTGCTTTGGATTCTGTGTCTCCCTCTCTCTCTGCTCCTCCTCTTCTCATGCTCTGTCTCTCAAAAATAAATGCATCTTAAAAAAATTAACAAAAAGCACAGAGTTAGGACTACAAAAATGGCGTGAAAGTAAGTACTTATTTTTAAAGTAAAAAGAAATAACCACAAGCTGTAATTTTACTAAAGTTTATGAACATATAAAACCTAAAAAAAGCAGCAAGCTTTATTTTCTAATTGAAATATTCATAATACTTTTCCCCCGTATGTTTTTTACTCTTTGCTGATTTCTTTATTTTTTATTCCATTTTCTGTATGAACATAGATAAATTAGCCTTTCTTCTGGTATGGTTGATCAAAATTCTGTCTACATACATTTTAAACCTGTTTCTTCTGCTTATGGCATACTTTAGGGTTGTGCATCATTGGACACTCCTGAACATGTTGCATTGCACAATGATCTGTCCTTGCACTTTTGTGTTACAATGTGAAGTGAACTGGCAGAGTTTGGAATAAAGTTATTATGAGAACTCATTGTTACACCAGCAGAGCTAGTACTAACATCACTGTACACCACAGTAGTTGTCACTAAACCCAAAATTAAAAGTATCTTCAATTCAACTTCTTAGATCCCCAGAATGTCCAGGATTATGTCAGTGTAGCCTGACAGTATGGGAAGTGTAATAGAAAAGATGGTGGAGTGGAAAGATACAGTGGACTTTACCAACAGCCATTAAAATATGTTTTGCTTTGTTTTTTATTTATTTTATTTATTTATTTATTTATTTATTTATTTTTAATTTTTTTAACGTTTATTTTTGAGACAGAGAGAGACAGAGCATGAACGGGGGAGGGTCAGAGAGAGGGAGACACAGAATCCGAAACAGGCTCCAGGCTCTGAGCTGTCAGCACAGAGCCCGATGCGGGGCTTGAACTCACGGACCGTGAGATCATGACCTGAGCCGAAGTCGGCCGCTCAACCGACTGAGCCACCCAGGCGCCCCTTGCTTTGTTTTTTTAGGGGGAACAGAACTCCTACTTATATTAGACTGTTTATGCTCTTATTTTAACTACCATTTATTCAGTGTGTTACCTAAAGCAAGTAAGTTTTCTCCCTGTGCCTTGGTTTAATTTTACTACCCACTTTGTAAATTGTTATTATAAATAAATAATTTAATAAATATAAAATACTTAGTGCCTGACATAGAATAATAGTCACAAATTGTTCTATTTTGTTTGTTGTGCTAAATATGAGATCTAATTGCCATAGTTTTAATTGATATTAAAGTAGCCCCTAGACTCTTTTAGAAAATATTTTACATTTCACTATGAATGCAAAGGTTAAGTAAAAACTCAAAGGCCAACTTTCTGGAAAATAAAAGGGATACTAGGTATAGTTTCTGGTATGCATTACTTGACTTAATTTTTTTTTTTTATTCCTGGGTCACAAATCCTACAAAGAAATTTGTTTAAAAAATTAAGGCAAGAAAATGGAACGAGATGTAATGTTAACCACTTAAACAACCTTTTCTGGTATGAATATTTGGGCTTGTATCTTCCACTTTATTCATCATTTGCTTATTGGCATTGACAACTAAGCAAAGAAAAGGACAAGATGTATCCAACATTCAAAAGTGAAACAAAAGTGTTGTTGAAATTTTGTCAAGGATGAATCTCCTGACCTCCCATGTTCATAAGCAAGTTTAATTTCCTCAAAATATCACTATTAGAGGCACATAGAAAAACATGAATTTCAAGCAGTAGGTGAAAAGTAGAGAAAACAGGAAAAGATCCTCAAATGTCCACTCAAGGCATGGGTTCCAAGTATCCAATTTAGATTTTACTCTTTTCCTCACTATTAAGGTATCCTCTAAATTTTCATTTGCTTCATTCTTTTTTTCCTTCCTTCCATTTTTCCTTCTTTTCTTCCTCCCTTCCTTCCACCCTCCCTCAATCTTTCTTTCTTTTCCTTCCTTCCTTCCTTCCTTCCTTCCTTCCTTCCTTCCTTCTTTCCACCCTCCCTCTCTCTTCCTTTCCTCCCTCCTTTTCTTTCTCTTTCTTTCTTTCTTTCTTTCTTTCTTTCTTTCTTTCTTCCTATACATTTCCTCAGGAGAGGGAAGGTTTAGGCATTGAGACATCATTGAGAATCTGACAGAATAGATAAGGAAAATCAAAAATCAAAAAAAAAATCAAAGGGAAATAGTGGGAGATTTGTCAGAAAAATTACTCCAATTACTTTTCAGAGAAAATAGAAAAGCAAAGTTAAAAATTCAATGCTTGCTACACTTCATGCTTAATAAAATTTTTCCAAATGTCATAAAATTATTCAAGAGCCATTTAAATTGCAAGGGTTCATATAGTATAGCCTTGCATGTTTTCACATGTGTTTATACTTTGAACTTTCATTATTTGATATTTATTCAACAGTTGGCAAGGCTTGTATCATAAACCTACCAGGACCAAACAGTCTCCTGACAAGAGAGCAGCTCATTTTGTGCAGGGAACCTGTCAGATAACTCTCTCCACTAGTAAACAAATGAATGGGTCAGTGCTGTTCCCAGGGAAATTGAGCTACAAGAAGCCACAGAGGAGAAAGAGAAGGATCAGCAAAAGCAGCTGAACTCCAGAAGTCTTAATTACAGGAAAAGGTAAAAAAAATATGACTAATAACTAAAAAATATAATTAGAATTGTTTCATAATCATGTGTATTTTTTATTAAAGAATATATCTGGAACACAAATTGATAAATCATAAAAAATACATAAATATTTCTTTTATTTATTTCTTATATCTATTTAAAAATTATTATTATTATTATTATATAGTTGACACACAATGTTACATTAGTTTCATGTGTACAACATGATTCAACAAGTGTATATGTTATGCTATGCTCACCACAAGTGTAGCTACCATCTGTCACCATGCAACACTATGACAATATCATTGACTAAATTTCTCACACTGGGACTTTTAGTTCCATGACTATTCATTTGATTACTGGAAGCTTGTATCTCCCACTCTCCTTCACCCATTTTGCCCATCCTTCCAACTCCCTCCTCTGGCAACCCTCAGTTTGTTTTCTATATTTATAGGACTGATTCTGCCTTTTGTTTGTTTACTGAATCTTTTTTTTTTTTTTAATTTTTTTTTTCAACGTTTATTTATTTTTGGGACAGAGAGAGACAGAGCATGAACGGGGGAGGGGCAGAGAGAGAGGGAGACACAGAATCGGAAACAGGCTCCAGGCTCTGAGCCATCAGCCCAGAGCCCGACGCGGGGCTCGAACTCACGGACCGCGAGATCGTGACCTGGCTGAAGTCGGACGCTTAACCGACTGCGCCACCCAGGCGCCCCTGAATCTTTTAAATAAAGACTAGAATTTATAAAATTACATTTTTATTCCCTTTTATTAAGTCTTCTTTAGAAAAGAAATGAATACAGTGATCAATGGCTATATGATGTTGGGATACTAAGTCCAGGGTTTCTTGCATTAACTTGGAATGGCCATTGGCTCTGAGTTTGGTGTAAAATGGGCTGGGTCTCAGTTGCGTCTGTATGGCAGGACAGCTTCTCCCTTAGCTCATCTTGCCTTCTTTACTTCCTACAGGTGCATCTCCCAAGAGTGAAAAAAATTCATTCTCCAGACTAGCAATGCCCTTCAGATTAATGAGAAACAGAACAAAAAGTTTCTAAATTAAAACAAGACAATACAAAGTTCTTTGACCATGGAAACATGCTGTAGCAGGTGGTTTTATTGTTGATGGTTTTATTCTTTTCTTTGTTTACTCCTGTAACTACAATACCTCAGCCTGAGTTTAGCACATCATAAGTGGGCAATGAATATTTTTCAAGTAAAGGAATGAATTAATGGTTTTCTCATGTAACTTTTGGAGATCTAGATCATATTCTGTTAAGAGAGTTGAGATTTTTAAAAGTAACTATTGGGGGCTCCTGGGTGGCTCAGTTGGTTCAACGTCCGACTTCAGCTCAGGTCATGATCTTGCAGTTTGTGGGTTCTGTGCTGACAGCTCAGAGCCTGGAGCCTGCTTCAGATTCTGTGTCTCCCTCTCTCTCTGCTCCTCCCCCACTCATGCTCTGTCTCCCTCTGTCTCTCAAAAATGAATAAATGTTAAAAAAAAATTTTAAGTAACTATTGGAGAAATGGGATGACAAGAAATGGGGAGTCTTGTGATCAGCTTGCTTCTAATTGAGAAAACTTCCTACCCTGGGTTTCAAAGTTTACTCATTGTGCTAAGAAACTTTGGAGAGAAAGAACTTGTAGGCTATTTTAACTCTGGATGGGTAATTATCCTCATTAAAAAATTTAAGAGTATCTCTGTTTCTATGAATAGAGGCTTATTAGGTAATTATCCAGAATAATTCTTCAGTATCACCTAAGGAATCATATAACATATGGTAAGTCAAGGTTATTTGATATCACTGCCTAAAACTAGCAATTTGTTGCTCAAAACAAGTAATTTGATATAATTTAACATTTTAGTAAAAAAAAAAAATACTCCCATTGTTTTTGGATTATTGAAAACTAGTGTTTGACCCCACACGCACCCTGGTTGTGGAGCAGCCTTCCACGGTCTCCTCTGCAAATGGGCTCTGTGGCCAAGTGTCCCAGTCCCTCACCTGTGATTGCTTACCAAGGCCCACAAGGGGTCACTCCCGAAGTTTCCACCAGCTCACTAGCTACAGGAAGTCAACCTTCACCTTCAGTGGTCAGCTTGTGGTCCTCCTTGACTATCACCAGTGCCACCTGGGTTCCACTTCCAGTAACAGCTCCTGCTGAAGTGCAGAGTATATTGGGGAAGGCTTCCCTCACCACCCCGGTTTCCACAAGGCCCACTTGGGTCACTGGTGGACAAGCTTCTTTTTCAGGAAGTCCACCCTCTAGTTCATGGCTATAGTATTGGAATCCCCAGGAACCTAGGAATCTCCCCAGGCCTCCAATGGCATGGTTGCCTGTGACTTTGCTCTGTAAGCCATGAGGAAATAGACTACTGGCCAATTTGGCATAGCCAACACAGGGCCCCAGTTCTTGGTGGCCACCACCAGCCACCAAGTTTCAGGAGGCACTAGGCTGGTTCATCAGAGCTCCTTCCCTCCCCTCCCTGCAGACTAGGCAGGCTGCAGCAAGTAGAACAAAACACCAGAAAGAAGTTTAGAGAACCCCACTCTTTACTATCCAAGCCACACGCAAGCCTTCCTTGATTTCCTGGCACTGTGTACCTGGCACCAGATGGAAAATAAACCCCAAACAGCCAGTAACAACAGAAAAAAAAGAGTAGTGTTTATAGCCACACCTCCAAAATTTTTCAAAAGCATTAAGCTTTGTGTTGGCAGTCATCTATTTTCTAGGTTTCTAATATCTATGTTGTATATTTGTGATGGAGGCATTGGTGTTTTTTCCAGCTATTCTAAGGTATAATTGACACATAAAATTAAATATAAAATATACAACGTGATGTTTTGGTATATGTGTACATTATGAAGGCATTATTCTTCATCAAGTTAGTTAACACATTCATCACTTCACATTATTTATCTTTTTTAAGTCTATTCTGTTAGCAAATTTCAATTGTACAATATAATTTCATCAACTATAGTACTACCTGTATGATACATTAAATCCTCAGACCTTATTTACCTTATAACTGAAAGATTGTACCCCTTTCTCAACTTCTATTTCACCACCACCAAGACCCTGACAACCACCACCCTACTCTGCTTCTATGAGTTCAGATTTTTCTTCTTTTTTTAGATTCCATATGCACAAATATAAGTGATACCATGTATTATTTGTCTTTCTCTGGCTTATTTCACTATAATAATGCTTTTGAAGATCTTTCATATTGTGAATGGCAATATTTACTTATTTTTTAAGGTCAAATAATATTTTTATATTCTATATTGAAATATAGAATTTATATATACTATATATACTATATATAGATGTTTTGGTATATGTGTACATTATGAAAGCATTATTCCCCATCAAGTTAATTAACACATTCATCACTTCACATTATTTATCTTTTTTTAACTCCCTTTATCCATTTATCCAACAATGGACACTTGTTTCCATAGCTTGGCTATTGTGAATAATGTTGCTTAGTGAACATGGGAGCAGAGATATCTCTTTGAAATAATAATTCCATTTCCTTTAGATGTATACAAAAAGCATAATTGCTGGATCATATAGTTCTATTTTTAATTTCTTTTTTTAGCAGTTTATTTATTTATTTAATTTGAGACAGAGAGAAGGAACATGTGTGCATGAGCAGGGAGGGGCAGAGGAATAAGGAGAAAGAAAATCTTAAGCAGGTTCCACCCCTAGCATGGAGCCCCACATGGAGTTCCATCTCATAACCGTGAGATCATGACCTGAGCCAAAATCAAGAGTCAGAGGCTTAACTGACTGAGCCACCAAGGTGCCCCTATTTTTAATTTCTTGAGGGAACTCCATACTGTTTTCCATAATGGTTATACCATTTTAAGTTCCCATCAACATTGTACAAGGGTTCCCTTTTCTCCCCATCTGTGGAAGCATTTGCTATCTCTTGTCTTTTTCATAATAGACATATTAATAGGTGTGCAGTGATATCTTATTTTGGTTTTGATTTGCATTTCCCTGATAAGTCGTGATGTTGAGCACTTTTCCATGTACCTATTGGCCATTTGTATGCTTTCTTTGAAAAAAAAAAGTCTATGCAGGTCCTTTGACCATTTTAATTAGATTATTTATTTATTGCTATTGAATTGTATCAATTCCTTGTATATTTTGGATATTAGGCCCTTATCAAGTATGTGATTTATAAATATTTTCTCTCAGTTCATAGGTTACATTTTAATTTTCTTGATGGCATCCTTTGTTGTGCAGAAGCTTTTTGGTTCTATATAATCCCTTATTTATTCCGGTTTTTGTTGCCTTTGCTTTTGGTGTCAAATCTAATAATTCCTTGCCAAGACCAATGTCAAGGAACTTATACCCTGTGTTTTCTTACAAACATTTCACAGTTTCAGATCAATGTTCAAGACTTTAATCAATTTTGAGTAGATTTTTATGAATGGTTAAGATAAGGGTCCAGTTTCATTCTTTTGCAGGGACTTTCCAGTTTTCCTAACACCATTAGTTGAAAAAACTGTTTTTTCTTCATTCTATATTCTTACTCTTTTTTAAAAAATTATTAAACATATATACATCAGTTGATTTCTAGGCTATATTGTTCCAGTGATCTACGTGTCTGTTTTTATGCCAATACCATTCTGTTTTGATAACTATAGTTTTGTAATATGGTGTGAAATCAGGAAGTCTGATGTTCCAGCATTGTTTGTTTTGTTTTGTGTACTCTCACGACTGCTCTGGTCTTTGTGTGTGTGTGTGTTTGTGTGTGTGTGTGTGTGTGTGTGTGGTTCCTAGAAATTTTAAGATTTTTTTTCTATTTATGTGAAAAATGTAATTAGATTTTTTATAGAGATTACATTGAATCTGTAGATCACTTTGTGCAGTACTGACATACTAACAATATTAATTTTTCCAGTCTATTAACATGGAATATATTTCTCTTTATATGCATCTTCTTCAATTTCTTTTATCAATATCTTATAGTTTTTAGGGTACAGATCTTTCACATACTTGGTTCAATTTATCTAGGTATTTTTGATACCACTGTAAATGATGTTGTTTTCTTTATTAGTTTTTGATAGTTTATTTTTTTAGTAGTAAACATGTAACTAACTTTTGTAAACTGATTTTACAGCCTGCAACTTTACTGAATTCTTTTAGTTTTCTTTTTTATGAGGTTGAATTTCCCTTGCTATATTACATATTTCTGATTTTTCACCAAATTGTTCTTGCACAAGGAAATCAAATTTCATGTCTCTGAATATAAAATTAGAAATGTAAATTTCTAGGATATAAATTCTTGCGCATATATATATATATGAATGTGGGTATATGTATGTGTGTTTGTCACATGTTAACACATACATATGTATACCTTATGGGATGAACTGAAACACACCTGCTTTTCATTCAGCAAAAAACTTGAATCTGTGAGCCCAAGTTCCTGAGCAACAGATGATCTTTCATGCTTAAGGAAGAATGAAATATCTGTAGGCACAATAATCCTAGTGCTGCCATTAAACAAGAAATTGAATCAAATTATGTGAACAAAGGAATATACTTTCCTGCTAGATGAGTAGTTTGGGATTTCTTCAGGAAAAAATAATTCTGTGGAGTAAAGAGTGATGACAAGTAAAACCAGTAGCTGGCTTTTCCAACTTTATTTCAGACAGCACCATCAAAATATAAACAGAATAAACTTTATATTAACAAAGGGTTCAGGCCTACAAAAACAAATGTTACATGTCTCAGAAAGGGTCAGAAATCCTAGACTCATATCTCCTGTGATATACACTTCCTGTAGAAGATAATTTGACTACCAGGACCAGTTGGGATTAGTACAAATAGAGAGGAGGATGCCTATATGAAATCTGAAAAGGATCAACACATCCAAGTAGGGCCACCTGCAAAGGTCTAAATGAAACTTCACATTCTTACATGGTAAATAAGTAGTCACATAGATTACAAGTACTTGTGTTTTTACTGCATTCTGCTTCAGGATGCATTCTTGATCCTTCAATAAAATATATGTTCATACCTCCACTGAAGTCAATAAAAGGTTGGTCTAATAAAAATGGACATAATTTATCTCAGGTAGTACTATCTTGAGTTGCGTCTTTCCCATAGATAAGAGAAGGTATCCCTACAACAAATATGTATGCCCTCTCAGAGCCAGTGACTTCAGTTCTAGACTTCATTCCAGTTACCTGTGATGCCAGAAATAAACTTCCCAAATGTTATTGAGTTCACTGTGAGAAACTATTCCATTCTCATTGGTGGGTCAGCTTTTTAAAGGCAAACTCTCCACCAATATGGAGGTGCCTGAGCTTGGCCATGAAATAATTATTTGGTAGGGACAAGGGAGATCCTAGAACTCCAAGTGGCAGTGGACTGCAGAAGAGAGGCAAAGATGGAAAAAAAGATGGGTGGGTACCAGCTACAGGCGTGGCACCACTTGTAATTGCAAATGTCAGAATTCTGCTTGTATTCAGGAAGGGGAAAATATCTTGTTCATTTTCATCAGGCAAAGAGCCAGCAGATAAAAGCAGAGATAAAAAGAACTATAATACCTTCTACATTCCAGTCCTATTATGAGATCGATTTATCAGATATTCCTATTATAAAGTAGGAGATAATTACACACACACACACACACGCGCTAATTACACATAGTTCAGAAAGAAGAGCTTGTCACAAAGTAGGCTAGGAGAGGAGGAAGAAAAGACAAAGCAGAGATAGAACGTAAGAAATGATAATTAAAAGCAGCAGTATGCACTCATTTTTTGTAATTGTGTCATTTTACATTTCCTAAAAATGACTTTATGTTTAAGATAACACCTTGAATCTCTCTTTAATCTTAAAAGGGTCAATTTAGGTAGGGAATGAAGAAAAGTTAGCAGGTGACCAGTCATGAGTGAAATTGACATTGTTAGAATTATGATGACTATGGCTATTTAAGTTCCAAGGAATCCAAAAATTTTGGAAAAACACTGGAATGTACTTATTCAAAAAAATGTTAACTCTTTTAAATCAACCTTTGTTCTGTGGTACATGAGATTAGGGAGGTGTCAAGCCTGCTTTTGTTTAATATTAAAGGGAGGAGAGACCCTGGAAGTCTAGAGGACTGGGACACAAACTGAAGACATCTGGATTATATTAACTGTGTGTGTGTGTGTGTGTGTGTGTGTGTGTGTGTGGTGATTAAGAGCAAGGACTCTAAAGGCCAACTGCCTAGATTCAAAACTAAAGTCTTTCTCACTGTGTGGTTCAGGCAAGTTCCCTAATTCCTCCATTTCTGATTTTCCCATCTGTAATTATAATGTTATTGACTTTATAGCACTGTGACATAATGAAATGAGCTAATATATGTAATATGCTTATAGCAGTAATATAGTAAGTGCTCAATAAAATTTAGTTGCAGTTATTATTATTGCACTGCATCTTGCTTTTCTCATCTCTAAAATGGAGAGATTAAATTGACAATCATACATTATATTCTGCTTCTGAGACTCTATTATATGATTCTATCATATACATAAATAGAGTTGTATTTTGTATTATTAGTATTCTGAACTACCCATAGACAGAAATAATATTTCTTTTAAATTTTTTCTTAATTTTTTGTGAGGAATTTTTTCAATCATAGACCTTGAGGTTTAAATCCTGCATACATGATACTACTTGCTTTTTCCTTCTGAAAACCTAACTTTAGAAAAAGAAGCACCATTTAGAGTGATTCCCCATATTCATGTTTTTAACTGCAGGAAATCAGATTATGTTCTCAGATATGGCACCATAATACACACTGTTCTTAGCTCTCAGTATATTGATAAAATCAGCTCAAACTGAAATGATACTGTATTTTTAAAAAGAAATAGTTATTTCTGAAATCAATGCAGTTTTTTCAACTAAAAAATGATGGATTTAACTCTTTACTGATAACAAAAAGACATGGAATTTCAGTTAGATGAAGTGTAATGGCAATGGGAGATCTTTAAGCATGTTGGAGTATCTAAAGAACCTACAAGGAATTCAATATACAATGAATTAAAATTTGAAGAAAAATTCAATTATAAAGGAGTGTCCCATAAAATAAAATAATTTGACACAAGCTTGGAAATTTTCAAAACAATTGCAAATTTAAATAATAAAGCACAACTATTCTAATACCAAATTTTCAGATACCTTAGGCTTAATAAAGCAGGTTATGAAAAGTGCCTTAACTAGTTAAATGTGGGTTTAGGCTTATGAAAAGCTATGAGTTTATAATGCTCTTTTTTTGCTCTGTAGATGCTCAATAAATGCTAGCTTACTGACAGAGCATTCTGTTGTGTGACCAATTAGTCCTGCAGGGGATTCAGAATAGCCCATTGTTCATCTATTTCTAATGCTATTCAATCCCTCAAGGCCTAGAAAAAGGCTTGGCCAGTCTAGTGGGCTGAGGGGTTAAGCACATCATTAGTGGCTCCCTCCTGTGTTACACATTGGCTTCATCAGGAAACAGATTTAAAGTGATTAATTCATTCCCCAGAAGTGATCTGCTCACCTTCCTCAGGGACAGAGTCAAAATAGCTATTCACAACTAGACCCTATCTAAATAGCACAGATGGCAAGATTTCCTTAATATGCCAGTTGGAAGGTAATATTTGTAACAAGCTAAAAGATCCCACCATGGCCTTTATGGACTATTCAAGCATTTCTAACTTCAAGTGGTATTTTCTAAAAAAGTGAAATGTGTGTTTCAAATTCTGGCAACTACAGGAATAGTTGGGCCATGGAAATAGGGTCAGGGCTTGGGGCCAGGAGACATGTATAGAGTTTATTTCTCTGCCACAGCACTACCAATTTATTGCATGACCTTGGGCAACTCAGTTAACCTTGACTGATATATTATTTACTGAGCAAAATAGTGTTCTAGAAGATATGAAATGTTCATAATGAATTCCATGTATATGCCTATGAGGCATACAAAGGAGGGAACTGGGACTTCCTGACTAAATTAAAGGCCAAGCTCTGTCGAGTCCACAGTAAGGAAAACCTGCATACTCTGGAATTAATAAACATGTAAGCATCTGTTAAAGGCTTAGATTTGACCCCTTTCCCTCTATTTACTGCTCAAAGAAGGGAATATAGGAATTCTCATTCAGAGAGTATTGTAGACTTATTTAAATTAATGAATGTTGAAGGGTCTAGCCTTTTGTCTGGAACAAAGTATACAACATTTTTTGACTATGAATCATTCCATCAGAGGCAATGATGCCAATCAAATCCAATGGGACACTCAAGCATAGGTGTAGCTCACAAAAATCTATTCTTGGATCACCTGGGTGGCACAGTTGGTTAAGCATCTGACTCTCGATCTCAGTTCACATCATGAACTCACAGTTTGTGAGTTTGAGTACCACATAGGGCTCTGCACTGATGGTTTGGAGCCTGCTTGGGATTCTGTCTCTCTTCTCTGTCCCTTCCCTGTTTGTGCTCTCTTTCTGTCTCAAAAAAAATAAACTTAAAAAAAAAGAAAAGAAAATCTATTATTTTCTAATTGAGCATGTTTTGGCCAAAGTAAGTTACATTTTTCCCCTAAAAGTAACAAAAGAAGCCACATAAGGAGACTGTTGGTCTCAATGAAGATCTTGGGCCTTAGAAGAACACAGAGAAGCTAGTCCAGACCCCACATGTTAGCTATGAGGCTTTGAGTATGGTAAATCATCTCTTTGAGCCTCAAATTCATTATTGTTGTTACTGCTGTTTTTTTTTTGTTTGTAAATGAAAATAAAAATCTTACTTTGTTGAAGTATAGAGACAATATTAAAAACTTGGGCAAAAATAATATAAACCGAGTCAAAAACAAAAACCAAAACTATTTGCATTATATAATCTCAGTCTTATTTTCTTTATTACTATGTATATCATGGGTGATGTATTATCTTTTCAAGGTTTTAACTGATAAAATCTCTGTGCTATTGATGCCTGTGATGAGGGAGCATAAGGCAGGCTGAGGGCAAAGTACAAGTTAGCATTACCACCACCACCCCATGTGGAATATATGTGATATTTGTCAGGCACACCTGGCTGCCCAACGACAAAGGAAAGGACAGAAAACAAATGGTTAAACTGATATAGTCTCCATCAGTTTACAAATATCTTAATAAATTACAAGAAAAAGACTATTTTAACAATGGCCTAAACTGCAGAAACCTGTAGAGTCAGTTTCCTGGAGCCCCAACATCATGGCTCCATAGTGATGTGGGAAACAAAGGCAAGAAGGAAATGGCAGGTAAAATTAAATTTCCTTATAACCTGTAGCCCACTGACAATTACTTGAGGCAAATACAGAGTATAACATTTCTCCAGGAACTCCCTACTCTCTTAAAGTTAATGCTTTGCTAGAGGGGAAAACAACCGTAGCTTGACAATAGCTAAGCCTTCTGTAATCTGTGAGCCTTTAGCATATGAAAATCTCTTTGGAAACTTCCCTTTTGACTTTACTTCCCCCAGCCCCACAGTATATAAGGAGCCACTCTACACAACCCCAGTGCAACTCTTTCTGCCCAGGGGTCCTGTCCCTGTGCTTTAATAAAATCACATTTTTCACCAGAGATGTCTTCAAGAAATCTTGGCCATCGGCTCCAAACCCCATGAACCTCATCATCACCTCAAAACTTCATCACCTGGATTCATATCTCCAACCCAGGCCTCTCTCCTGAACTCCAGTATGTAAGAACATCATCAATTATATATCTAATATAAACATGAGATTTAATATGCCAAATCTCCCCTACAAACATGACTTTCTTACTGTCTTCCTCATCTCTTTTAGTTGCTTGGATCAAGTACCTTGATATCATTTTGATTCTTCTTTCTTTCTTTTTATTTATTTATTTATTTAAATTTTTAAAACTTTAACCTAAATTTCTATTAGTTAAATACAGTGTAACATTAGTTTCAAGTGTACAATATAGCAATTCAACACTTCTATACCATACTCTGTGCTCATCAGAACAAGTCCACTCCTTAATCTCCATCGTCTATTTCTCCCATCCCCCCAAACACTTCCTCTCTGGTAAACATCACATTTTTCTCTATAATTAATAGTCTGTTACTTGGTTTGCCTCTCTCTCTTTGACACTTCTTTCTTTCATAACTTCTGTCTAATCTGTCAGTATATCCTGGTATCTTGATCATACAAAATACATCCAGAAACTTACCTGTTCTTATCCACTCCCCTATTCTACAGTTATATATGCCAATATCACTTCTCTCTGATTTCAATAGCATCATAACTAGTATTTCTCCTTCCTCCTTTACTCAGTACATGCCGTATGTAACATGACAACCAGAAAGCTCAGATACAACCCAAGTCAGATGGGTCACTCTTGGTTTAAAACCCTCCAATGATTATCTTCTTCACTTAGCACAATTGAAAGTCCTTAGGGTAGCCTATGAAGCCCTGCCCAATCAAAACTTTCAGTTTTCAGAGTTGACCTCCTTCTACCTTCCTCCTCTCCTGCACAATCTCAACCATGATGACCTTACTACACCCTGTTTATGCAATTATGTTCCTGTCTCAGAGCCACCGCAGCTGCTATTCACTCTGTCTGGCAACTCTTCCCCAGGAAATCCTCACAGACTGGCTCCCCAATCACCTTCAAACATTTGATTCAATGTTACCTTTTACTGAAGGCTTTCATGGCTGAATACACACACACACACACACACACACACATACACTTACATACATATACATATACCACACCCTAGTTCACTTTTCAGCTTTCCAGTTTGGTAAACTTAAATAATTTATTCCAGGATTTATAAGAAATATTAACTCACAAACTGCTGTTAGGAGTATACATTTCCAGGGAGATACACAATTATACAAAAATGCATACATTAAAAGTGGTCAGTGCAGCATTGTTCGAAATGTGAATGAAACTTAAAACAACCTAAACTTCCATTATTAGAAAATTGATTATATAAGTTATATTCAATCAGTAGAGAACTATGATGCATATGTTAAAAGGAACAAAGCAGATATATGTATGCATATATATATATATATATGCATACATATATATATATATATATATACACACACACATACATACTTGGAGATACATTCAGTGGGGAAAAAGCAACTTGTTGAACATATTTATGTTCATTTGTGAGATATACAATATTTGTGCATGTATACGGGGGTGGGTGCATGCTTGTTCAGGCACATAGAATATGTAACATGACAGTGTATCCCTCTGAGGAAGGAAACTGAGTCAAGACCTTTAATTTTCATTTAATCTCATCTTCACTCTTTTAATATTTTATTTATTTTTTTTTTTATTTTTTTTTTAAATTTTTTTTTCAACGTTTTTTATTTTTTTTTTTATTTTTGGGACAGAGAGAGACAGAGCATGAACGGGGGAGGGGCAGAGAGAGAGGGAGACACAGAATCGGAAACAGGCTCCAGGCTCCGAGCCATCAGCCCAGAGCCTGACGCGGGGCTCGAACTCACGGACCGCGAGATCGTGACCTGGCTGAAGTCGGACGTTTAACCGACTGCGCCACCCAGGCGCCCCGACTCTTTTAATATTTTAAATGTACATGTATATTAGTTTTATAAATAAAATTACTTTTCATAAACTTGAGTATGCTTTGGTATCAGCTATACCTCAGCTTTAATTGAGCTTTCTTGATGAATAAGTCACTTAGGGAAAGTAAGTTACATTATCTATGCTTACAATTTTTCATCCATGAAATGAAAGTAGAACATCTATCTCATAAGATTATTGTGAGTATTAAATAAAACAATATATATAGAACGTTTACCAGGCATGTACTATACACTCCACTGATAGAAGTTAATATGTGATTTTTATCAAAAGATGTAGCATCTTAAAAATGAGAAAATACATGCAAAGTACCAATTAGAATGCCTTGAATAGATGCATTTTATCCTTGGCAATAAAAACCCTAATTATTATTATTATTAATATTATAATATTAATAAAGATGATAATAATAATGAAGGAAAGGACACCTTAGTTTTAGGTTACCCAAAGTCATGTGGCTAGTGACAGAACCAGAATTAAAACCAGGGTGTGATTCATTGAGCATGATCAATTCAATGCCTATATCATGAGCACCTAAGACCTTGGTCTTTCCATTATAACATGTTGTCCTCCAAGGGATGAGAACAATATATAACACAGTAAAATAAGACAGCTATCAGTCAATCATTAGGTACAAAATGAATACCAAGAACAAGTGGATGGAGTTCCCAGAAGATGATGGAGTAGGATGATCCTAAGCTCACCTAATCCCATGGATACAACTAGATAACACTCACATCACTGTAAATAATCCAGAAAATGGTCTGAAGGTGGGCAGAATAAACTCCACAACTACAGGTAGAGAAGAGAGATGCTGTGAAGACCTAAATGGACAAGGAACATCCATGGGAGGGAGGGACCCATGAGCTCAGGGAAGTAAAAGAAACAAATTGTCACACCAGGAAGTCCACAAAGGAAAGATGAATCTCCGTAACATTTGGCTTTAAAAACTGGAGGGGTAGGGGGTTGCCTGGGCATTTGACTCTTGATAGTGGCATAGGTCATGATCTTGCCATTGTAAGATCTAGCCCTGCTGAGCATGGAGCCTACTTAAGATTCTCTCTCTCTGCCCCTCCGCTGCTCTCTCACACATTCTCTCAAAATAAACAAATAAACACTAAAAATAAAATAAAATAAAAATAAAAACTAGAAGGGCAAGGCTTCCTAAATTTTTACAACAAATGAGATTTAAGCCAAGGAATTTTTAAACTCAGCAGACTCAGCTCTGGGAGAGCCTGAGGGCAATAGGAACTCAAGTTCCTGCCCTTAAAGACAGCAAGACAAACAAACCTCTGCAATGCAACAGTTTGAAAACAGCCTGGGGCATATGACAGGGAGAGTTAGTTACTAATCTCAGAACAGATCCTGGAGAGACAAAGTTTCCTGAGGGACATATTCAGGAACAAAGGAGCTGGTAGGCAACATTTCCCTCCTTCCATCCTCCAGAATAAACAGAGCCAACTGCCAGAACCAGTGCTCTGTTGACATTTGCTACCAAACTTGCTTACACCAAACCATCCCCCCACACACACTTCAGCAGATCCACCCTTTCCAGTCACACTTGCTTCAGTTTTGGCACTGCTGGTCCCTTCTCCCAGAACATGGCCAAAAACCTTGCTAAAACCACCTCTATTGACCCATGCACTTTGCAGGCCTCAGTCCCAGTGACAGTGGTGGCAACACCAGCTGTGGGACAGCAGAAGACCAACGTGCACCTTCTTAGAATTGCTCCCACACCTGCACACTCACACATTACAGAACTGCACAGGCCAGCCCCAGTTCTGGTGGCACTACAAGCAGTGTTTACTTCCCAAACAGACCAGCACATACCTTATTAACACTGTGCACCCTACCATGGCTGGCCGGTCCTGGCAGTGGCAGAATATCCTTTACCATTTGCTTCAAACCAGAGCCACAGCCTGGCAGTGTGCAAACAGCCACAATAAGGGTCAGCAATACTCCAAAGTGTCTACTCCCCTGGGGTGAGGAAACGAAAACCACACACCAATCAGACAGCAGTCTCAGCAATAGGTTGAGGGCAGACAGTTGTCTGACTGAAACATCTCAGGTGACAACACAGAGAAAGTGTCCAGCAGTTCAGTGCTACTACATCTCTGGCAAAAGCCTGGGATGACTCAATTCAAGCCCAAGGTGGCCCAGACTGGTTCACTAACACCAAAGACTCGTTCACTAAAACCAAAGGGACCAAACACTGTCCACATTGGCAACAAGAGCCACTACAGATGAATAGACTGGAAGAAAAAGTAGGAAAGACACAACAGCAAGGCTCTTGCAACACACATAAGCAACACCTGAGAAACACTAGGTTCTAGTGAACAGGGGACACTACTGTAACACACTACAGGAAGTCTTATGAATAATGCCATTACATTATGTTTCTAAGAGCAGCAGACATAAGTGACTTTCCTAACACACAGAAACAAACACACAGAGTTAAGACAAATGAAGAGACAGAGGAATACATCTAAAATGAAAGAACAGGACAAAACTAGAGCAAATGACTTAAGTGAAATGGAGATAAGTAATATGTTTGATAGAGAATTTAAAGTAATGATCATAAAGATACACATTGGACTTGACAAAAAGAGTGGTGGAAATCAGCATGACTCTTAACTAAGAAATAAAAAAAGAACCAAAGATGAAAACCCAATAACTGATATTAAAAATACAATAGATGGAATAACAGCAAGTTAGAGGAAACAGATAAACAAATTAGCAACCTGGAGGAGAGAGTAATAGAACGTAATAAAGCTCAACAGATGATAGAAAAAAATTATGCAAACAAGAGGAGACTTAAGGAACTAGGTAACTCCATTAAGCATAACAATATTGGCATTATAGGGATCTCAGAAGAAGAAGAGAGAGAAAAGGGGGCAGAAAACTTACATGAATAAATAATAGCTGAAAACTTCTGTAATCTGGGGAAGGAAATAGATATCCAGACCAGGAGGCACAGATATTCCCCCAGAAAATCAACCTAAGGAGGTTGACAAAGCACATAGTAATTAAAATGAAAAAAAAAAAAAAGTAGTGACTAAGAGAGAATTTTAAGAGCAGCAAGAGAAAAGAAGACAGTTGCATACAAGGGAAACCTCATAAAGCTCTCAGTGGATTTTTCAGCAGAAATTTTGCAAGCCAGAAGGGAGTGGCATGATCTATTCAAAGTGAAGAAAGGCAAAAGTCTGCAGCCAAGAATACTCTACCCAGCAAGGATATCATTCAGAATAGAAAGAGAGATAAGGAGTTTCCCAGACAAACAAAAATTAAGAGTTCATAACCACTAAACTAGTCCTAGAAGAAATGTAAAGGGGATTCTTTGAGTGGAAAGGAAAGACGATAAGTGAAAGTATGAAAAGTAGGAAACACAAAAGCAGTACAAATAAATATATCAGTAAAAATCAGTCAATGGGCCCACAAAATGAAAGGGTATAAATTATGACACCATATACCTAAAGCTGTGGGCAGAAGAGCAGTAAAGATTGGGTTCAAACTTAAGCGACCATCAACTTAATATAGACTGCTGTATGCAGAAGATGTTATATACAAATCTAATGGGTAGAATCTGGGTGGCTCAGTTGGTTGAGTGTCTGACTCTTGATTTCAGCTCAGGTCATGATCCCATGACCCTGGGATTGAGCCCTACTTCAGGTTCCGTGCTGAGCTTGGAGACTGCTTGGGGTTCTCTCTCGTTCCCTCCCCTTTCTCTCTCATTCTCTCTCTCTCTCATTTTCTTAAAAAAAAACCCTAATTGTAACCACAAATCAAAACTAGAAATAGATATACAAAAAATAAAGAGAAGAGAAAGGAATCCAAATACATCACTAAAGAATACCAGAAAACCATGAGACAGCAAGAGAAGAATCCAAGAAACAAAATATAACCACACACCACAAAAATAACCACAAAACAAGAAAGAAAATGCCAATAAATACATATCTATCAATAATTACTTTGAAAGAAACAGACTAACCACTCCAATCAAAAGACATTGGTTGATGAAATGGATAAAAATACAAGACACATCTATATGCTGCTTACAAGAAACTCATTCAGATCTAGCAATACATGAAGTTAAAAGGGAAGGGCCACAGAAACATTTATCATGCAAAAGGATGTCAAAAGAAAGCTGGGGTAGCAATATTATATTAGACTAATATAGATATTAAAACAAAGACTGTAACAAGAGACAGAGAAGTATACTATATAATCATTAGGGGGACACACCATCAAGAAGATATAACAATTGTAAATATTTATGCCCCCTACATGAAACACCAAATACATAAAACATTTAGTAAGAAAAATAAAGTAAGTATCTGATAGTATTACAATAATAGTAAGGGACTTTTAACACCCCGCTTATATCAATGAACAGATAATCTATATGGAAAATCAACAGGGAAACAATGATTTTGACTGATACACTGGGAGAGATGGATTTAACGTATATATTCAGAATATTTTATCCTAAAAGAGCAGAGTACACTTTCCTTTCAAGTGCACATGGAATATTTTCCAGAATAGATCACATATTAGGACAAAAAGCAAATCTCAACAAATTAAAAAAGATAAGTCATGCCATGCATTGTTTCTGAACACAAAGCTTTGAAACTAGAAATCAACCACATGAAAAAAATCTAGAAAAACCACAAATACACGGAGGTTAAATACTGTGCTACTACACAATGAATGCATCAACCAAGAAATCAAAGAAGAAGTAAAAATTACATGGAGACAAATAAAAAGGAAACACAACAGTTCCAAAATTTGGGGCATGAAGCAAAAGCAGTTCTAAGACAGACATTTGCAACAACACAAGCCTACCTCAAGAAGCAAGAAAAATATTAAACAACCTAAGCTTATACCTAAAGGACCTAGAAAAAGTAAAACAAACAAAACCAAAAAACAGCAGAAGTAAGGAAATAATAAAGATTAGAACAGAAATAAATGATATAGAAATTAAGGAACCCAAGAGCTGAATCTCTGAAATGACCCACAAAATGAGCAAATCTCTAGTTAGATCCACTAAACAAACAAACAAACAAACAAACAAACAAACAAACAAACATAGTGAAAGAGGGACTCAAACAAAATCAGAAATGAAAGAGGATAAATAACAATCAACACCTCTGAATAAGAAAAAATTGTAAGAGAATATTATGAAAAATTACGTGCTAACAAATGGGACAACCTAGAAGAAATGGATAAATTTCAAGGCACATTTAACCCACCAAAACTGAAACAGGATGAAATAGAAAATTTGAACAGATTTAGAACCAGCAAGGAAATTTAATAGGTAATCAAAACCTCCCAAAAAAACAAAAGTCTAGGACCAGATGGCTTCACATGCAAATTCTATCCATCATTTAAAGAAGAGTTAAAAGGGGCTCCTGGGTGGCTCAGTCGGTTAGGCGGCCGACTTCGGCTCAGGTCATGATCTCGCGGTCCGTGGGTTCGAGCCCCGCGTCAGGCTCTGTGCTGACAGCTCGGAGCCTGGAGCCTGTTTCAGATTCTGTGTCTCCCTCTCTCTGACCCTCCCCCGTTCATGCCCTGTCTCTGTCTCAAAAATAAATAAATGTTAAAAAAATATAAAGAAGAGTTAAGACCTATTCTTTTAAAACTATTCCAAAAAATAGAAGAGGAAGGAAAACTTCCAAAATCACTCTATGAGGCCAGCATTACACTGATATCAAAACCAGAAAAAGACACCACAAATAAAGAAAACTACAGGCCAATATTCATGAAAAGCATAGCAGCAAAAATCTCCAACAAAATATTAGTAAACGAAATCCAACCACATGAAAAAATTATTCACCATGATCAACTAGGAATTATTCCTGGGATGCAAGAGTGGTTCAACATTCACAAATCAACCAATGTGATACACCACATCAATAAAAGAAATGGCAAAAAACATGATCATTTCAATAGAGACAGAAAAAGCATTTGGCAAACTGCAACATCCGTTCATGATAAAAACCCTTAACAAAGTAGGTTTAGAGGAAGGGACTATACCTCAACATAATAAAAGCTTTGTACGAAAAACACACAACTAATATCATATTCAATGGGAAGAAAATGAGAGCTTTTCCCCTAAGGTCAAGAACAAGACAGTGTGTCCATTCTCACCATTTTTATTCAGTACAGTACTAGAAGTCTTAGCCTCAGCAACCAGACAACAAAAAGAAATAAAAGGCATCTGAATTGGCAAAGAAGAAGTAAAACTTTCACTATTTTCAGATTATATGATACTATATATATAAAATCCTAAAGACTGTACCCAAAACTACTAGAACTGATAAATGAATTAAGTAAGGTTGCAGGATATGAAATCAATGTACAGAAATATATTGTATTACTATACACTAGCAATGAAGCAGGAGAAAGAGAAATTAAGAAAACAATTCCATTTAAGGGTGCCTGGGTGGCTCAGTGGGTTAAGCGACCGACTTCCACTCAGGTCATGATCTTGAGGTTCACAGGTTGGAGCCCTGAATCAGGCTCTGTGCTGACAGCTCAGAGCCTGGAACCTGCCTTGGATTCTGTGTCTCCCTTTCTCTTGGGCCTCCCCCACTCATGCCCTGTCTCTCTCTTACTCTCTCTTAAAAATAAATAAACACTTTTAAAAAAGAAAGAAAACAATCCTATTTACAATCACACACACACACAAACAGTAAAAAGCAAACAAACAAACAAACAAAACTAAGAATAAACTTAACCAAGGAGGTAAAAGACCTGTACTCTGAAAACTATAAAACATTGATGAAAGAAATTGAAGATGACACAAACAAATAGAAACATATCCCATACTAATGGATTGGAATAAGAAATATTGTTAAAATGCCCATACTACCCAAAGCAATTAGATGCAAACCCTATCAAAATACCAATAGCATTTTTCATAGCACTAACACAGTCTTAAAATGTGGATGGAACTTCAAAAATACCCCTGAGGAACCAAAGCAATCTAGAAAAAAAAAATAGTGAAAGTTTTACTTCTTCTTTGCCAATTCAGATGCCTGGAGGCATCATAATTCCAGACTTTAAATTATTTATTTATTTGTTTGTTTGTTTGTTATAAGTTTATTTATTTTGAGAGAGACAGAGACAGCACCAGTGGGGGTGGGGCAGAGAGAGAGGGAGATGAGAATCCCAAGCAAGTTCTGCACCATCAGCAGGAAGCCCAATGTGGGGCTGGAACTCACAAAACCCGACATCATTACCTGAGCTGAAACCAAGAGTCGACCACTTAACTGACTGAGCCACCCAGGCACCCCAAGACTTTAAGTTATATTACATAGCTGGGAATTTAACCAAAAAATACAAAAACACTAATTCAAAGTGATACATGCATCCCTATGTTTATAGCAGCATTATTGACAATAGCCAAGATACGGAAGCAGCCCAAGTGTCCATTGACTAATGAATGAATAAAGAAGTAGTATATACATACAATGGAATATTATTCAGTCATAAGAAGGAATGAAATCTTTCCATTTGCAACAACATGGATAGATCTGGAGAGTATAATGTATGTGAAATAAGCCAGTCAGAGAATGACAAATGTCATATTATTTCACTCATATGTGGAATTTAAGAAACAAAACAAATGAACAAAGGAAAAAGGAAAAAAAAAGAGAGAGAGAGAGACCAAAGAACAGACTCTTAACTATAGAGAAGAAACTGAGGTTTACCAGAGGGAAGGGGAGTGAGGGATAAGTGAAATAAGTGAACTGGATTTAAGAGTACACTTATGGTGACCACTAAGTATGATATGGAACTGTTGAATCACTATATTGTACACCAAGAGCAAATATAACACTGTATATTAACTACACTGCAATAAAACTTTTTTTTTTAAAAAAGAACAAGTGGCCTAGGTGTTTCAGGAAGAGAAATGTTAAATGTTCAAAAGCAGAGATAAAAATGTGATAATGTTTAGATACACCTGGTAAGTAAGAACAAGTCTTCATATTAGGGAGGATTCCCAGCATGCCAAGAATAAAAGATCCATTCCCCAAACTGCCTGCAGTCCTGCAGTGACCTCATGAAAGACCCAGAAAAGTGTCTAGTAGCAGCAAACCACGTCTGATCCCTATAAACTAGCTTATGTCATATTTTGGTTGGTTTTCAATGATTTCAGAATAGCTCATTATTATGTAACAGCTTACTTCAACCCAATAATACAACATGACTTTGAAAAACTAACAACCACCTCTCTGTCACATGATTGTATTTGTCTTTGTATGGATATTTTCCCCACTGTCTATGAACATCTGAAGGGCAGTGTCTTATTTTCCAAGTAGTCACAGATCCTAGTAATGCTTAGGATATAGCGCATACAAACTAAATGTTTAATTGATGAATTGATGAACAAACTGATGAATGAGTAACAAGATTTGCAAAGGCAAACAAGAAAATAGAGTAAGCAAAGGTTATAATTATGTTTGTTAAATGAAGTGAAGACATAAAGTATCCACGGTTGGAAACAAATGTTTGTAGGATAATGTTTATGTTAGTGGATATCTTTCACACGTATTAAAGAGTTAGTGGAGGGTTTTTATGGAAAAAGAATGAGTAAGCCTGCTTCAGAATGATAAAGGAGACCCAGGGATAGCATCTGTGGCAGACATGCTTTACTCAAGTAATTTAAAGCGTAGAACTAAGACAATGTTTCTAGGATGAGCATTTTCATGTAAGAAGAATGTACAATTTGGCTAACTGTCAGTACTTATCATCTCTTTGCCTCCTCCATTATTCCTGCAAAATAGGAAACTGAAATGGTAGGCTATCTCCTCTGAGACTAAGAAAGAAAAATCTAACTCCATGTCTACCACAGCAGTTCTTGTAGGACAGGATTATACTAACAGGGTCATTATGTGGGAGTGGGGTAGAGAACGTTCATAGCAGAACAGCAATACGTATCCAAATGGAATGCTGTGAGAATTTATCAGAGATTTCTCCAATTAGAATTGGAGCCTTGGAGCTTAGCTCTGAATCCACCCGCCAGGGAGTAGTATCAGTACGAGTTAAATAAATGATTGAATTGTCCTAAACACTCCTGACATGCAGAGTTTAAGACATGTTCAGACTTTAACCCAAGGTAGCTGATGTTGAATAAACAAACTCTTGATTGTTATCACAAATATCAGCACACACTACTGTATCACCTGTCCAGAGCAAACAGAAATGTTCCAAACTGTTACTGACTTCATGTTATTACTATTTGTATATTGAACATAAAGTGATGTAAACATTAAACTAACACATATGAATGTCATTTCTACATTTTTAGCTTCTCTACTATGAACACACGAGCCATATATCCACATATTTCCTCAGATGGCTTTCTGCAGTTAATTCAATGTAAGAAATTTTGAGTTGTGTTAATCTTCCAACAGAGCTATCTTAGCCTACTTAGAATTATTGTTGAGATCTATATATCCATCATGCAAAAGTGTATAAATTCATCAAATATTCATGATCATAAAAACCCTCATACTGTATATGTGGGATTAGACATTGAGAAAGTCAGATCCCATGGGTTTTTAGTGTTAACATTTCCATTTAAGAGGAAACATGATATTACACTTTATTTTTTTTTAATTTTTTTGACGTTTATTTATTTTTGAGACAGAGAGAGACAGAGCATGAATGGGGGAGGGTCAGAGAGAGAGGAAGACACAGAATCCAAAACAGGCTCCAGGCTCTGAGCAGTCAGCACAGAGCCCCACGCGCGGCTCGAACCTACGGACCACGAGATCATGACCCAAGCCGAAGTTGGACGCTCAACCGACTGAGCCACCCAGGTGCCCCCATGATATTACACTTTAAATAACTTAGAAATTTGCAGTGCTTCTCTTCAGGTTGAGATAGCATTATCTTTTGTCAAAAGAGCCTTCTTTTAAGTGGATACTTTTTGAAGAAGAGAATATTTAAAGTTTCATATATTTTACTTTACAGAATTTTGGTTAAGAAGATTGAATTTAGGTTGTAGATAAAATAGACTGATAAATCTGATCACAAAAATCCAAAATAAGTGCATAAACAAACTAAAATAAAACAAGTTACAAAACAAAGCAAAAATAAAAACTCGCACTTCAAAACAAATAGTACATGTAAATAAAAAGAGAATAATAAAAAATTACAACTGATATTATAAGGGGTTAATTTCTCTAATGTACAATGAACTCTACAAATTGAGAAAAGGAAGAACCCATAGAAAAACAGGCAGAGATCAGAACAAATAATTTTCCAGAAAAGGTACACAATGTTTGCAATCATTTAAGAAAGATATGCAGTCTCTGTTAAAATTTTAATGCAAACTAAAATGAAATAAAATGTCTTATCTATCAGAATCACAAAAATGTCAATGAATATTTGATAATGTAGAATGTTTGCTTGGCTGAAGGAAAACAGACACTTTCATTTCTGGTGATATTGCAAATGTTAAAATTCCTATGAAAGATATCTTTCAAAATTACAAATGAATTTACTCTTTGACCCAGTGATTACACTCCAGGGAATCTATCCTAAATGTAGATCTACAAAGGTACAAAATAACATTTGCACAAGGTTATCATGGCAGCACTGTTTATAATAATGAAATGTTAAAATTTCATGAAGATTATATTTTTGTAAGAAACTACTTAAAATACAGCATTCCTTGACAGTCTGACAGATAGAACATTATCTGCAAATATGGAAATTATTAATGGATTGGTCCTTCTGTTTAAGTCTGTAAATATTGTGAGGCCAACAAGTGTTATGTCATTTTATAAATATTCCTATTATCCTGAATCAAATCACATATATGATCATTACTTCTAGTTTGATAAATATATCCATGTGTACATTCACTGTTGTATGTTTGGCTGGTAAGAGTGATTTGTTTTTCTACTTACATAAAAATAGAAGTTCTGAACACATGAATATACAACTGAAGTTCTCTATACACTTATATGGAAAGTCCTGAAGGAGCTGCAAGAATATTCAGGTCAATATAGTAAGCTTCTATTTGCATAAAGCAGTAGAATATAAGAAAACATATTCATGTTTGCATAATATGCATAAACAAAACTAAAAACATACATTCAAAAGTAATAAAGGTCATTTTTTGGGGGTGTATGAGGTATAACAAGATGGGCAGAGCTAAGAATGGAAACAAGTGTTTTCAAAATATATCTTCTTATATAGTTTTCCATATAGGAAACATGCAACTATTATCTATTTAAAAACAGATTAACTTCAAAAGCTACAATATAATTTACATTTTAAAGGAAAACAGAAAGCACCTACTTCCTATAAGTTAAGTTAATTTCACACATCAGTTCTTCTCCGAATCAAGATTTTCTATTACGGTATTTTTTATTACAGATTAATCTGTCGGCCAGATAGAACATTATCTGAAAATATAGAAATTATTAATGGATTGGTTCTTCTGTTTAAATCTGTAAATATTGTGAAGCCAACAAGTGTTATATCATTTTATAAATATTCCTATTATCCTGAATCAAATCACATATATGATCATTATTTCTAGGTCAATAATTATACGAATGTGTGCATTCACTGTTGTATGTTTGGCTGGTAAGAGTGATTTGTTTTTCTATTTAATTCTATAAAGTACTTTTAAATTGTCTGCAATAGAACTATATTAATTTTATAATCAGAATATAAATAATAGTTACTCTCAAGATTTTATTTCATTGCCAACAAACCCAGTTCAAAGAAAGACCACTAATATATGGCAAGTGCATTTAAGATGAGTGTAAATGTTATTTGGATTGAGATGTATTGAACTTCAGCTCTCATGTGGTGCAGGAGGTGGCACACTTTCCTAACAACTTTGAGAAGCTAACCCATCTCTACTAGCACAGTTAAAACACTGGATTGTTTCTAAAGTCAGGGAGATTTCCCAGAAACAAGTAATACTCAGGGCCCACCAGTCAAGAATGAATTCTGAGTCCACTATTGTACTCTTTGCTAATGATATAGACTGCCCATTTCCTTAACAAGCTGGGTTTGTTCATTGGAAAATGTAACAAATAATTTCAAGGTTATGTCACTCTTGGCAAGCACAGTAACGCTAGTGGAAAAAGGAAGTTTTCAGAGCAAGGCAAAGACTGAAGTCTTGTTTGGAATCACTAGCTGACAAAGCCTGCAGTAGAACCATATTGTTCAAATTCACAGGACTCTCTGATACTCACAGATATAGAATGCCAATTGGCTTTTAAAATAATATAAGTTAAAACAGATTAATTTGTTCAAATTAAGCTTCTACCAGTAAGGAAATAGCTTTGTAACATACATTTTAGTTACTGTGTCTTTCCTTTAAATGTTTGCTGGTAAAGACTACATTGTCCTTGCTTCTAATCACAGCCAACTTTTAATTATTCAAGAGATGGTTATTTGCACAAACTTGACTTCTGCATTTCCTTCCTCTTGTCCACTTTTCTAATTTTATTGTATATTAGTCTTTATTACATAAGCAAAGAAAGGAAATTGAGGTAAAATAATTAGTTTGTTACAGGCCACTTTTATGTTAAGTGTGCTATTCCCTGACCATGGATAATTGCTAGTGCTTTTAGGTCAAATTTTACGATTAAACCTATTGAAAAGTTTTTTGTGTGTATGTGGATAAGAGAAAGAAGAACAGTCATGCATCGAGTTGAGCCATTCCATTCTGCCCTCACTTTTGTCTGAATTCACTTGGTGACACTGAATGAGTTGTGTGTCTCATTGTCCCCTTATGTTTTGAGAGGATAGTTGTCCCACTGACTCTTTAAAATCACTGTGAGAAAAGAATTGGGGACTAGAATTTCAAATGCCTATGAAATACAGAAATTCCCTAAAGAGAGTATAACCTTGTCCACAGCTACCAGCCAATTAGCTATGCATGTAAATATTGAATTGCCTAGAGCCTAAAACATTCAATTTTGCTAAGATTCTATTGGGGAGTATTATTCTGACAGATAAAAATCACATTGTAATCAACTCTTTGTCCAAAATATGATTCAATGTGCTTTAGAATACAACCAGAGCTAGGGAATTATAATTTTTGGAGCATTGTTTCTGTTCCTAGCATATTCTGTAATTTGACCATTGTTGCTTTAATTACAATGGTACCTGCCAATAACATTTGGCTAGAAAGATGTTCTAAATCTATACTCTTAAAGGAATATATGACCTCCATGGCTAAAAGGAGCCATCAAATACATGACTTTGAGAAAAGAAATAAATATGTTCGTTTAAAAGTTTACTTTTAGTGGAAGAAGAAGGGATATTAACTTCCTTTTTGTATTCTTTCTGGAAAGGGAGAAGGTATATATGTATCTAGAAAGTGAAAAAGTTACTATCTTTGTTTTTCTGTTTTATATGTTCTCAGTCTTCCTTATGCAATAAGATATCTTGACTCCAATAGTGAAAACTGATGACCACCCAGTATGGAGGTAGGTTGGTGGCCTCATTACAACACTGAAACCTTATCCATATTGTTTCCAAAAAAAGAGAGCTTATAGAAAGGAGCTAAAGAAAACCTGGTAATTTTCTTTTTGTTTTTTTTGTTTGTTTTTTTCCACTAAAGGTCCATTATCTATGAAGCAGTTTGAGGTATACTAAACAATAAATCCTGTCTCCTCACAATATGTGTATTTACCAATACTCTTACTTCCTGAGTGAGTATTGTAGTGAACATTTTAGAGAAAATTTAGCTATGTTTATCTGATTAGATTTCTTATTGGAATACATTAGCTAAGCACTTATTTAGGAAATCAGCTGGCTTGGTAATTGGATAATGGCTTTCATTGGTAATCCATAAGTTTTTAGAAATATTTTATAGCTTCTGGAGAAGGAGGAGGAAAAAGGAAATCAAGTGGGGAGATAATAACAGCAAAAAAAGTTTCTATCTATATAACTGCATAATCTTATTTTAATAGTGTTAAACTTTGAAACAATAAAACCTTGGAAAAATCGAAGGTAAATAAGACAGTAATGCAAAATGAGCTGAAGAAATATGTCAAAACCTTCTTAAACATATACTTCACTTCTGGCTTGTGAAATATTTGATATACTTCTATTATATCTTATATTCCATATTAAAATTCTGATAAACTAATACATAGTTTACATTTGAAGTAAAACTCAAACCTGAATAAGCTTTCTATGCTTCCTCATTTTCCCAGACTATGAAGTGGGGATACTGAAATATACCTTTGCTAGAATTAGGAAAAATGTGACATGAATGTAAAGTAGTAGCAAAAAAAGTATTTTATATGTTAACCTTCTTGTAATGAATTATGAAATAATACAGGCCCCTTTAGGTGGGTGTTTTTCATCAAAGTGATTTCATATTTTCTGTCTTTTCCTCTTTATTGTTATTATTACTTGAGGATTATGCATTTAGGCTAAGCAAAGACCATATTTTAATCAGACTGCAATTTTTTTTCAAATTACTCTTCAGTTTATAAATATGAGAATAAAAGTCAATATGCATGACATAGACCCTAGATATATATATTTTTTAAATAGGCTATCCCATATGCAACTCTGTGAGTTATGTTATGATATATAAAAAGGAGGAGCCTTGAAATTCAGACATAGGACATGGCAGCCAGGCTTACAACTGAACAGACATTTGAAATAAGATCATTTTAAGAAAATTAAGGACTATGACTGTTAGAGTTTTTGTTTCCTATCTATACGGTGTGCATTTACTACTTCTGCTCTTTCCAATCATCACAAGCTGAGACCTGAGCACAGACATATGGCATTATGTGGCTGCAGCCAAATCACTCACCTATCTGAGCCTTATTTTCTCACACTAGAATGAGAACATTAAAATAGATGATCCTAGGGGCGCCTGGGGGCTCAGTCGGTTAAGCGTCCGACTTCGGCTCAGGTCATGAACTCGCGGTTTGTGAGTTCGAGTCCCATGTAGAGCTCTGTGCTGATAGCTCAGAGGCTGGAGCCTGCTTTAGATTCTGTGTCTCCCTCTCTCTCTGCCCCTCCCCCACTCATGCTCTGTCTCTCTCTGTCTCAGAAATAAATAAACATTAAAAACAATTTTGTAAATAATAAAATCAAATAGATGATCCTAAAAGAATTTTTAAATTCCAAATAAATTTAGCCTATACCATAGAAAGTCAGGGCAAAAGAACAAATATAAAAATGAGATAAGTTATGGGGTGTCTGAGTGGCTCAGTCAGTTAAACATGAGACTCTTTACTTCGGCTCAAATCATGATCCCAGGGTCATGGGATTGAGAGCCCTGAATCTCTCTCCTTCTGCCCCTCTCCCTTGTTTGTGCTCTCTCTTCCTCTAAATAAAAGAAAAGAGTGAGAGAGAAAGAGAGAGACAGTTTTTTTGATGAGTATACAAAAACCTATAAATTTGAATAAGTGCTATTTTTAAAGTAATACTAATGCTAATAATAATAAATTGTCCAGACTTAAGTAGTGCTAACCCTTTGCCAGATACTATTTTTCTATATACACTCATATTAATCTTCATAAAAACCCTATGTGGTTGACAAACATATAGAACACAGAAAGGTTAAGTCACTTGAAGAGTTTTGTAAATAGTTAAGTGGCAGAGCAGAGAGTTAACCCCAGGCAGTCACATGCAAGTAAGTGCATCAATCCTGGTTCTCCTGCCTATCTTAGTTGGCTTCCTATGCAGTTCTACTCATCCCAGCATCTGTTTTTCCAAGATGAATTGAACCATGTTTCTGGTATACTTTCTTCCCTACTTTGCTTTTAGCCTTACCAGAAGGTAATACCAGAAGGTATGATATGTTCTATTTCATATCTGTATCTTTAAAAATGAGAATAATAATAATAATTACTACTAAGTTTATTGTTAGGATTTCATGCAGATTAAGCCTTAGTGGAATGCCTAGTAAATAAATAGTGCTAGAAACATTTTAGCTATCTCTGATTCTGCCCATTCAGAACAAAATTTTCCATAATTTTAGAGATGCAGAAATTTATTACAACCTAAGATATGTCCTTTGGTGTTTAAATTATAACCATTGTTTTCAGTCAACAAATTTTCTTGAGGATCTGGACCCTGTGAAAAAGGGGAGCATAAGACATATCCTTGGTGTCTTGGTGACAATCATATTAAAAGTCAATTATGGTAAATGCTTTAAATATTATGAGAGATATAAGAACAAATGTCTAGGCAGTAGAAAGTAGATTGTTTCTTAAGGTGTAGAAACCATACTTCTGAAGCTAGTCATACATGAATAAAATCCTGTCAAACTGACTTTAGCAATTTTATACCACTGAAGTCTCAGGTTTTTCATTAATAAATGTATGCTTTGTATATTCAAGATAATAAATGTTATTTTCATATTATAGGCAAGCCCTCCTGTCATTAATCTTTCCTGTTTTAAGAACCCTTTGATATATGTCCTAGAAAATCTGTGAATGACCCATAACAGAAAGGGGCCTTAAAATATGAGAGATGAGAAAGAAGTTACTAAAACGCTATGTTGTTTAACTATGGCTAACTTTTCCATTGGACTCTTGCTGGAAGCTATTTCTCACTGTCTAAAATTAATATTGCTTTGTCAATAGTATTGAGGCTCATAATATTAAGACCTGGAATTCTGGGAGAATCTAAGAGATATGTTGGTCCATCTGAAAGTTGGTTATTGGTGATATGGATCAGTGTAACTAACGGAACCAGTGATTTCAAAAATAAGTTATCAGCAGTAAAGTCATTGGTGCTACTAAAGAACCCCAAAACTTGGAATTTGACAAGAAGGTCACTGCCCCCGGGCTCTGACGTTGGTAATAAAAGTCATATGACCCAGAGTGTATGGCAAATCACAACAGGAGGGAAAAATATTAAACAGCAAAGAAGAATAGAGACCATGAAACAAGTGCAGTAGTAGCAGAAATAGCAACAATATCGAGAGTAGAGAAAATTTATGGTGAAACATTAAATTCTAGCTCTGTAACAGTTGAATACTGAACTTACAGAAATCATTAAGACAACCTAATGGAAAAACGGGCAAATGAGTTAATCAGGCATATGACAGAAAAGAACATCCCAATGACCAATAAACATATGAATGGATTCTCGACATCATTAGTCATCAGAAACATACACATTAATACTAGAGTGAAATACCATTACATACTCAGAGAATGAGTAAAATTACAACAAAACAAAACCTGACAATACCAAATATTGGTGAATCTTCATGGAAGCTCCATCATAACATTTGAAAACAACTCAACTGTCTATCACTAGGATGTATGAAAACTGTACAGTATAAAATTAATATATAGAATAATATATAGAATTACTGCACAGGTACAAGAAAGAATGAACAACACAGATGGATTACACACAACATGGATGGATTTCAAAAATTATACTGGGTGAAAGAAGCCAAACAAGTAAAAAGTGCTTATCATATGATTCTTTTTTTTTTACCTGTAATATTTTATTTTATTTTTTAAATATGAAATTTATTGTCAAATTGGTTTCCATACAACACCCAGTGCTCATCCCAACAGGTGCCCTCCTCAATGCCCATCACCCATTTTCCCTTCCCTCCCACCCCCCATCAACCATAAGAGACTCTTAAAAACTGAAAAGTGCTTATCATATGATTCCATTGATATAAATTTTAACAATAGGTAAAATTATTTCATGGGACTAAGAGTCAGAATAGCAGTCACTATTAGGGAGTGCTAATGGAATAGAGCACAAAAAGAGCCTTCTGGGGTGCTGGGCATGTTTTATATATTGATTCAAAAATAATTACAAGGGTTCTTACAAGTGTCACATAGGGGTAAAAATATATTGAGATGTACATCTAAGACTGTGCACCTTACCTTATGTATATTATGCCTTACAGACTTAAAAAAAAAAACAAACAAAAACAAAAGCAATTTTAATCAAGAAGTCACTACTGCCAACCAGCAGAGAAAAACATGAAACTCAATGAAAGGAAAACTCATAAAAGGACTGAGCTGTGTTGAAGTTTAATCTAGACGCATGCAGTTAATAAGTGGTCCCACTGCTTAGTGAGAAAGTATTGAACGAAGCCACATATATTTCATACATGTAATAATTAATTATACATTTGTCTAAGATTAATAGTTTTGCCTATAAGTTTTGGCTCATTTCAACTGATTGATTTTCTTTTTTTTAAAACTCTAAGAACTCTACTCAGGTCATTTAAACTTAGCTTTGATGATTCATTTGATAATTTCTAAATAGAAGCATCATGTTTCTAATTGTTTACATTTCCAATTTTTGTGGTAATTCTTTCAATTAAAAAATGTAAACGTTGTTGAAATTCCTTAAGTAACTAAATATGTTAAGCTCTTCCGGAGATAAAAACCAAATGACCAAATTCTGCCCCTAAAATGCTAACTGGCAATGATGACTATTAGGTACCTTCAGATGATCTAGGCAGGTTAGGTCCACAAGGCACATTGTGAGGTCATAAGTCAGTAATTTTGCCACCACTTCCCTCTCCATGGTGTAACACTTATTAGGGGCTTTTTTTCTTTTAATAAGGAGTTTTTTACTAGACGCTTATTCTTATGGAGAATCAAAACCATCCCTTTTTTGATATCCTATTCTCCTCAGTTTCTAGCACAGCTATATCTTATGGTTTCCTCACTTAGCCTCAATCCAGACATTATTTTAAACATCTTACAATGATATAGCCATAAATATATAGATGAACTTGTTGATTTCTCAAAGGAGACTGAGAAGAAAAAAATGAGGGTGAGCATGTAAAATTAAGTCAACATGAGATTTAAAAGGCAAGTCCTAAAATGCTATGTACTTTACAGGGACTGCACTTAAATCTAACTCTCAGATCTCTAGCAGCCAATTCTGATGCTTGGGCATATTGTTAGTGCTCAATAAACATTGAATATTGCTGAAAGAAAATAAGGATATAGACATCATAAGTACAACGTGGAAATCTACACCTAGATTCTTTTCCCTTTCTGTGGGGACTTTTGATTTCTCTTTCTGTAGCTTATTTTTATTTGTAAGCTTAAACTGTCCTAGTTTCACGAGCCTTTTGTTTCTGATCTCCTAGTTTCCTGCTCTCAATTATCCAGAGCTAAAACTTCCAATTCTGTTTGTCTTCATTCTTTGTATTTAATAATTTGGCTTTGGAATTTTTGATACTGTAATGGTGAATAAATATTAACAGCCCTGTGTCACTTACTAAATTAACAATAATTTAACACTTAGAGCAAACATACAATTCAATATTAGTATAGTATGCCATGCTAAAGTGTCTTTTTAAATAGCAGTGACAAAAATAAAACGTTAGTAAAATAATTATAACCTGGCCGCTGTTACCTTGTGCAAAATTACACAGGGATTAGACATGATATTCTGTATAATTTACACTCCAGGTAAATAAGTTAATAATATACAGGGAGAGAAAAGAAAAAGAGAATGATTTGCAGGCTGTGCACACAAAAGTTTGAATAACTTAACAGTTTTTATTAGGTAAGTAGAAGTATGGGGCAATTAGTATTTTCTTCCTACTTGTGTATTTTTTTAATTTTTTGCAAAAATTTTGAATTTATTTTGTAATCAGAAAATACATATTAAACAACAAATATGTATTGATGAACATAACTAATCAAAAAGAAATATCTTTAGTACATATATTTTTAACCTCTATAAATTATCTGAAAGCCCAATTGTATATTATTTTTATTGCTTTATAACAGGCAAAAAAGGATAACTAAACACATTGTGTCAAATGAATGGGCTAGCCAATGTTTCTGCTTATTTTCAGGACATTTCACATAGCTGCACACATCTATACCTATCTGTGTGCCTGCTCACATCTGACTCCCCCTCTTATACTGTTTATATAAACAGATGATAAGATCTTATTCTATGTTTGGCTGATTAAGTGTTAGCACTCAGGTGCAAAAATGATCAAAGTAGCTGTTATTAATGTTTTATTCTAGACAATTCAGCCAAGATTTAAAAAGGAAAGGAGAAGGAAAGGAAAGGAAAGGAAAGGAAAGGAAAGGAAAGGAAAGGGAGGAAAGAAAGAAAGAGAGAGAGAAAGAAACAAAGAGAAAGAAAATGAAAGAAAAGAAAAGGAAGGAAGGCAGGAAGGAAAGAAGGAGGGAAGAGAGAGGGAAAGAAAGAGAAAGGGAGGAAGGGAGGAAGAAAGAAAGGAAGAAGAGAACTAAGGACCCTATTCTTCCACTGATATAGCAGGATTAGAAGACAAATCTCTATTACTATTAATAGTAGTTACATGACTGAATTTCCTCCCACATTCACTTGAGAGCTTACTCCCTAAAATACATGCAGCAACAAAAATCTTGTCTTTTCAGATTTTTCTAATATGCATCTTCCCTCAAATCCTGTACTTAATTTGCCACACTCATTAAATTTGATTAGAGCAAAGTTGAATGATTTTTTTTTTAACTCTCAACTAATTGTTTCTTAATGAAGTTGGGTAATTTGTGATTCAAAAGGGATGTTAGATTTCTAGTCAGGTAGGGCTCAGCTCACAGTTACTGATGTAAGAAAAGTAAGATACAGAATTGAGTTTCAGAAATCAATGCAAAATAATAAAAAATTAAAATGGAGAAGCAGTCTATCAATAGTACTGCTGTAACAAAGGGGAGGCTTGTTTTTATATTGATTAGTTACTGTTAAATAATGCATCGGTGCTTCCCAACAGTGCACACTCTAGCTGGGTTGTTTATTGCAAGGGGTAGTTGGACAGAATCAAGCAATCAATACTGGTGCTGTAAACACACTTGAAAATGCAGTTCTGCAGCTCACATCACAGTAGTTCTCTGGCCATTAAGCTCCAGTGGCCTGGAAGGTGCAGCACAAAATTCTTCAGAGTTCCCTATAGAGAGCACTAAGATTTGCTTTTTGTTAAGAGGTAATTAAGTCAAGATGTTATATCTGAATGCTCTCCTACTCATTTACTACATTTCATATACAGATTTCACAGCTCACATGAGTTACGCAGAATTTATCAGCCTTTTACAATATATCAGATATGCTTTCCCACTATTCAATTATCAAGTATGTTAGCAGTCATTCTTTGCCATGATAAATCACCCCACAATAGGATACTTAGCATTATGATTCTCCTCAAAGCAATCCTTTTATAGTTTTTTTTTTAATTTTTTTAACGTTTATTTATTTTTGAGACAGAGAGAGACAGGGCATGAATGGGGGAGGGTCAGAGAGAGGGAGACACAGAATCTGAGACAGGCTCCAGGCTCTGAGCTGTCAGCACAGAGCCCGACGCGGGGCTCGAACCCACGGACCGCGAGATCATGACCTGAGCCGAAGTCGGCCGCTTAACCCACTGAGCCACCCAGGCGCCCCGAAGCAATCCTTTTATAGTTTAAAAGCAACAGTATACATGGGAATTGCAATTATTTTATAATTTAAAAGCAACAGTATCCATAGCAATTTAAAAGCTAGGTATATCATTATTATCTTCAGGTTCAAAATCCTAGTAATGTTTACAACTTTGCAGCAATAAATGTTTTCATTTACCATGAAAACTAACTATACCCAAAATAGTATCTAGTGTACCGTGATCTCCTAAGAGAGAACAGTAGGAAATGTAATTTGTTTTTTAGGGACTTAATGGAGTAAAAACGGGGCTGGAGTTTTTGCTGCTTACACAGTATATGATTTTAGTAAAGCATTTAGACTTTTGAAGTATTGCCATCCACACAGTGAGGATAGTAGTATCTTCCCATTATGACTCATAAGACTTTTGCAAGAAGATAAGTTAATGTACATGGCATTTTTGTGAACAGTGATTTATAAATTTAATTACATTATTCTGTTTTGAAGAAAGAGCTGAAGACAAGCTCCAGAGAATCTTTCTTGGGAACTAATCTTCCAGTTGTAATTATTGCTAATAAAACCAAAGATGAAAGCTAGATTTGGCAGGTATCACAAAAGTTGTGTCCAAAATGCATCTCCCTACTAATGAGTCATTTGGTATTTTTTGTATTTTATCTGACACCATAAAGAATTGAAGTTGATTTAATTTTGTGATAAAAATATGAATATAGTTTTGATTTGTATTTCCGTCATGATGAGAGATATTGATCATTTTTTCATGGGTCTGTTGGCCATGTCTTTTTTGCAAAAATGTCTATTCATGTCTTCTGCCCATTTCTTCACTGGATTATTTGTTTTTCAGGAGTTGAGTTTGGTAAGTTCTTTACAGATTTTGGATACTAACCTTTTATCCAATATGTAATTTGCAAATATCTTCTCCCATTCCATTGGTTGCCTTTTAGTTTTGTTGATTGTTTCCTTCTCTGTGCAGAAGCTTTTTTATTTTGATGAGGTCCCAATAGTTCATTTTTACTTTGGTTTCCCTTGCTTTTGGAGATGTGTTAAGTAAGAAGTTGCTGTGGCCAAGGTCAAAGAGGTTGTTGTCTGTTTTCTCTTCTAGGATATTAACGGTTTCCTGTCTCACATTTAGGTCTCTCATCCATTTTGAATTTATTTTTGTGTATGGTGTAAGAAAGTGGTCCAGTTTCATTCTTCTGAATGTTGCTGTCTAGTTCTCCCAGCACCATTTGCTAAAGAGACTGTCTTTTTTCCACTGGATACTCTTTCCTACTTTGTTGAAGATTAGTTGGCCATATATTTGTGGGTCCAATTCTGGGTTCTCTATTCTATTCCATTGGTCTATGTGTCTGTTTTTGTGCCAAGAAAATGTAGTACATATATATAATGGAGTACTGCTCAGCAATAAAAAAGAATGAAATCTTACCATTTGCAACAACATGAATAGAACTGGAGGATATTATGCTAAGTGAAATAAGTCAGTCAGAGAAAGAAAGATATCATATATTTTCACTCATATGTGGAAGTTGAGAAATTTAACAGAAGACCATGGGGGAAGGGAAAGAAAAATAATACTTACAAATGGAAAGGGAAGCAAACCATAAGAGACTTTTAAATACAGAGAACAAACTAGGAGTGCTCAGTGGTCTAGTCGGTTAGTGTTCAACTTCAGGTCAGTTCATGATCTCACCGCTCCTGAGTCCGAGCCCTGTGTCAGACTGTGTGCTGATAGCTCAGAGCCTGAAGCCTACTTCCAATTCTATGTCTCCCTCTGTCTCTGCCCCTCTCCCACTCATGCTCTCTTTCTCTCAAAAATAAACATTAAAAAATTAAAAAAGTAAAAAATAAATACAGAGAACAAGCTGAGGGTGGAAAGGTAGGAGAGGGTGAGGAAAATGAGTGATGGGTATTGAGGAGAGCACTCATTGGGATGAGCACTGGGTGTTGTGTGTAAATGATGAATTGTGGGAATCCACTCCTAAAGCCAAGAGCACACTGTATACACTGTATGTTAGTTAACTTGACAATAAATTATACAAAAAAATAGATAAATAAATAAACAAACAAACAACACAAGCAAAAAAACAGGGGTACGAAAAGGAGGAGCTAAAAAAAGGTATAAATAGCATATGAATAGGGCATAAATATGATGCATGGGCCCAGCAGTACACTGGAACTGGTTCACACCAGTTTAAAAATCCAACTGTGCACATTTCTTCCCAGTTCCACCTATCATGACATTATGTTTGTAGCTTAAAATCAGCTTTAGTGGAAGAATTTGTACCTCAGAAATTGGTAAATACTGCAAATCATAACTTTTCTGTTTTCCCTAGAGATGTAGTCATGAACCATTTAGCAGCACCAAGGAGAGGCTGAATATTTGACTCAAAGCTTGCAAGTACAAAAGAAAAAAGGGAAATGTCCATTACATGGTTCAAAATCAATAGGATAATTTTATCTAATTTGTAAGGAGAATTTGTAACTATTCTTGTTACTAAGTATAGGTACTTCTTGCTAGGGATTCTCACAAAGAAAATACTAAATGAGGGCTTGGAAAATTCTCTCCCATTCCTGGGCCCCCACTAAATTCAGCAAAAGCAATTGTGCTATGAGTAAGGGGTTTTAATATCATGCTTTTAAATTGCCATTGTACCAAAGCTACAGGAAACTAGGCAATATTTTTCCCATGAAAAGCACAAATTATTTTTAAAAAATTACACTATTATCCAAAACAATTCAAAATGAAATTTAATAGCCATGAGAAATTAAATAATCCTGATTACAGAGAAATTACCACAGAAGAGAAGATAGAAAGTATAATTCCTATGAGTAACATTATCTTTCACAGCCTGAGCATATTTCTTAACTGCTTAACCCTTAGTTTTTAATTTGATGGGTGTTATTTCTGGTGAGCCTCTACTTCTATCTTCTGTCAAAAAATTTCGAGGTAGTTTACAACTTGCTCCATATATATTTACATTGACATACTTGACATAACTCCTAAAGCACAAACTTTATTCTTACTAAAAATAGCAATCTCTGTTAAAAAAAATCTTCATTTTAATTGGGTGTATGTACATTTGCATACATTTTCAGATTTACTCGCCCCTTTAGGTCAATATCTTATGGCCTTTTCATTAAACCAAATTTTATAAAAGTATAGAGAGAAGGAAAAAGAAATTCTAGGTAGATTGATAGATTCCCATCCTGTCTTATAAACCGATTTATTCTCGCCAAACAAATTTGGTCTGTTCTTCTCTTTTCTGTTTTTAATACAAGTGTTATTTGTTCAGACAAGGGTGTCAGCATCATTGGAATTTCAGAAAAGGAAAAACACTTGTCAACACTTTTACTTTCCTTCATTCTCACTCTTTTATGCATTACAAATGCACCCATCGGAACACAAACACATACACACCTATCTTCTGAGCCACTCACATGTAACACTCAATTTCCAACCTCATCTTTTACTCTGCTAACTGTTAAACTACAATCCATTCACACTCCTGATGAAAGAACACTACTTAAAATATTGGACAATCATCAACTCTACCTCTTTTACATTACAAAGAGTAATGGACAAAAGAGATTTTTTCAGGAGTTTGTTAAGTACATTACTAATTAAAGGGATACAATATATATTTCAATAGCATTGTTTGTGGAAAATCTATATGTACTCATAAGAAAATTTTTAAATAAAGAAATGTATCCCCAAAAAACCATAAAATAAAAACATATAACAAAAAGATACTCACTGCTAGTACTTCAAGACCAGTCATCAAAGTATCTCTATACATATATGCAGAAATATGCCTTCAATTTATAAAGTATGATTGCAATACAAATCTTACTTTGTAAAGGTTTTTTTTTTTTTTTTTTGTTCACGATATTGAAGGTGTTTCTTTGTACTATTGGTTTTAAAATTTGTGGTTTTTAAAAAATTTTTTTTTACATTTATTTATTTATTTTTGAGAGAGAGACAATGAGCACAATCGGGGGATGGGCAGAAAGAGAAGGAGACAGAATCCAAAGCAGGCTTCAGGCTCCCAGCTGTCAGCACAGAGCCCAACGCGGGGCTCGAACACACAAATCGCGAGATCATGACCTGAGCTGAAGTCGGACACTTAACAAACTGAGCCACCCAAGCACCCAAAAATTTGTGGGTTTTTAAATTTTGTCTGTTATTGATGATGGAAACTCAAAGCTTATTGCTTCATAAATAAGAAAAAGATTCTTACATGTTGTAGTAAAAGAGAAATATAATGATCTATGATTAGTAGATTCTAAATTTATTTATCATTTAAAACATTGCTGGACTTATACTCTGTGGTAGAATAAGGCTGGCTCAGAGAAGAGCTTTTCTTTTATGGTTCACATCCTATAAAAGAGATAAAGTTGCAACTGATAAATTACATAGAACAGAGTGAGTGCTACCAAGTCTTTCCTATATATATGTATGGAGCCATTCAACAACTGTTGATGGAGTTTACACTAGTGTCAGGGATAGATCTCAGTGCTCAATAGATCCTGCCTTCAAAGAGCCTACAGATGCAGTGGGAGATAGATGTAAAAATAGAAAATGTAAAATAATGTGAGGGAAAATTGAATCAAGAATCATCTGGGAGGGGTGCCTGGGTGGCTCAGTGGGTTAAGCATCAGACTTTTACTCAGGCCATGATCTCATGGTTGGTGGGTTTGAGCCTCACAACCCTGCTTCAGATTCTGTGTCTCCCTCCCTCTCTGCCCCCCGCCATCTCAAAAATAAATAAACATTAAAAAAATCTTCCGGTGATAATTGGGATAATTAAATGGTAGATTGGGTGCAGAAGAGTTTTTCAAAACTCAGTTTGGAGTTTCCAACTTAGAGAGTCACTGGATGAATGAATAGTAGAGATGGAAATATAATGCATCCGTGAAAAAAACTACTAAAGACTTCAGCTTTGGACTATGTAAGTTTAGGATGTCTATGGGGAGGGGGGGAAGATGCCTAAAGGATTTAAAACTTTATTAAGAGGGTGGATCACATGTTAACTGTTCTTAACACAATTTTAAAAAAATACAATAAAAGAAAAAGATGCCTATGAGAGTTCAGGGAAGAAATATCCAATAGATATTTTAAAATATAGTTCTAGATTAGGAAGGAGTTCAGACCTGGAACTAAAGATCAGCTTAATTGGAACACATTGATGATGAGGAAGTGTCCAGAGATGAGGCAGAAGATCTAATCAGGAATCAGATCAAGATTTGGCCAGACTTTATCAGAGGGAAAGTGAGACAAACATAAGTAAATGTTAGAGAAATCATTTTGACTTCTACCTGAACAACCAATGGGGCAGAAGACAGAAGGTGGGAAATCAGTTAAAAGACCACCATATTAATCTAGGTAAAAAATTTTTATGGCTAATGGACTAGGAACAGTGGAAATGAAAAGAGGTGGACTAATTAAAAAAGTAGTAACAGTTTCCTGAGAATAGCCATGAACTTCCCCATGTTCATGCCTTCAATTAGTTGCAAAATTGGACTCCAATGAAATTTTTTTGTTTAATAGAAATCTGATGCTCTTCTCAATATATTACCTATATGCCAGGCTGAGAATATCAACTAAATTGACTTACTCTAGGAGCAGTCAATGCCACCACCAGTTAAGTAGCTTATCTCTCAGGACACTGAGAAAGCATGAAAACAGATGAGTGAGAGGCCTTATTTCAGGACACACCTAAACCAGGAATCTGAGATGCTCACTTAGGATGTTTAAATTCAGGGTATTTTAAAAATGCCACATAGTTATTGTAAAGTCTTTTGTGCTCAAGTGAATAAAGAAAGCTGTACAAAGCACCTTTGCTTCTTTCTGTAGAACATTCCTATACCACAAGAGCGATACCATCAAAGGAATCACATAATCTCTGCATACTTTTGGTAAAGGATACATAAACCTTGTGGCTGACACACTTTGCCACCACATGGCATAAGGCCAACAAAATATTAAGCAAGTTTCCAACAGCATATTTCAGGACACCCTGGAAATTGTTTAACTTAGAAGCATAAGTTATAGAGTTAATTCCATTGTCAAATATGTGAAGAGGCAAAAATTGGGATCTGTTAGACAATTACATACTTGGTTTGAGTCTAGTAAAAATGTCATTATGGCTTTTCTAGAAGCTTTTCAAAATGTTGGTTTTTTTTTTTTTTCACTTCCTGGTTCACCTCACCCCTGTATCCTTGCCTTTCTGAATCCTTGGTCTTCTGAATGTCCTGAAGTGCCTCCTTTCTCAATTAGCAACCCACTCTTGCTATTTACCTTTACTTTCTTTTATTTTTTAATGTTTTTGTTTAAATTCTATTAGTTAATATATAGTGTAATATTGGTTTCAGGAGTAGAATTTAGTGATTCATCACTTCAATACAACCCTCAGTGCTCATCACAACAAGTGCCCTCCTTAATGCCCATCACCTATTCAGCCCACCCACCATCCTCTTCCCTCCACCAAACCTCAGTTTGTTTATCTTTACTTTCAAATTTCAGTTTCTTCAAATATCTAATTGCATTTCACATGTAGAGGGGAAATGACTGTTGTAATTCTTTGGGACCTTTGCATGGACATATGGCAACCTTATTTTCTGAAGCAAACACTGAAATAAATCACCTAGTAAACAACTTATTTAAAAAATGACTAAATTGTTTTAATGTTTATTTTTGAGAGAGACAGAGAGAGAGAGACAGAGAGAGAGTGTGTGCAAGAGTGGTGGAGGGGCAGAGAGAAAGGTAGACACAGAATCCAAAGCAGGCTCCAGCCTCTGATCTATCAGCACAGAGCCCAATGCGGGGCTCAAACCCATGGACCACGAGATCATGACCTGAGAAGAAGTTGGACGCTTAACTGACTGAGCCGCCCAGGTGCCCCCCAAAAATAGACTATTTGAACAGAACCTTCTTTGTAAATTAGAACATGTAGTTAAGCACAATACTGTATCTGTCATACTGCTAAGTTACAAAGTTTTACATAATAAATGGTTATTTATCTATTTATTACTTTTTTTTAAAATAACATAACTAACTTAAATACATGAGTGATTAATAGTAGGATTTCAGACTGTGTGGAAAGAGTTCTTCTCACAAAATAGTACACTTTTTACCTGTATTCTGTATGCATGTAAGGTCATCCCTGATTTCAATATATGTACATATACCGGTCTTACAAGACTTTTAGGAATGTGGCACAATGTATGTATGTGAGTGAATTTTGGGTGTATAGATATTACCCATTTAAAAAGTCGCTTTTTTTAGATGTTAGGGGAAAGCTAGTGGGTTTTTTTAATTATTTTTTATTTAAAAACCTTTTTTTAATGTGTATTTTTGAGACAGACAGAGCACAAGTGTGGGGGGGGGGTGCAGAGATAGAAGGAAACACAGAATCTGAAGCAGGCTCCAGGCTCTGAGCTGTCAGCACAGAGTCCCATGCAGGGCTCGAACCCACAAACAGTGAGATCATGACCTGAGCCAAAGTTGGGCGCTTAACCGACTGAGCCACTCAGGTGCACCAAAGCTAGTGTTTAGTAAATACAAGACCCCGTTCTCAAGAAGACAAGGTAGACAAACATCTAATTACACAGACACCTAAATACAGACAATTAACATAGCAATGTCTGAAGATTGTGACCATTATGGAATTTGATGATAGATACTGGAAGTGCCCAGTGTAGAGTCTAATTACTATTGTGTCAAGAAATTAGAAATATAACAACATGTCAAGTGCACATTTAGAACAAGATACAAAGGTTGTATGTTTTCAAGAAGTTACTTAGTATTAATTTGGGGGTGGGGGAGAAGAGGTCTTGTCTGAAATGTAAATGCATGTTTTTTTCTTTAGAAATAAACTTTTTTTAATGTTCATTTATTTTTGAGAGAGAAAGGAGACAGAGTGTGAATGGAGGAGGGGCAGAGAGAGAGATAAAGAATCTGAAGCAGACTCCAGGCTCTGAACTTCCAGCACAGAGCTGCCAGCGCAGAGGCCGGTGCGGGGCTTGAACTCACGAACCAGGAGATCATGACCTGAGCTGAAATGGGACACTTAACCGAGTGAGCCACCCAGGAGACGCAGAAATAAACTTTCTTAATACATGTGTATATATATATATTCACACAGGCCACAGACAAATATAGTTGTATTTTCTGTGATGAAAAAGGAAACAAACCGGAGACTCTGATTACGTTTTCATCAACCTATCAGTATGAAACCTAGTTTTATGTGTGTTTCTGTTTCACAAAATCTTATTTAATATACACTTCAATTTATTAGTCTTGAACTCACAGCCAACAGCAATATAACTCATGCCTGAATGAAGCTTACCTAAGACATATATTTTCTCCTTAAGACACATCACAGCCTTCCTGTTTTTAGGAACTTTAGATAGTGTTTCAACACCATGTTCAAGGGCCATTTTAAAAAATAAAATCACCAACCAAAAAAAAAATGCAAAATTATGACACTCAATAGACTGGGAAAAGAACACTTGCTTGTGAATGTGAGAACTGAAAGGAGAAGGCAGAGTGTACTCTTGGTCTTCCACTGGGAAAAGTGCATGTTGGACAGCTCAAACTTTCCCCTACTCTGAACATGGCTACAAATGGTGTAAAAACACTGCTAGTATCAATTTTGGGGTTACAAATATATTTTAGCAAGCAGGTGAATTATATAATGGAATTTGTGAATAAGGAAGTTTGACTATATATGAAGAAACAATGGATATACGTTAGACATAATACAGCACAGGAGGAAAAGGACACGGGAACAAGCTTACTTCCTAAAGGTAGTTTTCAGGCTACAAGGCAGGGAGGGAGAGCCCAAGTAGAGATAGGATGCCTTGTTAAGTTGAGGAGACAGACACAGTTCAGTGAAGCTGATGCAGTTAGAAATTATGAGACAGAATACTAGAAAATAGAGACAATGTATACACATGCACACACACACACGGATACACAAACACACACTCACACAGTTCCAGACATTGGCTAAGGAATCCTCTGTGTCTTTGATTACATACTGACTTAAGTCGATGTCTGGAATCACCATAAGTTCAGAAAGAACATCCAGAAAGTATTCAACCAAACAATTTTTAGAACTAACACAGGGATCGGGACAATTTGTGTTTCTTTGGCCAGAGTAAAGAAACATCATAATATGTGGGGCATTAGAAAGATTCCTCAAAAGGGTGCGACCATTGTAGTGGGGAAAGTTAGCCCAAGAGTAGAGACTGCTATGTATATGCCATACCCCAGATAATAAGCAAGTCTTAACAGAATTGAAATAATCTGTAAGTAACTGCATCCTAGTACAAATTTTAATATTTCTTAATGGAATGAAATAAAATCTTACTTAACAGTGACTGCTTTGACCCCTGAAGACTGATAACAAGGTAAGAGTGCTTCCATCTGCTCCACTCATATTTATAGTGAAGGACCCAGAGAGTGTAATAAAGCAATGAATGACAGCAACAAAAAAAAAATATGGATAGAAAAGGAAGAAATAAAACTTTCTTGTATGCAAACATTATTGTCTAATTAGAAAAGCATAAGGGATCCATAAACCAACTATTGGGAGTTTAGCAAAGTCATAGGTAACAAAAATCAATTTATTTCCATATATCAGAAAAAAAAATGAGATAAATGAAAAATACTATTTACAATGACATCAAAAATGAAAAGCTCAGATATGGCTTTAACAAAATTTATGTAAGATATATATATATATATCTCATATGGTGGAATGTAGAAAAATACAAAACATTCCTGACAGGAATTAAAGAAGGCTTAATTAAAGGGATATAACACACTAATAGAACAGAGCACTCAATATTACTAAAATGCCAAATCTTCCCAAAATTGATCCATAGATTCAATACAATCACAATTTGGAAATATGATAAGGTGATTTAATATTTTTATGGAAATTCACTGAACCTAGAATGGCCAGAAAAAAGAGAGAAAGAAAGAGAGAGCAAATTTGGAGACTTCCAGTACCTGCTATCAACACTTACTAAAAATAAGTCAATCACAACACAACAAATACCAATATGATTTCACTCATGTGTGGAATTTAAGAAACAAAACGAACAAGGAAAAAAGGAAGAAATAAACCAATAAACAGACTTTTAACTATAGAGAACAAATTGGTGGCTACCAGAGGGAAGGTGGAAGTATGGGTTACATAGGTGATGGGGACTGAGGAGGGCACTTGTCATGATGAGCTCCAGGTTACGTATGGAAGTGATGAATCACTATATTGTACACTTGAAACTAATATTACCCTGTGTATTAACTAACTGGAATTAAAATAAAAACTTAAAAAATTTACTGGAATGCTACAATAACCAAGACAGTGCAATACTAATGTAAAGACAAAAAAAAAAAAAAAAAAAAAAGAAAAAGAAAAAAAGAAAAATGGAGCAATATAAAGCCCAAAAATAGACCCACACTGATATAATTACTTGATTTTTGATACCAGCATTAAAGCCTTTCAAAAATGAAAGAAAAGTCTTTCAATAAATACTGATGAAGCAACTGGATATTCATATCAAAAAGGGAGGAATCTTGAATATTACCTTATATTGTATATGAAAATTAAATACAGAATTATTTTAAACCTAAATTAGAGCTGAAGGAAACCAATTTGACAATGAATTATATTTAAAAAAAATTATAAAAAACAGGAGAACATCTTTGAGATTTTGAGTTAGGCAAAGATTTCTAACAGGACACAAAGAGCTTGAACTATATGAGAAATATTCATAAAATGGATAAAACTAAAATTTAGTTTAACTTATATATAAATTTGTATATTATATTTATATTTGTTATATATTATTTTATATAAATTCTATACATTTATTTAGTTCAATAAAACTAAAACTTGTTGTACTGCAGAAGACAATTATAAAAAAATTAAAATGCAAGGCAAGGACTTGGAGAAAATATTTTCAAAATATACATCAGATTACTGACTGTATCTATTTTGCCACGTGTTTATATACCACTTATTAAAACAGTAGGGAGGACTTTATTCAGGACTATTTCAGATGGTGTTAGGACTATTACAGCTGAAAGAGATCTGAAAATCACTTATGAGGGGATATCAAGGGTAGGGGGATTCTTGCTAAACTGACTGTACAAGATTCTTGCTGAAGGCAGACCAAGGGCTTAGACTTCAAGAATGGAGGATAAGGAATTTGATTAGATATCAGGGGTGATCAGATACCAAAGATACAGAATTCTCTGTCAACTAATTTACCAACATTCTTACCACAACTGGACTGGGAAGGCTGAAGATATGACCTAGTGATGAGGCCTGATCAAAAAGAGGGAGTGCCATGGAAGAGGAGGTGAGGCACCAGGAAGCATCCAGCATGATGCAGGCTGCAATCCCATGGCACCTCAAGGCCCCATCAGGCCGTCTTAGGCCCTGCCTTGCCATCTCCTCTAGTAGGTGACCTGGGCCAGGCCCGGGTCCCCTTCATCTGCCCACCCTCCCCACTCTGGCCAGGACTTGCCGTGCTTCCCAGCCATCCCGGGCTTTACTGGACCCAGCATGGTGCCAGGGTCAGTGTTTGTTTTGGATCTCTGGACAGGTGAGGATCCTGTTAAAGGCCACCCTCCTGAGGCAGCAGTTCGAATGGTTCAGGAGATTGTGGGCTCCTTCTACAGGGGCAGGGGAGACCATTTACAGGTCATTTCTGATTGTCACATGATCTGGAGCACATTTGCGTATAATGGAAAGTGATGCCCTCCCTTCTTATGACATTTTAGATAACAGCAAGATTATCAGTGAGCAGTCCTGGAAGGAACTCAAAGTGTGCCCTCCCCACAATTACCCGGTTGAGACTGACCTACGCTGACCATCAAAGTTACCTCATATGGTGGAATGGTGGGCCAAAGCACAGGAACTCCCGTGCCAGCAGAAGATTTAGAAGTTTCAGATAGCCCAGGTGTTTACAGTACAATGCAGTGCTTAGGGAGGGATACAAGACTTTCTTTAACACCCTTTACCAAAACTACATTCCCTTTTTTTTCTTTTTGGCAGGCATTGGTGATACCATGGAGGAGATTATCTGACAAATAAAGGTGTTCTGCCCCAGCATCCACATTGTGTCTAACTGCATGGACTTTGACGAAGACAGTTTTGGACAGGGATTCAAGGAGTCAGCTCATACACACATACAACAAAAACAGCTCCATTTGTAAGAACTCCAGGTACTTCCAGCAGCTTCTGGACAAAACCAACATCCTCCTGCTGGAGGACTTCATGAAGGACCTCACTATGGCTGATAAGGTTACCAGTGTGGAGAGCATTCATTCTCAAGATTGGTTTCTTACATGACAAGGTGGAAGAGCAGTGGGAGCACTACATGGACTCCTATAACATTGTGCAGGAGAAGGACCAGATGCTGGACATGGTCTGCTACAGCACATCCTGAACAGTGGGGACTGGATGGAGATGTAGGGCTCCTGAGTGTGCAGGTGTGGGGCCAAGCACTGCAAGCCACAGAGAAAAGGAAGCCTCACCTAGAGGCCACCCTGCTGGGAATGCTGTTCCTCCCCATGGGTACAGAGAAGAGTCCAGGGTGATGTAGCTGCTGAGCCCATGCTCCACACTCTTCCTTTCCCAGTGTCTTCTATTGTGTTCTGGGAAGGCTTGTGGGAGGCCCTGCCAGGTGGAAGGTCCTATGAGTTTGAACACAGGACCTACAGGATGTTAGCACTCTAGGGACCAACTGGTCCAGGGATTCTTTTTTCCCCAAATTTCTAAACATGGGAAGATGTTCTTCAAACAAATCTAATGTGTGAAACAGATCAAAATTTAAAAAAGAAAAAGAAAAAGAAAAACCAAAGCCAAAACAAAATAAAAAAACAAAAAGAGGACCAGAAGAATCTACCTAAAGTTTGGTCAAAGAGAGTCTTTGTCAACAATTACAACTCAATGTTAAGACAATTAACTAGATTCTTAAAAAGAAAGATTTGAATGGAAACTTAACCAAATAAGGTAAAAAATGGCAAATAATATAAAAAGATATTCAACATTTTTATTCCTTAAAAATACAAATTAAAACAACAATAAGATACTAATTCATACATAGAGGAGTTTAAATTAAAACATTGACTTAGATGTACAATTGAACTCTTGTACTTTGCTGCTGGAAGTGCAGAATGATAACCACTTTGTAAATTATTTTGGTACTTTCTCAAAAAATTATATATGTAGTTACTCTATGACACAGAAATACCACATCTACAAGCTTACCAGTAGAAATGAAACATATGTCTACACAAAAAATTTACATGAATATTTAAAATAGCTTTATTAGCCAAACCCTCAAACAACCAAAATGCTCATTGACTGGTGAATGGATAAATATATTGTTGTAAATCCACAGAGTGAAGTAGTATACAGCAATACTGTTTGATGACAGTTCTCCATCAAATAAGGTTTCTACACTTCCAGTGGCAACTTTTTCCCAGATTGTCATTTAAAGGATGGTTGTGTGCAAAAAGCTTGGGAGAACAGAGACAGTGTCTGTATTGTGCGGCTTTTTCCTGACTAGCATAATGAAGATGATGTTAAAACGAGGCAAGTTTTTAATTCCTTTGCTTTTGGGTGTGTCAAGTAAGAAATTGCCGCAGCAGAGGTCAGAGAGGTTTTTTTCCTGCTTTCTCCTCTAGGGTTTTGATGGTTTCCTGTCTCACATTCAGGTCCTTTATCCATTTTGTCTAAAAGGCAACCAATGGAATGGGAAAAGATATTTGCAAATGACGTGTCGGACAAAGGGCTTTATCCAAAATCTATAAAGAACTCACCAAACTCCACACCCAAAAAACAAATAATCCAGTGAATAAATAGGCAGAAAACATGAATAGACACTTCTCTAAAGAAGACATCCAGATGGCCAACACACACATGAAAAGATGTTCAACGTCGTCCCTCATCAGGGAAATACAAATCAAAACCACACTCAGATACCACCTCACGCCAGAATGGCTAAAATGAACAGATCAGGAGACTATAGATGCTGGAGAGGATGTGGATAAATGGGAACCCTCTTGCACTGTTGGTGGGAATGCAAACTGGTGCAGCCACTCTGGAAAACAGTGTGGCGGTTCCTCAAAAAATTAAAAATAGATCTACCCTATGACTCAGCAATAGCACTTCTAGGAATTTACCCACAGCATACAGAAGTGCTGATACATAGGGGCACTTGTACCCCAATGTTTACAGCAGCACTTGTACCCCAATGTTCACAGCAGCACTTTCAACCATAGCCAAAGTATGGAAAGAGACTAAATGTCCATCAACTGATGAATGGATAAGGAAAATGTGGTTTATATACACAATGGAATACTATGTGGCAATGAGAAAGAATGAAATATGGCCTTTTGTAGCAACGTGGATGAAACTGGAGAGTGTTATGCTAAGTGAAATAAGTCATACGGAGAAAGACAGATACCATATGTTTTCACTCTTAATGTGGATCCTGAGAAACTTAACAGGATCCCATGGGGGAGGGGAAGGAAAAAAAAAAAAAAGAGGTTAGAGTGGGAGAGAGCCAAAGCATAAGAGACTGTTAAAAACTGAGAACAAACTGAGGGTTGATGGGGGGTGGGAGGGAGGGGAGGGTGGGTGATGGGTATTGAGGAAGACAGCTGTTGGGATGAGCACTGGGTGTTGTATGGAAACCAATATGGCAATAAATTTCATATTAAAAAAAATAAAACGAGGCAAGTTTGCTAGCAGATTTGCTGGCAGATTCATAAGCTCACGGGTCTTCCCCTATGACACAGAGGACTTAGACGTGAAAAAGAACATGAGGAAGCTCAAACTTCCTGCTGTGCCATGAATAATAAAGTCTCTGACTCAGCAGTCTAGTGTCTTCTGTTAGAATCCTGTGAAACTGTGGCACACTTATCTGCAAGCATAGTAAAATTCCAAACTATTTATAGTTCCTTGCAAAACTACTGATAAGTGCAACAGCATTAATCAATCTCAAAAACATTAATATGCTAAGTGATAGAAGTCACATAAAAGACTATATCCTGGAAATTGTAAAGAAGAGAAAATTGTAGTAATGCAGAGCATATCAGTGGTTACCCTGGGCTAGGGTTAAGCAAAAGAACTGGCTACCAAAAGACAGGTAAAAATTTTGGAGTAGTGATGGAAATGTTGTATGCCTTGATTGTGGTGGTGTTATAGCTGTACATTTTTTATTTTTTTTTTATTTATTTATTTTTTTTTCCTGGAAGGATTGGATTTTTATTTTATTTTTTTTTTTTATGAAGTTTATTGACAAATTGGTTTCCATACAACACCCAGTGCTCATCCCAAAAGGTGCCCTCCTCAATACCCATCACCCACCCGCCCCTCCCTCCCACCCCCCATCAACCCTCAGTTTGTTCTCAGTTTTTAACAGTCTCTTATGCTTTGGCTCTCTCCCACTCTAACGTCCTTTTTTTTTTTTTTTTTTTTTCCTTCCCCTCCCCCATGGGTTCCTGTTAAGTTTCTCAGGATCCACATAAGAGTGAAACCATATGGTATCTGTCTTTCTCTGTATGGCTTATTTCACTTAGCATCACACTCTCCAGTTCCATCCACGTTGCTACAAAAGGCCATATTTCATTTTTTCTCATTGCCACGTAGTATTCCATTGTGTATATAAACCACAATTTCTTTATCCATTCATCAGTTGATGGACATTTAGGCTCTTTCCATAATTTGGCTATTGTTGAGAGTGCTGCTATGAACATTGGGGTACAAGTGCCCCTATGCATCAGTACTCCTGTATCCCTTGGGTAGATTCCTAGCAGTGCTATTGCTGGGTCATAGGGTAGGTCTATTTTTAATTTTCTGAGGAACCTCCACACTGCTTTCCAGAGCGGCTGCACCAATTTGCATTCCCACCAACAGTGCAAGAGGGTTCCCGTTTCTCCACATCCTCTCCAGCATCTATAGTCTCCTGATTTGTTCATTTTGGCCACTCTGACTGGCGTGAGGTGATACCTGAGTGTGGTTTTGATTTGTATTTCCCTGATAAGGAGCCACGCTGAACATCTTTTCATGTGCCTGTTGGCCATCTGGATGTCTTCTTTAGAGAAGTGTCTATTCATGTTTTCTGCCCATTTCTTCACTGGGTTATTTGTTTTTCGGGTGTGGAGTTTGGTGAGCTCTTTATAGATTTTAGATACTAGCCCTTTGTCCGATATGTCATTTGCAAATATCTTTTCCCATTCCGTTGGTTGCCTTTTAGTTTTGTTGGTTGTTTCCTTGGCTGTGCAGAAGCTTTTTATCTTCATAAGGTCCCAGTAATTCACTTTTGCTTTTAATTCCCTTGCCTTTGGGGATGTGTCGAGTAAGAGATTGCTACGGCTGAGGTCAGAGAGGTCTTTTCCTGCTTTCTCCTCTAAGGTTCTGATGGTTTCCTGTCTCACATTTAGGTCCTTTATCCATTTTGAGTTTATTTTTGTAAATGGTGTGAGAAAGTGGTCTAGTTTCAACCTTCTGCATGTTGCTGTCCAGTTCTCCCAGCACCATTTGTTAAAGAGGCTGTCTTTTTTCCATTGGATGTTCTTTCCTGCTTTGTCAAAGATGAGTTGGCCATATGTTTGTGGGTCTAGTTCTGGGGTTTCTATTCTATTCCATTGGTCTGTGTGTCTGTTTTTGTGCCAATACCATGCTGTCTTGATGATGACAGCTTTGTAGTAGAGGCTGAAGTCTGGGATTGTGATGCCTCCTGCTTTGGTCTTCTTCTTCAAAATTCCTTTGGCTATTCGGGGCCTTTTGTGGTTCCATATGAATTTTAGGATTGCTTGTTCTAGTTTCGAGAAGAATGCTGGTGCAATTTTGATTGGGATTGCATTGAATGTGTAGATAGCTTTGGGTAGTATTGACATTTTGACAATATTTATTTTTCCAATCCATGAGCAGGGAATGTCTTTCCATTTCTTTAAATCTTCTTCAATTACCTTCATAAGCTTTCTATAGTTTTCAGCATACAGATCTTTTACATTTTGGTTAGGTTGATTCCTAGGTATTTTATGCTTCTTGGTGCAATTGTGAATGGGATCAGTTTCTTTATTTGTCTTTCTGTTGCTTCATTGTTAGTGTATAAGAATGCAACTGATTTCTGTACATTGATTTTGTATCCTGCAACTTTGCTGAATTCATGTATCAGTTCTAGCAGACTTTTGGTGGAGTCTATCGGATTTTCCATGTATAATACCATGTCATCTGCAAAAAGCGAAAGCTTGACTTCATCTTTGCCAATTTTGATGCCTTTGATTTCCTTTTGTTGTCTGATTGCTGATGCTAGAACTTCCAGCACTATGTTAAACAACAACGGTGAGAGTGGGCATCCCTGTCGTGTTCCTGATCTCAGGGAAAAAGCTCTCAGTTTTTCCCCGTTGAGGATGATGTTAGCTGTGGGCTTTTCATAAATGGCTTTTATGATCTTTAAGTATGTTCCTTCTATCCCGACTTTCTCAAGGGTTTTTATTAAGAAAGGGTGCTGGATTTTGTCAAAGGCCTTTTCTGCATCGATTGACAGGATCATATGGTTCTTCTCTTTTTTTTTGTTAATGTGATATATCACGTTGATTGATTTGCGAATGTTGAACCAGCCCTGCATCCCAGGAATGAATCCCACTTGATCATGGTGAATAATTCTTTTTATATGCTGTTGAATTCGATTTGCTAGTATCTTATTGGGAATTTTGGCATCCATATTCATCAGGGATATTGGCCTGTAGTTCTCTTTTTTTACTGGGTCTCTGTCTGGTTTAGGAATCAAAGTAATACTGGCTTCATAGAATGAGTCTGGAAGTTTTCCTTCCCTTTCTATTTCTTGGAATAGCTTGAGAAGGATAGGTATTATCTCTGCTTTAAACGTCTGGTATAACTCCCCTGGGAAGCCATCTGGTCCTGGACTCTTATTTGTTGGGAGATTTTTGATAACCGATTCAATTTCTTCGCTGGTTATGGGTCTGTTCAAGCTTTCTATTTCCTCCTGATTGAGTTTTGGAAGAGTGTGGGTGTTCAGGAATTTGTCCATTTCTTCCAGGTTGTCCAATTTGTTGGCATATAAATTTTCATAGTATTCCCTGATAATTGTTTGTATCTCTGAGGGATTGGTTGTAATCATTCCATTTTCATTCATGATTTTATCTATTTGGGTCATCTCCCTTTTCTTTTTGAGAAGCCTGGCTAGAGGTTTATCAATTTTGTTTATTTTTTCAAAAAACCAACTCTTGGTTTCGTTGATCTGCTCTACAGTTTTTTTAGATTCTATATTGTTTATTTCTGCTCTGATCTTTATTATTTCTCTTCTTCTGCTGGGTTTAGGCTGCCTTTGCTGTTCTGCTTCTAGTTCCTTTAGGTGTGCTGTTAGATTTTGTATTTGGGATTTTTCTTGTTTCTTGAGATAGGCCTGGATTGCAATGTATTTTCCTCTCAGGACTGCCTTCGCTGCGTCCCAAAGCGTTTGGATTGTTGTATTTTCATTTTCGTTTGTTGCCATATATTTTTTGATTTCTTCTCTAATTGCCTGGTTGACCCACTCATTCGTTAGTAGGGTGTTCTTTAACCTCCATGCTTTTGGAGGTTTTCCAGACTTTTTCCTGTGGTTGATTTCAAGCTTCATAGCATTGTGGTCTGAAAGTATGCATGGTATAATTTCAATTCTTGTAAACTTATGAAGGGCTGTTTTGTGACCCAGTATATGATCTGTCTTGGAGAATGTTCCATGTGCACTCGAGAAGAAAGTATATTCTGTTGCTTTGGGATGCAGAGTTCTAAATAGATCTGTCAAGTCCATCTGATCCAGTGTCTCATTCAGGGCCCTTGTTTCTTTATTGACCGTGTGTCTAGATGATCTATCCATTTCTGTAAGTGGGGTGTTAAAGTCCCCAGCAATTACCACATTCTTATCAATAAGGTTGCTTCTGTTTATGAGTAATTGTTTTATATATTTGGGGGCTCCGGTATTCGGCGCATAGACATTTATAATTGTTAGCTCTTCCTGATGGATAGACCCTGTAACTATTATATAATGTCCTTCTTCATCTCTTGTTACAGCCTTTAATTTAAAGTCTAGTTTGTCTGATATAAGTATGGCTACTCCAGCTTTCTTCTGGCTTCCAGTAGCATGATAAATAGTTCTCCATCCCCTCACTCTCAATCTAAAGGTGTCCTCAGGTCTAAAATGAGTCTCTTGTAGACAGCAAATAGATGGGTCTTGTTTTTTTATCCATTCTGATACCCTATGTCTTTTGGTTGGCGCATTTAATCCATGTACATTGAGTGTTATTATAGAAAGATACGGGTTTAGAGTCATTGTGATGTCTGTATGTTTTATGCTTGTAGTGATGTCACTGGTACTTTGTCTCACAGGGTCCCCCTTAGGATCTCTTGTAGGGCTGGTTTAGTGATGACAAATTCCTTCAGTTTTTGTTTGTTTGGGAAGACCTTTATCTCTCCTTCTATTCTAAATGACAGACTTGCTGGATAAAGGATTCTTGGCTGCATATTTTTGCTGTCTAGCACCCTGAAAATCTCATGCCAATTCTTTCTGGCCTGCCAAGTTTCAAAAGAGAGATCAGTCACGAGTCTTATAGGTCTCCCTTTATATGTGAGGGCACGTTTACCCCTTGCTGCTTTCAGAATTTTCTCTTTATCCTTGTATTTTGCCAGTTTCACTATGATATGTCGTGCAGAAGATCGATTCAAGTTACGTCTGAAGGGAGTTCTCTGTGCCTCTTGGATTTCAATGCCTTTTTCCTTCCCCAGTTCAGGGAAGTTCTCAGCTATGATTTCTTCAAGTACCCCTTCAGCACCTTTCCCTCTCTCTTCCTCCTCTGGGATACCAATTATGCGTATATTATTTCTTTTTAGTGTATCACTTAGTTCTCTAATTTTCCCCTCGTACTCCTGGATTTTTTTATCTCTCTTTTTCTCAGCTTCCTCTTTTTCCATAACTTTATCTTCTAGTTCACCTATTCTCTCCTCTGCCTCTTCCATCCGAGCCGTGGTGGTTTGCATTTTGTTTTCCATTTCCTTTAAAGCGTTTTTCAGCTCCTCGTGACTGTTCATTAGTCCCCTGATGTCTGTAGCAAGAGATTCTCTGCTGTCCTGTATGCTGTTTTCCAGCCCAGCGATTAATTTTATGACTATTATTCTAAATTCACTTTCTGTTATATTATTTAAATCCTTTTTGATCAGCTCATTAGCTGTTGTTATTTCCTGGAGATTCTTCTGAGGGGAATTCTTCCGCTTGGTCATTTTGGATAGTCCCTGGTGTGGTGAGAGCCTGCAGGGCACTTCCCCTGTGCTGTGGTGTATAACTGGAGTTGGTGGGTGGGGCCGCAGTCCGACCTGATGTCTGCCCCCAGCCCACCGCTGGGGCCACAGTCAGACTGGTGTGTGCCTTCTCTTCCCCTCTCCTAGGGGCGGGATTCACTGTGGGGTGGCGTGGCCCGTCTGGGCTACTTGCACACTGCCAGGCTTGTGATGCTGGGGATCTGGCGTATTAGCTGGGGTGGGAAGGCAAGGTGCACGGCGGCAGGGGGGGCAGGCTTAGCTCGCTTCTCCTTAGGTGATCCACTTCAGGAGGGGCCCTGTGGCAGCCGGAGGGAGTCAGATCGCTGCCGGAGGTTTGGCTCCGCAGAAGCACAGAGTTGGGTGTGCGCGCGGAGCGAGCAATTTCCCTGGCCGGAGCCGGTTCCCTTTGGGATTTTGGCTGGGGGATGGGCGGGGGAGATGGCGCTGGCGAGCGCCTTTGTTCCCCGCCAAACTGAGCTCTGTTGTCCGGGTGCTCCGCAGCTCACCCTCCCTTTGTCCTCCAGCCTTCCCGCTTTCCGAGCAGAGCTGTTAACTTATGACCTCCCAGACGCTAAGTCGCGCTTGCTGTCGGAACACAGTCCGTCAGGCCCCTCCGCTTTTGCAAGCCGGACTCGGGGGCTCTGCTTGGCCGGCGAGCCGCCCCTCCGCCCCGGCTCCCTCCCGCCAGTCCGTGGAGCGCGCACCGCCTCGCCGCCCTTCCTACCCTCTTCCGTGGGCCTCTCGTCTGCACTTGGGTCCGGTGACTCTGTTCTGCTAATCCTCTGGCGGTTTTCTGGGTTATTTAGGCAGGTGTAGGTGGAATCTAAGTGATCAGCAGGACGCGCGGTGAGCCCAGCGTCCTCCTACGCCGCCATCTTCCTCTATCTGCTTCGCTGTACATTTTTTAAATTAAAACTCATAATTTATACATTTAAAATGGTGAATTGTATTATATTTAGTTTATATTTATATTTATACTTTAATAAATTTGATAAAAAATATTAAAAATAAATCTAAGCATACCTATATTTTCAACATTCTGAATTAACTTTTTAACAGATCTATACTTTTTTTATTTAATTTCTTCAGTCAATTACTAATTAATCAAACTCAACAAAACTGTTAGATAACTTAAAGACGGTAAAACATATTAGATATATATTTTTTGGGTCATCTATTTTGCAGACATCTGTTTGTCTTCTATATATGCTCTCCATTGAGCTAGTTTTTCCCTAGAAATATAATTCCAAGCCCATCTTAGGCAAAAGGGAATTTCAACCTCAGTCATTATGGGGATCCCTTTGTAGTATTACAACATTAAAAAAAAAAAAATCCAGGTGTGCAAAGTAGAGTAAAACATATACAAAGGACCTTGTGATCTCTGGGCCATAGTGATCACTTCTACTGTGCCCTTGTCCAAGCCTGCAGGACTCAGTGAAGCCTAACACTTCTGCTTTTCCTGTGTGATAATGGCCACTGGAATTTTTGCTGAGGCTGAGTCCAGGTACCTTGGGGCTGCCCTTCTCAGATGCTTCATTCAGCCACTGCCCTGAGGACCGGAACCTAAATGTGGTATGACATATAAACACAGGTCTCCAAAACTTGAGGAACGTGCAGACATCTGAACTCATCCTAGTCTTGGGAAATGTCACTTCTCTCTCCTGCTCTCACCTCCCCTCCCTCAAAAGCACTTTCTGTTTGTCATTCTTTTACACTTTACATAATTTTTCTATGCTTTCACAGAAAGATGAGATACTGTCTTAAATAAACCTCTCTATCACCTATAATTATATGAAAAACAAAGGAATATATTTCTCTGAAATCTTCTCAACACAAAATTTAATTTTTAAGTATTCCTGAGGGGAAAGATCTTTTTTCCCTATGAAGTATATATTTTAGTTGAATAAAGTATTTTTATTTTGTAACATTGTAAAGCCAAGTATGCAGAGATTAGTAGGTTCTTGAAAAATTAAAAGTATTTTAAGATGTATTTGGTTAACAGAATAACTTGGGTTTCCCTCACAATTTTGGCATTTGCTTCATTCTTCACAAACCACTGCTCTTAAATTGTATGCTGTCCATAATGGACACAGATATAATGGACAGTTGGTCACAGCAGACAAAAACAGATCTGCCCAAACAACTTATTACATTCAAGACATTCTTCTCTACTTATGACAAACAGAAACTCTGGCTGCATTTGACTGGGTCTGAATTTCTCCATATATTGCTATTGGTGTAAAAAAAATATTTTTTAAGGACAGCTACCGCAATAGTAATGCAATATAATTTGATTTCACATAGTACTCTTAGGAACTAAATTATAGTAATTCTACTTTAATTTGTGGCATACCAGAAAGTTATGTGCAACTTTCCAAATTAAACCAGTAGGCCAAATCCTGCCACAATATCTTGGCTTCTCTCAAGAGAATGCAAATTCTCCAGCACATGACTCTTCTTTGGAGTAGCACTTATGAGACATGTCAGATTATAGCAATGGAGTAAAATCAGGAGAAAATCTAGGCTATGACTGGATAACATTGATTTACATATAGTTCACATAAAAATGGCAGTATGGTATACCTGAATGAGGATAAGTGGAGCACTGGGAAAGCTGAACACTAGACCTGGTCCACCCACTAGCTAGCTGTCAATTTTGTGCCAAACTTTGCTTTTTTCTTGACCTTATTTTCCTCATCTGTAGAAGTAGAGGGTTAGAATAACTAATACCCACGCTTCCTCTCATGTGAAAATTCTAAGGTAAAAAATGATTATATAAGTCAACCATTCTCAGCATTTTACATATATGAACTCAATCCTCAGAACCATCTGTGAAGTAGAAATTGTTATTATTACCATTTTATAGATAAACAGAAGTATTATATGACACTTTCAGCTACAAAGTGAGCCTGCCAAATATATGAAAACTTTATTTGTATTATCTTGGAATCTTCCCATATCCTTCCTGCTCATCTCTATTTCAGTCTCATCCTACTTTCTCACTCTACCACACAACCCTAAGAGTTATCCCTTGGATCACCAAAATTTGGATGTATACATACTTGGACAAAGTGAAAGAAATTCAGAAGAGAGATGAAGATTATAGGTAGAGATTTTAAGTTATTTTTTAATGTTTATTTATTTTTGAGAGAGATAAAGACAGAGCACAAGAGGGAGAGGGGGAGAGAGAGAATCTGAAGCAGGGTCCAGGCTCTGAGCTGGAGCCCAATGCGGGGCTCAAATTCACAAACCATGAGATAATGACCTGAGCCGGAGTTGGACACTTAACCAACTGAGCCCCCCCAGGTGCCCCTGTAGATAGAGATTTTAGACTTATCAGTTTCTAGGAGGATTCCAAAATCTAACTGTGGATAAACTACCATAAGGATCATACACGTAATAAAAGAGATCTAGGGCAGGAAACGCCAACAATAAGTAAGTGGATAAAAGGAGAGCTTGGAGGTGGTGATATTCCCCACTGGTATCTGTTTTTCCTCCACTGCCAGAATGAGGATGGTATTTCCATGCCTAATGGAGTCAGGCACAGTCACGTGACTAACTTTGGCCAATGAAATGTGATATAAATGAAATGACAGAAGCTTTACTGGTCAATAAAGCTGGCCAGGCTGGGCTTACTTTTCCCTCTGCCACTGTGACCTGCATGCTTCAGAGAGACTGCCCTGACTGCCAGGCAACCAGAAGAGAATGAGACAACACAATGATTATACAACCTAACTGAAAAATCAGTCTTTGTTCTCTTTAGCACTGAGATATGAATGTACTGGGTAGAATAAGAAGGAGGGCCCAGAAAGGTAAAGGCTAAACAAATGGAGAATTATGTCACCAAATTCACATTTGAAAGCATGGGGAGCAAAGTCAAGAGTGTCAAATGTTAAAAGAGATGGAGTTAGAGAAGACAACTGTACACTCTTTTGATCTTCTTGAGAGCATTTTCAGTGGAAGAGTAAGGGCTAAGTCAGACAACAGTGGTTGGTATCAGTGCAAAAACAGGAAAATGAAACTAGTAATGCGTAGAACTTTTTAAAATTTAAGGGTAAGAGAGATAAGGTTACATAGGAAGATAGGGAGAGTTAGGGAACACTGGAACAATCTGTGTATATGGGAGGTGACAGGGCATCCCATATTTACTGGAAAAGCATCATAAGGAGCTGGGATTTTATCATGACACAGAGTGACTTAGTGACATGGGTTGTATCCATGTATAGTGCACACACACATCTTTTCTGGTGAGTGAGTTATGTATATTCATGTAGATTCCTGAATGGCAATCAGGAATCTTTATAATTTGTAGTGAGCTTACTTCAAGTACACATATGCACAGATACATGAGGCTATGCAGTAATAAATATGATGTCTAAATACTCTTCTTACTTTGATATCTAAATCAAAATGGAATCTAAGAGGATCTTAAGTTATAGGCCAGTACCCAGAGTGGAGTTTAAATCCATACCCTACCACTTAGTATCTGTGTGCCACTAGTGGAGTTACTTAACCTCTTTTTACTTCTGTTTAATTACCCAGCCTTAACTTGCCCCCAAGATACACCATATATAATCCTTATTAATATATGCCCATTTCCATAAGGAAATCTATGTCTTTTTAAAAATGTTTTTAATGTTTATTTATTTCTGAAAAAGAGAGAGAGACAGAGACAGAGAGAGAAGCCATGAGCATGGGTGCAGCAGAGAGAAATTGGGAGACACAGAATCCAAAGCAGGCTCCAGGCTCTGAGCTATCAGCACAGAGCCTGACTTTGGAGGGGGGGTGGGGAAGGGCTCTAACCCACTAAACATGAGAGCATGACCTGAGCCGAAATTGGATGCTTAAGCAGCTGAAACACCCAGGTGCCCCAGAAATCTGTATATCTTAAAATCATTTGTTCATTGGTAGAAAGTAGAGGACAGGGAAGGAAACTTGCTGAAAATGCAGATCATACAGGACAAACGCTGCAATCAGGGCTGAAGACTCCCAATCCTAATCACACTTAGAATGCAGGGAAAAAGCAGGGAATTGAATGGGTCAGTTTTTAAAATTCTAGAATAGAAAGCCCAGATGGAAAATGATGAAAAGTTATTGCTATTATAATAATTATGCAAAACGTTTTGTAAACATTATAGATTTAATCCTGAGAGTAACAATTTCTCTTTTTTTAATGTTTATTCATTTTGAGAGAGAGAAAGAGAGAGAGAGAGAGAGAGAGAGAGAGAGAAAGCGTGAGTTGGGGAGAGGCAGAGAGAGAGGGAGACACAGAATCCAAAGCAGGCTCCAGGCTCTGAGCTGTCAGCACAGAGCCTGTCGTGGGGCTCAAACTCATGAACCATGGGATCATGACCCAAGCCAAAGTCTGAAGCTTAATGGACTGGGCCATCCAGGTGTTCCCCAACAGTAACAATTTCTAAATTTAATGGCATGCTTCTTCATTTTCCTAAAAAATGCTATATGACTAATTTAAAATATGTATGAATTTAAGGCAATTTTAATTTGAGGTGAGCACTTCAATTTTTTTAAAAATGTGAAAGCAAAGATGAGTGGAGCAACAGCTTTTTAAATTGGTCAAATTTATTGATACTAGGTGAGTAATTAGCTGGGTTTATCTCACTGGTGTGGAAAAAAAGTGAATCTTAAATTATTTTGTTGCCTCGTCTCAAAGATTATTATAATTCTTGGCTTTAATAAGACTCCAACATTAGAGGAATATTTTTGACACCACACAAATGATAGAACCATCACAATCGTTTTAATTGGAATGTGCCTTAGAATCCATTCTGTCTCTTGCACATAAAGATGTTAAGGCTCAGAAAGAGTAAGTCACTTACCCAGAGTCCTACTTCATAGAAAAAGATCAATTATTAGTATTAAATGTGAAATAAATGACTATAAATTGTTTTAATATTATAGTATCATTATTTTTAATGATATAAGTGAAGCTATATTTATAGCCCAGCTTTCGTTTCCAATCATAGCTTTTTCAGTTCTACTCTTGTCTCATACAGAAAGAACACCTTAACTCTACGAGTTGATTAAGATTCACATTAATGACAGTATCTTTTTTGTTTTATGATTTTACCTCCTTTCTTCAGACAAAAGTCTTTCATGAATGTCACAGGATGCTCTCATTCATTGAGAAGGGTACTCTTATTTCATCCCATATGCATGAGATCATTATTAACACATGGTTATTTTAAGGATATAAGCAGAGCATGAATTACAGAGCAATAACTAAACACACAGGTAACTAACCCTATCCACTAGTGAATAAACCATAGGAGTCAGAGGGTGTGGGGGTTGAGGAACTGCCATAATAGAGCACCAGGTTGCCCATAATGTCAGAAAGGTCATCAGACAGTGGGAGGAGGTATTTATACCTATATATGCTCTCCTGTTTACAGTTTCTTAAAGTGAAATTTTGATTAATAAAATAAATTCAACATATTTTCTCTCTAATAAAACTTTTCAAAGGGCGAAGCTCGAAGAACTATTTTATTATTATTACTTAAAACATTATAAACGGTTGCCATTTATACAGAAATGGGAGAGGTGACATAATGGCATTTGATCTATGAGTCCATCCACTGAAAAAAAAGTCCAGATAGAAGTCATTGAAGGTGTGTGTGTCCTTTGTTACTTACAGTATATTTCACTCCAAATGAAACAAAGTGCTAAGGCTCATACACTGCTTGAGTGTCCCTCACAGAACGCCAATTAGCATCAGTGCCCAGTGGCAGCCCAGCTCAAGCGCAGTCTATAGGCGCTCACCCATTACACACAGCAGGAAGTTGTATTGCTCTAAAACCACAAGCCACTGCTTTGATGGTGCAGGAGACCTTGGCCTTTTTAAACGTATAAACAACCTTTCTTTTCTAATCTGGGCCATTAGAGGGAAATGCTGTGAAAGCCTGTATTCTGAAATAACCAGGTTTGCTCAGAGTCATGACAGTTTTCAATCTTGCTGCCAGTAAAGAAGAATAGCGTTAAACTAAAAATAACATGGGTGCAGAATGTGCCTTGGGCACCTACTGAGGCCTAAAGTGTTTCAGATTAATTTGAAACCAAGCAAAGGTGGATTTTCTCTCTGCTTTGGCCCTTTTGCGGGTGTTGTAATCAGGGGGAAAATTCATCTGTCTAATGAGCTCTAGTTACAGAAAGAAAAGAAACTGTGTTCAAGACTAAAACACTCATCAGGCAACCCTATGGCTTTTTTTTTCCTAAGTTATAATAAGCACTTCTCTATTGATTCCATGCCATTTTTTAGTATGAGTTCCTTTTTATCTGCAAAGAATTCATTTGCAATCGAGTATTATAATTAAAATTAATTAATTAATATGGATCCGATTTCAATACTTTGGAAGGTGCTAATAAAATTAAAGGCAGCTAACAAGACTCATATTCTGGATACCCAAAAACACAGACAAATTTTTTATAGTGAATGAAGTTGTAATTTTCAGACTCATTTAATTGTCTTATGGGGCAATCAATTGAACTGATAGATGATAGCTCAAATACTCAAGTCTTTGAATGTTCTGAAAACCCCTGAAACTTAATATGTTTAAACTACTTTTTCAAATTTAGAGCTATTTCTTTTTTTTTAAATTTTTTTTTCAACATTTTTTATTTATTTTTGGGACAGAGAGAGACAGAGCATGAACAGGTGAGGGGCAGAGAGAGAGGGAGACACAGAATCGGAAACAGGCTCCAGGCTCCGAGCCATCAGCCCAGAGCCCGACGCGGGGCTCGAACTCACAGACCGCGAGATCGTGACCTGGCTGAAGTCGGACGCCCAACCGACTGCGCCACCCAGGCGCCCCTAGAGCTATTTCTTAACTCTAATGTCACTCCAGTAAGTCCCACTTCCTAATATTTGCATCTGCTAGAACATCTGTTTTGTGTATGCTAAAAAATGAAGAAAAAAAAAGCTACTCCATATCCTTCTAAAAACAGAATGAAGCATACCCAAAACTTGACTTTAGACTTTGTAGGGGGAAAGACACAGAACAAGAGTCTGCAAAAGAATATATACTCTTTTGGGCTAAATATGAGACTTCAGTCCCACAATTCAAAACAAACATTTTCCTAGGCAGAACAGTGGGAGAAAGAGGGAGTGGCCCCAGTAGATTAGGGCAATGGAACCATCATGGATGAATCTACAGTAAAAAGCTTTCCTGTCCAGGTCCAAATATTGATCAGGTAGACATAGATATTTTATAGCTTTATTGTTGTTAGTCATTTTAGTACTGTTTATTTCATTTGTTAGTTTTCTTTTTAGGAGCTATTTCTTTCTCTCCAAAAAAAAAAAAAAAAAGAACTTTCAAAGAATCCAGGACTTCAGGGGGGCTAATGCATAAATTTGTTTTATGACACTAAATATATAACTTCGGGTGATTAGGAATTTTAAGAATATGTTCATCTATGATTAATTACCAATTTATGATACATAAAAGTGTTTTCTCAGAGCCTTAGAAAAAAAATGATCTAACTGAGGGCTAAATATAGAACTCTTATTTTTTTTAAAACTATGTTCAAAAATATTTCACAAATACTAACATATATGTCTTAACTATTTTTGTGTAATGGTGTTTTTCTTTTAATGTTTTTATTTTTTTTTGAGACAGAGAAAGACAGAGCGTGATCAAGGGAGGGGCAGAGAGAGAGGGAGACACAGAATCTGAAGCAGGCTCCAGGCTTTGAGCTGTCAGCACAGAGCCTGATGTGGGGCTTGAACTCACAGACTGAGAAATCATGACCTGAGCTGAAGTCGGATGCTCAACCAATTGAGCTATCCAGGCACCCTTGATCTTTTTCAATGTCATTATTTATTCTTGTAAGAACCCCCTTATTCTTGTAAGAACAATTGAAGACCTGTTTTACTATCCTACATTGTATCAGAATTGATCAAATATAGTCATATAAGTAATAGTTTGTTGACTCTATATTGAGAAGACATTCAATATTGGTTTGTTTTATGATTTCTATTTTCCTCTTAAATTTGATCAAAGAAAACATAGGCCAGTTAACAGACTATTTTCATTCCTTCTTTCTCCAGTTAATTGAGACTTTACCACACACACACACACACACACACACACACACACACACAGACATACACACAAACCCTCTATAACTTTCTACAATAGTAATTCTCAAACCTGTGGTCTCAGGTCTACTTTCCAACCTTAAGGAATCTTGACCACAACAATCTTGAGTTTACATGAGTTATACCAAGAAATATTTATAGTCATAGAAATTGAAACAGAATTTTTTTTACAAATTATATTCATGCACTTAAGAATAAAATTATAAATATATTACATGTTAAGACAAATGACATGTTTTGTAAGGAATAACTATATTTTTTAAAACAAAAAGAACTGGCGAGAAGAATGGTATTTTTTTTAATTTTGCAAGTCTCTTAATGTCTGGCCTAAGACATAAGAGTTTTCATATATGCTTATGAATTTAATTTTTTATATGTTGTTTTGTTTAAAACATGAAAAATATAGTTTCATACATATATGTAGTTTAAAAGGGAGTATTTTAATGGCCTATGTAAAAATCTTTATAGAAATTCTTGTTAGATATTGCATCAAGTCTTGACGAGTGGTTATTTTTTAGATGTTAAATGTAAAGTGGATCTGAAACCTTTTCAATCAGTTTCTGTCCTCTCTTACATTAAAATCCAGTGGTCTGCCCTACGCTTTGATGGAGTCTTTTTTTATTATTATTACATTTCTTTATTTTTGAGAGGCAGAGAGAGACAGAACATGAGCAGGGGAGGGGCAGAAAGAGAGGGAGACACAGAATCTGAAGCAGGCTCCAGGCTCTGAGCTGTCAGCACAGAGCTGGACGCGGGGCTCGAACTCATGAACCATGAGATCATGACCTGAGCTGAAGTTGGACACTCAACCGACTGAGCCACCCAAGCACCTCTGAAGGAGTCTTTTAACTCACACATGACTTTGTAACATCATGCATTGGTAATTTGGAAAATATTAGTTTGCTAACATATAGATTTCACAAATGTTGACAACATTCACTATTTAATATTTAAAACTTACAGTGGTTAATATTGCCATTGATCTCATCAGAATAGTCATTAAATATTGGAAAACTGTCAACCTCACAGTGGTAGATAGAAATTTTCCAAAATTATAATTTCAATTTGAAAGGTCTAATTTTGTCATTGGCCACAAATACGGTCAGCTGTTTTCTTGAACTAATGGGCTCACTTCCTTCTTTTTCCTAAAAAAATGTCAGCCAAAATCCAAATTAAATAGGAGGTGATGGATGCATTAATTAACTTGATTGACACAGTCCTTTCACAATGTATACATATATATCAAAGCATCACACTGTACACTTTAATTATCTTACAGTTTTATTTGTCAACAAATTTGAAAATAAATTTTACCTGCAAAAACTAAACAAACATAACCATAGTTTGTAAGTCATTCTTTCAAATAAAATGGTAGTCCATTAAAAAAATGGCTAGTTCAGCTCCCAACTCAGTCACTCAAGTGTTTTTCCTAGAGAAAACCATCATTCTGTCATAGACAACATATGTGTTTTATGAGTACTTTCCACTTGGTCACCTAATATTATGAAGACATACATTCATGTCTTGAGATTTAATAAAATTCATAATTTTTACTGCTTAACCTAGGGCATTCTTAAATAAAACTGGCTCTTAATAGTTCCATGACTATGTGGTAGTGAAAAATGCAATGAGTGCTAGTACAATATGGTCTGGTGCCCTGATTTATGCTTAAGTACCAGCAAATTCATATCTCTCTTCCTCTGCATTGCTTTTGCATCATCCTTGCAAATGTCATCAAATGAAGGATATTGCATTATTTTGAGGGTAGTTTTGACTTCATGGGACCACTTGAATGGTTCCATGGACACACTTTGAGGACCATTGGTTTACAAAACAATGGTTTTTATGAAGGTAACATAATATAGTTGAATGAATTGGAATCCTACTGACCTGAATCAGGCCCAGTAGCATTTGTTAGGTTATTTGGAGAATGGTTTTTATGTTCTAGGACTTAGTTATTTCATCTACCAAATGAAATCACAAACATAAATGATTAGAAGGATTGGCAAACTACTGCTCATGGGCCAAACTGTTACTACTTTTTGTTTGTTTCTTTAAATTTGGTTGAGAGGCACTGATTTAATTTGGATTTATTGTGGTGTCATAATCCTCAGTACAATGTAGTTTATGAATATAAATGCACATTTCAGTACTTTATAACTAAAGAGAAAGAAAGAAAAAAATAGATTTTCTAATCTTTAGAACTGTGCTCTCCAAATGGTAGGTACTAGTGACTTCTGGCTATTGAACAGTTGAAATGTGGCTAGTCCAAATTAAGATGTAATTTGCCAGAGAACATTATATTTCTATTCAGCTCTGTGTTGCTGTCTACTATCATTTCATTTCAACTTAATCTCTTTTACTATCTATTGTAGAACAGTTCAGTGGTAATAAACTATCTCAGCTTTTGTTTATCTGGGAAAGTCTTAAATTTCCTTCATTTTTTTCCCTTCATTTTTTTTAGGACAATTTTGCCAGATAGAGTATCTTAGTTAACATTTTTTTTTCTTTCAACACATTGATCATATCATTCCATTCCCTACTGGCCGACAAGGTTTCTGCTGAGAAATCCATTGATAGTCTTACAAAAGATCACTTGTATGTGGCTAATTGTTTTCTCTTGTTGCTTTTAAGATTTCCTCTTTGTCTCTGACTTTAGACAGTTTAATTATAGTGTCTCAGTGTGGCCTTCTTTGGAATTGTTTTCTTGGAGTTCTTTGAACTTCTGAATCTATATGCCCATCTCTTTCCTCAGATTTGTGTAGTTTGGGGAATTATTTCTTCAAATAAGCTCTTTATCACTTTCTCTCTCTTCTTCTGAAATTTCCACATTGTGTATACAGGTCCTCTTGATAATATTTCATAAGCCCCTTAGGTATCTTTGCTTTTTCACGTTTTTGTTTATTTTTCCTTCTCTGATTTGATGATTTCAAATGAACGATCTTCAAATTCACTGATTCTTTCTTCTGCCTCTGAAGTCTTATGTTGTACCTTTCTAATAAATTTTTCAATTCAGTTTTTGTATTTTTCACTCCTGAGTTTCTGTTTGGTTCTTTTATATATTTTTTTTATCTCTTTGTTAATATTTTCATTTTATTCATTCATTGTTCCTTGATTTTTTTTAGTTGTCCATCGTGTTCTCTTTTAGCTCACTGAAATATTTATTAACATCCTTATTTTAAGTTATTTAGCAGATAGTTTGCAGATATATTTCTTTATAGTCAATTTCTGGAGTTTTATTTTATTTTTTTAATTAGGCCATACTAACCTATTTCTTTCTCTGTCTTGTGATCTTTAGTTGAAATTTTGGAATGAAAACAAACAAACAGACAGACAGACATTGTGTACTGACTGAGTAGAAGACCTTCACTGATCACCCTAGCTGGAGATTCTAGGACTTCTCAAACTTTACTCACATCTTGTTCCACATAGTCTCTGCCTGAGGAACTGCAATTGTAATATACATCATATCTACCTCTGTTTTCAGCAGCTTTCAAACTGTGATGCTGGTTCCATCAGTGCTTTGAATCAGGTGAGCAGAAACCAGTCCCTAGGGGGTTCCTGGGATGCTCAGTTAGTTAAGCCTCTGACTTGATTTCAGCTCAGGTCATGATCTCACAGTTGTGACAGACTCCACACTGCGCTAGGCTTGAAGTCTACTTAAGATTCTCTTTCTCACTCTCCCTTTGCCTTTCCCCCCCCCACACACTTGCACTCTTTGTTTCAAAATAAACAGACAAACAAACAAATAAAAAGAAACCAGTCCCTCAGACTGCCCTCAGAGAAGCAAGAATGTTGAATATATGTCCATTCTTTCATTTCTCTCCTAAAGAAGGAGCCCCCTATGAGGGTTTTCCTCCGAGGTTCTCTGCATTTGGCTGCAAGGGGGAGGGAAACAGACATATGACAAATGCTACAAAATTTCCCTCCCTTTTCACTAGAATCCCCTCTTCACTTTATACAGCCTAGGTGCTGTAGCTTCTCAGCTGGTATCTAGATCTCACAGAGGTATTCTTGTTCATCTGTTGTCATTAATTGAGGGCCTATAGCTTCCTAATTCTGTCATCTTGCTGATGTCATAACTTCTACCACTTATTTTTATAATTAAAGTTTTATTGTAACACAGCCATATTCATTGATTTTTGTGTGTGTGTGTTATCTCTGGCTGTTTAGTACTACAACTTCAGAGTTGGAAGTTGTGCCAATGACTATTGGTCTACAAAGCCTAAATATCTGGTCCTTCATAGAAGAAGTTTGCAGTGTTGGAAGAATAAGGTATACTTCCCATCTTTTCCAAAGTAAAAGTCAAAGTTTTTACCATTTGTCATAAGCCCTTTAGAGTCTGGTTTATGTTACATTTATGACCATTTCCCTTATTGTCCTCTAGTTGACTCTGTTCACCCCAACCACACAGGTATTCTTGTCCTCAAACACTCCAGGTATACTTCTACCCTAGACCCTTGGCACATGCCTAGAATGCCCTACCAACAAATACCCATGTGGCTAACACCAATGTCTTCAGATACTTATTGAAAAGCTATCTCAGTGACTAGCCATCAAATCTAAAATTTCAACTCCAAGTCTTACCATTTCATGTCCTCTTCTGACTTATTTTCTCATTGAACATAATTTATTCACTATCTTCCTACTTACCTTTTAAAATCCTTTCTATCTCCCCCTATGAAATGCAATCATGTGGGGTTTTTTTGTTTTTTATTTTATTTTATTTTATTTTATTTTATTTTATTTTTTACTACAGTATGCCTAACACCCAAAAGGTATATAGTAGGTGCTACAAAAATATTGGATTGATAAATTAATAAATGTGAGAATACTTGTGTTATTAAAGGTGACAAAATATTAAGTTACCTATTACTATATTCTTGAATTCAATATACCTTAACTATAAATAGTTTCAAGTATACATTGGAGTGGTTAAAAACCTCTCAATTTTAAAGCTCTAGTTGGTTTTGAAATAAAAGTATTTATCCTACTCACAATTTCCAAATCATGTCATCACAGCCTTATAGAAATTGAGGAAATTTATTTGACTCTGTATTTTCATTCTTCCAAAAAAGAAAAGCTTAGTACAAAAGAGTAAAGTAAAAATTAAGCAAAGGCAGTGATTTAATTGTATTATATATTTTAGGTATTACACCTATTTGGGGTATTCTGCACTTCTTATTGCCATCTTTGGCATCTAAAATGGTCAGATTCATTAGGATTTCTGACAGAGCTTCAACAAAGCGATGTGCATTCAATCCTTTTTTCTCAAAATATCACAGTGTTCACAGCTGAGCTCCAACTACACATCCTGCAATCCATTTACCTCAGACCTCAGAGGGCCAACTATGTTGTGTGTGGCTTCTCTTACAACCCAGCCATTAAACTTCAATAGGTTTTTCCTTTCCTTTTTAATTATATGTCACAGGTTTAATTTCTTTTTAGTTTTTTATGCGTGTTGGATTCTGTAGGAACACACTCACTCCTAAATTGTATCAATCCTCTTTTTTAATGAGGAGAACATATTTTTATAAAAAAGAAGAAGTATTCGAAATTGCACTTGGCATTTGGAACACAGCAAAAGGTAGCTGTAGTCCTGTTTTATTGTACAACAATCATGTAAACTCCAGCTGTCAAGTCGTCTGATCAGTTCTTCAATAGGAAAAAGGGGCTCTGCTAAATCCTGCCCACATGCTGATGTATACCCGCCTAATAACTGTGTTTTTCAATCTTTATGAATTTCATTTACAATTTTTCTGGGACTTTCAAGGAATATTTTGAAAGGAAGATGTGACTGGAATTACTAAGTAAAAACAATTCCTATTGGGGATGTGGAGAAAACACGACCTGTTTTAATTTACTCTGAAGCAAAGTGATGAAACCTATTTGCTGTTCTTGGTGTAGTTTTCCAACTTAGTCCACAAAGGTCTTCTCTTTCTTTGAATTCTTGCAATAAAGATGTTACAGATTGACCTTAAGACATCAACAGAACATAGTGGGCAAGGAGATCTAAAGGACAGGATCTTTGGGAACTATTATTAAAGAAATCCTCATTAAGCAAAAAGCAGAAACATGTTGCTCAAGTAACCTGCTTAAATTCCCAGAATTAGCTATGTTTTTTTTCTTCTGTGTCTGGACTAGGGACAAGATATTGAGAATTAAAATTCAAGTTCAGTTCCTTGGATTTTATATACATACACACCTGTGTGCACATACGTACACACACACCTTATCAAAAATGGCTTTGTCACAGGAATGAGAGATGGACTGAAAATATTGCTGCTTCTCTTTTGCTATTGTTCTTAATTATTGTTATTATCATCATTAAGGGATAAGTGTTCTGGCAAAGAAGAAAGAAACTTCATATCCCTGAAGACTGAGAGCAAAGACTTAGTCTTATTCACTTTTGCATACAAAGGGACTGCCATATCTGAACACGGTAGATTGTGAATAAATGCAAATGGATGGTAGATCTTTAGCCATTAAAAACTTTTAACTTAGAAGAAATGGCTTATTTAGTTGACATAATTGGAATTCAATAGAGATGTTTTACTTGATTCTTCATCATGTTTCTATTCAGTGAACTGAGTAACACACTAATAGTTTGGGAGATGTCATTAATTTATCACCAAAGAAAATCAGGACATTTTCTATGGATTTTATAATTTCTAACCTTTGGAACCCAACTAAGCTGTTACCTTGACTCAGATTATGCATGGTTTTATAATTAATATAGTTAAGTGATTATTTTCACTGATACCCATTAAACTAGGCTGAGCAAGAAAGCAAAGCAATCTTGTAACTTTCATTTTTCTTCTTAAAGGAAACAGTGATATTTGGGTATAGGCCAAAGCCATGCAAACATAACTTGCTGATAAAGAAATCTATGTCAGTGCAGGAGATTATGTTGGGTCATGATAAATAAACAAAGGAAGGATATTAAATATATTATTTGAACACATCTTTTCAAAGAATTTTTCAGAAGAACCACATATTTAAAAGCCAGCGTGACTTAGTTTCACTTGGCTAAAAAAGTTTTAGATTATGAAATCTGGCTAAAGCAGTGAGGCTGATTCCACAAAAATCTAACTTGTCATTTTTCATTGAGATATATAGGTTTGAATATAATATTCTTATTTCCAGATATGCTATGCTGGTTTCTAAAGTTACTTGTGAAATTGCCATTTTCAATTCCCAGAACTTCTGCAGTTCCATTATCTAAACATAAAAAGTTGTCTAAATAACTAATTGCTGACAGTAGGAACCTCAAAATTTGACATTAATTTTTATAGTGTAAGTTGTATTTTATCAATAGGTATTTGGACTATAAGACTTGTAAATAATGCTCTCTGAGATACCCTAAGATATAGGAACTATGAAATCATCACATAAGTTAGTCTTGTATGACTTCCAGATCTTTGTCATAATTGCATGCTCATCACATGTACCTCTGTTTCATAATTTATATAATTTGCCACTCTGTGAAGCATGTTTCCTCATGTAAAAGTAGTCATACGGTAGGCTCTATTATAGCAGATAGAATTCCAGTGTGATAGTTTCATACTTGTGTTTTCATTTACAATAAGTTCAATAAAATTCAAAATTATCCATCTAAAATGAATAAATAACTTTTTAAACATGCAATTTTATGGATCCTCAGCACCACTTAGAAATGGATTTTTTTCCCCAATATTTGGTCATGCTAATATGGTGTTTAAAAATTTAAATATTATGTCAATTATAAAGTTTATATGGTCATACACACTGATCTTAGAATGGTGAGCCGAAATGTCTAATACATAATCTCAAATCACTGAGGAGAGATATGTATAGCTAAAATATCATGTATTTGTTAAACAAAGGAATTTCTCAGAACTGATTTTACATTTTCAATTTCTCAAATAGAACTGGGTTAAGGTAATAGAATATTTTGTTAGCAGTAGAAGAGTACTGATAATGGCTTGGAAAGTACAAAAATTACTTCAGGAACTCCTTTCACAGTTGACTAATTAAAATTAATTTTATAATATTTGTAGATGTTTAAATTCTATAAGGAATGGCAGTTTAATTTAAAGAAAACTTGATGGTAAAACTTGACTGCTAAGAATTAATAGATAATGAAGATATGATTTTTATACCTCCCCTTTGGAAAGAGTAAACTGGACAAGTGACCACCTTAAGTAAAGTTATGATTAAGCTCATATATAAGGATTTTTACTCCAAATGTCTAGCATGTTATGGTTGAGTCCATCTCTGCCAACATTAATACCTCATAATAAGCCTTCTTGAGATCTATTTTATTTTCTGTAAAAACTATGAATAATGAATGAACAGAGAAGAAAAACATGAACTAGAGCAGGAGCAGCAACAAAGCATTGCTATTATTCCCCTTGATGGAAAATGGACATGTCCAAAGATGGGAGAAAGGCACAGAGAACCTATCCAAAGAGCTATCTTTTGCGGCTCAGTTCAGAAATATGTTTGGGATGTTTTTATACCTGTGACATGGATTAGCAAAGAGTGGGGGGAAAAACAGCTGAGAAAGTGAGATGTGCAAAAGTAAGATTAATAATTAACATTGGTGTAATGGTCCATTAAAAAAACACTATAAAAGTGAGAAAATATTATATATGTGCATTCTACATTGTGCATTTGCCTGGGCACTTTAAAATTTATTTTAAAGTCAGTTTAAATTAAGTAATATTATGAAAATTTTCAGACTGATTTTGAGGCAACACTTTTTCAATCTCCTGATTAACATATGGGTAAATTGCAAGCAAAAATTATTTCTGGTGCAAATTGAATCTACTTTAGCAAGCAATCTGGCTGTTTTGCCAAAAGAAGTGATGTTCATGCTAATAATCCAAAAGTAGCTTTCTGTGCCCCAGCTGGTATTCCCTTAAATGTCATTTATCATCTTCATTTAGAAACAAACCTTGTCTCACAGGGTAATGTTAAAACTCGAATGACTCTTTATGCTATCTCAAATGTTCAGGAAGCCAAGGTGTTGACACAAATAAGAGCTGACTGAATATAACTAATAAATATAGCTCTTTTCAATTAATATTTTAAATCTTTTATCAATTTTTAATCCAAAATAATAAAAAAGTAGTAAAAGAAACAGATTTGATTTTATACCTTTCCAGTATTCAATAAGTGATAGACAAGAAAAGGAGTGAAACTCAGATGACGGGCAGTGAAAGGATAGAAAGAAAGAGCATTCTAGACCCTGGATTACACGTGTGGATATCAGTGCTTCGGTCCATCTGTGGTGTGTGCAGCCCTCACTGAAATAAATTAGAGATAAGATTCATCCTTCTCATGGAAAGTTTTATATAAACTAACAGAAGCATATCATCCTGGCAAAGAGAAAGAGAGGGAAAAAAAGCTAATAAAGAAAGATTGATTGATTTTTTTTCTTTATATCAAGTAGTCCTAATGAGCAATGCTTTGATGAGTAAGAGCAACCTTATTAAATGTCATGTGTTTTTACTCTCCCTTGAAAGCATTTACATTTAAGGAATAATAGTGCTTGGAAAAGAAATTTGGGTTTTTCCTAGTCCAAAATATTTAAATACTAAAGAAAAATATTAAGCCATAATTTAACTTTCTTACTAAAAGAAAGAAGGGGAATAAAAAAGTCCTCATTAACTAAAACTATTTTCTGTTTCTATTCAAATTGTTTTAACATTTCATTTATTTCTTAATTAATCATTTATTTTATGATATTCACTAGCACAGATAAAATCCATGAATATAAATGAATATTGAATCATTTTTATTACTTATCAAGTGAACTTCTATTTGGATTTTGTAAGCTTTCCAAATGCTCTTGAAGTGATTATAACCAAATTCATTTAGTCATTTATTGTTAACTTTGAGAAATTTGAGATTTAAAGAGTTAAAAAGTAGATTTAGGGAGTTGTTATAAAACTGAAAACAAGATGAAACATACAGGAATTCAAAAAATGAGGGAAAGAAAAAAAATAGAGGAAAAGGTGAAATACTGAATTCATTGTCCCCAAGATTCTATTAGGAAAGCAAAATATTATATTGCAGACATTATTTGTAGTCTAAAAGAGGACCATAAAGAAAAGACAACACTTCTCCAAAATAAATGAATTAATAAAGATATAAATTCAGATTTCAAGGATTTTTTTTTTCAATTTGGCTTAGGCTAGCTATACAGGGATCTGACCCTAGTTAGATCTACATGCTTAAAACAGAATGGGATGTGAATAAAAGTTCTCATTGGTTACTTAAAGTGCATGTAAACTATCTGGTCTTTTTGTGGAAGAACCAAATTTGTAGTGAATCAAATTGACGATATCTGTCATTTGCTTACAGTTTTTTTGTTTTCCTTCCTAAGCCAAGATAAACTCTTAACTCTGAAGATTCCCATGAATATCCTTGTCCATTCTGAAGCATATTTCTTGTTGTGTGCATACCCACTTTGCTTTAATTTCTGGCTTTGTTTTAAAGAAAATTCTAGCTTTCTGTTTCAGAAAAATCTAGCTAGAATTTATGTATCCCACCATCTGAGATAAATTTATCTATGTTGCATATTTGTCATAGAATCAAAGACTACATTCCAAAAAGAGATGAAATACACAGTGGTTAAGGACTCACAACTGGGAGTTCCATAAACATGGAATTATGTCTTCACATTGATACCAAGTATTGGTCACTTTGGACAATGTATTGAATCCCTGAGGTTCTCCGTTCATAGGGCTATTACAAGCATTAAATCATCTAAGACAGCCCCCTTTCTGGAACACAAATCAATAAATGTTAACTATTATTTTTCTCAAGTTATAGTGAAGGAAATACCTCAAGAGGTACATCAAGTAACCATCAAATTTAAAACATCAGTCAGGTAGCACAATGCAGTTCAGGTATGCACAAACTAAGCCTGAGTGTCAATCCCGGCTCATGGCCTGTTTCTGTAAAGACAATATAACTTCACTGTCGACTTTATTTTCTGCACAATTTGACTTTGCAATTTGACTACTTGTAAGGCCTTTTAAAATTGTGTTCACTTCTGTTCTATTTCAGAATATTCTTTATTACTATTAGCTCTTTTTTCTGTTTTTTGCCTTGTTTCTAATCCAACTAATGTTTGCCCCATCCAACTAATGTTTGTTACCATCTCATCCTCATTTACATATTTTCTAAAGGAAACCATGTCTTCTCACATTTAAGTAAGAATTTAATTACTTTGCTTCTGCCTTTGGATCAAGAAATTGTTTTTTGTTTGTCTACAAATGTCAACTGCCTATAACCTTAAGTTCTAACTGTCACCACAACCTACAGTGACTAAGGATTCAAATAGAACTTTCTCAGTGAGAATAATATACCAAATTAGAATTCAGTCTTCACCGCTGAGGTGAGGATGATTGTAAGTCTAGGGTCTTTCCCACATTGTACTGAGGAGCTACACCATTTTTCTGACAAGTCACTTTCAAGTTTGCCCTAATTTAATGCCCCATCACAGCTATGTATATGAGAAATCTTCCAAAGATGTTGGTATTTGAATAATTTCCTTTTCCAGCTTCTAAGACTAATTCAGATTTTCCCTTATTTTTACATCCTCAGTTATTTCTTAAAGAGTAGAACGGGAAGATAAATAGGGTGTGGATCAAACATAATGTTCTCAATTCTTCACGCAGTAAGTAGGGCTAGGTTATTTTTTTGTCTTCTGATAATTAACTTCTGATGATTGATTCATCAGAATTGTATTCTTCACCTGGCTTCTTCTCCAAAAGGAAAATTGACTTTCACTTCAATTGTGCCCTTCTGTCATGAATATATCCTGACCATTGTCTACTGAAGGTTATGGCTGTATGACAGTTGTCCACCAGCTAATGATAGTTGGGGCTGTCAGCTTCTAAGAAACTCTGGGTATCTGAAAGCACACACCAATACAGTCCAGTATCTCTGTTACACATGGGTGTCTTCAGATAGGCAATTAGGGTTGAGGGTTGTGGTAAGCAATGAAGCTCCAAGTATTTTATGCAGACTTGTCTTCCTCACATTTTTTCCTTATTGTCTACATAATCCCAAGAATGACTGTGCCTGGAGCTTCACACTATGGGAGCACTTGTGGAGCATCTTAGATTTCCACTGCTGTGGAAAGAAGATAAGGATGGTACGAACAATCCAGAGAAGAGGCCCACAGAGGCAAAGCTGCTGACTGCCCTTCAGGAAGTAAATAGAAGCCATGTCCCCCATGCAGGGTTATCAGTTATCAGTTCTAGTTATCAGTTCTGGGCTGAAAGTTAGACTCAACCAAATCATCAACCACTAGAATAATTTATTATTCAATACAACACACAAACATAACCTGAAAGGGCCTGAGATCATGCAAAAGGTCAAGGAAGGATACAGAGGCCAGTGAGCGGGATAGTCTCTGCAAAATTCTAGAATTATCTCCCTGTGTTCATGCAAGTCAGATATAGTTTTATGACTACCCAGTATTTATGGGACTGCTATTAGTATTGCAGCCAGTTTTAAGAGTTGCAAGGAGTCTGGGATATGGAGTTGTTTGAGAGGCAGACTCAAATCAGTTGGCAATTTTCTCATCAGTAAAATGAGGATGGCAAAAAAGAAAATCTTGCTGAACTTCTTTGGGATTTTAGTGATCAACGTGAAGCTCCTCACATGGAGTCTGGCATTTTGTAGGTGCTGAAGTGAAGATGGCTGCCACTCCTCCTCCTGCTTCTACTCTCCCCACTGGCAGTGCTATCTCTACCACTACTAGTAAAAATACTGAACAAAGTGATACAAACCATATAGGTTACACTGGAAAAAACACATCTGACCCTAATTATTTAAACCAGTAGCAGCAACTCCAAAAGTATCAGCAAAGATACACTTGGTACATGGCAGTTTACAAATGGGATCTGAAGTCAGTGCTTAGCAAAGTGACAAAACCCAACAGCCTACTTGGATGATGGAGGTGGGGAGGATTGATGTACATGTCTCACTTGTGTAATCACTTGGTGTGAGGTCTGCAAACTGAAGCTCTTTTCTCTGAACCTTACCAACTGAACATTCCTTAAAGTAGAGAGGTTTGGTTTAATTCCAGCACAAGCAACTAGGAAAATGGCCTCTGTGAAACAAATGCATTCAGATCAGTTTGGATTAATTTATAGGGAAATGGAATGAACTGGATCTAATTATTGTTCAGAGGCTAAAGGATGATTCTCTGTTAGAGGTTGTCCCTGGTAAAGATTAGTCTGATTATATCCAGCCTCAAATTTACCCATTTTATCAGTGGTGATCCTGCTGCCCCAGGGTTCGGGGAATGCAGATGCTGCACATAAACCAAAGGGGAAAATGAGGATGTAGCAAACCAGGAAGTCCTGTGTAAACCAGATTGTAAGATCTTGAGAAATTATACGTGGTAAAATTATGGAAAATATATGAGTATTATAGTACTTTCCTGAAAAGTACATAATTTCATGTTCTAAGTCAGCAAATATAAACATATTTTTAAATATTCTTGTGGGTCTAAATCATACATTAATATAATTTGTTTCCATTTATTTCGTTTTATTATGAATCATTTTAATCTCTAAAATATTGTATTTCTAATTTTTTTGCACTTTTAAAATATTCAGGATTCTTCTATTGTGTTTAATGTAAAATTTGTCTCTTAAATTCTTATAACTTTAATATTTACAAGTTAACTTATACATGTTATCTATTTATTTTAAAGGGAGAATCATGTAAAATTTGTAGGGCAGGCATTTTCCCTTTTTACAAAAGAAAAAATAGGTTTTCAGAAGTCACGTCATGTGCTAAAGACACTAGCCAGTTTGTGGTAGAGGAAGAGTCTAAACACAGTTACTTGGATTCCCCAGTGAGAAGACTTTTCACTCCACCCTGTGCCTTCCCAGAGATTCTAGATAATACCAGTAAATTCTGGGAATGAATTGAGTTAGTGTGAACTGAGGGTGATGGGGTAGTCATTTACCACACCACTGGATTCTATATTCCAATGTGGTAGCAATCCAAAAGAAAATACTTTTTTTTAATTTTATTTTTTATTTTTTAAAATTTACATCCAAATTAGTTAGCATATAGTGCAACAATGATTTCAGGAGTATTACTTGGCAATCAAAAAGAATGAAATGTTGTCATTTGCAAAAGAAAATACTTTAATGACACCATCTCTACAAGAGCATTGCAAAATTCTCTTCAAAAACAGAAAGTAGACACGTGTTAGATATCCTGTGCCTTTAGTAAATGAACCTTTCACGTAGTCCCACACCTGACTTTACTCTCTGAGTAAGAGCCTTGGCTGACTGCAAAGAACCAACAACAATAGGCTCCATCCATGTGTGAGAACCAAAGGCCTGCCCTGTTCTGATGTGTGTGGTGGTCACCAGGAGCCCAGCAAACTCCCAAGCAAAGGTGGACCAAGTAGCCATAAGCCCCACAGTCTAATTGTAATTCAGCAACAACCTGCTAAGGTATTTACCTAAAATATTGTCCTTAGGAAGGTTGGGTCCACAAACTTAGACATGACCCAAAGTGTCCTCTCATGTACTTTCAATTACACAGAGATGAGAATTTAGCTTGTCATTCCAAAATTGAACTGTCCCTAATTTGGATCTGTTCTTTTGCATTCCAAATACCTCCCATGAAGCACCCAGACTATAAAGCCACATTCCAACACCTCAGAGACTTTGGTTACATTCCTGGGGGAGGGGCTTGGGCTTCACATGCCACATATGATTCATACCAGAGTAGTATGTTTTCATTATCTGAAGCTAAACAGATTAATACACATTTATGAAATCCATTTGTTTCTTGAAAATTTGGCTCAAGAGGATTTTAATAATCCTGCTGGATAGTGGATTAAATAACCAACCCTAACATCTGTGCACTGGCAAGCCAAGAAGCAAAGCACAGAAGAAGAAAGAAATGTCTCTAAACAGACAGAACTTTCTCTATTTGGGGGCTTTCTTGGAACAGCTGCTCAGTGTCATGTTTTAACTAAGCAAGTAACCCTCACATGCTTCTTGAGAGGGATAAGAATTGCTATACTCCAAGCAGACAGAATGCACTAAAAAGTGGTGATGAAGCTTAATATCAGAACTTGCTAATTTCTAGTTGCTTAGTAGATGCAGTGAGGTAATGAAAAAGAGATGTTTGACAGACTCTACAGAGAACAGGATTTGTAGGAAATTTGCCCTGGAGTGGTGTAGGAGGTGAGGAAGAGAAGAAGGATAATGGGAAAATACAGGAAAGAAATCCTTTTAACCTCATCCTGAAATTTCTAGATCACTTCTTTGACTAACTGAAGCATAGGAGAACCTCCTACTGGTGTAAATATCTTCTTATTGATTGGAAGAAAATATTGCTCAACTTTGTATCTAATGTTTCATGATGATAATCACTAAATTTGAATTAGGCAAAAGTATTTTTTCCTGGTTTGTGGGAGAAGTATTTCAACCTGTGTAAAAATAAATTACCTTTAGTTGTGTACTATAAAAACCACCTTTATCAAAAAGACAATATTACATTAGACTGAAACTGTTCCTGAAAGTTCATTGTAGACTGTTAATATGAGAAGATTACAAAAGACACATGTCATGTTAACTTTAAACAAAATTACACCTTTTGGATTCTACTGCCTATGTTAACTTCATTCCAATTCCTGAATTTTGTGTATGATATTTTCACAATGATAGAAAGAGAAAGAATAGCATGATAAGGTGGGTAGGATAGTGGGGACCTATTAAAACAGGGAACATGTAATTCTTTTTGTGAGAAACAGAAGTGGTGTTGTCTAGATGCTAGATTGGCACATCCAACACCCTGGACAAACTGGGGTCACATTATCCCCTGTCCTCAGTCTTTCCACTTGTGAAGGAAGAGATTAGTTTTGTGTATCCTAAGTTGCTCTTCTATTCTATTCTTCCATGATTTTGTGACTGAACTCACATTGTGGAAGTTAGAAATTCCAATTTGTCAGGAAGCTTCCATATGCATCAATTTATAGATTTAATTCTGATTCCCCTTGTTCATATCCCTGAACATGTAATCATAACGGGTAGGTCAGGCCTAAAGAAACCACTCTCCCATATCTTTCCTCTGAGTTATTTTTAATATTTAGATGAAAGTGTGCAAAAAAACAGGTAATACAAGTGATTTGTACTTTCAGTAAAGAAAGGATTATTCATAAAATTTTATTAAATTTGAGTAGGAAATATCATTTATTTTCTTAGAGATCTTTTTATAAGGCTAGACATAAAAAAATCTGTTTGTGTTTAAGGAAAAATATTATTTCTACAGACAAATATGCACATATTCATCTGTCAGGAAGTAGAATCTACATAATGTGACATGTTTCCGTTTCCACTTTGCAACCAGGAAACTGACAGCTAGATTCAGTAATGAAGTGTATTAATGTGACCATCTTGAGTGTCTACTAGTATCCTGCTTCTCTGCTTTCTTCAAACTACATCAATCTATTTTTGTTGCTAATTGCCTTATTTTTATTTGTATTTAACTTCATTTATTTACAAAACATTGGGAAGAAACTAAGCTCTAGTTTAATTATAATAAACAATAATATAATTAGTTGAAATAAATTATTTCCAGTAAACTCAAATATAACACTAATTAACATTTTGAATATTCAAAATATCATATCATTGGAGAAAATACGCTGAAAAACAGAAATCCTCGCTTTAAAGATATTTTCCTGCATATCTCTAAGCCAAAATTATCAGAAAGTAGAAACAAGAGTCAGTTGTAGATTTAAGCCTACAACACAAGACACTTGAGGTCACTTTAGTCAACACTGAACTCATGAATCAGGAACCCAAAGAGGCTGTACCTCAATTCCAGCCAAGAAAAGAGGAGAGAGATATACACACAAATAAATACAACTTGTAAACAATTCATTCAAGTGACTTGTTGGAGATGCAGAAAATGTAAAAACCTGGAGTTTCCCAAACATCATTTGCTTAATGCAGAATTTGATGTGATTCAGATTCATCTTAACCTTATTTAGGGAGATAGGATCCAGAAGTGACAGAGACCCTCAGAATTGCATGTTACTATAACAGGTCTGAGTAAGCTGGACTCCAGTTATTCTTTGTATGAAAAATATCTTATGAGTGAATAATACATTATAGAGGACTAGTTAAAAAATTAGGTAGAACTTACAAGATTGAAACCTAAGGGAAAATAATATGAAGAAAAAGCATACTAGTTTGGATCCCCCATCCTCTGACAGCAAACCATTTACTGAACAATTTACTGTTCTAATATGAAATGAATTTGGCCTATGAAAAATTTTAAGAAGATAAAGTACTATATAGAGTATATAGAGTTTCTAAAACTTGTCTCCCTAAATCCATGTATACAGCCCTTGTAAGTTAATATTCCTAAAGTACAATTCTAATTGTTAATGTTTACATTCATTCAAACATTTTCAGAGCATTTTATTAGATACTATAGGAAGAAACAAAGGTGAACAAGATGCAGCCACTGTCCTCCAATATCTAATCTAATTTATACTTACTGCTTAATCCTTATCCAAGTTTCTTAACCAGAAATTTTTTTCTTCCCTTTCCATTCCTTTTATTCCCTTCTTGCCTTCCTTTCTTTGTTAGATTCTCTACCACTATTCCTCAAAATATTCTTGTTTCAACAAAGTAAACTTTTCTTTTTCCTTCAATTTTAGAGCATCATTCACTTTATCTCCCCAATGAGGACTTATCCACACAAACCATCTCTATATACTGAAACCATACCCATCTTTCAGAGTCCAAATCAAATACTTTCTTGTGTTGGGTCTTGACATTTGAAAAATAACATCAAAGTTATTGCTTTATCATTTTCTACCTGTATGACCCTGGACAAATTACTTTATTTCTCTAGTTTTTGTTTTCTCACCATGAGATGGAGTTAACACTTGAATGTTATTTTTTAAATATTTTAATGTTTTATTTATTTTTGACAGATAGAGAGACAGAGTACAAATGGGGGAAGTGCAGAGAGAGAGGGAGACACAGAAGCTAAAGCAGGCTCCAGGCCCTGAGCTGTCAGCACAGAGCCCAATACAGGGCTCGAAATTGTGTACCACAAGATCATTACCTGAGCTGCAGTGGGATGCTTAACCTACTGAGCCACCCAGGTGTCCCACACTTGAAAGTTATTTTAAAGGTTAAGTGAAATCATAGAAGTAAACTGCTTAGCACACTGTGGTACATAATAAAGTTCTACAAATATTTACTACCATTATACTTATTGACAATAACACTAAAAATACAATGACTGCTTCCTCCTCAGAAAACGAAATATTTATTCCTTTCTAACGTCTTTTATTAGTATTCTTTCTTCCCTTATCATTTCCTCTCCTGTATCATATCCCCTCAAATTATCTTGCATATTTTACAATATGATATATATGATATGATATGGTATGGTATGATATGATATGATATATAACATGTATTATATATATATATAGGAGTATTTTAATGCCTTTTTCACAGACAAGTACTTTTTTTTTATCTTGACAGAAATTTGATGAATGATTTATAAGTAACCTATGTATTTAGGTGTCTACCTTCCAGAAATGCCTCCAGAAACACTCCCATTTATCAGTCTTCACCTTAGATTCACCCATCTCCCATATAAAGCCATTGCTTGACATAATTTCTAGCTTCATTAAGAATTTATAGATCTTCAGCCTTAAGACACTTTATCAAATTCATTTTTACTATATAGTTGTATGTTACTTTTCATGTGCACTAGTCCATTATTAACTCTTTAGGGTTGAAAAGCTGCTTAGTTTTTAACCCCTTTTATTATTTTTTGAAAGTTTATTCCTTTTGAGAGAAAGAGCATGAGTGGAGGAGAGGCAGAGAGAGAGGGAGAGACAGAACTCCAGGAGACTCTGTGCTGGTCTATCAGCATGGAGCTGGACATGGGACTGAACCCACAAATTGCCAGATCATGACCTGAGCTGTAATCAAGAGTCAGACACTTAACCGATTGAGCCACCCACGTGCTTCAACCCCTTTTATTTCATAGTTTGTCCATACATTAATTCATTTCTTAATCCATTCATTTGTTTTTCCCCTCACTCACACTGGAACCAATGGCTGAGAGCTTACAGTGTTGAGCACCATGATGAAGACTGCAGGAATTGAGTCCCTTGGCTACTTAATCTGTTGTCTTGGCTTCTCTGACATGGCTTTCTCAACTGTTTTGATGCATGTTAAGTTATATATACAAATATAAAAATATTATAAGATCTAGTAGAGTCATCGAGGTTGCTAAGTCAATGTCAATGTTCTTCTATCTTCATCAATAAATCTTTTTTTTTTTTCAATACCAAGGAATGTTGTACTCAAAGTAAAAGTCCTTAATCAGTACTTAAGACCTTTTTCAGGGAGCCTGGGTGGTTCAGTCAGTTAAGCACCCAACTCTTGATTTCAGCTCAGGTCATGATATCATAGTTCATGGGATTAAGGCTCCTGTCAGGCTCTGCACTGACAGTATGGAGGCTGCTTGGAATTCCTCCCTCTCTCCCTCTCTCTCTCTACCCCTCCCCCACTCATGTTCTCTCTCTCTCTCTCTCTCAAGATAAATAAACAAACTTAAAAAAATAAATAAAAGGGGTTAAAAACTAAGCAGCATTTAAAGAAACTTAAAAAAAATCATTTTAAAGGCAGTCAGTGTGGGAAAACAAACAAAAAAATCTAGGGAACAATAAAACTGAAAAACCAATACAGCAAACATCAGCTCTCTTGTTGAAAATTGTTAACTGTTTGTTTTGTTTTAAAGATTAAGTAAGAGTAATTTGGATTACTGGTAAAATAGAAAATAGAATTTCCCTCCTGAAACCTGAGAGCAACCTATACTTTCCATAGATCCCAGTGTCAGACCACATTTGTGATTGCTGCAGGCAGGCTAGATCATTTTTTGTGGCCTGAGGCAACCCTGAACTTCCCTCTCTTCTGTTTGTTGTGCCAGCAGAGTTGGCATGGACCAGATCCACATCCAAAGTCAAACTTTACTTGATCCAGGACCTCCAAAATCAAATCAGTCTATCAAATGTAGAATATAAGGCACGTTTGCTTTCTGTTTTTCCACCCTAGAATTAAAATTTTTTTAAAATATAAATAAGCATATGGGCTGCCTGACTACTGTCAATACTATTAAAGAATTTATCAATTTAGTTCAAGTTTTAGTTTACATTTTGGTGATTCAATAGTCACAAATAGGAAAACCTCAAAAACTCATTCTATTAAGTTCCAAAGTAAGCTGTTCCCTTACAGGCGTTTATAGATCACTTTACTAGAAACACCTTTGAATAATAATAAAAGTTAATACTTTAAAAAAAATTTGGTAGAGAAATTTTAGAATCAAAAAATGTTAAAGACAAAGCTCTATATTATGTCATTTATAAACTAGAATTTAAGAAATAACTATTTATTATTTCTCCCTACAAGGAAAATCAGAATCACAAAACTAAATTTGTTCTGTCTTCACTATCCTGCACCACTTTATGCATTTGAACAGCCTTTAAGAAATATCACTACTCCATGGCATGTTCATTCACAGAAATTTCATTTGCTTGATATTAATTATGCTATTTGAGCCCTTATCTAATTTATAACCCAACACCATAGTCCATTTTTTTCTGAAGCACGTTACCTGCATTAATTTTGCTATATTTAAAATCTATGTGTAAAGGTTTCCTTATAATACTGTCATCGTATGGTATGCATGTAGCATGATACAACTTTAAGAACAATGAACTTATAACCATTTGTCACCCAAGATAAAAGGTAAAATGTCCAGAAAATTGACAAACTATTTTGGTATTTTAAAAAATTAAATTGTGTTGTTCTCATGGTTTTGCATGGAATGGTATGGACCAACATACAGATAATGTTGTTTTATTGCATTTGGATTGGTTTACATTCAGAATGCAAAATAGATGCCAAATATGTATAAGTCAAATTTATAACTTAGGATAGCCAAGTGAAAAATTTTATGTGTGGAAGGAAAGATTCACAGTTGATTTTGTAGCATGATTATTAAAGTTATTATCGCTGTGTAACAAATTACCCAAAAACTCCATGACATAAAACAATTATTTATTATGTTTGCAGTTTTTGAGAATAAGGAATTCAGACAGGACATAACACATATGACTTATCTTGATCCATGATGTCAAGGGTCTTAACTTTGTAGATTTGAAGACAAGAGACCAGAATAATCTTTAGGCTTACTTACCTACCTGGCAGAGGATGTTGCTTGTTGAAGTCTGTCCACATGGGCTTCCTTGCAGTATGATGGTTGAGTCTTCAAGGGAAGCATCCCAAGAGAGAGAGACGACCATCAATCTTTATCTTTAATGACTTAGTCTTGAAAGTCACAAGCCCACCCAGGTTTAATGGAAGTATATTCCTCAGGTGTGTTTCTTTTTTTCTTTTTAATTTGAATGTAGTCGACACAAAATATTACATTAGTTTAAGCTGTATGGTGTAGCAATAAGACAAGTTTATACATTATGCTATGCTCATCACAAGTGTAGCTGCCATATGTCACCATACAATGCTAGTACAATATCATTGACTACATTCCTTATGCTTTGCCTTTTTCCCCCATGACTTATTCATTCCATAACTGGAAACCTGTATCTCCCACTCCACTTTATCCATTTTGCCCATCCTCTCATCCTCCCTCCTCTGGCAACCATCAGTTTGTTCTCTGTATTTACAGATCTGATTCTGAGTTATGTTTGTTTGTTTATTTACTTTTATTTAGATACCACATATGAGTGAAATCATATGGTATTTATCTTTCTCAGTCTTAGTTTACTTAGCATAAAATCTTCTAGGTCTGTTCTTGAGAGGGTAGCAAGGTTCTAAGAGAGCATATGGAACAGGAAATATTCCTGTGGCCATTCTTGGAAAGCACAAGCAGCAAACACTTATCAAGATGTAGGAAGGCACCTGGGTGGGTCAGTCTGTTAAGTGTCAGACTCCTGATTTCAGCTCAGGTCATGGTCTCACAGTCATGAGATTGAGTCCTTTGGCAGGCTCCACACTGGGCTGGAACCTGCTTAAGATTCTCTTTCTCCTTCTCTCTCTGCCTCTCCTCTACCTGTCCCCCCCCCCTTCTCTCTCTCTCTCTCAAAAAAAAAAAAAAAGATATAGAGCATTCCTATCACTCCAAAAAGTTTTCTCATGCACCTTCCAATTTCAACCCACTGCCTCCCTCAATAAATTACTTCTGATATGTTGAAACTTCATTAATTTTGCTTCTTCTAAAATTTAATGTAAATGTAATAATTCAGTCTTTATTTACTACAATTTCTTTTTTATTTCAGCTTCATGATATATTTCATATATCTTATCTATCTTGCATATATCAGTTTTTTCTCTTTTTTTTTTCTTTTTAGCACCAAGCAATATTCCACTGACTACAACAATTTTTTAATCCATTCTCCTGTTAATGAACATTTGAGATCTTTCCAGTGTGAGATTATTTATGAGTAATGATGCTATGATTATTCTTTACGAGTCCTTTTGTGATCATATATTTTTATTTTTTCAGAATAAATGTCTAGAAAAGTAATTTTCAGAGTCACAGAGCAGGTGTATATTTAACTATATATGAAACTGCAAAACCATATTCTGTAGTAATTTAACATTTACACAACCATCAGAAATGTATTTTCACCCACATTTGTGGCCAGTCTTTTTTCTTCTTAATTTCAGCCATCTAGTGGATGCATAGTAGTAACTTACCATGACTTTAATTTGAATGTCCTTAATTACTAATAATGCTGAACACATTTTCATGAGCTTAATGGACACTCATATATCTCCTTTTGCAAAGTGCCTATTCTAATCTTTGCCTATTTTTTTATTGTTCATTTTTTTTGTTATTGGGTTACAGGAATTCATTGTCTATGCTGAATATGTTTTGGGTGTTTTTTTTTGTCTGATTATGTCTTGAGAATATTATTTTCTAGTTAATGCTTTATTTTTCTCTTACTTAATGATGCCTTTTGATGAAGTTTATAGTTTGATGTAATCTAGTTTGTGAATTTTTTTCTTTTGTTGGTTACTAGTGTTTGTGTTCTATACAATAGTTGCCTACATTAAAGTCACGAACATAGTCTTTTATAATTTATTCTAGAAAATTTATAATTTCAGCATTTATAGTTTGGCCTATAGTCCATTTCAAAGTAATTTTGTTTGTAGTACAGGTACAGGCTATAGCTCCAGCATCATTTGTAGGAGGTATGTGTACTCAATGTATGTATGTGTATGTGTGTGTGTGTACACATACACACACACACACGCAAAATATGTATATATGTATGTTTGTGTGTATGTATATATATCCAGGTGTTTCAGCATCATTTATTAAAAGAACTTAGGATTTATTCTGCTGGCTTTGCTGAAAAGTAATTAACCCTATATGTGTAAATATACTTAGGGGCTACCTATTTCTGTCCCATTTAAACTATTTGATTATTCTTACCCAAGTACCACCCTGTCTTAATTACTGTAGCTTTATAGTAAGTCTTAAAGTCAGGCATTTTGTCTTCCAAACTTGTTTAATTTTCTAGACTCCTTTGACTATTCTAAGTCCTTGGTTTTCTGTATAAATTTTAAACTCAATTTGTCTATTTCTATAAAATTAACTCTAGGGTTTTGATTGGTATTTCATTAAATCTATAAGTAAATTTAGGAAGAATTGGCATATTAACAATATTGAATCTTCCAACAGTTGAAGATGGTTTATTTATTTGGTTTGTTTGTTTGTTTGTTTGGTTTTCACACTGTGTTACTCCCTTCAGTGCTCACAGCCCAACAGACAGGGGGTTTAAGGCTGCATGTTCCTCTGGCACTGGTATACTATGAGGCCCACAGAGAAGGGCCTGCCATTAATCCATCACCACACACGAAGACAGTTTGTGTACTTTTTAAGGTATTCTTTATTTTATCTCATCAAGGTTTTATACTTTTTATTGTGGAGGTCATGAGCTACTTTTGTTAAATACATTAAGTATTTTATGCTTTCTAAGGATGTTGAAAATGACATTAATTTTTGTTCTATTAGAGTATTCTAGTATTTAGAAATACAATTGATTTTTATTTATTGACACTTTATCCTCCCATTTGGCTGAATTTACTTATTAATAGTACTAGGTAAATAATCCCAATTCCAAGAATATGCTTTAGGAATACAATTAGGAAATAATCAAAGATATTGACAAAAAGTTTCTGTAAGAATATTTTCAGTACTACGTATACTAACAAAACATTGCAAATTACATGTAGCTAAATGTGCACCACTAAGAAGAAGATTAAATAAACTGTGGCACATCCCTATTACTGAATAATAAAATAAAAATTATTTTGAAGAATACTCAACATAAGAAAATAGAATGTATAGAATAATATACAAATATATATAATATATATAAATATATATATAAAATAGAGTATATAGAATAATGAACAAATTAGCAAAGTACTGATTTTCATATAATATAATGCCATGTGTACACATATTTATCAAGTATAAATGATATTTTTGTCTGGAGGGAAATATAAAGTGCTACTCTTTTGTGATACCATTAAGTTGATCTTATCTTCTTTATAATTTTCTATATTCACTATATTATTTTTATTGTGATAACATATTTATATAGCAAAATTTCCCATTTTGACAATTTTTATGTGTACATTTCAGTGATATTAAGTACATTTACATTGTTTTGTAACCGTCACTACAATTTTCTAATTTTTAAATGACTGTTTATCATTTTTAATGAAATTATGGTAAATACTATTTTCTAATTATTTTACTAAATCTAGATTCAGACTTTAGTGGCAACAATTATATCAAATTTTAGAAGAAAACATTTTTCTCATGGTCAAGAGATATCCTAAATGATGGATTATTAGAGTACATATTTTTTTAAGTCAATATATTTAGATTAAAAAACTGTTTTGGCAAAATAATATTTGGTTTTGTGGGGTTTTTGCCTTATCCATTAACAGTGACTCAGGGGACAAAAAATATTTATATTTCTACTGTTATCCTTTAAATTTTTTTAATGTTTATTTATGTTTGAGAGAGAGACAGAGCACAAGTTGGGGAGGGGCAGAGAGAGAGGAAGACACAGAATCCAAAGCAGGCTCCAGGCTCTGAGCTGTTGGTACAGAGCCCGATGCAGGGCTCGAACTCACTAATGCAAGATCATGAGCTGAGCCGAAGTCGGATGCTTAACAGACTGAGCCACCCAGGGGCCCCACAAGTGCATTTCTTAATCCCCATCACCTATTTAACCCATTTTCCACTTCCACCCCTCTGGTAACCATCAGTTTGTTCTCTATAATTAAGAGTTTTTTTCTTGGTTTGTCTCTCTTTGTTTTTTCTTGTACTCATTTGTGTTGTTTCTCAAAATCCACATATGAGTGAAATCATATGCTATTTTTCTTTCTCTGATCTTTATTTTCTTTGGTGTTTCTTTTCTCTGATCCATGCATGTCATTGCAAATGGCAAGATTTCATTCTTTTTTATGGCTGAATAATATTCCATTATTCCACTTCTGCTGTATTGATTCACCCATTGATGAACACTTGGGCTGCTTTCATAATTTGTCTATTGTAAATAATGCTTCAATGAACAGAGGTGTATGTATCCATTTGAATTAATGTTTTTGATTTTTTTTGTAACTATCCAGTAGTTCAAGAACTGGAATGTAAGGTTGTTCTATTTTTAACTTTTTGAAGAACCTCCATACTGTTTTCTACAGTGGCTATATCAGTTTACATTTCTACCAACAGTGCATGAGTGTTCCTTTTTTTTTTTTTTTTAACATACTTGCCAAATTTCTTTTTCTTTTTTTTTTTATTTTAGCCATTCTTACAGGTGTGAGGTGATATTGTAGTTTTGATTTGCATTTCCCAAATGATGAGTGATGTTAAGCATCTTTTATGTCTGTAGGCCATCTATGTCTTCTTTGGAGAAATGTCTATTCATGTTTTCTGTCCTTTTTAAAATTAAATTATTGTTTTGGGGTGTTAGTTATGTCAGTTCTTTATATATTTTAGATACTAATGCTTAAAATGGATTTTAGAATAAATAATTGTTTCCCTTACAAAAATCTCAGGGCAATTAACAATAAAAAGGAATTGATTAGCAAAACAATTATATTTACTTTCAAAATTTATTTGATAACTGACTTATATTTTATTTGTATGATGAGTTTTAATTTTATTTGTCAAATAAATTGGCATAGGTAGAAAAATAGAATCAAACTGTCAAAATAGCTTATATCACAAAAGGACAATTCTTATCCAATCTTATCTAATCCACCTTATACCTTCCATTCACTAATCCAGCCTTCTAGAAGCAGACATTTTCAATACTTCGAGCAACTTCTCATGTTCCATATTCTAATTGTTTCCATTCTAACATTCTCCACACTATATTTAATAATTGTTCCACTATTTTTCATTTGCTTTAATTTGTTTGCACAAAACTATTTTTCCTTAATGATCTAATACATCTATCAAATGCCTACATACAGCAAATAACCCATCATATTCTTCTTGGTGGCCTCCATCTCTCTTCCCTGGTGCTCAGTGTAGCATGATATTGCTCCTTGCTTGTCTCCTATGCTGAAACTCCTATTTTCATTTTCTTTAAACATGTCCTCTAGTAGCTTCCTAAAAAAGAATAAGAAGACCACATTAGGGATGTCGTTTTTTTTTAAAGGTTTTCATGTTGTAAATATGTGTTTAGTCTATCCTCACCATTGACTAACTTTTTTTTTCTGGAAAAAGAATTATGGATTGGAAAGAACTTTTCCTCTGAATTTTGACTTCATTATTTTACTGTTTCCTAGGAGCTTTCAATATTGCAGTAGGTAGAAAGGTCTAATGCCAGTTTTATTTTTATTATTTTATATATGAACTAGTTTTTCCTGCTGAATGTGAGTAGGATCTTTCTTTTACAATAAGCTTCCTTCATGTGTGTGTTTTACATTTGTGGTGCCAGGACTCAGTGTCTTTCATTAAGGTGAGATTCATGGCAGTCAATTCTGAGAGTTTTTTTAATCTATTTTTTTTATTTTTTCCCTCTAATTCTTTTCTATTTCTTCTTTGTGAATTATCTATTAATTTGATTTTGGATTTTCCTAGCTCAATTTCAAATTTTGTTAACGGAATAGTTAACAATTTGCCATTGTTTTTGTCATTTTTGTACTTATATACTGGGAAATATTATCAGCTTTATCTTCCGATCTTTTTACATTTCTCATTTAAAAAATACTTACTTAGCTATGATTTCTTCTTATTTTAAAGATGTCTGTTTTAAAATGTTTTTGATAGTTTTTTTATTAGGTTTATTTCTCTGATCCCCCTGTAACCTGTTTCTTCTTTCTTTCCTTCCTTCTTTCCTTCCTTTCTCCTTCCCTCATTTTCTTATTTTGTTCAGGTTTTACTCCTTACAGTTTGAAGCTTCCTTTAATATTTCATATTTTAGTCATTTGAGATTTAAGGATGAAGCAGCAAGACTGCTTAGAAGTCCTGAGTGAGCAATAATTTCTTATGAAATTATTGGATGGAAGTTACTATAGGGCAATCAGTTGTCTTTTTCTGGAGAGAATGTCAGATTTGTTAAGAGTGTATTTGTTTGCTTGTTTGTTTAACCATTCAGTTTGTCCAGGGTAGAATTTTCCAGGCTTTATCTAGGAGGGAGGTATTTTAAGTCTGGGTGAGAAAAGGGGACTTCTCTTCTCCTATTTTTAGTTTCACACATTTCTGCCTTCCCTTATGACTGGAGCCTCTGTAGCTTGGTTTCTTGCAGAGAATGAGGCTGTGGTATCCAACAAGAAACAGGGTAAGGCCAATCCCTGTCTGGGAAGGGTAGAAGAAAGGACTTGGAGACAGATTTCTGTCAATGCCCAGTTCCCAGCTGCCTCCTGTAGGGCTCACACCTCTGAATGGTGACCCTTTCAGAGGTTCTGTGGAGCAAATTAATCTCTGAAGACTCTCAAGTTGTAATTTTTATAATGCCTCCTATTTTGCCAAATCACACATCACTCCTCTCTTTTTCTTTTTCTAAAATCAGTATAAATGTTTTACCAGCTGAAATCTCCTCATTGTCTTTATGGGTTAATAGATGGTTTTGAAAAATTCCTTTGCTGTCATTTTATTTGGGTTTCCATAGGAAGAAAAGACTGACACATGTCAGTACTCCATGGTTAATCAGGACTCTTTGTTTGAATATGAACTGGTTTAGAGTCTCACAATATTATGATGCTAACTTAGTTAACCTCTCAAGAGAATGCAATATCCAGGTGTATTAGTGCTGCAATTAATGAAGATGAACTTTAAATAAGAGATATGTATAAACTGGATATCTATGTTCATGAATGTTAAGCATAAAATTTTCTTTATATAAATTCAGTGTGTAAAATGTATGGTTTTTTCATCAATTTCTGATTTCAAATGTATTATCTCAATTATCTAGATGTTGGATGGATAGATCGCAGATAGATTGGTAGATGTGTATGTTGTGTATCTCAACACTGCTGAAAATGTTTAAATGTGGCAAAGCCATTCTTAAAAGACATGAATAAAAATGCAGATAGCTGAGGAAATTCTTGTCATTGCTGTCAGTTTCTGATTCATAGATGATAAATATAGCCTAAAAATTAAGTTGTTAGGAAACTCACTTCTCTCTACCAGTTAAGCTGAAAATGGTAGGCTGTCAGAGCATAGAAATAGGAAATGGTGCTAAGGATGGACTTCAAGTTGTAAAGCTTCCCTGAGTGGATTATTCCGTAACTTCATTCCAAACCAAAAACATAGAGAACACTAGATATATAATTATGTTTGCATTTGGCTCCTTTTCCCTTGTGTTCTTTTCCTTGGCTTCAGACTGTTTAAGAATTAGAGTGTCTTCAGTCTTTTATTTACTTATGATGTTCAAAATTGGCAGAGTTCATAGATTAGGACTATAGAACAAACCCTAGATTAACTGAACTATTGACTGTCCTTTTGTTAAAATATAAAGGGTTCTACTCTATGCGCCAAAACAGATATTAGGTACATTCTTTTCATTAAAACAGGCCCACATCTTTCAGTAAGGAAACACAATAAGGAATCAAGTCCACTGATTTTGTTACAAAAGCAATGTTTACCCCACAACAAGATATTTTTATATTAGTAATATTTAAAGCAGATTTCCAAAAAGAATCCAATTAAAATATAGGGTAAAATTCAGAGATAAATAAACATCTAAGATATATCTTTAAAAAAACTAGGACTCCTTCTCAGGACAAATAACCACCAGTTCAGATAATTGAAAATTATCTGTAAACCATAGTGAATGGAGAAAAATTGAGTTACTCTCCCAGATCATTGTCTTAGAGATTGTGGCAAGATAAGATAAAACTTAAAGTTTAATTTTTAAACATATATATATATATATACACATACACACACACATATATATACACATATATATAAACAGATACACTAAAGTTTGATTTTAATATTGAAATATGTCATGCATGGCTGTTTTGAAGTGTTAGCCTTCTCTCAGATCAGATCAGTTCAATCTCAGATCAGATTATGAGGCTTTTGTGCAAACACTCCTTTTTCAGTTCTTACAGTTTAAGTGGCCCTAGACAGTAAGAGAATGATAGGTTTTCTTCAAGATTTTCTGTCAAGCTGATGCTTAAAGTCCATGTAACCTAGCAGCTGTGCTTTTGTATAAAGAAGGAGGTAGCCTTTTCTGAAAATTTTCTTCAGGTATTCATGAAGTTCAGATTTATAGGACATTTCTTTTCTTTTACTACTTTCATAATTTTTAAAAATCAAAACAGCATATGCCAGTCAAAATAAGCAAATTCTGGAGCACCTTGGTAGCTCAGTTGTTTGAGTGTCCGACTTCAGCTTTGGTCATGATCTCACGGTTCATGAGTTCAAGCCCCAGGTCCGGTTCTGTGCTGACAGCTAGCCCGGAACTGTTTCAGATTCTGTGTCTCCCCTTCTTTCTGCCTTCCCCCCCCCCTTGTCTCTCTTTTGCTCTCAAAAATAAATAAACATTTAAAAATGTTTTTTAAATAAAAAAGTACTGAAAACTCTCATCCAGTGTTTGTACTTTCTACTTCAAAGTATTTTGCATCATAAAATCTATTAAATTTTGATCAAGTACCTGTGTTACACCATACACAAAAAAAACTCAAAATGGAAGAAGGACCTCAATGTAAGACAGGAAGCCATCAAAATCCTCAAGAAGAAAACAAGCAAAAACCTCTTTGATCTTGGCCGCAGCAACTTCTTACTCAACAGGTCTCTGGAGGCAAGGGAAACATAAGCAAAAATGAACTCTTGGGACCTCATCAAAATAAAAACATTCTGCACAGTGAAAGAAACAATCAGCAAAACTAAAAGCCAACTGATGGAATGGGAGAAGATATTTGCAAATGACATATCAGATAAAGGGTTCGTATCCAAAATCTATAAAGAACTTCTCAAAGTCAACCGCCAAAAAATAAATAATCCAGTGAAGAAATGGGCAAGACATGAATAGACACTTCTCCAAGTAAGACATCCAGATGGCCAACCGACACATGAAAAAATGCTCAACATCCCTCATCATCAGGGAAATACAAATCAAAACCACCATGAGATACCACCTTACATCTGTCAGAATGGCTAACATTAACGACTCAGGCCAACAATAGATGTTGCAGAGGATGCAGAGAAAGAGGATGTCTTTTGCATTGTTGGTGGGAATGCAAGCTGGTGCAGCCACTCTGGAAAACAGTATGGAGGTTCCTCAAAAAATTAAAAATAGAACTACCCTACAATCCAGAAATTGCACTGCTAGGTATTTATCCAAGGGATACAGGTGTGCTCTTTTGAAGGGACACACACACCCCCATGTTTATAGCAGACTATCAACAATAGCCAAAGTATGGAAAGAGCCCAAATGTCCATCGATGGATGAATAGATAAAGAAGATGTGGTATATATATATATATATATATATATATATACACACACACACACACACAAGGGAGTATTACTCGGCATCCAAAAAGAATGAAACTACGTGGATGGAACTGGAGGGTATTATGCTAAGTGAAATTAGTCAGTCAGAGAAAGACAAAAATCATATGACTTCACTCATATGAGGACTTTAAGAGACAAAACAGATGAACATAAGGGAAAGGAAATAAAAATAATATAAAAACAGGCAGGGGGACAAAACAGAAGAGACTCATAAATATGGAGAACAAACTAAGGGTTGCTGGAGGGGTTGTGGGAGGGGGGGCGGGCTAAATGGGTAAGGGGCATTAAGGAATCTACTCCTGAAATCATTGTTGCACTATATGCTAACTAATTTGGATGTAAATTTTAAAAAATAAAATATAAACATGAGTCATTTAAATATTTAATATCTAATTTTTACCTTCTTGGAAAATACATGAAAATGTTCTTATTTTATAGAAATTATTTTCCAGAAACTTAATGATGGAAATTTAAGAAACTTGCACAATTAATCTATATTTAAGCCAGCAAATGCACAAGAGTTTTGTGGAAGAGCTACATGTCCGCAGGGTTAACTTTGTACTCCAAAGTATCCTATCCTGTCCTTAAACACACTGTTGTATCAGTGATTATTTTCACTTATGATCAGACAACGCTAAAGGGACACAAGTAATAGTATTTTATGTATACTCTTTTCACGCATCAAAAGGGTTTCTGAGGGAGTACAGGGCTGCTTTTAGTTTTTAAGCTATAGAAACCTGGATAAAGTCACAAATTGTCCCCTGTAGACCATGTTTTTTTTGTATTCAATTTATTTAAATTCTATACATTTGACTCTGCTGAGTAAGCAAAACTGTATGAAAGTGATAACTGTGTGAAACAAGTTCAGTATAATAAAAAAATTAGTAGATAACTTTAGCATTTATTTAATTGTACTTAATAATTGTTATTGTTCTCTCAAATAATTGGAAATAAATGAGAGTCAACCTCACGAAAGATATGAAAATGTATTTGCTCTGGACTCCCAGTCAGGCTTGAGGTCAAATCTCAGCTCTGCTACTGACAAACTGCATAATCTGGGTATGTTTCTTAACCTCTCCTGGACTCAGTTTCCTCCAAAATGGGAAATAAACTTAGTTCTATGTTATAGGATAGTGAACAAAATGAAATGATACAATAGATGGCCAAAATCAAGAGTCAGACATTTCACTGACTGAGCCACCCAGGCACCCCTATAAATATTTAGATACATTTGGTATCCAGTTTAATAGAAGATAGAGTACAATAATATAATTATTTTATCAGATTCCTACAAGAGCCATATATATATATATATATATATATATATATATGCTCTGTGCTCTCTCTCTCTTTTTTAAGAGAGAGAGAGCACAAGAGGGGAAGGGGTAGAAGGACATAGAATCTTAAGCAGGCTCCACGCTCAGCACAGAATCCTATGTGGGGTTGGATCCCATGACCTGGGATCATGACCTGAGCCAAAGTCAAGTGTAGGATGCTGAAACAATGCATCCCAAGAGCCTATATTTTTAAACAAGGCATTTAGCATATGATTAAATAAGATTATTATGATAAAGAAATTTTTTGAAAAAACTTTCACCATGCAAAAACAGACTTTATCTTAGTCATACAGAATCAAGAAATTTCCTTAATCACAAGCATGTTATCATGCCATAAGTAGCAAGTTGGTGAATTTATGATGTCTCCGGAGAATCACTGACTGATTCTATTGTCTTCAGACATAGGCTAACCATAAAAGATAGTGGTGCTTGCAACAGTGTTTCACTGTGAGTATTGTTTTACATCCTTCATTTTTCATACTGGCCTCTGTTAAGTAGAGAAAACTCTTTTCTAGCATACACCACAGTCAGAGAGTCAAGCTACTTGAAGCCTTGTGCTAAAGAGGCCTCAGCCATGGCTTTGACGTTCCTAGTGGCTAGTTGGTTTATGTGCTGCTCCACCACCGGACTGTATGCCTAGTTCAGCTATGTGTCCAAGGTGAGTAGCTAGGATTGGTCCCTGCAGCTTCTTCCCACAGGAATAGTTTTACTTTTCTAAAGAAGATTTGAGAGAGTCATTTTTAAATTACAGGCCAACACAATATATTAATATTCATTTATTGCACTGATTATCATCAAGTAATCTATTTTAAGACTTTATTACCACCCTAGAAGGAAAAAAAAAACATGCTAAAAAAGTGTCAAAGTTTGTCAGTTATGCAGCTACCAAGATAAAAATTCTATTTAGAGATATCTCTTAAAACCCCTCTAGGGTTCTTTCCTTCTATCTTTTCTCTCAGAATCATTAGAAAATGACTTTTGGTCTCAGACTATATGAAGGAATCCCACTTCATTCACGATAAAACATCTTTAGAGTAGCAATTCTCAAACTTTAGTAGGGATATTGTTAGAACATATTCTGATTCAAAAAATCAAGAGTGGGTCCAAGATCCTGAATTACCAAGATGTGATGTTAACAGTTCAGAAGCATGGATCACTAACCTATTATGTGAACTTAAAATAAGATGCCTCAAAAGAGACCCAGTTCCAATCCAGTGTTTGCATAAAGATAACAGAGAAAACTATAAACAGGGGTCAGGTTTTTTGACTACAAATTGTATTTTCTATGGATAATTACCTGATTTGATGTAATTATTGAAAAGAAGGCTGGCTAAATATGTGGAAAAATCTGAAAGGAACTTTACTTTTTAGGCCATACAAAATCATTATCTAATGACTAACAAAGGGACACCCAGAAAAAAGTCTTTTTTTGAATTACATGAAGAGATAAGATTTACTTTTGACTCATACTCAACTGCATTTATTCAACTTATTGAATTACAAACTGACTAAAATTGTGAAAGGTGCTTAAAACACTGAACTTGTATTTTCTTCCTAAAAATTGCATGCAATCAATAGGAAATATTTTTCCTTTGCCATATTGACAAATTGGCAAATTGGCATATTGCAGTTCCTGAACTGCTTTTTGAAAGCATAGATCCATTAACCAGAAATTTCATAAATAAGGTTTTCCATCTGGGAGGTGAGTTTGGCAACAAAACCCCAGAGAAGATAGCATGGGATCATGCAATGCATTCCTACTTCATTCCTACTTCCTAGAGAAATTTTTGTTGGTAATTTTACAATCCTAAAATGAATGCTGAATAAGACATAGTTATTTCCAGTTTTTTTGGGGGGGGGCACTGCAAAACCACCCCAAGTTAATCATATCACGATTTGATCATATCATGATTTAATAAGGCCTATGTCACAATGACCAATTTAATTTTACTTTGAAATGAACACCAACTTTACTGTGTTTTACCTCACTAAAATCCATGTTTTCAAAACTTTTATGTGGTAATGTAAACTCAAGGAGACACCTAATCTGTCTCTGAGATTAATACAGACGTCTCTAAATTTAGATTTCTCTAAAGTTGTACAATGCTATAAATTTAATTATATACTCTAGAATTTTATAAGTGTATTTTTACATGATTCTTTACACTTGTAACATATCCCCAGCATATTGAATACTCTGATTTCTGGTTTATTTTACAGCCCTTTCTTCAAATGCTATTTAAAATTTATTAGCGACCAAAATTTGGAACTGTATTTTTAACTCTTAAGCATACAGATGATTACTAAATAAAAAAAATTACACAAGTTTTCCCCTTAAATTCTGCTTTGGGCATCTAGCTATAGTTTTAAGGTGTGTACCCTACAATTTCTTATTTATCATTAAGCACCTTTCCTCATCTATCTCTGTCTCCAAAATGATAGAATAAAGGCTATTCCTCCTCAAATACCAGGCCTCTATGAAGCCCAATAAAATGTAAAGCATGGGCATGTTTGCCATTCCCTTAGCAAATGTTTATCAAAATTGGCCACTGTCTGAAGGCAATTTTAAAATATGCTAAAATGATATGCCTACATTTTCTTGTATTCATTCTTTTGAGGGAAAAGTAGCTGAACATTCTTATCCACCTTCTTCAATTTTACAGTGAAAATTCCCTTGTGCTTTTTGTGTTCATTCAAAGCCAAGAGTATGGCTTTACACAGTTTTTCATTGTATTCAAAGGAAGTTTATGGAAATGTTACAGAAATAAGCTACAAATGGAAACTTGGCCTCCTGCCAAACTACATCTCTCTCTCCTGCTCTAACATAATTTCTTTTCCCCTTCAGCATTCAATGTGTTCTTAGTATATAAAACATTCATCAAAAACTAATTTTAGAAATAAAAAATATATTAATTACATCTCAAACAATATTAATAACTGATAGTTTAAAAGCATAGATATATGCCAGGCATCTTTCTAAATGTGTTACATTTATTAAATATAAATGATTTTATAAATGTTTCTTATAAACTACAACATTTAATCCTTATAATAACCCTTGAGGTGGGTACTGTTGGTATTCCCATTTTACAGATGAAGATATTAAAGCACAAAGACAAAAGCTTTGTTCAAGGTCACTTAGCATGTTGGTGGCAGATATAGAATTGGAGCCCAGGTAACCCTACACCAGAGTTCATAAACATGCCATAAACTGTTCATGACAATTTATCTCTGTCCACAATAAACTTAACTGAATCAGAAGGAACAATGGGGAAAAGGGGTAGATCTGTTTTACATTTGGCTTTACCTAATATTGCCTAGGTCTTAACACTGTAAACTTTTAAGCAATTGTGCAAATTTTTCAAAGATGGGTAAACATTGTCTTATATTTTTGATTTACACAATATGATTGAAATAGCGCATACTACAAAATGGCTTTAGAAATCAATAGTATAACATTTACTTAGATATCCTTTACTTTATCATCACAATGATTTTTTTTTGGAAAGGGTTGTGTTCCATAAGTTGAAATAAGTTTTTAAAAAGCAAAAAGAAAATGCGAATAAAAGAAGAGATAAAAAGGAATGGAAGTAAAAATATTTTCCAAAATTCTGATTCATATGAATGTATGACATTGGAAATGCCTGTGTGATGCTTACTATGGTGTGTTTAGTCATAAAATTAAGACTAGAAACAGGAATTCTTATGAGATTACTGAGCCTTCCAGGGTTGATAGGAAACAAAACCAGAAATATATGTCCAATATGCTTTTCCCTTATGAATGTAGTTTAGTGAACAGAAGAGTCACAGCCAAAAATTCCTGAGTAGTACTCCCAGTCCTGACACTGCCTTGTTCAGTGACCCTGGCAATCTGCCAGGCCACTGTGATTTCATTTCCTTCTCTGCAAAACTAGCAGAACAGTTACCTACATACATCCCAGATGTTGGAAGACTTAATTATTGTCAACGTTTGTGTAAAAATGAAATGCTGCTTACCCAATAAGTGCCAAGTATCCAGATTTTTTATAGGCACCATAGAGTACAGAAGAAATAAGATTAGCTCACTTAAATAGTTGGTATCAGGAATTCTTGAACCTTTCTATGCTGTTTATTAGAATTGACCAATCTACTCCACCAATAACAATTGGCAAAAATCATTTATCAATCCCCTACATAGTAATGAATTTATGCATATAGTCACCAAATTTTACATATATTGCACCAATTAAAAATTTATAGCAGAATATGTCAATTACACCTCAATAAAGCTGAGAAAAACGTTTAGTTGTGTATTCATATTGGTCTCCTTACCTAGCCATGTTGAGGATAGTGTCATGGGTTTAGGCAAGGATGTGAGATTACTAGATTCACATTAAAAAAAAACGTTCTAATTAAAGTTTGGAGATTGAATGAGAGGAGAACACTAGGAGCAGATATAAGTTAGGGCGTCATAAAAAATATTTCACAAGCATTAATTGTGAGTTTGATGAGGGTAGTAGAAAAGAGTGTAGAGAAACAGTGATTTGGCAAAAATTTGGAAAATAGAACTAGCTGAACATAGAATTTTACTGAATATTGTAAAAGGGAAGTGCAGGGAATGGGCTAAGAAGGGAAAGCAGAATTCAAGGATTCCCTTCAGGTCTAGAGGTTCAATGAGGCATAGAAGAAACCTTCACTGAGCTAGGAAATACTGAAAGGAAAACAGCTCTAGAGGAAAGGTGACTTTAGTTTTAGACTCATTAAGTTTGAAATGACCAAAAAATACCTTAGTGAAAACATTTAAGATACAATTTAACATATGGCTTACAAGAGTATTCTGGCTGGAGAAAGACTTAGGAATCTTCAATATATAAATCAGAAATAAAGCCAAGAAAGAAGATGACATTTCACAGGGAATGCATGTAGAGGAAGAGGAACATATGGTCCAGAAAAGAGATTGAGAAATATCAATATGTAATGAAAGAAGGAGAGGTTTGCAAAGGAGATTGAAGAAAGAAAGAAAGAAAGAAGAAAAAAAGAAAGAAAGGAAGAAAGAAAGAAAGGAAAAGAAAAGAAAAAAGAAAGAAAGAGAGAAAGAAAGAAAGAAGAAAGAAAGAAAGAAAGAAAGAGAAAGAAAGAAAGGGAGAGAGAAAGGGGAAAGTCACCACTAGGGATAGTGGTGAGTCACCACCGGAAGTTTCAGAGAAACAGGTTCCCTCACACACTGCTAGTGGGAAATGACGCTGAAATAATGCCTAAGGTGAAAAATTTGTCTGTCTCTGTCCATATTCGGAATATACATAAAGAATATCATTCAACCCAATTTTACTTTTCAGTAGTATACTCTTCGTATAGGCACACACACAAAATGATACATGGATAATGATATTTTACATCAATGTTTTGCATAATATAAGACTCAAAACAACATAAATTGCAGACAATAAAGAACTAGTTAGATAAATTACATTACAACCATACAACAGAATATATTATAGCTGTTAAAAATGTTTTTCTTTTAATATTGCCTAAATGATAGGTGAAGGAAGCAAGCTGTAACACTTCATGTAGAGTAGACTACCATGCTTACATGTTATATTACATATATGAAATAGGAATGGTAAATATAGAAATAGTTTATATATTATTCCTTTGAAAATGACTATCAAAGTAAAATGAAATATATGGGTAATTGCTGTTGGATAATACAAAATAAGGGTGGGTTGTTTGAGATTAGAGATGAGCATATTCCAATGTTAATACCAAGGAGGCAGTTGGGAGAAAAAGTTGCAAATAGATGATAGTAGAAGTAGACCATGAAGAGGTAGAAGGGGATGAAATCCAAAGCACAGGAGAACAGGAAAGATATCTTTTCCAAATGTAATATATGGAAGAAAAAAAGGGGGGGGCATGTATTCAGGCAAGGTACAGATATAGTGATGAAAAGTTAAAGAAACTGCTTTTAATTAATTTTATTTTCTCTCTGAAGAAGGCTTAGAATGCTGGGGGGGGGGTGTAAGTCAGAGAAGTCTGAGGAATTGAACAAGGCTTAAAATTATAAATGTGACAAATAGGAAAACTAACTGATTTGGGAAATCTACAAGGATTGCTGGATGGTGTTGATGATACAATTGTGATATTCTCACTTTATTTTATCACCAAAATAATATTTTGGTAATACTATATTACCAAATTATGTTATATATTAGATATTATATTGGGAATTATATATGGGATATTACTAAAATCCTACCTAAGCAAATTTAAGAAGGCTGACCAGGCACACCGGATTACCTATCTTCTTTTACAATTTCCCACTAAAATAATAATAATATTTACAAAAGAAAAATGTTTCCTATAGTCCTGAGAGTGAAATTGGAAATCATAAGGAAACCTAGATTTTGGTTCCTTTGATTTGAATTTCAAATTGAGGAGTTGATGGATAAACCAGAGTTTAAAAAGTCACAAGGCAGAATAAACAGGTGAAAGTCTGTAGCAGAGAGATAGGATGTGCTACAAAGGCACTTCTTGTGAATGGGAAAGTCCAAATAGTATCAGGACATTCAGCAAAGAAACTGATGGTAAGACTCTTTATCAATAACTGAGACACAGAGAAATAATTAACAATCTATAAGCTGGTAGATAGAACAAGTTACAAATAATGAAATGAATCAAATTGTTATCAGATTTCTCACCAGCAACACTACAGGTTACAAAAACAAGGTAGGGGGGAAATGGGTAGCTGTGTGGCTAAGTCAGTTAAGCGTCTGACTTCCCTCAGGTCATGATCTCACAGTTTGTGGGTTCAAGCCCCATGTTGGGCACTGTACTGATGGCTCAGAGCCTGGAGTCTGCTTCAGATTCTGTGTCTCCCTCTCTCTCTCTCTGCCCCTCCCCTGCTCACTCTCTCTCTCAAAAATAGAATAAATATTTAAAAAATATTTTAAAGGGTAAATGCCTTCAAATTCCTAATGGCAAAAATTCTGAATCTAAAATTCTATATCCCATGAAACTAAGAAAAAATCAAGGTATTTTTATGAGCACAAGGACTTAGAAAGTTTATTTTTCCATGCTTTCTGCACTGGTCAGTTAACTTAAATCCAAGTAGAATGTCTACAAGAATAATTACTTGAACAAATACTATAATTAAAAATTTGAATGATTTTAGTAGTAGAGTGAAGTCATAGACTTTATCACTAAGGGGAAAAAAAAGACAATCAGAAATACCAGGAAAAACAAAAATCTGTTTAGGAAATCATTGCACAAATATAAAGTGGCATCAAGAAAGTTAAATCAATAGATCAAGAAAAATAAGTTTATAAGTAATATTTAATATTACAAAAGTTATCACAAGCAGGTGTACTAAAATAGAATATTAATAAAAATTAGGAGGAAGAATGAGCAAGAAGAGATGGGAAAAAGTTTACCTATAATAAATTGAAATTCTTAATCTTTCAAAGCATAAAATATTGCTCTACCTTTCTTTTTTCTTGTATGCAACAAATGGGCACAGAAGTTTATACCTATGCAAGTTCAGAAGTAACGCTCTTTCCTAACCTTGAAGTGGTAGAGTGAAAGCAGCACTTGTTTTGGAATAAAACAAACTAGGATTTAAATCCAAGGTCTATTACTTATAAGCTCTATGTTCATGGGATATTTACGTAAGCTCTCTGAACCTTAGTTGGAAAATAAATTAGAGTGAATATTAAGAGCCCCAAACAGTGTTTTCTACATTCTAGGCTCTCAATGAATATTTATTAGTACTGCTGTTATTATTTATAAAATATTTTTGAAACAAGAACTCATCATGTGATATGGTTGATGACGACTTATTACCAGAGATGTGGCTGTGTTACGAAAGTTACAATATGGGAAGGTTTCCTGTTTTGCAGACATTTAATGTAACTAACAGCCTGAATACAAGTAACAAAAAGTTATTTAATGTTTCAGAGGATGAAGTGAGAATCCATAATACATTGACCTTTGGAGAGCCCCCAAAGTAGTAATTGCTACCACAGACATAAATGAAATATTTCAAAACTTCAAGTAACACTTTAATGGAAGCTACATAATATGCCAAATTTCTCAGTTTTTGTTTGAAATATTGTTACCTCATCTGTGAGAGCATTGGTTATCTATCTTTTTTTTTAATTTTATTTTTTTAATTAACATCCAGATTAGCATATATGGCAACAATGATTTCAGGATAATGCCCCTTACCCATTTAGCCCATCTCCCCTCCCACAAACCCTCCAGTAACCCTCTGTTCTCCATATTTAAGAGTCTCTTATGTTTTGTCCCCCACCCTGTTTTTACATTATTTTTGCTTCCCTTCCCTTATGGTCATCTGTTCTGTGTCTTAAAGTCCTCATATGAGTGAAGTCATATGATTTTTGTCTTTCTCTGACTGATTAATTTCACTTAGCATAATACCCTCCAGTTCTATCCACGTAGTTGCAAATGGCAAGATTTCATTCTTTTTGATTGCAGAGTAATACTCCATTGTATATATATATACCACATCTTCTTTATCCATTCATCCATTGATGGACTTTTGGGCTCTTTCCATATTTTGGCTATTGTTGGTGGTGCTGTTATAAACATTGGGGTGTATGTGCCCCTTCAAAATGGCATACCTGTATCCCTTGGATAAATACCTAGTAGTGCAATTGCTGAGTCAAAGGGTAGTTCTATTTTTAATTTTTTGAGGAACCTCCACACTGTTTTCCAGACTGGCTGCACCAGTTTGCATTCTCATCAGCAGTGAAAAAGAGATACTCTTTCTCTGCATCCTTGCCAACATCTACTATTGCCTGAGTTGTTAATGTTAGCCATTCTGACTGGTGTGAGGTGGTAACTAACTGTGGTTTCGATTTGTATTTCCCTGATGATGTTGAGCATGTTTTCATGTGTCGGTTGGGCATCTGGAGAAGTGTCTATTCACGTCTATTGCCCATTTCTTCAATGGATTATTTGGGTTTTGAGTGTTGAGTTTGATAAGTTCTTTGATTTTGGATACTAACCCTTTATCTGATATGTCATTTGCAAATATCTTCTCCCATTCCATCGGTTGCCTTTTAGTTTTGCTGATTATTCCCTTCACTGTGCAGAAGCTTTTTATTTTGATGAGGTCCCAGTAGTTCATTTTTGTTTTTGTTTCCCTTGCCTCTGGAGACATGTTGAGTAAGAAGTTGCTGTGGCCAAGATCAAAGAGGTTTTTGCCTGCTTTCTCCTCGATGGTTTTGATGGCTTCCTGTCTTACATGGAGGTCTTTTATCCATTTTGAGTTATTTTTGTGTATGGTATAAGAAAGTGGTCCAGGTTCATTCTTCTGCATGTCGCTAATTTTCCCAGCACCACATGCTGAAGAGACTGTCTTTATTCCATTGGATATTTTTTCCTGCTTTGTCAAAGATTAGTTGGCCATATGTTTGTGGGTCCATTTCTGGGTTCTCTATTTTGTTCCATTGATCTGAGTGTCTGTTCTTGGGCTAGTACCATACTGTCTTGATGATTACAGCTTTGGAATATAGCTTGATGTCCGGGATTGTGATGCCTCCTGCTTTGGTTTTCTTTTTCAAGATTGCTTTGGTTACTTGGGGTCTTTTCTGGTTCCATACAAATTTTAGGATTATTTGTTCTAGCTCTGTGAAGAATTCTGGTGTTATTTTGATAGGGATGGCTTTGAATATGTAGATTGTTTTGTGTAGTATCGACATTTTAACAATATTTGTTCTTCCTATCCAGGAGCATAGAGTCTTTTTCCATTTTTTGTGTGTCTTCTTCAATTTCGTTCATAAGCTTTCTATAGTTTTCAGTGTATAGATTTCTCACCCCTTTGGTAAGATTTATTCCTAGGTATTTTATGGGTTTCAGTGTAATTGTAGTCCATCTATTCAATTTTTCTTTCTTTTCTTTTTTCTCATTTGATTTCTTTTTCTTAAATACAGAAATAGAAAAATATTTTCTATTTTTATTAAAAATATTTTCTTTAATTTTTTCTACTATGTTTTTTAATTTTATGTAATTTTTTTCAAATTCTATTTTACTTCCATCATTTCATTTTATTCTACTTCAGTGTATTCATTTTTTTTTAATTTTCGAATGATTTCTTTTTTTTTTTCTCTTTCCCCTTTTTTCTCTAATCTTTCAAGCCCCTTTCAACACCCAGACCAAAACACACCTAGGATTTGTTATCATTTATTCGATTTGTGTGTGTGAGTTTAATTTTTTTATTTTAATATTTTTTTATTTTTAATTTTTTAATTTTAATTTTTGTTATACCTCATTACTTCCTTTTCTCCCTTCAAAATGATGAAACAAAGAAACTCACCCCCCAATAAAAGAGCAGGAAGAAATGACAGCCAGGGACTTAACCAACACAGATACAAGCAAGATGTCTGAACCAGAAATTTAGAATCACAATAATAAGAATACTAGCTGGAGTCAAAAATAGATTAGAATCCGTTTCTGCAGAAGTAAAAGAAGTAAAAGCTAGTCAGGATGAAATAAAAAATGCTATAACTGAGCTGAAGTCTCAAATGGATTCCACGGAGGCAAGGATGGATGAGGCAGAGCAGAGAATCAATGATATAGAGGACAAACTTATGGAGAATAATGAAGCAGAAAAAAAGAGGGAGATTAAGGCAAAAGAGCATGATTTAAGAATTAGAGTAGTCAGTAATTCATTAAAAAGGAACATCAGAATCATAGGGGTTCCAGAAGAGGAAGAGAGAGAAATAAGGGTAGAAGGACTATGTGAGCAAATAATAGCAGAAAACTTTCCTAACCTGGGAAAAGACACAGACATCAAATCCAGGAAGCACAGAGGACTCTCATTAGATTCAACAAAAACCGACCATCAACAAGGCATATCATAGTCAAATTCACAAAATACTCAGGCAAGGAAAGAATCATGAAAACAGCAAGGGAAAAAAGTCCTTAACCTACAAGGGAAGACAGATCAGATTTTCAGCAGATCTATCCACAGAAAATAGGCAGGCCAGAAAGGAGTGGCAGGATATATTCAATGTGCTGAATCAGAAACATATGCAGCCAAGAATTCTTTATACAGCAAGGCTGTCATTCAAAATGGAAGGAGAGATTAAAAGTTTCTCAGGCAAATACAAATTAAAGGAGTTTGTGACCCCTAAACCAGCCCTGAAAGAAATTTTCAGGGGGTTATCTGTTGATCATCCCTTCCAACAGGCAAGTAGTATTATGTGCCTGATTAATTAAAATTGGAAATTATATTTACTAGCTAATAAATTAAGTTCCTTTGGCATAAACAATTATTTGATAACATGGAACACACATAGAGGAAATAGTTGAAGTGGACTCTTAGGATCTTGTCCCTTACACCTCTGTAACCAGAAGTTACATGAACAGGGTTTTCCCTGGATACTCCTGGCTTCTTGCTCCACCCTTAGACCTCCAGGGAAACAGAGTGGGTGACCAGAGCAGTGAGCTGGGAGGAAGGATTTGTACTCACAGCTTTGCCTCTTCTGCTTCTCCATCTTGAGTCAGTAGAAAGCTCTCAGTCGTCTGTTCTTCTAGTGCCCTAAATAGTAAACAGAGAGGTTTTGACCATTCAGTGCAGCCTGTCCTAGATAAGCAAGTTCGGTTTTGGCGTTCCAAGGGTTGGGAGGTGTTTGTTGCAATAGATAGACCTTTACCTTCTAATTTCAGCTTTTATCAGTTGAAAATTTAAATTCCATTCACCTAACTTCACTGGATTCTCTCTCTCTCTCTCTCTCTCTCTCTCTTTAAATTTGTAACTAAAGGTGGGGAAAAAGAGGTTATATTTGCTGAGCCTTCTTAAATCTCAAAATAGTATTACTGAGAAAAACTACATTCAGGCCTTACGTATCATGGAAGCAATTTGTTAAACAATCACACACAAAGGGAAAGACATAAGTAGAAATGTGAAAACTAATAGCAAAAATGTAAGTAGTTTAGTATCTTGCAAGACAACACACATAACACACAAAACACAGTTTGTCTCTGTAATAAATTTTATTCCAAGAAAAATTGACATATTTTGATTTTAGCACCCTTAGTTTCTAAAAAGTGATGAATTTAGCAATAAATTCCCAAATGTCCATCCTCACCTTTTTGCTCTGAATGGTGGAACTCCAGTATTCAAAAAGGCCTATCCATATGTTTCTCATTGTTATAAATTGAACAACATATTTGTAGCTATTGTTTCAAATTCTTGCAAAACCTTTCCATTTTGACCTATGGAACAAAGATTTACATAAAAACAAATTTAAAAATAAGCATAAAAGAATTATGGCCAGGATTCAGGCTACAATAACATTTGAAGATCAACTATATATTATTTTTTTATGTTAATGTTGATAATACTAGCCAAAGCTTAATTTTTTCTAATATAATTAAATAAATTAATAAAATACAACTTCTCCTACATGTATTCCTAAAAACTAAGTATTTTAAAAGCTTATTAACTAAAAATGCTTTTTTAATGTTTATTTTTGAGAGAGAGGGAGAGAGCCTGATGCAGAGCTCAAACTCACAAAGTGTAAGATCATGACCTGAGCTGGACCTAAGTCGGATGCTTAATTGACTAAGCCATTCAGGTGACCCAATTAAAAATGTTTTGATAAATTATTATAAAGATAAGAGGGTTTGGTTTGGGGTAATATAAATTGATTTTATTCTGTGAAAATGTTTTTTTTTAAGTTTGAGATATTAACTAAACCAAACTGGAAACAGAAAGTGAAGAAGAAGAAGAAGAAGAAGAAGAAGAAGAAGAAGAAGAAGAAACAAAAGCAGCAGCAGAAGCAGGAGGAGGAGGAGAGGGAGGGAGGGAGGGAGGAAGAAAGGAAGGAAGAAAAAGAGTGAAAGAAAGAAAGAAAGAAAGAGAAAGAAAAGAAAGGGAGTGAGAGAAAGAGGGAAAGAGAGAAAGAAAAAAAGAAAAGAAAGAGGAAAGAAAAAGCTTTAAGAACAGTCTTAACTAGTTATCTTAATGATGTCAACAGTAATATTCTGTTATTCATATTCTCTACTCAAGGCATTATCAGTTGTATTTGTTTTATTTTAAACATTGTATGTAATTAATATCTATGTATTTAATCATTTTTAATGTAAGAGAATTAATTAAACAACAAAAATGTTATATTATGATATGTAACATGACATTGAGGCACCTTCAAATAACTCTTTAATTTTAGTAAAGTGAATAATTAGTTAATTATGCTCAATACCTATATAGAACTAGGAACTCAGTTTCTTAAGTTAATTTTGGTTAAATATTTCATTATATTGAAAGGAAATATTTCAGGATTAAAGTTAGATGTTTTCATTATAAAAAGATGGCCTTACTATTTTGATGACTACCCAAATTGGAAAGGATGGCATCCAAATTGGAAAGGAAGAAGTATGATATGATGAAGATGACATGATGCAGTTGACATGATATTATACATAGAAAACCAGAAAGACTTCAATGAAAAAACATTAGAACTAATAATTGAATTCAGTAAAGTTGCAGGATATCAATTTACAATAATCAATCTAGAATATACAATTATCAGTATACAAACATCTGTTGCATTTCTATATACTAATAATAAAAATTATTAAATTGGATAAAAATTTAAGAAAACAATCTCATTTACAATTATATCAAAAAGAATAAAATGCCCTTAATAGATTTAACTAAGGAGGTTGAAGATATGCACACTAAAAACTAGAAAATATTTATGAAAGAAATTGAAGAAGACATATGTAAATGGAAAGATAGTCTGTGCTCATGAGAATTAACATTGTTAAAATGTTCATAGTACCAAAAACAATCTACAGATTCAATACAACCCCTATTCATTTTTCTAATAGAAAAACCAATCCTAAAATTTACATGGAATCACAAGACTCCAAATATCCAAAGCAATCTTGAGAAAGAAGAGCATAGCTTGAGGCATTATGCATCAAAGTATATTACACATCTATAGTAATCAAAACATTATGGTATTGTCATAAAAAAAGACACAGAGATAATGGAACAGAATAGAGAACCCAGAAATAACCCCACACACATAGGTCAATGAATCATGACAGAGAAACCAAGAATATACAATAAGGAAAGGATAGTCTCTTCAATAAATGGTGCTGGGAAAAACTGGACAGCCGCTTGCAAAAAATAGACACTGGACCACTCACACAGGTAACAAAAGCAATAATAAACAAGTGGGACTACATCAAATTTAAAAGTTTCTGCACAGAAAAGGGAACCATCAACAAAATGAAAAGGCAACCTACGGAATAGGAGAAAATATTTGCAAATATCTGACAAGGGGTTAATATCCAAAATATATAAGCATTATAGTACTCAACACCAAATAACAAACAATCCAATTAAAAAAATATATGGACAGAGGATCTGAGGATGCAATTTTCCAAAGAACATACAAATGGTCAACAGGTACATGAAAAGGTACTCAACATCACTAAGCATCAAGGAAATGCAAATCAAAATCACAATGAGCTAATACTTCACATCTGTCAGAATAGCTAAAATTAACAGTACAAGAAACAACAGATATTGGCAAGGATGCAGAGAAAGGGGCACTCTTGCACTGTTGGTGGGAATACAAACTGGTGCAGCCAGTTTGTTAGAATGGCTGTTATCAAAAAACACAAGAAATAACAAGTGTTGGCAAGGATGTGGAGAAAAGAGAAGCTTTGGGCAGTGTTGGTGGAAATGTAAATTGGTATGGCCACTATGGAAAACAGTATGTGCCTCAAAAAATTAAAAATAGAACTATCATATGTTCCAGCAATTCCACTTCCAGGTATTTATCTGGAGAAAATAAAAATACTAAACTCAAAAAGATGTATGTGCCCCATGTTCATTACAAAATTATTTATAATAGTCATGACATGGAAGTTACCTAAGTGTCCATAGAGGGATGAATGTGTAAAGAAGATGTGATATAAAACAAAGGGGAAGAACGAAACTGGACTATTTTCTTACATGATGCACAAAAATAAATTCAAGATGGATGAAAGACCTAAATGTGAGACAGTAAACCATCAAAATCCTATAGGAGAAAACAGGCAGCAACCTCTTTGACCTTGGCTGCAGCAACTTCTTTCTTGACATGTCTCCAAAGGCAAGGGAAATAAAAGCAAAAATGAACTATTAGGACTTCATCAAAATAAAAAGCTTCTGAACTGCAAAGGAAACAATCAACAAAACTAAAGGGCAACTGACAGAATGGGAGAAGGTATTTACAAATGACATATCATAAAATCTATTAAAAATTTACCAAACTAAACACCCAAAAAACAAATAATCCAGTGAAGAAATGGGCAGAAGGCATAAATAGACATTTTTGCAAAGAAGACATCCAGATGGTTAACAGACACATGAAAAGATGTTCAGCATGACTCATCCTCAGGGAAATACAAATCAAACCAAATTGAGATACCACCTCACACCAGAGTTGCTAAAATTAACAACTCCGAAACAAAAGATGTTGGCAAGGAGGTGGAGAAAGGGAAAGAGACCCTTTTGCCCTGCTAGTGGTGCAGCCACTGTGGAAAACAGAGTGGAGGTTCCTGAAAAAAACCAATATGGAATTGCCCTACAACCCAGCAACTGCACTATTAGGAATTTATCCAAAGGCTACAGGAGTGCTGATTCAAAGGGGCACATGTGCCCAATGTTTATAGCAGTACTATTAACAATAGCCAAATTATGGAAAGAGCCCAAATGTCCATGGACTGATGAATGGATAAAGAAGATGATATATATATATATATATATATATATATATATACACACACACACACACACACACACACACACACACAATGAAATACTACTTGGTGATGAAAAAGAATAAAATCTTGACATTTTCAACGTGGATGGAACTGAAGGGTATTATGCTCAGGGAAATAGGCAGTCAGAGAAAGATATATGATTTCACTCACATGTGCAAATTGTGAAAGTTAACAGATAACAGGGGAAGGGAAGGAAAAATAAGCCCCAAACAGGGAGGGAGGCAAACCATAAGAAACTCTTAAATACAGAGAACAAACTGAGGGTTGTTGGCCGTGGAGGGGTTGGGGAGGTGGGAAAATGGGCGATGGGCATTGAGGAGGGCATTTGCTGGGATGAGCACTGAGTGTTGTATGCAAGTAATGAATGAGGGGAATCTACTCCTGAACCCAAGACTACACTGTACGTTAGCTGACTTGAGGATCAATTTTAAATAATAAAACAATAAAATAAAAAAATAAATTAGAAAAAGAATGAAGGGGAAGACTTCCTGGGAAGATGGCAGAGTAAGAAGACCTTAGGCTCACCTTGCCCCATGGATACAATAATACTCACATCAGTGTAAATAACCCAGAAAATGACCTGATAACTGGCAGAAGAAACTCCACAACTAAATGTGGAGAAGAGGCCACATTGAAAACGGTAAGAAGGGCAGAGATGTGGTTAGAAAGTAAATGGACACACTGCCTGTGGGAGGGAAGGACACTGCAGGCATGGAGAAGGGAGAGAATTGGACTCCCATTAGGGACCCTGCTTGGGGAACACATATCTCACCCCCCATAACATTTGGCTTTGGGAACCAGAGAGGCTGAATTTCATGAGCTCTTACAATCAGTGGGACTTAAAATCTGGAATTAAAAAAAAAGGAGCGGGCTTAGTTCTGGAAGAGTCTGGAGGGTGAGAGGAAACTGAGCCCATGCTCTTAAAGAGACAGCATAACAAACAACTCACAGATATACAGCATACAAGTAGCAATTTTAAAGGTGCTTGGGCATATGGGAAGGAGGGTTATTTACTGATCTCAGAGCATGTCTATGTCCGAGAGGAAAAAAAAGAAAAACTGGGAAACTCCTCCAGGAGTGAAAGACCTGGCAGGCACCATTTCCCTCTTCTGCTCCCCAGCATAAACACATGGCCACCCATAGGACTTGCTACGTAACTTGCGTTGCCCTGACCCCCTAAACTGTGTTTCTGCCAATCTACCCCTCTGGACAGCCTGCCTGAGTCCAGGTACTACAAAATTCCTCCCACAGGGAACAGCAGCATGCAAATCTTGCTTAGAACTTCCACCCCCACGCTGTGCTTCTGGGGAGCCATACAGGCTGCTTCTGTCCCAGAGCTTCAGGGCCTTTCCCAAAGACTACCGCAGGCACACAAAGCTTGCTAGCACTGCCCCCTGCTGCATCTTGCCCCCAGCACTGTGCTTCCACTGATCTGTCCTTCTCAGTACTCTGTCCGCCAGAGCACATCCAAAGCAGGGACACAGTACTGGCAGTGTGCAAGCAGGCCCTACATGGGCCAGAACCATTCCAAGTGACTCTTGCCCCAGATATAGGAAAAAACCACACACCCCAATCATGGTGAGGCATCAGCAGTGGGCTGCAGGCAGAGAAATGAATCTGACTGCAGTCCCCAACCACCAACAGAAGTGTTCCAGTGGTTACCACACAGAAAATGTCCTCTCCAAAACTAGCAGTTTGGTGCTACTACAACTCTGGAAAATGTCTGACATGACTCAACCCAAGTTCATGCCCAGCCATGCCCACTTACACCAAAGGAACCAAATATTGCCTATAATAGGCAGAGCCAGTCATTGAAGACAAATGGATTGAAGGAAAAAGTAGCTCAGCCACAACAACAGGGCACATATGTCACACATAGCAGATCTCTGAAGCTCTAGGTTCTGGTGAAGAGGGGACACTGCATGGCAGGACACTACAGGACCTTTTCTTTTTTTTAATTAATTTTTTTAATGTTTTTATTTTATTTTTGAGAGAGAGAGAGGGAGTATGAGCAAGGGAGGGGCAAAGAGAGAGGAAGACACAGAATCCAAAGCAGGCTCCAGGCTCTGAGTTGTCAGCACAGAGTCTGACACGGGGCTCAAACCCATGGACCATGAGATCATGACCGGAGCCAAAGTCAAACGCTTAACTGACTGGGTCACCCAGGCATCCCTACAGGACCTTTTCTTATTAAGGCTATTACTTCCAAGTACAGGAGACATAACTGTCTTTCCTAGCACAGAGAAACAGACACAAAGAGTTAGGCAAAATGAGGAGACAGAAGAATGTATCCCAGAAAGTATAGGACAAAGTCAAAGCAAGAAACCTAAGCAAAACAGAGATAAATAATATACCTGATAGAGAATTCAAAGTAATGATTATAAATATACTCACTGGGCTGAATAAAAGAGTAGAGGGCATCAGTAGGACCCTTACCAAAGAGATTTTTAAAAAAAGAATCAGAGATAAAGAACACAATAAATAACATTAAAAAAATACTAGATTGAATAAATAGTAGACTAGATGAAGCAGAAGATGAATCAACAACGTGGAGGACAGAGTAATGGAAAGTAATCAAGCTGAACAGGTGAGAGAAAAAAATATGCAAAATAAAAATAGACTTTGGAAACTCAGTGACACCATCAGCATAATCACATTTGCATTACAGGTTTACCAGGAGGAGAAGAGAAAGAAAAAGGAGGCAGAAAATTATTTGAAGGTAAGCTAAAAATTACTTTAGGTAAGCTAAAACTTACTAATCTGGGAAAGGAAACAGAAATTCAGATTCAGAAGGCACATAGATTCCTCAAAACAAAATCAACCCAAAGAGATCCCCACCAGGGTGCCTGAGTGTCTGACTTCAGCTCAGGTCATGATTTCATGGCCCACATCGGGCTCTGTGCTAAAAGCTCAGAGCCTAGAGCCTGCTTTGGATTCTGTGTTTCCATCTCTCTCTCTGTCCCTCCCCTGCTCTGTCTCTCTCTCTCTCTCTCAAAAAGAAACATTAATTTAAAAAAAAATAAACAGATTGCCACCAATACACATAGTAATTAAAATGGGGGAAAGTAGTGATACTTTAAAAGCAGCAAGAGAAAAGAAAGTAATTATATAGAAGGGAAGCCCCGTTAGGCTGTCAGCAGATTTTTCAGCAGAAATTTTGCAAACTAGAAGAGAGTAGCATGACATATTCAAAGTGGTGAATCAGAAGATTATGCAACCAATAATACTCTATTCAGCAAGTATATCATTCAGAATGAAAAGAGAGATAAAGACTTTCCCAGACCAAAAAACAAACAAACAAACAAACCAACAAAACCTAAGGGAGTTCATGACCATTAAACCAGCCCTACAAGAAATGTTAAAGGGGACACTTTCAGTGGAAAGGAGAATAAGCAAGAGAAAGAAAAATAGTAAGCAAAAAAGCAGTAAAAGTAAATATATATGTCAAAATCAGTCAAGAAAAACACACAAAAAAGATGTAAATTATCACATCATATACCTAAAATGTAGGAGAGCTGGGTAAAGAATTGGTTCACACTTAAGTGACCACCAGCTTAATGTACTCTGCTTAATGTGAAAGATACATACAAACTGAATGGTAACCACAAATCAAAACCAGTAATAGTTATATAAAATATAAACAGAAAAGAATCCAAATATATCACTAAAGAAAGCCAACTAATCATGACAGAAGAAAACAAGAGAATAAAGGAATAGAAAAAAAACTACAAAACAACCATAAAACAAATAACAAAATGGCAATAAGTACATACCTATCAATAATTACTTTCAATGTAAATGGACTAAATGCTCCAATGAAAAGAGGAATTAGGGGCACCTGGGTGTCTCAGTCCATTAAGCGACTGACTTTGGCTCAGGTCATGATCTCATGGTTGGTGAGTTCCAGCCCTGCATCGCGCTGTGCTGACAGCTCAGAGCCTGGAGCCTACTTCAGATTCTGTGTCTCCCCCTCTCTCTACCCCTCCCCTGCTCATGCTCTGTGTCTCTCTGTCTCTCAATAATAAATAAAAACGTTAAAAAAATTTTTAAAAAAAGAAAAGTGGAATTTAGTGCTTCATCACTTACATATAACACACAGTACTCATTACAAGTGTGCTTCTTACTACCCATCACCCACTTAGCTCATCCCCACCCACTTGCCTCCACCAACCCTTAGTTTGTTCTCAATAATTAAGAGTCTCTTAAGGTTTGCTTCCTTCTGTTTTTCCCTTCCCCTGTTCATCTGTTTTGTTTCTTAATATCACATATGTGATATTAAGACAAATCATACAGTATTTGTCTTTCTCTGACTGATTTATTTTGCTTATGGGTTCTCTCCATAATTTGGCTATTGCTGCTAATGCTGCTGTAAACATCAGGGTGCATGTGCCCCTTTAAATCAGTATTTTTGAATCCTTTGGATAAATACCTAGTAGAGTAATTGCTGGGTCTTGAGTAGTTCTATTTTTAACTTTTTGAGGAACCTCCATACTATTTTCCAGAGTGGCTGCACCACTTTGCTTACCCACCTACAGTGTTAGACTGTTTCCCTTTCTCCACATCCTTTGAACAACTGTTGTTTCATGAGTTATTCATTTTAGCTACCCTGACAGGTGTGAAGTGGTATCTCATTGTGGTATTTTTTTTTAATTTTATTTCTTTATTTTAAGAGAGAAAGAGAGAGCAGGGGAGGAGCAGAGAAAGAGTGAGAGAATCCTAAGCAGGCTTTGTACTGTCAGTGCAACCCCAACGTGGGGTTATCTTACAAACAGTGAAATCATGACCTGAGCTGAAATCAAGAGTCAGATGCCCCAATGGTTGAGCCATCCAGGTGCCTCTCATTCTGGTTTTGATTTGTATTGCCCTGATGATGAATGATGTTGAGCATCTTTTCATGTGTTTATTAGCCATCTGGATGTCTTCTTTGGAAAAGTGTCTATCCATGACTTCTGCCCATTTCTTCACTGGTTTATTGTTTGTGGAGTGTTGAGTTGGATAAGTTCTTTATATATTTTGGATACTAACCCTTTATCTGATATTTCATGTGCAAATATCTTCCCCATTTTGTACATTGCCTTTTAGTTTTGTTGATTGTTTTCTTTGATGTACAGAAGCTTTTTTTTTTCTTGATGAATTCCCAATAGTTGATTTTTGCTTTTTTTCCCTTGCCTCTGGAGCCGTGTTTAGTAAGAAGCTGCTATGGCTAAGAACAAAGTGGTTGCTTCCTGTTTTCTCCTCTAGGCTTTTGATGGTTTCCTGTCTCTCATTTATGTCTTTCATCCATTTTGAATTTGTGTTTGTGTATGGTGTAAGCAAGAGGTCCACTTTCATTCTTCTGCATGTTTTCTAACACCGTTTTTTTTGAAGAGACAGTCTTTCCAATGGGTATTCTGTCCTTCTCTGCCCAAATTTGTTGCCCATATAGTTGTAGGTCCATTTCTGGGTTTTTATTATGTTCCATCGATCTATGCATCTGATTTTGTGCCAGTACCATACTGTATTGATGACTACAGCTTTGTAATACAGTTTGGCATTTGGAATTGTGATGCCTCCAATTTGCTTTTATCTTTCAAGATAGTTTTGGTTATTCAGGGTCTTTGGTGGTTCCATACAAATTTTAGGATTGTTTTTTTAGTTCTGTGAAAAATGCTTGTGGTTTTATATAGATTGCTTTAACGTATAGATTGCTTTGGGTTATATAAACATTTTACTAATATTTCGTCTTCAAAATCATAAGCAAGGAATGTTTTTCTATTTCTTGAGCCCTCTTCAATTTCTTTCATAAGCCTTCTATAATTTTCAGAGTAAAGATCTTTTACTTCTTTGGTTAGATTTATTCCTATGTATCTTATGGTTTTTGGTACAAATGTAAATGAGATCGATTCCCTTATTTCTCTTTTTGCTGCTTCATTATTGGTGTATACATATGAGACAGATTTCTGTAAGTTGACTTTATATTCTGTGACTTTTCTAAATTTGTCTATTAATTCTAGCAATTTTTTGGTGGAGTCCTTTTTTATTTCCTGTATAGAGTATGATGGCATCTGTGAATAGTGAAATTTTGACATCTTACTTTCTGATTTTGATGCCTTTTATTTCTTTTTGTTGTCTGATTGCTGAGGCTAGGACTTCCAGTACTATGCTAAATAACTGCGGTGAATGTGGACATCCTTGTCTTGTTCCTGCATGTAGAGGAAAATCTCTGTTTTTCCCAATTGAAGATGATATTAGCTGTGTGTCTTTTGTATATGTCCTTTATAATGTTGAAGTATGTTCCCTCTATCCTTTGTTAGAAGTGGTTTTTGTTTGTTTGTTTGTTTTTGTTTTTGTTTTATGGAAACAGTTTATTGAATAGGGTAAGTGACAGAATAGCAGACAGAGTGTCTGGAAGACTCAGAAAGGAAAGGAGAATAAGTCTCATCATTGCTTGGGGTTAGAGATTTACATTAGAAAAGAGTCTAGGGTATGTGTTCCTCCAGGAATCCAAGGTAAGATCCAATCAAAAGTGAGCGTCAGGTGAACAGGTGTTATTCCATAAATTATGGAAGGTAGGGGAAGTTTTCGTTGAAGTTCATGTCCTGGAACATGTTTGAGATCTGGCTGTTGGGTGTAAACAGGTGTTTGAAGCCTAGGACAAAATTCAGAGGATAATTAACTTTCTTGCTTCCTTTTGAAATGGGAACATGGCTTCTTTAGTTTATTCAAAGGCAAAATATGGATCATGAGTAAATGGGGCCTAGCAGAAAAACAGCAAAGATGGAGCCTTTCTAAAGTAGAATCCCTTTAGTTTCACTCCTTCATGATGGTACACTGCCCGCCACCCCAGGAGTGGAGCCACAATTTTGCCCAAATAGCCATCTGGCTTGGCTGCAGAGCTACACACCAATTGCAAGAAGCACAACTATATGACAAAGAGCTTACCTTTTCTGTTCCCTTCTATGGACTGCAGAAGCTGAGTATGAGTTAGGGTACAGTTGTTTTCCTGAAGGCTCTTTCTTTCTCTGTGTTGGCTCATGGTTAGGACACAGCCTGAAACCGACATGTGGGACTCTTTCCTCTTTATTATTATTTATTATTACTTTTTTAAAATTTAAATCCAAGTTAGTTAAGATGTAGTGTAATAATAATTTCAAGAATAGAATTCAGTGATTCATCATCCACATACAAAACTCGGTGCTCATGCCAACAATTGTCCTCCTTAATGCCCCTCACCCTTCTAACCCTCCCCCTGACCCAACACCCTGCCAGCAACCCTCAGTTTGTTCTCTGTATTTAAGAGTCTCTTATGGTTTGTCTTGTTCTCGGTTTTATATTATTTTTGCTTCCCTTCCCTTATGTTAACCTGTTTTGTACCTTAAATTCCACAGAAGAGTGAAATCATATGATATTTGTCTTTATCTGATGGACTTAGTTCACTTAACATAATACACTCTATTTCCATCCATGTTGTTGCAAATGGAAAGATTTCATTATTTTTTATTCAACTATATATACATACATAACACATCTTCTTTATTCATTCATCAGTAGATGGACATTTGGGCTCTTTCCATACCTTGGCTATTGTCAATAGTGCTGCTATACATATCGAAGTGCTTGTATCCTTTGGATAAATCAACACTCCTGTATCCTTCGGATAAAAACTTAGTAGTGCAATTGCTGGGTTGTAGGGTAGTTCTACTTTTAGTGTTTTTGAAAAACTTCCATACTGTTTTCCAGAGTGGCTGCATAGTTTGCCTTCCCACCAGCAACCCAAAAGGGTTCCCCTGTCTCCAAGGGGAAAATCTCGCCAACATCTGTTGTCACCTGAGTGGTTAATTTCAGCCATTCTTACAGGTGTGAAATAATATCCCATTGTGGTTTTGATTTGTATTTCCCTGATGATGAGTGATGTTAAACATTGTTTCATGTCTGTTAGCTATCTGGAAGTCTTTGGAAAAGTGTCTATTCATGTCTTTTGCCTATTTCTTCACTGGATTATTTATTTTTTGGGTGTTGAGTTTGATAAGTTCTTTATAGATTTTGGATACTAACCCTTTATCTGATATGTCATTTGCAAATATCTTCTATTCCATCAGTTGCCTTTTAGTTTTGCTGATTGTTACCTTTTCTGTGCACAAGTTTTTATCTTAATGAGGTCACAATAGTGCATTTTTGCCTTTGTTTCCCTTGTCTCTGGGACATGTATAATAAGAAGTTGCTGTGACTGAGGTCAAAGAGGTTGTTACCTATTTTCTTCTCTAGGATTTTGATGGCTTCTTGTCTTATGTTTGGTTCTTTCATCCATTTTTAGTTTATTTTTGTGTATGGTATAAGAAAGTGGTCAAGGTTCATTCTTCTCCATGTCACTGTCCAGCTTTCCCAACACCATTTGCTGAAGAAACTGTCTTTTGTTCTATTGGATATTCTTTCCTGCTTTGTCAAAGATGAGTTGACCATACATATGGGGGTCCATTTCTGGGTTCTGTATTCTGTTCATTGATCTATGTCTCTTATACAGCTTGAAGTCCATTTTTTTTCTCAGGATTACTCTGGCTATTTGGGTCTTTTCTCGTTCCACACAAATTTTAGGATTGTTTGTTTTAACTCTGTGAAGGATACTGGTGTTATTGGTAGGGATGCCATTAAAATATGTAGATTACTTTAAGTAGTACTGACATTTTAAAATATTTGTTTTTCTAATTCATGAGCATGGAATGTTTTTCAATTTTGTCCCTGTCTTCTTCAATGTCTTTCATGAACTTTCTATGCTTTTCAGTGTATAGATCTTTCATCTCTTTGATTAGGTTTATTCGTAAATATTTCATGGTTTTTGGTGCAATTATAAATGGGATTGATTCCTTCATTTCTTTTTGTGGTGCTTCATCATTGGTGTACAGAAATCAGTTGCATTGATTTTATATCCTGTGATTTGGCTGAATTCATGTATCAGCTCTAGCTGTTTTTTGGTGGAGTCTTTTGAGTTTTCCAAATCGAGTATCATGTCATCTGTGAAGAGTGAAAGTTTGACTTGCTCTTTGCCAGCTGGATGCCTTTTATTTCTTTGTGTTTTCTGATTGCTGAGGCTAGGACTTCCAACATTATGTTGAATAACAGTGGTGAGAGTCGACACCCTTGTTGTGTTCCCTATCTTAGGGAGGAAGTTCTCAGTTTTTCCCCATTGAGGATATATTAGTCGTGGGTCATTCAAATATAGCCTTTATGATCTTGAGGTACAATCCTTCTATCCCTACTTTCTTGAGGGTTTTTATCAAGAAAGGATGCTGTATTTTTTCAAATGCTTTTTCTGCATCTATTGAGAGGAACATGTGGTTATTATCCTTTTTTTTATTTTTAATGTGATGTATCACATTGATTGATTTGTGGATATTGAACCAGCCCTGCATCCCAGGAATAAATTACACTTGAGTGTGGTAGATAATTCTTTTAATGTATTGTTGGATCCAGTTTACTAGTATCTTGTTGAGAATTTTTGCATCCATGTTCATCAGGGAAATTGGTCTGTAGTTCTCTTTTTAGTGGAATTGTTACGAGTTTTTATCAAGAATGGATGCTGTATTTTGTTAAAACGTTTTATGCATCTATTGAGAGAATCATATGTGTTTTTTATCCTCTTTTTTTGTATTAATATGCTGTTTCATGTTGATTGATTTGTGAATATTGAATTACTCCTGCAAGCCAGGAATAAATCCCATTTGATTATGTTGAGTAATTTTTTTAATATACTGTTAAATTTGATTTGCTAGTATCTTGTTGATAATTTTTGCATCCGTGTTCATCAGGGACATTTGTATGGTCTTTGTATGGTTTTGGAAACAAGGTAATATCTTGCAGAAAGAGTTTGGAAGTTTTCCTTCCATTTATATTTTTTGGAACAGTTTGAGGAGAATAAGTATTAACTGTCTTTAAATGTTTGGTAGAATTCCCCTTGGAAGCATCTGGCCCTACTCTTTTGTTTGTTGGAAGTTTTAATTATTGATTAAATTTCTTTCCTGATTAAGGATCTGTTCAAATTTTCTACTTCTTTCAGTTTTGGTTATTTTTATATTTCTAGGAATTTATCTATTTTTTCCAGATTTCCAATTTTGGGGCATATAATTTTTTATAATTTTCTCTTATAAATGTTTTTATTTTTGTGGTATTCATTGTGATCTCTCTCAGTCATGAATTTATTTATTTGGTTCATTTCTCTTTTCTTTTTGATAAGTCTGGCTAGGGATTTATTAATTTTATTAACTCTTTCAGAGAACCATCTCCTAATTTCATTGATATGTTTTATCTTTTTTTCATAACACTTATTTCTGCTCTAATATTTATTTCCCTTATTCTGCTAGCTGTAGGCTTTATTTGCTCTTCCTTTTCTAGCTTCATTAGGTGTAATGTTATGTTGTATATTTAAGACTTTTTTTGCTTCTTGTGTAAGCCTGTATTGATATATACTTTCCTCTTGTGATCAGTTTGCTGCACCTCAAAGGTTGTGGACTACCATGTTTTCATTTGCATTTTCTCCAACGTATTTTTAAAAACTTTCTGTTTTAATTTTATTTTTTAAAGCTTATTTGTCTATTTTGAGAGAGACAGAGACAAGATGAGCAAGGGAGGGGAAAAGAGAGAGGGTGAGAGAGAATCCCAAACAAGGTCTGCACTAGTGCAGAGCCAAATGCAGGCCTTGAACTCATAAAACGTGAGATGATGACCTGAGCTGAAACCAAGAGTCACATGCTTAACCAACTGAGCCACCCAAGCACCCCTATTTCTTTTTTAATTTCCTGTTTAACTCATCCCTTCTTTACTAGGAGGTTCTTTAACCTCCGTTTATTACCAATTTGTGTGTGTGTGTGTCTGTGGTATAACTCAGGTTTTATAGCATTGTGTTTTAAAAATATGCATAGTATGATCTCAATCTTTTTGTAATTGTTGATGCTTGATTTGTGACCCAGCATGTGATCTATTCTGGAGAATGTTCCATGTGCACTTGAAAAGAATGTGTATTCTGTTGCTTCAGGACAAAATGTTCTGAATATATCTGTTAAGTACATCTGGTCCAGTGTGTTATTCAAAGCCCTTGTTTACTTGTTGATTTTCTGCTTAGATGATCTTTCCATTTCAGTGGGATTTTAAAGCTCCTTACTATTATTATTTTGTCATCAATGCCTCCTTATGTTGGTTATTCATTTATTTATACATTTGGATGCTTTCAATGTGGGGGTATAAATATTTACTATTGTTAGATCTTATCAATGGGTAAATGCTTATTATTATATAGTGCCCTTCTTCATCTCTTGCTACAGTCTTTTGTTTTAAATCTAGTTTGTCTGATATAAGTATGGCTACTCTGGCTCTCTTTTGATGTTCATTAATATGATAAATGGTTCTCCATCCCCTCACTTTCAGTCTGGAGGTATGTTTAAGTCTACAATGAGTCTCTTGTATGCAACATATAGATCAGTTTTGGGTTTTGTTTTTTTTTTTGTCCATTCTGATACCCCATATCTTTTGATGGAACATTTTGTCCATTTACATTCAGAGTGATATTGGATTGATATGAATATAGTGCCATTGTATTACTTATAATAACAGAAAACCCCCAATAATAAATATATTTGTATAAATAACATTCTAAATATAGCTACATTTTCCTTTTAAAAAGAGTGAAAATCACATTGTTTTAGATTTTTACAACTTTCTTTAATGTCTGGCTTCATAGAAAACAGTTGAATTCTCTCTGCTTCTGCATTCAATGTGTTGTGGTATATACTTTTGGTTGAAACATATCAAACCATGGTCTCACAAAGATACACAGCTGGAAAATGAGTACTATAATTGAAGCAATACAGCAAATCTTGAAAAATAGTAGTTTCTTAAAAGTTAGATGAAATATGTTATATCAAAATCCATTGGTCTTACACTTTAAAATAATAGTTTACCCATGCATGATTTGTAGTACTGGTCACTAGGTTGTGAATCTCTTCTGAACATTAACACATTTAATTATGTAATATCAAAAATCACATGTACTAATATCATCATGGAGCTTGTTAGAAAAATCTTGAAGTATTGGAAAGCTGCCAAGATCACGGTAGCAGATACAAGTTTTTCAAAATCCTAATTTTCACTTTAAAAGCTCAAATTTTATCACAGGCAACAAATATTATCATTTGTTTTCCTTGAAGTGTTAGTCTCATTTTGTTTATTTTTGAGAAAATATCTTCCCAATATTTGTGTATAAATAACCACAATTAGTCTGTCAGGTATTCTTTCAAGTAAAAATGTATACCATGTACAAAGGGACCTACAATCCCATAATTTCAATAATTACACCAGTGCTTTCCTGGAGACACCAGTTATATTCCGATATACAGCTTTATGTGTATAGCCCATTTAATCACATAGAACATTAAAGAGGCATGTTCTCAAGAGTTGATATATAATAAAATTAATACTTTTTACTACTTCATCCAGGAAATTCATAAGAGAAAGTGGGTTTTTTTTCCTAATGAGAATGGATGGTGATGAAGAATAGAGACTGCTAAGACAATTCAATGTCACTGTGCTGATTCAGGCACCTACAGTTTTGCCCATCGTTGCTTTCATACCATCACAGCAAAGCTGCACAGTGGAAAAGCAAATAGTATCTTAGTATTACCATGCAAGTAGTGTGATCTTACAATGCCTTGAAACATTTACAGAGACTCCCAGGGTTTCATGGACAAGGCCTAAAGAACCTCTGGTCTAGGGTTTTCATGCTTTAACCTTTCTCATCATATTCAAGGTAAAGAAATTTGGAGGACAGAGACTTTGCCAGGAAGGGACACAGTTAAGGAAGGTCCCAGAATAAATATGGTAAGTTGGAAGATTTTGGTCAGATAAGGGCCCAGTCCTGAAACAGAGAATAAGAGTGTAAGAACTCTGAGCTGATTGGAAATTGGTTCCAATATTTTTGACTTTCAACTGATATGATAAACTGTGGTGAAACCTGATGTTTATCACAGGTACCTCTTCTACACAAATTCAGGAAACTATTAGTGTGGATGGTAATGTGGTCCTTGTTTCTCTGTCTTGGTACCTACCCAGATGGTACTTTTAACTGCGACCTTCTAAATCCATCCTCCAACCTGGTGGGTCAACAATTTTTTTTTTTTGTAAGGGCCAGGTAGGAAATATTGTATACTTTGTGGGTCATACGGTTTTTGTTGCAAATACTCAACTCTGCTGCTGTGGTGAGTTTCAAAACTTTATGTATAGACACTAACGTTTGAATTTCACAAAATTTTTTTTTTGTATCACAAAATATTATTCTTTTAATTTTTTCCAACCATTTAAAGAATGTTTTTAGACTGTGGGGTATACAAAAACAAATGGTGGCATAGCATAATATAATGCTATTGTGATAACAATATGGCTGAAGTTTTTATTAGATTCTGCCAGTTTTCTTCTACAAAGATATTCCACAAATTTGTATTTGCACCAAAAAATAAGAGAAAGTAAGCAAACTTTCCTCTGCAAGCAACTCAGTTCTGAAGGATCTAACCTATTAAACAATACTGTTATGAATACTCCAATTAAGTAACTGAGTTTGCTTTATCCCAGGAATACTCTCCCTGCCCACCTGGCCTCTTCAAAGTCCAGAGGCTCTGCAAGCCCCCATTCAAATATGTTATCTCTATAAAGTCTTCCCTTGTCTAAGCCATCTCTCCTACCCAAATTCCTAGGCATTCATTTATGGTAATATTTATTTGACAATCATACTGATTTAGTAGGGTCTTTTTGGTATTTCTTAAACTACTTTTTGACAGTTTAACTGTAAACTTCTAGAGAATCACAATCTTCTTTTAGTTTGTTGTAATTTCTATGTTTGGCATAATGTCTCATTGTAAGAGCAACTCACCAAATATTTGGTTAAAATCAAATGCAAATAAAATAATACATTTTTGTTTATTATTTTTCCTTATTTCTCCATTCAATTTCTTCTCCATTCTCCCAGGAGAAAAAATTCCCAGTTAGTATTCATCCTGCTGTATATTTTTTTTATGTATTCAAGGAATTTTAAAAATCTAGTATAAAATTTACAAACACTATTTAATTAGTTTATTCAGCACATTGATCCTATTGCCTAATGTTGTGCCCTTTCATTTTTCTTTGTTTCAAATCCTATTAATCTAAAGTAAACTGAGGTACCTTTTGATGTGTACAGAAGTTTTGTGTCAGGCTGAGCTAGATTCTTACCATGAACCAAGTTACTTAGATCACTGATCTTCAAAAAACTTAAGGGAGTATAGAATTTGAATATAAGCATATATTTAGCATATAAGTAATGGTGTTGGGAAGCATAAAATTGATATATAGATTCTGAAAAGCAAATAACAATGCCCATCACATTTTTGAATGCAGATATCCTTTGACGTATCCACTGTACTTTTAGCATTTGGTTTTAGGTATATACTTACAAAAGCATCTCAAGATACTATATAGCATAATTTAGAGTAGGAAAAAATATGCAATAACCTAAATGTCCATAAGTATGGAATTTGTTGAATAAATATGTTCTTTTCATAAAATAAAATGCTGCTTTGTATTTAAAAAAATGAGATAGGTCTGTATATGCTGATATTTAAAAAGTTTTTAATTCATTATTTAGTATTTGAGAAATCAGGGGCTTTATGGGGCAAATAGTGTGACTTCATTTGAGAATATAAAAAGAACATTACTTACATAGGTTTATGCAAAAAATATTATTTTTCCCTAATGATAGACACAAAATTGTTAACTGTGATAAATTTTAGTGAAAAATATTAGAAAGTCAGAGAAAGAGACTTCTACTTTTTATTCAGTGTCTCTATTATACCATGGGCCTAAAAATACCACTTATCGAGGTATTGCAAATATTAAATTTGAACTTATAGCAGTGATTGACAAGTAGCAAATGCTCAACAAATGACCATTACATTTACCTCATGCACATGTGTATTCAATACTCCATTTTTTTTCAGGAAATATTTATCCCAAATTAGAAAATACATGAACTATGATGAACCATCATTTAATTTTTTTAATGTTTTTTTTTAAGAGAAAGAGGTATAATGTAAGTGGCGGAGGGACAGAGATAGAGAGAAGGACAGAGATTCTGAAGCAGGCTTTGTGTTAACAGCAGAGACCCCGATGTGGGGCTTGAACTCACAAACCATGAGATCATAACCTGAGCCGAATTCAGACGCCTAACTGAGCCACCAAGGCACCCCAGTGAATCACCATTTAATTGGTAGTGCTATTCTATGTATTTAATTTGCAAACCTAGATTTTTTTACTACCCTTACACACAATTTATTATTTTATTTTCTAGTTTATTTTGAGATGACAAAATAAAATAAATGGGTATTTGAAAGGGTTACTTTTTTCTCTTAAAGAATCTTCTTGTTTAAACTAGTATATATATTTAGACACAGGCAATTTTTAAAGTACTCTTACTGATATTTCTTTAGGTAAAAACACAGTTATATGATCCTGACTGATTTCATTCAGCATGACTAATGAAAAAATAACATTTTATCTCACATCCTAATGGACTGGTTAATCCAAAATAAGAATTTCCTTTCCAAGCCCATGTGAAAGGTAGCAGAAGTAACGAAAAGAAAAGGGATGGAAATAAGGAAGGAAATAAAGAAAATTCTCCTCTTCTTGGAAGGCCAGCATGGCATAGGCCAAAACAGAAATTAGAAGTGCTTTAGAGAAAGTATGACCCATCCCATCTGCAGTAATTCTTGCTATACTTGTAAGATATTTTCACCAAAACAAAAAAAAAGGGGGGGATTAATTATTTAGTCTGGTTTGGGTCAATCAGAAATCATGATACAAATTACCAAATCTCAGTGTATTTCTATGGCAGTCAAGGAAAACCAAATATTATTTAGCCTTAGTTATTCCAAAGTGCTAAGACCCAGCCCCTGTCAGTATTGACCTTGCCAACATGTCTGCTGCCAGTTGTACCTCATGTAACAATGAAGGCATTGTGAAAGCAGCATGGATTCCTCAGAAGTCTGCATAATGCTTTCCTGGAATGTAGGTGGACAAAACCTAGTAAATAGATGAGGCTTTATCAAACTAAACTTATGCTTAAGATATAATGAGAGTGAGGGAAAATTTTAAAAGGCAGTATATGGAAATTCTTTTAGAAAAGGGCATAACCTGACATGATAATGTTACAGAAGCTTACTTGCTTGGAGGGGAAATGTTAGAGGTTGGAGGGGAAAAAAGACCTACAGAAGACATCTCTAACATGGCCTTTTTCACTTAATGCTGAATAATCAGGGAATTTTTTTTGACTTGCCTAAGTTGATACAAGAAGTTAATACAGCTAAGAAGAGAATCTGAAAGAATTGCATGAATAGAGTTTATCCATTAGAGAATACATTTACCTTCAACTACTCATAATAAAAGTAATCATTGCCTAAGTTGATCACAAGAAGTTAATACAGCTAGGAAGAGAATCTGAAAGAATTGCATGAAAAGAATAGAGTTTATCCATTAGAGAATACATTTACCTTCAACTACTCATAATAAAAGTAATCATGGAATACTTGGAATAATCAAATCTAGAATCAATCCTAAATCTTGTTTTGGCCAGTTTGACTCCCTTTCCTACCAACCATTTATTAGAGCTAAAATATTAATCTGAATTTAGTTGTTCTTTCTAACATGGGTTTAGCAAACTCTGTGGAGTTTAAAAAAAACTAGAAAGTCATGGTGTAATGGACATACTTATTAACTATGAGAGTATTAACTGTTAGAGATATGTGTAGAATGCCAATGCATGCAGTGCAGAACACTAATGTAGATGGGAGTATCACAAAGTCTTCTTGGAAGGAACACTCTAATACAATTTGAAGAACAAGTAGGAAATAGTCATATAGACAAGAGTGTACATCCAGATAGAGAAAATAGAATATGCAATAACCCAGAAATATGAAATTTTTCATGAAAACTACAGCACAAGCTGCAAAAGAATGATCTTGATGATGAGGTTAGAAAAACAGGCACAGAATATACAGAGTTTGGTTACCATGTTGACTTTCAATTTGATGTGAACTGTGGCCTGAGGCCTTTGAAATTGTCATTCTGCAGCTGCATAAAAGATATAATAAAACAAGTAACAAGGACATCTTTCCAAAGACGAGCACAGTAAAATCAGATTAATTCATAACCTAAGGACAAGTGAGTATGGCAAGAGAGGGATAGATATTTTGAGAAAGGTAAAAGGAAATAGATGAGTAGCAGTCAGGTTTTCTTGATTTAGGCAATGCATTTCTAAAGTGGAATATAGTGGCACTTGGGTGGGTCAGTCTGTTAAGTCTGACACTCAATTTCGGCTCAGGTCATGATCTCACAATTCATGAGATCAAGCCCTACATCAGGCTTAGCAATGACAGCATGGATCCTGCTTGGGGCTCTCTCTTTCCCTCTCTCTTTCTCGCTCTCTCTCTCTCAAAAAGAAATAAACTTAAAAAATAATAAAGTGGGATATATGTAAAGAGACAATGGATAAAAAAATTCCAGTTTTACTCTTCATTCTACCTTGAGTTATAAAACTGGAAGACCTGCTTAGCCACAGTAATTTTTTGAAGTACAGCCACATTTACTCTATGATATTTATTCAACTTTTGTAGTACTTTTATAATTTTTCATTTTGTCACCTTCATGAGGTTCGTGAAGAAAATTATTTGTTGTTATCCATTTGGCATTTTAACAGGAAAGTCACCATTTATGCTTTTCTTATCTTTTTTACTTGCTTGCCTGACCAGATTTTAAGTTCCTATTTTATGGGCAAAAATGTTTTATATAAATTCATACTTATAGCATAGCATCTTAGATAATGTAGGATATAAATCTCTCTCAGGCACCTGGATGGTTTAGTCGGTTAAGCGTCTGACATCAGCTGAGGTGATGATCTCACAGTTTGAGTTCCAGCCTGTCACTGAGCTCTGTACTGACAGCTCAGAGACTGGAGCCTGCTTCAGATTCATGTTTCCCTCTCTCTCTGCCCCTCCCTTGCTCATGCTCTGTCTCTGTCTCTCTCTCTCAAAAACAAATAAACATTGAAAAAATTTTTAAAGTAAATCTCTCTCCCTCCCTTTTTTGGTTTTGAGGTGCTATTTGGAAATGGAGATCCATAAGTTGTTTTTTTCCCCCAAACCTCTGTACCAGGAAACTATTTTCCTATGTCCTTATCTAAAGCATAAACATAATTTCATACCTATTAGATTTTCTCTTATCATAAGTCATCAGGAAGCCTAGAGCTGTGATGAGATCTACCTTTATTAACTACGTCAAGCTGTGAGGTATGTATTTTGTGTATTAAATTTCACACTAATTGATTCTCATTAAGGTTTTAATTTTTAAAAATCATGTGTTTGTATAAATTGCCTCAAATCCTTTACAAAAGAAGGTATAAATTATAAGATAAATTCTTCATACTGCAACATTCAATAAATATTCATGATTAGTGATCATAGAATATGCAGTGTCAAACCAGAATAAAAAAGAACATGACAAATTTTGGTCATGTTACTTTGCTGTGGCCATCCACTGCACTGTCTATTCAAAAAAGTGTTTTTTTCCCATTCTGCTTCACAAAAATAATGAGAATCCAGTATTAGAGTTTCTTCCAAGGAAATTTCCTGGACTGAATGGAATAATTAAATAAGCTGAGTTTGCTGAGGTTATCCAGGCTTCACTAATGAGAAACTTGTCTTCTCCTTAAAGTCTAAACCTTTCAGTTTAATGGGGTTACAAGTGTTATCATAAGCCTTCCCTCTTGAGCTAATATGAAAATAAAATATACCCTCTGCTAAACAAGAGTACAAATAACTAATCCTTATGCTGTTTCAATGGCTGGCTGAGGCACTAGAGATGAGAGAGAAAATAATATTACACTCTTCACAAAGTGAAAGAATTTAAAAAATTAGTATATTTGGTCACTGAACTAAAGATTCCTGGGAAAAGAGCCTTTTCAGAATGACCCAAGCTCTAACTTTAATATAAAACAACTAGCTGGAGTCTCTCTCCATCTCTTCCTTTTTACCTACTTTACTCCTTACAATAGATTCCTTACTCTAATGGATGATATTATATGCCATCAAGATCCTCACTGCAGAATTGAGGCATTGATCCCCTCTCCCTGCCCCTGCCAACTATTTAGAATGTTAGGGCTGATGGTTTATAATGAGTTCCTCTTGAGGAACTGATTTCAACTGAAGCCTTCTCAAAGACAGCAGTAGAAACCAGAAGAAATGGAATAATATGCTCAAGAGCTGAAAGTAAATATCAGTTTAAAAATCTACAATCTGCTAAATGATGATTCAAAGGTGGGGCAAACCAAGGAAGTTCAAACAAAGGAAGACTGAGAGTACTTATAGTTAATTGATCCTCACTAAAAGAACTGCTAAAGGAGATGTATCAAGAAAATAAAAATTCAAACCCCAAAAGAGTGAAATACAAGAACTGATGAATACTAAGCATATTAGAGTAGCTACCCAATTCAACAGCAATCATAATGACCAATGAAAATGTAGAGAAACATAATGGAAGTAAAGTGCTGAACTTTAGGAGGTGGACAAAGTATTCTGAGGTCCTTGTGTGACTTGGGATTATTAACTTCAAACACAAATAAGTGTACATATTAAAAATGTAAAAGTATCCATCAAAAATACTGAATTCATAACTCTCAAGTATCAGTGAGACATAAAGTAGAAAAGGAAAACATAATCAAACCATCAGAGAATATAAAAGAAGACAGAGATTGCAAGAATAACTATTCATGGGTGTTCTGGTGAATCCCAAAAACCCCTTTCAGGATGGAGGTATTGATTCCCTCAGATACCAAAAGTGTTGGTTGTTGATGGCCCATCCTTGAAGAGAGATACCTTGCACAAGTTTGTACACTTTCTCTGGTGAAAGCCATATCCAGTAACTGGTCAGAGCAGAAATATAAATCTCCAACTCACTTGCTTCAAGATGAGATTAATCTTAAGAGCCATCTTAGCTCCAGAGCTTCCTCCTTATAGGACTGCAAATGCATAGCAGTTCAATTTCCCGCTTTGTTTAATCTTGCCTCCTTCTTTCCCTTACACATATTGTTCACTAAAGCAGTCCCCAATAACCTCCTGCATACAATTCTTTATCTTTCTTTTGCCCAGGAATCTGGACTAAGACAATTATCTCATATGTGTTAGACATCAGGATACAAAGATGAGTAGAAAAAGAAGACAAGATACTCCAAAGAAGTTACAAAGGTCTAGATTCAGACTTGCCACTTACTAGTTGTGTGACAATGCACAAACTCCTTGAACCTCAGTTTCCTCACCTACAGAATAAAGTTGCTGTATACAATGGACTGAACATTTGTGCCCCTCCACAAGATCCATACGTTGATTTTCTAATCCTCACTGTAATGGTTTAAGATTAGTGCTTTATGAGAAGAGACATGAAAGAGCTAGCTCTCCCTTTGAGTTCACAAAGAAGAGGTCATGTGAGCATATGGTAAAAGAATGGACACTTACAAACCAAAAGAAGAGCTCTGATACTAAAACTTACCTTCATGCCACCTTCATCTTAGACTCCTCAGTCTCCAGACCTGTGAGAAATAAATTTATGTTGTACAACACCAAGTCTGTGGTATTTTGTTATAGCAGCCTGAACTGACTAAGACATTGGTAGTTAACTAGGAAGTGTTTAATAGTACTAGACAATATTATTCATCATACACAAAAACACTAAGAGCAGTGAAAGGAAGAAAAGCTAAAATTGGAATAGCGTGTTTTACTACCAAGAAGACTTCAAAATAAGATGCTATTGAAACTTAAACTTGAGAGATAATAGGATACTGGCAAACAGGGCAGAATTGAGGTAAAATACAAAAGAAAAAACATTAGCCTAATCACTCATGTGTGGCAAACTGCAAATAGTCTCCATGGGATGGTGTATAGTTGAAAGTGGAAGCAAGTAGTACTGGAAAGATTGGAGCTAGCCTAGGAAGCTTGGATTTTATTCTATAGTATGTAATAGGAAATTCCAATGCCTTTATAAATGAATGTGTGACATGAGTAGATTTATATTTTTAAAAGGTAACTTCTCACCAAGGTGGCAAGGATATATTTTAGAAACCTAAGGGGAATCTGGAAGCCAGGAGACATGCTAGAAGACTGTTGCATTGATCTAAGCAAAAGATGAGAACAGACTGAACTAGGTCAGTGACAGAAGAAATTGATATTGAATGATTAAATTTAAAACACTTAGGAGGCAAAGTCAAAAGGATTTGAGATGCATAGGTGAAAATAGAGAGAGAAAGATAGAAAAGTCAAAGGCAGTCTCTAAGTGTTCTCACTTAAGTAAGGTTGAGAAATGGGAGAAACTAATTTTATCTTAAACATGATTTGTGCAAGTTATTAGATTAGCAAAGAATTATGTAAGAGAACCAGGGTGAAAGAGGCTAAATAAAATTCAAACAAAACAGTACTTGAACAGTGGTGTTATTTGTGCATGGAAAACCGATTTCATCTGTCAACGTGTCTGCAAAATAATTTTCTACCTGGTTAGATCAGCATATGGAAATGTGTGTTTCTTCTCCCATGGAAAAAGAATGCTTAGGCAGTGAATACATAACAAGTCATAGTATTTCACTCTGACTACCTGAATGTGGATTTTCAATGGACAATTCAGACTGCATTTCATGCACTACTCACCAATAATTTATAATATGCATAAGTAGCCTTCTCTATTAGATTTATATCCAAGCATTTAAATTAAGATCCACTTAGTCTGATGCCTCAGAGTCTAGCTGAAAATATGCCAAAAGTTTGGCTTTTAGTTTTCAAGCTTTGGGGGGATTAATTCATCCACCAGAAGCACAATAATTCCATATGTCCAAGTTTAGATGTATTTGCTACTTCTGAAAGAAACAATGATGACACTATGCTGACTTTCAAAATGAATCAAATAAAAGGGAAAGCATAATTCAAAGCCAAATTGGGATTCATTTGCACATATTTGGGACTTAAAAGATTTTTGTCATCATTTGACTGGAGCCCTGTTGGAAACTATTTATGAGTCATTTCCAGAGAGCTTTTTTCAGGATACTCAGCTTTAAATTGCACTAAAGCCCTGTTTTGCTTTCCCTGATCATGCAACCAACTGACTGCCTTTTTATAATTGTGTCTCTGAAGACTTGTCAGCAGGACAACTGTAAAGCCATCTTTAAATTTAGTGAAAACATGAAGCCCAAGATGAAATTTAGCCCTTGAATTCCAACTCAAGAGATTGTATTGTAAAAGAAAGCAGACTAGAATGAAATTAGGAAATTTCATCTGGACATAAAACCATTCATTCCTAAGGTCTTAAAATGGCTGCCAGAGAGAAACTGTATCTCTTAAAAATTTTTAAGAGTACTCTTAACTATCAAATAGTTCTAGTGGCAAGTCTACAGAAAATTTTATAAGTATTTCATAACAAAAATAAGCTTTATTGTCAAATTGTATTTATTTGTTGCTACTTTCCACTCATTCAACAATAGATCTCTTTTTTGAAAGGTTGTGTTATACTGTCTGTGCTGATGTTTCTTCAACCAATCAGCAAACATTCACTGAGTTCCTAGGAATGCTGAAATGTTCCTGAAGAAGCAAAAGTAAAATATTTTTATACATGTAAATAATCACTTGTTATGTTTAAAAGCAGTAAACTATCACATAGGACACAAAAGGGGAGAGTGGTACTCTGGCAGAGATAATGCTAAATAGAATTAAAGACATCAATCATTATTTATGTAACCCAAAGTGAGCCACCAGGGCCATTATGTCAAAAAAACAGTGCTATTTATAGCAATTCTAATTGTCCACTTGAAGTTTCTAAAAAAGCTTCCATTATTCTATATTTCTTTGATTTTCAAAGTCCAGAAAGAATAATACCTTTTCAGTACATCTGTGGAAACTTGAAACATGTCCTCAAAGTTCTTTGACTTTTCTTTTTGAGAGGTGGGTTAAAGTCCTCTCCTAGAATTTGAGCTCTGATTGTTTGACCAGTGGTGGTGATGCTGTGACAGTGTCTGGGCCTAGGTCTTGCAAAACTAGGAACTCTCACTTTCTATGTCTTGGCATTGTCTTTTTTTAAGTTTATTTATTTATTTTGAAAGTGAGAGAGAGCACACGAGCGGTGAGGAGCAGAGAGAGAGAGGGAGAGAGACAACCCCAAGCAGGCACCTTGCTGTCAGTGCAGAGCCTGTTGCGGGTCTCAATCACACAAACCATGAGATTATGACCTGAGCCAAAATCAGGAGTCAGACATTTAACCAACTGAGCCACCTTGGGATCTCTTTGGCACATTCTTTCTTGGAAACCAGACATAACACTCTGAGGAAGTCAAGCTGCCCTATGGAGACACCTATGCAGAGAAAAATCAACAGCCAGGAAAAAAAAAAAAAAAAAAAAGATACTGCCACCATAGTTGAATTGGCCCAGCCAATGTCAGGTGGAATGGAGATGAGATATCCCTACTGAGTCCTGCTCAAACTGAAGATTCATAAGAAAAAGACAGAACATATATAAATTACTAGAAACATCAAAACAAATAGAAGGTCTAGAAATTATATATACATATATATATACATATATATATATATATATACACACACACATATGTGTGTGTGAGTGTATATACATGCACAGTGAAATTTAAAACTAAAATAAAATTTAACTAGCTGATTAGACACAATTAAAGAGAGACTTGATAAATAAGTTAAAAACTGGAAACTTGCATCAAATGTAACACAAAAGCAAAAAACGATAGAAAACAGAAGGAACTGTAAAGGAAAATGGAGCTTTGTGATGATGAATGAGACATAAATATTGAGTAATTGCTGAAACTTATCCAGAATGTAAGAAAGACATATATTCTCCATTAAAATATCCAAAGTATTAATAAAAGGATACATAGAAGGAAGTACACATTAGGTATTTTACTCTAAGTGAAAACTATGAAAGATAAAAAGAAAAAATTTTAAGTATCTAGAGGAAAAACACAGTTACTTACAATGAACTGAAAAAATTGATCACTTTCTTCTCAACAGCAGTAATAAAAGACAAAGATAACAGTAAAATATCTTCCTCATATTCAGAGAAAACAACTATCAGTCTGGAGTTGTGTCCCCAAAATACAATTATTCTAAAACTAAAAAGAAACTAAACAAAAACTGAGAGAGTTTATTATTAATGGGAAACACTATTTGCTCTCTCATAACATGTCATTCATAATAGCTTCCTCTAAAGAGATATAAATTACTGCAAATCTAGACCTTCATCTTTCCTTCAATCAAGAAAATTCAGAAAAATTTAAGAGAAATATGTTTACAGAGTGATTCTCTTTTATTACTTGAGAGTGAGTTACCCACAGAAAGCATATCTTCTGTTTAACTCCTCTAAGGACATCAACTCTGCCTACTGTTCTATAGCTTCTCTAGCTAGTGAAGAAGATATTGTGTCCCTTTATATCTATCCAAATGTCTTTCTCAACTGTCAGAACACGGAAAGGGAAAAAGTGCACAACTTACTAGGGATCCTTTGAAAATTCCAACACTCACCTACAGACACTCAATAAAAGAATATGTAAGGGATAAACACAAAGAAGAAAAACAACCCCAGAAGGAAACCCTTGGATTCTAGAAGGAATTGTGAATAAATTAAATTACTTAAAATGTGATTAAGAGTAAACAAATAGTGGCTATGTAATTTAGTTATACTAATGTTTAATTGGTGTCATTTAAAAAAAATCTCCAGAGTTTAAGTCTGGATAACATCACTATGTAGAACTAGAAGAGGATGGTAACTGGAATTAAAGTATCTGAAGGTTCTTGTATTGTTCAAGGAAAAAGTAAAAAAAATTATTAATTTTAGACATTATAAAGTATGCATATTACAATTTCAATGGCAATGATCAAAATAATTGAAAGAAATTATATTGTCCAAACAATAGTGGAAACACAAAATTACAAGAAAAATAACAAATCCTAAGCAAAGGCAAGACGGGAAAGTGAATATGGATAAAAAGGACAAGTACATAAAATTCAAAATAAAAATATAATATTAAATATTAACATTATAAACATAAAAATTCTTCAAATACCATAACAGAAATAAACTAGAAACTGATTACAAAAATGTATCAGATAAATATCCTAAACATGTGAAAATTAGAAAATATTTTGAGCCAAATGAAAATGAAAGTACAATGTGTCAAAATTTGACATGGAGGCACAGAGGGAGAAGGTGATGTGAAAATGGAGGCAAAGATTGGAGAGATGCACCTGCAAACCAAGAAATTTCAAGGATTGTTAGCAACCACTAAAAGCCAAGGGAAATACATGGAATGGTTTCACACAGTTTCCTGGCCTAATTACAATACATTGGATTCACCCTCAAGAAAATGCTGCAAGTAGTGCTGACATTGCACTAACAGATCATCCCTATCTTTCTACGAAAGGTCTCAGAAAGAAACCATCAAGATTCTGACTGGGGCAAGATTCTGCTGTGCCATCCCATAGTGCCATCATGGAAGTATAGGTGGTAAAATGTTTTAGAGTGAAGATATGAAAATTTATTTCAATACACAACCAAAATTGGCAAGTGAATTTCTCTGTTATGAGTAATATGCTCCTAGGCTAGAGAGTGAATGCTAACTACAATATAATATATATTCAATAAAAGACCAGTGTGACATATCTTTTTTAAAAAAATCTTTTGATTTTTTATTGAAAATTTATAACCCTCCATTCCAAAATGGGTTATCCCTGGCCTAATTTTCAAAATAAAGAATTCAATATCTCAACATCAACAAAGAAAGACATGTAATGTAGCTAAAGAAGTGCATAGAGAAAGATCTGTAGCATTAAATTATTACAATAGAAAAAAGAAAAGTCTCAAATGAATAAAACAGGCTTTCATTTTAAGAAAGTAGAAAAATAAAAGCAAAACAAATCCAAAGCAAGCAAAAGTAAGAAAATAATATATAATAGAGCATAAATTAATAAAATAGAAAAATATTTTTAAAATGCAACCAAAATCAGGATGTTTAAAAATATCAATATAAATAATAATATTCTAACCAGATATTCAAGAAATAAAGAAAGGAGATACAAATTATCAATACCAAAAATGAAATATTTAATATCATTATAGATACTAGAGACAAAAGAGTAATAAGAGAATGCTAAGAACAACTTGATGCCTGGAACTTACACATTTAGATAACTTAGATGAAATAGATGAGTTCCTTCAAAGATATAAAACACCAAAATTACTTAAGAAGAAACAGATAATGTGAATAGACTAATTAAATAAATTGAAATATTAGTTAAAACTTTTCTCACTAAGAAACAAGAAAACAAAAACACAAAAAATCTTCCAGCGTTAAGTAGTATCACTGGTGAATTTTACAAAACATTTAGGGAAAAAATAATATAAATTCTACACAATCATTTCTAGAAATTATACAAGAAAATGAAAATTCCCAACTTATTTTATAATGTCAGCATTATCCTAATACCAAAATCCACCAAAGACACTACAAGAAAACTTCAGATAAATATTCCACATGAACACAGACACAAAAGTCTTGAACCATCATTAGCAAATCAAAATCAACAACATATAACAAAGAGTATGCATCATGACTAAATTAATTTACCTTGGAAATCCAAGGCTAGTTTAACACATAAAAATCAATGGAGTTTACAGGGCATCTGGGTGGTTCAGTGGGTTAAGCATCTGATTCAATTTTGTCTCAGGTGATGATCTTGCAGTGGTTAAGATCAAGTCTCATGTCAGGCTCTGAGCTGCTTAAAATTCTCTCTCTCCCTCTCCCTCTGCCCTTCCCCAATCATGCACACTCACTCTCTCTCTCTTCCTCTCTCTCTTTCAAAAAATTTTAGTTTAATATTAACAAACTAAAGAAGAAAAAACTAAAAAAGTTTGACAAAATTCAATATCCATTTATGACGAACATTTCCATTTAAGTAAAAGCTGGAGTGAGTGTCCTTAACAATATCAAGGGCTTCTACAAAAAACCTACAATTGATTTCATAAATCAAGAACAAAACAAAGGTATCAATTCTCACATTCTTGTTTAACATCATACTGAAAGTCATAACAGGTGTAAAAATGCAACAAAACCATAGATTCGAAAAGAAGAAAGAAATCTTTCTCCATATTCAGAGGATATGATTGTCTAGGTGGAAAGGCCCAAAGAATCTACAAGAAAACCACTAGAACTCATAACTGAATTTACCAAAATCACAGGATACAGGTTAATATACAAAAATTATCTATATTATTATATACAAACAATAAACAATTATTATATAAAAATATTTTTAAAAGAGTACCATCTTCAATAGCACAAAAATGTGAAATACTTAGGTATAAGTCTAAGAAACATTATACATACAGCAGAGAGTAAGATAGTATTTATTTGATGAAGATGAAGATGGAGATGATGGTGATGATGATGATGATGATGATGATAAAGATGATTACAATAGAATCAGCTAACATTTAGGTAATGTGCATTCTATACCAAGCACTGGTCCATGTAATTTATATGGATTTGCTCATGTAATTCTCACAGTGTATGAGATGAGTATCATTATATCTCCATTTTACAAATGAGAATGAAGAGCACTAGAAAATATATATGATGTGCCTGCTGTTCAGTTAGTAAGGAATGAAACCAAGGTTTGAACACAAGCAGTCTGAATGTATCTCCACCCTTATGCAATAAACTATGCTGCCTTAATACACTCATTTTGTCTTCTCAACTTTGTCCAGACAGCAAGTAAATAAATTTTCTTTCTGCCAGATTACAGACTGATACAGCATCTCAACATGAATGATTCTTAGAGAGCAGTAGCCAATGAACATTTGCAGTATGATACCATCCTTACAAATTTAAAAGCATAGAAGGAAACAATCCATATTGCCTAGCAACATAAGGAATAAAACTATACAGACATTCCAAGCAATTTTTTTTTTAATATCACTTCAGAAGGACTTACATCAAGACCAGGGGCAGGGGAATGAAATGAGACATACATATGGACTTTTCAATGTCAGTGATCCATATCTTTTTTTTTTTTAATGTTTATTTATTTTGGAGACAGAAAGAGAGACTGCAAACGGAGTGGGGGGGCGTAGCAGAGAGAGAGGGAGACACAGAATCCAAAGCAGGCTGTCAGCACAGAGCTTGACATGGGGTTCAAACCCACGAACCTTGAGATCATGACTTAAGCCAAAGTCAGATGCTTAACTGATTGAGCCACCCAGGCGCCCAAGTGATCCATTTCTTTTTTTATTTTTTTTAACATTTACTCATTTTTGAGAGGCAGAGACAGACAGATGAGGGGGGAGGGGCAGAGAGAGAAGGAGACCCAGAATCTGAAGCAGGCTCCAGGTTCTGAGCTGTCAGCACAGAGCCTGATGCGGGGCTCCAACTCATGGACCATGAGGTCATGACTTGAGATGAAGTCAGATGCTTTACCACTAAGCCACTGAGGTGTTCCCTCCAGTGATCCATTTCTTAAACTGGGTGATGAGTTTATAGGGTATACTTTCATTATATTTCATAATATATTATTATATATGTATAATATGTTATACACTTTGTTATAAAAATAGAACAACAGCCACATCCCACATGAGATACAATTTTTAAGTTAATTATATAAAAATTAAGATAAAGAGGACTTTATTTGTTAACATTTATTGATATTGATTTATTTATTAATTGATTTATTTAATATTTATTGAATATCTACTATGCACTCAGCATTGTTCTAACAATGGGGGATTCAGAATTCTAGGGTTTATATCATATGATGAAAGTGCTATGTACAAAAGTAAATAAAAGGATAGGGTCTCTAATGATTATGTATAATAATAAATTTTGAGAATAGTTGAAAAAACAATTATTAATTTAGAAGAAAGAAAATGGGAGGGAAAAGTGAATTCAATATGAAAATAAAAGCTTTAATTATGTTTGTTTATTTATTTATTTATTTATTTTATATGCTATTTAGTTATTATTAATTTATAATTAATTATCAAGTTAGCTAACATACAATGTATATACAGTGTGCTCTTGGTTTTGGGGGTAGATTCCCATGATTCATCACTTACACACAACACCCAGTGCTCACCACAACAAGCGCTTTCCTACCTGCTCATCACCCATTTCCCCCCTTCACTACCCTCCCTTCAACCCTCAGTTTGTTCTCTGTATTTAAGAGTCTCTAATGGTTTGCCTCCCTCTCTGTTTCAAACTATTTTTCCCCTTCCCTTCCCCCATGGTCTTCTGTTACGTATCTCAGGTTCCACATATGAGTGAAAACATATGATATCTGTCTTTCTCTGACTGACTTATTTCACTTAGCATAATACCCTCCAATTCCATCCATGTTATTGAAAATGGCAGGATTTCATTCTTTCTCATTGTCAAGTCGTATTCCATTGTATATCTAAACCACATCTTCTTTATCCATTCATCAGTTGATAAACATTTGGGATCTTTCCATAATTTGCCTATTGTTGAAAACACTGCTATAAACATTGGGGTACATGTGCCTCTATGAATCAGCACTCTTGTATCCTTTGGGTAAATTCCTAGTAGTGCTATTCCTGGGTCATAAGGTAGTTCTATTTTTAATTTTTGGAGAAACCTCCCCACTGTTTTCCAGAGTCGGTCTACCAGCTTGCATTCCTACCAACAGTGCATGAGGGTTCCCATTTCTCCACATCCTCACCAACATCTGTTATTTCCTGAGTTGTTAATTTTAGCCACTCTGACTGGTATGAGGTTGTATCTCATTGTGGTTTTGATTTGTATTTTCCTGATGATGAGTGATATTGAGTATCTTTTCATGTGTCTGTTGGCCATTTAGATGTCTTCTTTGGAAAAGTGTCTCTTCACATCTTCTATTTCTTCACTGGATTATTTGTTTTTCAGGTGTTGAGTTTGGTAAGTTCATTAAAGATTGTGGATATTAACCTTTTATCCGATATGTCATTTACAAGTATCTTCTCCCATTCTGTCAGTTTAGTTTGTTTATTGTTTCCTTTGCAGTGCAGAAGCTTTTTATCTTGATGAGACCCCAATTATTCATTTTTGCTTTTATTTCTCTTGCCTTTAGAGACGTGTCAAGCAAGAAATTGCTGTGATTGAGGTCAAGGAGGTTGTTCCCTGTTTTCTCTACACTTTTGATGACTTCTTGTCTCACATTTAGGTCTTTCATCCATTTTGAGCTTATTTTGTGTATGGTGTAAGAAAGTGGTCCAGTTTCATTCTTCTGCATGTTGCAGTCCAGTTCTCCCAGCACCATTTGCTAAAGAGACTTGTCTTTTTTCCATTGGATAGTCTTTCCTGCTTTGTCAAAGATTAGTTGGCCATACATTTGTGGGTGCAATTCTGGGTTCTCTATTCTATTCCTTTGGTCTATGTTCTGTTCTTGTGCCAGTACCATACTCTATTAATGATTATAGTCTTGTAGCAGAGGCTAAAATCTGCATTGTGATGCCTCCCACCTTGGTTTTCTTTTTCAACACAACTTTGACTATTTGGGGTCTTTTATATTCCATAGGATTTTAGGATTGTTTGCTCTAGTTTTGAGAAGGATGTTGGTGCAATTTTTATTGGGATTGCACTGAATGTGTAGATTGCTTTGGATAGTATTGACATTTTAACAATATTGGTTCTTCTAATCCATAAGCATGGAATGTTTTTCCATTTCTTTGTATCTTTTTTAATTTCCTTCATAAGTTTTCTATAGTTTTCTTCATACAGATCTTTTATATCTTTGGTTAGGTCTATTCATAGGTATTTTATGGTTCTTGGTGCAATTATAATGGGATTGATTTCTCGATTTCTCTTTCTGTTGCTACATTATTGGTGTATAAAAATGCAACTGATTTCTGTACATTGATTTTATACCCTGCAACTTTCCTAAATTCATGTATTAGTTCTAGCAGCTTTTTGTTGGACTTTTTCAGGTTTTCATGTAATGTTTCATATCATCTGCAAAAAGTGAAAGTTTGACTTCTTCTTTGCCAATTTGGATGCCTTCTATTTCATTTTGGTCTCTGCTGACGCTAGGACACCCCACACTATGTTAAGCAACAGTGGTGAGAGTGGACATCCCTGCCATGATCCTGATCTCAAGGGGAAAGCTCTGTTTTTCCCCATTGAGGATGATATTAGCATTTCGTATAAGGCTTTATGATGTTAAGGTACGTTCCTTCTATTCCTACTTTCTTGAGAGTTTTTATTAAGAAAGGATCTGTATTTTGTCAAATCCTTTTTTGGTATCTATTGACAGGATCATATGGTTCCTACCCTCTCTTCTATCAATGTAATGTATCACATTGATTGATTTGTGAATATTGAACCAGCCCTGCAACCCAGGAATTAATACCACTTGATCAGGGTGGATAATTCTTTTGATATACTATTGAATTCGATTTGCTGGTATCTTGTTGAGAATTTTTCATCTAATTTTATCAGGGATATTGGCCCTGTAATTCTCCTGTTTAGTGGAGTCTCTGTCTAGTTTGGGAATTAAGGTAATGCTGGCTTCATAGAATGAGTCCAGAAGCTTTCCTTCCATTTCTTTTTTTGAACAGCTTGAGAAGAATAGGTATTAACTCTGCTTTAAATGTCTGGTAGAATTCTCCGGGGAAGCCATCTGGCCCAGGACTCTTACTTGTTGGGAGATTTTTGATAACTGATTCAATTTCTTCACTGGTTCCTGGTCTTTTCAAATTTTCTATTTCTTCCCATTTAAGTTTTGTTAGTGTGTGGGTATGTAGGAATTTGTCCATTTCTTCCAGGTTGTCCAGTTCGTTGGCATATAATTTTTCATAGTATTTTCTGATAACTGTTTGTATTTCTGTGATGTTGATTGTGATCTGTCCTCTTTCATTCATGATTTTATCTAGTTGGGTCCTGGCTTGTCTTTTTGAGAAGTCTGGTTAGGGGGTTATCAATTTTGTTTACTTTTTCAAAAAACCACCTTTTAGATTAATTGATGAGTTGTACTGTTTTTCCTTCTGGATTCTATACTGTTTATTTCTGCTCTAATCTTTATTATTTATCTTCCACTGGCTTTGGGATTTCTTGGCTATTCTGCTTCTAATTCCTTAAGATGTGCTGTTAGATTTTGTATTTGGTATTTTTCTTGTTTCTTGAGATAGGCCTGGATTGCAATGTATTTTCCTCTTAGGACTGCCTTTGCTGCATCCCAGAGGGTTTGGAATGTTGGGTTTTAAATTTTATTTGTTTACATATATTTTTAAATTTCTTCTCTAATTGCCTGGTTGACCCATTCATTCTTTAGTAGGATGTTCTTTAACCTCCATGTATTTGGAGGTTTCCCAAATTATTTTTGTGGTTGATTTCATGTTTCATAGAATTGTGATCAGAAAATATGCATAGTATGATGTCAATTCTTTTATATTTATTGAGGACTGTTTTGTGACCCACTATGTGATCTATCTTGGAGAAGGTTTTGTGTGCACTCAAAAAGAATATGTATTCTGCTTTTGGTTGCAAAGTTCTGAATATTTCTGTCAAGCCCATTTGGTGCAGTGTATCATTCACAGCTATTGTTTCTTTATTGATTCTCTGCCTAGATGATCTGTGCATTGCAGTAAGTAAGTAAAGTCACCTGCAATTACCTTATTCTTTTCAATAAGATTGCTTATGTTTGTGATTAATTGATTTATATATTTGGGTGTCATCAAATTGGGTGCATAAACATTTCTAATTGTTAGCTCTTCTTGATGGATAGACCCATATCTATGATATAATGCCCTTCTTCATCTCTTGTTGCAGCCTTTTGTTTAAAATATAGTTTCTCTGATGTAAGTACAGCTACTCCAGCTTTCTTTTGACTTCCAGTAGCATGATAGATGGTTCTCCAGCCCCTCACTTTCAATGTGAAGGTTTCCTCGGGTCTAAAATGGACCTCTTATAGGGTCACAAAACAGCCCTTCATAAGTTTATCAGATGGACTTGACAGATATATTTAGAACTCTGCATCCCAAAGCAACAGAATATACTTTCTTCTCGAGTGCACATGGAACATTCTCCAAAATAGATCATATACTGGGTCATAAAATGGACCTCTTATAGAGAGCAAATAGATGGGTCTTGGTGTTTTTTTCTTTTTGTCCATTCTGGTACCCTATATCTTTTGATTAGAGCATTTAGTCCATTTACACTGTGTTATTATTGAAAGATATGGATTCACAGTCATTGTCTTATCTGTAGGTTTCATGCTTGTAGTGATGTCTCTGGTCCTTTGTGGCCTTTGTAACATTCCATTCACAGAGTCCCCTTTAGGATCTCTGGTAGGGGTGGTTTAGTCACCATTAAATGAATTCCTTCAGTTTTTGTTTGTCTGGGAAAACCTTTATCTCTCTATTCTGAATGACAAGCTTGCTGATAAAGGATTCTTGGCTTCATATTTTTCCTATTCAGCACATTGAATATTTCCTGTCACTCCCTTCTGGCCTGCCTAGTTTCAGTGGATAGGTCTGCTACTACCCTTATGTGTCTAACCTTGTAGGTTAAGGCCTGTTTATCCCTGGCTGCTTTCAGAATTCTCTCTTTGTCTTTGTATTTTGCCAGTTTTACTATGATTTGCAATGGAAAAGAGCTCTTCTTGTTAAATCTGAAGGGAGTTCTCTGTGCTTCCTGGGTTTGGATGTCCATTTCCTTCCCCAGATTAGGTAAATTCTCAGCTATAATTTGTTCAAGTAAACCTTCTGCCCCTTTCTCTCTTCTTCTTCTGGAATTCCTATGACACAGATATTATTATGTTTCATTGAATCATTTAGCTTTCTAATTCTCTCCTCATGGTCTAGTATTTTTTTTATCCCTCTCTCTCTCTTTTTTTTTTTTTTTTTTGGCTTCACCATTTCCCATAATTTTATCTTCTATTTCACTGTTTCTCCCCTCTGCCTCCTCCAACCTTGCTGTCATTGCATCTAGGTTATTTGCATCTCATTTACAACATGTCTTATTTCATCATGAGTATATCTTAGTTTCTTGACCTCTGCAGCAATACATTCTCTGCTGTCCTCTATGTGTTTTTTTTTGCAAGCCCAGCTATTAATCTTATGACTATTATTCTAAATTCTTGCTCAGTTATATTGTTTATATATGTTTTGAGCAATTCTCTAGCTGCCACTTCCTCCTGGAATTTCTTTTGAGGAGAATTATTCCATTTAATCATATTGGCTAGTTTTCTGTCCCTCGTGTGTGTGTGTTTGTTTGTGTGTGTGTGTGTGAGAGAGAGAGAGAGAGAGAGAGAGCAGAAGAGGGGAAGAGAGACACAGAAACACAGAATTTGAAGCAGGGTCCAGGCTCTGACCTGTCTGCACAGAGCCCAACACAGGTCTGGAACTTGTGAACCATCAGATCATGATCTGAGTTGAAGTTGGCTGCTCAACCGAGTGAGCCACCCAGGCACCCCAGTCCCTTATGTGTTTTAATAGCTTGTTATAAGTCCTGCTCCTGTGAGCACTACTATTTTAAAAAAGGGTCATAACGATGTCCAGGGCCTGGCTCTTCAGGAGGTGTTTTGAAGCATGATTCATGTTCTCTGCTGAGACTCTGGGACTCTGGTTGCTTTATCTCCCTACTTGTAGTGGTGGTTGGGATCTTCCACCACATGGGCTTTTATTTGTTCATTGAAGTATCCCTAGAAAAATTTTTTAAAAGGGGGTGGTGAAAAATGCCTTATCCCATACAGAGAGAGAAATGACAGGCTTGAGGAATAGAAAAAGAAAAAAAAATTGACCAGGCAGAGAATCAGAAAAACTATACAACTTTGTCCAGACAGAGAGAGAGGAAAATAAAAAGCAGATACAGAAGAAGGGTAAAAAGATTATATTAAAAATGTCTGCTTAAACAAGCCTACAACCAGAATAACTAGACTAGAGAAGGGAAAAAATTAAGAAGAATAAAAGGAAAGAATATATATATGTATATAATGTATGTATATATATTATATATATACTATATATACATATTGTGTGTGTGTGTGTGTATATATATATGATACATAAAATAAGAATTGACCAAGAATCAAATCAAAGAATGAAAAACCACTGGACCAATATCTGATGGCACCTTAGAACCGGTCCCTGTGCTGGTCTGGAGGACGGACTGTCTGGTTTGGTTAGTGTCAATTTTGCTCTGTTAGATAAGCGTTTACTAGGGACAGAGGGGCATGATCTGGCATAGGAGGGTCCCACCTCCACTGTGTGCCAGCTGTCCATTCCCTTGAAACCCCACCTTGTTGGTGATGGGGAGAAAAATGGCAATAACCCAGTGTCTCCTCCCCAGACCATGGTTCCCAAACCCTCTGTTCAGGCTGTCCTCACTGTGTCACATGGCAGGAGAAGGCCAGTTTTGTTTTGTTCTACAGTCTCCTGTGCCTCCCAGGTGTTTGGCTGGAATTCAAACCCCAATGTCTTAAAGGATCCTGCTCCATGCACAACTTGTTCCAGGGAAGTGTCGCTCTGCTCAGCCTGCCAACTAAGGGTCTCTGGCTCCTCACAGTGCCAAGTGGGTGTGAGCAGGCCACTATGTCCCACTCCACTGTCTCCCACACCTCCCTGGCACTTGGCTGGAATTCAAACCCCAATGTCTTAAAGGATCCTAATCCATGTGCCCCGGTTCCTGGGTGCTGTCACTCCAAGGTACTGTCACAAAGGGCCTCTGGGTGGCGGAGGAACTGCAGGGTCTTTTGCCCTTGGAATGGCTATTTGTCTTCTTCCCACAGCATTCAAGGAGAAGATTGCTGTCTCCAACCACTCCTGGAAGCTAGCTATGGAGGCTAGGGCTGGCTCTCCTCCTCCATACGCACTCAAACAGTGTGGAGATAGCCCCACAGTTAGAAATTGGTTCTTTCTTATTTTTCCCATCCCCTTATCCATGGTTTTTCTCTTATCTAAATACAACCCTACACTTCCACAGCCTCTCTTGCTCTTCCTCTTGTCTCTCCACAGAAGAGAATCCTTCCCCTCTGTTCCCAAGCTGCCCATTTTATCTCTCCCAGTTCACAATCTTGCACCTATGACCTGTCATGTTGTCACCGTGGGCCCCTGGAGATGTTTCTGTCTCTGTAGCCCAGTTTCCTGGAATTCCAAGTCTTCTGGCCTCAATACTGCTGTGTTTGAGGAACAAGGAAACTTTGAGTCCACCTACTTCTCTGCCATGTTGATTGCTTCTCTTGTATATTTATAACCAGTGAGGATAGATGATAGATGATAGATAGATGATAGATAGATAGATAGATAGATAGACAATAGATAGATTTAATTTTTCTTAGCAGTTTTTCTTTTTACTTGAGAGAATATTAAATCACTAGCAAATAATATATATCATAATATGTCATAAGTGTATGTCATAAATATATGTTAAAATTGAGATGTAGCAAGTCATTGGAAACAAAAGTCTGAATGTTTATGGGTTATTACCTAAGGGGTAGGAATCACTCATTCAACATAGTTTATTGATGATTCTTGTACACCAGGTCCTGTAATAAGCACCACAAATAAAGTGCTTGGCAAAGATGGCATTTTATGACCTCAAGAAACTTACCTTCAAAATGGTAGAGTATTAAATAATCATAAGCAAATGTAAAAATATTATAGAAAAGTACAACTGGCTAAGACATCATATAGTTGCAAGGGTACCTAGTTAAGAAAGTCAAGGAGTGCTTTTTTGTAGGATGAACACTGGAACTGAGGTCCAATGAAAGAGTAGAAAGATTAAGAATGCGCATGTAACAAAGGAAGAACAAGGCAAAAGAAAGGAACTGAAAGAAATCTCTGCATACTGGGGCTCCTGGGTGGCTCAGTCAGTTAAGTGACCAACTCGATTTCAGCTTAGGCCATGATTTCATCATTCATGAGTTCGAGCCCTACATCAGGCTCTGCACTCAGAGCAGGGATTCTGTCTCCTTCTCTCTCTATGCCTTTTCCCTACTTACTCTCTATCTCTCTTCAAAAATAAACAAAAATAAATTTTCTTTAAAATAATTTAATGTTCATTTATTACTGAGAGACAGAGAGAGACAGAGCATGAGCATCGGAGGGGCAGAGAGGCAAGGAGACACAGAATCCAAAGCAGGCTCCAGGCTCTGAACTGTCAGCACAGACCCGACGCGGGCTCAAACTCACAAACCGTGAGATCATGACCTGAGCTGAAGTCGGACGCTCAACTGACTGAGCCACCCAGACGCCCCAAAAGAATAAATTAAAAAAAAAAAGAAATCTCTTTATACTGAGCAAGGGGAACTCATGGTCAGGCTGGAGACATGGACAGTAAATCCCAGATCATTCAATGTGAGGTCCAAGAGCACAAAGATCTTGCCTAGAACACCACTCCATAAATATCCATCAAATATGTGGGAGACCATGTAGAACTTGAGTAATTGATTAATGGGGGATGTCTTTTATCCTAATAGCAATTGGAAGTGATTAAGGAGTTCTCACAAGGGAACACAGTTGATATGACCAAATTTGCTTTTATCAAATATTACTCTGGTTCATTGTGGAGTAAAAATTAGAAAGGGGCCGGGGTGCGTAGATTTTGAGTCTTTTGAAGGCTCTACCTGAGTCCAGACAAGTGCCAAAGTGGCAGATTTATGGTCAAGGTATAGTGGAGATAAATGGGATAATGGACAGATGCTAAGACACTTTAGAAGGTAAAATTGGCAAAATTTAGGAATTTGTGCTACTGATCAATCATAACATCAAGAAACCAGTTTGAAAAAGAAATTTTTCAGAGTCCAACATAGATAATATTTTATTATCACAATAATGGTAGAACCCAAAATTAGCTTACAAAAACAAACAAAACAAAACAAAACAAAACAAACAAACAAAAACAGAAGAAAAAAAGAAATGGGGAGAAAGAGATTAAAATAGTATGAAGTGATAATTCAGACAACAATGTTGGGTAGCCTTACAAGTCTTGCTAAGGCAGAACTCCTTCTAGTCTGTATAATTATGTTGACCAAGTACCTTTAATCTACATGGCTGATTACCAGAATTAATATCACTGCCTTGTCAAGTAGTTTCCTCATTCTACCACACAGAAAATAACCAGAATATGTAACTTACTCTACTTGGATGATCTCAAAATCCATAGCATCTTTTTCCTTTCCTGACTTGTAGACTCAGACTAATCCATTGGATGCTCCTTTAAGAGTGAAAAGACATTTGCTTCAGACTGAGTGACAAGACTGGCACTCTAAATTCTATGGAAAAATAAAGAGTTCTTTACTTAAAACATTAGATAATACAAATCTACTTCATTAGTGGACAAAACATAAAAACTAAGTAAAAGCATGCAAGGCCCTGATTTTTTCTTATCTTACTCCTAGCACAGGCAAACACATATGTTCTGGCACTAAACTAATAACTTTCACCCAGGGGCTGACAATATATCTTACTGTGTTACAAATAAATAACAGACATAGTCCACACACTGTCAAATCTCTGTTGCAGCACAAACAGGGCTATGATTGTACTCTATAAAATAAAATAGTGCCCAAGGAATGCTCTAGATAGAGGCAACTATGAGTGCAAATCTTTAAAAAGCCTTAGGAAACAGAAATCTAAAATTATTTTATTGGGGTTGGGTAACTTGGGGGATTCGAGATAAAAGACTTATACCTCTAGGTTTTAGAGCTTAAATGAACTGAAAGCATGAGTAACTTAAAATATCAAAAAATACATTATGTTGCCCTAATACTTAGATGAAATTATTTATCTGAAAAAGCATGGTTGTTACTCTGCTTCGTGCAAACGTTGGAGTGAATGTTTATTAATAACTGAATTGTTCCCTGAAAGTATGATAATTTAGAAAGCTGCTTTTTCAATTGAGCATTATTCAAAAACATTGATCCTCCTAACACTACAGCCAAATCCATTTGTTAAAACATGGAAGTCTCATCTATGAAAACCATGCATATTTTGACACAAATGGCATGAGTAGGTCATGTCTGCATCTTTGACTTGCAAATGTTTAGATATGAACCATCATATCCTGAAACCCCCAGCCCCACCATAACTAATGGTGGGATATCTAATCAATATTTCTAAACCCAACGCTAATTGGAATCCTTATTTAACTCAACCAAGTAGTGAAATATTTTCCACTATGACCATATAATAATAAGTAAGGAAAAGACTCTAAAGACTTGGAATTTTCTATTGCTGTGATCAACTCAGACAATTGGCATCCTTTTTCTGTTTTGTTTGTGTTTTTAATATAATTTTTTTATGTCCTTAACAAAGATATTAATTCTCAAGAACTGAAACTGTATCTTTTATCTTCTCCGTGTTTTATTTCTAACATATAATAAATAATCTTTGTAGAGTTAATTAAGGGTTACATAAATTGTAACTTTATTATAATTTGATATAATTGTTTTATTTTTTTAATTTCTTTTTTTCAGAACACTGATGAATAAAAATGGCTTGCCTATATTTAGAGAAGGCAGAAAACCATGTAAAACCAATGTATCACAGACTAATTAATTCACACTAATTGTTAGGAAGAATGTACAGTTTGAATGAGTTGGAAATACAAATTATGGAATATTTTAAAAACATATTGCATTATTTATTTCAATTACATGCTGTATTTTAATCAGGTAACAAAATAGCACTTATCTGACATTTCTTTTTTTTTTTAATTTTTTTATTTTTTTTAGATTTTTTTTTTCAACGTTTATTTATTTTTTTTTGGGACAGAGAGAGACAGAGCACGAACGGGGGAGGGGCAGAGAGAGAGGGAGACACAGAATCGGAAACAGGCTCCAGGCTCTGAGCCATCAGCCCAGAGCCCGACGCGGGGCTCGAACTCACGGACCGCGAGATCGTGACCTGGCTGAAGTCGGATGCTTAACCGACTGCGCCACCCAGGCGCCCCAATTATCTGACATTTCTAAGGGAGATGGATACAGTGTTTTATAAAATAGCATAACATAAGGAGTTCCATAGGCTTGGAAACCATCTCTCTTTAGTATGGTTTATATTAACCAGCATTACTATCTTGCCCTTTTCCAGTTCTATTGCCAGGATACCAGCATACTAGTCTTTGAGTGTAGTAAATAAAGCAAATTATTTTGCAAATTAATGCTAACATTTTTGTTTTTTAACAATTTGTAGGAGAGAAAACAAGATGAAAGACAGAAACAATCAGAGGCCAGCAAACTTTACCTGTAAATAACTGGCTAGTAAACACGTTAGACTCTGAGTTTTTGTTACAATTACTCAACTCTGATGTAAATATATGAGTTGTGTTCTGATAAAATTGTATTTGTAGATGCTAAAATTTAAATTTCATATAATTTTCATATTCCATGAAATATTATGTTTTTAACTTATTTTGACCATTAAAAAACATTTAAAAAACATTCCTGGCTTACAGACCATATGAAACATGAGGTAGGCTGAATTTGCCAATATACTTAAACTCTCCTATATACATGTACATAAAACTCTACCCCATTAAAAACAAAAAAGACAATAAAGGAGATGAAAAGGTTGAAAAAAATTGAAGATGGCATTTAATGGTTAAGTACATATGTGCAAATTAGAGTTGTCGAATTTTATTTTGCCAGCATTTGCATATCTAAGACTTCTGTTTCTTTTTTATATAAAGATAATAAACATCTTTTTATCAGAAGCTATACCAAACTATTTTGATTCCCTAAGAAACATTATTAGGGAGGAAGAGCTTCCTCTACCTTTCAAGATCCTTCTATCTGGACTAAGAATTGACATGAGACAGATTAACAGGACAAAATTAAATTTAATAGTATAATTACAGGGAATCCACACAGACATGGAAATTCCAAAGATAGGCAACAGGATACTTATATGAGCTAAGGAGAGGGGAAGTGATCTAAGGATGCAAAGGAAAGAAAGACCATTTGCAAAAAGGTAAAAGGAGTTGTTTGGAAAACAAAGGTTGCCCTTTGTTTACTACATAAGTAATAAATTTTCAGGTAAAGAGGAGTCTCTGTTAATAGCTCTCTTCCTAATATAAGAAAGAAGTTGAGTGGGAGGAAAAGAGCTTTTTCTGAACCTGTTTTATTTTGATTGCTTTTAACTCTAAATAATCTTCATGCCCAAGTGACCTACTTTGGAGCAGCCTGACTTCAGCCCCTACAACATCAATAGGCAAAATGTTTTCAGCTTTCTAAAGTAAAAATGATTGCCTATCTTATACTTCTTTCTGTAAAACACAAATGAAATTCACTTTGATGAGGAATATATCAGTTTTCCTTCACTCTGATCTTCTCTTCAACCAAGATTCAAATTTAAAATTTTGGCAGAACAAATTGTGATACTCTTGCACCAAGAGGAGATGTTCAGGGCTTTCCAATGACAGTCATTTTTCTAGTCTGCTTTTTTGCATCATTACTTTGCAGAAACAGCATTTAAGACTCTTTCAAATAAGGGTCTCTAAAATTTATAACCATTTATAGAAGCAATTTCACAGAAATTAATTTGTGGAATATGCCATAGGGTTATATAAGCTACAGTTTAAAACTGTCTTTAATGGTTATTTACCTGAACCACCATCACTCTACCGCCACCACAGAAATAAAGATTAAAAAGTTAAGACACTTGGAGATTAAGTGACTTGCCAAAGATTATAAAATTAACTGAAATAGCTCTAGGACTCTGTGGGAGTGGGGAGAGTCTGAAATGCAATGCTCTCCCATTGGTCTTGTGAGAACTGATATAGGCAAGCCCTAGAGAAGTTACTGGTGTTCACTCTCCTGATTTGCATTAGGTAGCATAGTATAACACTCTCAGTCACTATTGTCATTTCACTTTGCAGTGACCTTAGGAAGATACCTTAGCAAGATTTAATTTTCTTCAAGGCATCCATATAAAATCATCATTCCCGCTATACCTTTTGAAAAAGCACCCATGCTTGCCACATCGCTAAAAAAAAAATAAATAAAACCATTTCACAAACATACAGTTTCCCAGAATCATTTAAATATCTTCTATAAAAATTTTTATTTTGAGAGAGAGAGAGAGAATCCCACTGACAGCACAGAGCCTGACAGTGAGGCTCAATCTCAAGAACTGTGAAATCATGACCTAAGCAAAAATAGAGTTGGATGCTCAACTGACTGAGCCACCCAGACACCCCAAGCATTTAAATGTCTTGATTTTTAGCTTCAGCTAGGTGAAATATTAAGATTTATTATTTCATTTGTCCCTTGAATGTTTATTTATGTAGTTATTGATAGAAAGAGACTAGACCTTAAATGAGGTAAATAAGTCAATTCATTAAAATAAAATATTGCTGATACATTGTTATATCAAATAATGTATTAGACTTTCACTGGGTAAATAAATACATTTCAACAGTATTGAATGCAACATTGGAGATATCATGGGTCTGTTTACAGCAGAGAGATATAAAAAATAGCTATATTTGAGGCATTCAAAACATCTTGATAAAGAAAAAAACACTAAGTAAAAATGGAAAAGAGACACTTGCTATAGACTTTTAAGTAGATTTAAGTAATGGTAATTATTACAAAATAATAATGCATTTTATGAAGCCAAAATTTATCATGTGCACTCGTTTTAAAGTCATCTAATAAGATTATTCACAGCAAAACATTTGGACTTAGTGTTCTGTGCATCCATGGGCATTTGAAAGGCTAATGGAAAATATTAACTACAGAATGAAGCTGAACTGGGTTCAGTTCTTAAATCCAGTCAAACAGTGCCTGTTTGACCATAGAAAAATTACAAAATGTCACTTTGACTCAGTTTTCGTGTTTTTTTTTCTTATTTTTTAAATGTTTATTTACTTTTGAGAGAGAGAAAGACAGATAGACAGAGTATGAGTAGGCAAGGGGCAGAAAGAAAAAGAGACACAGAATCTGAAAAAGGCTTCAGACTCTGAGCTGTCAACACAGAGCCTGACATGGGGCTCAAACTCAGGAACCACAAGATCATGACCTGAGCCAAAGTCAGACACTCAACCAACTGAGCCACCCAAGTGCCTTTTGACTCAGTTTTCTATGAAAATAATAATAAACCTACATAACAGAACTAGAGATATTAAATACAATACAGTTAGAAAACAGTTATTTATAAATAATAACTGAAGATTATTGAACAATTACTATGTACCACATGTTGCACTCCTTTAATTCTTATTTAATTTAATTCACTTAATTCTCATAATAATTCTATAAGTTTGGATATAATTATTATCCCCACTTAAAGATGATAGCACTAATGCTTAGGAAGGTTTAGTACTTACCCAAGTTTGTACAGCTAGTAACAGCTTAGGCCAGAAATTGAACTTAGGCAGTCTGACACCATTGTCCTTGTACCATACATATTACCCAGTACAACAAACAAGGATCTTCTGAAAAGATAATCAAAGAATCTTTTATGAGGAGACTTCAAGCATCTCCAGAAGAATTATTTAGAAGTAGAGGGATAGTGAACTCCTTCACATCATACCATACATTTGCAACTACTACCACTTAGTGTATCAAAGCCATGAAAAGCAGCACATTATCCACATTTCCCAGTGGTAATGGAAGGCAGACTTTCATACACAAAAATGATAAACACAGGGAAAAGCTTCCTGATCATTTTATTAATTTCTGCACTGGAAAATTTACCTAACACAAAATAACAAGGATTATCTCTATCACCTGGCAATTGTACAACATCTGACTAATTACTGACATAAATGTTTTTATGCAACAGGAGTTACTTTCCAAGAAAAAATGGAGTTACTTTCCTTTGGATACTTTTTTTCTTTTTCATAAAGTTAACATTTAAAGGAAAATTTAAAAGTAGGTATACAAGTGTTTGCTAAAAATCAAACTAATCAGATAAAAACATATATATTAAGGAGGCACTGGGTCAGTAATTTGCAGTAATATGTAGATTGTCAAGTAACCAAATACAAAAGATAATCTATTACTTTAGAATTACATTAGCTGAAAAATATGTGCTTTCTAAAATAAAATAATGTTAGCTGGGGGGAGAGGAACCCAGGAAATGAGAAGGAAAAAATTAGGAAAAAAAAAAGTGGAGTGTTAGAAAAAGGTGGGGGAAGGGTTTAGAAAAAGAGGGAGAAAAGAATATAAGAAAATTAGGGTACTACCAGAATAAAAACAGAGTTTGGAACCTCTTGGCTCAAGTACCACTGAGCTGTACAGCTTCCAAAAATTGTTCCCAGTCCTTCTAATCAAATGGGGCCAGAAGACACTCTAGATGGTACAGTGGGACACACAACTTCCAAGAGTTGTCAATAGCCCTTCTGGTCAGAAGATACTAGAAGAGACTCTCCATAGCAAATGGAGGTGTGTTTCAGTTCCTTACCTGGGCAGGCAAACCAAGTTGTAGAGCAACAGTCCTTGTTTGAGGCTCTGAATCAAACAGATCTGAACCCTGCCAAGTTCCCCAGTCAGAGTGACTTTGTTCTGCAGATGAGCAAAATTTCTGATTGGTATTACCACTTGGGCACTGCAGGCATGAACTTGGTCTTGGTCTGCCAAGATCCATGTGCTGGTTGTTGCAAGCCCCTCTCCATTCTCCTTCACAGTCAGATTCCCAGTGGTTGAGCTCTAGAGATTCCCCTGCAATTTCTATGGTGCCAGATCAGAGAAAGATATCCTTCAAAGCAACCCACAAGGCTTGGAGGAGAGGCTTGTTGTTCCACCTGGGTTCTCTTTTCCCAGTGGAAGAACTGAAGGTCCAGGGGAGACCTCTCCCCATGGTGCTGTGCTGGCCTGGGGAAGGGGAAATGTGATCAGTGTGTGCCTGCTTCTCTTACCCTTCTAATGCAGTCTTTCATGGTCTCTGTGATGCAGGTCCTTCAGTCTCACCCCTAAAATTCTCTCAGTGTTGTCTTTTACCTCAATAGTTGGTATTCTCTTCTTGTGAGAGAAAGCAAAGTCAGGAACAGCTTATACCACCATCTTGGTGACAGTGGTCCTCTGCATCTCGCTTAATAATAGCTAAGGTAGGGGCGCCTGGGTGGCGCAGTCGGTTAAGCGTCCGACTTCAGCCAGGTCACGATCTCGCGGTCCGTGAGTTCGAGCCCCGCGTCGGGCTCTGGGCTGATGGCTCAGGGCCTGGAGCCTGTTTCCGATTCTGTGTCTCCCTCTCTCTCTGCCCCTCCCCCGTTCATGCTCTGTCTCTCTCTGTCCCAAAAATAAATAAACGTTGAAAAAAAAATAAAAATAAATAAAAAAAAAACATAGGCACATTTATCTGATGCTGCCCCATTATAAGCCATCACAAGATTTTCCTGAATCCCAAATGAAGACCTCAGACTCAGGCCTGCCAGACACCTGATTCCCAAAGGGGTGGAACTCTTAAAAAAAAAAAAAATAAATAATAATAATAATAGCTAAGGTACTGTAGCATGATATATTCTCAATAAATATTTGTCTTCTAGTTGACTTATAGCTACAAGTTTTGACAGAAGGATACATGACAATGTAATAAAGTCATTGGATTTGATATGCCTTGTGTAGTTAGTAAACTTTTAAAGCAATCCTGAGAGTTTGATGACAGTACATGACTTACTGGGTTTGTTGTCTAGAGTACATTTTAATAAAAATGAAAATGATTTTCATAAGGACTAATTTTGGTGTTCAGATTAAGTTTGGAAAATAAAGATGATGCACAAAATATGACAGATAAATACAAATTGGCATTGAGATTTTCTGTGGCCCAAAAATTAATCTCAGCTCTAGTCAGAGAGCTTATGAATATAATATCAATAATCATAAGGAGAATCAAATGATAAAATATAATTTAAAGTTTAAAAGTTAAAAATAATTTGACGTTCAAAGACTCCAAAAAACTTAGAAATCTTACAAATAATTGGAAATAAGAAATAAGATTCACTGCTATTTAAGCAAAACATTTTTTTTAGTTTTGTTAAAACCAAGAAGTCCTTTATAGGCATTAATCAATCATCTAAATTGAGAGTCTTCAGTATGGCTTTATAACCATGATCAGGGCTTGATTATCTAATAGCCCAACCAAGCATGTATATAATTACTCACAAAATAATTCCAAACACAATAAATTTTGATTTTATATGAAATGTACAAATTAAAAAAAATTATGATTGGGGACTTCAGCATTCTACCATCAGTATTGATAGAACTACCAGACACAACAGCAAGAATATAAAAAACTGGAATAAGATTATCAATCGACAAAAAGTGGTTGATATTTATAGACCAGGATGCACCCAACAATATCAGAATACATATTATCTCCACGTCCCCAAGGACGTGGATAGTCACCAAGGGAGACCATCCTGAATCATAAAATAAACTCAACAAATGTAAAATAATTGAGATCATATAGAGTATGCTCTCCAACCATACTAAAATCAAACTAGAAATCAATAAAAGAAAAATAGGGTAAAAAAAATCATCAAACACTTGAAAATTAAACAACACACTATAAAAAAATAGTCAAAAAAGAAGTACCATAGAAACACAAATATACACAGAAGTAGATGAATATGAAAATACAATATATCAAAATTTGTGTGATGCTACTAAAGTAGTATTGAGAAAGAAGTATATAGTACTCAATACTTAATATTATAAATGAGGAAAGGTTACAAATTAATAACTTAAGTTCCAATCTCAAGAAATGAGATAAAAAAGAATAAAATAAACCAAAAACAAAACATTAAGTATGAAATAATAAAGATAAAAGCAGAAATCAATGAGGCTAAAATAAATTGTAGTTTTTTTTTATTTTGGTTTCATATGTTTGTTGTGAAATAATAGAGGAAACAAAGAAACCAAAGCTTGTTCTTTAAAAAATATCAATAAAATTGATGACCAGCTAGCAAGACTGATAATGATAGAGAAGATAGGAGTTACCCATATCAAGAATGAAATAGGGGATATCACTACAGATCATCCAGTCATTAAAATAATGACAAAAAATCTTACAAACAACTTTACATTAATAAATTAGGAAACTTGGAAGAAATTAATCAATTCTTCAAAAATTAAAATCTACCAAGATGCAAGAAAATGAAATAGCCAACCTAAGTAGCCCTATAGCCATTAAAGGAATTTAATCTGTAATTGAAAAGTTTCTGAAAAAGAAAATTCTCAGGCCCAGGTAGCTTCATAAGGAAATTCTACCAAACATTTAAAGAAGAATCAACACCAATTTTACACAATCTCTCCCAGAAGAGGAAGAAACAAATGACAATTGACTTTGTGAGATCAGTATTACCAAAATAGACAAAGGCAGTAACAAAAGTTAAAGACCAAAATCTCTCATGAACATAGACAAAAAAAAAAAAAAAAAGAAACAAACAAACAAACAAAAGAAAAGAAAACTTCAAGATTACAGCAAATCTAATCCAACAATGTATTTTTTTTTAATTTTTTTTTTCAACGTTTATTTATTTTTGGGACAGAGAGAGACAGAGCATGAATGGGGGAGGGGCAGAGAGAGAGGGAGACACAGAATCGGAAACAGGCTCCAGGCTCTGAGCCATCAGCCCAGAGCCTGATGCGGGGCTCGAACTCACGGACCGCAAGATCGTGACCTGGCTGAAGTCGGACGCTTAACCGACTGCGCCACCCAGGCGCCCCCAACAATGTATTTTTAAAAATATCCAACATGACCAAGTAGGATTTATTCCAGGAATGAAAGATTGTTTTAACATTTATAAAGCAATCAATACAATTGACCATATAAACCAATGAAAGAAGAAAAATCATATAATTATATCATTTGTTGCAAAAAAAACATTTGATAAAATCCAGAATCTACTCATGATCAATCAGCAAGTTAGGAGTGAAGGAGAATTGCTTCACAATGATAAAAAGCACCTTCAAAATCCTATAGTTAATATACTTAATGATAAAAGACAGAATTCTTTCCCTCTAGATTACTAAAAAAGGCAAAAATGTCCACTCCCATCACTCTTAATCTACAAAGTATTATGTAATTTAAGTAAGTCACCAAAATAAGGCAAGAAAAAGAAATAAGGTAAATGCATATTTGAGGGGAAGATAAAATTTAGTCCATTTGCACTGATATGAGTTTCTATGAAGAAAATCCCCAAAAATCTAAAAAACAAAAACAAAAACTCCTACAAATAATACGAGTTCATCAACGTCAACAAACAAAAATTAATTGCACTTCTATATACTAACAATCAACATGTGGAAACCAAAATGAAAAACACAATATCACTTATAATTACCCCAAAGAACATGAAACAACAAAAATGTAGAGGGTCTGTTTGCTGAATATTACAAAATACTAATCAAATAAATCAAAGAAGCCCCAAGTTGAGAAAGAGACCTCATTCATGGATTCAAAGGTGCAATACTGTAAAGATGTCAATTCTTCCAAATTAACATATGAGGTTAGTATAATTTCTATTAAAGTTCTAGTCATTTTGTATGTAGATTTAAAATTTTCTAAAATCTACATGGTAGGCACAAGCCCTAGAAGAGCTAAAGCTATCTGAAAAAGAGAAATAAAGTGGAAGGAATCAGCAAGACAACATGTATCCCCAGTAATAAAAATTGTGCAGTATTGCTAGAGGGATAGATACATGGATCAGTGCCACAGAATTGATAGCTCAGAAATAGACAAACACAAATATGGCCACTTGATTTTTGATAGAGAAACAAAACAGTTCAATGGAAGAAGGGGAGCCTTTAAAACAAAAGATGTTTGGCATAAAAACAGACACATAGATCAATAGTGGCAGATCAACAGACACATAGATCATAATAGACAACCCAGATATAGAGCCACAACTACATGGTCAACTAATCTTTTAACAAAGCAGGAAAGAATATCCAATGGGGAAAAAAAAATCTCTTCAACAACTGGTGCTGGGAAAACTGGACAGTGACATGAATGAAACTGGACCACATTCTTACACCATATACAAAAATAAATTCAAAATGGATGAAAGACCTAACTGTGAGATAGGAAACCATCAAAATCCTAGAGTAGAACACAGGCAGTAACGTGTTTGAGCTCAGCCATACCAACATCTTACTATACATGTCTCTGGAGGCAAGGGAAACAAAAGCAAAAATGAACTATTGGGACTTCATCAAAATAAAAAGCTTCTGCACATCAAGGGAAACAATCAACAAAACTAAAAGGCAACATATGGAATGGGGAGAAATATTTACGTATAACATATTGGATAAAGGGCTTGTGTCCAAATCTGTAAAGAACTTTTGAAACTCAACACCCCCAAATTAAAAAAAAAATCCAGTTAAGAAATGGGCAGAAGACATGAACAGACATTTCTGCAAAGAAGAATTACAAATGGCTAACAGACACGTGAACAACTGCTCAAAATCACTCATCATCAGAGAAATACAAATCAAAACTACAATGAGATACCACACCTGTCAAAATGGCTAAAATTAATAACACAAGAAAAAACAGATGCTGGTGAGGATATAGAGAAAGAGGAACCCTCTTGCACTGATGGTGGGAATGCAAACTGGTGCATCAACTCTGGAAAATAGTATGGAGTTTCCTCAAAAAATTAAAAATTGAACTATGCTATGATCCAGCAATTTCACTACTAGGTATTTATCCAAAGGTTACAAAAATACTGATTCAAAGGGATACATGCACCCCAATGTTTATAGCAGTGTTATCAACAATAACCAAATTATGGAAAGAGCCAAAATGTCCATCGACTGATGGATAAAGAAGATATGGTGTGTATACATATATACACACATACATATACAATGGAATATTACTCAGCCATCAAAAAGAATGAAATCTTGACATTTGCAACAATGTAGATGGAACTAGAGTTTATTATACAAAGCAAAATAAGTCAGTCTGAGAAAGACAGATAATTTCACTCATATGTGGAATTTAAGAAACAAAATGATGAACATAGGGGAAGGGAAGGAAAAATAAAATTAGATAAAAACAGGGAGACAAACCATGAGAGATTCTTAAATACAGGGAGCAAACTGAGGGCTGCTGAAGGAGAGGTGGGTGGATAATGGACTAAATGGGCGATGGGCATTAAGGAAGGTGCTTGTTGGCATGAGTACTGGGTGTTATGTGTAAATTTTAAATAACTAAATTCTACCTCTGAAACCAATATTACACTATATGTTAACTAACTTAAATTTAAATAAAATCTTGGAAGAATAATTAAATAAATAATAATAAGCAAAGGTATTTGAATAATGGGGCATCCACAGGCAAATAAAATAAACATTGACCTAAACTTCACACCTTATACAAAATGAACTTAAAAAAGATTAGGAACTTAAATGTAAATGAGAGAACTATAAAATCTAAAAAAAAAGGATAGGAGAAAATCCATGGGATCTACAGCTAAGAAAAGAGCTCTTAGACTTGACACTAAAACCATGATAAAAAAAGGAAACATTGACAATTTGGATCTCATAAATATTAAAGTATTTTTCTGTATGAAAGACTGTATTAGGATGTTGAAAAGAAAAACCACAGACTGGAAGAAAATGTTTGCAAACCAACTCCAACAAAAAATTATCAAGACTATTTAGAGAACTCTTAAAACTCAATAGTTTTTTTTTAATTCACTTAGAAAATAAGTAAAGAAAAATAAAGAGCATCATGCCAATGAGGATATATAGATTGCAAATAGGAACATGAAAAGATATTCAACTTTATTACTCAGTAGTGAAATGCAAATTAAAGCAACAATGAAGGGACTTGTGACTACTGCTCCAGAATGTAAGGAGCTTAGAAATTCACACTCCAACATAACAAAAATTAAGAAGCTGAAATAACTGAAAAAATCAATAAGTCTATGTAGATCTGTCAGAGAAGTGAAGTCACAGGGCAAATTACTTCCTGAAAAATTTCAGATACCAGTGAACACATAGAATCACAATTTATCAGAGCAGAAATCCATGGGCAGAAACCTGCTTGGGAACCCATACTGGGGTAGCAAAACTTGAACCATAATTGACAAATTTCCAGGGGATCAGTGTGGATAAGCTATAGAGTTAAAAACTCCCAAAGGTATCCATTATAAGAGGGCCCCACACTTTGGTGAGTGTTAACCTCTAGGAGCTCTACCAGATTCTTACAGTTAAGATCAGAGAAAAATCCCCTCGGAATTGGGGTAGAGGGAGGGAAAACTAACCATTAATTTTTTTTTACTCTTCTGTTTTATTTTTCTTAATTTTTATTTCCGTTTAATTTTAATTCCAGCCTAGTTACTATACAGTGTTATATCCATTTCACAAGTTCAATATAGTGATTCAACAATTCTATATATTACTCAGGGCTCATAAAGATAAGTGTATTCTTTTTTATTTTTGTTAACATACGATGTTTTATTAGTTTCAGGTGTACAATACAGTGATTCAGTAATTCCATACATCACCTGGTGCCCATCACAAGTGTACTCCATAATCACTTCACCTATTTAACATGCTCCCTCTGGAAACCATCAATTTGTTCTCTAAAATTAAGAGTCTGCTTTTGGATTTGTCTCACTCTTTCTCTCTCTCTCTCTCTCTCTTTTTTTTTTTTTTTGCTTTTTTTGTTTTGTTTCTTAATTTCCACATATGAATGAAATCAGTCTTTCCCTGAATGACTTAGTTTGCTTAACATTACACTCTCTAGCTTTATGCATGTCTTGCAAATGGCAAGAGTTCATTTTTTATGTCAGCATAATATGTCATTTAATAAATATACTACTTTTTGTTTATCCACACTACAATCAATGGGCATTTGGGCTTCTTCCATATCTTGGCTATTTTAAAAAATGCTGCCATAAACATAAGTGTGGATATGTCCCTTTGGATAAGTGTTTTTGTACTCTTTGTGTAAATACCAAGTAGTTCAATTACTGGATCTTGGGGTAATCCTATTTTTAATTTTTTTGAGGAACCTCAATATCGTTTTACACATTGGAAGCACCACTGTGCATTCCTACCAACAATGTACAAGTGTTCCGTTTTTTCCACATCCACACCAAACTTGTTGATTTTTGTGTTATTGATTTTAGCCATTCTGACAGGTGTGAGGTGATATCTCCTTGCAGTTTTGATTTTTATTTCCTTGATGGTAAATGATGATGAACACCTTCTCATGTGTCTGTTGGCCATCTGTATGTATTTGGAGAAATGTCTGTTCATGTCTTCTGCCCATTTAAATTGGACTATTTGTTTTTTGGGTGTTGAATTGTAGAAGTTCTTTATATATTTTGGTACTAACACTTTATCATTTACAATATCTTTTCTCATTTTATAGTTTGCCTTTTATTTTTGTTGGTTGTTTCTTTCACTGTGCAGAGGCTTTTTATTTTGATGCAGTCCCAATAGTTGATTTTTGCTTTCCTTTCCCTTGTCTCAGGAGACATATCTTTAGAAAGGTGCTACATCCAAAGTCAGAACTTACTGCCCATGTTTTCTCCTAGGGTTTTTATGCTTTCAGGTCTTACATTTAGATCTTTAATCCATTTTGAATTTAATTTTGTGTATGGTATAAGAAAGTGGTGAAGTTTTTATATGTTGCATGTTCCTGCCCAGTTTTCTCTATACTATTTATTGAAGAGACTGTCTTTTTCCATTGGATATTCTTTCTTGCTTTGTCAAATATTGGTCAATTAACATTGACCTTACATTTGTGGGTTTATTTCTGCATTTTCTGTTTTTGTTCTATTTATCCAGGTGTCTATTTTTGTGCCAGTACCATACTGTTTTGATTAATACAGCTTTATATTTTAACTTGAAGTTCAGAATTGTGATACCTCCAGTTTGTATTTCTTTTTCAAGATTGTTTTGGCTACTTGGGGTCTTTTGTTGTTCCATACACATTTTAGGATTGCTTGTTCCAATTTTGTAAAAAATGCTGTTGGTATTTTGATACAGATTGCATTAAATACGTAGATAGCTTCATTTAGTATAGACGTTCTAACATTTGTTCTTCCAAACAATGAGCATGTATTTTTTTTCCATTTCCTTGTGTCATCTTAAGTTTCTTCCATCAGTGTTTTATAGTTTTTGAAAGTACAGTCTTTCACCTCTTTGGTTAGGATTATGCTTAGAAATCTTATTTTTGGTGCGATTGTAAATGGGATTTTTTTCTTAATTTCTCTTTCTGGTGCTTCATTTTTAGTTTATGTAACAGATTTCTGTACATTGATTTTATATCCCACAACTTTACTGAATTAGTTTATAAATTCTAGCAATTTTTGGTATTCTTTTGAGTTTTTTGTACATAGTATCATGCCATCTGCAAATAATAAAAGTTTTACTTGTTCTTCACCAATTTAGATGCATTTTATCTCTTTTTATTGTCTGATTGCTGTAGCTAGAATTTCTAGTACTGTGTTAAATAATAGTGGTGAGAGTGGACATCCTTTCTGGTCCTGACTGAAGAAAAAGGGTTCTCAGTTTCTCCCCATTGAGGAGAATAGTAGCTGTGGGTTTTCCATATGTGGTCTTTATCATGCTAATGTGTGCAACCTCTAAACTTAAATTGTTGAGGGTTTTTGTCATGAATGCTTGCAGTTTGTCAAATGCTTTTCCTACATTTATTGAAATGATCATACAGTTCTCATATTTTCTCTTATTGATATGAGTTATGAAATTGATTGATTTGTGAATAATGAAGCACCCTTGCAACCCAAGAATAAATCCCATATGATCGTGTTGAATGAATTTTTTAAATGTACTATTAGATTTGGTTTACTAGTATTTTGTGGAGGATTTTTACACCTATCTTCATTAGGGATATTGACCTGTAGTTCTCTTTTTTAGTGGTGTCTCTATCTGGTTTTGGTATCAGGGTAATTCTGGCCACATAGAATGATTTTGGAAGTTTTCCTTCCTTTTTCATATTTTGGAAAGGTTTGATAAGAATAGGTATTAACTCCTTTTTAAATATTTGGTAGAATTATCTGTAAAGACATCTGATCCTGGACTTCCATTTGCTGGGATTTTTTTGATTATTGATTCAATTTCTTAGCAGGTTATCACTGTTCAAATTTTCTATTTCTTTCTGTTTCAGTTTTGGTAGGTTATATATGCGTAGGAATTTATCAATTTCTTGCAGGTTGCCTAATTTCTTGGCATATAGTTTTTTTTTAATATTCTCTTATAATTGTTTGCATTCTGTGGTGTTGGTTGTTATTTCTCTTCCTTCATTTTGTGATTTTATTTATTTGGTTTCCTTTTCTTTTTTTTCTAGCTAATTCTGGCTGGAGGTTTATCAATTTTATTAAATTTTTCAGAGAATCAGATCATGCTTTTATTGATCTTTTCTATTATTTTCTTAGCTCCCTTATCACTTTTTTCCTCCTCTAATCTTTATTGTTTTCTTCTTTCTGATGGCACTGGGCTTTGTTTGTTGCCCTGTTTTAGCTCTTTTAGGTATAAGTAGTTTCAGATTTTTCTTCCTTCTTGAGGTAGGCCTGCATTACTATAAACATCCCTTTTAGAACTACTTTTGCTACATCCCAAAGGCTTTGACCACTGTTTTCATTCTTATTTGTTTCCATGTAGTTTTTAATTTCTTCTTTCATTTCCTGGTTGGCCCATTCGTTGTTTGATACCATGTTATTTAGCCTCCATTTAATAGTGGTCTTTCCAGATTTTTTCTTGTTTCACTTCTAGTTTCATAGTGTTGTGGTGAAAAAAGGTGCATAATATGACTTTGAACTTCTTGAATTTGTTGAGGAGATTTTTTAGGCTAATATGTGACCTACTCTGGAAAATGTTCCATGTGCACTTGAAAATAATGGATATTCCACTGTTGTAGGATGGAATGTTCTGAATATAGCTGTTAAATCCATCTGTTCCACTGTTTCATTCAAGGCCATTGCTTCCTTGGTGATTTTCTGTTTTGAAGATCTGTCCATTGATATAAGTGGGGTATTAAAGTCCCTTACTATTATCATATTATTATTACGTTTTTTATGATTGCTACTAACTATTTTACATATTTACATTTACATAGAAACTGTGTTTCTTTCTTGGATGCATAAATATTTTCAGTTGTATCTTCTTTTTGTATTGTTTCCTTTATTATTATATAGCATCCTACTTTGTCTCTTGTGACAACCTGTGTTTTAAAGTCTATTTTGTCAGATGTGAGTATTGCTCCTCAGGCTTTCTTTTGCATGATAGACGTTTTTCCATCCCCTCATTTTCAACCTGCAAGTGTCTTTAGGTCTGGAATGAGTTTCTTGAAGACAACATATAAATGGGTCTTGTTTTATTTTTTTTTTAATTTATATTTCAGAGAGAGACAGAGCATGAGTGGGGAAGGGGCAGAGAGAGATGGAGACAGAATCAGAAGCAGGCTCCTGGCTCCGAGCTGTCAGCACAGAGCCCAACGTGGGGCTTGAACTCACAAACCATGAGATCATGACCTGAGCTGAAGTCAGACGTTTAATCAACTGAGCCACCCAGGCTCTCCTGGGTCTTGTTTTTTTATCCATTCTGTCACCTTATGTCTTTTAATTGGAGCATTTGTTTCACTTACATTCAAAGATATTGATAGATATGTATTTGTTATCATTTTACTATTTGTTTTGTGATTGTTTCTGAAGATTTTCTCTGATCCTTTCTTGTCTTAATCTCTTCCAGGTTTGCTGATTTCTTTAGTGATATTTTTGGATCTTTCTCTTTATTCTTCACAGATTTATTAGTGGTTTTGATATGCAGTGACCATTAGGTTTGTATATAACCTCTTTTGCATACAGCAGTCTTGTGAGTTCTTTGACTGATTTTTTACATAACTATTCATTTTTACTCCTTTTATGTTTCCTACCTTGATACTGTCACTCGGTCTCTCCTTTCCACTCAAAGAGTCCCCTTTAGCATTTCTTGTAGGGCTGGTTTAGCAGTCTTGAGCTCCTTTAGTTTTTGTCTAGGAATCTTTTTATCTATCCTATTCTGAATGATAGCCTTGATGGATAAAGTATTCTTGCCTGCAGATTTTTCCCATTCAGCATGTTGAATATATCATGCCACTCCCTTCTGGCTTGGAAAGTTTATGTTGAAAAATCTCCAGCTAGCCTTATGGGGTTTCCCTTGTAAGTTACTGTCTTCTTTTGTTTCTTTTAAAATGTTTTCTTTATCATTATATTTGCCTATTTAATTACAATATTTATTGTTGTGGACCTTCTTTTCTTGTTTTTGTTGTGGGTTTTCTGTACCTCCTGGATCTGGATATCTTTTCCTTCCCTAGATTCAGGAAGTTTTCAGCTATTATTTCTTTGAAAAAATGTCTATCCCTCTTCCTTTGTCTTCTTCTGGGACTCTTATAATGCGAATGTTATTATACTTGATATAATAACTGATTTCCTTGAGACTATTCTCATTTTTCATAATTCTTTTTTCTCTCTTTTGTTCAGCTTGATTACTTTCCATTACTCTTCTAGGTCACTAATTTTTTCCTCCACTTCCCCTGTCCTGCTATTCATTTCCTCAGGCATGTTTCTCATTTGGTTTATTGACTAATTGTCTCTGCTATGTTATTCTTTGTCTCTGTGTTAAAGGTCTCACTCATGCCTTCCATTATTTTCTTAAGTACAGTGGTTATCCTTATGATCATTGCTCTAAATTCTTTATCAAGCATGTTACTTATATCTATTTCACTTAGATCTTTGGTTGTGGCCTTGTTCTGTTCTTTAATTTGGAGTAATTTCTGTTTTTTCTCATTTTGGCTGTGCCTTTTTCTATGTGTTAGGAAAGTCAGCTATGTCTCCTATTCTTAAGGGTAATGACCTTATAAAGTAGATATCCTGTTATGCCCTACCTGTAGTGCTTCCTGTTTCCCAGGGCCTGGCTCTCCAATTTTGTGTGTGTTCTGAAGTTTTGTCTGGACTGCTTTATCCTGACCAGTCTCTCTGCTTGTTTTGGGCAGTGTTGGTTCCTGGCCTGAATGTGGTACCTTTTAACTTAAGTATGCTCTGGTCTGATTGCAAAATGTGACCTATCACCACCGCTGGAATCCAGGCTCCACAAAACTCCTGAACTTGTTGATAAAGTGTGACCAGGGGTTTGGGCTGATCTTCAGCAGGGTGGGGGTCTGCCATGCTGGGACTGAGGCAGTAGAGACTGGGATGGGCAGTTCAGAGCATGGGGAGTGGGAATTTGTGTCAGCAAATTGGATAGGATGTGTTGGGACTGTGCTGTTTCCTTCAGGTGACCCTATGCTTATCCTGAGTGGCAGGGAGGGAAATGGCACAAGCCAGTTGCTTTGCTCACAGTGGTATCTTTCCGTGAATGCTGCCTCTCTGGGATTCACTACAAAATGAGCAAATAATCTCTTCAATGTGTACCCCGGGATCTCTTCAGTTCAGTGTTTCCAAGCTGTATGTCTGTATTTTGTTTGCCTGTCTTCTCTCCAAGAACAGCACAATGCCCTCTGTGCTCTATCCTAGCCAAGCCCAATGACCTTTAAAACTCCAGATTTTAAGCCTTGCTGGTCACCAGAACTCACAAATTTCAACCCTCCTTGCTTTCCAAGCCAATTTCTATGGGGATTTATTTTCACTGTGTGCTTTTCTGTATGCTAGTCTGTCACTTGCCTCTCTCTAGTGAAGGAGGAACCTGTGGTTCCCTCCCAACTGGAGCAGCCATGACTCATTTCTCATCCAAATCTTGTATCCACACTTCCTACCTTATTTGATGTGGCTTCTTCCTTATCTTTAGTTGTATGGTATATTCAGCCACTCTTCAGGTCAATTTCTGGTGTATTTAGGTTGATTTGATAGTTATCTAGTTGTATTCTTGGGATGAAGTGAGGCTAGGGTCCTTCACTTTGCCACCATCTCCCAACCCAATATATGTGCTCTTATTTTCTTTTACCTATTTCACCCATCCACCCACCCACCTCCCTTCTGGTAACCACTTGTTTGTTCTCTACAGTTAAGAGTCTGTTTTTTGATTTGTCTTCTTTTTTTCCCCTTTGTTTCTTAAAATCCACATATGAAAGGAATATTTGTTTTTTCTGAATGATTTATCTCACTTAGCATTATACTGTCTACATGTATCCATGTTGTTGTAAACGGCAAGATTTCACTCAATTTTTATGATATAAAAATTCAGTATATACAGTGATATATATATATATATATATATATATATTCACTTATTTATCTATTCATCTGTTGATGGATACTTGGACTGCTTCCATAATTTTCTATTGTAAATAATTCCACAATAAACAGGAATGCATGTATCCCTTTGAATTATTATTATTAATTATTATTATTATTATTTTGCTTTTTGGGGGGTAAATACACTGTAATTCAATTACTGGATCATAGGGTAGTGCTATTTTTCATTGTTTGAGGAACCTCCAGATTGATTTCTACAGTGGTTGTGCTAATTTGCATTTCTACCAACGGTGCAGGAGAGTTTTTTTCTCCACATCCTTGCCAATTCTTGTCATTTCTTGTGCTTTTTATTTTAGCCATTCTGACAAGTTTGAGATGATATCTTGTTGTAGTTGTGATTTACGTTCTCCTGAATATCAGTGATGTTTGGCCTCTTTTAATGTCTGCTGTCCAGCTGTATTTCTTCTTTCAAGAAATGCTCATCTTCTGCCCATTATTAATTGTATTCTTTGGGGGGTGTTATATATTGTGAATATAAGTTGTATTCTTTGTGTTTTTTTTTATATTGTGAATATAAGTTGTATTCTTTGGGTTTTTTTATGTATTGTGAATATAAGTTTTTTTATATATTGTGAATACTAACTCTTTATTGGATATTTTACCTGTAAAAATCTTCTTCCACTCAGTAGGTTGCCTTTCAATTTTGTTTCCTTAGCTGGGCAGAAGCTTTTCATTTTGGTGCAGTCCTAATAGTTTATTTTTGCTTTTGTTTCCCTTGCCTCAGGAGATATACCTAGAAAATTTCTGTTATGACTGATGTCAGAGCCTTTACTGCCTGTGCTCTCTTGTAGGATTTTTATGGTTTCAGGTCTCACATTTAGGTAATTAACCCATTCTGAATTTATTTTTGTGTATGGTGTAAGAAAGTGCTCCACTTTCACTATTTTGCATATAGCTGTCCAGTTTCACAACACCATTTATTGAAAAGATTGTCTTTCCCATTGTATATTCTTGCCTCCTTTGTTGAAGATTAATTGACCATATAATTCTGTTTTTATTTCTGGGTTTTCTATTATGTTCCATTGAACTGTGTGTCTATTTTCTACTAGTATGATACTGTTTTGATTAATAGAGCTTTCTAATACAACTTGAAGTTCTGAAATCCTGATAACTCCAGTTCTGTTTTTGTTGTTGTTGTTGTTGTTGTTGTCATTTTTAAGATTGCTTTGATTATCTGCAGTCTTTTATGGTTCCATACAAAAGTTAGGATTGTTTGTTCCAGTTCTATGAAAAATGCTATTGACATTTTGATAGTGATTGCCTTAAATCTGTATATTGCTTTGGTTAGTATAGGCATTTTACAACAATTGTTCTTCAAAATCATGAGCATGGAATGTCTTTCCATTTGCATAGTCTCCAATTTCTTTCATTGGTGTTTTATAGTTTTTAGAGTACAGGTCTTTCACCTCTTTGGTTAGGTTTATGCCTAGAAATGTTATTTTTGGTGTAATTGTAAATAGGATTGTTTTCTTAAATTCTCTTTCTGGTGCTTCATTATTAGTGTATAGAAATGAAAAGGATTTCTCTACATTGATTTTATATCCTGTAATCTTATAAAATTATTTGTCAGTTTCAATTAGTTTTTTGGTGGAGTCCTTAGGGTTTTCTCTAAATAGTGTCATGTTATCTTCAAAAAGTGGAAGTTTTACTCCTTATCTTACCAATTTGGATGCCTTTAACTCCTTTTGTTTTCTGATTTCTGTGGCTCAGACTTCCAATACTATGTGGAATAAAGGTGCTGAGAGTGGACATCCTTATCTTGTTCCTGACCTTAGAGAAAAATCTCTGTTTTTCACCTTTGAGTATGATGTTAGCTGTGGATTTTTCATGTAAGATCTTTATTGTGTTGAGGTATGTTTCCTCTAAATGTACTTTGTTGTGGGTTTTTATCATGAATGGATGTTGTAATTTCTCAAATGCTTTTTCTGCATCTATTGAAATTATCATATAGTTCTTACACTTTTATTGATGTGATGCACCATGATGATTGATTTGTGAATATTGAAGCACCATTACAAACCAGGAATAAATCCTACTTGATTGTGGTGAATGATTTTTTTTAATGTAATGTTGGATTTTGTTTTCTAGTATTTTGTTGAGTGATTTTTCATCTGTGTGCATCAAGTTAGTTCTCTTTTTATGTGGTGCCTTTATTTGGTTTTGGGATCAGGATAATACTGGCCTTATAGAATGAATTTGGAAGTTTTCATCATTCTATTTTTTGGAAATGTTTGAGGAGAATGTGTTTTAGCTCTTTTTTCAATTTTAGTGGAATTCACTTGTTCAGCTCTCTGGTCCTGGACTTTTGTTTGCTGGGAATTTTTTGATAGTGATTCAATTTATTTGCTAATAATTAGTCTGTTCAAATCTTTTATTTCTTCCTGATTATGTTTTGGTAGGCTTTATGTTTCCAAAAATGTGCCCATTTCTCTTGGGATGTCTGGTTTGTTGGCCTGTAATCTTTTATAATAATCTTTTATAATGTTTTCTTTATTCTTATATAACAAATAAATATCAAATATATAATATAAAACATATATTTATATAATATATAATAATACAATAAAATATATATAATATAAAATATAAAAATAATATAAATAGATGAATTTTTAATTTATTCTTATATAGTGTTTTGTATTTCTGTGGTGTCAGTTGTTATTTCTCCTCTTTCATTTGTGATTTTGTTTATTTGAGTCCTCTCTTTTTTTGATTGTCTGGATAAAGACTTATCAACTTTTCTGATTTTCCAAAGAATCAGCTCCTGTCTCATTAACCTGTTCTACTGTGTTGTTGTTGTTGTTGCTGTTGTTGTTGTTGCTGTTGCTGTTGTTGTTAGTTTCTAGTTTCCATTTCATTTATTTCTGATCTAATCTTTATTATTTCCTTCTTTCTACTGGTTTTGGGGGTTTGTTGTCATTGTTCTTCTTCTTTTCATAACTCTTTTAAGTGTGAGGTTAGGTTATTTATTGGGGATTTTTCTTGCTTCTTGAGGTGGACCTGTACTGGTATATACTTCCCTCTTAAGACAGCTTTTGCTACATCCCAATGATTTTTGGACCATTGTGGTTTTATTTTCATTTTTCTTGATATATCTTTTGGTTTCCTCTTTGATAACTTGGTTGGCCCATTCATTGTTTAATGACATATTATTTAATATCCATGATTTTTGGCTCTTTCCAGATTTTTTCTTGTGGTTGAGTTCTAGTTTCATAGCATTGTGTTCAGAAAAATGCATAGTATGACTTTGATCTTTTTTAATTTGTTGGGACTAATTTTGTTGTCTAATATGTGAACTATTGTGGAGAATGTTCTTTGTGCATTTGAAAGAATGTGTATTCTGCTGTTTTCAGTTAGAATGTTCTGAATATACATTAAATCCATTTGGTCCAATATGTCATTCAAAGCCACTGTTTCCTTGTTCAACTGTTTCAATAATCTGCCCCTTGATGTTAAGTGGGATATCAATGTCCCCTACTATTATTGTATTATAATCAATTACTTCTTCCATGTATGTTATTAACTGTTTTATGTATTTGGTTGGGTGCCCAAATATTTACAATTGTTACATTGTCCCCTTAATGATTATATAGTGTCCTTCTTTTCTCTCTATAGTCTATGTTTCAAAGTCTGTTTTGTCCAATTAAGTATTGCTATGCTAGCTTTGTTTTCACATCCATTTACATGATAAATGTTTCTCCATCTTCCCGCTTATAATCTACTTGTTTCTTTTGGTCTGAAATGAGTCTCTTGTAGGGAGCATATAGATGGGATTTTTTATTATTATTCATTCCGTCATCCTGTGCCTTTTCATTCAAACATTTAGTTCATTTACAGTCAAAGTGATTATTAATATGTATTTATTGACATTTTGTTACCTGTTTTATGGTTGTTTTTGTAGTTTTTCTGTCCCTTTCTTCCATTGCTCTCTTCTCTCATGATAAGAAGGCTTTCTTTTATGGTATATTGGATTCCTTTTTCTTTGACTGTCTCTTACTGGGTTTTGTATATGGTTACTATTAGGATTATACATAATGTGTTGCATATGACAGTCTATATTAAGTAGATGGTTGCTTAAATTTGAATTCATTCTTTACTCAGCTCCTGCAAATATATTTGGTATATGGTATGATACTTTATATACTTTTATTTTGTGTTTTCCTTGACTTCTTTTCACAGATATACTTATTTTACTGATTTTGTACTTACTTATTTCCTGAATCTATTTTTCTCTTTCTTTTACACTCAAAGATTCCCCTTTAAGATTTCTTATAGAGTTAGTTTAGTGGTCATGAATTCTTTTAACTTATTTGTATGGGAAATTCTTTATCTCTTCTATTCTGAATGATATCCTTGCTGGATAGAGTATTGTTGGCTACAGATTTTTTCCTTTCAGCATTGTAATATATCATGCCACTCCTTTCTGGCCTTCAAAGTTTCTTTCTGTTGAAAAATCCATTGATAGCTTTATGTAGTTTCCCTCATATGTAACGGTTTTCTTTTACTCTTACAGCTTTTAAAATTCTCTCTTTAGCATGACTTTTTGCCATCTAATTACTGGGTAGTTGGTGTGGACCTTCTTGGGTTGATTGTGTTGGGCAATCTATGTATCTTCTGGATTTGAATTTCTGTTTCCTTCCCAGATTTGGAAAGTTTTCAGCTATTATTTCTTCAAATAAATTTTCTGTTTCCTTTCTTATATCTTCCTCTTCTGCACTCTTTGTAATGTGAATGTTATTACACTTGATGGTACTGCTAACTTCCTAAGTCTATTCTCATTTTGCATAATTTTTTTCTCATACCTGCTCAACTTGATTACAGTAAAACCTTGGATTGTGAGCATCATTTGTCCCAGAAATATGCTTGCAATCTAAAGCACTTATATATCAAAGCAAATTTCTCCATAAGAAATAATGGAAACTCAGATGATTCATTCCACAACCCAAAATATTCATATTAAATGATTGCAATACTGTAATATAATACAAAATAATAAAGAAAATACAAAAATAAAGAAAAAAAATAACCTGCACTTACCTTTGAAAACCTTTGTGGCTGGTGTGAGGGAGATAGAGGAAAGTTATTGTGTAGGGTAACTTTCACTATCACTAATAGAATCACTGCTATTTATTGGCTCAATGGAATCTTTTTCTTTTTGTTCAACTTTAACAAGGAATCTATCCAATGACCTAGAATGAAACAAAGCATTCCTAAGCTTACTCTTATATGGAAAAGCAAAGGACTGTCCATATTTGCTTTGAAATGGCAAAAAATACACTAGTGCCAGTTGTGGTCACCTTACAACATTCTGAAAAATCACTGATTTCTGCCAAACACCATGGCCTGCGACCAAGTATCTAAGCATGGGAGACAATCACCCACAGTCTCACAGTGAGAAAAAAAGAGAGAGAGGGAAGAACCATTGGCTCAGTTGTGATCATGTGATGTTCAGCATCATGTACTACTCATATTGCAAGACATCACTCATTTATCAAGTTAAAATTTATTAGAAATGTTTGCTCGTCTTGCAGATACTTGCAGAACAAGTTACTCGCAATCCAAAGCTTTACTCTTCTTTCCATTACTCTGTCTCCCAGGTAACTGATTCATTCCCCTGCCTTTTCTATCCTTTTCTATTCCATCTAGTGCATTTTTAATTTCACTTATTGTGTTCTTTATCTTTGATTGGCTTTTTTTTTAATCTCTTGTTAAGGGCCTCACTAATGTCTTCCATTCTTTTCTCAAGTCCAGTGACTATCTTTATGGTCATTAATTTAAATTTTTTTTTAATTTTTTTCAGTTTATTTATTTATTTTGAGAGAGACAGCATGAGCAGGGGAGAGGCAGAGAGAGAGAGAGAGAGAGAGAGAGAGAGAGAATCCAAAGCAGGCTCTACACTATTAGCATGGAACCCAATGCGGGGTTTGACCTCACAAACCGTGAGATCGTGACCTGAGCCTAAACCAAGAGTTAGACGCTTAACCGACTGAGCCACCCAGGTGCCCTTTTAATTTAAATTCTTTATCAAGCATATTACATATTATCTCTTTTTCACTAAAGTCTCATGCTGTGGTTTTTATCCTGTTCTTTCATTGAGACATATTCCTTTGTCCCATTTTGTCTGAACCTGTGTTTGTTTCTCCGTGTTTGGAAAGTCAGCTACATCTCCTGCTCTTGAACATAGAGAACTTATGAAGAAGAGGTCCTATGTGTATTACATATGCCTTGCTGTTGTGCCTGAGCCACTTTTTCCTTCAGACCAGATGCCTACAGTGGCTCTCTTTGCCTGTTTTGGACAATGTTTTGTTCCTGTGGTGTTATTGGGGCAGTCTGGGGCTTCCTTGGTCTTGAGTTGAGTCAGCCCAGGTGTTTGCCTGCAATGCAATGCCACGGAACTACCAGGTGCTTTCCTTGTGTTGTCCATTGGCGGACAAGTCCCACAATCAGACCAGCTCTCTGCTCTAGCCCACTGCTCTATCCACAGTATGACTGGTGTGTGTGATTATCTTTCCATTTCCCCAGGGCAGAAGTCACTTTGCAGTGGTGCTGGCCTCTGTTAACACACTGCCAGGTTTGTGGCACCACTTTGGATGGGCACTGGACAAGAGTTTATTGGAGGGGGTGGATCTGTAATGTGCATGAGAGACAGAGTTTCAACAGGGTCTGGGTTCAGGTCCTCTGCAAGAGGGGACCAGCTACTATTGATAAGATGTACTCGTGCCTGGCTGGAAGGAGTGGGTCCATCAAAGTATAGGCAGGCTGGGCATGGTATAAGCAAATTAGGTAGGGTGTTGGTGCTATGCTGGTTTCCACAGGTAGTCCTATATTTATTCTGTGAAGAGGAGAGGAAAATGTCTCCTGCCAGTTCCTTTGTTCTTAGAGAGGTCCCCCAGTGATCTCTGTCTCTTGGGGACATGATCTGAGATTAGTAAATAACTCTCCCTCCAGTATGCCCCAGGCATTTTTCAAACTGTTGCTGCTAGGCTGTATCTCCATGGACTGTCTCTTTAAAGGCAAGGACTCATCTTCCTCTAGCCCTCCTGGATCTCCCAGAGATGAGCCTACTGATTTTTGAAATTCAAGGTTTTATGTCCCATTGATTATAAAAACTCATGCAACTTGGCCTCTGGTTTTTAATGCCAAATGCTATGGGGATTTATCTTCCCTGTGCAGGCTTCCTGGTGTAATAGTCTCTTTCTCTCCCTACTCTGTGCCCATGATGTCCTTCCCTCCCTCAGACAGACCCATATGTCCATTTAGCTCCAGACTGAATGTCCACCCTTCCCACCCTCTTCGATGTGACCTCTTCTCTACATTTACTTGTGGACTTTGCTCTGCCAGTCTGTGGGTCATTTTCTGGGTTATTTAAACCGATGTGAGTGTTATCTAGTTGTATCCATGTGATGATGTGAGCCTAGAATCCTCCTACTCTGCCATCTTTCTAGCCTTCATTTCTTTTCCAAAAGTATCCATTTAAAAATATTCTAGAGCATACTCTTTTATTAAGAAGGCCTGTCGTCTTGAGAAACTATTTTACCAGAGGCTGATTTATTCGAGTTTTATCAGAACTTAAATGACCTGGGGGAAGGGAAACACCCAAATCTAGTCTCTTCTATTTTTTGACAACTAAAGGGAGGATAGAAATACTGAGAAGCACTCTCAAATTTCACACATCATTGCCACAGAGTGAAGGACTGAGGACAAATCGTAGAAGTTTAGAAAGCTTCCCCAAGTCCCACACTATACTGCTATACTACTAAAGATCTTTTTACCAAAGTTTCTTTTACCCATTACATTATAATCACCTGTCAACAACAACAAAAAAATTGTTAAGACATATGAAAATGAAATGTAGAAAACATAGTTTGAAGACACAGATTATCAAAATCAGACCCAGATAAGGTAGGAGTCATGGAATTACAGATTGTGAATTTAAAAGAACTATGATTGATATGTTAAGTGCTCTAATGGGAAAAAAAAAAGTATACAATATCCAAGAATAGATGAGTAGCTTATGCAGAGAGGTGGAAATTCTAAGGAACAATTTGAAATGCCAGAGATCAGAATCTCTGTGAGAGAAGCTCTTTGATATGCTCATTATGAGACTGACCATGGCTGAGTCTCTGAGTTGAAGAGATGTCAGTAGAAACCTCCCAAACTGAAAAGCAAAGAGAAAATGACTGAAAAATAAAAAAGGAACAGAATGTCCAAGAACTATGGGACAACTATAAAAGGTGTAAAAATATGTGTAATGGAAAAATGGAAAATATGTGTAAAGAAAATAATAATGGGGAGAAATATTACAAAAACAAGGCCTGAGGATTCTCCAAATCAAGTGTCAAAAATAAACCACAGATGCAAGAAACCCAGACACACAAAGCAGGACACAAGCTAAAACATAAAACAAATCCTACACATAAGCATATCATATTCAAATCATAAAAATTCAAATATAAAAAAGGGATCCCAAAAGAAACCAAAGGAAAAAAACACCTTACCTATAAAAGAATAAAGATTAAAATTACATCTTACTTCTCAGAAACTGTGCAAGGAAAAATGGACTGAAATATTATTTAAAGTGTTAATACAAAACAACAACAACAATTTGAATCCTATGTTCTGCAAAATTATCCTTCAAAAATGAAGGAGAAATAAAAACATTCTCGGACAAATAAAAATTGAAGTACTTATTTCCAATAGACCTTTTTTGCAAGAAATGTTTAAAGAAGTTCTTTACAGAGAAAATTATAAGGTCAGAAACTCATAAATACATACATAAAGAGCACTAAAGAATGAACAAGTGAAGGTAATAAGAAAAAAATCCATTTTCTTCATTCTTAATTGATCTAATGGATAACTATTCAAAATAATAAGAGTAGCAATGTATTCTTGTGTGTGTATACATAATAATAAACATATATTCACATGCTTATGTATAAATGTATTAATTTCAAACAGAATATACTTGAGAGCAAGGAAAGTTATCAAAGTTAAAGAGGAACATTACATGATAATAAGGAACTCAAGTCTCCAAGAAAACAGAAACTCTTTAATGTGTATGAGTTGAACAACAGAATATCAAAATCCAGTTTACAACTGTAGCAAAAAATAAAATACCTAGGGATAAATTTAACCAAGGAGGTGAAAGACACATATACTGAAAACCAAAAGATATTGATGACAAAAACTGAAGAAGACATGAATGAATAGAAAGATGCACCATGATCATGGATCAGAAGAATTGATATTGTTAAAATGTAGATAAATCTACAAATCTACAAATCTACAAACCAAAGTAATCTGCAGATTCAATGCAATCCTTATCAAAATTCCAAATGCATTTTCCACAGATACAGAAAAAAATCCTAAAATTTGTATGGAACCACAAGGACTTGTATGGAAACCCAAATAGCCAAAGCAATCTTGAGAAAGAAGATCAAAGCTGAAGGCATTACAGTTCCTAATATTTCATAGCCATAGTAATTAAAATATTATAGTATTGACATAAAAACAGAAACACATTTTAATGAAATATAACAAAGATCTCAGAAATAAATGTATGCATATGATGAATTAATTTTCAACAAAGGAGCCAAGGATATAAAGTGGGAGGACAGTCTCTTCAATAAAAAGTGTTGGGAAAACTGGAGAGTGATATGCAAAGAGTGATTGTAGACCCCTATTTTATACCACAAGTGTGACTACATCAAACTAAAATGCTTCTGCAAAGCAAAGGAAATCATCAAAAAAAAAAAATGAAAAAGCAACCTACCAAATGGGAGTAGATATTTGCAAACCACATATCTGATAAGCAATTATTATTCAACATATGCACAGAACTCATACAATGTGATAGCAAAAAATAAAATGAATAAATAAATAAATAAATAAAAATAACCCAATTTTTTAAGTGACCAAATGACCTGAATAAGTACTTTTTCCAAAAAAAAAAAAAAAATGCAAATGGCCAACAGGTACATGAAAAAGTGTTCAACATCACTGATCATCAGGGAAATGTAAGTCGAAAATGAAATGAGATATCACCTTACACTTGTTACAATGGCTATTATCAAAAAGATAAGGTATAACAAATGCTAGAGCAGATGTGGAGAACAAAAATCTCTTGTATGCTATTGGTAGGAATGTTAAATGGTAAAACCCCAATGGAGGTTCCTCAAAAAAGGTAAAAATAGAACAGTATGATTCATTAATTCTACTTATGGGTGTATATGGAAAGGAAATAAAACCATTATCTCAAAGCATATATGTACTGCCATGATCAGTGGAGCATTTTTCACAATAGCCAAATTATGGAAATAACTTAAATGTCTGTCAATGACTTATTAAATGAATGGATCAGGAAAACTAAAAAATTAGGAAATCTTACCATTTGCTGCAGCATGGATAAACCATGTTGGCATTATATTCTTTTTTTGTCATTATTCACTTTACTAAGTGAAATAAGCCAGTGAAAGACAAATACTACATGGTATAACTTATGTAGAAAATAATTTTTAAAAAGAGGTGAGCTTATAGAAATAGAGAATAGAACAGTGGTTATGAGGGAATGGAAATGAGAAATAGTGAAAATTAATTAAAAGGTACAAACATTCAGTTACAAAATGAATAAGGTCTGAGGAACTAATGTATACATGGTGACTGTAAAACAAAACAAAACAAAACAAAAACAAAAACAAAACATGATAGTTGATAATGCTGTATTATAAAATTGAAATTTGCTAAGTAGTAGAATTTAAATGTTAATTACCTTGAAGGAAATCCTTTCACATTGTATACATATATGAAATCATCACACTGTATATTTTAAATATTTTATAATTTATTTGTTGATTATACCTCAAAAAAGTTTTAAAAAATGAATATTTGCACAAGTAGAAAATCTGAATAGGCCTATATCTTTAAAGAAATTTAATGAATAATTACTAACCTTCCAGAAAAGAAAGTACCAGGTACAGGTGGGTTCACTGGTGAATTCTACAAAACATTTAAGGGTGCAATTAGTCCTATTATCTTCTATTTCAGAAGATATAAGCAGATGAAATATTTCCTAACTCATTGTATGAAACTAGCATTAACCTAATACAAAGACCAAATACTTTAAAAGAGGAGAAAATTATAGACCAGTGTTTCTTATGATTACAGATGCAAAAACCTTTAATGAAATACTAGCAAATTGAATTACAGTAATATATAGAAATAGTTTTATAAAATGACCAGGTGGCATTCATCCCAAGTATGTAAAGCTGGTTCATTATTTGAAAACAATTTACGGACTCAATCACATTGAGAGGCTGAAAGAGAAAAATCATATGATCATATCAACTGATGCAGAAAAAGTATTTGACTAAATCCAACATCCATTTATGATTAAAAAAAAAAAAAAACAACTCTCAGCCAACTAGGCATAAAGGAAAACTTCCTAAACTTGATAAAAAGCATATACAAAAACCTACAGCTAACATCATAATTGTGAAGAAATAGAAGTTTTCCTACTAAGGTAAGGAACAAACAAGAATGTCCCATTTCACCATTTCTTTTTAGTGTCATTCTGGAATTACTAATTCAATAAAACAACAATAACAACAAAAGCTATTGGGAAGTAAGAAACAGTACTGTCTTTGTTTTCAGATGACATAATGATCTGTGTTGAAAATCTGAAAGAATTAACAAATAAACAAACAAACAAAAAACAAATCCTGGAACCAATAGGCAATTATAGTAATATTGCAGGATATGAGGTTAATATACAACAGTAAATCACTTTCCTATATATCAGCAATAAAGAAGTGGAATTTGAAACTAAAATGTAATATTATTTACATTAACATTCAGAAAATGAGACATGTAGGAATAAATCTAACAAAATATATATAATACCTCTATGAGGAAAAGCATAAAATTCTGATAAGTGAAATTAAGGAACTAAAAAATGGAGAGCTATTTCATTTTTATGAATGGGAAGACTCAATATTGTCAACAAATGGTCCTGGAATAACTTTACATCCACATATAAAAAGAAGAAAATCTCGGGGCGCCTGGGTGGCGCAGTCGGTTAAGCGTCCGACTTCAGCCAGGTCACGATCTCGCGGTCCGTGAGTTCGAGCCCCGCGTCGGGCTCTGGACTGATGGCTCAGAGCCTGGAGCCTGTTTCCGATTCTGTGTCTCCCTCTCTCTCTGCCCCTCGCCCGTTCATGCTCTGTCTCTCTCTGTCCCAAAAATAAAAATAAAAAAGAAATTAAAAAAAAAAAAAAAAAAAGAAGAAAATCTAAACACAGACCTTACACCCTTCATGAAGATTAACTCAAAGTGAATCATGGACTTAAATGTAAAGTGTAAAAATACCAAACTCCTAGTAAGTAACATAAGAGAAAATCTGGAGTATAGTGATTACTTTTTAGATATAACACCAAAGGCATGGTCCATGAAAGAAATACTTGATAAACTGTACTTCATTAAACTTAAAAAATTAACAATTTCTAAGACAATGAAACAACAAGCCACAGACTGGTTGAAAATATTTACAAAAGACATCAGATGAAGCACTGCTATCAAGATATAAAACTTAAAATTCAACAAAGAAAACAACCTGATTAAAAAATGGACCAAAGACCTGAACAGGCATATCACTAAAAAAGACAAACAGATGGCAGGTAAATATATGGAAAGATGCTCCACATCATAATTCATCAAGGAAATGCAAAGTAAAACAAGGAGCTACTACCACATACCTATTAGTGTGCTCAACATCCAGAACACTGACAACACCAAATGCTGTGAGGACGTGGAGCAAAAGGAACTCTGATTCATTGCTAATAGGAATGAAAAAATGGTACAGCCACTTTGGAAGACAGTTTGGTAGTTTATTACAAAACTAAAAATAATCTGGGGCGCCTGGGTGGCGCAGTCGGTTAAGCGTCCGACTTCAGCCAGGTCACGATCTTGCGGTCCGTGAGTTCGAGCCCCGCGTCGGGCTCTGGGCTGATGGCTCAGAGCCTGGAGCCTGTTTCCGATTCTGTGTCTCCCTCTCTCTCTGCCCCTCCCCCGTTCATGCTCTGTCTCTCTCTGTCCCCAAAAAAATAAATAAACTTTGAAAAAAAAAATTAAAAAAAAATAATCTTACCATGCAATCCAGCAGTTCCACTCCTGATAATTTACCCAAAGTGCTTGAAAACATGTGCACCAGTAAAACCTCTTTTGCCCCCTAAGTCCTTTATTTCTTCAGAGAAGGTTAAGACCCATTAGTACAAAAGCCTACTGGCACCAAATTTTTTTCACATGTCCAATAATTTTAAACATAGCTCAAGTAAGTAGATTTTTAACCATTTAGAGTTTGCTTCCTTTTCATACCCACAATATGGCACCTAACATCTGCTAGTCATAGATAAGCCCTTGCCCTATAAATACCCAACACCAGTACTGCCTGTCAGAGCTGTATGACTGAGACTTCCCCTCTGTGGTGCTAAATGACATCACAGAGACATATAAGCCAATTCCTTTATCCTCTGGAGCTCCCTTGCCCTCCTCCCCCTTCTGAATAATTACCCCAATACAGGAGTTCCTGACAGTCTCCCTCCCAGACATCTAAATCTATCCAAGCATCACCCAACAAAGCTTGTGTAGGTTAGTGCCTCATGGTCATACCTTTTTCTTTAATCAACCCTCAAATCCCTCAAACCTCCCAGTGTAGTTATAAAATAGAAACACTAAGAATCCTTGTGGTAATAGAACTATTTTGTATCTTGACTGTGGCAGCAGATGCATAAAACTAGATGTGATAAAATTGCATAGAACTGAATAAACATACAAAATGAATACAAATAAAACTGGGGAAATCTGAATAAGATCAATGGGCTGTATTAATGTCAATTTCCTGGTTGTGATATTACATTATAGTTTCTTAGGGTATAACCATTGGAGAAAATGGGTAAAAGTACACAGTATCTCTCTATTTTACAACTGCATGTGAGTTTTCAATTCTATTTTAAAAAAATGTTTAACTTTTAAAAAATCATCATGAGAACATTTTAGGATTACTTCTTACAGTTTAGTATCATTTTAATTTTGGGGTACATATGTTGAAAACACCACAATTCTTCTAGGACTTAGGGCTCTCTGAAGGTCCAAATAAAGCTCTACACTGTCTAGGTAATTTTCTGAAGAAAATACACACACATACACACACACACACACACACACTCCCTAAACTCTGAGAATTTGTAGTACAAGACAGATGATGTACCATGCTGGACTCCTGTGAATTAAATGCTGGTGTCCTTCTCAGGCACAGGTTACATTGATCACTTCCTTGCTCTGAAAGGCCTCAGATATTCAGCACTCTTTTATTTTATTTTATATTTTATTTTATTTTATTTTATTATCTTATTTTATTTTATTACTTCTGAGGGCATTTTTTTGAAATTTAGTTCCAACTCCCTAATCCTGATTCTCCTACCCAAATTCTCTAGAGTAGGATAAAGATTAGGTTTGCTCTTGACCTCCTCTTTTCAAAGCAGGCCCATGTCTGCCTTTTTAGTAGTATCCCCTGATCTCAGCCCAGATCCAGGGAATATACTCTATATCACAATGCAGGTAGGAGAGATTTTAAAGAGATTGCTTATGTGCTTTTCAGTCCCCAAATCTAGATTGGGTTCTGGAATACCACATCCTCCATCAGGAGAGGAATTGAAATAATCGCTTGCAGAAAAATCAGTTTTCCACTTAGTTTTCCTGAAGCTGAACTTTCAATGTTTAGCCCATCCCTTCTTCTCTATTTTTAGAAGACCAACAATAAACACCTAAACAAAATAAATAATAATAATAGTAGTAGTAGTAATAATTCCAGATGGTGATAGCTATTTGAAAGAGAAAAAGGAAAAAAAAAAAGCAAACAACATGAATGACGCTGTTTAACATGTGAGTGTATCAGGTAAGTCCTGTCAGTAATTATGACATTTAGGATTTGAACTAAGATGTGAAAGTTAAAGAGCCAATCATAAGAAGATAAGCAGGGAAGTGGCAGTGAGGAAGGAGCTGTGACCCAGCTGAGAATACTTATGGTAAAAAGGCCCTGGGGTAGGAACAAGGCCAGGACTAAGCGAAGGAGGCAAGGCACTTAGGATGCAGAATGTAAGGAGATACTCAATCTCAGGGTCTGCTTTTGGACCTATACAGGCCTGAGAGTGAGCACTGCCTTATATTTTGTGGCCTTGGCACCTCATTTATAAGCAGCACTGAGTGTCTCTGTGCCAGTGCGGTGTCAGCTCCTGAGAGCGAGTGCCTTTTTAAATTGTGTGCCCTAGTGCCTCAGTAGTCTTCCTCAGTTCCAACCATAGGTAAGAATAAGTTTGTGGCATTGAGGAACAGAAAAAAAGACAGTATGTCTGGACAATGTTAAATTGTTGCTGAAGGGTAGGCATGAGCCAGATTGAGTATGGGTTTACTGACAAGAAAAAGCAATTTTAATTTTATGAATAATATGAAATTACCAGAGAGTTTTAAGAAGGAGAATGCTATGATCTAGTTTATGTTCTTAAAAACTCATACTAACTTCTTTGTGGATTTAAATGGGGAAAGTGTGGAAACAGAGAGACCAGAAAGGAGGCTATTTTTGGTGTTCAGGCAAGAAATTACAATAATTTGTACAATTTGGTAGCAAGAAATGAAGAAAAGCACACAGATTAAAAATGAATTTTGGTATAGCATGACCACCTGGTTGAAATGGATGTTGTTGAAGATGTGGAACGTGAAAGAGAATTGTGCAATTGTGAACTGCATTTTTACCATGTGATTTGAGACTCAGTTATGGATCAATGAGTACTTAGAAAGAACGTTTGCCAGGTGGACAAAATCAATTCAAATACATATAGTTTCTTGTAGACATCTCCTTGTACTATGAGGGATTTTCCTCTTGGATAAAAAAGGTTGCTAGCATCAGCTGTGTTGTCCCTTCATCTTCAACTTTATTGGGTATTGAAAAATTGTTCTAAAGGAGCTTATATCAAACTTAACCTCCCAAGAACAATGTCTATTAGCATCACTAAAGAAAGAATTCCAAAGAAAACACATGGTTTTGTTTTAAACCCCAGCTGGGCTGTTCAAGTACAACAAGCTTAGCCATTTCTGTCCTGCACTCCTTTGGGTTTCTTTTTATACCGTCACTCTCTCTTTTCTACCCTGCCACTTCTCTCCTCAGCATGTAGCCTGAAACATTTTTCCCACATAAGAGAACTACTAGATTTGAATCTTTTTTTTTCCCACTATATTGTGGGATCTTAAGCAACTTACTTTACTGGCCAGGTTTTAGTTTCCTCATTTATTAAATGGAAATAATAGCAATACCTATCTCTGCTATTAGGAACAAATAGTAAATGTAAAAATATAAAATAAGCATCTAGAAAATTGTATGACACATAGTATGTGCTTAATAAACTATTATTACTTAACAGAGAAAAGTGAAGTCTTTGGATAAGAATTCCTAAGTTTCTACCTATAAATGATCTGTATCATGCTTACTCATACTTCCTTTATTCTTATATAATTGGATAATGTTAGCCTTCTAACTCAGTTTAATCCTTCTACCTGTAACTGGATCCCAAACTTCCAGCCTCTTTTGGGTCTGGAATGTTCCTTGGCTTAGGTATCTTCCTTTTCTATATCTTTAGTCTCTCTTAACTAATATTTCTCCTACACACACAAAAATACAAACATTCACTCTGCACTCCCTGTTCCCAATTTCTCATCCTTGTTAGTTCAGTCTTCCATTGCAAGAATTCTCTCTTCAGTTATATCTAATCTGTTATTTATGTAGCTCCATTTTTTTTCAATTTCAATGATTATTTTTTTATATATTATATTTGGTTATTTTTAACCATATCTATTTTAACTACATAGTATATTGTTATTTTTTCATATTCCTCTTCTTTCTTTGATATCTTCAGTCATTTTAAACATGTTTATTTATAGCTTCACATAGATTTATTATTTGAAATTCTTTGACGTACAGTTCAGCTGTTTACCTATTTGCTGACTCTTGCTCCTGATATATTACCTACTCATATTTCTCATAACAGTCCATCTTCAGTGGCATTTCATCTGTGGAATTTTTATTTGGACTAACTTGAAGAAGTAAGGTTTACTTTTAACTTCAATACTTATTACTGACCTAGGACCATGTTTGAGTTATTTCTCAGCTTTGAGCTTCCAAGATAGTGAGGGGTATATTGGTTGGAACCAAAAGCTGTAGAAGAAAAAGGCAATAGCTATAAACTCTCAAAAAGAGTTTTTTTTCTCCCCACTTACTACACAGAATAAGATGACCTTCTTTCTTTTTGTTTCTTTTTTCCTTTTTACCTTATATCCCAGGAAGAATTTTTCTCAGTGTATTCCTTGACAGGCATTTTAACCCTTCAGAGACTCTAGCTTCTTGTGAGGATATTAATTCAAACCAGTTGGGCCCAAGGTCTTACATCCTGCCATGTATGTCTCCTAGGTCCCAATGACTTGAAAAGTAAACGTCCTCTTATGTTCTCCCATAGGGTCCTGCACAAGCTTCTTTCATTATATCCCACATGATGTGATAATTCCCTTCCCTATCATCTACAGATCCCTGTAAGATAAGGACTGCCTTTCCTCTAGTGCAGAGCCTGGCACATTGCAGGCATTTGATAAATATTCACTAAATGATTAAATTAATGACTAAAGGGATGACCCAGTTAGCTGAAAATATGGGGCAGGATCATGGAAAACTAAGTATAGAATAGTTTCAAATCAGCTAATCCTCTATGGCTGGTAGAATAATTACTTTGTCAATCCATTCAAGTCCCACAGTGTATCCACTAATGTTAACTCTGAACCTAATATGTGCTTAACAAATATTTACTAGAAAAATATTTTTAATTTTTTCTTTGATATACATTTGAAAAGGTATGAAATTAAGTGTGTAGGTATGGAAGAGATAGAATAATGCTGCCTCCATGTTACTCTAGTTTAATACAGCTGAATGGGGATGTAGAATCTGAAGGAAGGAGGGAAAGAGAGCCAGGATATTGTGGCTCACAAATATTCCACCTTCTCTGTCTGTCTCCAAGACCTTCTGTTTAGCAAGTCTCTTTTCCAGCTATATTTTCCCAAGAACATACTCTGTGAAAAGCAAGAGTAAGGATTCTTTTTTTTTCTTTTTTCTTTTAATTAAAGCATATTCTAAATCTCCCAGAAAAGCTTTCTGGTATTGTTCCTTGATTTGTGTTATTGTTTTGCATCAGGGTATTGATTTTGACTTTAATATTCACTGAAAGTGAAATTAGACATGGTTAACTGTGAGCTGTTGTCATCTGTGAAGCAACCAATTATGTTTTAATAACTGTTTTGCAATGAAGTAATATTCCTGTTTCTCTCCTCTGGGGAAACAAATTCTATAAGATTTTCAGAACCCAGCTATCTCACAATGGATTTGCTTCCCCTCATTACCCTTATCCTGTCACCATATTTCCACTCTACTGTTCAGCATTCTAAGTATGTGTGCCAAGGTAAATAAATAACACTTCAGAGTATCCAACAACTCTACCTTAATAACCATACAGCCACCAAATTAGAGATATGTCATTTACCAGACATAGCAGCTCACTTTTTCTTTCTTTCTTTAATTCCCTTAAGGTCTTTGGCAGTTCAGTCTGGAAAAGTAAAAGCTCTTTACCCAAAAGACATTTAGCAATTTTAAACTCCTCTTTCAGATGGTCTCAAGAAAGAAATGGAACAGAGGTGGGGAGGTGGGGAGGGGTTCTTACGCCAGCTGTTAGAAGCAATCTTGGCTTGGAGAAAAATGTCTAATCCAACCACAACACACTGGAAACGCTGGAGCTGTCAATTTCAGTGGAATAGTTCCACAGAAGGCCAAACACCCAACTGCCCAGGCTTTTCATGAACAATTCTCATCGTTATTTCTCTCTGTGTAGCTGGACCCTTTCAGCAGGGGCTGGGATTTATACAACAGAAGGTAATGTCAACAACAGCCAAGGCTGCCTCTTCAAATTACCTCTGCACTGCCCCAGGCAGTGCTCAGCTCGGTCCTCTGGCTCATACTTCAAATCTGGAAACCCACTGAAAACCCCTGCTATGCAAGCCTTTTTATTTAGATTCAGGTGGCTTTATTTTCACTTTTCTTCTTTCCATTATGTTCAGGATACTCCTTCTGAAAGGCAGATTAGACGTTCAACCACTCTGACTGCATTTGACTAAAATCCCAAGAGATCCCCATTAAAAATCCACACAGGCTTCGGGGGAGCTACCAGGGGTTTGTTGTTGCTTGTTTTTGCTTGAAGCATAAACCAGTTTCTTGGCTTTTCTGTGCCTGGTGCTGCCCAACTGGTAGGAGAGCCTCTGCCAGGCAGTGAGGAATTACATGTTACATCTATTAAGCTCAGCCATCCTTTTTTCCCTTTCTTTTTTCTTTTAAATCACACAATTAGAGTGTATTTGGGGATATGAGGTCTTGAGTTTCTGCATCCTGCTTCTATCAGCTGCTTTTACTCTCACATCTGCAATAACCATCTCAACTGGGAGTCTCCGGGGCGAAACTGAGCATCGAGAGGAAGAGCTGTTTTGATTGAGAGCCAGAAGGTCTAAATGTCTTCCAGCGGAGATGTACCTCTTCAGCCGAATATTACCACATCCAGCAACAGATGTAAAACTCATCTCTTTCCTCAAGGGTATGACAAAAGAGCAAAAATCCCAGAAGCCAGGCTGCATTTTCACCCAGCCCAGCTCAAATAGGCTGAGAGCTAAATGAAGAATGTGTTTCCCATTTGTATTCCCTCCTAGTATTTCTGACAGAAGAGAGATCACTCAGGTGCCTGGATAGTAGCAGAAGGAACAAAAGAAGGAAAGAAGAAGATGGCACTTTATCTGGCTGGTTCGGCTGAAACCAAATTGAGAGAAATAGCATTTATTGAGCATCAGAAATTTATTAGGCATTTGCCATGTGCTAGGAAGTGTGCCTCATGGTATGTTTCTAATACTTAATGTGATTATTTTATTTACACTATATTCTAGTCTTGAGGCAAGGATGATTCTAGCCCCCATTTTCATCTGAGGTTTTTCCAGCCACAGAGCTATTATGTGACAGAACAGAAAACTTAAATCAAGTGTGTTTTGAGTTCAAAGTCTGTGCAATTTCTAGCTTATTATGATGCTCTTATGGTAGCATACAAAATTATATCAAAAATTAAGATTACTATTTCACTGAGTTATGCCATTTAAATACTAAAATCACAGCGGTGACATAACCCAAAGAAAAGCTTGTTGTAGGGTCATGGGCAGCCATATAATCAATAATTATCTTTTCAATATTGAGTATAAAAGTGAAAGAAAGTAAAAAATACTTTAAAAATTAATAATATTTGTTGTGAATCTGCTTTGTGCACAGAAAACACAGCATTAGCAGTGTTGGTGCTACCACAATAAACCAGAAAGGACCAAGGATACACAGCTTTATACATAACAACAAAATTGCATAATCAAAAAGGAAAATCAAACCAACAGCTTGATTTTTTGAATATTAAAAATATAAATATTTCTACTTCTAAGTGTATTTAATTATGAAATCTTGATACATAGTTAAAAAATCTTTAACTCAAGAAGACATAAAATATTCATTTAATTAACCAAGCAGTTAGTGAAAATCTACTTCATATCATAAACTATGGTTGGCTCTGGAAATACAGAGATTAAAGATACCTGTTTTACCCTAAGGGGAATTATAAACTTACAAAAGTCTTCACAACAGATTTACTTCCAATGTTCTTTAATAAATGTGCTCCAGTTGGATCCTTGTTTGTCATAAGCACTATGACATTTGGCAAATCAAGGTAGCATGATGGAAAAGCTGTCAAATTAGGGTTTTGGACCTTGTCCTCAAACCTCTCTAACATTTAATAAATGGTGACTATTCTATTCACTAAAAGTAAGTCTCTTTATATCTTTAGATAGTAATTCTCTCATCTATAAATTAAGAGGTTTGATAGATAGGAAAGCCCTCTTGGAACTATTGTATCTATAATTCTTTAAACCTAATTTCGAAAAGGCTCATGTGTAGGAGATATTGAAGACTGTGTCACAGTCAGCAACTAATATCAGGGAAAGAAAAGTTAAGGCTAATTTTCTACAGCAGCTACTTTTGCTACAAAATAATAGAATTCATTTCCTCCTCTCTGCCCATTGCACCTCGGCATGGCTGTTAACCAGACTTCAAATTGACAGGTTTAAAATTCCATCTCATTTCTTGCCCACCCTAAGCTCAAATATCTAATGAGCAGAAAAATGACCAGAAGACAGGAAAGAGGATAAAAACAAAGTACTAGGATGATAACAAAGAATGTGACAGCTGAGAACTGACTGCTACTTGTTGACCTGTTCAGGGAGCTTCTTGAATAAATATATGCGGTTTAGTTTTTTAACAAGGTTTATTTTTCAAGACCCTTCCCCACAAGAATAGTAAAAAAGAAGTAAAACAAGATCATTTATTAAAATGGTTTCAGGCATTCAAAAATCAGAAGAAAGAAAGATGAAGTGTAAAAAGAAATCTGGGTCTTTCTAGAAAGACAACAGATAGTAAAGGATTGAAAACCTCTAAGTCATAAGCATTTCCTGGCATGAGCTTAATCTGTTGTCCTCTGTGACAGTCCCAGTTACAGCCTTGAAGGAAGCTCCTATCAGTGGCACCCACCAGCACCTATCCGTGGGTGTGTGGTCACCAGTGAAATCTCCCCGCAGTTAGTACAGCTGTCACCCATGCCACTCTTATGTGGTCGCACCTTCTGATAGCAGTTACTAATTCTCTAAGCACCTGTCCTTTCACCCTGTCATCTGGTCACACACATTCTGAAGCTGTAATTCTGCATAGTGAAATTCTCTCATCTCCACCCCCACAGAGTGGCTCTTTCGAAAGCTAGCCCTGGAAAAGGCTAGAGACCCATTTATTTCTCATATCTCAATCCCACCCCTGTCAATACCCAACACTCTCTCTCTCTTTCTCTCTCTCCCTCTCTTTCACATACCCATACCCACCCACACACACCCCACACACACACTTTTTTCATGAGAAAACCAAGGTCCAGAGATATAAAGCAGCTTAAATCAGTGTACTAGTCCCTCGGCGTTCATTCCACCCTCTGTATCTCCTAAGGTTGGTAATTAAAGGAGCTCTTTGAGATGCAGCTTGATCATTCAAAGGAGTTACACTAGGGAAGACCCATAGTGCTGCACAGCATCATACTCCTTGCTTCCACTTTCTTCTTATTATGCAGAAACAACATCTGCACACGTGCCACAGGAAGTCTTCCAAGGAAATGTGCTCTTTGTCACTTCATGAAGGCCGTGTCTAAATTTGGGCACTAAGACAAAGGAATGGTGGAAAGAGCATGGTACTTGGCAACAGCAGGTTATATTATTACTACTTATTAATTTTATACTTTTATGTAAGTCATGCAAACATCCTCATGTTCTAAATTTAAGCATGGTATATGAAAATAATTTGTGAATAGTGAATGTGTTGGGAATACTGGATTTAGCAAAAGCCTCATTTTTCTTTTTATATACAAACCCTGCTCCAGAAGAAACAAAAAGCAGATGTGGAAACAGTTCAAGCTACAGTCCTAATTGTTTTACTATCCCCAAACTAGTTGTGCAAACTAAGCTCCAAAGGGACCCTGAATTTTTAAGAAAGAAAGTGTTTTTTAATAATCATAGTCGTTTGTCAAATGCACTCTAATCATCATTGGGATTTGTATAGTGCTTTACACAAAGTTCTTTATAGCTTCCAAAGAGCTTTTTCTTTCATTAATTGTAGTCATAGCATTATTAAGCAGTGAATTTGGGCTTGAAACCAGGTCTTCTAACTCTTATACTAGTATCCTTTCAGTTTACCCAGTATCTGAAAATTGTGTGCTGAATCTGAGATTATGAGAGGAATGGTGTGCATGTGAATTTAGGACTATTGTTTTTAAGTAAACCAAACAATGTTAATGGTTTAAGGGACCTTTTACTACTAGGAAGTCAACACATTTTATGCACAGATAAATGGAAGCCTGAATAGGAAAGAAAATTTCAAGTTTGGAGCTATCTGATGTTACATCCTTGGCTGGAATTCAGATATCCTGATGACTACATTACATTCACCCTGGGCACATGCACACAGATTGCTGCTAGCACACAGATCCTTGATTTAATTAGTCATTGACTTTTCTCCAAGTGGGAAGAGCCATCTTGGCCAACTCACTTTGAGGATCACATTTCCATTACCAATAATAGACAAGCGCGCTGGCACGCATTGTAGAAAAAGAGAGGAGGTGTAGTGAGGTGCTTTTGGTCACAGTTTCCTCAGAAGACAGGGACTCAAGAGAGAGGCAACACTTTCTTCTGCCTGTGGAAGTTGTTTAGCTGTGGATGTGATGCCTGGAACTGCTGTAGCTAAAATGTAATCCTTAGGAACCAGCCTTAGAATATACTCAATTTAGGAAATGAATTAATCTTCATTATTTAAGTTTAGAGTTTTGTGTAGCAACATAATGCATTCTTATTAGTTTAAATCACTTTGAGTTGTAGTGCCAGGCATTGTGCTTAATAAAGATAAAATATCCACATGGATGGATGGACAAATGGATTAATGGATGGATGATAGATGGATGAGTGGATATATAAATTAATATAATTATATAACTACAACCATCTATTATTTAATGCTCATGATAATCCAGAGCCAAAACTATTATGTGTATATTACAGAAAAGGAAGATACAGCTCAGAGGAGTTAAATATCTGTCCAAGGTTATATAGCTTTTGAGTGACATAACCAATTCATACTCATCCTACCTGACACAACATCCATGCATCTACTGCTTCCTAATACAATTTAGAGATACAAGGAATGAATATCTGAACAGTAATGAATGTTTTCCATTTCTAATGGTACAAATAGCTGTTTCATAACAAAGTACAGGTGATTACCCGGAGAATAGCTTTCTACACACAAAATTAGAACTAATTTCTCTATTTATTGAGTAGTGACCCAACAATTCAACAAAGTAACTAGAATGACTACATCATCTATCAGCTAATTCAGAACACTTTTGAGAGTGAAATGACATACTATTAATAATTAAGCCATCACAATGAGCATATACCCAACTGTTCTATGATAATTGGGATATATGGTCAATCTAAAGGTAGCCAAAGTGCACGTCCTGGATCTCTCTGTTAAAGACATCAACATAAAGAAAAATACAAATGAAATGATGAGAATTGCCTCATCCTCTCCCTGTGCAATTGAATCACTCCATACCCTTCCCTATTACACATAATAATTAATAATTTGTTCTGAAACTAAGAGTAAAAAATATAGTTCAGGAGTTTGGGGGTGACTTGGGGGTTGAAAGCAAACAGTTCCAGAAAGAACTCAAGCTAGATAAGCAGTAATAATGGTACTTATCATTTTACCAACTGACAGGCAGGGAAGAACAATGTAGGAGAGGGAAACTGTGCCATGAAAAATTGAAATAAAGAAGAAAACAAAATAGAGAGAAAATACAAAAGAGCTGGTCCTGAAAGAGAGCTGGTATCCAGGAGCGTATTTTACTTGCCCTATTTCACCATAACCCTGGGATACTTTTAATTACTTGGCTCTTTTACAAACAGCGCCTGACTATTTTGTCAGAGGGTCAAGGATAACAGCGGGACCTGCCCTTTCCTTGTGCTTAAAGGGACACCACCCCCATATACTTTCAGGGACACCCAACCTGGAACGACTCGTCAAGGACACGCATTTTTCCTGAGCGATCTTTCCCCAAAAAAAGCCTCTCCCGGAGACTGTGCTTGCTAAACCCGTGAGAAGAAGTCGGCATCATCAGACACTGTCTAATAACCCAGAATAAGATTTTGTCTGAGGTGCAGCAAATGCCTAGTCGATCTCATATTTAGTACTCACACTGAGACATGTCCAGACAATGGAATTAGAGACACAAAAAGGAAAACCAATGAATAAAATGCCAATGTTTAAAAAAAAAATTCTGGAGAAAAATAAGACATGATTCTTTTTCTTTTGTCTTTTTTTTTTTAACCAGTTGAGGAAATGTGCCTTTTTCCTCAAATGACATAAATTACACTTTACTAACTAAGCCATTAGATTAAAACATTCATTTTAATAGGATGCAAGAAGATTTAAACTGGGAATTTATCATATAGCAGAGTTAATTAAAAGGATGCTTGTGTAGAAAAATCCAGCCTATTTTTACATAAGAATGAAAAAACAATCATGCCCATAATAGGGTTAAAAAGGATTATCATTTTCATATTTGTTACTTCTTCTTTAAGTTTTATATTTTGCTTCTCTCCTTAACTGTAAATCTTTAACATTGCATAACCCCAATTAAGAAAAATAAAAAGCAAAATGAGAGCCTGTATTCATAGAGGAATGCTCTTGGCTAAGGCCCCAGATATTTTTTGTATCTCCAGTGAATTGCTTGTAAAATTTCCAGGAAGTTTGGGAAAACTTTGCATTGACATCACTCAGCAAACCTTGGAAAAGTTTTACCAGGGGAAAGATTGGAAGCCAAGCTGACCGTCTGGGGTACTGATCCTGTGATATTTGTAGACTCGCTTAATGCTGATGAATTTTGCAGAAATCTCCATTCTCTCCTTCTCTCCTAGGTTTCTAGTTTATTCAGGAATAAGTTAATAATTTAACCATGTTTTGTTTTATCTTTTCTCCAGTTTTTCTGCCTTCTCAGAATTTTGTTATCTTTGTTAAATATTTTTGTTGATGTGGAAAAGCAAAGAAACTAAATTTTAGGTTTATTTTACTTTAAATCAAAAAATATATTGCCAACCTACACAATTGATAAGTTTATACATAAAAATTGTATTATGTTTGTATATTTAAAATTATGATTGGAAATTGTCAATTTTAATTTAATTTAATTTAATTTAAATGTGAATCTTACAAAGAAATATTGTATTAGTAAGAATATATTTTTTAGACAAAATATGTGAACTAAAAAAAGTGTCAGCATTTACATGTTGTAGTGTTCACTACTGTGTACTCTTGGTTAAGTGTTTTTGGTAACAGTTTTATTGAGATATGGCACATATCACACAGTTCAACAATTTAAAACTGTACAATTTAATAGTTTTTGTTATATGTGTATATGTACAGTCATCATCACAGCCAAATTTACAATATTTTCATTACCTTAAAAAGAAACTCCATATGTTAGCTATAGCCTCCTTATCTCCCTCCCCCTATTTCCATCCTCAGTTCTAAACAGCCACGAATCTATATTCTGTCTTTATAGATCTGCCTATTCTGGAAATTTCACATAAACAGATTCAGGTAATATGCGTTGTTTTTATGACTTGCTTCTTGTACTTAGCTTAATGTTTTCAAGGTTTATCCTTGTTATGGTGTGTATCAATATTCCATTCCTTTTAATGACTGAATAAAAGACTTTTTAAGTATCTAGATTTGAATTGTTTTTTTTTTCATTTAAGTCATTAAATGACTTAAAATGAAATTCTGATCTGCATTGATATTTAGGATGCTTCAAAAATATATTGATTTTAAATTCTTAATATTCTAAAATTTTCTATATCTTGCTAAATTTTTCTATAAAAATAATGTATCAAGTAACAAACCTTCTCTTTCTGAAATCTATCAACAAAGAACTAAGTGTTCAGTAAAAATATACATGATTATTTGTTCAATAGGGTCAGGTTTTTTTAAAGGAATGAATCAGGTAAGATTTATTATAGATATTTTGGGAGAAAACTTTTACAACTGAAAGGATTTCAAGCATGTTTTGTGTTATTACATGATAGTTATTATTTATTGAAGACATTATTTATTGGAGTGCTTACATGTGAAGTGCTTAGTTCTTTGCACCTTCATATTTATTGGACACTTATGTCAACATCTCCCCCAGCTGACAGATGGAGGAACTGAGGCTTTCTTAATTTTCTGGATATTTCTCAAGATAACAAGTAACAGAACCTAAGTTCAAACCCAGAGCCTAATTTCATATCCTATTTTCAAAACCCTATTTCAAAACCATTACTATGACAAATGTAAATAAGTGGAAAGAATTTTAGATGGGATACTAAACACCTAGATTCTGTAGTTAACATTATACAGTATTTGATTTATCACATTTCAATCCATTTGTTCATCCCTTTGTCAGTCCATCACCCCATATTATTTTTTAAATTCAGTTCATAGCAGAGTCCAGTTTGTGGCATTAGGCAGCTCAAAGCATAAATCATGGCTCACCTTCTTAAAATAGTTTCTCAGGCTGACCTCCGTTTCCTCATCTGTAAATTGGAAACAGTAATAGTACTATGGAAGATTCTTTGTAAGAACGGTCCTAATTTTACTCCTAAAGCTATGTCCCATTGTAAAGTGACTTTATAACTCTTCCCATCAAGAGGCAGAGTCTATGTTCCTCCCCTTGAATTAGCGCTGGTCTTGTGGCTTGTGACTTGCCTTGGGCAACAGAAAAGCAGCAGAAATGATAGTGTGCTTGTTCTGGACATAGACTCCAGGAATCCTCTGTCTACTCCTTCTCTTAGAAACCTTCCCAGCTGCTACATGAAGAAGCTTAGGCCAGAATGCTGAAAGCAAGATACCATATGGGGCTATAAAAACAATACAGCTCAGCCCATTCTAGACCAACCTGCCTCCTGATAACCCAACAGCTGACCACAGATTCACAAGGGAGCCCAGCAAGATCAGAATAATCACCCAATGGGCTCTAGCTTAAATAGCCAACCCACAGAGAATCATGAGCGAAACAAATATTTATTGTTTTAAGCCACCAAGTCTTGGTGTAGAACACAGTACAAAATTGATACAAGAATCTACTTCACAGAAGTATTGTGAGGATTAAAAAAGATATAAATGCTTGGAGTTGTGCTGATATGCAGGAAATAGTCAGTACTAATAGTCACAATCATAGTTATCATCATCATCATCATCATCATCATCATCTAGGCATAAACTACTATGGTTTCTTAATGGTAACTCTAAGATCCTCCTCCCCTCTAACCGTAATAATGCTTCCCTCTCTTCCTCCCTTAGAAATATTTTCAGGCCCAGCTCAAATGTCACATCCTTGGAGAAATCTTTGGGTTACCCGCCAAATTAGCTTTGTCTTCTCTTAAGTACTTTGTTCATTTCACTAATACCATACTGTGATATGCATATTTGTATCAGTGTCTCTTCCCAAACTATACTGTAAGAATCCAGAGTATATCTTATTCTGATTTGTGACCTCGGCAATAGCATACTACTCAGTTAATAGTAATTAAATAAGTGAATTTTTAAAAAAGATCCATAATGCTTTATGCCAGAAGCTCAAAAACCATATTTGGTGTCCTTATTTTATTCATATAGGAAATCACTTTCCGATTTCTTTTCAAACCTAGCTTTTTCAGACTAATGACATCTAAATTCCACATTCACCTTGGAATCTTGCACTTATAAATACATCACAATCTAAAACTTTCATCAGAACTCATTCATAATTTAAATTGTCTTAAGTTACTTATATAAGAAATTTATGCCATAATATCTAACATTTGAAACAAAGTGTGAATGTAATTGTGTGTTGTTAAATGAGGACTTCACTCATGTCCAGGCAAACACTGATTTATTTACAGTTAGAACTGTCCTTTTCCTCTCTGGAGTCATTTTGTAAATATTTAGTCATAAAATAATTAGTAAAGAAGAAACATAGCCTAGTCATTAAAGCCATGGGGGGAAAATGTCATAATTACAAATCACATACAACTCGCCAACCTTCTGACTCGTCAGTTCGTCCTTAATTGTTTGCCTTTACATCCCTTATTTGCACACTGTCACATGCAACCAGCTGGAACTGTAGAACATAAAAGATACATATAAAGTAGGAACTAAATAGGGCATAGGAAAGGTAAAGGGCATACTCTGTTGTCAAGTTTAATTAATTTGATGGTAAGTTTTATAACACCTTTTATATGTAATATGTGTTTAGTAGTTATGTTTCATCACTAGATGAAACCTAATAAAGTAGGTAGAATACCCAGAATAGGATCAGTGGATACTTTATGGACTGGAGAAAGTAGAGAAAGGACTGTCAACATGAATGAGTCTTTAAGACCCATCATTCTACTTTGTCTCTATAAAAAGTGTATTATTTCAAAACTTACTTTTGATGAATCCTAAGAGTAGAAAACAGAAATCTGGAGGCAAGGTTTTTAGTTCCAGCTTTTAAGCTGTCTTCTCCCATGGGTCTGAGTAACCATAACTTTTCTGTGACTCCATTTTATTTTGTTCACTTGTCTGGCTACTGTAACTGTCCTTGTGTGGATATTATATCCCCCAAGAAAACTATTATTGAAATATTCTGGATTGAACTGGGCTCCCCTGTAGCACACGTTGCTCATCCCCCACCAGTAAGACTGTAATTGTCTCTGCCCACAAAACAACAGATTTTGGTTTTCTGTTTTTCCATTTTTGTTACTCTAGCCCTCACCCAATACCTCAAACAGAAAAATTATTTGGTAAAAGGTGGGAAGATTAATGGAATATTTAATAATTCAAAGCTTTGTGCTGAGCTTTGTAAGGGATCCAAAACCTTTCCATATGCCCTCTCAGGAATGTTTCAGTCCAAATAGGAAGATATGACATGTATATATGTAAAATCAGATAGCTTCATATATATATATATATATATATATATATATATATATACACATATATATATATGTGTATGTATATGTATATGTATATACATGTATATGTATATATATATATCTTCACTATCTTCATGTCTACATGACATATTGCCTAGAATTTTATTGTTTCATCAATGTTGATAAGAAGATACTGGTAGCATATTGTTAAGTTTTAGGAGTATTTAGATTCAATTGGTCCTAAAACTGCAGTCAGGATCAGCACACTATGTCTAAATGTACAAATTAATTATTTAACTGAACTCACTTTATTTTTAATGTAGGTTATTGACTGGCAAATTACTCAGTAAAGTCAATATGGTTACAGCACATAGCACAGTCTCATGGTAAACATGCAGCTCCAATTTCCTCTTCACAACAATAAAAAGTGGATAAACATTACCTTCCAGAGCAAAAGAAAGAAATGTATATCCATGAAAATTTCCTGAGTATTCTTTTTTTTGCCTTTTTAATACCATTTTAACCATTTTTACATATAATTTTTATTAACATAAGTATGCAATCTGGTGACATTAAGTACATTCACAATGTTGTGTGATCATCACCACTATTCTCCAGAAGTTTTCTATCATCCTAAACTGAAACTCTTTACTTATTAAACAATAATTTTCTATTCCTCTAGCCCCTGAAAACCACTACTTTGGTTTGTTTCTATGAATCTGCCTATGCTAGGTATTTCAAGTAGGTCAGATCATACAGTATTTGTCCTTTTGTATCTGGCTTATTTCACTTACCATGTGTCTTCAAGTTTCATTCATGTTGTATCATGTATCAAAATTCATCCTTCTCTATGGCTGAATAATATTCTATTGTATGCATATGCCACATTTTGTTTACTCATTCATCTGTGGATGGACATTTGCACTGTTTCTACTTTTTGACTATTGTAAATAAAGCTGCTATGAATATCAGTATACAAATTTATGTTAGAGTTCCTGCTTTTAATTATTTTGAGTATATACTTAGGAGTGGAGTTGCTAGTGTTATGGTAATTCTATGTTTAACTTTTTGAGGAAATGTTATACTGTTTCCAACAGTGGCTATACCTTTTTACATTCCTACAGCTATACACAAATATTCTAATCTCACATCCTTGCTAACACTTATACCATTCTTTTTTTTTAATTTTTAATATTTTATTTTATTTTATTTTATTTTTGAGAGAGAGAGACAAAGTGTGAACAGGGGAGGGGCAGAGAGAGACAGAGACACAGAATCCAAAACAGGCTCCAGGTTTCAAGCTGTCAGCACAGAACCCCATACGGGACCTAAACTCACGAACCATGAGATGATGACCTAAGCCAAACAAAGTCTGATGATTGACTGAGCCACCCAGGTACCCCATTTTACTTTATTTTATTTTATTTTATTTTATTTTATTTCATTTCATTTTATAAAAATCACTTTTATGGATATGAAGTGGTCTCTTTCTGGTTTTGATTTGCATTTTCCTTATGGCTATGGGTGTTGAGTAAATTTTCATGTACTTATTGACCATTTGTATATCATCTTTGGAAAACTCTCTTTATCAAGAACTTTTGTTCGTTTTTTAGTTGGGTTGTTTGCTTTTATTTTTTTCTTGTTCTTGAGCTGGAGGAGTACTTTCTAAATTCTAAGATATTTATACCATATCAGACATGTGATTTGCAAACATTTTTCTCATGTTGTGGATATCTTTTCAACTTATTGACAGTGGCCTCTGATGCACAAAATTTTTAATTTTGAAATCCAACTTAACTATTTTTTCTTTTATTTCCTATGTTTTTGGTGTCATATATAAGAAATCATGGTCAAATCCAGTGTCATAAAGATTTTCTCCTATGATTTCTTCTAAGAGTTTTATATTTTTTTGTTCTTATAGTTAAAATGTTTTATTCATTTTGAATTAATGCCTATATAATGTAAGGTAAAAGTCCAACTTCATTCTCTTGAATGCATCTTTCATTTTCCCAGTACCATTTACTGAAAAGACTGGCCTTTCCTCATTAAATGGTCTTGGCACCCTCATTGAAAATTATTTGACCATATATGTGACAATTTATTTCTGGACTCTCTATTTTTTTACCATCTCCTATGTACCCAGAAACTACACATACTGGTACTATGCACTATGCAAGAGAGAAAATCAAGTGGAGGAAAAATTATGGAGGAGAACCTTGAAAAGATGCAAACTTACTGAAGTCATAAGAAAAGGGTGTCTGTTACTCCTTGCAGGGTAGAATACCCAAAATAGGATTAGTGGATTTGAAACAGTAGAGAAGGGATTCCTAAGATGATTTTTTAAGAATCTACTGAGAGCTGCCAAGTATCCAATCCTTGGACTGAAGAATGGAATTTATTGTTCTTTCTATATTGTGTTTTAATTTTCTTTCACACACAATCATCCATCCAATTATTTTGTCTTTCTCTTTTTACCATTAACTTACTATATCATTTTGTATTATAAAGCATCTTACACTGATTGATTATGAGTATCTCCAATGAAAACAAAATACACACGGAAGGAGCTACACAAAACATTTAAACTATCCCTCTATGCCTTTATTCCTTTTCTCACCACCAAAACTGTCATTCACTACGTAAGTTAAGAAGTTATAAATATGGAGATAATGAGGGACAAATGCTATTCAGTCTAACACAGCTCATTTAACTTTACATAGAATCTTCAAGGCTATAATTTGAGAAGAAGACTGAACTCTTCAGAGTTCCCTTTCACAGAGAATTTCTGGCTCTGAGAGAATTCATTGACGACTTTTCTGACTGACCACTTAGACTGGAAACTGCAGTCTGATTGGCTGAAGTCAGCCATGGTTAGGTTTCTGCCAAAGATATTTTTTTTTCTAAGTTTATTTACTTAGTTTTGAAAGAGACAGAGAGAGTGAGCAGGGGAGAGTCAGAGAGTGAATCCCAAGCAGGATCTGCACTATCATCATGGAGCCCGATGTGGGGGTTGAACTCACAAACCATGACATCATGACCTAAGAAGGAACCCAGAGTTAGTCACTTAAAGGACTAAGCCACCCAGGTGCTCCTCTGCTCAAGATCTTAATGGCTATTCACAGAATTTTCTTTTAATGTTCTAAGAACTTCCTACTTTAATAATTGGCACTTATCAAACATTAACAATAAATTAATCCATGTCCACTTGTTCATAGGCACTCATGACAATGGTTAACCTTCAAGTCTTACCATGTGCTTTTCTACATTTCAGAAGAAATTCTCCATTTCCCAACCAAAGCCATTGTTCAAATCCCACAGCTGGCTTGGCACTCACCACACAGTGGAATTCTAGATGCTTCAGCTTGCTTCCTTCCCTTGAATGCACTCTTGACCCAACCCTGGGCAGAAAGCACCTCAAGGCAGGGATTGTGTTCATCTTTGGCACAATTTCATCCATTGTGCTTGGCCCTAGATGTCTCTGCCCTTGTATAAATATTAAATAATAACAAGACAATGACTGTTCTTTCCCCTGGAGGGAAGGGGATGTTTTCCAGTACTTACTTTCACCTTCCTCACTTATCATTTAAACATTTTAACTGAAACCTGTATTTTTAAAAATAACCAAACAACGTATATACAAATGAAACCTAATTTCTGCACACTATTATAGTGCCTTAAAGAAAAACACTACTCACAAAAAAAATATTGGGGAAAAAAAACACATTAAAAATGAAATGAAACTTTTTTTAACACAGTCCATGAGCACTCCATACATTCTCATGTGCCTTGCACATCAGCTGTTGCTAGCAGGGTAAAAGTAAAATTATGAGGTGTAGTGTTCGTTTTGTTAACTACCGAGAAAGGAAAGCAGGTCTAAACTCAGGGAGGAAAATGTGAGCATTGTGAACTGCCATGTCTTCCTGCCCCTGGGAGATTTATTTATTGGAAATTATATTGTGAGGAAAAAGTCTAAATAAATTAAGTCCCTAGTTATTATGTCACAGGTAACTGCGTTTTAGAATATAGCCACAATTTTCCAGTTATGTAAACTAAGCTGTCAAGCACTTGTTATTTTAAAGCTGGAACCAGGCAGCTCCCCTGACAGCCTTGCAGTCCCAGCTCCCAGCCTGATTCATGGCTGGTGCTGAGACACAGGAAGTTCGTGTCTGCTATAATCTAAACACCATGAAAATGGAACATAAGAAGCAGTGCAGAAAGGTAAAAATAGGCTAAACCCCATAACCCAGACAAGAACCATACAACATACTTGGAAGAAGGAGAAGGAAAAAATTAAGCCTGTGGAGTACAGCAGCAGCTTATTCACAATTAGGGATATCCAGGCCCAGCCACAGTGTTTGCAAGCCCCAGTGCAAAGTGAAAATGAAGGGCCCCTTGTTAAAAAATTATGAATTTCAAGACAGGGACAGCAGGGCATTAAACCAAGTATGAGGGCCTGCTAAATTGCCTGGCCCTGTTAACTGCACAGGCCACTCGTGCTTGAAGCTAGGCCTAAGGCTACCTTTTAAAAATAGCTGACTAGTTAAGAAGAGTGAGATGTCATTGCTACAGATAGAGAGAAACAACGTCCCTCATCTGTATTTTTCTATAACAACATTGTGCTTTTAAAATATAAATACACAATGATACACATTCTATAGATTTTTAAGCTTTTTAAAAAAAATGCGTGGTTGTGTAGCAAATGCTTACAGTCAGTATAATTCTTTCCATATTTTTCTGCTCAGACATAGTAATCTGAATTTTACATCAATTTGACAGGAACAAAATCTGAACTCGTTGTTTAGCTGGAAATTATATTCACTGCTCCAGGATTAGACACTGGGAGAGAAAGTTTATTTAAAATACACTGTTATAAATCTGTTTGTTTGAGGAGAGAGAGTTTGACCATTCCTACCCTAAATAAAGGTAAGCTATGATTTGTTTCTTATAACAAAAAAATGTATATTTAACTGCCCACATTTCTTATTTAAAAGGAAATTATTCTTTTCTCTTGTTATACTGTACCTAAAAGAAAGGGGACAAATTTTTGTCTTCAAAAGCAAGAATTTACAAAAGTAAAAAGCATGAGATTACAGGGGCAGCAGAGTTGAGCAGCAAATCTGATCCTCAAAGCATCTTTCTTTTTAGCAAAAAGGTACCTTTTTGGCAGGGGATCCTGAGCCACTGCCTCTGGGGCTTCTATTCAGCTCAGCTCAGAGCAGAGAGACAAGGCACCCCTAAGGAAGCTCCTTGGAACAGTAACATTATCTGCCATAATTTGCCTGCACCAGAGACCCTGTCAACAGGCAGTGGTAGGCCATTCTGTTTAAACTGAAGTAATTAAATCTCTCTGCTCTCATAAAAGTAAAATAAAATAAAAATACAACTGTCTGCTGCTGGTCGGTGGAAATACATTGAGTGGAGTTAAATTTTAATTTCACGGTGCAAGTGTTAAATTATTGCCCTCTAAACTTACTGCCAATTCTACATGAAATCTCACCACATTTCAATAATTCGTCTTTTGTTTAGGATGGAAAAAGACTTAGAAATAGCACATGTGTTATGATTCGAAGGGAGATTTTTATGTGCAATTAGGCTCCTGAGAACCACAACAACATAATGACATTCAGGTTCTCTAATTGGACCAAGAGGAAACCATCATTTCTGAAATGTTTTGGGGGGACTTAACCTTTGTTCACCTTCTCTAGAACACTTGAAATTATTTTGATAGTGTCTGTTTATTTTCAAGATTTCAATTTAATTTTAAAACTGCATTTTATAGATGTGCATGTCCATTATTATGTAAGAGTGTTAATAATCAGTCATCAGTCTCTTTCATCACATTGTGAAACTATCAAGAAAATTGTCATTTATAAATAATTCTACATGAGTTTTTAAAAACTTGTTTTTTAGCATAATTTTAAAAGAACCCCACTCTATGCCAAGACTCAGAGCCTAATAAATATCAATAGGCAAATTATGTCTGCAGCAACTAATCAGTAAAAGTTGAATATTTAGAAAATGTCATTTTGGAATATTAATAAAAGTCTCAAAGGTTCTCAATCATGAGCATTGAAAGAGTCTTGACAGAGTCTCATATATATCTCATAATTTTTGCATAACTACATCTAACTAGTGAAATCAAAATGTTAAATAACTTTAAATGAAGAAAGTAGAAAAAAACTGCTTTAGTTTGTTTTAATCAATATTTTATATTTTGCTAGGACTATGCTGTGTTTGAATCAATGATTCAATACATCCCTTGTAGTTCAATTGATTTGCTGCCCTTAGACATTCTGCATAGCTATTAACGTAAAATGGAATTAAAATAGAATGCTGTACAGTCAGACCTGAATAATCGATATGTAGTTTATCCATACCCCAGGGTATCTGAAAAGACTACTTAGGGAGTGAATCAGCCTGACATCCTCCATATGCTATTGACTTGTTGAATTCCAAATTCTTTAATCTGTATAAAAATAGCATTTTCAAACTGACTCATATTGGAGAGATCCAGCTACATCAAAATCAATAATTCCTTAGACACAGTAAGTGCATATTCACCAAATAGAGCATGGTATGCAAAGCAAAGGTGAATATGTGTGTGTGTGTACATATTCATACATATATGTGTGTGTGTGTGTGTATATATATATATATATATATTCATTCTTGGCCATTTATATATGTATTTTTTAATGGGGCAAGAATTTAAAAACCTAGATAACCAGAGTTTAATTTATAGAATATTTGTAATTGGAGTAAGAAGAAAGTATAAGTATTAGGAATGTGGGTGATAGGTGAAACCTGGTAAATCAGCTCAGAGTAAAATGTTCTCAGATGTATGGTGACTTAATTCAGCAGGGTTTTAAGTTTTCAAGCAAGGAATAATAAATAACCTATGCTTATTTCATATTTCCAAACTAGTTCTTGACAAAAGCTTCCATTTTTAATTTATGTTTATTTTAATCATTTTCTTATTTACTGTAAGATATCTCTGAGTTATCTTCACTGCCCTTTATTTCAGGAAGTTCAAGGATGAAAGTTTTCAATGGTCATAATTCGAAATCTAGTTTAAGTAACCTTAATTCCCTGGAGCAAATCACCTCCATCCTTCAGCTTCTCACAATAAAATAGAATTCACAGAACATAAATGCAAACATACATATATATGTAGTGGCAATTATGTGTTTATACCTATATATTAATATATCTATATAGGTGTATATACACATAGACATATGTATTTTTATACATACTGTGAATGTATATCCATTCAAATGTCCCCTAAGACAACAAATTTAAAAGGCATAGATCCAAGAGAAACTTTGAGAAGTCTTTGGACCCTGTCTATAAATAAATCGTTTTCTTGGGTCATTTCAAAAGAGATGGTGGACATTGAGCAAATAGTAGTGATTGTTGAGTCTGGATGATGTATTGGGGTTTAATTGTTCTATTCTTTCCACAAATGTGCAAGTTTTACAATGTTCATAGTGAAATGTTAAATATAAGAAATGGAAGGCTATGCTGTTATTTTTATTTTCTTTTTTGTTGTTTTGCTTTCAGTAATTGTTTTTCCTCATTCAGGGAATCATAGAGTGCCTGGATGGCTCATTAGGTTAAGCATCTGACTCTTGATCTCAGCTTGGGTCTTGATCTCAGGGTCATGAGTTCAAGCCCTGTGCTGGGCTCTGTGCTGAGTGTGGAGCCCACTTTTTAAAAAATATAAAAGCAAAGAATCACAGTTTCTATTATGTGTAGATAATCTCTGTCATATAATTTAATCAAAATTGGAAATTGATGTGTCGATATTATTATTTACACTAATGTCACCAATCTATTCTACAAAATATTTTGTTATTTTGACATGAGGTCACTATACCATTCACTAATATTATTTGAGAATTACACATTGCAATTCTTTAAGCATATTTTATCTAATGTCATCAACAAAATATAAGACACAGTGTTATATTATGGAAGATGAACCCTGACAATTAAATTATTGAAAGTCATCTGTCATCCCTTTATAATTTATTTCATTTTAGTTTTTTACTTTTATTTTAGTAACTCTTCTGGAATTATTTAGACGTCATGATTATCATACAACACTTAAGCATACATAAAAATGAGAATATAAACAAAAAAAATTAGTAAGAATTCTTTACTTCCTACTCTGATTAGGAGGTGCTAAAGTCTATAACTTTGCACACAGTATCAACCTCCATATCATGAAGAGCATTGATGATGCAATATTTCTTGGGAGTGCTCCATTCTTGTCTCCAGAAATTTTTTCCAAGCCACTGACACCTATTCTGTAAGTTTGTGTGTGTATATATATGTGTAAATTCTACATATATAGTATTATTTGTCTAAGCTTTTTATTTTGAAAATTATCAAACCTGTAGGAAAGTTGAAAAAATGTATGATGAATACTTGTAAACCCTGATATATTATACATATTACACAGTTGCCTTATCTTTCCCTATTTGGACTTTGACAAGCCATCTGAAAACAAGCTTTGACATCATGACATGTCACTCTTAAATATTTTAGTGTGCATCTCCTATGAAAAGAACATTATCCAACATAGCCATAATATCAGCATCCTATTAAAGAAAATTTACATTAAATCAGCAATACAGTCAATCCATATTTAAGCTTTCATAACTGTCCCAAAATGGTCTTTTGTAGCTGTTTTTCCCCTGATCCAAGGTTCAATCAAATTGGTTATTACATCTGTAAGTTTATTCTATTATGGTATAGTTTCCCACATTACATGTGTGTGTGTGTGTGTGTGTGTGTGTGTGCATCTGAATGTGGTTTGTATTGTGGAATTAACTTTGTTGGAAAGTCCAGGCTATCTTGTAGAATGTCTCACATTATGGATTTCCTAATAGTTTCCTCATGATTATATTCACGTTAAACATTTTTGATAAAATGTTACATAAGTGATGTTATATATGTCTAATTATATCACATCAGGAGGCAAATGATATCAGTTTGTTCCATTATGGTATTGCTAAACTTAATTACTTGATTAATCTGATGGCTACTATAATCTCATTATAAAGGTAACATTTCCCTTAAAAATTAAGTATCTATTGAGAAATACTCCAAGACATTGTCAATATCCCATTCCCTCAACAATCTATTACATAACATTTTTAGTATTAATATCCTCTGTATAAATCAATCATTATTTTAGAAGTTAGAACCATTCTGCAAGTTTTGATACAGGTTGCATCTTAATCTAATCCAAAAATATCAACGAAGGTATATATTCAACAATTTGGATTCACATAACTTCCAATAGTCTCTAAATGATACATCAACTAAATTAATAAGAGGTTCTAATTGTTCTGTCAGTCATTAACAATAATAACCAAGTTTGTATTTTCATAGGCAATGGCAAGTACCATATATATGGATTTGTCTGGCAACAGGTAAGGTATTCATAATAGTCCCTCCCCTGCCTCAGCACCAACCTTGGTTCTTGAGTTCAGTTAAGAAAGAATTCAGAGCCAAACTTTCAAGTAATAAAGAGTTTAATAGCAAGAGTTTAAAAGAAAGTATACTCTCAAGATGGGAGAGTGGACAGACCCAAAGGCAGCAACTATACCAGGGGGTAGGTTTGTCTTGTTTTTTATACTTGCATGGGTTATGAGTCATAGCTAGGGTGGTCGCTGATTGAAGTTCCTTCCAATCATCTTGGGGATTCCTCCCGTAGGTTGGGAAGGGAAGTTTTTGGCCCTATATGGTCCTTGTTGGAACTGTCATGGCAGCCCTCCCCTGCACAGGGTGGGATCAGAACCTCAATGTAGGGGCACCTGGGTGGCTCAGTTGGTTGGACTTCAGCTCAGGTCTATGAATTCGAGCCCCCTGTTGGACTCTGTGCTGACAGCTCAAAGCCTGGAGCCCACTTTGGATTCTGTGTCTCCCTTCTGTCTCTGCCCCTTCCCCACTTGCACTCTGTCTCTCCAAAATAAATAATAAAATCTGTCAAAAAAACCCTCAGTGTAAATATATTATAATAAAGCTATAGATTACTGTAGGACAGCAATCATAGGGAAGAACACATGCATATCCCCCCAGGGTCTTTTCAGGCTGTTTGGAACTTGGTTTCTGTCCTTTTTAATAGTCAGAAAGCATTTGTTCCTTCCTCATATCTGGCTAACTGCCCACTCTATCAAGATGTCACAGAGATGGTACAATGCAAAAAAAAAAAAAAAATCATCTCAGAATGAATGAAATAGGGCAATTCTAACTTTTACCAAACAAGTAGTACTACTTGCTTTTCTAAATACTTTTAGAAATTCCACAAAAGAAGAGATGAATTAAAGAATTAATAAATTAGACAAATTAGTGAATGAGTGCATGAGTAATGGAATGTGTGCTTAAATAAGTGCAAGTGTGATATTAAAAGTCAAATATACTGTTATGGAAATTCAATCATAAGAATGATTTGAAAATTTAATACTTGCTATGTGGAAGACTGCTCACAAAAACAATACCCATACAGAGATTAGCATGCAGAAAGTTTATTAGGAAGAACTTTAGGGATTAATAACTGTGGGGGAAGGGAGGAATTGTACAGGAGATTCAGCAGAACTGGGTTTCATTGTAGTCACAAAGGCCTCAGTAGACCCCTCTGGTCGCTCTAAAGCTGGAATGATTCTTCAGAATTGACTTGAGTTGAAAGGAGGGGACTGAGACATTAAACTTCCAACTTGACCAGTCACTGAATGCAGATTGCCCCCTGGGAGTGGGCACGACCTTGAGAAAGGTGATTTTTTTCTGTCAAGGGCATTTCCTAGAAAGATCTGATAGCTAAGGGAATGAGTCTTTTAATTCTGAAATATATTTGGATACTAACAGGTATAGGCATTTATGGAATAGGTAGATCTGAATAGCATAGATGATAGGGACTTATATATAACAGATTGCTTGCTTGTTGAAGATTATTTAATTTTGTCAATTTTGAATATATTATTTCTTTTTTAACGTTTATTTATTTTTGAGACAGAGAGAGACAGAGCATGAACAGGGGAGGGTCAGAGAGAGGGAGACACAGAATCTGAAACAGGCTCCAGGCTCTGAGCTGTCAGCACAGAGCCGGACGCGGGGCTCGAACTAACGGACCGCGAGATCATGACCTGAACTGAAGTCAGCCGCTCAACCGACTGAGCCACCCAGGCACCCCAATTTAAAATATATTATTTCAAAAAATATAACAAGTGTAATCATACTATATACAATCAAACTCTAAGGTTTTATCCAAAGTTTTGATGTACATTATAAAATATTGATAATGTCATTTCATTAGACATACCACATTGTCTAATATTATGGTTATATATATATATCAGTAAATACTCTATACTTGTTTGTTTATCAGTTAATTTCTTTCAAGTTGGAACTTCTGATATCCTGAATTGTCTGTTTATTTGTTTGATGGATTTGTGAAATGAAGTATCTCATTTAGGGTGAATTGATAATAGTTACTCTGAAGACTTATGTTACATTAGACATTTTACAAATTTTGGTGAGTATTCACTGATTTTCATCTACTTTGAGAACACAAAAGTATAATTAAATTAAGCTACTGGTGTAGACAGCTTCCAGTTTTACTTAGTCATTCTAAGTACATTCATTTATTTCATAAATATTTTTCCTAAATATACTATGGGCAGACGCCAGGCAGTAAATATATACTAAAGAGCTAAGTTTAGAGAGATTGAGCCTGACAAATAAAGCAACAATAAAAACAAAGTTAGGTTAGTACCATGGCAATGGGTCTGTAGAAACACAAAAAGTAGGAATCAAAGTCAACCTGGCCGAATGAAAACTTCCCAAGGTGTTAACATCTTAATTAAATCTTAAGAGAGTAGGAGTGGGTCAGGCAAAGAAGAGGGGATGGAGGTAGAGAGAAGAACTTATGGAGATAATAGTCATTTGTTAAGCATTTATTATGCATCAGACACTCACCCAAGTACTTTACATGTATTATAACATAATCATCAAAACAACTCTTTTGATCATATCCTATGACTGCTCTTTTTTTTTTATAGATGAGGTTTCTGAGACTTAGAGAAGGAAGGAAAAAGCCCACACGCTCACACAAGTAAATAGCAGAGCTCAGGTTTACACCTATAGGGAGGTAGAGAGGTGTGAAACAACACTGTATTAGGAAAGAATGTGAGAAGATCAGGAAATTTAAGACATAGTCTGAAACCAAATCATGGATTCTCTATGTTGAGTTAATGACTTTGAACTTCATCGAGGGAGATGAGTGACAAGATTATATTTGTATTCTAGGAAGATTATTTTGATATCATCATGAAGAATACATTGAGGTTGTTAGGAAATAACTGCAGAATTCTAAGCTGTAAGCAGTGAGTGCTGGAAATAAAGCAGTGGTGGAAGTGAGGAAAGAGAGACAGATTTTTTAAATTAATTAAGTTTTGAAATCAACAGCACTTCGTTTCCAGTTAGCAAAGAGAGTAAGTTAAAGAACAGAATCTGCTAGACTTCAAATTTCTGGCTTGGGAAATTCGATGGATGGATGGATTCACTAGGTAACCTAAATACCACAAGTATTTGCAAAGAAGATGATTCTTAAATTCTTACAATATTATATCCTAACATGACAATATTTTTCCTAGAATATCAATGTACTTACTACTTAAAGATCTTTGTACATGGTTTCAGTTTGAGCCAGGGTTCCTGTTTCCATTGTTCCATTTCTTTCCATGTTTCAATATGCTGTAGACCTTACTTCCTTGTTTTCTTCCAATCTTTCCCCCTTTTCTACTTCAAGAGTTAGAAGGAAATTTTCTGACAAGTCATCTCTCCTTGGGTATCAGTTATCTATTACAGTGAGATAAATATGCTGAAAACAAAAGATTACATAACAATGGACATTTACTATGTTATATAGTTTCTGTCAGTCATGAATTTGGGAGCAGCTTAGCTAAGTGGCCTGGCTTGGCTTTTTTCATAAGGATGCTATCAAAATGCTGGCCAGAGCTGCTGTCATCAGAGGGCTTATCTGGGGTTGGAGGACCTACTTCCAAAATAGCTCACTCACATGGCTATTGGCAGGTGGCCTCAGTTCCTTACAATGTGAATCTCTCCATAGGGCTGCTTGACAGGGTATTGTTGTGACATTGGCAATTGGCTTCCCCCAGAGCAAGAGAATAAGCATGGAAAAAGCTATAATGTCTTTTATAACCCAGTCTTAGAAGTCACATACCATTACTTCCACCATACTCCAGTCTTTAGAAGTGAATTACTACATCCAATCCACAACCGAGGAGAAGCGAGATAATGTACTTTAGTTAATAATAATGTATCAATACTGGTTAAATGGGGGAGAACTGAGACAAAGGCAAGAGGTTATATGGAAACTTGCTGTACTGTTTGTTCATTTTTTTGTAAACCTGATATATCTTAAAAAATAAAATCTAATAATTTTTGAAAAGAAAATTAGACAGTCTGGATGAAAAAGACAACTCAATTTTTATAGCAAGTGAATAAATATCAAATATAAGGAGAAGGAAGGAAGGAAGGAAGGAAGGAAGGAAGGAAAGAAGGAAGGAAGGAAGCGAAGGAGGGAGGAAGGAAATGAGGGAGGAATCATAGTTATCTTTCTAAAATTTTTAAAATGTCTTCCTCTTAACTAATTTCTGTACCATCAACACCAGACTGTGATAATTACATATTTTTTATATTTGATCAAAATATTATTTTATAAGACACTCTGAGATCTAAAGGAGATTCTACTAGACCAGAGGGTATTTTTGTGATTCACTGCCTTGAGTAGCTTTCTGTCTCTCATCACTTCATAATAAAAGAGAAACATACAACTTGGTAGTTAACAAAGCTCTGGATTCAGGCTAAATGAGTTTAAACCTGGTTCCATCACTAATTAACTGTGTGATGTCAGGTAATTAGTCTTAGGCATATAGTAAGCATTTAGTGTTTTGCCTTTAAAGCCTCAATATTAATGAGAATGAATAAAATGATCCAGTTTAAATTTCCTAAGTATATCTTTCCTAGGATATTTCTAACAGATTTTCATCAATATTGTTCCCATTTAGAAAATCCCTCTTTACTTCAAACTGAAACCTTCCACTTCACATCTCTCAGGTTCTCTGTAAAAGTAGTTTAATTTTTAATCTCCATCATCCTACTTTGTTACATAACAGAAAATTGGAAGTACCTATTTTTCTTCAGTTTGGCCAACATGGGGGCAAGTTCAGTGCAGCAGGATCTGCCTGAGCAAAGTCACTGAACCCAAACCCCACAAATGCTGCACCATGAAGCTACAGAAATGGTGACCTTAGGAAAGCCATCCCCAGAAAGGCGATAGAAAATTAAATTAAGATCATATTTCAGAAAATATGCTTTTTAGAACAATGATACCTGCAATCTCATATATTACATTCAAAGCTTCCTTCCTTTGATGATGTCCTGAGCTCAAATCCCTGAGAAGCTTGACTATGAAAGGCAACACATATTCCCAAAATGAGGTCTTTCTATTTCAATTTTCTAGTTGTAGCAACTCTGAATCCACAAGTTTCAGTGATGGTTATTAGTATATATATGACATTAGTTGTACTCTCTTTTTTCCACTGTCACAGAAACTTAAGATTTTCCCCTTTCCATGACCAGCCTTGCTTTCATTAACTTATCTACTGTGCCTTTGAGAAATCTTAAATGATTGAGGCAAAAAGGGAGGAAATAAATTTCTGCCTGGTGACACTTATGATTCTAGGCCCAAAGACAAGGATTATTTTATTTTATTTTATTTTATTTTGTTTTATCATTTTCTTTTACTTATTTTATTTTTAGATACAAAGTACTGAAAACCCAAGAGCTATTAATTGATAATGTCTCTGTCACACATAAACCTAATTTGCTTCTATTAACTACTTACACTAATAACATAAATCACAAAGGCCATTTATTCCTTCATCTAAAATATGATTGATTAGATTTCTATCTCTGCATGATATTTTTTAATGCCAGATATGCATGTTACTTTTCTGGAGCACTCAAAATAGCTTAATAATTCTCTGCAAACTGAGTTGCCAAAGCTGCACTAGAATTTTGATGTTTCCATTAATAAAAGATACATGCCTGCAGGAGGTACAGATTTGTGATCTCAGGATCCAGAGTTTAGGGTCAAAGGGAAAATGGCTTGCATCTGTACAATGATTAAATGTATGTTCAGAAAGAGGAACTCTAAAGTGTCTATACAGATCTAACAAGACCTATTTGGACCTGGGGCTTGCCCCTGCAGGGTGTTTTTTGATAGCTTTATCTATGTCAGACACTGGGGCTCTATCCATTCTCACTTGTCAATATGCCATGATAGCTTCAGAGCTGGAAACAGGGAGATGATGGGCCACACGAAGAGAAACCTGAAAGTCAGGGAACCATTTCACCAACTCCCTACATAACCTAACCAAAATGCAATGTCAGAAAAAAAAGAGACAAATCAAATGTCAGAAAAAAAAAATTAAAAGGATGCCAATCAAGCCTAAAAATGGAATCCGTAATTAAAAGAACTTAAACTTCTCAAAAGAAAAACTGAAGTAAACATACTTAAGAATCAAATATTAGTCCTAAACATCTGCCTCCTGGATAGTGTAGGAGAGAGAGCACCATGAAAAGAGAACTGAAAATAAATAGAATCTAGCAATACTGTGTTTCCATGAAGGCTTATTGTGCTTTTGAAAGTCATTTTAACAAAAACCTGCCAATTCATACAATCTAGTCTTTATTTGTTTTAATCAATACAATTTTTATTATGCCCTTTCCATGCATAAAGCACTATGCTAGATGTAAAAGAAAAACAAGAGTCAACTGAGTACTGATCTTTTTTTTGTGTGTGTGAATTAAAATGGATTTATTTTTGTTCTTCTAAAAACAGATACTAATTGTAAATATCTAGAAAAAATATGCCAAAAACTGTAAATACTGTCTAGAAATAACCACTATTAACATCGTGGGATATATTATTCTAGTCTCTCAAATATATAAACATGAAAATGTTATATATGTGTCTCTATATAAACATGTATATTATAAAAGGATATGCTTATATACTTATAACTAATATGTAATATTTATATATACATGCATACACTCATGTACACACTGAAACATATAGCATTAGTTTGTTAGGGCTACCATAACAAAATATCACAACTGGGTGACTTAAACAATGGGGATTTATTTTCTCTAAATTCTGGAGGCTAGAAGTCCAAGATTAAGGTGTGGGCAGGTTTATTTCTTTCTGAGTCCTCTCTTTTGGCTTGTAAATGGTTTCTTTCTCACTTGTGTCCTTACATAGCCTTCTCTGTGCATACCTGCTTCCTTGGTGTTGCTTTATCTGCGCAAATTTCCTCTTCTTATATGTCAGTCAGATTGGGTTACCCTAATGGTCTCATTTTAATGTAATCGTGTCTTTTAAGGTCCTATCCCCAAATATATTCACATTCTGAGTTTGGGGGATTAGAACTTCAAAATATGAATTTTGAGGGGACACAGTTCTGCCTAAAACATACATACATAAGTATGTACATACAGAAAGAAAGAGGGAGATTTCTATTTTCATATCAAATGAGACCCTGTTAGGCATCCAGATTTATAATGTGCTTGTTCATTATCCATTGATATATTTTTTGTCATATATAATTAATATGACTATGTAATAGGTTATTGTTTGAATTTAAATTTAAATCAATTTACTAAATTGCTATTATTCAACACTTAGATTGTTTATGATTACTTAATACATATGATTACTTAATACATATAAATTATCTATCTATCTAAACTCTATATTAAACCTACATGTACATTCATTTGGACTTTTGAAGGGATTGTTTCTTTAGGAGAAATGACTGTAAATGGAATTGCTGGATTAAAGGATATGCACATGATACTTATTTTTTTTAATGTTTTTATTTATTTTTTGAAAGAGATCATAAGCGGGGGACGGGCAGAGGATCTGAAGTGTATTCTGCTTTGACAGGCTGACAGCAGCAAGCCCGATGTGGGGCTCAAACTCAAGAACTATGAGATCACAACCTGAGCTGAAGTCGGATGTTCAACCGACTAAGCCATCCAAGTGCCCCATAATATATATTTTTAAATAACTCTTTAGAAAGTTTTTATTAATTTTCAAAAGAAGTTTGAGTACTTTCCAACATCCTGATTATACTATTAGTGTTTATTTTCATCTTTGAAAATAAGATAGGTAGAAAATATTACCTTGGTTTTGTTTTATTTGCAATTATTTGCTTACTATTGAATCCAAGCATCTTTTTTTGTTTATTGTCCATTTTAATTTATTAATTTTTTAATTCCATGCTATATCTTTCGCCCAATATTCCATTAGGATGTTCCTTTTTTCCCTATCAACTTGAAAGAAATGTTCACATATCAGAATTAGCCATTGGCCTATAGAAACTAGATTTTTTTTCAGATTCGTGGTTAGCTTTCCATTACTGTTTTATAGTGGTTTTCTGACATTATAAATTTTTTTTATCTCCTGCTTTTATTTAAGGTTTTTGTTGTCAATTTATGAACATTTCCCTATGGTTTTACAGTTGGCCATGCATAGAAAGGCCTGACCCCACGGGAAAATTGTATATTCACCAATTTGCATCAAGTATTTTATGGATCTTTTTTGGTAGTTTTCAATTTAGTTACAGTTAAAGTATGACATAACAATGTAATATTGCCCATAAAATATGGTTAGCTCATTTTGTTAAATAAATAGTTCACTTTTTACTTAATGATTTGATGTGTCATAGTATTATGCCTTATAATACTATATGCATATTTTAAGTTAATTTATTTATTTTTGAGAGAGAGAGAGGATGAGCACGATTTGGGGAGGGACAGAAGGAGAGGGAAAGAGAGAATCTCAAGTAGGCTCACATTGTTAGTGCAGAGCCTGACAATGGGCTTGAACCCATGACAGTGACACCATGACCTGAGCTGAGATCAAGAGTAGGACGCTTAAACAACTGAGCCACCCAGGTGCCCATATAATACAATATTTTAATACTATAGTACATATGGCCTGATGGTTCATATACTATATTTTTATCTATACTTGTCTTGATTTACCTTACCATTATAGTCTGGTTCTAATCTAATCTACTAGAAAAATGTCTATTTATTATAACTTCATAATATGTTTTAATATGTGAAAGGATAAATTATTATTTTTTCAAAACTTTCCTAGCCATATTGTTTCATATGTATTCTTTAAGATTAATTTAAGAATTATTTTATCAAAATTAAATCATACCAAGAGTTTAGTTTAATTTTTAAAGATTTCAACATTTAAATTATTTACTCTCATCATCCAGGAAAATAGCATGCCACTTCTTTTATTCGGCTTTTATTCTATGACACCCAGTAGAGTTTCATAATTACATGTCTTATATGTCTTTTATTAAATTTATTCTTGAATAATTTATAGATTATTTGTTATTGTGGATATGTTTATTTTTCAATTGTATTTTCTAATGTATATAGGAAAGCTATTATGTCTTGGTATCTTTACTAAATAAATGATTACCTATTCAAATTTTTATTAGTTCAGATGATTTTGTAATTGATTATCTTATGCTTTCTACAGTATCAAAAAATAGTAACTAATGGCAAGTTCATTCCAAAGTGAATGGATTCTTATTTCTTTTTATTTTCTTTTTATAGTTGTTAGGACTTCCAGAACACTGTTGGTTGTAGAGGCAAGAGCAGGCATTGGTAGTTCTTGTCATTAACAGAACATCCTTTTACTGTACCTTCATTCAGCATGACATCTGCTCTTGGTTCAGATAAAACATCTTAACTATACCTAGTTTACCATCGATTTGGTTTTTAAAAAATTTTATGGGAATGGATTCTAAATGGTTGTCATGGCAAGTTTCCTGAAGAAAACCACCAGCCTTATAGGATTGGCTTTTTATGAGTCCACACACGAGGCTAAGAATATTATACACAAAGGTTCTTGAGGTTCTTGAGCAAATTCCTAAAAATGTAGCATATAGAAAGTATACATAACAGATTACAAATGAGAAGCCTAGTATAGTTAAAATGGAAACAATTAGTTTTTTTGTGTGTTTTCTTGTTTTTTTTTTTTAACGTTTACTTATTTTTGAGACAGAGAGAGACAGAGCATGAATGGGGGAGGGGCAGAGAGAGAGGGAGACACAGAATTCAAAGCAGGCTCCAGGCTCTGAGCCATCAGCCCAGAGCCCGACGCGGGGCTGGAACTCACGGACCGCGAGATCGTGACCTGAGCTGAAGTCAGATGCTTAACCGACTGAGCCACCCAGGCGCCCCAAAATGGAAACAATTGTTAAGAAATTAGAAGAGCAGCTTCAGGGTGGCCACCTGATTCTTCAGGCTGAAAATGAACTCGATCTGGCAAAAAAAATGATACAGTGGAAACCATGGGAAACTTTAGTTTTCAGAAAAGCCTCTTGCTAACCAATGGAAATGGTCAGTATAATCATCATTAAATGACTAGTGTGTTATATTTTTTAAAAAATGGATGCTGAATTATAACTAATGTTTGTTTGTTTGTTAATTGGTCATGATGGCCATGAATTTTTCTACTAATATGAGGAATCACATTACTGTATTTGCCAGTATCTAATAAGACTTACATTCTTGGACTAAGTAAAAATTATTATGCATAATCTTCTTTTCTTTTGTCTTCTGTTATTTTTAATTAAGGCAATATTTGATACATGTAAACAAACATAAGCAGCATATGCATAAGTTATAAAACATAACTTCTAAAAACACTCTCAAGAAATTTCCACCCAGGCTAGGAATAAGAACATTTTCAATGTCTTATATATCAGTGCCCTGTCTGTCCTACCAAGCCAACCAGTGTCTTGAATTACATTATGTGCTACATTCTTCAAGCACACTATCTGGTTGAACATGCTAATGATTTTTTAGAGATGTTTTATCTATATTCATATGGGAGTATAGTTTATACTGTTCTTTTCTATGCTTTTGTAGCGATGTTTAGAAGTATCAAGCCTCAGGAAATTGAAAAGCTTTCAATATTATCCTAATATAAAATTTATCTGTTCCTTGAATTCCTGGTAGAGCTCATTTTTAAAACCAAAGTTTTGGGAATAAATTCTTTTGTGACTTGTCTCATTCTTTATAGTTTCTATTCTAAGAAGTACTTTACTTTGTTATGGTTTGTCTTGTTTGGGGGTTTTCCTTTTAACTCTTATTGCTTCACTTTTAGTGATTCATATTTCATACATACCACACCACACACACACACACACACACACACACACACACACAAATATGTTAGACCAAAATTCAAATTAATATTTGTTTTTCATTAATGATGTCTATGTAGTCTAATTCCTAATGTCTGAACATGAATTTCATTTGGCTTTTTTGTTAGGTTTTCTCACTCTGGAGTTGAATTGTCAATTTTATTACAGTCTTCTTAATAAAAAAGAGGTTTTTTGTTTGTTTGTTTGTTTATTTGTTTGTTTTAGGCAAGGAGATCCTATAGATTGAAAGTAATAAAGGTTGCTGTAATGTCAAAAAATTTTTTTAATATTTATTTATTTGTTTTGAGAGAGAGACAGAGAATGCAAGTGGGGTAGGGACAGAGAGAGAGGGAGGGAGAAGCCCAAGCAGGCTCCACAATGTCAGCATAGAGCCTGACTCGGGGCTCAAGCCAATGAACCGCAAATCATGAGCTGAGCTGAAATCAAGAATCAGACACGCAACCACTGAGTCATCCAGGTGACCCAGTCTCCTTTTTAATTGATTAAATATCTTGTTTTTATTGTTTTATTCCTTTTTAGCAAATTGTTCTCTCTTGGTTCTGGAGTTGATCCTTAGCAGTAAGGCCCTTTATTCAAATTATTATCAAAAACTTTAACTCAAGAGAAAAAAAAAAAAGGTAGCATTTTGCTGGTATAAACAAAATGGAGATCTAGAATCACACAGACAAGAGAGACTGATAACAAATGCTAAAGATTATAGTATATACTGTTTTCATTGCTGTGAATTTTTAAATGACATGAAATGTTGGTTTTTGTTTTCTCATTGAACCTGTCAATATGCATTTAAAGGGTGTTTAAAAATTATTTTCCAAGGAAACTGTGTTTTAGCTTTTAGCTGTGTTTGTATAGCTTTGTTGCACTCTACAGTCTGTTAAACAGACTGCAATTCTGACTAGGTTAGTCTGTGTGAGATTGCTTTGTGGCTTGTGAAAACAGTAGTTTTGTATGTTTCAAACAACACTTTGGGGAATGTATTCATGTTTTCCTTATTACCAATTTTTATAAATACCTCATAAATACTTAAAAATAACATTGTTTTTGAGGCACCTGGGTGGCTCAGTCAGTTGAACACCTGACTCTTGATTTCAGATCAGACCATGATCCCAGAGTTGTGGGATTGCGCCCCATGTTGGGCTCCATGCTGAGTGTGGAGCTTGCTTAAGATTTCTCTCTCTCCCCTTCTGCCCCTTTCCCTACTCATGTGTTCTCTCTCTTTCTCTAAAAAATAAAAAATAAAAAAATAAAATGTGTTTTCTTTGTGAAATATATAACCTGCATGTTTATTAAAAAATGCTCAACATCACTCATCATCAGGGAAATACAGATCAAAACCACAGTGAGATACCACTTCACACCTGTCAGAATAGCTAACATTAACAACTCAGGCAACAACAGATGTTGGCGAGGATGTGGAGAAAGAGGGTTTCTTTTGCATTGCTAGTGGGAATGCAAACTGGTGCAGCCACTCTGGAAAACAGTATGGAGGTTCCTCAAAAAATTAAAAATGGAACTACCCTACGACCCAGCAACTGCACTATTAAGTATTTATACAAGGGATACAGGTTTGCTGTTTTGAAGGGACACATGCATCCCAATGTTTATAGCAGCACTATCAACAATAGCCAAAGTATGGAAAGAGCCCAAATGTCCATCGATGGATGAATGGATAAAGAAGATGTGGTGTGTGTGTATACAAACACACACACACACACACACACACACACACACACACACAACAATGGAGTATTACTCAGCAATCAAAAAGAATGAAATCTTGCCATTTGCAACTACGTGGATGGAACTAGAGGATATTATGCTAAGTTAAACTAGTCAGTCAGAGAAAGACAAATATCATATGACTTCACTCATATGAGGACTTTAAGACACAGAACAGATGAACATAAGGGAAAGGAGGCAAAAATAATATAAAAACAGGGAGGGGGACAAAACATAAGAGGCTCATAAATATGGAGAATAAACAGAGGGTTGTTGGAGGGATTGTGGGAGGAGGATGGGCTAAATGGGTAAGGGGCATTAAGGAATCTACTCTTGAAATCATTGTTTCACTATATGCTAACTAACTTGGATGTAAATTTTAAAAAAAATAAAAAATAAAAAAATAACCCCCCCCAATTAATTTAATTAACCATATTATTCCGATGCTGTATAACAGGGGCTTTTCAACTTCTAGCCACAAACTCCTGCTTGCTATATAAAATTGTACAGTGTCTATAATTTCAAAAATTTATACTTACCATTAATTTTATTCTGCTAATACTGCAATTTATTTTGAAATTTTAGAGAACACTTAAGGAGAGTGTGAAATTTTTATGTTTATAAAAAGGGAGAATTGTTTTTTTTAAACCATGAGAATGATTACTTAATAACTATTTTTGGCTACTTAATTGGTAAAGTATAAGACAAATATGTTATACCTTCTTACTTTGAGATCTTATAGTTTCTCCTTATGTTTATATGGGTTATTTCTTTTAATATGGTATAATACTTCAGGTTCATAGTGATACATTTTTGCTCATCTTTATTCTAAACCATATATTCTATCTCAAGATAACATTCTTTTCTCCCATTTAATATGTGTCTATTTTGAATTCTTCTTTGTCTGATGTTGATATTGCTTATCTGCTTTCTGTTGGTTTTCATTAGCTTGATATACCCTATGTTTTCAACATTACTCTTTCATTTTTGTTGAAGAGTGATGCCTTAAAGATAGAATAAAAATGAACTTTTTTCTATTAAAGTCCTTGTTTTTCAAGAGTAATATATTTTACTTACATTTGTTTTAATAATTGTATTCTTATTTCAGTCTTCTCATGTTTTTTTTTTTTTAATTTTTTTTTTCAACGTTTATTTATTTTTTTGGGACAGAGAGAGACAGAGCATGAACAGGGGAGGGGCAGAGAGAGAGGGAGACACAGAATCGGAAACAGGCTCCAGGCTCTGAGCCATCAGCCCAGAGCCCGACGCGGGGCTCGAACTCACGGACCGCGAGATCGTGACCTGGATGAAGTCGGACGCTTAACCGACTGCGCCACCCAGGCGCCCCTCATGTTTTTTTTTTAAATGTCTTTATTTTTTTGTATTTTTTCCATATTAATTCATTAGATCATTCAAGATATTTATTAAGCACCTGTGTGCCAAATATCATTGCCCAGTTAATTTGTCCTTCCCCTAATTATAACTGTAATAGTAATAGTCAAAATTTATTAAAGGTTTCCATAAAATAGATACAGTCTCTAAATTTCAAGCTACATTAACAGATTTAATACTTACAGCAGGTAAGTTGGTACCATTGTTATACCCATTCCAAAGAGGAAAAAAGTGATGTAAAAAAAAATTCAAGGGGTGCCTGGGAGGCTCAATTGGTTAAGCATCAGACTTTGGCTCAGGTTATGATCTCTCGGTTCATGAATTCAAGTCCCTCATTGGGCTCTGCACTGGTGGTATGGAGCCTGCTTGGGATACTTGCTCTCTCTCTCTCTCTCTCTCTCTCAAGATAAATAGACATTATATGTATATATACACACACACACACACACACACACATACACACATATATGTGTGTATGTGTGTGTGTGTGTGTGTGTGTGTACACACATATATATTCAGAGACTACTCAAGGTAGGGAGTTCTGTAAGTGGTGGAGTCAGGAAATGGAACCGGATAGTCTGACTCCAGAGCTCTCTGATTTGGAAATTTTTTTTTCTATTTTCATTCCACTGGCTATTCCATCTTTAAGTGTATTTTCACTTATATTTAGCAACATGAAAATGGAACCAAATTTGTGTTTATTCTCTTAAAATTTCCATCACTATATTTTCTCCTAAGAGTCTGGGTCCAGCTCACCACCTTGTAGACTCTAAACTCCATACTCAGTCTTTTCCACCACCCACCTGGCACACAATAAATACTTGTGAATATTACATAGATGAATAGCCATCCATATTTACCTATTTGGTTTTGTGAGATATCCAATTTGTTCTTCATTGCTTCTATTGAGTTACTTCTTAAATGTTGGTCATCTTCTATTACTCTATATATTTTCACATCAGTCCATTTTGATAAAGTTAAAACTGTCACTTGAATCTCAGTATTTTTCCTATTCTCTTTAGGAAGAACTATGTTTCTGATTCACTTGAATGATTTCTCTTTTTAGAATATATCCCATATATATGGATCTGAGAATAGAATATCTCATGATTTCACTTTATATGATTTGAGTAAATATTTGAAATTTTTTATCATTATTGAAAAAGAAACAACAGAAAATCTAGACAAGCTATTTTTAACCAATAGCTCTCGCTAAAATATGTGTAATTTCATTAAAAGAATGTTACTTAGTTTTGTTTAAACAGAACCACATAAATGTATCAATGATGCTATAAAATATTTTTCCCTTAAGTATTTACTATTCCACAGCTTTAGAAAATCTGATTTATATATAAGAAAATGGAAAGGAGTACCAAGTAATTAAAATGCAAGAATTGCCTCTGCAGTCAGCAATCACACGCCACCACAATCCACATCAGTACACATATACGAGGCCACAATCTCCTCACCTCATGGAGATATTCTGCGTAGCCATTGTATACACCGTGACAATATTCTCTTCTGTTGATTTTTTCCCAATGCATGAAAAGTACATTATTGGCTCTTTTTCTCCTTCTCAATGACATGTCATTATTTGCTCAGTGTTTCATATGGGTTTTAGGAACTCTATAGCTAGAATATTTTTGTTAACTAGACAAAGCACATGGCTCTTTTCAAATTGCAGGTTAAGTATCCTGTTTGGGGTGGGTACAGAAAGAACAGGCAGAGAAATGCCCTCTTGGCTGGAAGAAGGGAAAAGAATTGAGTACACATTATAAAAGCAATTATTCCCTTTGCTGTAGAGTATACAGAGAGAAAAGTAAGAAGGCCAAAGAATTACTAAAAAGGAATTTGCTGCTTCAGTGACCCTGTTAGATACCTGTTAAGACCTTTTGCTTCCTCCATCATTTCTAACTAAATCTCAGCAAAAAAGAGAAATCTAAAGAAATGGTGGGAATTATGTTAGAACTGGGCATTTTCTTCTTCAGTGTCACTGTAGCTGTTATTCCCTGGCAGCATAATTGTAACTAATTAGAATCTAGTTACATACAGAGACAGCATTAAAACTCTTTGCTTATTTTTTCTCCCTTGATGGTCACAGTTTGTGCTTATATCTGTTCAGGGCAGGGGAAGTTTCAGTTCTACAATCACTTTTCAAGTTTAGTTTTATCTGTTTATTTTTTATTCCAAATAATTTGCACAGATTTTGACATTTCGCTGCGGACTCCATGAACCACTTTCAACACTCACTGCCAGGTTAACCACTGAGTCCACTCAAGGCAGGATAAAGCACATCTATTACCCCAGTAGCTCTAATTGCAGGATAGCCAGAGGGTATCCATTTGGTCTATAATTAGGTCATTTCTCTCTCATCCCCTGCAAGTGTGTATAATTATAAATTAATTTAAAATCCCACTGTGAGAAAAGAAATTCGCTGTAATATAAAGGAAAGACAAAAGCTGCAGGAAGTATATCTTTAAAAACATTTTTTGGCATTTCCTTCAAAACTGATCCTTAAACCGGGTTTTCATTCTACTATTCATTTTCCTAGCTAGGAGCTTCATCATTGTGCATTTAAATTGTGGGTCAATTTAAAGTTCTACTGCAGCTTTAAGGTTTTGATGCTTCCTGCAGAATTTACATTAGCAGATCAAACCTATTCTTTGGGGGAAAAAAAAACTCATTGAGAGGCCAGTCTCTGAGTGATGCTTAAAGGTGTGGCTCTGTGCAGGCCCTGACACGATAACTTGTTATGTTTGGCATTCTCTCTAGGTGCCACATGTTGGCCCTTTTAACACTTGCCTTTCTGTTTTCACAATAAAAATGTTATGTGTTATACTAGGGAAGATGAAACATTAAAAACAAAAACTGGTTCACACTGCATACTGCAGTAGCTGTTCTTTTCATCTGTTTGGCTAAGCTGCTTCTGTTTTCCAAAACCATGGCTAAATGTATTACCCTGCACACTTTAGAGAGATGGTACAGGTGAAAACATGCATGTCTGACAACAGGATAACCTCAACCAAGCTATTGAGTCAATGTTTTGACTTGCTAGACTTCTTGTTTCTGTCAGGAAATCAGTCTCTTTTGTAGACTTGGGGGAAGTGTGGCAGGTGGTGCCTAAGCCAAGACAGTGTGCGTAAAACCTAAACTACATGTGTGACTTTTTTATTTCCTAAACACTAAAAAATGAGAGAGTAAGCAGGAGACAAATGTTCTGCCATCTGAAGAAGAGGTATTGTATTTGTGTAGTTTCTCTAAGAATATCCTGCTTAATTAGAATCACTATAGAAATGTGGAACATTTGTTTTTCAAAAAATAATTATTTTACTGTTTTGCAAAGATCCTTACCTGCTTCTTACATTACTATCCATTTAGAGGATAATAATAATAACACTTCACACTTACACACTGTTGTAAATTCTTAGCATTCAATACACCCTACAAAGTGTATACAAAGAAAGTGAGACAAGGAGTTTAAGAAATATGATAAAGGCCTACCCAGGAGGCCACTGGAACTCAGGCACTCAGTTTTGAGAGTGCTGCTCTAACCACACAATGCCATACCAGTGTAATAGGAGTAAAGCATGACCAGCCAGATGCCACACTCTACATGACATGGGAACCTGAAAGGGCAGGAAAGCATTTGACTGGTACTCTGCAAGTGCTCACCAACTATTTTATGGACTTAATATGGCAGCATCTTCTTAAATCTAGTGATACTATATGGTCAAGTTTGCTATACAAAAGATTATCTCTATCCAGAGAATAGCTAAAGATATATCATACCACCAGGGAATTCCATACTTAAAAGCTGCAGAAACTACTTCTGATACAACCAAGTCTAGTTTTAATTTGTGTTTATTTGGCAACCAAATGAAAGTAGAGAATGGAATGCTACTGAAACCATTCCCATCATCAAAGGCTTTAAACTCTCAATAAGATATTCTCTCATAAAAATAAGCATAAGGAGGATTTTAGCAAACACAGAGGGGAAAAGTTTTGTTTTCAGAAAGTCATAGTTCTTCTATTGTTTGAAATTTTAAAGACATTTGGATTCAATTAACAAATAACACTGAATTTTGAATTTTATGAGAAGCTAATCATCCTAATATATGTCCTTCAAAACAGGTGAGAGCAAACTTCTATTGTAAAGGGCCAGATGGCAAATATTTGGGGTTTTTTGGGCTATATGGACTCTGTCACACCTTTTCTGTCATTGCAGCACAAAAGCTACTGTAGATGGTAGTTTTTTTTTTAAGTTTTTTTTTTTTTTGAGAGAGAGAGAGAACAAGCAGAGGAGAGCCAGAGAGAGAGGGAGAGAGAGAATCCCAGGAAGGCTCTGCACTGACAGCATGGAGCCTGATGTGGGGCTCAAGCTCATGAAGCGTGAGAACATGACCTTAGCAGAAACCAAGAGTCAGATGCTTAACTGACTGAGACTCCCAGGTGTGCCCATAGGTGACATATTAATAAATAAGTGGGACTGTATTCCAATAAAACTTTATTTACAAAAACATTTGGTTGGCCATATTATGCATGCAGGATGTAGTTTTCCAATTCTAGAATTATAACATAGGAAGATCATGTATAATTTTTACTTATCTTCTAGCAAATAATAATATATTTATAAATCAAATTATTTTTCCAACATGATAATAAATTCTAAACAAGACCATTTCTATATTTAAAAAACTCCCATATTTTACCCAATAGTATAATACTTCTGCAATTGTCTTCTAACTCCCATGTACTCACCATGGATTATATTCCTCTATTTCAATAAATTGATATTCAGACCCAGCCAAAGTTCTAGAAAATTAAGGGAAGCTCTCTAATCTTATACATAGCTGTGAGATCTGAGCCAACACTAGGTACTATATTTTACTTCGTAAGCATCAACAGCAGCATGGCCCATGACTCCATTGAACATCACATGGCAAAACAAAATTACTGACAGCCAAGTGTGTGGCAACCAGTGATTCTGCATCCCTTTTCATCTGTCTGCTCCCTTCCTGATGAAAATATGCACATTTTTAGTATCCAAACCAAGTTCTGGAACTAACCAAACTAAATAGATTCATTAAGCCAATGCATTTTTTAGAATTCTTCCTGGAGAGAGAACAGACAGGAATGAAGTAGTAAAAGTGCCTGGCATAAGTGAACTTGATCTTTTGTCTATAATTAGCTTTAGATTTGGGATACCCACTTTTCCTGTCCTCCATAAATGGTTAAGAATTTAATGACTTCTTAATGAATAAATGTGTTTGTTGAACAAATTTATTGGACATGGCCCTGCTTTATATCTAAGATAAATCTTACTTTTTAGTAAAATATTTTTAGACAACTGGAAAGATTTATAAATGACACAATGAAATTATCTTTTTAGGATCACTGAATGAAGGGCCTCAGTTTTTTTCTAACTAGATGCATTACTAAAGCAATCATTTCTGAATATAAACTATTCAAGTATACAATATGCCCAATTTGTTCTCAAAATGACTGATTGATCTCAGAATTGTTTTTCTCCTTCTCCTTCTTTTTCTCTCCAATGCAGATAGAGTGCCATTTTCCTATGGACACCTCAGAGTGTCTATTCATCTCAAATTAAATCACCAAATTCTTGAAAGAACTAGGTTTTGTTAAATCATATAATCAGTACTTTTAGGGCACTAGAAATAATTTTTAAACAAACATAAATTCTAATGATTCCCAAAGGGTAGGAAACAAGACCAGATATCTTTGTGATTTTCTCCTGGTGCTGGTTAACTTCTCATGTGTCCTCAGATTTGGGGCAATTCTCTCTGGAGGATCTCTACAAAGGTTTCGCTGCCTGTTAACACTAAAATGTCCACCTCAGTCCTCATCTATTTGCCCAGATAGGTCAAAGTCACAGCAGCTCAGGAAACCCAAGAGTCTTGGAAACTCTGCAAATATAGCAAGGTGCTCCTTAGTCTGTTGGGAATGAAACAGAAATCTGGCAGAAGGTCAGGAGAATTCATTAGCTAGGCAGTGCAACACAGCCACTGTGAGGCAGAAAGTGGATTTAGAGCAAAAGGCTAATTACTCCAGTACCCGGTTCAATCTCCTGCTAGATTTACTGCTAATTAATTTTCTCTTCATTTTTACCTATCCAGCCAGTGAATCAGGAGCTATGACTCACTTTCTGCTATTCCTCCTGTAACCATCACTAGTTTCTGCTCCATTAGCAAATTGCCTCTTGAGTTTCTCTTTTCTAAAGGTTGGTTGCCTGGGCGATCTCATGGTCTTGACCTTGGGAAGGCCTTTGAGCAAAAGGACTTAGGGCAATCAGCTGCAATGATTTAAAAACAACAAAATGGGGATATAATAATGAAGAAGGGGGGTTGCTACTTTTTTCTTTTGCTTCTCTCATAAGGAAAGAAAATTGTTTTTTCATGATTCTTATATTTTTCCTATTTCCTAAAGAGTTTATGTAAAGAAGGCATAATTTCTAGGACTGGTGCTGGTCAGGGAAGTAAATGCCTGTGAATAACCACACAGAGCATATGGACAGCATTGAATGGAGAAAGAGAGAAAGAAAACAGTTTCAAATGCTTTTATTTAGATTTTATAAAGATTTATAAATATGTCTTATTTTAATCAAACATCAACACCCTTAAACACATAAGAATATAATGCAAGCCTGTGTTTATATGCACCATCTAGTGCTTCTAAAGAGTTGCTATCTACGAAAATAACCAGTGTGATACAAGTTTGCTATGCCAGAACTAAACAATGTTCCAATAGCACCAAATAGCAGCTTTCTATAAACCAAAAGGAAGCTTATTGACTGGTTTGTTTCAAAAAATTTATTTCCATAATGTGTCTTATGTGTTTTCTATGTGTTCCAAGATGACATAGAGCTTTACTATTAGCTTCATTTTGAACTGAATTAAATGAATATTTAGACATATGAGCTTTTCAATGGAAATATCATGGCTTTGAACCCAAGCTGTATTAAATATACTTTCTAGAGCTGAGGTCTGTGGATAAACACATATCAGTTATGAATTTTGGTTTAGAAGGAATTGGAAAATGGATCAGTAAATTAATAAATATAAGGTTATGAAAATATTGTAGAGGAAAATGAAAAGATGTTCATAAACTCCTAAATATTAAATACTGCCTATAGAAACAAGCTCTACAGACTGTTTATGGTGGCCCTTTATAACATGAACACTGTTCATGGCACCTCAATTCTTGCCATTCATTCCATGGGAACAGGTGGCTGAAGGCTTTCTACCTTGCCTAAGAATCAAAACCCTGTAGTAGTGGATAGGGTGACATTCTCATAGGTTTGCCACAGGTAATTTATTTGGGCTTATTTATTATACATCAGCTACTTCAATTGAATAAATCTAACTTCCTGAAGTAAATTTTTGTTTTTTGTTTGTTTGTGTGTTTGTTTTATTGCCATAGATGTCATTCTCAACACTTTTCTCTCCTGGAATCCTTACTGTATACTTCAGAAAGACATGGGTATCTTTGGAGAGGTAAACACGAAAATTTTGCAGGTTTTTTCTGTGAAATGAGTAATATATAAAATATTAAAGACATAGCCATAATGAAGGCAAACAACCATATGATTCAATACCCACTCTACAACTACCCAAACAAACTATTTCAGAATAAGTAAGCTAGGATGCCATGACTTTCATGAAATAATAATAAAAAAACATGATATCATCAAAATATCTACACATGACACCATAAAGTTTAAGTCTTAAGTTTTAGATGATTACATATAGTTGACATTTAATAACAATATTTTCAGATGCTATAAAATTATCTAGATTTGTCAATTCTAATATAACCTAATAAGATTTGTAGTGATGGTATCAATGGTATTTTGGAGATAAATAAATGAGTTCATAAATAATTGTTATGGCATCTTCATCACAACAATTTAGAAATGTAAATGGCCAATAAAACTACATTTTATATTAAGGATCCACTGAGTTCTGGCTTACTTCATGGGAGACCAGTTAGTATTTGGGAACAGAAAGGGGAGAAAGATGTGGAGGAAGTTGCTAATACATCCTACCAGTATCAAGAGACTCAAGAAAACTGCTATTATGAAGGCTGGGAGGAGTTCTAAGGAGGTTCTAAGGAGCTAAGAATAATCTTAGGCCACATCCAAAGATTATATCTGCTCTGAGAAAAACATTCATGGGATTTGGTTCTAGAATTGAGTGGATCCAAAATATTCATATTATTCAGATATTCATTCCAGAAGCTAAGAGATTTTAGAATACCTATAGAGTAGGTTGGAAATACAGTATAGGTTTCAGTTAGTGAAATATAATTTCACCCAGACTCCTTTACCCCTAATGAATCTTAACATTAAACATCCAACTAAATGTCATATCCAAGGTGAATTGTAAACATTTACATGATAGTTGTAAAGCATTCCTAGAAAACAACTGTAAACAAATTTGTCTGCTTTATTATCTATCCAAAGGAGAAAGTATTTAGTCCACAGGACATCGTTGGACCATGACTTAGCAGTTCTGATGCATAAAGAAAACAGTAGGCCTTGCTAGCTTCAGAAATTAAGTCATATGGAAATAAGAGAGATTTTAAAGTGCATTTTTCTCATAGACTAATGTTGGGTGTGCCATGCCTTAAATCCCTTCCCATGATGGAAAGCATACCCATGCTATGGCATCATGGGTAACTCATTTTATTTCTTGAGCTACATTTCTTCATCTGAAAAGCAGAAATGATGATAGTTAACTTTCAGTAAAGATTAAATAGGATAATGTATGACATATTGCCCAAGAAATAGTAGATAAGTAAGAATGTCCCACCAATATGTCTTCACATAATGGGGAGGGATATTATAACTGGGCAAGTTATACTTATATGTCAAAAAAGACTTTTATGAGTTTATTCAAAATATTTGTAGATGTCTAAGAAAATAATAATTTCTTTGAAATTAATTGCAACCTGCCCAGAGCTTAAACAGAGGATCTTTTAAATAAGAGAAAATCCAGCTTTGTAATAATATGGATTTATCTTACCATAAATAACTGAAATTAGCAAGAGAAATTATATACATATGTGGGCCTATTTTTCAAAAAAAAATGGAAATATAAATATTTGGTTAAATTTTGTTTTATTATTTTTTTAGTTTTTTTAATGCTTATTTATTTTTGAGAGAGAGAGAGAGAGAGAGAGCGCACAAGCAGGGGAGGGACAGAGAGAGAGGGACACACAGAATTCAAAGCAGACTCCAGGCTCTGAGCTGTCAGCACAGACCTGACACAGGGCTCAAACTCATGAGCTATGACATCATGATCTGAGCCAAAGTTGGACACTTAACCAACTGAGCCATCCAGGTGTCCCAAATTTTGTTTTATTATTTTAAATGAAATTGTCTCATTATCTCAGTATTTAGTGTGTTAATGAACACATCTACTATAAAAGACTCTTTCTAGGTTTTAATCATGACAACTAAAATGTTATTGTTCTTGATTATGTTAACTCCCTTTTGCTTTATTCTACCACTGTCACTACTGTGATTAATTTAAATAACTTGTAGAAACCATGGAAAATAAACTGAACTTGATGTCTTAATAATTTCTTAGAAAATTTTTAATAACCAAATATATTCAAAATTTCATTCCACTTTGTTGATTTACATTCTCACATTTTAAAAATAGATGTTCACTTTGTATTTCTAATCCTCCCACTTCGAGGTAAATCTGCCCTTGCCCATAAGTAGGGTGAGAAGCCATCTCCTTTTTTACATAACAAGAAGACATTTCACATACAAACATCTTACTTCTTTGTCTAAAATTATCCCCTAATGTTAAATTTTAGGCTGAATATTTCAGGCAGCTATGAAAGCAGAAAGGTTAGCTAAAAGGTATTACCTATTAAACCATCATGGGCCCTTTCTTGCCAAAGTATTGGACCTATGGGAATGGATATGGGAAGAAAGGAAGGAAAAACTAGCATTGGGTGTTGGAGGAATTCTTAAATCATGACACACACATTCCCGAAGGGAAGAGCAGAGCACAAAGTGGCTGGAAGAGCCCAAAGAAAACCTAGTCTACTTCACAATTTCATGATGGGCCAAAGCTGATCCTGCTGAAGTCCTTCCTTCCTGCAGCCCACAAAGTACCCTTTAATTTATATACCTGCTTCTTCTCAGGCAAGTGGGGGATTATGAGTGCAGCCTTTGCCTGCTTCCCTTTACCTACACTAATCTCACAGCTTGATGCTAAGACTAATTATTTGACTAGGATCGTAAATCCTAACAGTTACTGTGGAGTTAACATCATTGGAAAAATAGAACCATTTTGCTGAAGAAATCTATAACCTAGTTTGTGCTCAGCCTCTAGGCAATAAGAGTCAACTGACAATTCCAAGTAGTAGTGCCCACATTCTTCTTATAGAGCTTTAGGTAAGAAGCTTTAAAAGTTTCTTTTTTTCAGTGTTTTACTACTTTATTACTAGGAAAGCATTCTTTAAAAAAAATCTTTCTGGTACAATTTAAACCAATCCCTTTGTCTGGAGGTCAAGTAAAACCAGGTGAATTGCCTGAGAAAAAGTATAAACTTCATAGCTTTACAGACCATTCATAGTGTTGGGAAGATCCTTAGAGATCATTTAGTTCATCTCCCTTATTTTTCTTCTGGGGATTAAAATACAAGGTTATACAGTTACTTCACCAAATTCGAACAATCATAGATCCCCGTGAGCTTTAATCATATGCATTATAAATAATTCTAAGTCATTCATCCCTGGATGACAAGGCTTTCCCAGGAAAATAGATAAGCTCAAACAATATGAGTAGGTTTAGTCAAGAGTCAGACCACCTGGGTTCCAATGCTGGCTCTGACACTTACTGTTGAGACTTTAGGCAAGTTCACTTCATTTGCCCTTCAATTTCCTTATCTGTAAGATGGCATCAATGATAGCACTGACTTACAAAGATGTAATGAAGCTTTCGCTTTTTGCAGATGACATGATATTATACATGGAAAATCCGATAGACTCCACCAAAAGTCTGCTAGAACTGATACATGAATTCAGCAAAGTTGCAGGATACAAAATCAATGTACAGAAATCAGTTGCATTCTTATACACTAACAATGAAGCAACAGAAAGACAAATAAAGAAACTGATCCCATTCACAATTGCACCAAGAATCATAAAATACCTAGGAATAAATGTAACCAAAGATGTAAAGGATCTGTATGCTGAAAACTATAGAAAGCTTATGCAGGTAATTGAAGAAGATTTAAAGAAATGGAAAGACATTCCCTGCTCATGGATTGGAAAAATAAATATTGTCAAAATGTCAATACTACCCAAAGCTATCTACACATTCAATGCAATCCCAATCAAAATTGCACCAGCATTCTTCTCGAAACTAGAACAAGCAATCCTAAAATTCATATGGAACCACAAAAGGCCCCGAATAGCCAAAGGAATTTTGAAGAAGAAGACCAAAGCAGGAGGCATCACAATCCCAGACTTCAGCCTCTACTACAAAGCTGTCATCATCAAGACAGCATGGTATTGGCACAAAAACAGACACACAGACCAATGGAATAGAATAGAAACCCCAGAACTAGACCCACAAACATATGGCCAACTCATCTTTGACAAAGCAGGAAAGAACATCCAATGGAAAAAAGACAGCCTCTTTAACAAATGGTGCTGGGAGAACTGGACAGCAACATGCAGAAGGTTGAAACTAGACCACTTTCTCACACCATTTACAAAAATAAACTCAAAATGGATAAAGGACCTAAATGTGAGACAGGAAACCATCAGAACCTTAGAGGAGAAAGCAGGAAAAGACCTCTCTGACCTCAGCCGTAGCAATCTCTTACTCGACACATCCCCAAAGGCAAGGGAATTAAAAGCAAAAGTGAATTACTGGGACCTTATGAAGATAAAAAGCTTCTGCACAGCAAAGCAAACAACCAACAAAACTAAAAGGCAACCAACGGAATGGGAAAAGATATTTGCAAATGACATATCGGACAAAGGGCTAGTATCTAAAATCTATAAAGAGCTCACCAAACTCCACACCCGAAAAACAAATAACCCAGTGAAGAAATGGGCAGAAAACATGAATAGACACTTCTCTAAAGAAGACATCCAGGTGGCCAACAGGCACATGAAAAGATGTTCAGCGTCGCTCCTTATCAGGGAAATACAAATCAAAACCACACTCAGGTATCACCTCACGCCAGTCAGAGTGGCCAAAATGAACAAATCAGGAGACTATAGATGCTGGAGAGGATGTGGAGAAACGGGAACCCTCTTGCACTGTTGGTGGGAATGCAAATTGGTGCAGCCGCTCTGGAAAGCAGTGTGGAGGTTCCTCAGAAAATTAAAAATAGACCTACCCTATGACCCAGCAATAGCACTGCTAGGAATTTACCCAAGGGATACAGGAGTACTGATGCATAGGGGCACTTGTACCCCAATGTTCATAGCAGCACTCTCAACAATAGCCAAATTATGGAAAGAGCCTAAATGTCCATCAACTGATGAATGGATAAAGAAATTGTGGTTTATATACACAATGGAATACTACGTGGCAATGAGAAAAAATGAAATATGGCCTTTTGTAGCAACGTGGATGGAACTGGAGAGTGTGATGCTAAGTGAAATAAGCCATACAGAGAAAGACAGATACCATATGGTTTCACTCTTATGTGGATCCTGAGAAACTTAACAGGAACCCATGGGGGAGGGGAAGGAAAAAAAAAAAAAAGTACGTTAGAGTGGGAGAGAGCTAAAGCATAAGAGACTGTTAAAAACTGAGAACAAACTGAGGGTTGATGGGGGGTGGGAGGGAGGGGCGGGTGGGTGATGGGTATTGAGGAGGGCACCTTTTGGGATGAGCACTGGGTGTTGTATGGAAACCAATTTGTCAATAAACTTCATATAAAAAAAATAAAATAAAATAAAAAAAAAAAAACAAAGATGTAATGAAGATTAAATAATCCCATGTACATTAATAACATATTTTTATGTGTCCAGCACTATTCTAAGTGTTCTATGCATATTAATTTCTACAGCAAACCTTTGAGGTAAATACTGTTTTCTCATTTTACAGATGACAAAACTGAGAAACTCATAAAAGTGCCAGGCACATAATGAGTAATCAATAAACTTTAGTTGCTGGCATCATCGCAATTATCACTCTCATTAGGAGGTGGTGATTTACATGTAGATTAGGTCTTTTTGAGCAGACTGGTTTGCTGCTATGGTACTTCCAACCCAGGGCAGTTGATGAGCTCAGAAAATGTAAGCATTAAAACAAAATTTTACCTGAAAAAAAATCTGTGGCCCAAAGAAAATCACAAACAGCATTTCAGTGCCAAATGAAAATAACAATGGCATTATTTTTTATTTGGAATTATCTCCATGTTCCTCCCTTTGGTTGTATGAATAATAAAAAGCACAAGAAAAAAAAAACTTTTCCCCCAATTGCTAATGAAATCCCCCCCCAAAAAATTGCCATATGTTACTATAGTATTAAGATTCTTGAAATATATGGCATTCACATGTATTTCTTTTTTCCTGAAATGTTCTTGTGACTCTTGACAGCTCATTAACAATCCATACAAACCCAAGCTGGGCTTACATGTGCTGTAACCAGCTGCTCTCACCTCTCAGAATATAGCTGCCACAGGCGTGGACTGGGCAGTCTGGAGGGAGGGTGGGTAGAGAGAGAGGATGTTTAGTAAGACTTCTTAGCCTCCCCTGCTGGCTTTTATTTTGACATATGGGGCTGTAACCCAAAGTGCACAAGGATTAGAGATGTCATTTTATGTTAGTTGTAAGACAGAATACAACAAAAACTGAGAGCAGATATACCATCATTTGTTGGCAGTGACACTTCCAGAAGGGAAGATGCCATGGTCAAATCAAACAGCCGCCTTTTCAGATAGGGTTTTTCTTTGCCCAAACTGTCAGCAGTTTTAACCAGGGAATTTCACAAGCTGCAAAACTCAACTTCTTGCAAGAGAATGATTCTACTTCTCCACAAATGGGTAAATGGAATGGGTGGGTGTAACTTAGAAGCTGCTAGAATCCCTGAAAAAGAAAGTCGCCAACACAAATCCAAACCTGACACAATTGGGTTTCCAAGTAGTTACACCTACCTAGCATTTTGTGGGTTATGCTAGAACATAGCAACTAAATTTAATTTTTCAAAGTATAACTAATTCCAAATAATTTGCTTATATAAAGAGTAAACAGGGGTGCCTGGGTGGTTCAGTCAGTTAAGTGTCCCACTCTTGATTTCTTCTATGGTCATGATCTCAGGGTTGTGAGATGGAACTCCCTCTGGGGGTCTGTGCTGAGCTTGAAGCCTGTTTAGGATTCTCTCTTTCTCTCTTCTCCTCTCTCCCCACACCCCCTGCCAAAAAAAAAAAAAAAGTAAACAATAAAACGTATGGAGTAATCAGCAGGGTACTAAAAAGGGGATTCTTCCACAATACATAATTTGCTTAGTAATAACTTTTTATATTTATTGAACATTCCTTATATGCCAGGGAAATTGCTTTGTATCCCTTATATGTTGTCTCATTCAGTTCTTTTATTTTTTTAATGTTTTATTTATTTATTTTTGAGAGAGAGAGAGAGCATCTGTGAGTGCCTGTGCATGCACGAGCAGGAGAGGGGAAGAGAGACTGAGACAGAGAATCTGAAACGGGCTCCAAGCTACAGTGCAGAGACAGATGGGGGGCTCAAATTACTGACCATGATATCATGATGTGAGCCAAAGTTTGATGCTTAATTGATTGAGGCACCCAGGCATCCCTCATTCAGTCCTTAAAAAAATATGAACGTTAGGCTCAGAGGGCTGAAGTATGCTACCTACAATCACATAAGAAAAAAGTGGCATAGCCAGAATTCAAACTTTTCTTCTTGATTCTAAAAGTCATATTCTCCCCTAATGTTCATTCTCTCAATATGGGGCACATATTTCCCAGAGGCATCTGTTCAGAGGCTAGGGTGCATTTCAAACATTAGGTAAAAATGATGCAGCTTCCCAACATTTTACTGTAGGTATAGAGAAACAACAATTTAAGTGTTTGAAACTTAGAAATATTATGTTAAATGTACTTCTGCAAAAATCTCCACTTCCACTTTTCCACTCCTGCCAGTATGAATATTTATTTGTTTATTTATTTGATAGCTAGGGAAAGAAATACTCATATGTAGTAGGGGTTTTGAAAAGTTGGTGACTGACTTGCATAGCTAATACCAAAGTAGACTTGTTGACACTGTGGATTTCTCAGAAAGTGGGTGGAAGATCACAAATTGGACTTTAAAATAAATTCTTAACTTTAATGCCTTTTTTAAAATTTCAGCTTCATAATTGATCGCCAAAATATGTACTGACTATGTTTAGTATCACTACTCACCAAAGGATTATCCTTAATAACTTAAAAGTACTGAAATTCCAAGGTTTGTGATTTTTTTGCATCATTCTTCACTTCTTTCTCTCTCTGTCCTTTGAGAGCGAGAGAATGAGCTGGGGAGAGGAGCACAGGGAAATAGAGAGAGAATCCCAAGCTGGCTCCATGCTCAATTCAGAGCCCAAAATGGGCTGGATCCTACTACCCAGGATCATGACCTGCACCAAAATCAAGAGTCAGTTGTTCAACCGACTGAGCCACCCAGGCATACCCAAGTGTTATAATTTTTAAAATATAGTTTCAAATGAGGACAAGATTGGTAGATAAAAATTACAAGTCTTAAGTATATTATTGATACTGAGAAAGACCAGTATGGGCCAAGTGAGATAGATGGTATGGTTCCTGAGTAGTCACAATACTAATACGCTTGCAGCAGAGAAGGTGGGACCATGATTCAGGCCACAATGGCAGTCAAAAAAACAAGGCATGCACTATTCATCCAATCTTATGTACAATATGATTAATATTACTGTAAGGATGAAAATGAGTAGAAACCTTGATGTCCCTCGTGCAACAAAGAAACAAAGAAACAAACAAAACTACCCAGAGTAATAACTCTATCAAATTGTTGTTCTTGAAGTAAATTTAAAACAAATCATGCACATCTCAAAGGAAACTCAACAGATTATTACAAGTAAACAAAAATTACATTAAAATTTTTTAAAAAAAAACAGCACAAATCAAACTAAAAATTTTTAATCTTTCAGGTTTGATAACCAATTTCAGAATCACTTTGAAAGGTGATGCTTATGAAATAAGAAAATAAGGTAAATTTCTATTCTTCAGATATGAAAAATATCTCCTTTTGATAAAACAAAGACAGCAAAGCTAAAGAAAAAAAATTACTTCATTCACACATATTGCCCAATAACACACTTTTAAGTGACCAAAAATCCAAATTGAATTGGTTAACAGACTTTAGGTTCTTGGGCAATTAGTTCACATTATATTTTAGATTTTTTTCACTATATTTATACTGATTTTATCTATGAAGATATGTTTATTGAAAATTTTTATAGTTTTTTTCTTTTTAATTTTTTAAATTTAAAATTTTAACAATAAAGATATTTATATGAGTTATTTGTCAATCTAGCACCTTTCACTTGAAGAATACACATGTGCCTGTGTGGATAGGGAACAATTTACAAGTGGTTAAAACTATATGAGTCATCACTTACATCGAGGCCATCAAAACCCCATTTTTGCCAGTAATTACTGAATCACTCAGCAAGAACACCTGTCTCAAATAGTTTTATTTATGATATTGTTTACTTTATTCATTGATGGTAAGAATGTTAAATGTTCTTAAAACAATAAAAATACTGGTATGAATATTCATTCTTTAGAAAATCTGAATTAAAATGGAAATGAACTTTGGAAGTTTGATCTACTACATAGATCTATTCTGGTACACTCAGGGGTAGATGATGGACAGCATTTTTATACTCACATTTAATTATTATTTTTATTTGTGAAATATAGAGAAGGTAACACATTTTTTAAAAGGCTAAAATCCTGAAAAATGTTTGTTGACCTAGAGTTAACTTGTTTACCAGATATATTCTTAAGGCTGAATACCTTAAGTCAAGGCAAAGCTACATGTTTCAATTGCCTATGAAGATTGCTATAAGGAAGGTAAGTTGGATGAAGAAATTTGACATTGGAGATTATGAATCATTGGACTCTTGATTTGCTGGTGTCAAAGTATCTATGGTAAGATAATCTAAAACCATCTATCATTATCTAAAAGAGTGTGAATGAGTATTTTGCAGTCATGGTAATACAATCTGATCAATGTATCAGAGACCCTCATAGTATATATTGGCTATATAACAAAGTGACCTAAGAGATACAGTTAATGAATTTCTTCAGCAATAGCTTGAAACACCAAGAAGCACAAACCTCAAATGCCCTAACGGCAACATAAATTAGTGAGCCTGAGGAAGTAAGAGAGAATATCTGCTAAAGGCAGTTATTTTCCTTTCTTGGGGAAGGGTCCAAATTTTATTCTCAGGTCACTAGTATGTGACCCCTGTACTCTAATATGTCCCTTTTCTGGCAGAATTTTAAGTATCTCTTCTCAGTCATTATTCTGACTTTACTTCATATCAGAAAGTGCCATTTTGTAGAGCTATTATGTGAGTCAGGACCCTTAAAACATGTGATGTCAAAATGGGACCAATTGGTCTGAGCATTGATCTCATCACTCAAAATTAGCTTTATGTAATAAGTATGATTTTTTGAAATTGCAAGTGAAATTTGCATCAAAATGCATTGTCTCTTAAACAATGGCATTTAAAATGAATTTTAACTCAAATCAGCCATTGTCCATCCATTAGCCAATAAGTGAATTTAGTTTTGTTTTAATTTGTCTTTTGAAGATAAATGATATGAAACATTAAATACAAGGTAAATGAATCCTGTAATAAAACCTTTGCCACTTCTTTAACTCAGTAGATTGTTTAAAGAGCAAAAGTTGGAGAACATTCAATAAATTAAAAGTTTTGAATGAATAAACCAAAAGGTAAGACAAATAATTTTATAATTAAAGAAGGAAAATCTTTCAAAGAGAAAATAACATTTTTTAGACAAATACTGAGAGATTTTCTAAAACACAAACTTTCTCTATAGGAAACTCTAAAGGCTATTCTGTAGAAAGAAAGAGAAAGTAATATGTCTGGAAATCTAGTCAAACAACGGTTGTACAGACAACAATGGTAATAATAATACATTTTATAGAATTTAATAAAATAGAGTTTAAAATAGAGCTTAAAATATTTGCATTAAAGTATACAAAGTGGAAAGAAAGTGATCATAAGCATGAGATTTTGAATTTGTCAGAAAGACGGTAAAGATACTGATTAGTTTTAGACATTTTTTAAATGTTTATTTATTTTTGATAAAGAGGGAGAAAGAGTGTGAGCCAAGGAGGGGTAGAGAGAAGGAGACAGAGGATCCAAAGCAGGCTCTGTGCTGAGACCAGAGAGCCCAATGCTGGGCTCAAACTCACAAACTATGAGATCATGACCTGAACTGAAGTTGGACATGACTGAGCCATACAGGCATCCCTAGGTTTAGACATTATTAAGTTCTGTTTAACTTTATTATGCTGAACTTGTTCAGGTAAGAATTAAAATATAAAAATAGGGGAAATAGAATAAAAAAAACAAGTACCTTTAAAGAGGTGAAGAAAAGTAAAACCTAAAAAAGTGAGACAAATAGAAATAAAAAAAATATGGTATCAATAAGCCTAAATATTCATATAATAATAATAAATATAAATAACCTCCTTTTAAAATATAAAAATTATTTTTTATAGAAAACTGAGTTTCAAAATGTTGAAAGGAAATTACATAAAAAGATACACCAGGTAAATAGTATTTCCTCCCTCCTTCCAAAACAAAGTTGCTGCTGAAGCATATTATCAGACTTAAAGCAACAATTATATCTACAGAAAAATATATAGTCTCTAGATAATAGTGAAATATTCAATCGACCAGGAAGATGATATTAAACTTTAAAATATATAATGGAAAAATTGAAAAAATTATTGTGGGAAATCCCATCATAGTGGAATGTTTTAATATTCTCCAAGAGTCATAATTTATTAGAGATTAGAAAATTGGAGCAACACAATTCAGAAACTTAGAACCTAATAGACAGTTACAGGATATTATACGGAATGGTTAAAGAGAATTTTTCAAAACTCTTGAAAATTCAGAAACATTTAAAGACATGCTATACCATTAAGCAAGTCAAAAAATCATGTATCAGGAAGAATACCTTCTCTAATCCCAACACAATTAAGTTATAAAAAGAACTTTTGAATCCCGTAAATTGGAAATGTGTGAGATTTGTGTAACTTTGGAAATGTGTAACTTTGAATAGCTCACAGATTATATATATGTATATGTATATGTATGTACATATGTATATGTATGTACATATATATATATACATATATATATGTATATATATATATATTGGGATCCATGCTGATAGTGTAGACCCTGCTTGGGATTCTCTCTCTCCTCTCCCTCTGCCCCTCCTGTGCTCTCTCTCTCATTCTCAAAATAAATAAATAAACTTAAAAAAAAAGAACTACATGGTAAAAATATTAAATATAAATATTTGTGTGATTGTGCTAAAAGACTAATGGTAATTTTAAAAGCTAAAATTCTTGTACTAAAAAAGAGGAAAAGATAACATTAATATGTCAAACATTTTCTTTAAAGAGTTAGGAAAAGAAAACAGAATAAATGCACCAAAAAAAGCAAGCAGAAGTAAGAAAATAATAAACCAAGAGCAGAAGTTAATAAAATAGAAAGAAAATTAGTTCTTCAAAAAGAATAATAAACATGAGAAACCCATGACAAGACTGAAGAAAAAAAAGGTAAAAATAATATTAAGAACTAAAAAGAGAACATATTTAGTCAGACAGGAGAGACAGTCTCTATAAGAATATTGGGAATATATTTATGCAAATAAATTTAAAATCTTAGGATAAATGGACAAATCCTTACAAAAATATAAATTACCCAAACTACCTCAAAAAGAAGTAGAAAACATCACTTGCTACATCCGTTTTGAAAAATGGATCACACTTTAAAACTTCCTTACCAAGAAAGCATCAGTTGTTTTACAGATGCATTCAGTTACACATTCATGGGAAAAAAATTCTTTCAGAGAAAGGGAAAAGGGAACAGAGTAAGGGAAACAGAACCCTCCCTATTGTTGAAGTCATTACAATCTTGTTACCAAATCCAGACAAAAAAGCATGAGATAAAAAATAATTATAGGCCAATTTCACTCAAGAACATAAATGCAGAAATCTAAGTAAAATATAAGAAAACAAATATAAAATAATGTATTAAGACCATGTGACCTCATTGGGTTTACCTCGAGATCACAAGAGTGGTTCAACTTAAGGAACCCTATTAATTAAATGCACTATCAAAATAAAGTAAAAAAAAAATAGTATTACCTCAACAGATGCAAAGTAAATAGTGAATAAAATTTAGTACCTATTCACAATAAGACAAAACATTAAATTACAAATAGAAGGAATCTTCTTTATCTGAAAACATTCCCTTCAAACTCAGGAGCAAGACTAAAATTACCATTTCTTTTCTTTTCTTTTTAACTTTTATTCATTATTGAGACACAGAGAGAGACAGAGCATGAGTGGGGGAGGGGCAGAGAGAGAGACACACACAGAACCTGAAGCAGGCTCAGGGCTCTGCAGGCTCCAGGCTCTGAGCTGTCAGCACAGAGCCTGATGCAGGGCTCAAACCCACAACCGTTATGAGATCATGACCTGAGCCGAAGTCGGACGCTTAACCAACTGAGCCACTCAGGCGCCCCTAAAATTACCATTTCTGTTGAGCATTATCATGTATATCTAAATTTTCCATATTGGATAAAATAATAACAACAATAATACATAATAATAATAATAATAATAATACCTTAAAATATAAGGATTGCAAAGGAAGGAACAAACATTCCTTACTTGTAGATGATATGATTACTACATGAAAAACTCCAAAGAACCTACAGATAAATGATGTAAATTAATAAGATACCTTAGGAAGATTTTTGGATATATAATTAATATTTAATTTAGTTGCATTTTTATACACTTAACAGAAAATGCAGGTAGTTAAAAATATCATTAGTCTTCTTTGTAGCAACAAAAAATAAATAAGAAGTTTCCTAGTGTGGCAGTTTTATAATAGGGCTACAAAATGCATTGCTATTCCTTTCATTCAAAGGAGAGTTTGTGACTGTTTCTGTCAATGTAGCAGAAGTGATGCTATGTGTCTTTCAAGGCTACATGGCAAAAATTTGTATAGCTTTTACCTTGTTCTCTTAGAACACCTGCTCTTACTACATTTGCTTACGGGGCAATCTCTTTTAAACAAAGCCAACACACTATAAGAAGATCAATTTGTGGGGTATCTGGGTGGTTCAGTTAGTTAAATGTCTGACTCTTGATTTTGACTAAGGTCATGATCTCATAGTTTGTAAGTTCAAGCCCTGCATCAGGCTCTGCGCTGACATTGTGGAGCCTGCTTGGGATTCACTCTCTCTGCCCCTCCCCTGCTCCTGCTTTCTCTCTTTCTCTCAAAATAAATAAACCTAAAAAAAGATCAATTTGCATTGAGAAACCAGATAGAAAGTTCCTAAAGCTGGTGTTTTTGTAGCTCTAGTTGAGCATCTAGCCAACTGTTAAGATCACCTGCCAGCAATGTAAATAAATCATCTTTTTTGTTTATTTAGACAATGAATTTATTTGTTGTTGTTGTTTTGTTGCTGTTCATTTGTTCAACTGTTCAACTGTTCAACCCATTTGAAATGGGTTATAGGATATATAGCTTCAGGCATTGTTGGATCCAGGTGCTCAAATGATGTTGGAAGGGTTCTGGCTATCTTGTCACATCTGGAATCTGCATCTCACTGTATGTTTGTGTTATTCTCACATAAGCTATTTCCAGGTGGTGAGAAAGATGGTTGCTAGCATCCTAGATCTTTATCCTAATGACTCATGATATTATCAATAAATATGAACATGGGCAGTAAAAGATGATTAGATGGTCTCTATTCAAGAGTCATGTACATGTTTAATAAACATCAAACAGTCCACAATTTTGCAAAGTTGAGCCCTCAGGTGATACCAGCTTCACCACCATCACTATCTGATGGTCTGATTAACACTGTATGACAATGTTATACACAAAATAAGAACCAGTCCCTAGTTGAACTATCCCAATCCATATAACTATAAGGGCTGATAACAAATTATTATTTTAAGTCACTAGTTTTGGGATATTTTGTTATACAGAAACTATAATAATATACCTGTCAGTAAATATAATTAATATTGTGTAATATTTTTATGGAGAAATTCCAAACTTTCATTTAAAAAATACTAAAGAAGACCTCAGTAAAAGGAAATAGATTGATTTTTGGATGGGAAAGCTTACTATCATAAAGATGTCACTTTAGACAACTTGCTCCTTAGATTGAATAAAAATCTAAAAGGCAATTTCTAGATAGATAGATAGATAGAGGATAGATTCTAAAATGCATTGGGAAAAAAAGGCCAAGAAGAGCCAAGACAATTAAAGAAAAAGGGAGAAAAAAATGAAGAAGACAAAGGAGGAGAATGAGGAAGAAGAAGAGGTGAAGAGGGAGGAGGAGGAGTGGGAGAAAGAAAAGAAAGAGAGGGTAGAGGGAGAAGTGGAGGGATGGAGGGGGAGAAGAAAGAGGAGGAAAAATTGGAGATGCCATGAATGCCAGATATCAAGAAATACAATTAAGCTACAGTAATTAATATAATATTAATGTAGGGGTAGACTAATAGACCAATGAAGAAAAGAGTGCTTGAAAGTAAATCCATGCATATAAGAAAACTTGACATAGAATATCTGTGACATTATATAGTTCAGTGGAGAAAGAATAAATTACTCAACAAATAGTACTTGGGTATACACTCATATATGTGAAAACAAAACACACAAAAATCACTTGACATATAAAAATCAGATCTGGATTGATTAAGTCTTATGTGAAAGTCAAATTATTAAGACATTTAGAAGAAAATGTGTTCCTTAATACTTCATGGTAGATAAAGATTTCTTCAAAACAAAGAGAAGAGAATAAATCATAAAGAAAAAATTTTAATTTTTTTTCATTTATTTATTTTGAGAGAGACAGAGAAAGCGCAAGTGGGGGAGGGCCAGAGAGAGAGGGAGAGAAAGAAAATCCCAAGCAGGCTCCATGCTGCCAGTGCAGAGCTTGATGTCGGCTCAAAATCACAAAACTGAGAGATCATGACCTGAACTGAAACCAAGCATCAGATGCTTAACCTACTGAGGCACCCAGGTGCACCAGGAAAAGCTTTAATATATTTTACTACATTAAAATCTCTTGATCAAAGACACCAATTAATTAAAAAAAACATAAATTAAAAGATGATAATTGCAACACATATCATTTGACAAATGATTAGTCACTACAATTGTATAAATTAAAAGAATCCTATAAATCAAACAATTCCTCTAAATTAATGAGTAGCGAGAAAATGGCAAATAGCCTGAGAAGGCATTTGAAGGGGAAATATATTTAGTCAAAACTCACTAGGAATAAAAAAAGATGTAAATTAAAATCAAAGTAAGGCATTGTTTTCCTCCACATCAAATTATCAAAAATCAAGAAGTTTGAGCATACCAGAGTTACTGAAGCCATGGAAAGTAATTTGGCATGTATTTTAGCATTGCCAACTAAAGCTTAAGATGGTGTATACATTTAGTCTAATAATTACATTCTGGAGAAAATAAACAGATGATAGATGATGATGATAGTAATAATAGATGATAAATAGATCTTATAGATGACAGATAGATGATAGCTAGCTAACTAGATGATGATGAGATAGATAGATAGATAGATAGATAGATAATAGATGATAGAAGATATCCCATAAGAAACCCTTCTACATAAGTATGAAAACATGGAAATGTACAAAATTGTCATACAAATGCTGTTTATAAAACAAAAAATTGAACATCACTCAAGTGTTTATTGATAGAAAAGATAAATTACATATACACACATGAATATCCCAGAACATTTAAAGTTATTCAACCACTGATATGTTCATCAACATGAATTAATTTTAAGGCAAAATGGTTAGTGAAAATACACATAGCAGAAGAATATGTATTTTGTTATTCCTTTTCTATAAAGGTCAAAAATATGCAAAGCTAAATAACATAGCATTGTTTTTTGGGCCAGCATGTATGAAGCTTAGAATTGTCATTTCATCCTAACAAGTGAAAAGTTGAACAAACTGAAAAATCAACAACTCTTCTTAAGTCTGTAAGAGAAGGGAAGTTATAGGACAAACTGTTGCTTTTAATTGGAGACCAACATTGGGCTCCTGGGTGGCTCCGTTGGTTAAGCGACTTCACCTCAGGTCATGATCTTTCAGTTTGTGACTTTGAGCCCTGCATCAGGCTCTGTGCTGACAGCTCAGAGCCTGAAGCCTGCTTCAGATTCTCTCTCTCTCTCTCTGTCTCTCTCTCAAAAATAAAGATTTTTTTTTTAAATTGGAGACCAACAGGCAAATACAGAGAATCACAACCTACCAGAGTAGAAACTCAAGAGCTGAAATCTCTGTAGACCAGGCCAGAGTAGGAAAATCTGAATAGTACTTGATAAATTGTTGGAAGATTAGTATGGACAACTCAGAGAGTTAAAAACTCCAGAGGAAACCATTTGGTCATGGTGGGGCCTCACATTTTTGTGAATGTTAACTCCAAGGGCCTGAAATGGTTCTCACAGTGAATATCAAAGAAAAATCCCCTCATGGTTCTGATTAGAAGAAGAAGGGTAAGAGCTTGAATGACTAGGGGTTTAGAAGAGCCTCACTGTTTTGAGGAAAAGGAAATACTCAACTTCAGTCCACTCAAGTCATCCTGTCTCAACAAAGGAATGAGAGCAAAAAACCCAGAAACATGTATGATATTCATAGCCCAGAGTTTCAACCTCCCCAAAAGACTGAGACCTATTCATAGAACTATAGAACACTTCCCCTCTCCCTAAACATTACCATCACATAACTAAAGGCCTATTTACCTAAATTCCTTTACCTAGTATATCATGTCCAGCTATCAAGAAAAAAATTAATATATACACTAAAAGGAAAAACAAAACCCAGTTTGAAGAGACAAAACAAGCATCAGAATGAGACTCTGATATGGAAGGGATATTGGAATTATCAGACTGAAAATTTAAATTAATTATGATTAATATGTTAAAGGCTCTAATGGATAGAGTAGACAGCAAACAAGAACATATGGGCAATGTAAGCAAAGAAATGGAAATCTTAAGAAACAAAAAGAAATGCTATAGATCAATGCCTTTGATGAGATTATTAGTGGAGTGAACATGTATGAGGAAAAAAATCTCTCAGTGTGAGGTTATCTCAACAGTAACCTCCAAAATGAAAAGCAAAGAGAAAGAACTTTAAGAAGAATGAAAAAGAATAGCCAAAAACTATGGGGTAAATATAAAGGGCATAAAATATATGTAGTGGGAATACCAAAAGATAAAAATAAAGAAACAGAAGAATTATTTTAAACAGTAAGGACACAGGGACACTTAACTCACTTGGTTAAGTATCCAACTTTTGCTCAGGTCATGATCTTGTGGTTTGTGAGCCCTGCATTGGGCTCCATGCTGACAGCTCAGAGCCTGGAGCCTGCTTTGGATTTTGTGTCTCCATCTCTCTCTGTCCCTCCCCCGCTCACTGTCTCTCTCTCTCTCAAAAATAAATAAACAATAAAAATTTAAAAAAAAAACAATAAGGACACAGAATTTCCCCAAATTAATGTCAGACACCAAGCCGTAGATCTAGGAAACTCAGAGATACCAACAAGAACAAATGCAAAACAACAACAAATCCCTACACCTAGGCATATTATTTTCAAACTAAAGAAAATCAAAGATAAATAAAATATCCTAAAAGAAGTTGGAGGATAAAAACACCTTACTTATAGAGAATCAACAATAAGAATTACAAGTCTTCCTAAGAGACCATGCAAGTAAAAAGAGAGCTGAGTGATCTATTTAAAGTGTTGTGAGAAAAAAATAACATCAACCAGAATTCTGTACCCAGTGGAATTATTTTTCTAAATTGAAGGAGAAATAAAGAATTTCTCCAGACAAACAAAAATTGGGGGAGTTTATGACTTGCCCAGCAAGAAATATTAAAATAGATTCTCTAAAGATAGGGAAAGTGATATAGGTCAGAAAGACAGACATGAAGAAAAGAGCATCAAAAAAAATGAAGGCAAAATAAAATTTTGTTCTTATTTTTGATTGATCTAACAGATAAGAGTTTATTGAAAATAATAATAGCTACAATATCTTTGATTATGAATGATTATGTGTATATACTTGCTTATATATGCTCATGTATAAGTGAAATAAATAAAGGGAATGATTCAAGAAGTTGGAAGGAGGAATTAGGATTAATTTGTTATTGTAAGGTACTTACATTACCTGTGAAGTGGTATAGTATTATTTAAAAGTGGTCTTGGATTAGTTGTAAATGCTTATTTTAATCTTTAGTGTGACCAATAAAAAAAGTTTTTTAAAAAAAGCATAACTCATACCCCACCAAAGAGGAGGTGTTGGAATCCCATAAAATCCTCAATTAAAATCACAAAAGGGAGAAAAAGACAAAATAAGAATAGGAAAAAAGAATAAGGTCAACAAATAGAAAACAGTAACAAATACCATAGATTGTTAATCCAACTACTTCAATAATCACTTTGAATATCAATGGTCTAAATGCATCAATTAAAAGACAAAAATTATCAGAACAGATCAAAAAGAAGAGCCAACTTTATGGTGTGCACAAGAAATCCACTTTAAATATATAGACACATATAAATTAAAAGTAAATGGATGGTTACTCTGGAAACTATAGAACACTTATGGAAGAAATTGAAGAAGACACAAAGAAATGAAAAAAAACATTTCAAGTTCATGGATTGGAAGAACGAATATTGGTGAGGATGTGGAGAAAGGGAAATCCTCTTATACACTTGATGGGAATGCAAACTGGTGCAGCCACTCTGGAAAACAGTATGGAGGTTCCTCAAAAAGCTAAAAATAGAACTACCCTATGATCCAGCATTGCACTACTCGATATTTATCCAAAGGATACAAAAATATTGCTTTGAAGGGGCACAGGCATCCCAATGTTTATAGCAGCACTATAAACAATAACCAAATTATGGAAACAGCCCAAAATCCATCAACTGACGAGTAGATAAAGAAAATGTGGTATATACATACAATGTAGTATTACTTATCCATCAAAAAGAATGAAATCTTGCCATTTGCCACAGTGTGGATGGAACTAGAGTGTATTATGCTAAGTGAAATAAGTCAGTCAGATAAGGACAAATACCATATGTTTTCACTTATATGTGGAATTTAAGAAACAAAGTGATGAACATAAGAGAAGGGAAGGAAAAATAAAATAAGATAAAAACAGAGAGGGAGGCAAACCATAAGAGACTTTTAACTATAGAGAACAAACAGCATTGCTGGAGGGAGGTGGTGGGGATGGGCTAAATAGATGATGGGCATTAAGGAGGGCAGTTGTGGTGATGAGCACTGGATATTATATTTAAGTGATGAATTACCAAATTCTAATTCTGAGACCAATATTACACTGTTAACTAGCTTGAATTTAAATAAAAATTTGGGAGAAAAATAAATAAATAAAATTTTAAAAATAAACAAAAAGAACACATAATAAAAATAAATTAAAAATAAACAAATTTATTTATATAAATAAAACATTTTTCTTAACAAAAAAGAACACATAATAAAAATAAAGTTTTTCGGGGCGCCTGGGTGGCGCAGTCGGTTAAGCGTCCGACTTCAGCCAGGTCACGATCTCGCCGTCCGTGAGTTCGAGCCCCGCGTCAGGCTCTGGGCTGATGGCTCGGAGCCTGGAGCCTGTTTCCGATTCTGTGTCTCCCTCTCTCTCTGCCCCTCCCCTGTTCATGCTCTGTCTCTCTCTGTCCCAAAAATAAATAAAAAAAAAAAAAAAAGTTTTTTGTGCTACAAAAAAAAAAGTAAATGGATGGAGAAATATACTATTGCTTTGGATCTGACCGTTCCTTTACTTTAAACTCTCATATTCTATTTTTTGTGTTTTTTTTCTGCATTTTATTTTGTTTTGTCTTATTTTATTTTATTTCATGTTTGCCAGTAAATACCATCAAAATTCACTAGTGGAGCTGAACATTTATTTTTTTTGCTTTAAAAAATGTCATTATAATTGTTTATATATAAGTATGTATATATATAATATATATACATATATAATACATATAATATAATATATATATTTTTTCTGGTCAATGGATATATAATATATATATATTCACATGCACACATACACAACACATATACACACACACATATAAATACATAAATTCTTTGATCTCTCAATACCATATCTCCTCTGTGTCCCAGATTTCCAAGGTAAATGGTTTGGGAACTACTCCCCTGTATCTTTTAGTGTTTGACAGCAATAATGCTGATAATGGTGAAATTACTTTTCTTTTAAATGAAAGCAAGAAGCAAAAATGGATACAACTGAAAAGAGAAATAGATGAATTCACTTTTATGACTGGAGACTAAGGAGGCTTCTCTCAAAAATGGACACATCCAGAGCACCTGGGTGGCTCAGTTGGTTAAGTGGCCTATTCTTGATTTGAGTTCAGGTCATGATCTCACAGTTCAGAGACTGAGTCCCACTTTGGGCTTCACACTGACAGCACTGATATTACTTGGGATTCTCTCTCTCCCTCTCTCTGCCCTTCTCTCTCTCTCTCTCTCTCTCTCTCTCTCTCTCTCTCTCTCTCTCAAAAATAAATAGTTAAAAAAAAGAAAAAGAAATGGACACATACAGCAGGTATAAAATCAAAAGGCAGAGCTGACCTGAACAACATTATCAATAACTACATTTAATTGGCATATATAGCCTACTTGATCCGAAAACAGCAGAAATACACATAATTCTCAAGACTACCTGGAACATTCATCAAGATATACCATTTCTGAGCCAGAAAACACACCTCAACATATTGAAAAAGTATAGATTATTCAATGCCTACTCTCAGACCACAATGAAATTAAACTAGAAATCAATAACAACAAAAAAAAGAGCTGGAAAATCCCCTAAAAATTTAGAGATTAAACAATAGACTTCTAAATGACACATAGGTCAAAGAAGACATATCAAGTGAAATAATAAAATATTTTGAACTAAATGAAAATGAAAATACAACTTTTTAAAATTTGTGAGATTCAGTAAAGGGAAATTTATAGTATTCAATGCATATGTTAGAAAACAAGAAAGATCTAAAATAAATCATCTAGGGGCACTTGGGTAGCTCAGCCAGTTGAGCGACTGACTTCAGCTTAGGTCATGATCTCACAATTGGTGGGTTCAAGCCCCACTTCAGGCCCTGTGCTGACAGCTCAGAGTCTGGAGCCTGCTTGGGATTCTGTGTCTCCCTCTCTCTCTTTGCCCCTTCCCCACTCATGTTCTGTGTCTCTCTGTCTCCCAAAAATGAATAAACTTAAAAAAAAACAAATAAACCATCTAATCTTTCACCTTAAGTAACTAGGGGGAAAAATAAATGAAGAGAAAAACAGACTCTTAAGTACAAAAACAAAAACAAAAACAAAAACAAAACAAACTGCTTGTTGCCAGAGGGGAGGTGAGTGGGGGAATGGATGAAATAGATGAAGGGGATTAAGAGTCACAAACTTCCAGTCATAAAATAAATAAGTCGCAGAAATGGAAAGTACAGCATAGGAAATATAGTCAATAATAATGTAATAATGTTGTATGGTGACAAATGTGACTACATTTACTGTGGTGAACATTGAGCAATGTATTGAATTGTCAAATCAACGTTGTACATTGGAAAGTAATACAACATTGTATGTCAATTACACTTCAATAATAAATAAAAATAAATAAATTGCATATAAAAATTAAGCTAGGAAAAAAGCAGAACAAATTAAATCCAAAGTAGGCAGAAGAAAGGAAATAATAAGAATTAAAGTAGAAATCAATGAAATTAAAAACAAGACACCAATAGAGAAAAACAATGAAACCAAAAGCTGGTTCTTTGAAAATATCAATAAAATTAATAGAAGAAAAAAGGAGAGATAGCACAAATTGTTAACATTGGAAATAAAAGAGGGGCATCTCTACAGATAATTTAGACATTAAAAGGATTATGACAGGGGCGTCTGGGTGGCTCAGTCAGTTGAGCGTCCGACTTCGGCTCAGGTCACGATCTGGTGGTCCGTGAGTTCAGCCCCATGTCGGGCTCTGTGCTGACAGCTCAGAGCCTGGAGCCTGCTTCGGATTCTGTGTCTCCCTCTCTCTCTCTCTCTCTGCTCCTCCCCCACTCATACTCTCTCTCTCTCTGTCAAAAATAAATAAACATTTAAAAAAAGACTATGATGAATATTATGAACAACTCTATGCCCACAAATCTGATAACCACGATAAAATGGACTAATTCCTTATAAAACACAATCTTCTAAAATTCACACAAAAAGAAATAGACAATCTTAGTAGGCATACATATGCTAAATAAATTGAATTGATTAACAGATGGATTCACTAATGAATTCTACCAAACATTGAAGGTAGAAATTATAACAGTTCTCTATAATCTCTTTCAAAAACAGAAAGAGGACTACATGCTAAGTCATTCTCTTTCTATGAAACTGTAATTACCCTAATAGCAAACCAGATAAAGGTACTATAAGAAAAGAAAATTATAGACCCAAATCTCTCATAAATATTGATGGAAAAATCCCCAACAAAATTCTAATGAATTAAATCCAACAATATATAAAAATAAATATCTACCATGACAGCATGAGATTGATCTCATGTATGCACGTTTGGTTCAGCATTCAAATATCAGTGAATGTAATCCACCACATTAATAGACTGAAAAAGAAAATATGGTCCAATCAATAGATGCAGAAAAAGTATTTGACAAAATCCAGCACCCATTCATGATATTGAAAAACTCTCAGTCAACTGGGAAGGAACTTCCTCAACTTGGTAAAGAACATCTACAAAAAACTTAACATTAATGTTTAAGAAAACTGAAGCTTTCCCACTAAGATCAGAAACAACATAAAGATGGCCCATCTTATCACTCCTTTCAACATCATGCTGAAAGCTCTAGCTAATGCAATGAGAAAAGAAAGGGAAATAAAAACTACACAGATTGGAAAGGAAAACATAAAACTGTCTTTGTTATAAACATTGGGGTACAAGTGCCCCTATGCATCAACACTCCTGTATCCCTTGGGTAAATTCCTAGCAGTGCTATTGCTGGGTCATAGGGTAGATCTATTTTTTTTTTTTTTTTGAGGAACCTCCACACTGTTTTCCAGAGTGGCTGCACCAGTTTGCATTCCCACCAACAGTGCAAGAGGGTTCCCGTTTCTCCACATCTTCTCCAGCATCTATATTCTCCTGATTTGTTCATTTTAGCCACTCTGACTGGTGTGAGGTGGTATCTGAGTGTGATCTTGATTTGTATTTCCCTGATGAGGAGTGATGTTGAGTCTCTGAGAAAAAAATGTGACTGTTGGCCATCTGGATGTCTTCTTTGGAGAAATGTCTATTCATGTCTTTTTCCCATTTTTAATTGGATTATTCTTTGGGTATTGAGTTGTGTAAGCTTTAATATATTTTGGGTACTAACCCTTTATCAGACATGTAATATGCAAATATCTTCTTCCATTCAGTAGGTTGCCTTTTAGTTTTGTTGAACCAACAATCATAAAATTTGTATGAAACTACAAAAGACCCTGAATAGCCAAAACAATCTTTAAAAAGAAAAGCAAAGCTGGAGGCACCACAATTTCAGACTTAAAATTATATTATAAAGCAGTAGTAATCAAAACAGTATGGTAGTGGCACAAAAATGGACACATAGATCAATAGAACAGAAAACAATACCCAGAAATAAACACACAATTATATGGCCAGTTAATCTTCAACAAAGGATGATAGAATATCTGATGGGAAAAAGACAGTCTCTTCAACAAATCGTGTTGGGAAAACTGGGCAGCTACATGCAACAGAATGAAACTGGACCACTTTCTTACACCATACATAAAAATAAACTCAAAATTAATTAAATAGCTAGATGTGAGACCTGAAATCATAAAAATCCTAGAAGAGAACATAGGTAGTAATGTATCTGACATCGGCCATAGAAACATTTTTCTAGATATGTCTCCTAAGGCCAGGGGAATAAAAGCAAAACTATTGGAACTACATCAGAATAAAAAGCTTCTGCACAGTGAAGGAAACAATCAACAAAAATGAAATCTCTGTACCTTTTTAATTTCACTGTAAACCTAAAATTTCTTCATGAAATAAAGTCTTTAAAAAAAACTATTTAGACTTTGGAGAGTGAAAAAGAAAGAACAAGGAAAGATAGATACAAAAGTTAGTTAGCTCTGAGAGCAGAGGTAAGAATTTATTAAGGATGGCAACTAAGAAGGTTTTAAAAATATTAGTAATATATTTTTTTAATTGAACAACGTGTACAACAGTGGAGCAGCATCTTTTTAGACTTGAGACCCTTACTTCTATTTGTGCTTTGGATCCTACTCACTCCTACTTTATCAAGAAATCTAAGATATTTTATTTTTTCTCTTGTATAATCATTTCCCTTAAAAATGCCCTTGTTCCACACAGTATGGGATTGTGAAATACAGAATCTATGTCTTCTATATATTTTAACATTCATAGCACCGAATTTACTGTGAAAGTTACTAAAGATGCCATATTGATAATTTTTTAATATTCTGTAAATTATGATTTGACATCTTAAAAAGCTTCCTGGCCAAGGAGAGATAGATCCTAATAGGGCTAACCATTTCCTAGGGTACACTTTTCAAGAACAAACCAATCAATTCAAGTCTACACCCTAACCACTTGCTTATCTAACTCTCACACACCAAGGTCTAAGTCATCCCTGACCCATGTACCACCAACCACAGACCACCCCTGGAACCCAAAGTTCCCAAGAATTACTTAATCCTAAACTCTTTATTCTGACTTGCCTTGTTTCCCCCCCACAAAAAAAAAGAAAAAAAAAACAATAAAATCTCTACCCTAGACTTTTCCTTTCTTTCTTATCTTCTGCCAACTGACCAAAACCTGGCACCTCTCCTGGCCAGGTGGCCCTGCATGGCATGCAGTGACTCTCTTTCTGGGACCTGTAAGTATGATAAACTTCCTCCTAAGTCTAGTTTTCATGTCTTCCTATGGCTGCACCAACTTTACCATACCATCCTTAGAACAGATATCATATAAACATTTCTGTAGTCTTGCATTTCTTAACAGATAAATCAATTTTTTGAAGCCTGCGTGCATCACTTATAGCTTCTGTAACGTTTCAGTATTTTGTGTATTGTGTATGTCATATATAAATGCTTCTTTACACTGGAATCAAAATACACATTTTACAAAGTGAGTTCAACATTTTAGCCAGTTTTTATTATTGATACTTAACATTTTCCCCACATTTAGCCAGGTTGTTTAAGCCTTCAAAACACAAGATTATTTGTTACAAATAGCCAGTATCTGTATATGGTTCAAAGCATCCACATAGAGAAGTTGAGTCTCTCTATGGAAATTCATGGGTTTTGTCAAACGTGTTCTGGAAATCAATAGATTATAAAATTAGCTCAGGATTATTTTTAGTTTGACTAAGAAGCAACTCATTAACCTGGTATATCCAATATCAATGTCATTTCCTTGGAGCAAAGGCAATTAAGGTGGGAGGAAGGGAGAAATAAAAATTAATAAAAATTTGGCAGAATTGTCTAATATAGTTCCTGGTCAGATTTAATTGTGTCTGGGAAGCTCTTATCATCCCACATAAAAATCACTTCCAGGTTGCCAGAATGTCCCTGGTGACTTATTTGGCAGTAAGTAGTTGTTATGGCCTCAGACATGAACCAACAAGAGGGCCGACTCACTGAGTCTGCACAGACCTGATATGTGCCTTCTGAGCCCCTTTGACAGTTAGGGTCATTACAGTACATTTCTCACGGGGGGAAAAGTGTTGTTATAGAAAACAACATGACAATATTTGACAATAGCAGTGCTATGGGGCCTGAATATTGATTCTAAATTCTAGGTTACCTAAATACATGTAAAAGAGGGCCATGGTATAGTTATCAGGAGAGTCAATTACTCGAGCTGCAAGGGAAACATTACTTTCATTTTGATCTACGTGATATTGAAGCATATTTTATCAAACAAGCACAAAAGCTCAAAGCTGTATCAAACACTATATTTCAAAAGGGTCAAAAACAAGGAGTAAACTAAACGTGTATAACTTCAACTACCAATAATTTAAAAACTAAAACACTAAAATTTTCAGTATAGATAAGGCTTTGTTTAAAAAGAAAAACAGAATGATGAATTCTGTGAAAGCAGAGAGGAGAAGAATCTACATCTTTCCTTTCCCCCATTCCCACTCCTTGGTTTTTACCACAAACCATAAAAAGTAGCTATACTGAGTCCCAACCACAAATGACCTCTGGATTTCACCTGCAAAGAGAATTCTGCTCCAGGACTCATGGGACAAGAGGAGTGTAAGCCCAAATGCAGCTCAGGTTTACTCATATAAGCCAAATAATTGGTGAGTTTGGCTAATATTCAAGTTCATTCTGAAGCATTAAATCAAAGTGTTGCAGGTTTGGTTCCAACATTTCAGAATGCCTGTAGCAGTGAATTACAAATCAGTCACCTTCCTCCCCCTATAATCAATCTAATCTAGGTGACAGAAGCAAAGTAGTGCCAGGACCTGGCTTGAATGACAAAAATAAGCCAAAGAATTAGCACAGTAAATTTCATTGTTAACAGCTCTTCTGAGGAAGGAAGAGGGACTGAAAAAAGAAAGGAAGTGATCCAATAGAGAAGACACTTGGAAGAGAAAGGAAAGTCATTTCAGTGCAGAATTAGAGAGAAAGAACAGGAATAGAAAGCAGAGAGAAAAAAATCTTAACACACCCCAGAGTTAGGCTAAATTGTAAAAGACAGTTGGTAGAGCACTCTGAAGTTGAAAAAAAAAATTAATGGAAGAAGAGAAAATGGAAGAGACAAAAAACAAATTGGAGAAAATGTGCATTTCCCCAAGGATATACTAGAAGTAGAAGCTCACAGGAAAAGATCTCTGAGGAAGGTGGGAGATGCTGGCTCTGGCAAGAACCAGAAAGGATGTCTGAGAGCCTGAGACATTAACTCTTTAGTTTCTAAACATTGAAAACAATGAGGTTATCACTTGGAGAAAAAAATTGTTAAATAGATAAATAGTTTTTAATTCACCAGAAATAACACTGAAATATCAAGAGGGAATAAATGTCAATTATGCTTTTCAGACCAAGACCATTTTGATAAACAAAATTGCAATCTCTAGCATATAAACTCACAGAACTAGGAGAATACTCAATTAAATCTGAATTTTTTCATAAATAAAAAGCAGATGTGAGGAAATTCTAATAAGCAAATGCATTACACTTTCTTTTTGCAAAACATAAATTGGGATGTCTTGATTAATAGTGACACCAGCCTCCACTTAATGCCTGCAAAGGAAGATTCTTTCAGGTGAGAAGGCTTACTGATGCTGCTACATGATGCTAAAAGCATTTTGGTCTAAGAGACTGGGAAGGATGGTGGCTGGAGGTGGCTGGGGAGATGGAAAAGAGATGATCATCTTAACTAATGAATGAGATACAAAGACAGGACTCAATAGCAATTCAAGCTTTCCAAAGCAAAGATGAATAACAATGCTAAGTGAAAGTAAGCATATGATATGCTAAATGTTATTGCTCTATTTTTAAAATGTCATTGTTAAACATTTCACTTTTATGAAAAAACAAAAATCAGTTTCTTTCCCCTTTTCTTCATGTAAAAGTCTATATTGTTATTAATTAAGGCTGGAACATTTCATCCTATTTGACAGATTCTTCTACTACGCTATAGAAAAGAACTTAACTCAGAACTGTACAGCCTTCTCCACAGATTCTAAATAACCATGGCTCCATAGATTATCTTCCAGTGTCTGTGAGGAACAGAAAGCTTTTCCTAGAATATGGGGGGGTGGGGAGGGGTAATTCTGAAGCAGACTAAAGGCAGTTTTTCCCTAGCTCTCATGTGATTTTTAAGAGCCAGCCGGTCTGGAAAATGTTGAATTTGTTTGTAGGAAAGGTAAACACTGCCAAAATCAACAAGTTCCTTCCTTAGGGGGCTGTAGAAAAAATTGGTCTACAGATTAAGACAGTTCAGACAACTTATGTTGGAGTAGAAGTGAACCCCTTCGGCACCCAGGTTTTACCCCAGAACTCTATTAGAAAGCTGATAAATCTCTGTTGGAGGAATTACAAATTGTGTACTCGTGAGGTTAAGGAAATTAAAATTGATCTCTTCTATAAATATCTTAGACAAAGTGATTTTATTTAATGAGTAAGTAGGCCAAGAGGCTTAGTGAATTGGGTTAAATGGCTCAGCCACATTGGCTACATTGCTTGTTCTGTGTGACTTAACTGATTAGACCTATATAAAATGGTTTCATAGGTGATTGGTTGGAAGTCAACAAAAATGTTTTGACTAAAATGGAACGGCTAAACATTTTCTGCATGTCATGTAATTACGGCTGCCAAATAAAAATGCAGGACACTGGCTACATTTGAATTTCAGATAAACAACAAATAATTTTTTAGTATAAGCATGTCCTAAATATTGCATACAACATATTTATACTAAAAAATTATTAATTGTTTATCTAAAATTCAAATGTAACTGTGTATTCTCCTTTTGTATTTACTAAATCTGGCAAATTTACCTATGATACATATAAAATAGAGTATGTGTTTTTTTAATACCCCCCACCAAAAGCACACTAATTTTATTTGAATAAGTATAGCAAATACCCATGTATAGAACCCTAAAGATTAAGTATTATTTATGAGAGAAAAGTCCAGGCAGGGTTTCCTAAGAAGTTAGTTATAAGAATTACTTTAGGGAATTGAATTGCCTGAGTTTTCTTCTAGGTTGCATTTTATAACTATCTGGGGAGTTTTAAAACTCCCTGTGTCCAGGCTGCAACTCAGACCAATTAAACCAGAATCTCTGGGTGGGACCCAGGCATCTGTACATTTTAAAGCTCCTCAGTAATACCATTGTGCTGCTATCATGATAATCACTGCTCTAGATGGTACCAACTTGCCAATCTACCAACCTGCAAATACATACACACACACAATGCTCCCATTTGAAATGGCATTTAGGTTAGCAGAAAATTTGGTTACTTTTGCTCCTTCCAGTTTTGGAATTTATAAGAATATATACTGCTAGTGATGGGAATCAGATGGACGGGTGAGAAATAGTAAAGATGAGAAGGTTTTTTTGAAGTCTAAACTAGATCTTCAAATATAGCAGCCTTATGAACTTTGGCTATGCTAAATAAAGTTTAATATCCATAAATCTATGTTCTTATCAAGATATTAAAACTATATAAAGATATATATTTACATTTACAGTCCATGGGTAGAAGTCACAAATTATATGTTTCAAGCACATATTTTCCCATTGTTTTATTGTATTTCTTTCCAAAAACGTGATCTAACAATGTCAGCTAGAGAAGTCTGAAAAATTACAGAAAGCCCCAACCAAATTCATTGCTTTTTATTCAAAGTATGGGTTCCTTTCCATACCAATGTACTCTTTAAATTAGTGAATGTTGCAAAGATCACTAAGGTTACTTTTTCTCAGCAAATGTAACTGACAGCTGAGGCAAATGTATTGCCTGAAGATTAATAAAGAAAAATTCTTGCTTTATTTGTCCTGGAAGTTGACTGATAAGCCTGCTGCAGTGCTGCATGCTTTCAAGCATTCCTTGTCAGAAAGCCCAAAGAATTGTTATGTTATTAAAACCCCAACCCTAGCACTTACAAGGAGAGTTCCAAAGCAAGCTTCTATATCTTATCACATACCACTGGCTCCACAGTGCATTTTGACACAGAGTATATTTACTTTCAACACTGACAACATTCCCTTTGCTCTACTCATGTATCCTAAACTCTCCAGGATTTAAGAATTCCATGTATACTTTTCAATAGGTTGTATTTGTAATTTCAGCCCTGAAAAGGATAAAAGAGTTAAATCTTTCATTAATAATGAAGGATTGATAGTCTCTACATATACATACTGATAAGAGTTTTAGTTTTTCTGGTACAAAAAGACATAAAGAATAGAAACCATAAAATTATTTCATGTTTTACTTCATCTCAAGTCCCTTATGAATACTAAACACTGTGCTTAAATGCAAATGTTTTCCTTTGATGGGATTGTGCCTTTAAATTAAGGGGCACATACTGGACACGTGACAAGAGAAGTCATCTGTCACCAGATTCATCCCAAAATGTACGTGATCACTATGATTCTGTTCTCCATTCTCTTCTCCTCTTCCTCTGTCTGTTCTTAACCAAGTCTTTAATAATTTTCTATGTGTGTATTACCTTCAAATATGTATTTCCACCTCTAAATTCTCTTAATTTAACAATCTCACTTTCCAATTGTCCATATAATATATCTCAGGTTCCTAGGCTAAAAATTGTGAAGAAATTTTGACACATCAACCTTTACATAGTCAACAAGTTTACCCACTCATCCTTCTTTCACAAAAGTTTCCATTTATGTCCTTTAATATACATTCCTACTGCCAACTCCCTGCATCAGACTTCATTAGTTCATACCCCAACTACTACCTCAATCTTCTAATTGGGTTCCCTTTATCTATTCCATATATATTTCTGATAATGATATTCTAAGGGGAAAATAATTTAAAAAATTTAGTGTGCTCTCATTTTCTAACTGACTGAACTAACTGACTATGCTAAAGATATAGAAATCAGAGTCTGAGAGTATCAGTGGAGAGAGATGTTAGCAAATACTTTGAGATCTCAGTAGGCACCCTGGAAGTTTAAACCCTACAATTGTTGGAACAACCAGAGATAGGATTATCAATACAAAAGCCCAAAAAAACCTGTGACACAGCCTTATGTAAATTCAATTCTTGATCAGATTGTCATCTGACCCTACTGTATGGTTCTAGTACAGGCTAGGATAAACTCTCTTGGACATAAAAGTTAATATTCAGAGCCCACACGATGACCATTGTTGAATAAAAAATTTACTGGGCATACCAAGAATCATGACCAAGAGAGAACTTTAACTCTCATTTAACCAAGTTACTAAAGTTATCAAAGATGGACTCTAGAACAGATATATTTAATATTTTAAAAAATAGATGGCAGAATAGAGTATTTTACTAGAGAATTGAAATGATTAAAGAAAATAAAATTCTAGATTTGAAAATGTGATAGACTGAAATTTAGACTTTGATAGATGGGCTTAACAGCCAATTGATACAGCATAAGAAAGAATTAATGAACTTGTGAAGAGAAACTGATAAAAGTATAGACCAAACCAAAAGAAAGAATAATAAAGAGAAGAACTCTATCCATATATGACAGAGAGAAAATTATAACATATATAACTGCAAGCTCAGAAAAAGGAGAGAGAGGGGGACTAAAGAAGAAACAATATTTGAAAAGATAACAGATTTTCAAAAACTGACAAAAAATCAACATACAGATCTTAGAAAAACTGTGGACCTCAAGCAGGATAATCACACATGCACACACAAAGACCCCACAACTAGCCACATCATAAAGAAACTGCTGAAAATCAGAGACAAAGGGAGTATTTTTAAAATTTAAAGAAAAATATGGGAAATTTATTGCCAACAGACTGAAACTAAAAAAAAAAAAAAAAAATAGAGAGAAAATGATCCTAGGTAGCAACATAAAAATGTGGGAAAAAATTTAGAGCAACAAAATGTATCTGAGTGATTGGAACACAGTATAATGATTGAATTTTATGACCAAATAGAAATAAATAGCTCTTCATTATGTGCACTCCAGTATCAGTCTCCTCAGTTAGTGCTGCATCCATGAAGGCAGGAAATTTGTCTTATTCTCTATTGTATCACTGGTGACTAAAATGGTGACTGCTATATAGTAAGTACTTAAAAAACATCTGTTAATTGAATGGCTAAATGTGTACAGCCTACAACTTTGCACCATATTTGAAAGCATTGGGCAATAATAGATATGACTTGAGCTATCAGAATGCAGTATTAAGGAAATTATGGACTGAGATAAAAATCCATGTTTATTTTTTGAGAAGGAAAGAAGGAAGGAAGGGAAGAGATAGAAACTCAGCATAATGCTGTGGAGCTAACACACAGAGAAAGATAGGGTGAGGCTTCAAGCCCATGGTAACCTCCAGTCCTAATACATTAAAAGGAAAATTTTGTAGCTGTGGTATAGAAAATGCAGCCAGGTTTCCCTCTAGATATATTTAATGATTTATCATTTGTGGATCAATACTGTTTCATAGGTCATAGTAACAATTTTAAGAGCACCACAGTAAGGCTAATAATGCCTACAATGAGAATCACCATCAAGAAAGGGAATGAAAGATGGTGCATATGTTAGTAGGTTTATAATCAGTGAGAGTCACTGCTGTTATCCCATTAAGTTGGAATGGAATGGCTGTTACTGTAAGTGGATAATGTGACTCCCTGCTACTATCACCTCAGGGTGCCAACAGCATGGCACCGCTATTATCATTCTAGGGTGGTCATGAGCTCATGCTATTTTCTTCTACAAGTTTGGGGAAAGATATGTTGCTGTCACAACAGGCTAATAGTAAACAAGTGTCATGGTATTACACAGGCAGGCAGAGAAAAAGGAAACAGACTTGGATCTTTAAAAAACTAACTACAGCCTTATTTATAAGTTTCAAAAATAAGTAGTTGATGACTAAGAGCTTAAATTTTCAGATCTCTCACTTAATTGGGTCTTGCACACCTGTCTTTGTATTTGGATAAATAAAAAAGAATATGTAAATTACATGTTACAGGATTGTGCAGAATATAAGTTCCAGTAAGAGTTGTTCCCTTTTTCCCACTAAAGTTTTAGGTACTTATCATCTAAATGTATCAATTACATGTCATAAAAAGCAAATACCTAACTGCTGTTAATATTACGATTTAAGTTTGGATTATTTGAGAATTTCATATTAGTCTAGCATTAACTGAGCTCATGTAGGGGTAAATTCTTTTTTTAATTCCATCACTTGTTCTCTATTTCTATAAACAAATTTTGAAAGTCTACACACACACACACACACACACACACACACACACACACAATCCTGTATAAAATCCATCCAGGATCTTCCTCGTTAGTAACTGGCGTGCTTTCATAATTCTTTCTCAACCAGTGAGTTTGGTAGATTAGCCATTTTAGACTTATTTCTGTCCTTGTTTGTCACGTCTACGTCACAAGGGTGTTGGAAGGATTAATTAGTTAACATGCAAGATTCTTTGAAGATGAAAAGCACTCTGAAATTGCTGAGCGGTGCTAGCATACCTCCATAGTACATATTTTTCCTTTTATATTTGTAAAAATTCATCCACCTCCTGTTAACCATTCTTGCCAACATTATGTACTTGGAGCACCTTTTTAAAAAATTTACTAGCCTTATCTTTTCCTTCACAAGGCATATAGTATTTATTTATGTCTTCATTTCTTTCCTCTCTGTTTTCCTTATTAATTTTTTTTCTTAGTAAGAGGTCCTGAAATCTTACTGACTAGTTATCTTTTTCCTACTTACATTTTTTTTGTATTTATTGGAATTCTAGACTGGTGTGCCTAAAGATCACTACAGAGAAAGGGAACAGTCACTATTACCAAATCTTAGAGGCTTAGGCCATGAGAATCATTAATTTGGATTAAACAGAACAGTCCAAAGGGCAGGCAAATCTGTTTGTGCAATTCACTGAGCAAGAAAGAATCAATTGCTTTTTTTCCTACAGATCTAATTTTTTCATAATGAGTTACTTTAAATGTCTTTTATGAAACTGAAATATATATTCAAATAAATCTGATGAGGTGCCCCCAAGTATTCCAACTTCTGACTCTGGATGCTGCAGACAGTGGCTCTGGACACAGGAGGAGGAAAGTTCCTTTAGCAGAAACAATCTGTGATTAGAAGGTTCATTTCCAGTAAGCATCTAAACTTAGAGATACTTATCTAGAGTTATCACAATTATTTTAACACCTGAGGCTGTAAAACAGAGGTGATTGTCTAGGAGAAGACCTTGGGGTTTTATTCACAGAAATAAGCCCTTATTTGTCCACTATATTTTTGACACTTTGTATTTTGATTATAAGTGGGACCGTGAAATGTTTAAATACATCAAATGTGTTTAAATGTATCAGCTTTTTATTTTTTTAACGTTTATTCATTTTTGAGAGACTGAGAATGAGCAGGGGAGGAACAGAGAAAGAGAGGGAGGCACAGAATTCGAAGCAGGCTCCAGGCTCTGAGCTGTCAGCACAGAGACTGATGCAGGGCTCCAACCGACGAACCATGAGATCATGAGCCAAAGTTAGTCGCCCCACCGACTGAGCCACCCAGGAACCCCTAAATGTATCAGCTTTATATTTTTTTAATGTTTATTTATTTTTGAGAGAGAGAGAGACAGAGACAGAGACAGAGCACGAGCAGGGAGGGGCAGAGAAAAGGAGAAAGAGAATCGGAAGCAGGCTCCAGGCTCGGAGCTGTCAGCACAGAGCCTGACAGGGGGCTCAAACTCACAGACTGACTGAGATCGTGACCTGAGCCTAACTCGGACTGTCAACCAACTGAGCCACCCAGGCACCCCTATGTATCAGTTTTTTAAAAGAGGTGTTTGCTGTTTGTTTTTTTTAAGCCCCCTGAATGCCAGCGCACCTCAGCCTGCCTGAGCACCCTGGAGGCCACATGCCACCCCCCTGTGCCTATGCCAGGGCAGAGAGGACTTGGCAGCTGACTGTCCTAGGAGTTGGAAGCAGAACTCTGTCCGGGAGTGGTGGTGGGGCTCTGTTGGCTCTGTCTGGAGGTGGGAGGCTGAAAGAGATGTTCTTCGTATTCTCCCCAAAAGATTATGGTACTGACCAATATCTTTATGAAAAACAGAAGTTACAAAACACAGCCACATGCAAATACTTTTGTCTATGTATTATAAACTTAATTCAGCTAATATTTAAACATATTAAAATAACAGATTTCTCATACTTCCTGTCTTGAATGAACAGAAAGCTACGAAACACTGCAAAATGAAGTGAAAGATGATTTGGCACAATATATTTCCTATTATATACAACACACACTCACATATAAATATATACGTGTATGTAACATATATCTCTATCTATATATCTACATCTATAGATATCTATATATCTATAGATGTAGATATATGTATATATATATAGATATGTAGCTATATGTATGTATATATCTATATAGATATATAGATATCTATAGATGTAGATATATATATGTAGATATGTAGATATATACATCTACATCTATAGATATATAGATATCTATAGATCTCTATATATCTATAGATGTAGATATATATATATATAGATATGTAGCTATATGTATGTATATATCTATATAGATATATAGATATCTATAGATGTAGATATATGTGTATATATATGTATATATGTAGATATATACATCTACATCTATAGATATCTATATATCTATATATCGATATCTTTCTTAATTACAATGCTATTAAAGGACAGCATATTTCAAGAAAAATCCCATTTCCTTATTTTGATTCACCAAAAAGTTGTGCATAATTAGTATATACAATTTTATGGGGCACCTGGGTAGCTCAGTTAGTGAAACATCCTACTTCAGGTCAGGCCATGATCTCACAGTTAGTGAGTTGGAGCCCCATATTGGGCTCTCTGCTTTCAGAACAGAGCCCACTTAGTATCCTCTCTCTCTCTCAAAATAAATAAACATTAATAAAAATAAACACACACACATAATTTTATGAGTTTGCAGATAAGTATACACCCATGAAACCATTACCCCAATGAAGGCCATTCAGCCATTTACCTCCTAAAATTTCCTCCCACACTCTTTTATTCTCTAACTCCCTCCACTTCCTCTTCCTCTTCCATCTTTCCTCTCCTTTCTTCTCCACTTCTTTCACCTCCTTTACTTTCCTCCTTCTCTTTCTTTTAGTATTATTAATATTATTATTGTTATTATTATTATTTTGTGATAAGAACACATAAGTTATACCCTCAGTACATTTTTAAGTATACAATACAGTATCATTAACTAAAGACACTGTGCTATACAGATCTCTAGGACATATTCATTTTGTGTAAATGAAACTTTATTTTCTTTGACTAGTACCTCCCACCAACCTCTGGCAACCACTGTTCTGAACACCGCTTTCACGAGTTTAACTAATTTACATTCATTATATAAGTGATATCATATAGCCTTTGTATTTCTGTATAGTATTTTTATCTCACTTAGCAAAATATCCTCCAGGTTCATCCATGTGGTTGGAAATGCTAGGAATTCTTCTTTTCTAAGGTTGAATAAGTTTCATTGTATGTGTGTACAACATTCATCCATGGATGGTTGTTTTCGGTGATTCTCCATATCTTGACTATTATGAATAATTAATGAACATGGGAGTGCCTATATCTCTTATGGATCCTTACGTCAATTCTTTTTGGATAGATACTCAGAAGTGGTATTTCTGGATCACATAGTTGTTCTATTTTTAGTTTCTTGAGGAATCTCTATACTGTCTTCCATAGCAGTTGCACCAATTTACATTCCCACAAATAGTGTACCAGGGTTTCCTTTTTTTTCTACTTCCTCATCAACATTTGTTACCTTTATTTTTTTTTTGAATGATAAGGTGACATCTCATTGTAGTTTGAATCAGCATTTCCCTGATGATTAATGTGGAGCACAATTTTATATACATCTTTATATGTCTTCTTTGGAGAAATGACAATGTAGTTACTTTGTATATTTTTCAATTAGGTCAGATTTTTTTAATTTTAACTTGTTTTATTTTTTATTTTTTATTTTTTTTTTTTAATTTTTTTTTCAACGTTTTATTTATTTTTGGGACAGAGAGAGACAGAGCATGAACGGGGGAGGGGCAGAGAGAGAGGGAGACACAGAATCGGAAACAGGCTCCAGGCTCTGAGCCATCAGCCCAGAGCCCGACGCGGGGCTCGAACTCACGGACCGCGAGATCGTGACCTGGCTGAAGTCGGACGCTTAACCGACTGCGCCACCCAGGCGCCCCTATTTTTTATTTTTTTTAATTTACATCCAAATTAGTTAGCATATAGTGAAACAATTATTTCAGGAGTAGATTCCTTAGTGCCCCTTACCCATTTAGCCCATCCCCCCTCCCACAAACCCTCCAGCAACCCTCAGTTTGTTCTCCATATTTATGAGTCTCTTCTGTTTTGCCCCCCTCTCTGTTTTTATATTATTGTTGTTTCCCTTCCCTTATGTTCATCTGTTTTGTCTCTTAAAGTCCTCAAATGAGTGAAGCCATATGATTTTTGTCTTTCTCTGAATGACTAATTTCACTTAGCATAAACCCTCCAGTTCCATCCATGTAGTTGCAAATGGCAAGATTTCATTCTTTTTGATTGCCAAGGAATACTGCATTGTATATATATATTCTTTATCCATTCATCCATTGATGGACATTTAGGCTCTTTCCATAGTTTGGCTATTGTTGATAGTGCTTCTATAAACATGGGGGTGCATGTGTCCCTTTGAAACAACACACCTGTATCCTATGGATAAATGCCTAGTAGTGCAATTGCTGGGTTGTAGGGGAGTTCTATTTTTAGTTTTTTGAGGAACCTCCATACTGTTTTCCAGAGTGGCTGCACCAGCTTGCATTCCCACCAACAATGCAAAAGAGATCTTCTTTCTCCACACCCTCGCCAACACCTGTTGTTCTCTGAGTTGTTAATGTTAGCCATTCTGACAGGTATAAGGTGGTATCTCATTGTGGTTTTGATTTGTATTTCCCTGATGATGAGTGCTGTTGAGCATTTTCTCATGTGTCAGTTGTCCATCTGGATGTCATGTTTAGAGAAGTGTCTATTCATGTCTTTTGTCCATTTCTTCACTGGATTATTTGTGTTTTGGGTGTTGAGTTTGATAAGTTCTTTATAGATTTTCGAAACTATCCCTTTGATATGTCATTTGCAAATATCTTCTCCTATTCTGTCGGTTGCCTTTTAGTTTTGCTGATTGTTTCCTTCACTGTGCAGAAGTTTTTTTTTTTTTATTTTGATGAGGTCCCAGTAGTTCATTTTTGCTTTTGTTTCCCTTGCCTCTGGAGACATGATGAGTAAGACGTTGCTGCGGCCAAGATCAGGGAGGTTTTTGCCTGCTTTTACTTCTAGGATTTTGATGGCTTCCTGTCTCACATTGAAGTCTTTCATCCATTTTGAGTTTATTTTTGTGTATGGTGTAAGAAAGTGGTCCAGGTTTATTCTTCTGCATGTCGCTGTCCAGTTTTCCCAGCACCACTTGCCAAAGAGACTTTCTTTATTCCCTTGGATATTCTTTCCTGCTTTGTCAAAGATTAGTTGGCCATACGTTTGTTGGTCTATTTCTGGGTTCTCTATTCTGATCCATTGATCTGAGTGTCTGTTCTTGTGCCAGTACCATACTGTCTTGATGATTATAGCTTTATAGTATAGCTTGAAGTCTGGGATTGTGATGTCTCCTGCTTGGTTTTCTTTTTCAGATTGCTTTGGCTATTCGGGGTCTTTTCTGTTTCCATACAAATTTTAGGATTATTTGTTCTAGTTCTGTGAAGAATGCTGGTGTTATTTTCATAGAGATTGCATTGAATATGTAGATTGCTTTGGGTAGTATTGAAATTTTAACAATATTTGGTCTTCCTATCCAGGAGCATGGAATCTTTTTCCATTTTTTTGTCTTAATTTCTTTCATAAGCTTTCTATAGTTTTCAGTGTATAGATTTTCCACCTCTTTGGTTAGATTTATTCCTAGGTATTTATGGTTTTTGGTGCAACTGTAAATGGGATCGATTCCTTGATTTCTCTTTCTGCCACTTCATTGTTGGTGTATAGGAATGCAATTGATTTCTGTGCATTGATTTTTATATCCTGCAACTTTACTGAATTCATGAATCAATTCTAGCAGTTTTTTGGTGAAGTCTTTTGGGTTTTCCATATAGAGTATCATGCCATCTGCCAAGAGTGAAAGTTTGACCTCCTCCTGGCTGATTAGGATTCCTTTTATTTCTTTGTGTTGTCTGCTGAGGCTAAGACTTCCAATACTATGTTGAATGACAGTGACGAGAGTGGACATCCCTGTCTTGTTCCTGACCTTAGGGCGAGAGCTGTCAGTTTTTTCCCATTGAGGATGATATTAGCATTGGGCCGTTCATATATGGCTTTTATGATCTCGAGGTATGATCCTTCTATCCCTACTTTCTTGAGGGTTTTTATCCAGAAAGGATGCTGTATTTTGTCAAATGCTTTCTCTGCATCTATTAGGAGGATCATATGGTTCTTGTCCTTTCTTTTATTGATGTGATGAATCACGTTAATTGTTTTGTGGATATTGAACCAGCCCTGCATCCCAGGTATAAATCCCGTTTGGTCATGGTGAGTAATTTTTTTCATGTATTGTTGGAGCCGGTTGGCTGATATCTTGTTGAGGATTTTTGCATCCATGTTCCTCAGGGATATCGGTCTATAGTTCTCCTTTTTAGTGGGGTTTCTGGTTTTGGAATCAAGGTAATTCTGGTTTCATAGAAAGAGTTTGGAAGTTTTCCTTCCATTTCTATTTTTTGGAACACCTTCAAGAGAATAGGTGTTAACTGTTCCTTAAATATTTGGTAGAATTCCCCTGGAAAGCCATTGGCCCTGGACTCTTGTTTTTTGGCAGATTTTTGATTACTAATTCGATTTCCTTACTGGTTATCGGTCTGCTCAAATTTTATATTTCTTTCTGTTTTAGTTTTGGTAATGTGTATGTTTCTAGGAATTTGTCCATTTCTTCCAGATTGCCCATTTTATTGGGACACAATTGCTCATAATATTCTCTTATTATTGTTTTTATTTCTGCTGTGTTAGTTGTGACCTCTTCTCTTTCATTCTTGATTTTATTTATTTGGGTCCTTTCCTTTTTCTTCTCGATAAAACTGGCTAGTGGTTTATCAATTTTGTTAATTCTTTCAAAGAACCAGCTTCTAGTTTCATTGATATGTTCTACTTTTGTTTGTTTGTTTGTTTGTTTGGTTGGTTGGTTGGTTGATTTCAATAGCATTAATTTCTGCTCTAATCTTTATTATTTCCTGCCTTCTTCTGCTTTTGGGTTTTATTTGCTGTTCTTTTTCCAGCTCCTTAAAGCGTAAGGTTAGGTTGTGTATCTGAGATCTTTCTTCCTTCTTTAGGAAGGCATGAATTGCTATATATTTTCTTCTTATGACCACCTTTGCTGCGTCTCAGAGGTTTTGGGTTGTGGTGTTATCATTTTCATTGATTTCCATATACTTTTAAATTTCCTCTTTAACTTCTTGGTTAGCCCCATTCATTCCTTAGTAGGATGTTCTTCAGTCTTCAAGTATTTGTTACCTTTCCAATTTTTTTCTTGTGGTGATTTCGAGTTTCATAGCATTGTGGTCTGAAAATATGTACGGTATGATCTCGGTCTTTTTGTACTTACTTAGGGCTGATCTGTGTCCCAGTATATGCTCTATTCTAGAGAACGTTCCATGTGCCCTGGAGAATAATGTATATTCTTCTGCTTTAGGATGCAATGTTTTGAACATATCTGTTAAGTCCATCTTGTCCAGTGTGTCATTCAAAGCCATTGTTTCCTGATTGATTTTTTTGATTAGATGATCTGTCTCTTGCTGTGAGTGGGCTGTTGAAGTCTCCTACTATTATGATATTACTGTCGATGAGTTTCTTTATGTTTGTGATTAATTGATTTATATATGTGGGTGGTTCCACATTTGGCGCATAAATGTTTACAATTGTTAGGTCTTCTTGGTAGATAGACCCCTTGATTATGATATAATGCCCTTCTGCATCTCTTGATACAGTCTTTATTTTAAAGTCTAGCTTGTCTGATATAAGTATGGCTACTCTGGCTTTCCTTTGTTGACCATTTGCATGATAGATGGTTCTCTATCCCCTTATTTTCAATATGAAGGTGTCTTTAGGTCTAAAGTGGGTCTCTTGTAAACAGCATATAGATGGATCTCATTTTATTATCCATTCCGTTACCCTATGTCTTTTGATTGGAGCATTGAGTCCATTGATGTTTAGAGTAGGTATTGAAAGATATGAATTTATTGCCATTACAATGCCTGTATAGTTGGAATTTCTGGTGGTGTTCCCTGGTCCTTTCTAATCTTTGTTGCTTTTGGTATGAATATATATATTCATTTATATGTGTATATATACATATATATGTGTGTATATATACACACACAAACCTTTTATCCTCTCAGAAAGTCCCCCTTAAAATTTCTTGCACCGCTGGTTTAGTGGTCACAAACTCCTTTAATTTTTGTTTGTCTGGGAAACTTTTTATCTCTCCTTCTAATTTGAATGACAGCCTTGTTGGATAAAGAATTCTTGGCTGCATATTTTTCTGATTCCGCACATTGAATATATCCTTCCACTCCTTTCTGGCCTGCCAAGTTTCTGTGGATAGGTCTGCTACAAACCTGATCTGTTATCCCTTGTATGTTAGGGACTTTTTTTCCCTTGCTGCTTTCATGATTCTTTCCTTGTCTATTTTGTGAATTTGACTATGATATGCCTTGTTGATGGTTGGTTTTTGTTGAATCTAATGAGGGTCCTCTGTGCTTCCTGGATTTTGATGTCTGTGTCTTTTCCCAGGTTAGGAAAGTTTTCTGCTATGATTTGCTCACATAACCTTTCTACCCCTATTTCTCTCTTCATCTTCTGGGACCCCTATGATTCTGATGTTGTTCCTTTTTAATGAGTCACTGATTTCTCTAATTCTTAAATCATGGTCTTTTGCCTTAATCTCCCTCTTTTTTCTGCTTTATTATTCTCAATAATTTGTCCTCTGTATCACTGATTCTCTGTTCTGCCTCATCCATCCTTGCCGCCACTGCATCCATCTGTGATTGCAGCTCAGTTATAGCATTTTTAATTTCATTCTGGCTATTTTGTACTTCTTTTATCTCTGCAGAAAGGGATTCTAATCTATTTTCAACTCCAGCTAGTATTCTTATTATTGTGATTCTAAATTCTGGTTCAGATATCTTGCTTGTATCTGTGTTGGTTAAATCCCTGGCTGTCGTTTCTTCGTGCTCTTCCTTTCATGGTGAATTCCTGCTGAATTCTATGATTCAGGTTGTGCAGACTGTTGTGTTAATACTCCAATCAGTTTTCTATGTGTGTAGGATGGTTTAGTGTTGGTATGGATGTATTTCATGGACACGAGACACACAAAATCTTCCATGCTGTTTTGTCATCTTGGATCCTCCTCAGGTCATTTAGATTTTTTACCATTGAATTATGTGAGTTTCTTATATGTTTTTGATATTAACCTCTTATCAGATATATGGCTTGCAAAAATTTTATTCCATTACATTCCATTGCCTTCTTGCTGTTGTTGATTGTTTCCTTTGCTGTGCAAAAGCTTTATAGTTTGATGTATTCTCTCTCGTCTATTTTTGTTTTGTTGTTGTGTTATTCGTGTCATATTCAAGAAATAATTGCCAAGACTAATGTCCAGAAGACTTTACCTTATATTTTCTTCTGAGAGTTTTATGGTCTCGGGTGTTAAGTTTAAGTCTTTAATCCACTTTGGGTTGATTTTGTGTATGGTATGACATAGGGACAAATTTCATTCTTCTGCATGTGGCTGCCCAGTTTTCCTAATACCATTTAATGAAGAGATTATTCTTCCCCCATTATGTATTATTGGCATCCTTGTCAAAGGTCAGTTGACTGTACATATGTAGGTTTAATTCTGGGCTCTCTATTCTGTAACACTGGTCTATGTGCCTCTTTTTATGCCAGTAGTATACTACTGTTTTGATTACTGTCATTTTGCAATATATTTTGAAATCAGGAAGAGTGATGCCTCCAGCTTTGTTTCTCTTGCTTAAAATCGTTTGCTATTTGGAGTCATCTGTGGCTCCATATGAATTTTAGGATTTTTTTTTTATTTCTATAAAAATGCTATTTGGGATTTTGATGAAGATTGCATCGAATTTGTAGGTCACTTTGGGTAGTATGGACATTTTAAAAATATGAATTCTTTTTATACATAAACAGGGGATATCTTTTCATTTATTTATGTCTGCTTTAATCTCTTTCATGTGTTTCACAATTTTCAGGGTATAAGTCTTTCATCACATTGGCTAAGTTTATTTCTAGGTGTTCTACTCTTCTTGATGCTATAAACATCATTGTTTCTCTAAAATTCTGTTTGGATAACTTGTTAGTGTGGAGAGATGTAACTGATTTCTGTACATTGATTTTGTATTCTGTGACTTTGCTGGATTCTGTTGTTCTAATATATTTTTTGTGAAATTTTTAGGGTTTTCTACACATGCATTCATGTCATCTGCAAAAAGATATAATTTTACCTTTTCCTTTGTTATTTGGATGCTTTTCATTTCTTTTTCTGGTCTATTACTCTGCCTGGGATTTTCAGTATTATGTTATATAAAATTGATGACAGTGGGCATGTTTGTCTTATATTGGATTTTAAAGGAAAAATTTTTATATGTTAACTGTGGGTTTTTCATATGTGGCCTTTATTGTGTTGATGTAAGTTCCTTCTATACCTAATATTTTGAGAGTTTTTATCATGAGAACATGCTGAATAGTGTCAAATGTTTTTCCTGCATCTTTAAAGATTATCATGTGATTTTTTGTTTATTTTGTTAATATCACATTGATTAATTTGCACATATATAACTATCCTTGCATCCCATGGATAACTCCTACTCAGTCACAATGTATGATACTTAATATCCTGTTGAAGTCAGTTTGCTAATACTTTGTTGAGGATTTTTGCATCCATGTTTACCAAGGATATTAGCTTATACTTTTCTTTTATAGTGGTGCCTTTGTCTGTTTTTGGTACCAGAGTAATACTGGCCTCCTAAAAAGTGTTGAAAGTGTTATTTCCTCTTTTAATTTTTGAAAGAGATTAAGAAAATTGATATTAATTTTTCTTTTAATGTTTGGTAGAATTCATCTTTGATGGTATCTGCTTATGGTTTTTTATTATTATTGTTGTAAGACTTTCATCATGGATTCAATTTCTTTATTTGTTATTAGCCTGTTTATGCTTTTTATTTCTTTTTTTATTCAGTATTGGTAAATGTATTGTCCAATTTGTACAGAATGTCCAATTTGTTGAAATAAAATAGTTTATAATAGTCTCATGACTTTTTAAATTCTTATGTCATTGGCTCAAATATCTCTTCTTCCATTTCTGATTTTATTTATTTGAGTCTTCTCTCTTAATTTCTTAGTCCATCTGAATACTTATCAACTTTGTTTTTCTTTTCAAAGAACCAATTCTTCATTTTGTCTACTTTTTCTATTTTTCCTCTCTCCTTCCCTTGCCTCCCTCTTTCTCTGTCCCTCCACCCCAACCTCTTTATTTCTCCTCTAATCTTATTTCCTTAATTCTAACTTTAGACTTAGTTTTTTCCACTTTTTCTAGTTCCTTAAAGTACAATGTTAGGTTGTTCATTTGAGATGAACAATTTAAAGTATAAATTTCTTCTTTTCCAAGTAAAACTATAAGCTTCCCTCTTTGTACTACTTTTGGCACATAACATGAGTTTGATATGTTGTGTTTTCATTTTCATTTGTCTTAAGATATTTTCTAATCTCCCTTTTGATTCTTCTTTGATCCAAATAAGGTACAAGAATATCTTGTTTTAATTCCATGCGTCTGTTTTTTTTTTTTCATTTTCTCTTTGTTACTGATTCCTAGTTTCATTACATTGTTGTGAGGAAACAAGTATGTTGAATGATTTTAGTCTCAAAATTTTTAAGATTTGTTTTGTAACTAACATGATCAATCCTCAAGAATGTTCCATAAGTCTTTGAGAAAAATGTGCCTTCTACTTCTGTTGGAAGGGATGTTCTGTATATCTCTGTCAGGTCTATTTGGTCTATAGTGTAGTTCAAGTTGGCTGAGTCCTTATGGATTTTCTGTCTAGATGATCTGTCCATTATTGTAAGTGGGATATTAAAGTCTCTTACTATTAGTATATTGCTGTCTATTTCTCCAAGTCTGTCAATATTTGCTTTATATATTTAGGTGCTCTGGTGTTGGGTACATATGTACTTACAATTATTCTATCTTCTTGTTGAATTAACACTTTTATCACTACAGACTTTTTTTGTCTCATGAGATTTTTGACAGTCTATTTTGTCTGATGTACGTAACATCTGCTCTCTTTTCTCTTCCTTCACTTTCAGCTTATGTGTGGCCTTAAATCTAAAGTGGGATTTTTGCTAACTACATGCAGTTGTATCTTTTTTTATATTTGTTTTGCCACTCTATGTCTTTTGACTGGATACTTACTCTATTACATTTAAAGTGATTATCAACAGGTAAGAACTTAGTATTGCCATTTTATTCTTTTGTATGTTTTATAGTATAATTTTGTTCTATTCCTCTTTTGCTTACTTCCTTTGTGATTTGATGATTTTTTGTGCAGCAATATACTTTCTTTTCTCTTTATCTTTTTTTATATCTGCAATGTTTTCTTTCTTGTGGTTAGCATGAGGATTACATAAAATTTACTCTTACAACAGTAATAATACACAGCCTATGTGAAGCTTGTAACAACATCAATTGCATACAAAAACCCTTCACTTTCAGGGCACCTGGGTGTGGGATTACTCAGTTAAGCAACTGACTCTTGCTTTCTCTCAGGTCATGATCTCATGGTTCATGAGTTCAGGCCCCACATTGGGCTCTGTGCTGTATCAGTACAGATAGTGCTTGGAATTTTTTATCCCTCTCTACCCCTACCCCACTCATTCTCTCTCTCCCAAAATAAATACAAAAACTTAAAAAAAAAACCTTTCACTTTTACTCCTCCCCCTCAAACTTTGTTGTTGATGTCAGAATTTACTAATTTTAATATTGCATATTCAGTAACCAATATTTGTAGTTATAGTAAGTCTTTTTAGTTTTCTCTTTTAACTTTTGCATTGGGGTTAAAGTGATTTACACCCCACCCTTACAGTGTTACATTATTCTGCATTTGTTTATACATTTATATTTATCCCTGAGATTTATACTTTTATATGCCTTTATGTTACCATTTTGCCCCCTTTCATTTCAGCTTGAAGAACTCCCTTTAGCACTTCTTATAATGCATATCTAGTGTTACAAACTCCCTTAGTTTTTGTTTGCCTGGGGAAGTCTTTATCTCTCTTTTATTTTTAAAGGGCAGTTTTATTGAATATAATATTCTTGTTTGGCAGGTTTTTAACTTTCTTTAAGCACTTTGAATATATAACCTCACTTTTTCTGGGCCTGCAATATGGCTATTGAGGAAATCCACTGATAGTTTTATGGGGGTGCCCTTGAATATGATTCCCTTCTGTTGCTGCTTTTAAAATTCTCTCCTTGGGGCGCCTGGGTGGCGCAGTCGGTTAAGCGTCCGACTTCAGCCAGGTCACGATCTCGCGGTCCGTGAGTTCGAGCCCCGCGTCAGGCTCTGGGCTGGAGCCTGTTTCCGATTCTGTGTCTCCCTCTCTCTCTGCCCCTCCCCCGTTCATGCTCTGTCTCTCTCTGTCCCAAAAATAAATAAACGTTGAAAAAAAAATTCTCTCCTTGTCTAACTTTTGATAATTTAATTATCATATAGCTTGGTAGACCTCTTTAGGTTCAAGCTTTCTGCCACTTTCTCATTCTTTTATCCATTTGACACTCTCAACAATGCATGTATTTTTTTCTTGATGGTGTTCCCATAGTCCCTACATGTTTTCTTTACTCTTATTCATTCTTTTTGTTGTCATTGTTCCTCTAAGTAGGCAATTTCACGTGACCTGTCTTCAAACTTACTGAATCTATCCTCTGCTTGATTTTGTCTATTAAAGCTGTCTATTGAATTTTCCATTGAAGTCATTGTGCTTTTAAGCTCCAGAATTTGTTTTGGTTTTTATGGTTTGTATCTCTGTTGAACTTCGTGTTTTGTTCATGTTTTGTTCTTTTTTTCATCTAATTTAGTCATCATTCTGAGTATCTCACTGAAAAATATCTTAACATTTTAAGGGGCACCTAGGTGGCTCAGTCAGTTAAGCATCTGACTTCAGCTTAGGTCATGATCTTGTAGTTTGTGAGTTTGAGCCTCTCATGCATCTCTGGGCTGACAGCTCAGAGCCTGGACCCTGCTTTAGATTCTGTGTCTCCGTCTTTCTGCTCCTCCCCCATTTGTTCTGTCTCTCTGTCTCTCAAAAATGAATAAATGTTAACAAAAATTAAAAAATAAAAAAATTAATATATTTTATGATACTAAATCACCAGTATTTCTCCTCAATCATTACACTTAAGTTACTACCCTATGACCCAGCAATAGCACTACTAGGAATTTATCCAAAGACTACAGGAGTGCTGATTCACAGGGGCACATGTACCCCAATGTTTATAGCAGTGCTTTCAACAATAGCCAAATTATGCAGAGAGCCCAAATGTCCATCAACTGATGAATGAACAAAGAAGATGTGGTTTATATACACAATGGAATACTATTTGGCAATAGGAAAGAATGAAATCTTGTCATTTGCAGCAATGTGGATGGAACTGGTGGGCATTATGCTAAGTGAAATAAGTCAGAGAAAGACAGATATCATGTTTTCACTCATATGTGGAACTTGATAAACTTAACAGAAGACCATGGGGGAAGAGAAAGGGGAAAAAATAGTTACAAACAGAGAAGGAGGGAGGCAAACTATAAGAAACTTTTAAAACCAGAGAACAAACTGAGGGCTGATGGGGAGGGGGTGGGGGGAGAGGAGAGAATGGGTGATGGGCATTGAGGAGGGCACTTGGGATGAGCACTGTGTGTTGTATGTAAGTGATGAATCACGGGAATCTACCCCCAAAACCAAGAGCACACTGTATACACTGTATGTTAGCCAACTTGACAATAGATTATATTGAAAAAATCAATATATTTAAAATTCCCAAAGCTGTATAAATGTACAGAAAATATCCCAAATATAACTTTTCTTATCATTTTAATTATTCTTCAATAATTCTTATTAAGAAATCCAATATATTAAACATATCTCCCTTTCTATTCTGGGAGATTGGATTACTGTTACTAAGTATTCATCTCTTCTGTATAGGAGAATTATATATCAGTGTCTATTCCCATGTGACTTACAGAGATCCCTGTGGAAGAAGTATATACTTATATTTGGCCAGTGACTTACTATGACCAACTAGAGACCTTAAGAGCATCGCATAATACATTTCTCTTTCTCTCTGCCATCAAACATATTAGATGGAAGATGAGTTTGGGCCTGGGTGTAAAATGAAGGAAATAAGTGGAACCAGAATAAAACTATAATTTAATCATAACAAATCATTTTTTTAATGCAAAAAACACTAATGTCCAACTTAGAAGGTAAAACAAAGGATAGAAATTATCAGAAAATCATGAAGAAACTACCCAGATTTAACAATGACTTTTTCCCAAAATGAATGGAGAAGACATGCACCAGAACATATTACAATGAAATTTCAGTACAACAGGGAAAAAGAAAAAAAAGAATCCTAAAATCTTCAAGAGAAAAACAAACAAGCAAGTCACATTAAATACTCAGGAACCAAGTAGCATCATAAATCTCAACCACGATGCTGGAAGCTAGAAGGCAACGGGACTATGCAATCATATTTTGAGAAGAAATTATCAATTAAAATTTGATGTATAATCAAGTTTTTAAAACCATGTAAAAGTAGAATAAATACATTGTCAGACAGGCAACTCCTCAACAGATTTACTACTTATACATCTTCTATTAAGAAGTTACTAGAGTATGTACCTCACTAAAATAAGGAGTAAACTCAGAGAATGTTGGATGTAGAAGAAAAACAGAGGGAATACCTAGGCTGATGCTTTATCCTAATTTTAGAATGACCACCATACACCAGGTACAGAGGGAAACAGCTTATATTGGGGCAGTCAAAAAATTTTAGGCTTTCATCAAAATTAAATATACAGAGTACCTGATGCATCTGAATGCCTTGCAAGGGGAATAAGATAATTGGGAAAGACAGTGTGGCTTGAATTCATAGGAATGTAAGAAATAGAAATACAAGATAATTATTAGTGATAGAGAAAAAAAATTTCAGGAAAGGCAGAATACCATTAATTTAATAGCATCTACATAGCTTTGATAATATAAACACTGAATGTTAATCTATCAAAATTAATATATAATTCTACCTGAAAGATAGAATAGGAAAAGCACATGTGATGTGGCAGAGATGGGAGGAGGAAATAGTTCAAAGACCATCTTCAATTTTGGAAAGAAAAAATGACTAAGAGATAGCAATATGAGAGTAATACTTAGAGATATGATGCTACTAAAGAAAAATACTTAAAAAGAGAGGAGGATAAAGAAGATAATAAAGAAAAAAATAAGAGTAAAAGGAGACAAAGAAGAAGAAAAAGAGAAACAAAGGAAGGAAAAAGAGAAGGAATAAGATGAGAAGTTTATATAGAAAGATTTCATCATACCAGATATCAGAACTTCTTATAACACTACAGTAGTTAAAAGAATTTGGTAATTACATAGAAATAAAAAGATAAATCAATGGAACAGAATCTATTTAAATTTCTAAAAAAATACCACACACACAAATAAATTGACACTTGATAGGGTGGCCTTGTAGATCAGCCTGAAAATTATGAACACTAGAAAGTACAATGCCAGGACATGGCTATCCATATAGGAACAATAAAATTATACCTAACTTTGCAATATACGTGAAAATCAATCTCAGGTGGAGTAAAGATCTTGAAAACAACCCATAAAAATCAGAAGAAAATAACGGCTATGTTTATGAGCTTGGTGTAGGAAAAGATTCTTATACAAGACAGAAAAAATGCCAAACATAGGAAAAAAGATTGACAAATTTAACTATTTTAAAATTAGCAATGATCAAATATCAAAATACATTATAATTAAAATTAATGAATAAGTTATAGCATGATCAAGTACGTTTGCAAAAATTAAAGTAAGAAATTATTAAAATCCAAAATATATAAAAAAAATCCCCAAAATTAATAAGTAAAAGGCAAACAAGACCTACAAATGGGCAAATCTACAACTGAAAAATGCAATGGCCAATAAATCTAGGAAGAGAAATCCTCACTGATAACTGTGGAAGGGCAAAATAAAAGAACAATTCACATTAAAGATATTGGCATAAAATTTAAGTTTGATTATACCAAGTATAGATAATGATAAACAGTAATTGGAAACCATCTTCTTTACCATTGAATATTCTTGTCTCTTTTGTCATAGATTAATGACCATAGAAGTGCGGGTTCATTTTTGGATTCTCTATTCTGTTCTATTGATCAATGTGTCTGTTTTTGTGTCAGTACCATACTGTTTTGATTACTATAACTTTGTGGTATATCTTGATATCTGGAATTTTCAAGTGTCCATCGATAGATGAAAGAGTAAGATGTGGTGTACATATACAATGAAATATTATTTGGCCATAAAAAGAATGAAATCTTGTCATTTGCAACAACATGGGTAGACATAGAGGGTAAAATGCTAAGTGAAATAAGTCAGAGAAAGACAAATACCATATTATTTCAATCTTACGTGGAATTTAAGAAACAAAACAAAGATTTAAATAAAAAACAAAAAAGCAGACTCAAATCAAAGAACCAACTGGTAGTTGCTAGAGGGAAGGTTAGTGGAGGGATGGGTGAAATAGATAAAGAGGATTAAAAGTATACTTATTCTGATGAGCACTGAAAAATGTATAGGGATTGTTGAATCATCATATCGTACACCTAAAACTAATATAAAACTGTATGTTAATTATGCTTGAATAAAGGTAGAAAAATAAATACAAGAAACTATTTTAAAAATAGTTACAATGCTTACCACTAGTTACCACTTACAGTGTATTGAGGTTATAAGCTGTCTTAATCTTCTGGAGAGATATTCAGCATTATCTGCTAAAACTGGAGCAAGTCCCATGACTCATCAATTCCATTTACAAGTATAAATACCATAAAAACTCCACTTTATGGACAAGGGGACACATACCAGAATTCTTGTGACAATATTTTTATAGCATTTTGAGTGTAAACTAAATGCAAATGAAAATATAAGAAGAATAGGGGTGCCTGGGTGGCTCAGTCAGTTAAGCTTCTGACTCTTAATTTTGGCTCAGATGATGATCTAATGGTTTGTGAGTTCAAGCCCCATTCTGGGCTTTGCACTGACAGTGTGGAGCCTGCTTGGGATTCTATCTCACTCCCTTTCTCTCTCCCCCTCCCCTGCTTGTACACACTCTGTCTCTCAAAACAAATAAATAAACTTAAAAAAATAATAAACACATTGTGTGTATTGACACATGATGGGATATTTATAATAATAAGATGAATTAGAGCTGCAATGCATTAGAAATCTCAAAAATACATAATGGATAAAAGTAAGGTGTATAAGAATATGTACAGTATGATGCAATTATACAAATTTAAAAATATGTAATATGTTGCTGAGGAATATATACTATAAATACTTAATGGGAATAATAAATAACCAAAGATTTATGGTATTTATCTTTAATAGACAGGAAGAGAAATATGATCAAAAACAGTTTATAAAAAAAAAGTGTATCAGTGGCTTCAGTGGTATTTATAAAATCTTACTTCTTAAATGGGGTGATGTATCCATGTATATTTGTTATATTCTTTTCAATACCTGTATATATCTGAATGCCTGAAATTGTAAAGGGGAGTAGGAGGTATAGGCTTCCAGTTATGGAATGAATAGGTCATGAGGATGCAAGGTATAGCATAAGGAATACAGTCAATGGTATTGTGTGGTGACAGATGGTAACTACACAGATAAGCATAGAATAACATATAGAGATGTTGAATCATTTTGTGGCACATCTGAAATTAATGTAACATTGCATATCAGATTGATATAAAGTAAATAAAACAATCAGCTGGTTTTTCAAAGACATTTTAATTCTAAGATGAAAATTATAAAGATATGAAATATAATTATAGCATCTAAGCATGGGTATATTTAGCCTTGAACAATATCTATGTAGTCATAATTATAAACACTGAATAGTGATTTAATCAAAATTTTTAATATGCTTTTATTGGAAGGATGGGGAATGGACATATTTTTTACAGCAAAGAGTATGTGTAGACAAGCTAAATCATTTTCTTCCATAGTGGCAACCTAAAAGAGAATATCAAAACCCATTTATTTAGGAATATTAAGGTACAAGAAGAATCAGAAATATAGTTGCCTCTGGGAAGCAAGATTCAGGAGTTTGAAAGGGCAGATAGATGACTGCTATTTGAATGCTAAGCTTTGGAAGAATGTTTGAGTTATAAACTATATATGTATATGATTTTGATAAAAATAAATTTTAATTTAAAAACGTAAATTAAGAATCTACATCATACAGAACAGACTCTGTAACCTAACCTGAAGCTACACCTAATACTGACCTATACCTGCCAGTAGGCATGGTTTGAGTCCCCTTCTCTCTGGCATGCTTGTGTTAATATCATCCACTGTTGTCCAGAAAAACTAATATTTTATCTGTCAAATAACTCAATTGTAAAATTCCAAAACATCAAAATAAATTTTTAAAAAAGCACTCTCATCCTCACTACCTGAGAAATCAAAACCAAACAGTAAATATGACATAGAAAAAAATAAAATCCATAACTGTGACAGCTCATGTTACTAGCCATTTGTGGAAAAACAGAAAATAGAGATGCAACAGATTATTAGGTAATCTTGTTTCCTACAGTATGTATTCTCTAGTGGTTTACATAGCCAGTCTTGTTTTGAATGACTTAAGAAAAGGCGTCGCTCAGCCCCACTACCCAGGGAAATCTATGCTGTATTAGCAACACAGCACCTGCGGTGATAGCATCACACAGATGTGCTAGATGGACTGAGAAATAGAAACAACTCTTTGGGGAACAAAAAAAGAGAGACAGGGAAACAAGTTTCTGAAAAAGTATTCACTGACACTAGCATACCATGTAATTTCCCAGAATTAAAAAAAAATCCAGAATTTGTAGAGAAAATATTTTTCGCATTCTAAATTTTGTGCCATTTCACCTACATTAAAGGTGGCCATGGCACCAGCCAGATTTAAGGAAAAGTCAGTAAGACCCCCAAATCCAAGTAATTTATTAGAGATGTAGAGGAAGATGAGAAAATGAATCATACTGAAATAATCACAGAAAATATTTTTATCCTATTTATCTGCATGTAAATATAGTGAGCTGCAATGAAAAGCAATCTGTCCTAAATGATTTTTGCCAAATTATTCCTTCTTCCATCCCAGAATGATCTTTTCCCCAACATTCACTTTCTTATCTTTTTTGACAGCAAAGACATAGTGAACGATGAGCTCTGCTTTTTTTGTTTTTCTTTAACCAAGTTGAGACATTCATGTACTTTAAACTTTATTTATTGGGTACTATATGAACCTCAGATGATATACGCAAAAATAAGATCACAATAGAGACTACTACTGTTACTACTAATAGCATTGAATTTAAATTACCTCTTTTCATCCTCACAATGAAATTCATACTTCCTGGTTGTAGGGTAAAACTATTTGGTGCTTCAATTTTCACATCTATAAAAAGTGAGAATGACAGTAGTTAGACAATACTTCTAACTCAAGTAATTGTGAAAATAAATTAGTCAATGTATGACACAGTGTATGACACATATATATGACACATAGTCAGTGTTTGACACATATAACCTATTATTATTATAGGTGATGTAAGCCAGATCCATCGCTTTAAATGTCATTTATATATGCTCAAGAGTTCCAAATCTAGGTCCCTAGTCCTTATCTCTCCCCAGAACTGCAAATTCATATTTCCAAATGCCTGATTTAATCTTAATATGGATGTCTAGTAGCCATGTCAACATTAACATAGCCAGTGGGACTCTTGATTTCTTCTCCTCCCCAGAAGAAAAGCCAGCTCTTATGCTAGTAGACCCAGGAAATAACAGCAAATGAGGGTCCATATAGAAGTGCTTACTTAAGTATACAGATTACACAACCAAGTGCCCTAGGTTGAAATCCATCACATCACTACTTTTGTAACCTTGGGCAAATTATTTACTCTCTTGGTGTCCCAGTTTTCTCATCTTAAAAGACTGGAGATAATAGTAACTTCCTTGAGTTGTGATGAGGTGTCAATACAAATGCTTAGAACCATGCCAGGTACACACAGTAAACACTACATGAATGTTATGTACAATTATCATGTTCATATTAATCATTATTATATTTTTCTTAATTCCTTAAATAAAACATCTAGGAGTTATCTTTGATTCTCTCCTTTACCCTTCACACTGAACCCATGAGTAAATCCTATTGGCTCTGTTCCAAAACATATCTCAAATCCAGTGACATATACACTACTACAATGTCCCTATACTGGGATCAGCCACCAATACTTTGTGCTTGACTGTCACAATGGCCTCCCAAGCAGTCTTTCTGCTGCTACTCTTGTCTTTCTCCCATCCTCATCCACTATCCATCGCCAAACCATAATGATGAACCATTTCAAATGTAAGGCAGATCAAATCACCTTTCTAGTAAAACTTTCCAGTACAACACTCTCCTCACATTTTGAATGGAATCCAAATTCTTCATTTAGTGGAGTGTCTGACAACCGAGAACACAGAGCAAGATCACCACTGTGTAACATAAGACAAGCTATTATAACATTCCGTGCTTTAGTTTCCTCATCTATAGGATGAAGATAATGTTAGCACTCAGCTCATGGGCTGTACTGAAAATGAAGAGTACATAGATCCAAAATGCTTAGCCTAGTGCCTGACAAATAGTGCACAGGGTATACACGATTAATGTGTATATTCACATTTTCCTCTTCCTCTTCCTGTTATCTCTTACTCTCTAGCCACCACTGCTTTTCATCTGTTCTTTGAATAGACCATGTTCATTTCTGCCTTGAGACTTTAAAACAGCTGTCCTTCCCACGCAGATTGTTCTACCACAAGATCGTCAGGTACCTGGCTTCTTGTCTGAAGAAGCTTAATTGTGTCCACAGAAACTCCTTCCCTCATAAATCACCCAATCTAAAGTAGACACTGTGACTCCCTGTCACATAATTTGATTTTATTCTCTGGATAGAACTTTTCAATATCTAATTTTAAACATAACTTTTTACTTATTTATTTACTAATTTTCTCCCCTGCAAAAAATAAACACACATGAGAGAGAGCAGAGATGGAAAGAGAAACCCAAACTCCATGAAAGCCGAGATTCTGCTTGTCTTGTTCCCTACTATATCTTTAAAGTCTAGATTGGTCCCTGTTTTATACGGAGTGCTTCATAAATATTTATAATTTTCTGACAGGGCACTTTATTTAAGGGCATCTTTAAATACTAACATCAGCTAAGACTAATAACATTGGTTCTGATTCCTGAAAAGTTAAGAAAGCAATGACATAGGGTGTTTAATAAATATTTAGATGGTAAAGGTATTTCTATTTTGTGCATATCTAAGGTGAATATATCATAATAGTATATAATTGCTCAGTATACATAATTTTTCTATTTTGGTGCTTTGAGTACAAGATTTAATTTAATCCATGAGTTATATAAAGACTATAAACATAATGTCAATAGACAAATCAATAAGTAGGTAGCATATTGCATTTGCATATCATATTGTATGTACATTTCTTGACAAATCTGGATTTACTGAACAGTCTCCAGAGCGGCTGAGAAGCAAAGGGAATTTGTTAAGAGAGTATTTAGTGAGGCTGGATTCAGTTGCAAATTGTTTTCTCTCCTTGCAGATGTGAATTAGCTGAGGTGTGAAGTCATCGTCATAATTTGGCACATTATTGAGGTGCTTGGATGGAGGATTTCTAAAAAAATAAGCAAAGAATTAAACTGTGGGAGAGCTTGCAGTGCAGCTGGAAATAGCAGTCTCTGATGAGTGAGCTGAGCCAACAACCAAAATTAAATAATGCTCTGAAAAGCGATCCTGCCTCAAGCACTCCATTGCACTGCTTCTCTGACATCCCCTTGCTAAGGTCAGCAGCCAGGACAAATTTAAGACTTACAAATACTGCCCTTCAAAGACTGACATGGAGCCAGATTTAAAACCAGATGCCTACTTGGAAAGGAAATTAGGAGGCAGCCTGAAACACATTACATGAGAATATTATTTATTTGATCATATATTAACTGAAACATCAACCATTTCAGTCTCAAACTGTATTGAGTAAGCAGTGATTCTATGAATGTACACTGCAGTAATTAAGCGAAATGCCATGTGTTAATGCAAGATGAATGACTATGTTGCAAATATCTCAAGAGGGCATGTAGAAACCGTGACTTAATAAGCTACTACCCCAGGATAGTTTTGTCTATTAATGCTTTGTAGATTTTTATAGAGATATTAATGCTTATAAATCTAAAAGTGGGCCTATATAACTCATAAAGGAGTTATTTCCTTATTTTGTGTTACGAACACATTTCTTTAGCCAAGGATCCTTATAGAACTTCTCAGTTCTTGATAACTTTATTTGGAAACAACCAACCAAATGGTATGGGGTGCAAGGAAGCTCCCTCACTGAAACAAGAGTCACACATGGTTCATAGTTCCTGACATCAAAAGTAGTGAACACAGAAAATGCAACCTATGTGATATTTTTTAAAGAATATTACAAATAAGAAGGGCTCTTTTCACTTTTAGTTATATACATGGTAAAGGTGTGAGCAGTTCTGAGTTTTATCAAGGTAGGAAAAGCCCTCTTGGAACTAACATAGTATTATAATTTTGTGAAAGGTATTTTTGAACTACCAAACTGGTGCTGATGATGAGAGAATATTGCCTTTTCACTGAAACTGATTTTTTCATTTCTAATAACCAAAAATGTGTTCTCATTTTACTGAAATACCACCGTTTTCCTGAAATATTTCTCAGCATCTTCCCCTATAATGTGAGCCAGACTGATTAGTCTATAATATCTTTCCTCTCAGTAGGGAAAAAGTGTTTACAATTTTCCTACTGCATTCTGGCCTGGGTCAGGTATGGGACAGTACATATGACAAATATTTACCGATGATTCTCTGTGCTCCAGTATGTTTGTAGGCATTAAGAACTACAACTAAGCCCTGGGTTATATGGACTCCATGCCAAGAGAGACTTGATTGGGACCAGATATTTTTATTCTCTGGAATGTAAATTTTATTATTTCAGATATAGCATAACTATGAACCAAAAAATAAATGGACAATAATTGGCAAAATGAGATGAGTGGCAAAATTAAGTCTTCAAAAAGGCTCTGCAGTCATAATAATGTATCAAAAACATTAAAATGTGTTTCCAAATGTAAATTTTACTGTGGAAATAAGAGTTAAGGACATCATGGGACATTCCTTGAATCACTAATACTTTTAAGTTATTGAATTTTGAAGTTTGTTATTCATAGAAATTTACTTGTTTTGAAGTTTGTTGAATATAGAAGTTTATATATAAATAAAAACTTAAAATTCATTAAATATTTCCAATTATTTTCACACATTATTTGCATTAGTATAAGTTTGAAGCTTATTAAATACAAAGTAATAGCATTTTTACAGTATATAAAAATGTACAGTCTTCTTCTTTGTTACAGAATTCACTTCTGAGCTGAGAGTTAGGACTGGCCAGAATGACTGATTAAGATATTGGTGAAGTACAGGGTGAGTAACCAAGTGTGCTCCTGTTGTCCAGAAACACCTGCAAATGTTCTAAAGTGTGTTGGTCCTAGTTCTCAGTTGCTATTTTTTTCCTTTTTCTGAATTAAGAATTCTTATGACCTGGTTAAACAAATACTCAGTGGAAGGATAGCCTATATTTCATGATGAAATGCAGGGGAAAATAATATGCACCTTGTCTTTCTATGACTAATGCAAAAATCTAATCATTCATTCCATTCCATGGCCCACACTGGGTTTAAACAGCTAGAGCCTGTCTGCCAGGTAAAAAGACTTAATGTCCCTCTTGAGAAGAAATTAACTGCTAAAACAGACCAACGTGAAATGGAGTTTTGTCTTCTGTCCTCAATACAACCATTTTTCTCTTTTAATCTTGTTCTTCCGTTCAAGCAGAATGAAAACTTGGAACTTTGCCTTGAGAAAATTTCATTTCTAAGGCTCAAATTCTGGGATCTCGTTTAATTGCAGAGGTGAGCTACCCTTGTAGCATTTCTAAAATCAGTCAAGTCCCTGCTCAAGAGCAGGAAAAGAATAAAGTGGTGTTCTACTTCCTAAGTCACACATTGCTGTTGTAGAAACCCTTATTCAGCACAACCTTGCTGAATTAATTAATACTGCAAAATTAACATAGCCCAGATAACACAATGGTAGCAAAAACAAAACAAAACAGACTCAGGTGTGTGACTCAGGCTTCCCCAGCCAGCATGGCTATGGCTTTTTATCCAGGGATATCAGGAAGGAGAATGCTGAAGGGGAAAGTAGTCTTATTAGAGCCTTCAGCCAATTGACAATAAAGAATTCTTCTGGTAAGATGACTTATCTCTTACAAAATGACAATTGGGTTCTACAAAGTAGAAAGGTATGTTTACTAAACAGGAATGTAAAAAGGAAATCTGATGTATTAGTAACAAACAAAACCAGTAGAATAGATGATAGACAACAGATAGATGATAGATGATAGATAGATATGAAGAGATGTATTATAAGAAATTGGCTCACACAATTATGGAAGCTGGCAAGTCCAATGATGTGCAGAGTGAGTCAGAAAGTTGGAAAAGCCAGGAGAGCCAATGGTGTAGTTTCAGTTGAAGGCTGGCAGGCTTGAGAACCCAGGAAGAGTCAATATCCCAGTTTGAAGATCATGAAGCAGGAGGAATTCTCTCTTACTCAGGGGAGGGTCAACCTTCTTGTTCTATTCAGGCCTTCAGCTGAGTGGATAAGGTCCATTTACATTATGGAAGGCAATCTGATTTACTCAGTCTATCTATTTAATGTTAATCTTGTAAAAAAAAAAAAAAAACCCTCACAGAAACACCCAGAATAGTATTTAATTGACAATCTGGACACCAGTTGGCCAAGTCGGTTTGAGACATAAAATTAACCGTCACAACTGAGGTGTTAGTTCATGTGATGTGAGGGGCAAACCCCAGCATAGCCAACCTGATCTCAAGCCTGCATCTAGTCCTCTCCTGGCTCCTATCCACAATAAATGTATAGAATGTTTAGATGCTTCCTTTCCTTGTACTTCTTTAATTTTGTGACAGATCAAGTTGTATTCCATGGACCTATTTATAACCTAAAAGAATACTTATATAAGTATATTTATAACCTAAAAGTATAAAGATCCAGATATGACATTGACTTATTTCATTTCTTTATAAATATCTCCTTTACTCTTCCTCTTCACCCTTTTGTTTTTATCAATGTTCAGGCAAATGGTCTAAATACCTAATAACTTTCATGATACATTATCAATAAGTCTATAATCCATGAAAGAATAATTGGTATTCCTTGATGTAGCTTCTCAATCAGAAATGAAATACCTGATCTTTGACAAAGAAGCAAAGGAAATTCGATGGAGATAGTAATCTTTTCCATAAATGGTGCTGCAGCAATTATGGGGGGGAAATGAACCCAGACACAGATCTTACCCCTTGCATAAAAATTAACTCAACGTGGAAAATAGTGTTGAAAGACAATGAAAAACAGTAGAAGTTATAGAAAAACTAATAGGGGAAATCTATATGACCTTGGGTTTGGCAATGAGTTTATTGATATAATAGCGAAAGTATGATCCATAAAAGAAAAAATGCTAATTTAGACTGTATTAAAATGAAAAACTTCTGCTCTGCAAAAGATATTGTTAAAAGAATAGAAAGACAAGTCGTACATTAGGAGAAAATATTTCCAAAACATGTATCTGATAAAGAGCTTATGTCCAAAACATACAGCTATTAGAATGATTAAAATCCAAGAAAAAACCTGACAATACCAAATTATGGCCAGGATGTAGAGCAACAGGACCTCCCATGCATTGCTGGTGGGAATAAAAATGGCATAGTCACTTTTGGAATGGCAAGTCACTTTGGCAGTTTCTTACAAAGCTGAAAAGACTTTTAGCATATTACTCAACAATTGTACTTTTAGGTATTTACTCAACTTATTTGAAAATCTGTACCCACATAAAAACTTGTGCATGAATGTTTACAGCAGCTTTATTCAAAATCACTAAAACTGGAAGCAACTAAAATGTTCTTCAAAAGAAAATGGATAAACTAAATGTGGTACGCCCATACAATAAATGATCAGGTCATAAAAACACGTGGAAGAATCTTAAATACATATTGATAAGCATATTGATAAGCTTCTAAAAGGCCATATATTGTATTATTGCAATTAAACTGTATTCCAGAAAAGGCAAAAAAGTTTTAAAGATCTTTAAAAAGTTTAAAGATAAGTCGTTGCCAGAAGTTTAAGGAATGGGGTGGAGTATTGAGATGGTAAGCCACATAGGATTTTTTAGGGCATTGAAATTACTCTTTATGGTAATATAATAATGGATACATGAGGTATTTGTCAAAACCCATGGTTTACAGCACTAAGAGTTAAACAATGCACAACACATTTTTAAATGTTTTTCAGAAGTTGGACAGATATCAGGATAAAATACAGATTCAGAAAAATCTAACTTGTGCACAAATGTATGGAACAAATCACTGAAGGGGATGGGAAGGTTCTGTCCTCAGTAATTTGGAACTGAACAGACTGTAGGACTGAAGGCAGAAAGAACTGCAATGCATTATACTCTAGTTGCAGTTTTTTCCCACAAGGGTCCTGGCTAAATCTGATTCTATATATGTGTATATTAGAGTTTAATAATTGAATAAATGCACAGTGGATGGTGGAAGCCAGGTTGGAGTTTACAAATAAGCTAGGAAAGGAGGTGCCTTTGATCCATATGGTGATAGACCAGAGTGAGAAACATCAGTATGAACTCATATTGATTTATTAATTGTAACAAATGCATCAAACTAATGTAAGATGTTATTAGTAGAAGAAACTGGGGTATGAGAACTCTCTGTACTATCCTCACAACTTTTCTGCAAATCTAAAGCAGTTATTTAAAAAAAGATAAATGTATCATCTAGTTACATGTTATCTTTAAATTTCATTGCAAGAATTGATTTATAAAAAACTGTTATCCAAAGTTCATTTTGAAATTTATTTTATAAATATCACTATGTTCTAAATAAGTTTATATCATTTATTTTAAGGAGTCAATCACACTGACTAATAATTCACCTTTCTCTCAATGTTGTTGGAAGATCACTAAAAAAAAAATTTCCAATGAAAATCTGAAAATTCCAAGTATCACAGGGTTACCCTGCCCCTATAAACTGAAGAGGCTATTTCAGACCAGCCATGTACAACAATGGATTTTTTTAATGGTTCTGGCTGAATTTATTTCCCAAGTTCTAATGCTTTTTAGTATTATGTTTCACAAAAGTAAATGCCAAAATAACACAAAATTGGAATAAAATAAAATATCAGAAGCCTAAGTAAATCTTTGAATTTACTATGTTAATCTTGTTGCCATCATGCAAGACCCTATCTAAAATAGGCAAGCAGATGACACCCTACCTCACTTTTGTTTATCTTCTAGAAAAAATATGCAGATTCTTCCACATATTTAATAATCCCTCTTCCAGGGTCCCTTTTTAGGTTTGAATTCAATCTTTTATACTGTTGCTTAATACCATTTCTTCCTATTGTTTTTTCAAGTAAAGATAGAAAACAGTTACTGGCTATTTCCTGCATAGCCATCATGCATGTGTATATAAAGATTGTCATCAAATAACCCTTCTCTTCAGGTTAAATGAGTACAGTTCCTTTAACCTTTTCAATTCAAAGCCAATCCTTTTGTCTTCTTGTGGGCGGTTATTATCTGAACACGTTTCTAATTTGCTAGTCATGTCTTTAGTCCAGCACCAAAGACTTAAACTTAACATTCAAGACAATATATTTGTAAATCCCTGTTTGATCTTGGAGGAAAAATAGACTATGAAAAGAATAGGGTTATCTAATTTTATCATTAAAAATGAATTTTACTGAAAATATTTCCAACTAGAATTTCAACCTTCCTTTTGTGCATTTGGATACAAAAGGGAATGTAAAATCTGATAGAATATAACTTTTTGAAGAACATCCCCGCCATGTGAATATTAAAATACAGGCTATTTGTTGGGACACTAGTGTAATGGATTGGTTGGCAAATTGATTCCAATATAAAGTAATAATGGAGGAAAATACTCGATATTTTGCCATCCCTGGCAGCTCTCATTTCAGGCAGCAAGATTCCTTAACTGTCAAAAGGCTTTCCTGCTGCTCACAGTATCTGTAGCCACATAGCTTTTGGAAGAAAATTTGCTGCTTTTGTCAAATAGGCCTAAAGAGACATGACATTGTCCTCTGGGCTCTGCAGGAGATCCTCTCCCATATGGAGGCTTGGTCATTTGGGCCTATATGAATAGGATTAACTCATCCCTTTCACAAACACAATGGGTTACTTATGTGATCACAAAGGAAAATATATGTAAAGCACTTAGCACAAGTCTGCCATCTCCTAAGGATCCAGAAAAATAGCTAGCTCTTTTTTTAAAAAGGAATTTGCAAATTACAAAGTTAAGGCGTTGTAACCATAGTAGAAAGATTTTTTTTCCAATTTTGTAAATGAGAATTTTTTTTTTCTGACAATTTCTATTTGCTTGGTTATATGGAATTTACCTTAAATAAACAGGACTCCTGTCCTAAGAGATTTGAGAAGTGAAGTTGACATTCTCATCCTCAGCTCTAAATGGTGTCACACCCTTAACCAGTTTGTAAAACTAAATTCTAACCTGCTAGTTAAGGTAGTAAGTGTTCTGACTTTTGGCTATCCCTTTCCCTCTCTTCAGAAAGTCTTCTTAGTTCCCTGAAACTCTTACCTAGGAGCTCCTTGCCAAAGGCCCTAGCCTCTCTCTTCTATTCCAGCCTCCATTTCCTCCCTTCCCTGTCTGACAAGCCATGGAATAAAGCCTCCTCTTCTCTCACTTACAGAACCCGAGCAACCTCAACTTTCACACTTACTATGGGCCTCCCCTCCCCCCCCCAGGTCCATCATATACTGAGATAGTGACATACCGTCAATTCCAGTGCAGCCAGTACTGTGATTATGCATGATTGTTAATAACAGAGAAATAAGTATGGACAAATGGGCATAATACCATGTGCCCATGAGGGGGGCCAAATACACAAATTGAGGATGTTCATCATCCCCTTGTTGGGCTGTCTTAGGAAGCCCCAGAAGATGTGACCCACACCTTTTAAGTATACAGTAGATCCTCATATAATATAGCATTATATAATACATCATCTCCAAGGATGATAATTACTGGACTGGAGTTTCAAGACTACAATAAGCAACAAGACATCTAACAGTGCTGTGGATTGGGAAAGAAGTTCCTAAGAAAAAGCATTACTCTAAGTCTTCTTAATCAAGATTTCTCTGTAACAATTTGAAGTTGAAGTAATGATTTCAGATCAACAAAATGCCTCTGGCTAACTTACCTAGGTAATTGAGATACATTTGGCATTTTTCGTATGAGACATCTGGACAACAAAACTTTTCATAAGAACCTATCAAATAATTTCTTCTTTAGGGATTTTCCTTTTCAAGAATAATTATTTTTTTAAACCTAATCTCCCCCAACTTTTTCCTCACACTTGGACATGTTCAAACCAAGATGCAGAAGCCCGCACCTTTGGCTAAGTAACAATTCTGCTTTGAGAATACTCAAATGTATGAATATATACATACATTTAAAAAAATCAATTCAGGGCTCATTTTGGATTTTCAGTGTATTTGAATCTTCTTTATGGAAGGGATATATCATAAATATGGCTTATTTATAAGTTCTCAATAATGCAGCGCATGCAGGGATTTATAAAAAAAAGGAGAAGGAGAAGAAGGAGAAGAAGGAGAAGGAGAAGGAGAAGAAAAAGGAGAAGAAGAAGAAGAAGAAGAAGAAGAAGAAGAAGAAGAAGAAGAAGAAAATAGCTATAGCATCAGGAGCCCAAATCTTTGTTTCAGGTCTGGAATGGAGCTTTAATCTCACACCTTGAGAAGCCTTATCAGTGGAAAGAAACCCAGTATGGCAGCTTAATAACATCCCTTCTATCAGGACTTGTGTTCAGAACTGTGGTGTGCATGGCAGGAATCCTGCTTTAGGAATGCAGCTTCTGCTCAAAACACATAAAAAAAAAATACACCAAAATGATGTACAGGGACTGCTACCCTGAATCAGACTTACATCCTTTTACAAAGAGATTGCGTTTTAAAAACTGTGGTAAGGGGACACCTAAACCATCTGCCTTCTGCTTCTCAGTTGCCTGTCACAGAAGGTCATCTGACTCAAGAAAAGAAACATTTCCATTTTATAAATAGAAAGGGCATTACAAATATATTTTGCCTAAAGAAAAATATTAATGAGATAAATAAACCCAAATTTTGGTAGAGTGTCAGCCAAAATATGTTCATCACTGTCAGTTCGAGTCAATCATGCAACATTCTGAAGTTAGGAACAGCTTGAGGCCATTGCTAAATTGGGATTATAAAAGATGTCTTCATACTCAGGATCTGTAATTCCAAGGAAGAAGCAGGATGAATTTCCCTTACTCTGTATAAAAGAAAGACTGAAAATTACCTAGAGGAAAGCCTCTCTTTGTGTTTTATTTTACTTACAATCACCTCCCCCTCCTTACCCTACCACCACTGCATCCAGAAGAAACTGCTCTATTCCATGGTTGGAATATACAATAATTACAATGTCTGGAGCCAAACTGCTTATGTTTGAATCTTGGATTCCCAGGTAATTCTATGGCAGTTAGCAAATCATTTCCCAGTACCTCAGCATCCGCATCTAGAAAATGGAGATCATAATGAAAACCTCAGGGATTTTGTAAAGGTCAAAAGAAATAATAAAGCTTAAAGTTGTCAGGTGAGTGTTCAGCATGCAGGTCAATAAATATTAGCTATTATTAATAGAAATGCCCAAAGCATTTTCTCTGAGCCTCTTTCTGTGCATATCTTACCATCTTAAAATATTTGGAAGTTCTGTGTTGAAAGCATCTTTAAATTCATCCAGCACAATGCCTAAAACAACACTTTTTCTGAAACAAATGTAAGATTATCTTTCATACCTTGAAAAGTCTTCATATAAATGTATCACAAATCTCTGCATTTTCACTTTGATTAATGAGGGCAATATTCTTTCAACCCAATTATTGATCACCTATCACTCTCCATTAAAATATACCAATATTTGATTTTAAAATTATTATAATTTAAATTGTAGACCAACATGAAATACTTCTGCTTTATAATTACTAAAATTGGGAATGTGAATTCTGCTCCATCCAGAATGAGGGCAATGGAGAGCAAGGTAGCTCAGGATGAAATCCCATAAGAACCTGGCAACGACATTGGACATGCACACTTTTTGTGGAGGTGACTTTCACTTATCCCCATTGCTAAGGCAGCATCATCAACCATGGCAAATATTTATTGTATATCTATAGTTCTATGAAGAACCTGCCATATGTTTATGAAATACATGATTTACAATAAATGTATTAACATTTATATCTAAAATTGATAATTTTTTGACTCTCTAGGAAGTAATTTCTTGAGCAATATATTCAACATATTTAACTTTTAATAGTCTCTAACATAGTACATTTTCTTGCTCACATGAACCAAGGACAGCAACGGGATTAGATTCTCTTTCTCTTCAATGCCTGAACACATGTATTCCCTGATGACAAAAGGAGGTTTGGACCAGGAAAGAATTCTTCTATCGTGCTCTGTATGTCTTTTCCCAGAGGGCATCAAAACTATAAGTGAATTCCCATACAACTCAGGTAATAGAATAATCTTTACTCATACTATAAATAATTTTATCTTTTGGGTATAGAATTATGTTTTCAATTTAGAGTAAATTAAGTAGCATAACACATACTACCCTGCCATTAATAAAATAAGATTTGGTGATAATTGTCAGATTTTTTTAATTATTACAATCTTACCTTATACTGTAATTATATGAGTAATTGTGACAATCCCACAAATTTATTTCAAAGTTTCAGTTAGGTCTTTAGACCACTTAATGTTATTTTTAACTTAGTTTAAAATTCATGTGGATAAAGGGGAAAAATGGTGAGGTTTTTTTTTTTCCTCTTGGTTTTATTCATTCTTTTCCTCAGAGTTCTCCAACATCTGTTTTAAAGCTCAGTTGATAAACAATATTTTCTTCCTAGTAACTTGGCACTTTGTACATAAAACCACCACAATACTATTATTTATTCTTTCACATAAAATGAGAAAATATGCAAAACACACAGACACACCCAAGAAACACACACAGAACCACTAATCAAGAGAAAAGTGTTGGTCAGGACCCAAAATAGCAGGTGAGTTGCTGCAGTTTACTGAAATTAAATCAGCCTAGGGTTGACACAGACCCAGCCAAGACCTGTTGACAGAAGCTTTAAAGAAGCCCTACTAGACACATTTCAAATTACTCTCCAGCCCTGGAAAATGGGTCATTTAAAGATCTATTGGTTTTAAAAGGCATTTTCCTGATGATTTAACCTTTGCTGGGCATGAGCATTTATGACTTGGCCTTTAAAACCCTCTACAACTCAGTAGTGGTAGTTGTTCCAGGTGTCAAAACTGCTTAACAAACCATCCAAAACTTGGTTGCTTAAAACCACAATCATGGAGCACCTGGGTGGCTCAGTTGGTTAAGCTTCTGACTCTTCATATTGGTTCAGGTCATGATCTCATGGTTCATGAGTTCGAACCCCCTTTTAGGCTCTGCACTGACAGTGTGGAGCCTGCTTGGGATTCTTTCTCTCCTATTCTCTCTCTCTGTCCATTCCCTCTTTCTCTTTCAAAATACATAAATAAACTTTAAAAATAAAAAACAATCATCATTTACTACCTCTCAGTTTCCAGAGGTCAGAACTTTAGCAGTGGCTTGGCTGCTCAATTCTGATTCAGGTGCCCTCATGACAATATAGTCAGGTGAGGGCTCTGGCTGGGATGTCACCTGGATTCTTCTGTCATCTGTCTGGTGCCAGGGCTGGAATGACCCAAACTGTGGGGCTTGTTTCTGAAGCATCTCCTTCTATTTCTATGTGTCTTTCTGTGGGATTTCTCTCCATCGTGGCCTTTTCAAGGGAGTAAAACTTCTACCATGTCAGCTCAGGGCTTCCCTGGTATGTGGAAGAGAGCAGGAGAGCAGAAGCCCATGGGTCACCCAGCATCATTTTCACAATGTTCTAATCATTAGAAGCCAGTCACTAGCCCTCATTAAGAGAGAGGAATTAGGCTCCCTCTTTTTAAAGGAGGTGTTCAAAGAATTTCCATATGTATTTTAAAACCATCTCAGCAGTTATGCCTAATAATTACTTGTTGTCATAAGTACTGGATGGGTTTTACCCAATATAATAGCAAGCATAGACTTTTCTTCCTTAATAAATTTTAAGCTTAAACACATGCCATATTTATTCATTTTTTATTATATGCTGAAATAATTCTTAAGCAAATCCTTTGCAAATTTATATTTGCCAAATAAATAAATAAATATATATATATATATATTATAAATAAATAGAGCAAATAAAATAAACACAAATATGTGAATGAAATGTCCATAAAGATATCAGAGTGATGGCATAGAAAATATTATCAGGTTTCTGGTGCCACTTTTTTGCTATAACTCTGAATACTGTTCTTTTGCTATTCCTCTGTATGATATCTCTCAGAAAAGATAAAGGTTGGTGCTTTTAATGAGTAATATTCACCGTTTTAAATGTGGGTAGAAATGATGGATGTGGAAACTAAATATCCTCTTACTTTCTCTTACAAAATCATTACCCCCAAATCACTGACACTCTTTTCTGGAAAGTTTGACGTTGAAAATAATTCTAGTTTTAAGCTGATGGAAACTAGAGTAATTATTAACCAAACTCAATAAGTAGTAATTAATTTTTGCCTTCTTCTTTGTGCCTCATGAAATATTTCTGCAATCAACTGATATGCCACCACCTGGATTAACACTAAGATGTTTGGTATTCGACAGGTGTGAACACTGACTAAGAATCAGAGCCTTTTAATTAGCAAAACTCATTTTGTGGAGGGCAAGTTAGGCTTTTATCAATTAAAAAAATACTTTTTGAATAATAATGAAAATTTAGCCCAGAACTTGACAATAGGCAAAAAAAAAAAAAAAAAAAAAAAAAAAATCACTAAACCCAGAAAAGAAGAAACAAAAGCCAATGTTTACCCCCTTCCACAATGTTCCCAGAAAGAATTCTAGTGGATTTCCTGCAGGGAGGTTAAAACTTGGAACTCTAAATAGAGTAGCAAAAACCTATAGGAAATATGGAACCTAAAATCAGCCTAAGATTAGGCAAAGCAAAATGCACATGCTGAGAATTTTTTTTAATTTTAGTTTTAAGGTTGCCAAATGTTATGGAATCAATGTACTGATCTATTATTTCAGGTAATTTCCACATTTTTCTATAATAAAACTTGATGAAATTAAAGAGGAAGAAATTATCAGTTCTAAATGTGCCTCATATTTGCCATTAATTGCCACACTAAAATAACCAAAATAATTTAAGAACTAAAGAAAGATACCTTTCACGGGAGGAGTGTCTTTGTCTACCAACTATCATAGAGAAAATAAGTGTCTATTCTTGTGGAGAATGTCAAGGCTGAGGCCAGAAACCCCTGTAAAAAAAAAAGAAAGAAAGAAAAAAAAGAAATTACACAGTTAATTGCCAAATATACTACATACATAACATCCTTTTTATCATGGAAAATAGAATTAATTTTTAAAGCTGAGTTATTTTCTTCAGATATATTATTTTCCTAATTCCTATAGTTTAGAAGCAGATTGGCCCTATCAGCTGTTTCACATAAAGTATTAGAATGCTGTCCTTTGAATTCACACCCTCATATTAATAGTCCCCACCCCTCCAGAGGCTTTGTTATATGGCTAGGGTTTTAATTAATATACTTTTAAAATATAACCAAATTTGAAATTATAGTTTTAGAAATGTCTAGTTAAAAGCCATAGTGGAGGCCAGGACTAAAGTCAGGGTGATCAGCTCTCAGCTATGTTAACTTTCATTTCTCACAGAATGCAAAAAAGCACCAGAATGGAAGTGAGAGATCCAGGTTCTTCATATCCTGGACAACAGTGAGCTCTGAGAGTTGGAATGAAGGCTCAGCCTCTTGGGTACTCCATTTCTAAATCTGTACACTTGACTAATTATCTAACATACCTCCAACTCTCAACTGTTAAGATTATTTGAAACCAACCCTATAACCTCTGTAAGAAGGCCTTAAGCCTAAAATGAAATTCCAAAAATGAGATAACCAAGAAACAAACTATTACTTAAATTCCCCTTTGGACACTCTATTTGGTTATGATATTCTCAGTCTGGTACATAAAGACTAGCCAGTTTCTATTGCTAAACAGACACGTATACAAGGTCACCATTAATTTATTCATAAAACATTTATTGAAATTCAGCTAGATACAAGATATGGTAGCAGACACTAAGAAAGAGGCAGGAGTAAGACAGTTTCTCCCTGGAGTTGCATGCACAGGGATCTAAGACAAGCAGGGCTCAGAAAATAAAACATGATGTTGTACAATTAAGTGATAAAACAAGTGATTGTTATATTAGGGCATGTGCAGAGGGGAAATGTCTAACCATTTTGCTAAATGTAACAATGGCTGGGAGGGCTGTGGCTTTAGTTTCCCTATAATCTCCTTCAGCATCCTGCAGAGTTACCACAAATAAACATAAAATCTATACAAGAAATGGTGTGCTTGCCATGCAAATGTACTTTCAAGACAAGTCCCAAAGTTTCTACATCCAACCAAAGAATCATATCATTGTCCTGTTCCTGAATAAAAATGCTGACCTACCCTTGTTTATAGTCATTTTTTAAAGAGACAAGATTTAATTGTTTAGTGACTAATCAATTCAGTTTGGAGCTTATATCCACTAGCCCGAAAAAGCATGCATTAAAAATAATGAAAAGGATATAGAGGGTTCCACCTGAAACTAAAAATGTAGACTTGTGCCTATAAACAGGAAGATTTATGAAACCAGGTCATGAATTTAGAGCAACACATCACACATAGGAACCTAGTCAAAAGTTTTCCCTTCAGTCACTAAGGTTCCTCTCCATGAAGATGCCGTGTTTCTGAACAGAAACTGTCCAGATTATAGACACTGGATAAAGTGATTTATCCAGTCAGACCATAATAGATGAATAGGGAAGATCTGTAGCAACATGTGTAGATTGAGGAAGAATATTTTTGTTAATGTTCTAGTTTTTACTGTGTGTGGCCCACTAACTCAGTCTTTATCCAAATAGTTCTTTAAGTTTTTACTTTCATCCTCCTCTTTCCTGTCCTTTATTCCCCCATGATGGACTTCAACCCAAATAGAAGGGTCCTGCTATGTGGTAGAGGAGGGACACAGCTGAGATGAAGAAAACAAGGGGGCAAGTGGCAACAAAGGAACCTCAAGAGAGAGATAAGTGGACCATCATGACAAGCCTCCCAGACTTGAGTTAGAAATTGAGACTTCATCCTATGGGCAGTAGATAGCCACTGAAATGTGTCCAGGAAGAGAAAAGTGGTGGAGGAGCATTATCAATCCATTTCTACACTATCTCTCAGACCTCAGAATGGAGACTACACCAAGGCAAGTTCTAGAATAGATCATCAGGCTTCCATGAGGGCCCAGCAGTATGAGCAAGACAAGATGGTGACTTGAACTTGGCTGATGACAGTAGAACAGGAGCAATTCAAGAGGAATTTTGGAAGCAGAATCAACAGATTTGTAAATAGACTATATTTTTTGGCATGATAGTTTGAGTGTCTAATATCATTGCACACTATTCCTGACATCTCCAGAAGGATTCTGTTTTATTTACATAGTCCCCTCTCTGGAACAGGAAAAGTGGGCAGCAATTCTAACACCTAGAGGTGACGGTAGCATTCCCATTTTTCCAGTACCTAATGTCTTGGAATAACTATGACCTCCTGAGTACCCAAATTCAAATTGAATTATATTTAAATTATATATATTTGAATTATATATTTAAATTATATCTAAAAGAAAATAGTTTTTAAAAAATTCACAGTAATAAGCCCTTTGTTTTCATTTGTTTCTACCATGTCTGTTACTCAGTAGGATCTGAAACTGAAATTTCAAGATACCCTAAGAAATAAGATTCCTCTTTTGTTTCTGACCACATGGAAGCAAAAATAATAAGACAGGCTGAGAGTCATCATGTTTACAGAAAAATTCTTAAAATAAAAAATAAAAGATTAAGCATTTCACGTTCTGAATCCCTTTTCAAACTGAGCCACATTATTTCCATTTTCAAAATCATAAACTAGTGAGGATTTCCTAGTTGTTGTTGGCATTATTCAAATGCATGTTTTACAACCAGCTCTCTTTGAAGGCTTTGTGCTGGTTTGTTTTTCATGGTGCCTAGCCATAATTAAAATAGGTTGGATTTTGAAAAACATACAATTTTTAAGATAATGTTAGTTTTAAGAGAGAGTGCATTATCACCATTGCTCTATGTAGATTAATCTTCCATTAAGTGTTACATCCAGAAAGTATTAACATTCAGGAAGAATGTAAACAGTACTAATGACTGTAAGTAATTTGAGGATGGGTTTTTGGTGGAATAGTTCTGGAAGATGACTAAATTCTCCAGGCATAAGTGCCCTGAAACTAACAAAGCACAATAGATGCAAATTCTCAAAGTGACAAAAAAAATATCCTCAAATAACACAATATTATGAAGTAGAAATAGCAAAATGATAAACAAATCCAATTTTCCTAGGAAAAATCTCAGGAAGTCATTTTCCACAGACTCTTTTTATGAAAAAATATTTGTCTTGAAACAATTTACAAACACAGACTCATACAAAAACAAAAAAAGATACATTAAATTAAGATAAAGGAAATGGGCAATAAGTAATGCAAGGAGCTCTGAGGAGAGGTTACAACTGTCACCATATCAGTTGTCTCTTCCTAGACCTGTGGAAGATGCTCTTCTCAACCCCATTGTATAGTGTAGACCAAAGAAATGTGAGGGAAAGTGGCATGTATCACTTGCTAGCAGAGGCAATGAGAATTCTACATGTGATTCTCCAGGTTCTCTCTTCCCTGCCACTTCAGCTGAAGAGGCTGTGTGTTCCCAAGAATAAGAGGTGGAGACAACCTCCTCTGGACATTGGACAGAATATCTGAATGGATCAAAGTCCTTGCCAATCTGCTCAGGGTTTTGCTTATTCTGCTAAGCCATGGAAATTTGAGGGGTTTTGTTACCACATAACTTAGACTGTCCTGACCAATACTGTTAGTGATTATTTTGAAAAGAAAAAAAAATTGTTCACCAGAAAGTATGGATAAATTAACAGTGATATAAAGCATATAAACTAATTATTCACAAAATGTTATTAAAATATTAGGTTATTTATATCTATTAAATGCTCTACATACATTATCTCATTCAATCCAGATGTGGAAAGTAGAATTTAAAGGGATTCAGTAATTTACATTATTTCGAAGAGAGCAGGATTGGGGCATCTGGGTGGCTCAGTCAGTTAAGCATCTGACTTTGGTTTAGGTAATGATCTCAGGGTTTGTGGGTTCAAGCCCCACATGGGGCTCTGTACTGACAGCTCAGAGCAGGAAGCCTGCTTCAGACTCTGTATTTCCCTCTCTCTCTGCCCCTCCCCGCTCATGCTTGTTCTCTCTGTCTCTCAAAAATAAATAAATGCTAAAAAAAAAAAAAGAAAAGAAAAGAAAAGAAAAGAAAGGAAGAAATAGAGCAGGACTTCCACTGAGTGGGTCTGATCTGAGAGCTGTACTTGGGACTGTGGTCCCAAAGGAAAAGTTTTACATAAGGCATCACCTGGTAAAATTACCATGACTCAGCAGGAGAAAGAAACTTTTTCCTAGCTCTGAGTAGACTGGAACTTGGCACATGAATCTTTAAGTAAGGAACATAACAGACAATTTATTTGATAGTAAAAATTAATGAAAAGAACATGGGCTATGGGATTTGACAGACTTAGATTTAGATTCTGGAGTGATCACGCTTTCTGAGTGAGATATTTAAGAAAAAAAGCAAATGCATACAGTGTCTGATGAAATCCAGTGCTCCCTAAAAGAGATACTGCCTCATCTTTTTTTTTTTTTACTTTCTATTTCAAAGTGTGGTTGAAATATTTCAACTAATAGTATTCTGAAGTAATTCAACTTACAGAGTTGAAAAATAGCATTCACTGAGATTTAAAAATTGTTGACATTTTATCACATTTGCACATGCTCTCTCTCTCTCTCTCTCTCTCTCACACACACACACACACACACACGCACGTTGTTTTGCTATGAAACATTTAAGAGTTGCAGACTGGTGTCATCAAAATGCAATGTAAGAGACTCCAACCTCCATTCCCCAACAAACATTAACAATTATACAGTTATCCATGAATAAAAACAGCCTGAAAGAGCTCTGGAGACCACTTAAGAAATTTTAGCAACACAATGGAACAAAAAAACCTGAGAATAACTGCATACTTCACCAACTTTTGCTTCACAGATATCTGCAATCACTGACACCTGTCACTGGAATTCCTCTCCACCCCACACTCCTACCTACCCCAGACCATCTTGGAGCCCTGGAAACAGCAACCAGCTCAGGCTCTGTGGTTTCACAAATGCAAAATGCCAGACTAGATCCTACAGCTGATCCCCTCTGCTGTTTATGGGCTCAGGGCTAGCCCCTTTGGCTGTATAGTTGTATGCTGCTGGCCTCATGTCCATCTCCCACCTTCACTACATTGCACACACCTAACAGGAGACTGGTCAGCACCAGGAAGAAAAGCCAATGGTCAGAGCCCCTGCAGATGCTTATGGGCAAGATAAGACCCTGTCTTCTATCACTAGCCTGAACCACCATGTTTACCTGTAGCTAGTCCCTCCAGCTACTCAACTATATGGTCTCGGCCTGACTCTCATCACCAGAATCCATGGCAGTGCACATGCTTATGGGGGAGATTGTGAAACCATGGGAAAGCATGTCAACAGCCAGGGCCCTGCAACTGTCAGTGAGCCTGCAGTTGATCCTGAACCTTGCTGTCTGCCCTGGTCCACAGCACTAGATGTATGTCGGCAACTGGCTCCTGCCACTAAATATGCAAATACTCTTAGCCCCTGTAGCCTAGTGTGCTCATCACCAGCTCTAGCTCCCACCATTCCGTGCCCTGATCCCTTGTTGCTAGGCCTACAGATGCCACTGAGTGTCTCAATAGACCCCCCACAGTATATAACAAGGACCAACAGTTGTCAATGCTATGGACCCCAGTGGTCCAAGCCAAAGGGACACCATGCTCCCATAGATGTGATGGCACCCCTCCCATACACCTGGCACCTTTCACCATTGAACCTGGGATCACAACACACTCCGGCATGCTCCCACTCACAGGTGAAAGTCTTCCCTTACCAAAATCGGTCCATAAGGTCTGGAAGAGGTTACTGCTCTTTCAAATGTTAAGACACCTACACAAGGCTAGGGTATCAAGGAAATACGACTCCACTGAAGAAATACAGTAAATTTCCTATAACTGGCCTCCAAAAAATGGAGATCCAGGAATTTCTCAACAAATAATTCAAAATAATTAGCTTACAAGAGAACACAGAAAAACAATTTAAGAATATCAGGAAAACAATGCAAGAACAAAATGAGAAATTCAACAAAGAGACCAGAAATCACAAAAAAGAACCAAACAAATTTTGGTACTGAAGAATACAAAGACAGAACTGAATAATTCAATAGAGAATTTCAATAGCAGACTTGGCCAAGAAGAATGAATCGGTGAGCTAGAGAAGATCAATTGAAAGTATCTAATCTGAGGAGCAAAAGAAAAACAAATGAAAAGGAATAAAGAAAGCATATAGGACTTATAGGATACTATTAAGAGAAATAATGTATTCATCATTGGAGTCCCAGAAGAGAAAAGAAGGAGAAAAAGGCAGACAGCTTATTTAAAGGAAAAATGACTGAGAATGCCCCAAACCTGGAGAGAGACTTGAACATCTAAGTTCATGAAGTTTATAGGACAACCAAAAATTTTAATCTAAAAGACCTCCTCCCAGATATATCAAAATAAAACTGCCTAAATCAAGGAAAAAGGGAGGATTTTAAAAACATCAAGAGAAAAAATTTCCTCTCATAAAAGAAAGCCACATAAGGCTCTCAGCAGATTTCTTACCAGAGGCCTTGCAGGCCAGAAAAAAATAGGATGATATATTCAAAGTGCTGAAAGAAAGAACTAGCAACCAAGAATACTTCACGCAGCAAAGTTGTCTTTTAGAAATAAAGATAAGATAAAGACTTCCTAATAAACAAAATATGAGGGAATTCATACCACTAAATACTCCTTACAAAAAATGCTGGAAGGAGTTCTTTAAGCAGAATTGAAAAGATGTTCATCAGTGACATTAAAACATATGGAAATATATAACTCACTGGAAAACATAAGTATATAGTCAGATTCTGAATAGACTAATGCTTTAATATAGTGATGTGTTAACTATTTAACTAGCATTTTAACTAGCATAAAGATTAATGGAAGAAAGTAATAAAAATAGCTAAAACTACAATAATTTTTAACGAATATTCAATATAAAAATTTAAATTATGACATCAAAAATATAAGAGGGGATTAAAAGGGAAGAGTTTTTGTACATGATTGAAGGTATCAGCATAAATATCAGCATATATATTAGATTATATATCTAAAATCTATATTAGATATATGTTGTTTTCTATAAGCTTTATAGTAATCACAAAGCAAAATCCTGCAGCAGATTTGCAAAAGAGCTTAAATAGAAAGGAATCAAAGCATACCAATACAGAAAATCATTAATTCACAAAGGAAGGCAGGAAAGAAGAAGAAAGAAACAAAGGAACTATGAAACAGCCAGAAAACAATTAACAAGTTGCCATTAGTAAGTCATTACCTATCAATAATTATTCTAAAGGTAAATGGATTGAATTCTCCAACCAAAAGACATAGGTATTGGACAGATTAGAAAACAATAATTAACTATATGCTGTCTACATGAGACTCACTTCAGCTTTAAGGACACACAGATTCAAAGTGAAGGTATAAAAAAATACATCCATGTAGATAGAAACTAAACAAGGACAGGTGTAGCTATATTTATATCAGACAAAATAGACTTCAGCCAAGAAGGGGAACAAGAGACAAAGGTGATTATGTAATTATAATGGGGTCAGCAATCATAAATATATTATAAATTATGCATATATAATTTATAACATATACAACATTCTACCCAATGTTATAGCATTTAAATATATTAAACAAATGTTAACAGATAAAGGGGAAAATAGAAAGAAATATAACAGTAGGGGACTTCATACCTCACTTTCAACAATGGCTAAATCTAGACAAAAAAATCAGCAATGAACTGGGAATTGAACCATACTTTAGACAAAATTAACCTAACAGACATATACAGAATATTCCATCCAACAGCAACAAAATACCCACATACTTCTCAAGCACCCATGGAACATTCTCCAGGTTAAATCATATGATAGGTCACCAAAAAAAAAAAAAATAGCCTAGAAAATTTAAGAAGATCGAAATCATACCAAGTATGATTTTCCAACCACAGTGGTATGAAACTAAAAATCAATAACAGAAGGGAAGCTGGAAAATTCACTAATATGTGGAAACTAAGCAACACATTCCTAAACAACCAGTGGTTCAAAAAATAAATCAAAAAGGAGTCAACAAAATAAACAACAGGTAGAACTATATCCAACTAAAATACTTCTGCCCAGTAAAACAATGAACAAAATGAAAAGGCAATGTATGAATAGGGAAAAATTTGCAAATTATATATCTGATAATGGGTTAATTTCTGAAAAATATAAAGAACTCATACAACTCAATAGCAAAAAAAACCTAATTAAAATGTGGGCTGAGGTACATTTTTCCAAAAAGACACACAAATGGCCAACAGGTACATGAAAAGGTACTGGACATCACTATTCATCAAGAAAATGCAAATCAAAATAACAGTGGGATACCACCTCACACCTGTTATAATGGCTATCATCAAAAGGATGAGAGATAACAAATATTGGCAAAGATAGAGAAAAGTGTTCCCTTGGACACTGTTGGTGGGAATGTAGTCTGGTACAGCCACTATGAAAAACAGGATGGTGGGTCATCAAAAAATTAAAATGGAACAACCATATATCCAGCAATCCCACTTTTGGATATATACCCAAAGAAAATGAAAACAGGGTATTGAGCAGATATCTGCAAAAATTGACCTCTGACCAAAGTGTAGATCCAAAATATTCACCCTATCACCCCCATATTGAGAGTCATCCTGCAGTTCAGGGCTGGCCACTCGCTGCTCACAAAACACAACTTATGTGAGGCTTGCTGATGACCTCCTTGAAGCCCAAATGTAGAGAAACATGTGCACTTCATGTGACTGAAGGATCTGCTTTCTACTGCTTTGAATGCATATGAAAGTTTCTATAATAGCATCCTAGCAGGTTCAGTAAAACCACATATAAAATAGTCTAGGGTCACCTAGGTGGCTCAGTCGGTCAAGTGTCTGACTTCAGCTCAGGTCATAATCTTGCAGTCCATTGGTTCAAGCCCTGCATCGGGTTCTGTGCTGACAGCTCAGAGTCTGGAGCCTGCTTTGGATTCTGTATCTCTGGTCCTCCCCCACTCCCATTCTGTCTCTCTCTCTCTCAAAAATAAACAAACATTAAAAAATTTAAAAAAAATAATCTAAAAATGCCACTTATGTTCCTGACATTCATTTTCCAAATTGGTAATGTAAGTACATGAAGAAGAGTTTGCAGTTGGGCAAATTCAGAAAACGATCAATCATTTTCCCTATCCGGTTTATTGTGCTTTGTTTTGTTATTGTTTTGGTTTTTTCAGATAGATAAAAAAAATAGCAGGGGGTTATGAAAACCCCTTATTAGTAGGGCAAACAGAAACTGAAAATTGGCCTGATTTATCTTAAAAAATCAGGTAGATGCAGTATATGATAAGTAACCTTCAACCATGACCGTCCAGTAAAATGTACATCTCCTAACTAAAAAAGGCTTTGCATCAAATGAGAATAGTTTTCATGTTGGAGTCTACGAACACCTAGAGGATTACCAGCAATGAACCATGTTCTCATTTAAAGAAAGGGTACATGTTTTTGGAGAGGCTGTAAAGCATTAATTAAATTTGCAAAGTAGCCCATGTTGGGTTAAAAACAACTCCAATGATATCAAGTGGTTGGTGTTGTGTGATCACAGGGGTCCTGACTCACTTCCTTCATTAAACATGACTGGGCTATTTTTTCTTCTCTGAAAGCTGATTTCTTAGATCTGATATCTATCTGACCCTTTGGATGTTCCCAATCCCTGGCTGTTGTACACTCTTCACCCTTGCCTTGTCTTTGCCTGGATTCTGGACCACGGAACCTGCTTCCTCCTCTGTGATCTTATATACTATTTTCTGCCCATCCATAATTATGTCAGACTGGCAAATCCTACCTTCCTGCAAGAAGGTTCCTATTCTGTGAGTTATTAAAAATATTTATGATAGTCTTCGGCAATATGCATCATCAGGTCAATAGAGATGTTACGAATAACTTATATAAAGCCCTGAAGTGTATTTAAGCCAAATATAATGGTTGTAATTTGTTTTTAAACACATACATTAGAAAATAAAGTTATTACACTCTGTTATTTAACTGAGTAATTTCAAAATGAATATACTCTTGGATAGCTTCCATAACTGAGTTATACATCTATATACTGTTAGGATGTCCCTAGAAAGGGACGGTCCTTTCGTCAGCGCGCCGGAAGAAACTGAAGGGCAACCAATCACCGAGCACCAGCACAACCCAATGGCGAGCCCCCAGCGGCTCTCCAGAACGGAACTGAAGGTCAACCAATTACCGAGCAACAGCACAACATGGCAGGAGAGAAAGACCCACTTGAGCCTAAACCCGGAACTGCTACAGCTTAAAAACCCTACCCCACCATACCTGGGAGCTACTTCTCTGACTCCCTCCTTGAGTCACGGAATCTCGCCGGGAACCTTAGTTCCCAATAAAGCCTTAAACTGCAAAAATTATTTTTGACTCTCCTATCTTTACGCCGCACAACGCCTGACACTAACATATACCTTTTAAATGATGGAGAAATTATCATTGTTTATATATGAAATATGGATAGCACAGGTCAAATACTGACTTAGTGAAGGACAAAGCAATGAAAATTATTTTGTTCTTGAATTTCTTTGCAACGATTAAGTTAAAACGCCGAGCTAGAGAGAAATGGAAATTCAAGGATTCACCAGAAAAAATGATGGTATTTTCCATGGAAGATCAAAAATTATATAATATAATTAAAACATTTTATTAAGAGGAAGGCACATTTTCTAAGAACTTGCCTAGAATCACAATTATGACTATAGGCTTCAGTCACACTAACATTTGACTGGTTCGGTAACTGTTTTTGCTGGGGGCACAATAAAAAATCTTAATTTAATTTTTTCACTATTTTCAGGGTCAGATATCCCCAGCAGGCACTAGAGCATTTGCCCACTGACCTGCACTTTTCAGAGGAATGTGAAAGAGCAGTGATAACTAGAAATCTACCGAGCTTTGATTCTGACCCTCCATACTCCCCCTGGCAATGCATTTAAGTCCTAACCATAAAAAACTGCACCTCTACTCATGGACTGACATCATGAGAATTATGCCAGCCTGAAGGAAAACTTAATCAATTCTGAAGGAGGAAAGATGGAGTAGAAATGTCAGGTATAAAGTGGTTGGCAGAGTGAGAACATCGTGCATTTGTGTACACTTCTGGTTTATAAAATATTTTACATAGATTACCTTATTTGATACTCCCATCCACTAAGTGAGGTAGAGTATTTTTAGCCTTTTTGACAAACTGTAATTTTTCCTTAATTATCGTATGAAGAAGAAACATCGGGGTTGTGGTGTTACATAATAGTCCTGTATACAATGAGGCCAGCTCCTCGAACGATCCCGCTAGTATCATTTCTACATCTTTCCACCGCTGCTAATGTGAGCAAGGAGTCAAGTTATCAAGATGGCCTTTTGTTAGCAGTTCTGAGCATGCAAATGTGGAAGTTTCCCTTCCTGATTCCTAGCCTCACCCTTCAGGGAAGTTGCCACATAATTAGCCCTCTACTTTCCTTTACTCAGCAGCTTCTTTTTAAAGCTTCACGTCTGGGAGGAACCTGCTTTCAAGTTAGTAATATGGACAGACTTCACCACTGACAGTCCACGTCTGTTCTCGCAGCTCAGTGGAAGAGCCAAAGGAAATGAGAACAAGAGCAATTACAGAGGCCATTCATGTTTACCTTTCTGGGATTTGGTTTCCTTGTATTTAAAATGAGGGACCAGGACAAAATAAATCTCCAAGATCCATACCAATTCAAACATGAAATGTTTGCAGTTTGTTAAAAATATTTGTAAGTCAATCTTGCTTACAAAACTTATCTGTAAGGCCACTGAAGCATCTTTAGAGTTTCTATTAATTTATACTTTCACTGCCAATGAACATTTTGATCCAAACTCACATCTAAACAATCCCACAGCTATTATCACAGCCTTGTAAAGAGCATCTGAAATGCTAGTAGAGACAACCCTTACCTATAAATGACTCAGGAATATGAACAGCATGTGCAAATGCCCCTTCCTCCCTTTGTCTCCTCACCTCTGGAACCCCTGGTGCTACTGCCAAAAAGCCATTCTGGGCAGGCAAAAAAGCTTTAGAGAAATTGGAGGTTCAGAAGTAAAGAAAGGAAAGATACTGTGAAAAAGGAAATGCAGCATGGAGCTGACCAGGGACAGGTGCGCAGAATGAGCTGACCTCCACCAGCCCAAAAATATCTTTCCCCTACTGTGCCTGAAGTTTTGACTTCACTTTGGCATGCTGACTGAAATCGCATCACTGAGACATGCTTCCTGGATAATAAGCAGTTTTTTTTTTTAATGCAACTAACTTGAGGAGATTTCAGAGACCGTCAAGCCTTTCATGAATTTGTGTGATTTCATTGTTTTCCTCCTAACACCCAGCTGAGATCAACAATCCTCAGTTAATCAGAGTTTTGAACAGCTGGAAAGAAAAGGCAGCTAATTTTGGTGAAAGATAATTTGAGAGAATGTGCTAATTTTGGCTAATGTTGATGGAGAAGTTTAGAGGTCTGGAAATTAGGGCACGAGAAAGTGGAGGGTTTGTAGATACCCGAGAAAGGAGGTGCTGGCCAGTTTGCCAGATGCTGCATGCTCTTGAGAGTTAGGTGATATTATTTCTTTTACAGGTAAGGAAACTGAGGCTCATAGACATAAAGGAACTTGCCCAGGGTCAGAGTCAGATCATGTTACTGTCACCATTTCACACTGCCTTCACTTTTACTCTCTTTTTTACCCTCCTCCTTTCTGTTTTCTTACCATGCTCTTCTTCACTGCTACCAGCATTTAAATGAAGTGGGAAAATGTCATTCAGTTACAATTTCTGTGATCCAACCTGGAAGAAAATACGTTTTGGTCTCCATATAGCTAACTTATAAATGAGCTGTTGGGATACAATTGTTCTCAAGTTGAGTAATTCACACACTTTTGATTTTTTTCCAACTACATAATTCATTGATGAAAACTGTTGAAATAATTCCTTGTTTGTAATCTTGTCCAATTATTACACAGTACTATAGTCATAGTAGACTATAAACTCTTCACACAGGGACTTTCCTGCACTGGTCATACTAGGAATTCAGTAAATGTATTGAATCAATAAATAAAAGTGAATGAATAAAATCTAATCAAAATGGCCTACTCAATAATATAGTTGTATGCAGTTATGTTTTAGACTAGTCACCACAGAAAACCATGGACTAACTCTGGTTCTGGCTGCCAACAAAAGACAGTTCAAAAGCAACTGTTGGTGGCATCCTTTATGTGGTTTAGAATGAACAGTTAGGACATGTATACCTTTAATATGGCCTGGGATTTTTACTCCCTTTTTTTGGTAATTTTTAGTCTTTATTTTTATTTTTTAAGTTTATTCATTTATTTTGAGAGAACAAGAGCATGAGCAAGAGAGGAGCAGAGATAAACAGGGAGGAAGAATCTCAAGAAGGCTTCACACTGTCAGCGCAGAGCCCAATGAGGGGCTCAAACTCACAAACCATGAGATCATGACCTGAGTCAAAACCAAGAGTCAGAGGCTTAACCAACTGAGCCACCCAGGTGTACCTAGTCTTTATTTTCATATCCAACATTTTCTTTTAACCATAGAGTTGATAACAATGAAATAATTCTGGACCAAAAGTAAAGAGTTAACCTTGAAATTTTAAGAGCATTGGCAATTTCAGGAGCAAAATCTTATGTAGAGGTACGTTGTATCATAAATCATGAACAAAAAAAAAATAGCCACATGGAGTTAAGTAGCTGAGGTATTAATGGAACAGTACCATTGTGGAGCCTTTTAGGAGCAAAAGCATAAATCTCCCTCTATTTCCATGGTCAATCTGTGGTCCAATCTAAGGGGAAAAGATTGACCACTAGTTAATGATAGATCTTTTGTAAATTGAGCTTTCTGAAGCAGCAGCTCAAAAAAAATTACTTAATAGGAAATATCTGCAGTGAAATCATTATTTCCAGGACATGACATAAATATGGGAGAATAAGACAAATATAGTTTGAACCATGATCCCCTTGCCTGAAGGAAGGGGCAAAGATGCCCTATCAGAAAATAGGAACTGGATGTAGGGGAAAGGTTTCAGGACACCTGGCAGTACTAGATGCAGGAGCTATGCAATAAAACTACTTGAGTTCAAACTCCACATTCACCACATCCTATCTGTGCAGCCTGGACAAGTCATCTCAAACTTCCTTTACTTCAAGGTGGAGGCTGATACTAGTCCACACTGTAGGGAGGAATCCTGAGACCTAAATTAGTTAATACGTGTAAAAGTACTTAGAAAAGTGCTTGGCATAGAGTAAGCCCTCCATGAATGTTAGCTTTTCACTCCATGCCTCAGTATGTATGAGACCTCAGACTCAGTGAAGTCTCTGCTTCTCAGGATCTCATTTGTCCCCTCAAGATGACACAGTGAGTCAGCACTGAGCCCAGGCCTTGCTCTGCAAGCAGAATTAGTGACCCTCTTGGGGAGTAAGCATTTGTCATTGTACTTCTCAAGACCATAGCATAGAATTAGAGTTGGGGAGATTACAAAATTCACTGCAAGCATTTTCCTATTAACAAAGGAGTTTTCTGAACTGCTGCCTTCGTTCAATTACAAGAAATCTGCTACTAACTAGTGGTCAGCCCACCCCTTAGCTTGGAGATGTGAAGTGTAGGCCAAAGATTGCCCACAGAATTGGAAATTTAAGATTTTGCTACTAAAAAGTTCTAAAACGATATCAGTTAATCAATGCTTCAGCTACTCTACTGCGATGACTGACGTGTGGCGGTATTTTTTTAATTCATGATTTATGATTCAATGCACCTGCTACAAGTTATTCTGATCCTGAAATTTTCTATGCCCTTAAAATTCCAAATTTAACTTTCCTTCTTTGCCCCAGTAATGTCCTTCCCTGAAAGCATTCCTTTACATACCCATGAATTTCACCTCCAGTCACAATTCGTTGCCCTTACAGTCACTCCTGAGGCTGAGTCTGTCATAACCTCTTTACGTATAACTCTCCCATCAGCATTTCAGCCCAGAAAATTCCAGGCACAATTGCCTTCTGGGGATCTAAATCAGGTTATGGTAATGTGACAGCTCATTCAATATCCTGTAACTCCCCAGCCTCTCGCCATCAACTCCCATTCACAAATTCATATTTTATAGAAAAACTTTAAATGAAAGCTTAGATTAGGCAAAGATTGTAGTTTGCTCCAGATACCTGCCGGGATTTACATACTCCATGGAGGAATCTGACTAATTCTAAACAGCAATTAAACACATTCAATATATTTAAAAGTTTGGGTGAAGGCAGGCTGACTGTATATAAAGGACTGTGGTCTGGAACTTGAATGAGGCACCCATACATTTCAAGTTTCAAACTTCCTTTGAGCACCATGGCTATACCACAGCTCTTTTGGTTCAGGAAGAAAATGTCTATGTCAAGACCATGTTCAAGTAGATCATACTTTTGAGAATCTTGGAATATTTGGTCATGGGAAGTGTATAGTACATGGGCAGACAACTAAGTGGAAGTCAGAAGGTTGAATCAATGAGCTTTACTGCCAAACCACTAATATGGCTTTTGTTCTTGGACAAGCCACAATCTCATAGCATTCATTGTTCATCTATTAAATTAAGGTAAGGCAAGATGACTCCTAAATCCCAACCATAATCCCATATTGAAAGGTTTTTCCATGTACATTTAGCATCTAAGCCCAACTGGCAAGTCCTAAAGAGCCAGTCTAAATGTAATACTCTTAGTGAAACTGGCTCATGCTGATGGTTCTATACTTGTCCATTTTGGGGGGAAGTATATTTACAAAATCTTATCCTAATACCAAATTGGTATAAATTATTTATTTTTCCTTTTATAGGAGTAATGAGATAGGTTTTCAGTTTTGAAAACATGTCTATAGGTCATATCTGAATGTGAACTTATTAGCTGTGTCAAGAACAAAATTCCTTTTGCCCAAGTCAGTAGAACTTGTCTTAAAGTTTTTCTTTGTTTGTTTGTTTGTTTTTTGTTTTAATTCTCACTTATGAAATCACTGTTTCATCTAGGAAGACACCAATAAGGAAGACATTGAGGTACCTGGGTGGCTCAGTCTGTCTGTTAAGTGTCCAACTCTTGATTTCAGCTCAGGTCATGATCTCATGAGCCAGAGCCCCATGCCTGGTTCTGTGCTGACAGCAGGGAGCCTGATTGGGATTCTCCCTCTCTCTCTCTCTGCCCCTCCCCCACTTGTAGTCTTTCTGTCTCTCTCAAAATAAATAAACTTAAAAAAACAAATAAGACATTGTTATGGTAGAAGGAGACTATGTTAACTCTAGAAAACCTGATCCCAGTTCTACTTCCTGTATAAGTGTTCTTATGTCTATGTTACTTAGCTTCCCAATAGTAAATAGAGAAGTAGAGGTAGTCTTTAACATGCATTCTTTCTATAAAATTCTGTTATTCTGGAAAATAAACTCCCCTTATTTCAGCCTAAATTCTTGTGGGGAAAAAATTACATGTGGGAAAAATGAGTGTCAGGTAGATAAAAAGCTATCTATAAATAGCTGTTTAATATAAAACAAGTGAAGCAGAGGTATCCACTGAATTCTACTGCACTCCAATTTATTATGAGCATGAGAAAAAAAACAGATTTCAGAGGAGGAATATAAACATATGTCATTGCCTTTTCTGGCAACTCCTTAACTATTCACTTATAAATTCACATTAGGAGCATATATCTCCCACAACATACTCTGATGGCTTGTATGCCATGTTTGCAGCTAAACAGAGTATTTTTTAAAATTATATCATGCTATTTACACTATCACAAGATGAGTCCTGTAGCTATATCCTTTGAGATTTTCAGTTGCCACAAATGTACCTACTCTAATGCATGGCTGAAAGATTGCAGAAAGTTTATTGTTGTATTTGGGATTGTTCAAGACAAGGCAGGCATTAAAGACACTGCAAATCAGGACTGTAGCCAGAGAAATCTCAGCTTTTTCAGAACTGATGTTTTTATGTCTGGTTAAAAGGTAATCTCCCAATGTACTAAAAGCTGTTGTGTTATCTGGGGAGAGATATTAATGGGCTGCGTGACCTTGAGTGAGTCCCTTAGTTTCCTATTTGTAAAATCAGAACTTAAACCAGGTATCTTTTCCAGCTCTAAACTTCTATACCTCTAAGAATTAATGCTTTCTTGTAGATGAAGTTAATCCTGATACAGACGATACAGTGTAGTTCAGATATAACCCAAACAAAATCACATCTTCCCCAGCACAAAAACAACGTTGAGACCAAGCAGGATTTACATGGGAATTAGATCTGGCCTCAGGTTTCAGTATTATTATGAGTTCTCACCAGAGTGCTCTGAATTATCCTCCACCCCGTTCAACTGCGCAGTAAATCTTCAGGATGTGAGATCAGTGCTAGCTCAGATAAATAAATGAATCAATGTTAAGCAAATGCAGTAAATCATCAGCTTCCCTCACCTCAGTCTCCCTTCCCTGCCAAATTCCTATGGAAACAAACAAACAAAAAAAGAGGAGAAAGGAAAGCAGAAAATATTTTCGGCCTACTACATGATTTGTGTGACCAAGATTGCCCTACATTTTATCAGCATGGCCTCCACCTGCCCTCCCACCTAGAAGAACTATTTTCAGCACATAGGCCAATGCTTATTTTTGTAGATGTATTAAACCATATCTCCTGTTATGCAGTTTTTTGTTAAGGAAGTTATTCCTTAAGCCCATCCAGCTGTTTTCTCAATTGTACCTTTAGGAATAAGGGGACAGGAAGCCTGAGAAGACATAGCTAATTCAGCACTACCCCTCACAACTACAACCCAAGAAAAATATCTCACAGGAACTTACCTTGTTAATAGCAGATCAGCAGCACATCCTTGTATGAAGGACAGTCATCTCAATTTCTTTAGTTGGCCATTGTTAAGTCCTGGGTAATTACTTTTCTCATTCTAATTTAATTTGCATTAAGCCTAGTGTGTTTAGTTTTTGAGACCTAACACTCAAATCTGGCAGACATTGGCCTGTGGTTAGGAATGCAAGACTCCTGGGAAAACATCTGGTCTCATTCTGAATAAATGCCTGAATTCACTATATTCTCATCTGAGAACTCTCTGAATGTCCTTCCTAATGGAGTATATGCTGCACATACATTATTTTAAAATATAAACAGATTAACAATTGACCACTGAGGGAACGATGAGTAGGAGAGTATTTGATACTTTACTGTGAATTGATCATTAAAATTATTCATAAAATTATCCTATTATTTTAAAGAACCACATGCCAACTTAAGGCATTCCTATTTGACAAATAATTTTGAATGGATTGCAGTCATTTTAGCTCTCTCCTTTATTCTCACATTGTCATAGTGCGAAGTGTAAAGTAACGAATAACCTTTTCATATACAGTAACTATTGTGTGGTTACTAAGGAATAGAAAACATCACAAAAAGACTATGGAGATATTTATCTATAAATTATCTAATACTCATTTAATAGATACTGTTAGATTATCACCAACATACAAAACATGCACACACATGTACCTATATACATACATGTATATGTATGCATACAAGTACATACTGTACATGTGTGTATATACACACATATATACAAGTGCATGTATGTATGTATACATTGAGCAATAAATTGGGAGTGTTTTTACTTCAATTTATGGGCTATGTTTGAGAAAAAACAATTTTTCCAAACTAATATTGATGCATCTCTAACTAAAGGCATTAGAATACTATTTATCCATTTCCTTTATTGTAAACAGAACTTCCAAGAAAACACTAACTTAATTCTAATATTTATCTTTGCGGGCCAGAAAGCTGAGAGACTGTGAACACTTAAGTTGATAAAATGTTGTTGAAGCATCCAATGTAAGTGGATAGGGAGTATAGTTGAATTTAATGAGAGCAAGAATGAAAAAATCCTTGTATTTCTGCATTTTCTCCTTCAGAAATGGCACTTGACATTTGTAGAATCAGAAAATACAAATGACCAAAAGCAATGTGTGTCAAATTCAAAGCCTTAGCTCTCTGTCTTGATTTGATAATTTTCAAGAGTTAACATTAGTAACATTCTAATTTTGCATAGACAAATGACTAGTGTTTTATTTTTTACAATCAATAAGTACAGTAATTTGCTATACTCCATTATTTTTTTCATTAATTCTCCACAGCAAGTAATGGCAATGAAATATTGCCATTGCATATGTTATATTCTCCTTTTCCAGCCCTCCTGAATATATTGAAAATTTGTAAAAAGTCTCATTAAAAGGTCTTATTAACAGAATATCCAAGCTACCACAATATTCTAATGTTTCATCTGAACTGCAAAGAATCACTGAGTATTCCTAGATTACAATAAAAGTCATATGGGATCCTTGAATTATGCGATATTAGTGACACATGCCTCTATTTCCTCATTTTCTCAGATTTCTCTGAATACTTTGAAATTCATCCTCCTCACAAGGCTCACTGAACACCTCATTGGCATACATTCCTCAGTCCTCCCCTCCCTTACCCAAGCCACCAATGTCCAGAGGTTGTTAAAAATATCTTCTCTGTGGAACATATTTATAACATTTTTGACCTGGTGTCTCTACTGTAGGCATTTCAGCGCCAGGGGCTCTTTGACACTGTCACAGCCTATTTTGATCCCCAACATTTTGATACAACTTAAAAAAGTAAAATAAGATATTATAAGATAAGCTTTTATACTCATAACTTAATGTGCAAAGCCTTACACATTTCAGACCTCAGATTGTAAGGTGGGCATCAGCAAAGAGATATGGGTCAAGAATGCAGAGTCAGAGATGAGACTGAGGTTGGTCAGACCAACTACAGAAGACAGATCCATGTTTAACAATAACGCCTCACCCCCAAAACAGACAACCAGCCACTCTGAGCAAACTATCTGCTTTTTCTCTGAGAAGTCATCTATATTTTGGAAGCTCTATATCACAACTTTTCATATTTCTCCTTTATATTCAACAATACATAATTAGAATGATATAAAAGTGAAAACATCATTTAGGTTGTAAGAGAAATCTGCAATTACATTTCTTTTAATATAGTTCATATATAGAACATCTTTGTCTGTGGAGACTAGGACCATTAGCTCATCTGGAGGCAAATCCACTTTAAAACTGAGATTTCACTTCTGGCATGATAGCATGAGGCCCACTCTCCAGAAAAACTTGTCAAAATTATATATTAATTATTAAAATATTAAATTATAAAAGATATATTAATGATGTGTGTATTTAATTTGTATTAAACATATACTACATATAATATATTTCTATATAGATACACACACACATGGATCTTGACTGTCCTGTCTCAGTTGGAAAGATAGAGGTTTTATATTCAAAGAGGCAAGCCAAGAAGACGTGGGGATGTTGCTCTGCCTCCCCCAACTAAGCACTAAGTTCCTAAAGAAGTGGTGTCACAAATAGAGAAGCTTGGTCCTGTCTCATCCCCAGCTCCTAATTCTTAGCTCAGAGATTTTTGCCTGGGAAGAAAGGGAAGCCAATAAAAGCTATTCTTTTCCCAAATAACTGATTTCATTTGCAACAGAGAGCAAAGCAGTTAAAGCCTAAGGACACTCTCAAAACAGCAGAGGTTTCTGTGATGGCAATTAGGGTGAGGTTGGTGGATTCACTGACAATAGAAGCTAAATTATAGCCTAAGTAGTTTGCTGGAGCAAACTGGTGAAAGAAACAGTGGAGAGGAGCCTTCAGGGGGTCAGAATGTATCTCAAATACTGACCAGATAGCAGGGTGAGGTCAATGGTAAGAGGCAGTTAAAGAAAGCCCTGTGAAAATACTGTCATCCCAACATGACTTTTGACACAACTAAGGCTGTACTCCCAAGGCACAACATCAGAAGTTTCACACTGTGGGATGGGGTGGGGCACGGCCCTCACCACAATAATGCAGTTACAAAACAAATAAAAAACAAGCAAAACAGCCAGATAAATAAAACTAACAGGTACCAAAGCTCCCCTCCCCCGCCCCCACTTCAGAAGTATGGGTAACTACTACTGAGTGTTGGTAGACTATAATATCTAAAATATCTAAAATGTCCAAATATGCAGGAAAAAAGGTAAGTATTACCTATAAACGGGGGCAGCGGTCAGGGGGGGCAGGCGGTAGGCATTAGGAACTCTGAGAGAGCGACCATATATCATATTTAACTGACAAAGCATTATAAATATGCTCAAAGAATTTAAGAAAAAACATGATTAAAAAAGTAGAGGAAGGTTTGGTTACAATGGTGCCTCCAATAAAGAATATCAATAAGGATATGGAAATTATTTTAAAAGAACCAGATGGAAATTCTGGACTTAAAAAATACAATAACCAAAATACTAAAATATTCTAGAAGGGCTCAATAGTAGATGTGAATCACCAGAAGAAAGAATCAACAAATTTAAAGATAGATTGAAAGAGATTATACAATCTGAGAAGCAGAGAAAAAAAAGAAAGAAAGAATGAAGAAGGCCTTAGGAAAATGTGAGACACCATGAACTGCAACAATGTGCCTTCAATGGGAGTACCAGAAAGAGAAGAGGGGAAGAAAGGAACAGAAAAAATATTCAGACATAATGGCTGAAAAATCCCCAAATTTATTGAAAAACATAAATGTACACATATGGAAAGCTCAACAAATTCCAAAGAGAATAAACAAAAGTGATTCACTTTCATAAATAGTAAATATGTTCAAAACCAAAGATAAGAAAAAAATCCTAAAGCAGCAAGAGAAATGTGAATCATCACTAACAAGAGAATCCCAATAAGAATAATAGCTGAGTTTTTATCAGAATCAATGAGGGCCAGGGACAGTGGTATATATTAAGATGTCTCAAAACAATAACAACAGCAGCAGCAGCAGCAGCACCCATAACAACAGTCAGCCAATAACCCTATATCCAACAAAGCTGTTTTTCAAATATGAAGTTAAAGAAATTCCCATATAAGCAAAAACTGAGATAATTTGTTGCAAAGTAATATTACAAAAAATACTAAAGAAAATTCTTCAGGATTAAAGCAAGTGATCCCAGAGGGTAAAAAAAAAAAAAAAATGTAAAAACAAAGAGCACCAATGAAGGCAACTGTGTAATTTTAAAAGAGATATAAATGTGTATGCCTTTCTTTTGTTTTGTCAACTAATTTAGGAAGCAATTCTATAAAACAAAATGCATATATTTTCCAGCTGAAGTATACAGAAATGTAATGTATTTGTGGTTTTTAAAATTTTTTTAAATGTATATTTATTTTTGAGAGAGAAAGAGACAGAGTGTGAGCAGGCGAGGGACAGAGAAAGAGAAACAGATCCAAGCAGGCTCCAGGCTCTGAACTGTCAGCACAGAGCCCAATGAGGGGCTCAAACTCATGAACCATGAGATCATGACCTGAGCCAAAGGCACATGCTTAACCAACTAAGCCATCCAGGGACCCCCAGAAATGCAATATATTTGTAAATGATAGCACAGAGGATGTGGTTGGAGCAAAGCTGTAGTGGCCTAAGAAATCACTCCAAATGGTTACTCAAATCCACAAGAACAAATCAAGAGATCCAGAAGTGATAAGAAGGGCAATATAACTAAGGCTATAAATATATTCTTGTTCTCTGCCTTCTTCTCCTAGCTTCTTTAAAGGAGATAATCCTATATAAGGTAATAATTATAAAAATAATGTTGGGTTTGTAACTTTTATAGTGTAATATGTATAATAAAATTATTACAGAATTGGAGGTGGGAATAAAACTTTGTAGGATTAATATTTCTATATTTCATTGGAATTAAGTTAGTACAAATTTGAACCTGATACTTATATGTTAGTATGTTTATGGAAAACTGTAAAGTGACCACTAAGAAAATAACTGTTAGGAATACTGAGAAAAAAATCATTAAAGAAATTAAAATGCTATGTTAGAGACTATCCGCTTAAAGAAAAAGAAAATAGAAAAGGAGTGATAGAGGAGCAAAAAAGAGACATATAGAAAGCAAAAAGTAAATGACACATGAAACTCTAACCATATCAAGAAAGACATTAACTTTGAAGGGTTAAATAATCCAATCAAATGTAGAGATCCTCAGACTGGATTAAAAAAACAAACAAACAAACAAAAGGCAAGATCCTGGCTACAGAAGACACACTTTAGATTCAAAGATATAATTAGATCAAAACAATGAAAAAATACTTAGTCTGCAAACGCAAGCACGAGGAAGTTGGAGTGGCTATACTAAGACAAAATATACTTTAAAACAAACAAAAAGTTACTAGAGATAAAGAGGAATATTTCATAATGATAAAAGGGTCAGTTCATTAGGAAATATAAAACTGAAAACATATAAATACATAACAAATATATACCAAAATACATGAAGCAAAAAGTGATAAATATTACCAGATAGATAATCCAACAATAATAATTGGAGACTTCAAAACTCCACTTTCCATAATGGATGGAACATTGAACATTGAACAACACAATGAACAAACTAGACCTTATAAAATAGGTCTAGACATCTAGACATCTATAAAATACTAGACATCTATACAATACTAGACATCTGAACAAACTAGACATCTATAAAATACTCTACCCAATAGAAGCAGGCCATACATCATCCTTAAATGTACAGAGGAATATACTGTTCTAGGATAGACCATATACTAAGTCATAAAACACACCTCAATACATTTTAAAGGAGAGAAATAGTAAGAAGAATGTTTTCTGACACAGTAGAATGAAATTATAAATCAACATAAAATTTTGAAAATCCCATAATTAGGTGAAAATTAACAAAATCTTTTTTTTTAAGTTTATTTATTTTGAGAGAGTGTGAGGGAGGGGCAGAGAGAGAGAGAGAGAGAGAGAAACCCAAAGACTCTGCACCATCAGTGCGGAACCTGATGTGGGGCTCCAACACTGGGTTCCATGTGAGCCCGAACTCAAGGATCTGTGAGATCATGACCTGAGCCAAAATCTGAAGTCAGATGCTTGACTGACTGAGCCACCCAAGTGCCCAGAAATTAACGTATTCTTAAATAAACTATAGGTCTAAGAAAAGTCAAAAGAGAAATTAGAAAATACAGTAAAACCTTGGTTTGTGAGTATAATTGGTTCCAGAAACATGCTTGTAATCCAAAGCACTTGTATATCAGAGTTAATTTCCCCATAAGAAATAATGGAAACTCAGATGATTCATTTCACAACCCAAAAATATTCGTATAAAAATGATTACAATACTTTAATATAAAATAATAAAAAATACAAAATATAAAGAAAAATAAATTAACCTGCACTTACCTTTGAAAACCTGTGTGGCTGGTGTGAGCAAGATAAGAGAGAGGAGGGTTATTATGTAAAACAACTTTCACTAAGGGAATCACTATCTATTGGCTCAATGGAATCTTTTTCTTTTTGTGCAACTTTAACAAGGAATCTATCCAATGACACTTGCTTTTGCCTCCTTTTGAGGATTTCGCAGAAATGTGACATTGCGTTATCATTAAACGGATTCATCACTTGCACTGCTACAGCCTTATTCAGGTGGTGTTTTCTACAAAATTTTGCACTGTTTCCCACATTTTACACATCTCCCTAATTTCATTTGAAGTGAAGGATTCCTCTGCCTTTTTCTCCTCCTCCTCTGCAGATGTAGACTTATAAAGTCTTGCAATTTCAGCCACTAGCACTTCTCGATGATTTCCTTCTTTACTTCTACCTAAATCATCCCCTTTTCCTTACCACCCTTCTTTTTAACATTTTTCTGCATGGGGTCCAACTTGCACCGATGTTGACTATAGTATTAATAAACTCCTGTCATATACTGTATTTAATGTAACTGGCAATAAGGCAGCCGAGGAAAAGGTCTTTATCTGTAGTCAGCCTGACCTAGAATGAAGTAAGGCACTCCTAAACCTACTTTTGTATGGAAAAGCAAAGGACTGTCCATACATGCTTTGAAGTGACAAAAAATACACTAGTGCCAGTTGTGGGCACCTTCCAACATTCTGAAAAATTGCTGATTTCTGCCAAACTCTGCAGCCTGGGACTGAGCATCCAAGCATGGGAGATGCTCACCCACAATCTCGCAGCAAGAGAGAGAGAACCATTGGCTCAGTTGTGGTCATGTGACCTTCAGCATCACATACTACTCAAATTGCAAGACATCATTCGTTTATCAAGTTAAAATTTTATTAGAAATGTTTGCTCATCTTGTGGAACTCCTGCAGAATAAGTTACTCACAATCTAAGGCTTAACTGCACTTTGAAACAAATGAAAATGAAAAGAACATACAATTACTTATGGGATGGAATTAAAGCAGTACTGAGAGGGAAATTTATAGCTGTAAATGCCTGTATTTTTTTTCAATCTTAAATCAGTAATCTAATTTTCCATCTCAAGGCACCAGAAAAAGAAGCTAAACTTAAAGCAAACATAAGGATGGGAATAATAGAGTGGAAATTAATGAAATAGAGAATAAAAAACCAGTAGAGAAAACTGATTTGACCAAAATCTGGTTCTTTGAAAAGCTGAATAGGATAAACTTTTATTAGCTAGATTGATTAAATACATGAGAAGAGTCAACTTGCTAAAATAAAAAATAAAAAAGGGGCATTAGTACAACCCTACAGATGTAACAGGAATGCTACAAGCAATTGTATGCCAATAAATTAGATAAAATAAATGAAATAAGAAATTCCTATAAAGACACAAATTACAGAAACTAACTCAGTCTGAATAGGTCAATAACAATAGATTGAATTAAGAATTAAAAGAAACTACCCAAAGAAAAAGCCTAGGTCCAGATGTCTTCCTGGGTGAATCCTACCAAACATTTAAAGAATTTGTACCTGTTCTTCACAGACTCTTCCAAAAAATAGAAGAGATGGGACTACTCAACAACTCATTCTATGAAGCCAGTATTACCCTGATACCAAAACCAAAGATATCACAAAGAAAACACACTATGGACCAATATCCCTCATATATACAGAAATAAAAATCCTTTACAAAACATTAGCAAATTAAACCCAGCAACATATAAAAGGAATTATATCCCATAAAAAAGTGGGATTTATTAAAATTAATAAGGTTGGTTTAACATCTCAAAATCTATTAAGAGAAAGCATCAAATCAATGAACTAAAGAAACCAAAATAATATAATTATATCAATAGTTGCAGAAAACACACTTGACAAAATCCAACACCCTTTCCTGATTAAAAAAATGTAAAGTCAACAAACTAGGAATAGAAGTGAAACTTTTCAATGTAATAAGGGGCATCTATGAAAAACTAACATCACATTTAATGATGAAAGACTGAGTTCACTCCCCTTATGATCAGGTGTCTGCTCTCACCACTTCTATTTAACATTGTACGTAAGGTTCTTGTCAGGACAATTAGGAATAAAAAGTAAATAAAATGCATTTAGGTCAGAAGGAAAGAAGAAAAATATTTTATCTGCATATAACATGATCTAGTATATCTACAATTATAAGGAATCCACTAAAAACTATTAGAACTAATAAAAGAGTTCAGCAAGGTTGCAGGATATAAGGTCAATATAAAAGTCAATTACATTTCTATACATTAGCAATTAACAACCTGAAAATGAAATTAAGAGTACAATTCCAAGGGTGCCTGGGTGGCTCAGTCGGTTAAGCATCTCACCTTGGCTCAGGTCATAATCTCACAGTTCATGAGTTCAAGCCCCTGTTGGGCTCTGTGCTATGCTGAAAGCTCAGAGCCTGGAACCTGCTTCAGATCCTGTGTCTCCCTCTCTCTCTGTCCCTCCCCTGCTCGCACTGCATCTGTATCTCTCTCTCAAAAAAAAATAAATATTAAAAAAAATTTTCAGTTACATTTTTTACAATTGCATTTACAATAGCAGTAAAAAATAAAATACTATACTTAGGAATAAATTTAATCAAGGAGGTACAACTCTTATACTCTAAAAACTATGAAATCCTGGTGAAAGAAATTTTAAAAGATCTAAATAAATAGTAATTATTCATATTCATAGATTGAAAGATTTAAGACGGCAATATTCCCCAAATTGATTTACAATTCAGTGCAATCCCTATCTGAATCCCAGCTGGCTTCTTTGAAAATTGACAAGCTAACACTAAAATTTATGTAGAATTGCAAATGACTTAGAATAAGCAAAACTATGTTGAAAATAAAGGATAAAGTCGAAAGACTCACATATCTTAATTTAAAAAAATTTTTTTAATGTTGATTTATTTTTGAGAGACAGAGAGAGACAGAGCGTGAGTGGGGGAGGGTCAGAGAGAGGGAGACACAGAATCAGAAGCAGGCTCCAGGCTCCGAGCTGTCAGTACAGAGCTAGACACGGGGCTTGAACTCACAGATCGTGAGACCATGACCTGGGTCAAAGTCGGATGATCAATGGACTGAGCCACCCAGGTACCCCACATATCTTAATTTTGAAATTACTACAGAAAAACAGTAATCAAGACAGTATGGTACTGATGTAAAAGTAGACATAGATTAACTGAATAGAATTGAGAGTTCAGACATACACCCATCCATCTGTGATCAAGTGATATTGAGAAGGGTAAAAGATTGCTCAGTGGGGAAAGAATGGATTTCTCACAAATGATGATGGACAACTTGATAGCCACATGAAAAGAATGACGTTAGATGCTTTATCTCACATCACATATAAAAATTACTTCAAAATGGATCAGAGACCTAAATGTAAGAGCTACAACTTTAAACTCTTAGCAGAAAACATAGAAGTACGTCTTTATGACCACAGATTTGGTAATAGTTTCTTTGCTATGACACCAAAAATCGCAAGCAACAAAAGAAAAAAATTAGACCAATTATATTTCATCAAAATTAAAAACTTTTGTGCCTTAAATGACACTATCAAATAAAGTGAGTTTGTGCTTCAAAGAACACTATCAAGAAAGTGAAAACACAATCTTCAGAATGGAAGAAATGTTTGCAGACTATGTATCTGACAAGGTATTTGCATCCAAGATATATAAAAACTCTTACAACTCAATAATAAAAGGACAAATGACTCAGATAAAAATGGGTGAAGTATCTGAACATAGATTTCTCCAGAGAAGATATACAAATAACCAATAGGCATATGAAACAACGTTCAAGATAATTAGTCATCAAGAAAACGCAAATCAAAACAACAATATTATATCATTTCATCTACACTCAAACACTGCTGGTGGGAATATAAAAAATGGTGGAGACACTTTGAAAACCAGTCCGGTAATTCCTCAAATGGTTAAACTTAGAGTTATCATATGACTTAGAATTCCACTACTACATATTTACCCAAGAGAAATGAAAACATATCCACATAGAAACTTGTACACTAATGTTTAATAGCATTATTAATGATAACCAAAGAGGGAAACAATCCAAATGCCCATCAACTGATTAATTGATAAACAAAATGTGTGGCAGAGCTGTACAATGGTATATTGTTTGACAGTGAAAAGTAATGAAGTACTGATACATGCTGCAACATGGATGACCCTTGCATATGTTATTCTAAGTGAAAAAAGCCAGTTGTAAAATACCACATAGCATATGATTCCATTCATAGGAAATTTCCAGAATGGAAATACAGAGCAAAAGTAGATTTGTGGTTGCTCAGGGCTTGGGAGAATGTGAAATGAGAGAAAAAAATAACTAAAGGATAAGGAATTTCTTTTTGAGGTACTGAAAATTTTCTAAAATGGACTAAGGTGACAGTTGCACATATCTGTAATACACTAAAAATCACTGAATTGTACACTTTAGAAGAGTGAATGCTATGGTATGTAAATTATATCTCAATAAATCATTAAAAATATATAAACTCTAAAAGTATCTTTGCTTTTTTTAATTATAAAAGTTACATAATTCAGTACTGGTAATAATAAAAATGGTTTTCAAATCTTTAAAATAAATAAAATATAGTTAAACTAAAAGAAACAATCACTGCCTATAAGAAATGTAAACAATGCAAACATGAATAAACAAGACCCATAAACTTGGTGGGCAAGGGTGGAGCAAGAGGCAGGGATATAACTTTAAAACACTTTACTCTTGGGGCGCCTGGGTGGCGCAGTCGGTTAAGCGTCCGACTTCAGCCAGGTCACGATCTCGCGGTCCGGGAGTTCGAGCCCCGCATCGGGCTCTGGGCGGATGGCTCAGAGCCTGGAGCCTGTTTCCGATTCTGTGTCTCCCTCTCTCTCTGCCCCTCCCCTGTTCATGCTCTGTCTCTCTCTGTCCCAAAAATAAATAAATGTTGAAAAAAAAAAAAAAAGCAACATGCATACATCTAAAAAAAAAAAAAAAAAAACACTTTACTCTTTGATAGGGTCATTTTTGTGTAGTTCTGTCAAAACTGATTATTCAAAATGGCTTTGCCAAAATGCCCCCCATTGCTGTTGGAATTACCCTTTGCTGCGATCAATTCATCTTCCAAATTTTTTGATCTGTTAACAGCTTTGTTGCCACCTTCCAAGAATCTGTGGCCCATTCTTCCATTTCAGGCCATTAAATTAGTTACTTGTTTGGGGGCTTTTTTTGTTTGTTTGTTTTAATTCATAGTTCAGCACCACTAAACTTCTACTGATTTTTTTGAGAAAAGAGAATAAGTTAATTGTCTTACCCTAAAACCTAATCATTCTCTGTTCTCTTTATCCTTTTGCTTTGCTGGCCAGAGACTCACATCCTGTTTTCTTTGAGGTTTTGTTTTGGTTGTTTTTTTTTTTTTCTTTTTTTTTCCTTTCTCAGTCAATCCTTCAAGGCACTCTGCCCATATTTTTCCAGTTCTGTTTCTGTCTCCATTACAAATGTTTACATATGTTTTTAAATAAAATATTAACATTTTAACATCTTTATTAAATAATTGTATTAAATTGTTATATAATTCTATTCAGCAATGACAATGTAGTTTTAAAAAATGTGTTATCTTAAAACAGAACCATAGACTAAAAGGAAATCCTAGACTAAAGGATATAAAAAAAATTAGATCATAAATCCAAAGGGTCACATAGTTTGTCTTTTTATAAACCAGGAAAAGAGCTAATTTTGATTCAGCTTGTAAAACTATGTGCTTCACTGTTGCTTGCAAAGTAGACTTCTCTACTCTTTGGACATTTACAAAGATTTTTTCAACCCACAACTGTTAAGCATGTTCTCAGCTACTGAGAGGGTTGCCTTGGGATTATTCTTGGCTTTATTTGTTGGGTTTTTTTTTTTTCCAATTACAAAAAAAATGCATCCACTGGTCAACTTTTATGTATAAATGCTACTAAGCTTGCTTCTGCTCTAATGACATTATTTTAACATGATTCTAAAAATGACAGGATAAGCATTGCTCTAAAATTGCAACAGTAAAACCAATTGCATATTGTCTCAGAGCTAACACTACTAAAATAATACAAATTAAAGAAAGAGTAAAGGAGAACAGAAATAAATACAATGCAGATGCTTCAAGTAAAAGTACTTTAATAAGGGAGTTATACAAAGAGCCTTGGAAAAGGTTAAGGTAACTAGCGAGGACTACTGAGACACCCAAACTCGGAACAGTGAGAAACTATTAATACCAGGAAGGCTGAAAAGACAGGGAGATGACAATGTGCTGTCAGAGCCCTGTGAGAGCATCTGGAGGGCAGAGACATCCAGCAGGAGCTTCTGTTACTGAGGAACACTGGCACAGACACAGACAAGGGAGAGAATAGGGAAGATCACCCCAGATCTATCTCTTTCCTCTGGGTATTTGCTTTTCAGCAAGTGTCTCCCATTAGCCAAATCTAAGAGAAAACTGCCAACTGTGGAGCCCAGGAAATGAAACCTATAGGAATTAGCTCCCTTACGCATAAGGAAAAGAAGGCCAGGAGAGGAAATTTACCTGTGGAGGCAAACATGGACTAGGTACTAGGAAAAAGGAATCTAGAAATCTCAAGAAATATCCCTGCACCAAATATACAAGACCCAGAAGTACCTGCCAATTTTTAGCTCTTATGCAAAAACAGTATAGTTTCCAAAAGGTATTTCCACTGATACATAGAATGTTCATTTACCTTTGCTGTCTCCTCAAGATTTCACCTCTGAAGAAGAACCCTTTTTTCATGGTCATCCTCTAGTTATCTAGATGATGCATTAAAATTTTCCTGGAAAGAAAATTCAGAGGTTGAAATAGACACAATGACATTCCTTTTATGGGGTCTGGACTGAATACTGGAATGCTCAATCAGACTGGGGAAGTCAGATATTGGTCAAGAGGCCACCACCTCCCTCTTTTTCTTAAAGCTACTGCCTGTACACTGGCATCCTTACCCAATTTAGTCTCAAAATGCAGGTCTTTATCTTATAAAGCCATTATCTTATAATTGTCATAACTAAGCTATCACTATTACCAAGCAGCACAGAAGTCATCACAGAATAGATTCAAATCTCTGTAAGTGCCTACAGGCTTGATCATATCAGCATCATTGTGCTTGTGTCAGGCAGGGTGACGGCAGAAAAAGAATTCTACTCTGATGACTCAATTGAAGAGATTTTAATAAGACAACTGCAGAAGTGTGCACAGGGTTAAGGGCAACTGCAAAAGATTGAGACACCCAGGAATTGAGGGAAGATCTTACCACCTTTTGAGCAGCAGGGGCACAGATGGGCAGTGGATAATGTGACCAAATCCCTGTGAGGGCTGGAACTCTGGAGGAGGAATGGGCAGAAACTGCAGTTATGTGGAGTGACATGGCCACTTCCAAATATAAACTACAGAAACAGGGAGGAAGAGGTAAATTCCCCCACTTCTCTCTCTTTCTCCTTCTAGCCTCTAGCTGACCTCTCCCACTGGCTGCACCTCACTACCTGGCACTGACAAAAGCACTCAGGTAGTATGGTCCATTGGGGTCAACCGTCCTGGTACACAGCAAGACACAGAAGAACAGGTTAGGTGCGGGTGTGCCCAATGGAAAATAGCCAGAACAGCATCCCTGGATAATAACTCATGAAAAGTACTATAAAATAAATAAAATATTGGAAGAAGCCTAGATTTGACTCTTTTCCAAGGGGACTTAATTACTAAAGTGCCAAAAGATATTGCTAGTTACATAACAAATGTCTTAGTCAAACCTACAAACAGCAGTAAACTTTCCATTTGGGGGCTAACAGTGTGGTTCCGGCATAGAAATACTAAGAATACAATCCATTTTCTGGAATTCTGTATGTTAAATGCATATATAGTGTATATCTTCTATTTTTGTCTTATTGGTAACCTCCTTAAAACTTTTTTGGAAATAACTTTATTCCCTAAACCAACTAAAGTGTGGTATATTATTTTGAAAGAGTGGGATTGTTAATTATGGAAATTATTTCAAATATAAATTAAGTACTATGATTTGGGATCAAAGCACAGTAGAAAGGGATTTTCTATATCACCTTATTTTCTTGTTTAGTATGCACAAAATTATATGTCTCCTTTCCACTCCAGCTTTATTATATCTGCCACATCACAAATAATATGATCAATCACAAAATGCCCCTATGGTCTGATGCATTGGTTTTCTGAATTTGGCATTTTAATTGCTTTTTCATTTTATAATGTGGGCAGCAAAATTGGTTATAGATCCAAAATTAAGCCATATTGGTAAACTATAAGAAGAAATATTGCATTACAAATGAAAATTTCACCAAGTAAAGTTTCATTTAATTGTAGCTTTTGTAAGGACAGCATTTCTCTAGTTTAATCTTCAGATAAAATTGTTGCCATGCCTTTTGCTCTGTTGCTGTTAGAACTATATCTAATAAGGTTAACTCTTCTTTAGATATTATTTGAATCAAGCTGTTTACACAGTTGTAGCTTTATAATGACTCCAGAGACTTTAAGCTTCTTGATGTTTTTTATTAACATTTTAACATCTAGGACTAAAAATAAAATATAAATTATATTTTAAATATTTACTTGGATCTCTTATGATTGGTTATTTTATAATCTCATGTGCCTTTAGAGAAAAATTTTAAAGAGTAATTAAAACATATCTTTCCTTGAAACACAATGAAACTTTTTAAATGGCTTCTACTTCAAGACAAATCCATATTCACCTTTCTAATTTTCCCGTATCTTATTGAATGGTATCTCTCACATCCTCATGTAAGTACACATGCAAATGCAAACACACACACACACACACACACACACATCCATTATAGCACTGGGAAAAAATAGACGGATTAAGATTATATTAATGATTTGGAAACCGTATAATTTCTATAAAAATAAAAACAAAACAATGATATTACCAGACACCTAATTATATAAACTAATGGCCTAAGATCCAATTCAGGGCAAGGAGGGGACCTCTAAATAAGTTAAATGAATGCATTTTCTTAACCAAACCCCAGAAAAACAAACAAACAAACAAAACAAACAAACAAAAAACCCCACTTTTTCCATGTTCCACGTCATGGAACTCCGCAAGCCCATTAAAAGCACTGATGGCTGAGTTCATGCTATGTTCTGTGCACACAGAGGATAACTACAGCATGTCTCATGTTTCTATCAACAAAACTGCTCCTCTCAGGAAATAAATCTGTCACAGTGGACCGCTTACATGGACAGTAAGTCTAGAGACATACAAGGTAGTCTTCTACCTAACTAGCCTTTTCACACCACTGTTGCCAAATGAGCAAAAACCTGTCAAAGATGGAAGAAATATCCCCCAATGTGCGCCACCTGTAGGGGAAATTCTTCCTTCCTTACGTGAAGGAGTCTGTGGCCTATCAGCATATTCCCCTCCCACATACCTTAAACAGAAACATACCAATCAGTAGGTCCAAGAAAAGCCTGTAAGCTTGGTGCTTGGAGTGCTTCTCCTACACTTACTTTGTTGGTGAATTCATAGCTTTAAATACCAGCACTAAACCTGTCACTCACAAACTACTCTCGTTACCCTGGATGTCTCCCATGAACTGCACATGTACACATCCAAATCCCTGTCTGTATCTAGATATCTAACAAGTATTTCAAATATAGCATGTACAACACTAAACTCCTGATCTCTCCCTAAAACCTTGTCTCAATAATAGTTATTCCTCCTTTTTGACACTTAGGCCTGAAATCTGGGAGTCATCCTTGACTCCTATCTTTCTCCTATATCCTATGTGCAATATGCCACCAGATCCTTTTTTTGTTTTTCAAATTCCTCTAGAATCCCACTGCCTCTCACAGCTGGCATTGCTACTACCTTGCCCCAGCATCATTACTGTTCCCCTAGGATAATTGCAATAGCCTTTTCTAACTGGTCATCCTACTTTCACTCTTGCCCTGTTGCTATTATTCTCAACATGGCAGCCAATGTGATCCTCTTAATATTAATCAAATTAAGTCATTGGTTTACTCAAAACCTCTGATGGTTCTCAATTTCAATCAGACTAAAAACCAAAGTTCACAAAACCCCAGATTATTCAGTTCTACATCACTCCTTGACCTTATCACCTATTCTTTGTCCTTCAACCCAAACACTGCAGTCATAGTTGCCTCCATGCTGTTCTTGGAACATTGCAGGCACATCCCAGCTTTGGTCTCATCACACCCATTGTTTCCTTGTAATGAAACACTCCTTCTCTGATTCATCTTTGGCTTGCTTCTTCACCTGCTTCAGGCAGGTCCTTGCTCAAATGTCATCCTTTCCATAAGACCCACTCTGAATCCTCTGTTCAACTTACAACTGCAACCTCCCTTCCCTGTTAGCATTTCCGATCCTCTATACCCTGCTCTATTTTTCCCATAGCACCCATCATCTGTATTTTCTGTGTTTATTGCCTTGCCTTTCTCTCCCCACTACAATATAAGTTTCTCATGGCCAGGTATTGTTGCTTTTTTTAAAATTATTGTTTCCCAAGTGCCCAGAACAGTGCTTAGCTCACAATAGCTCACAAATTTATTATATGCAAGAAATGCCTGTTGAATGAATTAAATGAAGATCTCCAAAGTCAGCTCCCATATTCAAAGGGAAATTTAACAGTGATCTGTAAAATTCCTGGTGGCCCTTAATATTGATCAACCTAATTATTGATCTATAAATATAAATAAATAGACACTTGGTCATTTATAAAAAATCAGCAACCTTAAAGAGGGTAATCAAACAAAATAAGCAATAAAAACACTCCTGGTAAACAAAACATTAGAACAATATGATCATTTCAATAGATACAGAAAAAGGATTTGACAACACACAACATCCATTCATGATAAAAACCCTCAACAAAGTAGGTGTAAAGGGAACATACCTCAACATAATAAAGTTCATATATTAAAAACCCACAGCTAATATCATCCTAAATGGGGAAAAACTGACAACTTTCCCTCTACGGTCAAGAACAAGATAGAGGGGGGACTAGGAAGATGGCGGCGTAGGAGGACGCTGGGCTCACCGCGCGTCCTGCTGATCACTTAGATTCCACCTACACCTGCCTAAATAACCCAGAAAACCGCCAGAGGATTAGCAGAACAGAGTCACCGGACCCAAGTGCAGACGAGAGGCCCACGGAAGAGGGTAGGAAGGGCGGCGAGGCGGTGCGCGCTCCACGGACTGGCGGGAGGGAGCCGGGGCGGAGGGGCGGCTCGCCGGCCAAGCAGAGCCCCCGAGTCCGGCTTGCAAAAGCGGAGGGGCCTGACGGACTGTGTTCCGACAGCAAGCGCGACTTAGCGTCTGGGAGGTCATAAGTTAACAGCTCTGCTCAGAAAGCGGGAAGGCTGGAGGACAAAGGGAGGGTGAGCTGCGGAGCCCCCGGACGACAGAGCTCAGTTTGGCGGGGAACAAAGGCGCTCTCCAGCGCCATCTCCCCCGCCCATCCCCCAGCCAAAATCCCAAAGGGAACCGGCTCCGGCCAGGGAAATTGCTCGCTCCGCGCGAACACCCAACTCTGTGCTTCTGCGGAGCCAAACCTCCGGCAGCGATCTGACTCCCTCCGGCTGCACAGGGCCCCTCCTGAAGTGGATCACCTAAGGAGAAGCGAGCTAAGCCTGCCCCCCCTGCCGCCGTGCACCTTGCCTTCCCACCCCAGCTAATACGCCAGATCCCCAGCATCACAAGCCTGGCAGTGTGCAAGTAGCCCAGACGGGCCACGCCACCCCACAGTGAATCCCGCCCCTAGGAGAGGGGAAGAGAAGGCACACACCAGTCTGACTGTGGCCCCAGCGGTGGGCTGGGGGCAGACATCAGGTCGGACTGCGGCCCCGCCCACCAACTCCAGTTATACACCACAGCACAGGGGAAGTGCCCTGCAGGCCCTCACCACACCAGGGACTATCCAAAATGACCAAGCGGAAGAATTCCCCCCAGAAGAATCTCCAGGAAATAACAACAGCTAATGAGCTGATCAAAAAGGATTTAAATAATATAACAGAAAGTGAATTTAGAATAATAGTCATAAAATTAATCGCTGGGCTGGAAAACAGCATACAGGACAGCAGAGAATCTCTTGCTACAGACATCAGGGGACTAATGAACAGGCACGAGGAGCTGAAAAACGCTTTAAAGGAAATGGAAAACAAAATGCAAACCGCCACAGCTCGGATGGAAGAGGCAGAGGAGAGAATAGGTGAACTAGAAGATAAAGTTATGGAAAAAGAGGAAGCTGAGAAAAAGAGAGATAAAAAAATCCAGGAGTATGAGGGGAAAATTAGAGAACTAAGTGATACACTAAAAAGAAATAATTTACGCATAATTGGTATCCCAGAGGAGGAAGAGAGAGGGAAAGGTGCTGAAGGGGTACTTGAAGAAATCATAGCTGAGAACTTCCCTGAACTGGGGAAGGAAAAAGGCATTGAAATCCAAGAGGCACAGAGAACTCCCTTCAGACGTAACTTGAATCGATCTTCTGCACGACATATCATAGTGAAACTGGCAAAATACAAGGATAAAGAGAAAATTCTGAAAGCAGCAAGGGGTAAACGTGCCCTCACATATAAAGGGAGACCTATAAGACTCGTGACTGATCTCTCTTTTGAAACTTGGCAGGCCAGAAAGAATTGGCACGAGATTTTCAGGGTGCTAGACAGCAAAAATATGCAGCCGAGAATCCTTTATCCAGCAAGTCTGTCATTTAGAATAGAAGGAGAGATAAAGGTCTTCCCAAACAAACAAAAACTGAAGGAATTCGTCACCACTAAACCAGCCCTACAAGAGATCCTAAGGGGGACCCTGTGAGACAAAGTACCAGAGACATCACTACAAGCATAAAACATACAGACATCACAATGACTCTAAACCCGTATCTTTCTATAATAACACTGAATGTAAATGGATTAAATGCGCCAACCAAAAGACATAGGGTATCAGAATGGATAAAAAAACAAGACCCATCTATTTGCTGTCTACAAGAGACTCATTTTAGACCTGAGGACACCTTTAGATTGAGAGTGAGGGGATGGAGAACTATTTATCATGCTACTGGAAGCCAGAAGAAAGCTGGAGTAGCCATACTTATATCAGACAAACTAGACTTTAAATTAAAGGCTGTAACAAGAGATGAAGAAGGACATTATATAATAGTTACAGGGTCTATCCATCAGGAAGAGCTAACAATTATAAATGTCTATGCGCCGAATACCGGAGCCCCCAAATATATAAAACAATTACTCATAAACAGAAGCAACCTTATTGATAAGAATGTGGTAATTGCTGGGGACTTTAACACCCCACTTACAGAAATGGATAGATCATCTAGACACACGGTCAATAAAGAAACAAGGGCCCTGAATGAGACACTGGATCAGATGGACTTGACAGATCTATTTAGAACTCTGCATCCCAAAGCAACAGAATATACTTTCTTCTCGAGTGCACATGGAACATTCTCCAAGATAGATCATATACTGGGTCACAAATCAGCCCTTCATAAGTTTACAAGAATTGAAATTATACCATGCATACTTTCAGACCACAATGCTATGAAGCTTGAAGTCAACCACAGGAAAAAGTCTGGAAAACCTCCAAAAGCATGGAGGTTAAAGAACACCCTACTCACGAATGAGTGGGTCAACCAGGCAATTAGAGAAGAAATCAAAAAATATATGGAAACAAACGAAAATGAAAATACAACAATCCAAACGCTTTGGGACGCAGCGAAGGCAGTCCTGAGAGGAAAATACATCGCAATCCAGGCCTATCTCAAGAAACAAGAAAAATCCCAAATACAAAATCTAACAGCACACCTAAAGGAAATAGAAGCAGAACAGCAAAGGCAGCCTAAACCCAGCAGAAGAAGAGAAATAATAAAGATCAGAGCAGAAATAAACAATATAGAATCTAAAAAAACTGTAGAGCAGATCAACGAAACCAAGAGTTGGTTTTTTGAAAAAATAAACAAAATTGACAAACCTCTAGCCAGGCTTCTCAAAAAGAAAAGGGAGATGACCCAAATAGATAAAATCATGAATGAAAATGGAATTATTACAACCAATCCCTCAGAGATACAAACAATTATCAGGGAATACTATGAAAAATTATATGCCAACAAATTGGACAACCTGGAAGAAATGGACAAATTCCTGAATACCCACACTCTTCCAAAACTCAACCAGGAGGAAATAGAAAGCTTGAACAGACCCATAACCAGCGAAGAAATTGAATCGGTTATCAAAAATCTCCCAACAAATAAGAGTCCAGGACCAGATGGCTTCCCAGGGGAGTTCTACCAGACGTTTAAAGCAGAGATAATACCTATCCTTCTCAAGCTATTCCAAGAAATAGAAAGGGAAGGAAAACTTCCAGACTCATTCTATGAAGCCAGTATTACTTTGATTCCTAAACCAGACAGAGACCCAGTAAAAAAAGAGAACTACAGGCCAATATCCCTGATGAATATGGATGCCAAAATTCTCAATAAGATACTAGCAAATCGAATTCAACAGCATATAAAAAGAATTATTCACCATGATCAAGTGGGATTCATTCCTGGGATGCAGGGCTGGTTCAACATTCGCAAATCAATCAACGTGATACATCACATTAACAAAAAAAAAGAGAAGAACCATATGATCCTGTCAATCGATGCAGAAAAGGCCTTTGATAAAATCCAGCACCCTTTCTTAATAAAAACCCTTGAGAAAGTCGGGATAGAAGGAACATACTTAAAGATCATAAAAGCCATTTATGAAAAGCCCACAGCTAACATCATCCTCAACGGGGAAAAACTGAGAGCTTTTTCCCTGAGATCAGGAACACGACAGGGATGCCCACTCTCACCGTTGTTATTTAACATAGTGCTGGAAGTTCTAGCATCAGCAATCAGACAACAAAAGGAAATCAAAGGCATCAAAATTGGCAAAGATGAAGTCAAGCTTTCGCTTTTTGCAGATGACATGATATTATACATGGAAAATCCGATAGACTCCACCAAAAGTCTGCTAGAACTGATACATGAATTCAGCAAAGTTGCAGGATACAAAATCAATGTACAGAAATCAGTTGCATTCTTATACACTAACAATGAAGCAACAGAAAGACAAATAAAGAAACTGATCCCATTCACAATTGCACCAAAAAGCATAAAATACCTAGGAATAAATCTAACCAAAGATGTAAAGGATCTGTATGCTGAAAATTATAGAAAGCTTATGAAGGTAATTGAAGAAGATTTAAAGAAATGGAAAGACATTCCCTGCTCATGGATTGGAAAAATAAATATTGTCAAAATGTCAATACTACCCAAAGCTATCTACACATTCAATGCAATCCCAATCAAAATTGCACCAGCATTCTTCTCGAAACTAGAACAAGCAATCCTAAAATTCATATGGAACCACAAAAGGCCCCGAATAGCCAAAGGAATTTTGAAGAAGAAGACCAAAGCAGGAGGCATCACAATCCCAGACTTCAGCCTCTACTACAAAGCTGTCATCATCAAGACAGCATGGTATTGGCACAAAAACAGACACACAGACCAATGGAATAGAATAGAAACCCCAGAACTAGACCCACAAACATATGGCCAACTCATCTTTGACAAAGCAGGAAAGAACATCCAATGGAAAAAAGACAGCCTCTTTAACAAATGGTGCTGGGAGAACTGGACAGCAACATGCAGAAGGTTGAAACTAGACCACTTTCTCACACCATTTACAAAAATAAACTCAAAATGGATAAAGGACCTAAATGTGAGACAGGAAACCATCAGAACCTTAGAGGAGAAAGCAGGAAAAGACCTCTCTGACCTCAGCCGTAGCAATCTCTTACTCGACACATCCCCAAAGGCAAGGGAATTAAAAGCAAAAGTGAATTACTGGGACCTTATGAAGATAAAAAGCTTCTGCACAGCAAAGGAAACAACCAACAAAACTAAAAGACAACCAACGGAATGGGAAAAGATATTTGCAAATGACATATCGGACAAAGGGCTAGTATCTAAAATCTATAAAGAGCTCACCAAACTCCACACCCGAAAAACAAATAACCCAGTGAAGAAATGGGCAGAAAACATGAATAGACACTTCTCTAAAGAAGACATCCAGGTGGCCAACAGGCACATGAAAAGATGTTCAGCGTCGCTCCTTATCAGGGAAATACAAATCAAAACCACACTCAGGTATCACCTCACGCCAGTCAGAGTGGCCAAAATGAACAAATCAGGAGACTATAGATGCTGGAGAGGATGTGGAGAAACGGGAACCCTCTTGCACTGTTGGTGGGAATGCAAATTGGTGCAGCCGCTCTGGAAAACAGTGTGGAGGTTCCTCAGAAAATTAAAAATAGACCTACCCTATGACCCAGCAATAGCACTGCTAGGAATCTACCCAAGGGATACAGGAGTACTGATGCATAGGGGCACTTGTACCCCAATGTTCATAGCAGCACTCTCAACAATAGCCAAATTATGGAAAGAGCCTAAATGTCCATCAACTGATGAATGGATAAAGAAATTGTGGTTTATATACACAATGGAATACTACGTGGCAATGAGAAAAAATGAAATATGGCCTTTTGTAGCAACGTGGATGGAACTGGAGAGTGTGATGCTAAGTGAAATAAGCCATACAGAGAAAGACAGATACCATATGGTTTCACTCTTATGTGGATCCTGAGAAACTCAACAGGAACCCATGGGGGAGGGGAAGGGAGAAAAAAAAAAAAAGACGTTAGAGTGGGAGAGAGCCAAAGCATAAGAGACTGTTAAAAACTGAGAACAAACTGAGGGTTGATGGGGGGTGGGAGGGAGGGGCGGGTGGGTGATGGGTATTGAGGAGGGCACCTTTTGGGATGAGCACTGGGTGTTGTATGGAAACCAATTTGGCAATAAACTTCAAAAAAAAATAAAAAAAAAAAAATAAAAAAAAAAAAATAAAAAAAAAAAAGAACAAGATAGAGATGTTCACTCTCACCACTGTTATTTAACATGGTACTAGAAGTGCTAGTCATAGCAATCAGGCAACAAAAATAAATAAAAGGCATACAAATCAGCAAGGAAGAAGTCAAACTGTCCGTTTGCAGATGACATGATGCTCTGTGTAGAAAACCTGAAAGACTCCACCTAAAAACTGCTAGAGCTGATAAACAAATTCAGTAAAGTCACAGGACAGAAAATCAGTGTACAGAAATTTGTTGAATTTCTGTATACCAATAATGAGACAGCAGAAAGAGAAATTAAGAAATCAGTCCCCTTTAAAATTGCACCAAAAACAGTAAGATACCTGGGAATGAGCCTAATCAAAGAGGTGAAAGACCTATACTCTGAAAACTATAAAACATTGATGAAAGGAATTGAAGATGACACAGATAAATGGAAAAACATTCCATGCTCATGGATTAGAAGAATAAACATTGTTAAGATGTCTATACTACTAAAAGAAGTATACACATTTAATGCAATCCCTATCAAAATGCCAACAGCATTTTTCACAGAACCAGAACAAACAATCCTAAAATTTGTATGGAAGCACGCAAGACCCCAAATAGCCAAAGCAACCTTAAAAAAGAAAAGCAAAGCTGGAGGCATCACAATTTTGGACTTCAAATTATATTACAAAGCTGTAGTGATCAAAACAGTATGGTACTGGCACAAAAATAGATCAATGGAACAGAATAGAAAACCCAGAAATGAACCCACAACTACATAGTAATTGATCTTTGGCAAAGAGAAAAGAACACGCAGTGGGAAAAAGACAGTCTCTTCAACAAATCATGTTGGGAAAACTGGCAAGCCAATGAAAAGCCATTGTTTCATGCAAAACAATGAAACTGGACCACTTTCCTACACCATGTACAAAAATAAACTCAGAATAAAGACCTAAATGTGAGCCTTGAAACCATAAAAATCCTAGAAGAGAACACAGGCAGTAACCTCTTTAACACTGGCCATACCAAGTTCTTTCTAGATATGTCTGCTGAGGCAAGGGAAACAAAATTAAAAAAAAAATAAACCATTGTAACTACATCTAAAGAGCTTCTGCACAGTGAAGGAAACAATCAACAACACTGAAAGGCAAGCTACAGAGTGGGAAAAGATATTTGCAAGTGATATAGCCAATAAAGGGGTAATAGCCAAAATATATAAAGAACTGATATAATTCAACACCCAAAAAACAATAATCAAATTAAAAATGGACAAAAGACATGAACAGACATTTCTCCAAAAAAGACATGCAAATGGCCAGAAGACACATGAAAAGATGCTCGACATCATTCATCTTCTGAGAAATATAAATCAAAACTACAATGAGATATCACCTCACACCTGTCAGAATAGCTAAAATCAACAACACAAGAAACAACAGGTGTTGGTGAGAATGTGAAGAAATAGGAATCCTCTTTCACTGTTTGTGGGAACATAAACCGGTGCAGCCACTCTGGAAAACAGTGTTGAGTTTCCTTAAAAGTTCAAAAATAGAACTACCCTTCAATCCAGCGATTTCACTACTAGGCATTTACTCAAAGAATACAAAACTACTAATTCAAAGGGAATGTGTGCCCTGATGTTTATAGCAGTATTATCTACATTAGCCAATTATGGAGGCAGCCCATGTTTCTACTGACTGATGAATGAATAAAGAAGATGTGGGATATATATATATATATATATATACATACAATGGAATATTGCTCATCCATAAAAAAGAATGAAATCTTTCCATTTTCAAGTATATGAATGGGGATAGAGAGTACTATACTAAGCAAAATAAGTCAGTCAGGGAAAGACAAATACCATATGATTTCATTCATATATGGAATTTAAGAAAAAAAACAAATGAGCAAAGAGAAAAAAGAAAGAAAGGCAAACCAAGAAACAGACTCTTAACTACAGACAACAAAATGATGGTGCTAGAGGGAGGTGGATGAGGGGATGGTTTAAATAGGTGATGGGGATTAAGGAATGCACTTGTTCTGATGTATGGAAGTGTTGAATCATTATGCTATACACCTTGATATATCACTATACGTTAACTGACTGGAATTTAAATTAAAACTTTAAAAATAAACAGAAAATTAAGGAATAGGTCAAGTTTTTATTTATTTATTTATTTATTTATTTATTTATTTATTTTTTATATATATATGAAATTTATTGACAAATTGGTTTCCATACAACACCCAGTGCTCATCCCAAAAGGTGCCCTCCTCAATACCCATCACCCACCCGCCCCTCCCTCCCACCCCCCATCAACCCTCAGTTTGTTCTCAGTTTTTAACAGTCTCTTATGCTTTGGCTCTCTCCCACTCTAACGTCTTTTTTTTTTTTTCTCCCTTCCCCTCCCCCATGGGTTCCTGTTGAGTTTCTCAGGATCCACATAAGAGTGAAACCATATGGTATCTGTCTTTCTCTGTATGGCTTATTTCACTTAGCATCACACTCTCCAGTTCCATCCACGTTGCTACAAAAGGCCATATTTCATTTTTTCTCATTGCCACGTAGTATTCCATTGTGTATATAAACCACAATTTCTTTATCCATTCATCAGTTGATGGACATTTAGGCTCTTTCCATAATTTGGCTATTGTTGAGAGTGCTGCTATGAACATTGGGGTACAAGTGCCCCTATGCATCAGTACTCCTGTATCCCTTGGGTAAATTCCTAGCAGTGCTATTGCTGGGTCATAGGGTAGGTCTATTTTTAATTTTCTGAGGAACCTCCACACTGCTTTCCAGAGCGGCTGCACCAATTTGCATTCCCACCAACAGTGCAAGAGGGTTCCCGTTTCTCCACATCCTCTCCAGCATCTGTAGTCTCCTGATTTGTTCATTTTGGCCACTCTGACTGGCGTGAGGTGATACCTGAGTGTGGTTTTGATTTGTATTTCCCTGATAAGGAGCGACGCTGAACATCTTTTCATGTGCCTGTTGGCCACCTGGATGTCTTCTTTAGAGAAGTGTCTATTCATGTTTTCTGCCCATTTCTTCACTGGGTTATTTGTTTTTCGGGTGTGGAGTTTGGTGAGCTCTTTATAGATTTTAGATACTAGCCCTTTGTCCGATATGTCATTTGCAAATATCTTTTCCCATTCCGTTGGTTGCCTTTTAGTTTTGTTGGTTGTTTGCTTTGCTGTGCAGAAGCTTTTTATCTTCATAAGGTCCCAGTAATTCACTTTTGCTTTTAATTCCCTTGCCTTTGGGGATGTGTCGAGTAAGAGATTGCTACGGCTGAGGTCAGAGAGGTCTTTTCCTGCTTTCTCCTCTAAGGTTTTGATGGTTTCCTGTCTCACATTTAGGTCCTTTATCCATTTTGAGTTTATTTTTGTAAATGGTGTGAGAAAGTGGTCTAGTTTCAACCTTCTGCATGTTGCTGTCCAGTTCTCCCAGCACCATTTGTTAAAGAGGCTGTCTTTTTTCCATTGGATGTTCTTTCCTGCTTTGTCAAAGATGAGTTGGCCATACGTTTGTGGGTCTAGTTCTGGGGTTTCTATTCTATTCCATTGGTCTGTGTGTCTGTTTTTGTGCCAATACCATGCTGTCTTGATGATGACAGCTTTGTAGTAGAGGCTAAAGTCTGGGATTGTGATGCCTCCTGCTTTGGTCTTCTTCTTCAAAATTCCTTTGGCTATTCGGGGCCTTTTGTGGTTCCATATGAATTTTAGGATTGCTTGTTCTAGTTTCGAGAAGAATGCTGGTGCAATTTTGATTGGGATTGCATTGAATGTGTAGATAGCTTTGGGTAGTATTGACATTTTGACAATATTTATTTTTCCAATCCATGAGCAGGGAATGTCTTTCCATTTCTTTAAATCTTCTTCAAGTTATTTTTTAAACAAGAACTGTGAATCTTGGTTTCAAAGGCTATCACATTCACAAAAGAACAGGTTGTTGTGCCAAAGGAATCATCAGAGAACCAGAAAGTCTTTTTGGGATTTAAAAATGTACTTGATAGAATTTATAAACCAATAAATGAATATTATTGCATAACTGTTGCTTCAGAAAACTGAATTGGTGATTTGGAACCTCATCTTGAGCAATTCTTCCAGAACTTAAAAAGAAAATAAAGTAGAAACTACAGAAGGGAGCTTAAGAAATATGAATCCAAAACATATAATATTGACTTATTAGAAGGAGAAGAGAATGAAGAAAATTATAGAGAAGAAATAGTCACAAAGAAAATCTCCTGAGCTGACGATGAACTTGGGGTATCAGGACAAAAGTGAACCCCAAGTATCACAAAGAAAAGAGTGTATTAAATTAAAATAAAATATGTATGTAGATATTTTCTTGTCAAAATTCTATAAAGAAAAGAATCTAATTTTTTACAAAAAAAATGTTTACCTAGATGAGAAAGACATTCAAACTAACATTAGATTTCTTAATTGTAATTGTAAATACTAAGAAATATCTAATTGACAGACTACTAGAGAAGAACGTGTCTATAAATGTATAGATTTAATATATGTTTCTATGCTCTGACATAAAGTAATTAATTAAAAGCTGTTTAATACTTATGTGAAATACATTCTTCAATTCTCTTTTCTCACATAAACATTTTAAACTAAAGAAACTCTTCAGGAAAGGAATTATTGTTACTTCTCTCCTCTCCTCTTGGAAAAAAAATCTTAATTACTTTAGACTTGCTACAGACTAAAGCACCATAATAAAAGGTATTAGAAAGGAACTCCAAAAGCACATTAAAAATAGAAATAAGTAGGGGCACTTGGGTGGCTCAGTCATTTAAGTTTCAGACTCTCAATTAAGGCTCAGGTCATGATCTCATGGTTTGTGAGATCAGGCTCCATGTCAGGCTCTGCATTGACAGCACTGAGTCTACTTGGGATTCTCTCCCTCTGTCTCTATCTGCCCCTCCCCTGCTCATGCTCTCTCTCTCTCAAAGTAAATAAAAATAAACTTTTAAAAATTAAAATAATAAAATAAGTACAATACATCATATTTATACACTCAGATCTAATAAGACTGATTCACAATTACTCACAAATCTTGTACATTAATTTGAAACAAGATCAATGTATTTAATAAATGGAAGCTGATTTACATTAATCATCATGTGGGAAAGTATGAAATAACTATAATTGGAAAAATGAAGTAAACATTTATATATGAGATACATAAACATACATATATATCTATATATACATTTATATATATAGGTAGATAGATATAGATAGATATATAGATATAGATATAGATATAGATAGATATAGATAGATTATAGATATAGATAGATGATAGAGATACATATAGATATAGATAAGATATAGATAGATGATATAGATATAGATATAGATATAGATATAGATATAGATACATATCTCGATACACACACACACACACACACACACTCCTTAACAATTACCTTACATTTTTCATTCCTCCAATTATTCCATGGAATCATTTCCACTGTCCCCTTCCCTTATACATCAATAACACAGCAAAAGACGTAGTTAATAGATAATTATGTTTCCTAGGATTTTTGCTTTTGCAGCTGATGGACCTCATCCTATTTTATATTCCCCAACTCATAAAGGTTCTAGACATATTATTCATAATTATGTCTATCTATTTATACCTTTATTGAAATGACTATTATTAGATCATTAGGGAGGCATATCTCTTAAAAATACTTATAGCACATATATTGGCATACCACTAGAAACAGTATGAGCAGAAAAATAATTTGTACAGCAAATAAGAAAAATCACTTACATTACACAAATTTTAAATATTCAAATCAAATGACATATAAGCTTACCTTATTCTACTTTCCTACAATGATACCCATCATACTGAGTAAAATACCCATCATACTGAATAAAACACATTTCACATATCATGTTCAATAATTTATTTAGCTTCATAACACACCAATACACATATATATATACATATCACCCTTCCTAGTGTATAATTTTGAATTCAACTGAATTAAAGTTAATGTGATAAAATTGTACATATATCCATACACACAAAGCTTAAATAATTATCTATACACCAGTGTTACAATTACTCCAGGCATTCTGATGAAAGAATTTATAGTTTTACAGATGCTGCCTAAAATTTAGGTGAAAGATACACTATAAAACCAATACCATAATTGCTGGGGGAAAAATTAGTGTGCAGAATAGTTTTCCATCCATACCTCTCTTGCGATCATTTTAGTAAACAACCTAAACATCAATCCAAGTTTCCTTTCTCTACATATTGTTAAGTGTTTTCCAGTGCTAGAACACTTCTTTGAATCAATGTTCAGGTAAGACCCTCATGCTTCTCAATGGTTTTGTCTGATCATTGAATACCCACAGAGTGTGGCCTTTTGTTGTCTTACCATTAGAAAGTAAGTGTAACATCCATAACCAGTGACAGTTGCCGTCCCTATCAGATCTCTTTCACTATCTTTTGAGGTAGGGGAGAGGTCACCAAGTGTTACATGTAGAAAATAGAATTCCTATTCTACATTGTTTTAAAGCTTTCCTCACTTGTAACAAATACTTTAGTATCTTTTAGCTTCTCTAGTAGCACTAACTCTCTTGATGTTTCTTTAAAAGAGGTATTCTCAGATTACAATCAGCTTTTTCAGTGTCTTCACCGAAAGAAGTGAAAGGAATTAGATAGTGAATACCATACAGTTTTGTGGATATCTCCTGGACTGCTGACATGATATAAACATTCTCTGCTCAGATCCAGCACATACCATGTGTATACCTCTGAGACCAGCAGCTCAAATCAGAAAAGCCCCTAATCTAGGTTTCAGAGCTTGTTCCTTTCAGTTATAATAAATTATAATTGAAGAAGTGCAATATTAAAGATAATTATAACATACCATCCTTCCTCTGTTATTCTCTTTGAAATAAACATACAGAAACACACTTTATATTTTAACAACAAACTCATCTCCTCAAAACACATGTTTCAAATGCTTCTCTAGGATATCCTGAGAAATGGTGATGCCATTTACTGAAAGGTCTGACTTGACATTGAAGAATAGCATAGATCATGGAAATCATAGCCATTTCAACATATTATGTTCATCTAAGGTGGCTTTTATCCAGATACTGCACATCTATGAGACAAGTAGATTAAAGGGACTTGTAATATGGAAAGGGGACTGCCTTGGCAGACAACCTAATAACATTCCACTTATCTTTCTGTATTTGAAGTTTTCCCAGATATACACTTCTCTCATTTAACAAATAATCATTGAGCGACTACTCTGTGTCAGGCAGTGCACATTCTGAAGATGCATAGGGAGCAAAGACAGAAATAGTCCCTTGCACAAGAAGATCACTGGTGCCCTAGTGACAAGCCACTCCATTAGGGTGCTCTGATGAGACAGTGCTGGACATGAGCATCACCATGGGACACACCCAATTTTCACACTGAAGCCCATCTGAATGAATCTGGCTCATCAGCTGGGAAATCTGGTGTCAAGAGACTTTAAGAAAAACATCAAAATACAAACTTTGCAAATCTTTTTCTCTCCAAAAGCTGCCTGTCAGACAATTTCTATAAAGTTCTAGCAAATCCCAGAAACTAGAGATAAATAACTTTCCCATGAGATTCATAAATTATGAGAAACATTAAACTCAAGAAACTGCCAAGTTTCCAAAAGTTACATGTTTTTCTAAGCTTTATCTGAAATTCTGGTCATACCATGAGGCCCGTTAGAAAAAAAAAAAAAAAAGTAACAAATCCATGAACCTTGCATGTCATAGCTGTCTAATATTCCCAATAGAATTCTTAGACAGGACTACATTTTGTTTTTAAGTAGTACATGTAAAGTTAACCACTTGTATTTACCTTTAATCTGCTTTAAAGATAAACCTTGGACCTAAGGTTGAAGGTTGGGTTCTCTCCTTATATCCCACGGCATGCTGGACTTCACCCTGAGTGGCTTCAGCCCCCAAGCCTGTGGCAGCCAGCTTTCCTGCTTGTCCCCTCCACAGTCCAATCTCTTTATGAAGACAAGGCCCATGTATCCCTTGGTCACCGCTGTACATCCCAGTGCTTGGCAAATAGAAAGTACTCATAAATATTTTTGAATAATTGAATAAATAACAAATTAATGTGAACCTTATTTAAAAAATATTATATAGGTATCTATGAGTTAATATCTTACTCAAATAAAATTTATTTTGTTTAAAATTTCCTTACAAGTTTATTTTCATCCTCATATCTATAAGGTATTATAGTCAAGATACTTTCTAGATCAAATCCTGCTTGAATCAGTGACTTCAACTTCTCTGCTACTTCAAGGTAGTTGCTGTTAGAGTACTATGAGCATAAAACAAGAAATACTGTAAAGTATTGAGCCCAATACCCTGTTAGATGCTCATTTTGTTTGCCAATTCTATTTTCATTAGCAAAATAGAGCATAAATTGGTATTCCACCATACAGGAAAACAGATCTTTGATCCACACCATTCATTGCTGTTTGCAGCACTCTTAAGGGCTTTGCCTCAAAATTAAACATGGGACTATGCCTAAAATAAGGCATATTTTTTTTCTTTCTTTGTCTACTCAGATGAAGTTGTTGTTTTAGAAGCAGCAACAGACTTTAACAAAACAAATATTCCTGTAACTAGCCCCTCCTCCAATTTCTGCATCGCACATCTACAAGAACCCAAAATCAATAAAATGATAATAATCAACTTTACCTGAATCACAAAATGCCATGATATACATAACATGCATTCCCTCACAGCTGGCATTTGTGTAATGTTGGTGAGTGCAGCCCTTACACAGGATAGTTTAACAATTCCACATCTGGAAAATGTATACACAAAGATGTTAAATATGATGGTGTTTAATACAGCAAAAATATTTAAAATCTAAACCTCTATTATTTGACTACATTAAGAATTTAACAAAACCATCCTTCGTACAAGGCTTCAGGATTTTTAATTGATTTATTATAATCATATATATGTTTAATATCTATAATGGAGAAGTCTGTATCTTCCTATTAGGAATGTATTTAAAACTATCTAGGTAATGAACAAACATGAGAAAAAGAAAGAGAGAAAGCAATAAAATAGTTTCTGGAAGGATGTTCAGCAGAATACTAACTTACAGCTGTTCATATTTTTAAATTATATAACATTATAGTGGTTAAGTTATTAAATTTATGTATTGTCTTTTCTGTTACACAGACAAATTTAGAAACCATTGATACATAGGAAAAGATCTTCACATGTCCATCTCTATACAACTTATTTCAGGGCAATGATCATTATTTGTTGGATAAATATAAACATATAAAATAAATGAACAAAATATTGAACAGAATCATAAAAATATCATATATTTTATCTGGAGAAAAAGCAATGAATTTGAAGCCTTGGTAAATAATAAATCTTGACAAGAACATTATGGGCCAAGATCCCCTTTCCACTGAGAAAAGAAACAGCCAAACTAAGCTAGTTCTTGAATAAAGTTTAGAACTTGACAGAGTTGTGTTTTGCATCCTCCCCTTTTCCTCCATGTCAGTTTCACACTTGAACACTCAGGACTCTCCTAGTCTCTCCCACTTTTAACAAAACCTGCTTTCAGGAAATTATTAGATATCTGTTATGTATATGTTGACATGAATTCAGTTCATTATTTCTCCTCCCAGGTGTCTTGGTGAGGTTTTAGGTTGGCTAATCTCCTTTTGCTTTGTAGTCAGGTTCTTCAGTCATCAGACTCCAAAGTGATGTCTATGATCCTAAGATGTACAGTTAACTGATGCAACTTGCTTAGAATGCATCATTTTATGTATCAATTCTATATTTGAAATGGATGTGAGGAGTTGGCTTTTAGTTATGTGTTCAAAAAGGATTGGTAGGTTATGGGCTGTGCATGTGTGCAGCCTCAGCATCAGTACTTAGACCCCACTGATGAGAAGAAAACAGTTCAATAAGTACCTAGGTTATTCCTGCAGATGATATTGGCTGGTTTGATCCCCGATGCTTGGCCATTCTCTCCCAATTAGGAGTATATCCAGCTGGCTCTATGTGAGAGAAGGCCCAGTGACTGTGTCTCAAGGCCCACTTAAGACTGCAGGACCTACATCAGGTCCTAGATTGCTGTCTCTGCTGGGTCCCACTGGTGGAAGAATTGCTCCTCCTTTGACAACCAAGACCTACTTTCTATGTGGACCCTTTCAGGATGACTCCACCGGACTCTTTCCTCCCTCTGCATACACAGAATCTAATAAAGAGTTGAGAAACCAATTCTTTGGACTTGCCTCTTTCGCAAGACACAAGTACAACTTGCCTGTGCTTTAGTCTTATTCTGTGAGACTGTATCTTCATGTAAAGGCTCATGTATTTAAAGGAAAAGTAAACTGCTTTTTCTCTACTTCTTCCACTAGTGCACTGTGAAAATTATGGAATGAAATGTTTTTAAAATTCATCACCAGTGACCAGGATCTTGCCTCAGCACCTTTGGACTTGCTATTCTCAATCCCAGACTGTTTTTCCCCAAATATCTGCTACTTATCTCCAAGTTTTTACTCAAATGTCATCCTCTCACTGGAGCTTTTCATGAGCATTCTATGTAAATCTGCAGCCCCTTAACCACTAGGATTTCTTATTTCCCTTTTCCTTCCTTAATTTTCTCCAAGCACTAATTAACATGTTACTTCTTCTATATCCATTTTATTTATTGACTATTTGCCTTCAGTGAAACATAGACTCCATTAGGGTGTATATTTTTGTTGTTTCCATCTACTTCTGTGAACTCAGTGCCTAAATTTGTGTCTGCTACATAGTAGGTATTCAATACATGTATGAAATAAATTATTGTACAAATATTTTATAATTATTACAATAGTTATTGGTGTAGGGTTTTGTGAGAGGGAAGTTAAGTCCGTTGAGAGGGGCAGAGAAGGCTTCACAGAGGGTGTAACAATTGAGGATGGATGATTGGCACAAAGCAGTCAGGCAGAGAGGCTGGTGAAGAACATCTGGCAGAGAGTCAGCATGGTAGTGGCTTTGAGGCCAGAATTATGTGGTCTAAGACCTGACAGAAGATAGGTGCTACTGGAGAAAAGCAAAGCAGAGGGTGGTCTGAATCTGGATGAATGTATCAAGAGTCCAATCATTAAGGGTACGGGAGCCATGTAGGCATCTTGGATTTTATCCTAAGAGGAGGGGCCAGTTAACCATTTTAAGTAGAAGAGTGGTGTGATTATATTAGTGTTTTAGAAAATTTATTTTAACTCTAGTGTAGAGAATGATTAAAGGGGGCAAGACCAAGTAGGAGGTCTCTACTCTCATGAAGCCTATATTCTCAGGAAGACAGGAAGTAATACATAATCAAATATTGTATTTCATCAATTCAAAGCACTCATTTTTCCACATTTCAAAATTTCTGAAATGGGAATGTATTACAGCCAACAGTGTCTTAGATGTGATAAAATATGGTGAACAAGAAAACAGGAGATAATGATTTGAGGAAAAACATAATGACATGACAGAGTGACTATAAGACCCCTTTGGGATGAGTGGTCAGGCAAGGCCTTTTACATCCTGAGGTTTAAACTGAGATCTAATTGACCAAAAAGAGCCCTCTGTAGCAGATGTAGGAAGAAAACATACAAATCAGAAGGGACAATTAGTATTAGGACCCAGGGATAGGAATAAGGTTGGTGTGTAGCAGTTCTCTACTGCTTAGTGACTTAGTGACTTAACACATCATGTGTTTGTCACAGTAGGTTAGCAGTTTTGGCTGGGCTCAGCTATAGCACTGCATCCCATGACCACTGAACTCACTCATGTATAGGGCTCACTCCATGTCTGGAGATTGAGTGAAGGTTGGCAGAGATAATGAAGGAAACTGAGCCATGTGTTGTTCATGAAACAGCAGGGTAATTCAGGCTTCTTCCACAAGCACCCAAGGAGAAAAAAATTTCCAATGTGTAGTGTTTCTCAAGCCTCCTCTTTTGTTCTTGTCTCATAGGTCAAAATAAGTCACAGGATCAAGTCAAAGTTAATATTGGAGGGCCACAGAAGAACATGAATACAGGGAAAGGTGACTTATTGGGACCCTTTCTGTGACAATATCCCACAGTGAGTTTGAGGAACAGAAAGAAGGCTAGTGTAACTGAAGCATAATCAACCAACAGAGAGTGGTGGGAGATAATGTATTAAAAAAGGAAGGTAATTAAGATTCAAATCATATAGGCTCTCATAATCCAGAAAAGGTCTGACTGTTTTCAAAGTGAATGGAGAGACACCATAATGTTCTAAGCAGGGAAATAATTTGATTTCATGTACATAGTTCATTCTAGCTACTTATAATTCATAATTATAGATGTACATTATTTAATGGATGAGAATGTAAGCAGGAAGCCAGGGATCCTGGGAAGAGACAATTGTGGTGTGCATAAGGGAGGTGGCAGTGAGAGACGTGGATGAACAGAAGATCCTGAGGAGGTAACATTAAGACCTTGGTTAGATCTGGAGCATAAAGACCACTGGGAGCCTTGGTCTCTTCCTAGTAACTCATCCCAGTTCCTGCAGCTCACATGGTTCCCAGGACCCATGAAAGGCCTTATTCAAAGCTAGCACCTAGTACATTTGCTAAACAAATAGATAGATTAGCAGGTTAATCACCCCTTTGATTTTTAGCATCAACTGCAACTGCCTAGACACAGGCAGAGGCTGCTAACTAATTTAGGATTTTCATCCCATTCTGGGATGTTTTGGTGCTATCTTTACTGTACTATTTGTCTTTTGCTGTGTAGCAAATTACCTCAAAATATAAGTGACTTACAATAAGAAACACTTATCATCTCACAGGAATCAGGATGGTTCTGACTCAAGGTCTCTCAGGAGACTGCAGATAAGATGTTGACCAGGACTGCAGTCATCTGAAAGCTTGACTGATTTGGAGGATCCCCTCCTAAGGCAGCACACTTACATAGCCAGCAATTTGGAGCTGAAAGCTGGCAAGAGGTCTGTTTCTCCCCGATGCTGGCTTCTCCATGCAGACCTCTCCACAGACTGCTTAGACATCATCACAACATGGCAGCTGACAGCAAAAGTCTCCTCTTTAGGACCTAGTCTTGGAAATAACACATCATCACTACAACCACATTCTATTAATTATGAGTCACTAAGTTCAGTCCACATCCAGAGGGAGGACAATCAGTTTCCACTTTCTGAAGGGAGATGAATCAAACAATTTGTGGGAAGATTATAAAACCACTATACTACTAATAAAAATCACCATCTTTAGAGTAACAGATATCAAGAACTGAGCTTGCTATTTTTTATATACACTGTCTTTTATATATTTATTATATACACTCTCTCACCTTTACTTTAAAACTTGTACCTTACAGATGAGGAGACTAAGGCTCAGAAGGTTTACTGACTTGTCTAAGATATCAAGGCTATAAAGTAATAGAACTAGGACTCTGAATCCAGTCAGTATGATCTCAAACTGGTTTCTATTTTATACCCCCACTGGGCCTTCACCCTTTCTCCCAACCACATACAGAACCTTAAGGAAAAGCTTGGCAATTCAGAAAACTAATCATGTATAATGCTTCATCTGTTTATTTTAAAACATCTGCTGCACTGAAGCACTGACACCTTTCTTAAAAACATAAAAGCATATTAATTTGAATCTCTCCAGAATTGTGATAATGATTAAGATGAATAATTTAAACTTTTAAATGAGTTGATGATATAAATAAAGTTGCATTTAAAATGTGATCGTTTTCAGACATTAATTGTGCAAAATTAAAAATCAGTACTTTCAGTAAAGCAGGTCTAGTAAGATTCACATGGTTTAATGTGGGTCTTTTTTAAGTTTATTTATTTTGAGAGAGAGAGAGCAAGGGAGAGGTAGAGAGAGAGGGAGAGAGTGAATCCCAAGCAGGCTCCGCACTGTCAGCACAGAGCCCAATACGGGGCTCAAACTCAAAAACCATGAGATAATGACCTGAACCAAAATCAAGAGTCAGAACTGATTCACATGGTGTAAAACTCATGAGAATCTGTCTCTTTTGTTACTGGAAACAATTAAATGCTAAATTTCTCCAAAGACATGCTTTTCAACTGGTTCACTATTTCAAGCTGACTTTCTTCCTCATCCTCAAGGATATATGGTATATGGCATCTTTATTAATGTGTTTTCCTTATTTTTATTTAAATGTGGTGTGATTGAAGATATTTCAATGCCTTGAGTCCAAACTACTAAAAAAAGGATGCTAATAAAGGAATATCTTTTGAGGAGTACTTCTGATACTCGCTAACATGCTAAGAAATGTAAGCTCCAGCTGTACACAGAAGCCATTCTGCTGAATCTGGAGATATGCTCATCTCAGATTATGCCTGCTATGAAAAATAAGCTTATTTTAGAGGGCCCTGAACATCTGTCCTGAAAAATGTTGGCTTACATAAAGAAAAATGCAATAGAATAGAGCTTCTATAGCGCTGAGAGAATGAGTTAGAATCAGATTCCCCCAGTCTCCAGCCTGTGGCAGACACCTGCCTTCCAAACCAGCTCATACCTGTGTCTGAGTGAGGACCAGGCTGTCCTGAGAGAGGCCAGGGGGCATGCCCATTTGCCTTCTGGGATTCCTTTACGGATCTCCCACTGGGAGTTTCATATAGTCCCCAGAATGCATTTTCATGTTTTTCCCTGCCAAGTCACACTGTCTGTCTCTATGAGTTTTTGTCTAGTTTATGTACGGTATATATTGTCTCATATTTTCTCACTCACTCTCTGTCTCCCCATACTTCCCTTCCTCACATGCACACTATCAGAGAAAAATCTGCCACTGTCTGCCTATTTTAGATGCAATTTCTACTAATTTTGAAAACAAAGTATATTCTGCAAAAGCCTAAATAATAATAGCTAATTTCTATAGGAAGAGCTCACTGTGTGCCAAATACTCTTCCAAATGCTGGTCACATATTACCTTAATCCTCACCACAACCTGTAAAGAAGGTAACTGACACCTTTCTTAAAAACATATTTCAAATGTGAACTATTGTTCACATTTTATAAAGAGAACCAAGGCACAGAGACCAAGTGATATTCCTACTATCCTGAAGATAATACTGGCAAAGCCAATGTTCAAAGCCCTGTTATTAATAACTCTACCCCAACTGCTTCTCAAGCTGTCCCTAGCTAATACAAAAAAAAAAAAATGCAACGTGAGTAATCAAAAAGGTTTAACCTTGATCTCCAATGTTCAGATAGCTTTTGCTTTTTCAGCCTACATTTCAGGAAGTCTATAATCCTATTAATATGTGGTTTATTATTCTGTGAATTTGAATAGAACATGGATCAAATCAAACTCCTCAAAACACAATTACACACTAGCCAGCAAAAGAATGGTATATGTTTATACCTACATCATCCTGAATACTATAACATCTAATATTTGTATTTTACATGAGAAGCAATTTGACCTGAACAACCATCCTGTGTAGATGGTTCACAGGATGTGAAGAACCAGTGTGTTGGAGAACCAGTGTGTCTTCCTGGTTCTGGAGGAGATGTCCTGAATAATTATAATTCTATCACTTAAGAGTTGGTTGTTGTCTGTACCTCACTTCTCATATCTGTAAAATAGTCATCATAATGATACTGACCATGTAGGCTTGAGGATGAAAAAAGTTAACATTATTAAGCTATTAGAAAAGGGCCTAACACATAATAAACTCTTAAACCTGTTAGCTGCTATTTAACTTGAAGAGGTACTATTCTCACCCCCATCTTATACATAAGGAGACGGGAAAAGAAAGGTTGGATGGCCAGCCCCAAATCATACAAGTAGTTAAAGCAATTTTTGACCTCAAACCAAATATTCTTTTCATAACACACAATCTTATAGAGAGGCTAAAAGAACGCAACTCCATTTTACAATTTGCATCTGTCAGTCTCACCTTGTTCTCTCTCCACCCCACATGAAACACCATGTTATGGTGCCATGTTTACAACATCATTTCACCTGTAGAGCAATGCTGGTGAAGACAGTGAAGTTGCTGATTTACCACATACGCTTTTTGGAATTGCCAAATTATGCTAACATTTAATATTTCCCAAACATATAAGCCCCTCCAGATTTAGAGGCAATATCCTAAATTATTAAATGTTCCACAGTGAATTCTTTAATTATACAATGCCATTTTAGAAATGCTGTTGAGTGGCAGACTGTCATCAGAGGCAGCCATAGGATAAGAAGCAGAGAGAGGCAGTTCAGCCTAGGGGATTTTGACCTTTTGCTCTTGCCTGTGGCTGGATAGTGACTCTATCCATGGAGTTTACAGAGAGTCTGCCCATGAGGAAGGAGGTCATGCTTTGCTGGAGATAGAAGTACACACACAATCAACTGATAAACCCCACTGGTGACACCCCTCTTCCCAGAAGTCTTTCAGAAAACCCATGTGAGACATACTGTCCCCTTTCCACTGTTCATGTAGTGAGACTCTTGATTTTACATGTGCACAAATATGAGGGATTTGGTTGGGGGGAGGGACAGAAAAATCGTCACTCTTAAGTATGGCCCTATATGAATCATAGACTTCTAAAAGCTGCCAAGTTCAACAGGTACAGAATATAAAATAGTGCAAATCCCCCTCTAGAAGCTCACAACATGCTAGGAGCAATGTGACCAAATTTAGTTTCTGTAGGAATGAGATCAAAAAGAAGCTAAGTTAATGTGTAAACAGTAAGGTATTTTTTTAGAGGGTGGACCTTAAGTTTTGACCTTCGTATTGAAGAAAGAGTGAGAAATGGAAGACTATTCTTACATGGTAAGAATGACCGCTGAGACGGGGGCCCAAGAGGCTCAAGTGCTTGGGAGCTGAGGGACTATTTAGTGATGTGGGTGTCTGTGTTAAGGAACTGAAGACCAAAAAGTTCGGAGGTTGTGGGAAGACAAATGGATGATTATTCAATGGAAAGGTCATTTTCACTTGGATGCCTTTGAAACTAAAAGGTCTTCAAAATTCTAAGTTGAGACACTCCAAAGATTTCTCTTTGGGCTTTATTTAGAACAATTTCATGATATGAGTGTTACCCAAGGCATGCTAACATATTTCATCTGAAGGAATGATAATTTTTAAGTTTTATATAAATATTTCCTAACTCCTCATTCCATCCTGGCTAATGGAGAAAATGATATCTTTATTAATCAAGTCACTTAAAGAGAGTAATCAAACATGCATTGACATGGGCATTAGTGATATATATTCATTCACAGAAAAGAAATGTACCATCATCCTATTTTTTGACCTATTTCTATTTTATAACTTTAAACATATTTGGGGACATGTTTTAGATAGCTTGCTTATCTTAGAGACTGGGTCAGAAGATTACCTCTCAAAATCAACTGGGAGAGGCATTGTATTTCTAGATCATAATACAAAAAAGCATAATGTAATAATATAAATAACATTGTACAAAATAGAAACCAATGAGGAAAGCCGAGTCTTACCAAGAGAGGGCTATTTCACATATGGTAAAATTTACCATGATATGATTCTTGAATCTTTATATTACCAGATTTTTTCATTTTAACAGTTTCTTTGTTTATTTTGTAATAAAAATTTTATATTTTCCCCAAATTAAAATAGAATGTGATTTATATGCGAGAGTATTTCACATATGCATGGATTCTGATTATAGAAAAAAATATTTATTGGGCACACAAAAGTTGGAAAGTAATATAAAAATGCACGAGAGCCAATATTCAAATGATGTACCCTTTAAAAGAGCAAATTTGTACATAAAGTCCTTTGAACACAAAGAATCTTACATAATTGCCTTCTTAGTACCACTTTGGGGACATTTTTTATTTCAAGTTTTCATTTAAATTCCAGTTATTTAACATATAGTGTAATATTAGTTTCAGGAGTAGAATTCAGTTGATTCATCACTTACATACTCAGTGCTCATCACAAGTGCCCTTCTTAATACCCATCCCCCATTTAGCCCATCCCCCACCAACCTCCCTCCAGCAAAGCTCAGTTTGTTCTCTGTAGTTAAGAGCCTGTTTAATGATTTGGGGCACATTTGTTTGACCAAACATTAAATACACATGCATGCATGCGCACACACACACACGTACAAAAGCACACACTCAAGTTTCAAAGTAAAACTTAGTTCAATTATCCAGCTAATATAAGCTTCTCTTCCCAAACTCTGCTCTTTTCCTCAGTTCATCATTGGCTCCATTTTTAAGATATTTTGTGGGGGGAAGTTTTGCCTAGCTTCTTAAAGGTAATAGGCTCATTTCCCCTCCCTCATACAGCCCCAGGTTGCTTGGGCAAGGGAAGTGACAGGCTCAGTGTCACCTCTCCTTTCCCTGATGATAATGATCTTCCCTTACATACTTAGCTGCTTCCTCCTGAAACCTGAGGCGTTTTGCCTCAGGCTATCTCTCTTCTTAAGAGAAATTGGACACAGCTTAAAGATTTGATTATTCTGACTTCCACATTTCATTAAGATAGCATCACAAGCTCTGAGTCCAGGGACACCCAGAAGTGCACCAATTCTGCACAGTTTAGTTACTATTTCTGGGTATTTGCATCTGTCTGGAAAGTGAACCATATAACCCAGTCACAGGCATCATACTCAGTGTCTGTTAGTTTGATACAACAGAGGTCATCCCATTTCTGCTCGAAGCCGTCAATGATTTCCCTTTCACACACCCCATAGTCCTTCCTCATGCCATCACAGGCTAATAGTTTTTTTTTTTTTTAAAGATAAAGAACAGCAGAACACTGCATGCACAGGGCTAACAGGTGTCATAACTTCCCACCTCCCCAGTCTGTTAGTAAGATCAGTGTTTCCTCAACCATGATGGGCTGGCAGTTGCAATGGATCAGGAGGCCTAAGAACTTCACCTGTTAGCCAGGGTCTGTCTTCACAATCCTCCCCTACTAGGATTTTTTGACATTTCTTCCAGAAAACATTTTTTAAAAAGAAAAAGAAAGAGCCTAATGTACCATCTGAGTTCAAAGCTTAATCTGAAGTAAATACACTGACAATCCTTCCAAATCATCAGTTTTCCTGTTTATTGCTTTGCACTGGTATTTTTACTCCCATCTTTTCAAATAACTGGCAACTCAACTCCCAGAAACAGGATAATTGCCAGCCCTCTGGTTTCCTCACTTCCCACTTGAGCTGACCACATGGGAGGTTAGGGCTCTGATGAGGTATCACTCACCTATAGCAGAATCATAGTCTCCAGTTGCTCCGGACAAATGAAAGAATTCCAATTTACCATAACTCCAGCATTTGGAGAGCACAGCTACAGATTCTGCCAAAAAGATCCAGCCCCTTGACCAATCATTTTCTATTAACTAATATGTTTAAATGATTGCCCAATATCTTGGAAAGAAAAAGGGAATAATGCTGCTCAGTCTGTAAAAACAAGGCACTGTCTATATAGAAACAAGACACCCTGATTTTTTTTTCTTTTGCAAATCCACACTTAAAGAGAATCCCAGACCAGAATGCAGGAAGATCTCCTGGATGACCTTCTCTCCATTTCCTGCCAAAGAAGGAATAGGCTCCTGAGACCATCCAGCAGACTGTGAGGAAGTCAGGGTTACATTGCTCCAAAAATCTTAGGGCTGAGCAAAGTTTCATCTTTAAGACAAATCTTGGCACTCTGACCAGGTCATTGTTTAATGAGAAAATGCTTAAAATTTCACCATGGATTCAGAGTCAAAAGGCAAGAAGGCAAAGAAAAATGTCTTTTTACAGACAATAGGCTTTAGAAATATCAAAGAGCTCCCTTGTAGAGCAGGGATCTACCAGATGAGTTGGTAGAGACTGGAACTTAAGAATTAGTCGAAACAATGTTGGGCGTGAAACAGAATTGGAATGTGGCTATGTAGCTCGTGCACAGTATAGTTCTGGAGCCCTTTCTATAAAGGGAAAGGAACTGAATGCCTTTGTGGTACTGTCATCTCCCACTCTACCTCTGCTATGCTCCTTTAAATAAAAGAAAAGCAGAAGTATTTAGTAAATCAACAGTATTTTGATAGTAGTAACAAAAGACAGCATTTATATGGTAGATTTGTTTTTTGTTTGTTTGTTTATTTGTTTTTATATGGTAGATTTTATACCCGTAACAATGATGTGACACAGAAAATATTATGATTCTCATACTGACCACTGACTACTGACTCCTGAAGAATATTTCCCACTAGCCGCTTTGTTAAAGATCACCATGGTTTCCTAAGACTGCCAATGTCTTCTTTCTTAGTGTGTCAGCTAACACCCCTGTATATGCACTAAATCTGAGTCCTGAGCATTTTATTTTTAGATTTTTGCATACCATCTAATTAGTGGTGATTTCAACCTAGATAGGCCCTGTCCATTTTGTTCATATTTGTCTTTGTCCTCCAAATGTGGCTTCACCCACCATGAAATCTGAAAACTAACAAACAAACAAAAAAAAGCCAATGTGGTGTGTAAGTATGCACATCATTCACCTACAAAGTACTCTTGAAACTCCCTTTATACATCCCATGTTTCTATTCATCCCCTCCAATGCAAAATGCAAAAAAGAACTAAGAGTAGATATATAATAAACCAGAACTGAAATTCACTGCTGTCTGTGAAATGGCTCATGTCCTAACTTCCTCAGTAATGATGACTGTTTAAATTGCTTGCTACCCTTTAATGATAATGACAAACTTTACTGATAATGGTGAGTTAAATCAACCAACCTCAGTATTTTGAATTAAAAAATTCACAGAGTAGAATAAAAGAATAGTTAAGGAAATCAAACACAAATAACAATAACCAGAACCATAATATCACTATCACTAACATGGATGGAGTTAATTATCATGAAAAATAAATAATTGGAAATAATTAATTAATTAATTAATTATTGTGAAATATAATTAATTAACCATGTCACCATCCTAATTAACTAGTGAGTATATAGCTGTCATTATATGACATAAGATTTTGAGGAGTGTAGCACAGAATTGCTAAGACTAGCAGGGAATTTCATATTATTATTATTATTATTATTATATATCATAAAGGGGTATAGTTTCATATATTATATTATGCATATAATAAATTATACAACAGAGATGTCATATTATATAGATCATATTTAATGATCTAAGGAAGGGAAAAGGAAAGAAAGAATGAGCAAATGAAGGAAAGTTGGCCTATATCATTCCTAGATAACGCATTGCAGGTGAGGCAGAGAGCTGGCCTCTTTGCCCACACTTCACTCTTCTTTTCAATTCATCTTCAATACTCTTGTCAGAATGAACTCTAAAATAAAAATGATTATTCTATGCTTTCCCCACCCCAGCCCACAATCCTTCTGTAGCATGCAGTGGTATCTTTCAATTTTTTTTTACTATAACTCACAGAAGTACATTTTATGTCTTGACACACATGTAAAAAGTATATTTCATGAAGAATAGATTGGTAGTTGGCAGGAGCTGGGAAGGGATGAAGGTAGGTGTGGCTAAGGGAGACCTATGGTAATGATAGAGTTCTGTATCTTGATTATGGTGGTGAATACATGAGACTACATGTGCAATGGAATCACATGGATCTCTACGTGCACACTCAAATTAATGTGTACAAAACTGGTGAAATCCAAAGAAGCTCTATTGATTATACCAATGTCAGTTTTCTGGTATTGCAGGACTGTGTTTAGAATGTTAACATTGGAGGAAGCTGGAAGCGAGGTGCCTGGGACCTCCCTGTGCATTTCTTTGTAACTTCCCATGAATCTAGAGTTACTTCAGAATAAAAAGTGTTTTTTAGGTTAATAAAAAGAAATTTCACAAACAATACTTAATATAGGTGATATACTCTGATATTTTCTATTCTAGTCCTTTGTATTCTTTTTTTTTATTTTAACACAGGCTATAACCCACCAAGTTATTTCATGACTTGTGACTGGATTTTGACACCCACAATTTGAACAACACTGACCTAGAAAAGAAAGCCCTAATTATTTAGCATGATCAAGATCAACCTTTCTATTTTCATCTCCCATCACTCAACATTGGATCCCAATGCTGTACAGCCTTGGGACATACTAGTTTCTCAATAAATGCTGAACAAATGAATGAATGACAGATGCAAGAAACATGTTGACTTTCTTCTACCTCATCTTGCTTCTAACTAAAACTAATAGAACAAACTTTATGGGGATCTTCTGTGTATGTTAATAACATTTGCGTTTATTCTAGTAATAAAAATATGTTCAAAGTAGATAATTTAAGAATATAGACAAGTAAAAGATTAGAACAGAAAATCATCATTAACTAATCCTATAATCTCCAGAGCTAATCACTAATATTTTGATGTTTCTCTTAAAAGGTTTTTTATGCATAAATGTGTATAAATGTGTGTGTGTGTGTGTGTGTACATTTTATGATGTTGGAAACAATGATTATATCAATTTATGTAATATTTCTTTTTTTTTAATTTTTTTAACGTTTATTCATTTTTGAGAGACAGAGACAGAGCATGAGTGGGAAGGGGCAGAGAGAGGGAGACACAGAATCTGAAACAGGCTCCAGACTCTGAGCTGTCAGCACAGAGCCTGACGTGGGGCTCAAACTCATGGACTGTGAGATCATGACCTGAGCTGAAGTTGGACGCTCAACCGACTGAGCCACCCAGGTGCCCCATATTATTTCTTATATTATTTATTGTTTCTTATTTCTTTTACCATATAACTTGAGCATTTTCCATGCCATTCAATATTCATTGAAACACCACTTTTAAAACTTCACTGTAGGGTTGTGTGTTAACCTATTCTCCTATTTGAACACCTAGCTTGTTTTCAGATTTTGCCACCATAGATAATACTGCAGTGAGCATCCTTAAACATTCATTTTCATAAAAAAAAAAAATTCTCACTCATTGCTAGTTTGGAAGGCAAAATAACAGTTCACATTGGTTGTTGGGGGATGATAGTAGCTGATGGAGTCTGTGGTGTGCCAGAAGTGTAGACCCCCTTGACACACTCACTGAGGTCAGGCTTTGGAACAATGTGACCTGGACTGAGGGAAGGTGAACTGACTTCCTATCATCTGAATACTTGTTCTCCTTTTATTAATGTCAAAGATAAAGTTTTTGTAATAATAATTATTGATCAGATTACATAGGAAAACACACACTGTCCCATACTTCTAAGCCATACAAACGTGCACCCAGTTTCACTCTTGGCAAACTGTTCTGCCACCCACTACACAAGGGCTCCAGACAGGGCCTCCATCTCTCTGGGGTAGGCTTGCCTCCCCCTAGTTCCCTCCCTCCAACCACCCCAGCCTGCAATCATCCAGTCCATGTGCTCCAGAGCTGCAGTGAATGTCAGCCTCTCATTGGCCCCTTGGCCCCTTCCAGCCATGGAGACTCTCCAGACCTGGCCCTTCTAGGGCCTTTCCCTGATAACAAGGGATCCAGGCACTCCAGGAGCTACTCCACTCATCCACTACCCAGTAGGGCCTGTGAGCACTGGGGCAGTGCCATGTTCTCTTCACCTTTCATGGGGCCTTGTGTGTGAGGAACCCCTGGAACACCACCTGCTTACAGGGGCCCAAAGCAGGGGCACTGGCAGCTGCTCCCAACTTTCCTCTCTCTCCAAAGAACCTTTCCTTCTCTTTTCAAAGGTATGCACAAATAACACCTCTTTCCTGGTAAAGAGAAGCAGATAAATACAGCATTGGCTTTAAGAGTGTTACAATAGGAATTGGGACGGGGTTCCAGCCCTAGGGCTTCCATTCCCTAATCATGTAAGAACAAGCACCGACAGGATGTCATCATTTCTTTATGATTTTCTTTGCCCGCAAATGGTGATATTCATAGTTGCCTGAACAAAATGAGAACAGCATGAGGTCATAAAGGTGACTGTGTCTGCAAAGTGGTACCACTGTTGCAGGTGGGCAGTAGCATCATTGCAGGTGGAGGCAGTAGCTTGGCAAAGTCCTCACAATATACACAGTCACCTCCCCAGGCCAGGCACCTCACCTGGTGGGAAAAGTTCCTGGGAGCAAATGCATGCACAAAGAACAAAGGCAAATACTCACATCCCTTGCAACTTTGCTGCCCAGCACACTCCTTCTCCGTGCTGGCTATCATTGTGCCCAAAAGGTAAAAATAGCTCCACTTTCAAGCTTCACCTCAATAAATTAGGGTTAGAGGCCAAGGTTCTAGCAGAGGGAACCTTACAGCAACAATGGGATGGCCCCTAGACCAAGGAGAGGTTAGGCCTGGGGCACAACCTTCACTAATTTGCCTCCACTGACTTCATCTGGCTCTAACAGCACCACCCACCTAAAGATCAGATGCATGTTCCTTGATACTGAGTGGTCTTTGAAAAATGAATATGTTCAATAGAATCTATTTATCTTGGGGGGAAATGAATATAATTCCAGTCAGTGTTCAAAGACACTATTTTTTTAGCCTGCACAGTAGCATATGGTTACGGTAAGGTAGCGTGTCAAGCCAAAGTCTTTTGTGAATCCAGGGCAAAGCTCTTTTCCAATGACATAAGATAATTATGAATAGAAGGGTGATCCTCCTTCATGTCCAGCAGGAGCTCAATTCTGACTATTCATATTGGTCATACCCACTCAGAATGACAAAATCATTTGATGGACAGTAGACAGATATGCATTATTCACAGAGGCATCTTCAAAGAAATTCCATAAATTATAGTTTCCTGAAACTGAAAGTTCCAGTGAGCTGGCGGTGAATGCTAGGGGTGAAGAGGTGTAATCAGCGTGAGTATTGTTCCTGGTTAATTTGTCCCTTATAGGTGGCTGCATTTTATGCCCCAGGAAGAAGGGCTCTCTTTGTATTTTCTCAGAACTGCCTTCAACTCTTCCCAGAGACTGCCTACAGTTACTGAGTCTTGACCTGGGCTGCATATTAGTATTGCCCTGGAGTCTTTTAGAATCCCACTGCCAGGGTCACTCCTGAGAGATTCTTCATTGATCTGAAGTGAGGCCTGGGCATCAGTATTTTTTTAATCTCTGTAGTTGATTCTAATGTGCAGCCAGGTCTAAAAATAATGAACTAACCACTATAATTGCTTAAGAGATTTGCACATTTTTAGCCAACCAGGTTGTGTTCTTGAATACCTTTCCCTGTATACTCAGATTCCAAATACATAAATCAAGGTCCATTTAAGTCTGGGTTCTCCAGAGAAACAGAAGTAACAGAATGTATATATAGAGAGAATTATTTTAAGGAATTTTCTCTTGCAATTGTGGAGTCTGTCAAGCCCAAAATTTACAGGGCAATCCAACAGATTAGAGACCCAGGAAAGAGTTAATGTTAAAATTCAAGTCCAAAGGCAGCCTGGAGGCAGAAATCCTTCCTCCTCAAGAGACATCGGTCTTTTCTCTTAAGGCCTTCAACTGGTGAGGCTGATCCACATTTTGTAGTGTAATTGGTTTTATTTAAAGTCTACTTATTTAAATGTTAATCACACCTAAAAAGCACACTCACAGCAACATCTAGACTGGTGTTTGACCAAATGGTTGGGAATCATGCCCTAGCCAAGATGACACAAAAAATTAATGACCGTAGTAACCTTCAATGGATGTATCTGAACAGTGCATAGATGACTCAGCCCCTTGGCCATCTGGCAAAGTGCTTCAAGTATGTACTCCTCCAATTCTTCTTTATTTACATTATTGACTAAAGACTAATTAGTTCATGTTTGTATCTCCAAAAGGAACAGGTGTGGATACTAAGTGATGGTCACCAGTAGGGCTGGAGAATTCTGGGGAGCAGTGCAAAAAGCATTTGAGATTGAAGTCGTGGAATCAGTTGGAGAGAGAGCTGACAAGATATCAGACAAATGGACACATGAAGTTAGGATCTAGAAATAGAGTAACAGCTGCCATTCCCACTTAGTTACTTCAGATAGGGAGCTGAAGGCTCTCCATCCTAGAGGAATTGACACAAACTATTGACACAGTAGTTTCAATCCAGGCAGATAGGAAAGGGGAAAAAGTGTGTTACCATATGCAAGCCCTGTAAATGAGGAGCCAGCACCAGGCCTATAGAGAAAGTTCTACTCACCATCAGGCCAGTAAGAATCATTGTGATATCTAAAGTAGGTCATCAGCACAATTGTTGACCAATACCAGTTTATCTTCTAGCTATATGAATAACATGAAAAGTTTAATACCAAGTTGAAATATAAGATATGCCAATCAAACACCTTCCACTGCATCAGGGAACACTCCTGCTTTCTGGCTTCCTTCAGTAAGGTGGAACGGAAAATTGAAGGCATGGAGAATCGTGAGGTTGGTGAATACATTCCCTAGGATCCTTTTCTAGGCTGGTGATAGGCTGACTGACAGCCTCCCTCCACCAAAGTTCCTACAGACAAACTCCTCCTCACAATCCTTTTTTCCTCTCCAGGTTCAGGCTTATAAAGGTGCACACTGGCACTTGTTATCAGAGACTGCAAGTAACTGCAAGGTTAGGGAAAGAGTGGGGGGTGGATCCTGAAGGCAGTGGAAGGTATCTAGCAGATAGAACTTGGAAGAGGTTCCTACATTCCCATGCCTTTCTCATTGGTTACTCTTTCCTATCAGGACACTGGTGATACCAGAACCATCTACAATGAATGTGAGACTCAAGCTGCCTATAACCAGCCATGGGTTCAGAACGAATGGCAATTATCCAACTTGGTTCAGAAGCAAGGCAGGTATACCAATTGGCTTAAAGCTAGATTATGTCTCTATTGTGTCCCACCTGTGTGACCTTGGAAAGGTAACCTCTGGGCCTCAGTGCCTTCATGGGTAAAGTAGGGATAGTGGTATGATCTCCTAAAGACAGTTGCTTTGAGAACTAAATAAGTTAGTACATTTAAATCACAGCATAATACCTGGTATATAGGCATACCTTCTAACTCTAGATCATTGGTTCTCAAAGTACATTCCACACACTCCTGAGGGTCCTAAGACCTTTCAAGGGGGGACATGTGGTCAAAACTATTTTCACAATAACACAAAGACATTATTTGCCTTTTTCTTTCTGCTGACATTTGCACTGATGATAAAAAGCAGTGATGGATAGAACTACTGACACCTTCACACAAATCAAGACTCCAAAAGGCAGTAGTGGCCGGTTATTTTAGTCTTCACTGCCACAAAGTCAGAAAAAAAAAAGTCAATGCTACATAAGGACTTAAAAATGTCCTCAGTGTGATAGAGAAGTAAATTGATTAATTTTATCAATCTCAATACAAGAATGCATGTCTTTTTAATATTTAGCATGACAAAACAGGAAGCATGCACAAATCACTTTTGCTGTATACCAAAGCTGGGATAGTACTTGTGCATTCATTTGATTTGTGGACTGAACAAGTCATGTTTTCAAGGAATAGATTTTTACCTGAATGAACTATGGACAGACAAACAATAGTCCTTCAGATTTGGGTATTTGTCAGGCATTGTCTCTAAAATGAATGACAGGACCTTGTCAGCTCAAGGGAGAGGACTGACAGAACTTGCCAATGATAAGAATCTAGCTTTCAAGTGAAAACGAGAACGCTGCAAAACTTGTGTCTGCCACCATGAGCTTGACAGCTTCCCAATAGAGACTTTTCTGAAGAGATGGAGGAATGATATAACAAATGTGATCTTTTGATGTTGTTTAATGGAATATGTCAGTATATGGAAGATCAATACAAACTAATATTTTCCAAGTGACCAGTGCATGAAGTTACAGAATTACACACAGGCATAAGATCCATCCTAAGTCTACAATAGACCAATAGATTATAATGTAGCAGAATATGAAAAGTTTATTAACTTGGTTTCAGATTCTATGACTGCAACTAACTTTTAAGAAATTACTTCTTATCAGAGCACCTGGGTAGCTCAGTTGGTTCAGCATCCAATTTCTGCTCAGGTCATGATCTCATGGGAGTTCAAGCCCCACATTGTGTTCTCTTCTGTGTGCCCAGAGCCCACTTCTGATCCTCTGTCTCCCTCTGTCTCTACTCTCCCCTGTTCGCTCTTTATCTCTCTCAAAAATAAACATTAAAAAAAAAAGAAGTGACTTGTCAAATTCTAGTATAATATCACAGAAGAATATTTGCAATTATTTGAAAATGCTATTAAAATACTTCTCCCCTTTCTAACCACATATCTATGTAAGGCCAGATTTCCTTCAGCTTTTTCAACCAAAACAACATATTCCAACAGATTGAATGCAGACGCAGATAAAAGAACCAGCTGTCTTCTTTTAAGATTTGCAGAAACAATGTCACTCTTTTCACAAAAATGTTTTGTTTTAGAAAATGTAATTGTATTTCATGAAAATATTTTATTTATTTTAACTTGTAAGAGATTTAGTATTGTTATTTTAAATATAGTAATAAATGTTTTAAAATTTCTCATTTTTCTGATTTCTCAAATCTAACACAAACTGATAGAAATTACCCACATAAACAAAAATTCTTTGGCATGTTCAATAATTTTAAAGAATGTAAAGGGATCTCAGTATCATAAAGTTTGAGAACTACTGATCCAAGTGATCACTATCACACAACTGAAGGTAGTCTGGGAGAACACCCCACCAAAGTAACAATCCATTGCTACAGTATCTTTGTTAATTTTGGCCCTTCAATTTGCTCTCCCTGTTTCTCTTCATCCACCCAAATCCTGCTCATTTTTCAGCAGACACATCTGAAGTGCCCTTAAGTCCAAGGAGTCCTTCCTGGATAACGTAAGAATGACATCACACTATCCCTTACCTACTGCTTTTATGTCTATGCGTCATAATATGTTCTTTACTTGTCCAATGTTACACATCTTATCACACCAACTTGATTGTAAAGACTTTGAGAAGAGAAACTCTGTTCAGTAATTATTTTCCTGTATCCAGCACATGGGTACATAATCTACATAATATAATTTAAATGTGATCATACAAATTAAATGTATGTATCAGCATAAATCATGTGTGGCTTTTGCCTAAGAAAGCTTCCCCCTAAGAAACTGATCTATTCTCATGGCCCTTACATTTTTATCTTTGTATAAATGAAGAACCTTCTATACGCATTGATCTTTATTTGCTAAAAGGTCTTTTCTTATATTTGGCTCATGCTTATCTCAATAAATGCTAAGTGGAGGAGACAGCATATTTGATCCTGTCTCTTTATTATTACACACTTTTCAAATACATCTCCCAGAATCTCATGGCCAATTATAATCTCTGAAAGAGCTATGGTCCCAATAAGAATCTTTTTAAAGCTGGATAAGATATGAGATTAATTGTGGAAATGTGTATAGGTTAAAAAAAGTAGTTTTAAAACCACAAATGTGTAGTAATTATATTACAATGCTGTGGTTATGGATGATTTTTTCTGTTTTTCACAGATGTTCTCTAATGATATTTGTATTATTTTTTTTTTACAGTTCTATTGTATATTTAAAATCCAGTTACACATTTCTTACCAGTTGGGATTTATGAGCACATAGATCAAAAGCCAACTGTGAAAAATTATTTGGTATATGAATGATCCTCAATAATGTTGTTATAAAAAACAACAACTGTGGCTTACTTGGTGAGGATTTACATGCATTAAATATTGGGTAGTGGGAGTTCACAAAAAATTCTGGGAAGTTTAGGAAATAATATTGGCAGAAAACTGAGCAAACCTAGTAGCCCAGAACCCAGCCAAGTCTGCACCAGAAAGTATGGCTATGGTCCCAGTGCTGGTATTGCCTCCCCTGGACACTCGCCACTGCTATAAATTTCTACGGAAATCCTCACAGTGTTGGGCAGGACCATCCGATTGGCCAAGTCCAGGTCACACCGGTGGCAAGAAGTGGGGAAAAGGGATTATTTGTCCCTTCCTTTTGCTTTTGTTGGGAATCTTGGCCCTCCCTACCATCAAGATCTGCATGATGAAGGAGAGCCTCCAAGCAGAAGGGTGTTCAAATGCTGGAAAGCCAAAAATTGATATATATTCACACATAATGCTATATACAACTGAAGCATTTGAAAGGGCCACGAATGAAAATTACAGTAAAATTCATTTCAATGAGTTAAATGAATAATGCTTTCCTTTCACTTAAGAAGAAAACTATTTTCTGCCTTTTGAAGATATGCTGAAAGTCTCAGTTCTATTAGGCTGTATCTTACGGCAGCAGATAGCTCAACTTACCATCATCACTCCTTTTAAATTTTGCAAACCCTGTCCACTCTTCAAGTCCAATTTGAAGTTCCTACTCGTCCATGAGGTAACTTAAGTGTTTTTCTGCTAAAACAATTACCTACCCATTGGCAGAAATGTATTTGCAGACACTCTAGAATCTAAATAAAAGAAAATGTTAGGATGAGAAGAGTAATTCTGATGCCCACTACATCTATTGAGAAAACAATATCTAGATGCTGCTGTTAAGCAGTTGGTAGTCAACAGGAGTGTTTCAACCATGCAGTCTATCTGGAAATATAACACAGTGGCTTACTATTTTCACCTGGAGCTACTAGGTTTCATTTCAAGTCCCACTTTCTCTATTTCCTGGTGATATAATCAGGGTCAATTTACTTAACTCTCCAAACTAGTTATCTCAACTGCAAAATAGTAACAATAATAGCACCTACCTCTTAGGGTTGTTGTTGGGATTACATGAGATAATGCACATAAGTAGCAAGTGCCTTATTGATATCACTTGATAAATGTTAGCTATGATTATTATACATTGACCTCAATGTAGATTTCAAGTTTAATTCTTCCTGGAAAGTAATAAGCATCCCTTTCAATACTTCTAGTTTCAGCCTGAGTAGCAGGCAACAGAAATTTACCCTGCTTGACATTTAAGTAGCCACTTAATATTAGAAGATAATTCAGCTATTAGGTAACATACTTTTAATGGCTTAAATTGTCTCATTGTTTTGTCCCAAGTTTTAACTGGTTCACATAAATTTCAGTCCTGTTAAATGGTTACATCAAGAATTTATACTGCAGGGCTAAAACACAGGACAAAGATGTGATCCCTCTCTTGGAAAATGATACTCAGGCAAGCAGGAAACATTACAACCTGCTTAGGAAAAGGAAGAGGAAATGAATTTGCATGCTAGGGAGGGAAGTGGGGACCAATCACAAATAATGCACTGCACTTGTGAGCACCTCCAAAGTATTCTGAAATGTTATTCACTGCTGAGAGAGGAAATCTGAGTTGACATGTTATTTTCTGAACTGTTTATTAATGCATTGACTGAGGAAGAAGCCGATCAGCCTTCAATCCCATCCCCCAATTCAAAGTCAGTGTCTTGTCACCAGCTCTCTCTGCTAGCTGAGAGAAGGGGAAAACTAAAATTCTGAAAAAGCTGTTAAGAACAGTTAAGAAAAGAAACCTGATCTTCACCCCACCCCCTCCTTGCATGAGTACAACAAAGCTTATGCTTTCAGTGGGAGCATCTGAAGTGGAATTTCCATTAATCTTGGGCCAAAAAAAAAAAAAATGCCTTCTGTTCAGCTACCAATCAATCAGCCCCAAATGAAGGAGGCAGTTAATGTTTTTTACCCAACTGAACCTCTCTGCCTCTGGACTAATATCAGAGCTAAAGAAATTAATCAGGCACATACTGACGGCAGAGCTTCAAACTGTAATCTACCTTGATGGGTTCTAACTCTGCAGTTCACCAGTTAATGGGAAAAACAGACCTTACCAGGGGCTAAGAGGTAATCTTGCTGCCACAGTAAACAGCATAAATGCTATTTTGACATAATATAGTAAAGTGACCAGAGCCCATCACTCCCTTGAGAAAAGGGAAGAAAAGAGGGGATTAAAATGTATTTTGTGAGATTGGAGTGAGACAGAAAGAAGGATTTACTGATACCTAGAGGTGTTCGAAATTAGAATCAGTCAGCTCCAGACCTGATTTCAGCTCCTTTGATTGATTCTTTCTTCTTTGGAGTTTTTTAAATATCAGATTAGCTCTGGGGCGCCTGGGTGACTCAGTTGAGTGTCTGACTTCGGCTCAAGTCATGATCTTGTGGTTTGTGAGTTCAAGCCCCACATGGGGCTCTGTGTTGACAGCTCAGAGCCTGGAACCTGCTTCAGATTCTGCATCTCCTCTCTCTCTCTTTGCTGCACCCCCCACACTTGTGCTCTCTCTCTAAAATAAATAAATAAATAAATAAATAAGCTATGTTGTTATGAGTTCATACTTGAGTGAATAAGGAATAAAAAAAATATTTAAAGGGGTTCCTGCATGGCTCAGTCAGCTGAGCTTACAACTTTGGCTCAGGTCATGATCTTGGGGTTTGTTGGTTTGAGCCCCACGTTGGGCCCTGCACTGACAGCTCAGAGCCTGGAGCCTGCTTTGGATTCTGTGTCTTCCTCTCTCTCTGCCCCTCCCCCACTCATGCTCTATCTCTCAAAAAGTAATTAAATGTTAAAAAAGTTAAAAATAAAAAAAATAAAAATCAGACTACCTCAGATGCTGCTCTCCAACTACTGCTCCTGACCAGAAATGCACTCATGCACTTCTGTCAAATAAAAATTGGGAACCAATAGATTTTAAAAAGGGTCAGTTTCAAACTCTCTCAGACCAAGCACAAAATCCAAACCCCATATCTGCCTATGTTTATAGCCAACTGTTTAAACTAGAATCTATGGAATAAATCTACAGGACACCAAACCCTTAAAAATTCAACTCCGCCAGCATTTATTAAGTAGCTATTAGTGCAAAGTGCTAATGTGTTGTGCTAAGTGCTACAGGATCAAGAGATGAATACATGTCGAGTTTATGCCTTCATACAGCTAAGAACCTTATTGGAGAGACAAATATGCAAACAACTATATTAAAAAGCAAAATTATATAAGGAGTGGAAATGGAGAAATAAGGAAATGCTGCAGAATGTAACTGGGATGACTCTGTTTTTCCCTCTACCACAGCACTGTCACCTGCATTAAATGGTTGCCAAAGTAAATGACCCAACGGTTGAATCACTGCCACCTTCCTATTATAATTCTGCACATGTCACTTTCCTACAGAGCCCTTAATCAGCACATTCATTTCATTCACCAAGATTGAAAAGACCTGACTGCAGAATATTTGCAGAAGGTTGTTTTTCCATCCCTGACCAGTGTGGTTTGGAAAGTTACTATCTTCAGAGAAAGTAGAGGCTCATAAAATAGTGTAATTTTCCTCTTCAAGATCTTTGCAAAAATACCTGATATGTATTGACTAGTATTTTGCAAATCAACATATGTGAAAATTTCTAATTAGCATATTATGGAATCATATACCTCATCTTTTTTCTTCCCTCTGATCTCTTCCTAGTTGTAATTAAACCAGCTGTGGCTATTTAGGCCTTTTTCATGTTCCAAGAATAACCTTCCGCTCTTTCTATCAGAACCATTAGAAAAAAATAAAGTCTTAACATTGCCTTGGATGAATCACACCAGGATCTCATTTGAGTCCATAATTAAAATCCATTTTAATCCATAGCACATAATTAATCTAATCTAGTGGGCCTCAGTGAGAGACTACCATAATAAATGCTCTTCATGTACCTGATGGAAATGACTAAAAAGAACTATCCCACCAACTACCTTCCACGACTTCAAAAGATCCATGAAACATTAGAACCACAAAGAACATTAAAAGCTTTCATTTTGTAATCTGAAAGAAGAAACAGTTACCAGGCACTATGCTAGAAATGTATCACATTCACTCTATGTGCACCTGATCAGGTATACATTGTTGTCCCTCTCCTAGAAATGGATAAAGAGACTTGGAAGGGTGGAGTCAGGTTTTGAACCCAGGTCTCTTGAACAAGGTACCTCTGTCCACTGATCTGATGCCTGCCCTATGCTGACCCCCTCCCCCCCCCCAAGGGTCAACTGAGTTCATGAACTCCATGTGACAGAGGAGGAGTTGGGTACTCCCACCATGCTGGCTATCAGCCCAGGGTTCTTATGGCTGTGCAGGCTAAGTTCAGAGAGGTATGTGACTAGAGGACAGTGGCCTGGTTCCACTCTGATGCTGCCAGAAAAGAACCTCTTAAGATTCCCATAGGACAGCTGTCCCTATCTTTATTTTCCCTCTTCCTTATTCTTTATTCTAATACTATCTTCTTGATACCAAAACAGAGTGAAAATTTAATTCACCTTCCCACAAGTGACCACTTTTTAGTATCATTTTGAATGTTCCTTGTGCCTTTGTATTCTATAAAGACATCTTTTCACATTTAAGCAATTATTACATTTCATTCTATGATTTGCTTTTTTCTTTTTTAATATGAAATTTATTGTCAAATTGGTTTCCATACAACACCCAGTGCTCATCCCAACAGGTGCCCTCCTCAATACCCCTCACCCACCCTCCCTTCCCTCCACCCCCCCCCCTTCAACCCTCAGTTTGTTCTCAGTTTTTAAGAGTCTCATGTTTTGGCTCCCTTCCTCTCTAACCTTTTTTTTTTCCTTCCCCTCCCCCATGGTCTTCTGTTAAGTTTCTCAGGATCCACATAAGAGTGAAAACATATGGTATCTGTCGTTCTCTGTATGACTTATTTCACTTGGCATAACACTGTCCAGTTCCATCCATGTTGCTACAAATGGACATATTTCATTCTTTCTCATTGCCACATAGTATTCCCTTGTGTTTTTTTCACTTAACATATCTTAGAGATCTTTCCAGATTACATTAATATAATTCTCAATTCATATTTTCCACACATTCATATAATCCTGCTTATTCATTTGAACTTATACTGAGTGTCCTATTGTATGAATGCACCATGATTTCACCAATGACATTTAGTTTGTTCTCAGTTTGTTGTTTTTACAAATGGCCATGTAGAAAAACAAAATTATAAAAGTAGTAGAAGAAAAATACAAGAGAATTTAAAAATGAAATCCTAGGCAAAAGAAAATATATTTTCAACAAGATCTAAAAACCCAGAAAATATTTTTAGTCTTCAAGCAGTGACATTCTAAATTATTCAAAATATAGGATATTAGAAAAAAGAAAAAACACTTGCAAGGTAAATATCAGAGGGCGGTTAATATCCAGAATACATAAATAACCCTGTAAATAGGTAGGAAAAAAGTGCTATATTGAAGAGAATACAACTATTTTATATGAATGTGATGCTTTCTTTTGTCTCTTTATTATAGTCACAATAATATATTTTCTAATGTTGAACCATCTTTGTATTCCTGAATTCAATACAACAAAATCAAGTACAATTTTTCTTTTAATAAGTTAAGATTAAATATCTTGAGTACTGCAATCACATTTGTTCATAAGATTGAAGTATAATTTGAGAGAAACACATTTTATTATTATTTTCACCATTTTTTCTGTTACAGAGTTTTTTGACATGTTTTGTCTGAAAGTGATAATTTTTGAAGCAGAATTTAATTCACATTAATTAGAACTTAATTCTGTAATCTCAGTTTCTCTATTTAACATTCATTCTTATTGATTTCTGTCCCTTCTTTTTAAGTTTTGTTTTTATTTCTTTTACTTTCTTGCTTTTGGTTGTAGTGATCAATTTTTCTTTATTGCATTTTCCCCTCGAGTGATCTAGAAGTGATAAAGTCCAATACTGTTTTATTAATAGTTGCTCTTAAAATTTTTACACACTAAAATAAGTATGCTTATTTCATTATTCTCTTTCGAAACAGAAGGAAACTTAGTGTGCTGTTATACTCACCCTTTCCTCACCACTCCTGGGTTGATAAATACCATTGATTTTAGTTCTGAATTGCTGCTTACTGTCTTTATATTATGCATTAGTAGTTATTTTATCTTTTCTGTACTTCTTTGATCACTACTGTGACCACCATCATTTCTTAAATTCATTTTTCATGTCAATACCATCTACTATTGAATATTGAATATTTGTTTCAGAGATGGTTAGTGTATGGTAAATACTGAGTTCTTGCATGTTTCAAAATGTCTTTATTTCTCCTCATGAACTTACCATGTGAAACATTCAAGGTTGAATATATTTTCCTCTCTTTTGGCAGGGAAGGAGGTAAAGAAGGGGTATGTTCTCAGTCAGCCAGGTGGACCCACTTTTGGAAAGGGCTTTATTGTCTTCATTAATGAGAACTCTGACACCACTGGGATTCTTATTTCTCTGTAGGTAAGTTGTTTCCATCTTTCCTGAAAACCCGTGCTTTCTGCAGGTGGTCTCTCACTTTGGTCTTTTGCTACTCATTGTGCACAGTACTGGCCATATTCTCTCATTCTTAAGGCTGAGAATGGTCTCCCCTTTATGGAAATTATCTTTTAGTGTTTCTCTAAACAGTTAAGAACACAGGCTTTAGAAACAGTCTGTTCTAATCTCCTCCACTACTTACTAGCTCTGTGGCTTTAGGCAAATTGACTAACCTCTCTGCTCCTCATTTCCTTTATTTAAAAAAATGGGCTAGTGGGGCACCTGGGTGGCTCAGTTGGTTAGGCATTTGACTTCGGCTCAGGTCATGATATCATGGTCTGTGAGTTCAAGCCCTGCGTCGGGCTCTGCGCTGACAGTCTAGATCCTGGAGCCTGTTTCATATTCTGTCTCCCTCTCTCTGACCCCCCCCTCTCTCATGCTCTGTCTCTGTCTCAAAAATAAATAAACATTAAAAAAATTAAAAATGGGCTAGTGATAGTCCCTACCTCTTACAGTTTAGAATTAAGGGATGAGTCCATTTATGAGAAGTTCTTAGAAGAGTGCCTGGCACATAGTAAGTACTTGATAATTCCCTTTTTTCACAGTTCTGTTCACTGAATCATTTCTGTTTTCTCTGGAAGTAGTCAGCACCCCCGTTCCTCACGTTGGCTTTCCTTAAACACCTAAAAATCCTTTCTTATCATGATGACTGAAAAACCAGGTTAGCTGGGTTAATGAGTACAGATGACTGATGTATGTCTTGTCTGCAGTCACGTGGCATTGTTTTCCCAAAATGTCTGAGAGCTGACTGCTCTTACCTTGCCACCTGTTTTCCGCCATGCATGTTTTAGGCTTTGCTTCCTCAACCCTTTCCAGCTTCCAGGGATTCCTCACAAGTTATCCAAAGATAACTTTCTCTCTAACCTTCCAGTTCTCTTTGCATTATTCTTTTAAAGACTTATTTTACATTTTTAAAGGGGAGTGGAGTCAAGAGGGGGAGAACATGTGTCCTCACTTAGCCCTCCAAATGCAGCCCCTTTTTGACTACTTTTTACCTTCCTTTTCTCCTGCTCTTTAGTGCATCTGTAGGACAAATTCCCAAATCTGTGGCATGGCTTCTAAGACCTTCTATTCCTGGATTTGGTTCCTGCGTATCTCTTCCAATTTACCTCTCTCTGCCCTCCTTCTATCACACTCTATGCTATAACCATATTGAATACAATATTTATTTCTTAATACATCTTCTTTCGCCTCTTGGTTTTCACTCTTATTCCTTCCTTTGTCTAGTGACTAATCTTTCTTTGGGTCCCTGATTCTGTTTCCTCATTAGTAAAGCAAAATCTGGGAATAAATTATCTTTAGGAATCCTTTTAGCTCTTAAAGTTTATGATTATATGCAAATATACTCCTTGACATCTTACCACTTTCTCCTACTTCCTCAATTTAGTTCAATGTCACATATTCTAAAGAAATGTGCAGGATACGAATGCTTAATTTTTTATCTTAGTTCTCTATATAACACCTCAGACTTACAGAGCTTTTAATTGCAGCCAACATGTTTCTCAAATGCTGAGTAAGAAATTAATATGTCAACACAGCAGGTCAGCATAGAGATTACTAAGAATAGTAGCCCAGCTATCTAGTTAACACCTCTTTTAGTTTGGAGCCTTGATTAAGAAATGGTTTCTGACAGCGCCTAGCAAATTTTCATCAATTAATAGAAGAAACTCAAATTCTGATCTTGAATTGCAACACTTTTAATAGAGATTTTTAAATTTTCCTCTCAACACCAGGGGCAATATATGTGACAATGTGCAGTCTTGCTGATAACAATTTGCCCTCTTGTAGTTTAACAGAGAGAGCAGGCAAATAGTTTGCCTCGGATTCCAGTCACATTGCCATTTCGTCCCATGCTATGGGGCCAGAATAATTTTCTATATCCTGCTGTAAATATCACTTCTTCAGAACAACTCATAATGTCTTCTTAAGTTCTACCTCTATCCCCCACTCCTCAGTTTGTTTCTTACGCTTCCCTTCCCCCAGGAATGCCTTGCTCTCTGGAGACTTAATACCATCATAATCCCTATGTCATAAAAGACAAAACCTGTCAATAAATGCTGCAGCTGTGGTCATGGAAAAGTAGGAAATTCTCTTTAAATCACCATCTCTGAAATGAAAAAATGTCTGGTCCAGAAAGACATTATATGCAGTCTGGAAAGGTCTTCACCAAAGTCACATGGGAAGTGGTGGTTTCACATTGCTACAAACACTGTCGTTATTGTTCACACTGATGAACAGTTTCAGTTCTCACTAATATGAAATTCCACCAAATGAATAACCTGGAAAATAATATGAAACTCCAAGAATAACACAAGTATGAGTTTACTCTCAGGGTATCTGAGATTCAATATATTGACCTCTTCATCCCCAGTAGCTATGGGGACCATATAATTTATCATCCACACTGAAACAGGATTAAGAGTAAAAGATCTATTAACAGCTATATCAGGTCAACAGGTACAAATAAGACTATCTTGGTAAAAAGAACTATATCCTATCAAAGATAAATATACCAACTATAGAACTAAGTCGCTAGATAAATCACTTGTCTTACTGCATATTATGGTTCAAAGAATTAATCAATTCTATTTTCTCTTAGAGAGGAACATTTATTCCCCACTCTTCATGATTCCACAAGGAAGCACTTGAGTGGGACTTGCCCTCCCTACCCCCTTTCTTGTCCCCCAGCTCATTTGCATCTAGCTATTAGTGACTTTTCTTAATAATTTATTAATTTTTTAATGTTTATTTATTTTTGAGACAGAGAGAGACAGAGCATGAACAGGGGACGGACAGAGAGAGAAGGAGACACAGAATCTGAAACAGGCTCCAGGCTCTGAGCAGTCAGCACAGAGCCTGATGTGGGGCTCGAACTCACGGACCGTGAGATCATGACCTAAGCTGAAGTCAGATGCTTAACCGACCAAGCCACTCAGGCGCCCCTATTAGTGACTTTTCTAATGAGTTAGTAGAGGAAAGTGATGACAGTGTTTTCTGTTCAGCCTCCTGAAAGCCAGCCTGCCTACAAAGGATATGATGCTGGTTCTCTTTCTACCTTGCAGTTGCAGCCTGCTCCAGGTGGCAACCTGGAGATGCCCAAGGCCACCAATGACAAGGGCATAAGTATATCTAATCCATTTCAGATGTTTGAACAAACGCTTTTGCCCACAAATCAAGAGCCACATTCTCCAACTGAATTTATCAGTAAGGAAGCTGACTTTAGACCTACATTTATCTTTCTCCTTGTTCTTAATTCTCAATTGCTGAACTGGAAAGAAAAAGTAATGGGTGTTATGTTTTGACACTTAAGACTCTTACCATTTTTGATGGCATTGCTGGCTGGAAACAGAAGCTAATGAGAATCCCAGGAATGTATAAAAAAATAGCAGGCATAAAATTAGGTAGACAAGCATCTCTTATCTTTTATGGTAAAATAAATACCTTGCATTTTACTTAAAAGGCAATTTGAATATAAGATTTTTTAAAGGATTCAGCATCATATTAATTTTCACACACACACACACACACACACACACACAACCCTAAAATGATTCAGCCATAGGAAATTTTCTTTTTAAGGATATTCCTCCTTAAGGATAGAAATCCAGGCAGAAGCACTGGAGAGAGTACATAAATATCTTAAAAAGGTGGGAGTTTCCAGAAACATAAATCCCATAGACACATCATCACAGAGAATGTTGCAGTATCTATTTTGCATACACACATGCTCACACACACCTTGCATGCACACATATCATATACACTCACACACACACACAGCATTCTAAACATTACCACAAGAAAAAGATGTCCACTCTTGCCACTTTAATTCAACATAAAAATAGAAGTCATAGCCATAGCAATAAAATAAGAAAAAGAAATAGAACACATCCAAATTAGTAAGGAAGTGGCAAAACTCACTATTTGCAAATGACATGGTTCTATACTTAGAAACCCTGAAGACTTCACCAAAAAAGAATATTAGAATTAATAAATGAATTCAGTAAAGTTGCAGGTTAAAAAATTAGTACACATAAATCTGTTACATTTCTATACACTAATAACAAAAGAGCAGAAAGAAATTAAGAAAACAATTCCATTTACAATTGTGTCAAAAAGATTAAAATACCTAGGAGTAAACTTAACCAAGGAGGTGAAAGACATAACCTGGAAAACTATCAGACACTCATGAAAGAAATTAAAGATAATATAAATAAATGAAAAGATATACCATATCCATGGATTGCAAGAATTAACATTGCTAAAATGTCCATACCACCCAAAGAAATCTACAGATTCAATTCAATACCTTTCAAAATACCATTTTTCATAGAACTAGAAAAATTAATTATAAAATGTGTATGGAATCATAAAAGACCTTGAATAAACAAAGCTATTTTGACAAAAAAGAAGAAAGCTGAGAGTATTACACTTCCAGATTACAAGATATACTACAATGATACAGAAATCAAAGCAGTATAGTACTAGCACAAAAATAGACACAGAGATCAATGGAACAGAAGAGAGAGCCCAGAAATAAACCCACACTTATCTAGTCAATTAATCTATGACACAGGATGCAAGAATATAAACAGGGAGAAGATAACCTCTTCCATAAATCATGTTGAGAAAATTAGCTATATGAAAAAGAGTGAAACTGGACGACTTTGTAACAGCATACACAAAAATGAACTCTAAATGGATTAAAGACCTAAATGTGAGACCTGAAACCATAATACTCCTAGAAGAAAATCTAGGCATAATTTCTTTGACATTGGCCTTAGCAATATTTTTCTAGATAGATCCCCTCAGGCAAGGGAAACAAAAACAAAAATAAACTATTAGTACCACAACAAAATACAAAGCTTTTACACAGTAAAGGAAACCATCAATAAAACAAAAAGGCACCCTACTGAATGGGAGAAGATATTTGCAAATGATATATCTGATAAGAGGTTGATACCCAAAATATATAAACAACTTATATGACTCAACACCAAAAGCAAACAATCCAATTTAAAAATGAGCAGAGGACTTGAATAGACATTTTTCCAAAAAAGGAAATACAGATGGCCAGCAGATACATGAATAGATGCTCAACATCACTAATCATCAGGGAAATGCAAATAAAACACATGAGATATCACCTCACAACAATTAGAATGGCTAGTATCCAAAAGACAAGAAATAAGTGTTGACAAAAATGTGGAGAAAAGGGAACCCTTGTGCACTGTTGATGAGAAGATGTAAATTGGTGTATATACTGTCTAAAACAACATGATGGTTTCTCAAAAAAATTAAAAGTAAGAATACCATTCAACCCAGTAATTCCAGTTCTGGCTATTTATTCCCTTAAAAATGAAAACACTAATTTGCAAAGATATATGCATTCCTATTTTTATTGTAGAATTATTTACAATAGCTAAGATATGGAAGCAACCCGTATTTATCAATAGATGAATGGATAAAGAAGATGTTTTACATATATAAAATGGATTACTTGGCCATAAAAAGGAATGTGATCTTGCCATTTGCAACAACATGGATGGACCTAGAGGGCATTATACCAAGTGAAATAAGTCAGGCAAAGACAAATACCATACAATTTCACTTATTTGTGAAATCTAAAAACCAAAACAAAGCAGAAACAGAGCCATTAATGTAGAGAACAAACTGGTGGTTGCCAGAGGGGTTGGGAGAGGAGGGGATGGGCAAAACGGGTGAAGCAGAGTGGGAGATACAGGCTTCCAGTTATAAAGTGAATAAGTCATGGCAATGAAAGGTGCAGCATAGAAAATATAGTCAGTCGTATTGTAATAGCATTATATGGTGACAGATGGTAGTTACACTTGTAGTGAACATAGTATAACATATAGAGTTGTCCAGTCACTAGGTTGTACACCTGAAACTAATGTAACATTGTATATTGGCTATACTTCAATTTAAAAAAATCATCATTTGTATCATTTTCCTCTATTTCTAACATGAACAATTGCTGAAGTTGGTGATAGACTTGGAAATAAAATCTAATGAGCAGGTACCAAGAAAGGAACATATATTGATCAGAACATATATTGATCATTTTATCTTGTCATGTCACAGGGCTCAATAATCTTGAAATGTTCAGTACTCCTAAATGTTAACTCTCTTGTTAATGAAACAAAAAAAATTTTTGTTTAATTTTTATAGCTACACCAGCTATCCTTTAAAACTACTAATTATTGCTAGATAACTAATTCCACAATACAAACTATTTTCAGTGTAACATTATTTCAAAGGATACAAATGAAATATCAACTATTTTTGTCAGATTTGCTTCAGATTATGCTAACTCTTTCTTTTGCTTTATTTCTTAGAACTGGGGAAGGCAAATTAATTAGCAGCTGTTTGAATTAAGAAACTTCTAATTTCTCCTGATAAGTTATGGCAGTTGTATAATTAATATTTTAACCTACTTGCTGTCCCACCAATTGGAATAGCAAATGGCTTTTAGACAAGGATCAGCTGGCACTAGACACCACATGCTTTCACCCAAATGCTCATGTACACTGTGTTCAGAGAGCTGTAGGTGTTAGTTTGTATAAATCTACCAATAAGTTTATACTTTTAAGATGTAACAAGAGTGAGAAAAGGAAGGCAGTGCACCAAGAATCGACTTCAGATTTAGGTTTGTGCAATTGTGAGGTACCTATCTTCCTAGGTCTTTATGTTTCTACTAAAATATTCACCCCTGTTGGTCTAATTATAGCCCCAGAGGAAAATGGAACACATGCAGTGAGTGGGAGTACAATCCTCAAAGATTACCCACCTGGAGAGAAATGGGAAAAATTGACTTTTTTCCAGCTTCATCACCGAACAAAAATAAGTATTTTTCAATGAGCAAAGGTTTGCAAATTTTGCCATAAGCAAAACACATTTTTATTGCATCCTGAGTAATTTCCCATGATAGAAAAATATTTCCACCTCAATTTTGAATTTTTGGCTCACAAAATACTAAAGCTTTGTCAAGAAGTGAAATACCTAACCCCAAATAATTTGAGTAACAAGGAAACTCAAGGATAAAGGGGGGATTTTACACACTCTTCCATGTAGTTCTTCTGGAAATGTACAAGACAGGACATTTGGAAACCCCCCGCATAAACCAGGTAGTGTCTTGGGGGGGTTGGGGGCTTTCTATGAACACAACACCATGTAACTTCTGGATCAGGAGGGAAGAAATTAAATAAGTTGTCCTCTCAGCCCAAAACAACCCATATCTGCAATCCTATGCATACAGCACTAGAGCATACCCAGCAGAACTGCCCCCACCAATCAACACTTGTACACACCATTTATTTGACAGAGATGCAGGTTAAGCCCTGTTGGGTGTTCAGAGCTCTCCAGTGAGTCTCCATAAACTGAAAGAAGTATCCCAGAAGCACATCAGATCAGGCCTTCTACTGCACATGAAGGGGGAAGGAACCCAACTCTCCTACACATTTTTCTCTATTACTATACTACAAAGTGCATGAAGACAGACCAGGTCTTATTTATATTCACATGTCCCAAAATGCTGAGGAGGCCCTGGCACATAACACATAGTGTGTTCTGATGAGTGGTTTCTGCCTTCTTCTATTTTCCTATGCCTGTGTCTTTTGTAAAAAATAAAGCAATCTTAAAGAGATCATATGTTTCCTGAACTAAGAGAACTGACCCCATGTTTACTGAAGATTTTCCCAAGAGATTCATCCCACCAAAGGGATTTGTCCCAAGTCATCTTCACAAATGAGTTTTCAAACTATGGGTTACATCTATTCTTTGATGATTTGAATTAACCCATGTGTCATTATGACCCTACTCATAATACCAATAGTGTAGTATAGGTTAAAGAGCCCTTTCTTAGTGTAGGTGGTGTACCTGAGTATTTGAAGTTCCATATAGCTCCATAGCTCTTTTGTATGCCTGAGGCTCTACATGCACCAAAGCAATAGTGTCCACTCCCAACAAAACTAATCAAGGGAGTGAATGGAACCATTGCACATCCTGGAGAGGTGTCAGCATACTTACAATGCCCATTTCTGCACTAAGACAACTTAGAGGGTGAGAGAATGCTTCCCTGTATCACTGTAGAAGTGTAACTGGCAAAAAACAGAAAAATTTCCAGCTCAGTCTTTAGGCAAAATATGACTGCCCTAGAGAGGACAGAGGAAGAGCAGACAAAGGTAATCAGAGACTCTCTTTCTGCACATGCTGGTACAATTGTTAAGTAAGAAAGAAGCTAAAGAAGCAGATTTCCAAGGGCTACTTATCCCCACAGATGAAAATCCTACTCTGAAACAGAAAAAAAAAGAGAAGAATTTCTCTTTAATTGTTTTCTAAAGAAAAGAGAGGATTAATAAGATTCTCTGTTACCATGAAATTAGCAAAGAATGGTATTTTCCACAATCAAAAATTATTTGCAACCACTGAAGGGGAAGAAAAAATCATAGAAGAGATAATAGATATGGACTATTTGGCCCACCTCCCACTTCCTTCAGGATGGAAGATATTGGTCACCTTTTTCTTTATTAAAAAAATAATAAAATAATTAAATATAGTTTCTAAATATATGAACAGTCAAAATCTAAGCCAACATTGCTATCAGATATTTTTCAAACAATATTTGATTTGTTAATTTTGGTAATCAATTAGTGCTCTAAACCAGTCCAATTCGAGGACCCCATGGAAATTATTCTTGAGTCTCAGAAAAGTTAAATTTATAGTTTAATGAATTCAATTTTTATCTTGACATAGTACACATAATGGACAGTTCCACTGCCTTGCCCATTCTTTTTTATTTTTTTATTATTTTTAATATTTATTTATTTTTGACAGAGAGAGAGAGAGAGAGAGAGAGAGCAAGCATGAGTGGGAGAGGGTCAGAGAGAGAGGGAGACACAGAATCCAAAGCAGGCTCCAGGCTCTGAGCTGTCAGCACAGAGCCCGATGGGGGGCTTGAACTCACAGACTGTGAGATCATGACCTGAGCTGAAGTCAGATGCTTAACTGACTGAGCCACCCAGGTGCCCCTTGCCCATTCTTAATAAAAGAAAGGGAGAGGTATCATGAAACCCAGAGGTACTAGAACTCTCAAATTCATCCTGTTTTGACATCATTTCCCTTACCAAGTCTATACACTAAACATTAATTTCTACAAGGAAGTGTGAGAGTTGTATTTCTAGTGATATACAATCAGTTTCTCAGCCATGATGAGATAAAATGGAATTAATTTGGTATCAAAGACATTCAAAGAAATATTTGGTATCATTAGGACAACAAAAATACAAATTATTTCAGAAATTTTTAATGGAGTGGTATACAAGGAACCTCTCATCAGAGTATAACTCAGAATTATACAGTCTGACTTGAAGCTTAAACTGAATTTATGAGTTTAGAAACCAAGAAGGAAATTTTAAAAATTCATCAAGATTTTAATAATCATAATTTATATAGTCACATCAACTTCATATAAAGGGGAAAGTATATACTTCAAGTTAGAAGAATAAGGTTGAACTTAAAACGATGTTTATTCCATGCCTGACCCTGGAGGAGTCAATTAATAATAAGCATTTGTTGAGGAGCTAATGTGCTTTAGGCACTGCTCTAATAATTTAACATGTGTAAAGTCATCAGTACTCAAAACAAAAAAAAAAACCTATGACATAAACATTATTATTAGCTTCATTTTATAGATCAAAAAGCTAAAGCACAAAATGGTTAAATAAGTTGCAGACAGTTGCAAAGCCAATAAGTAGCAGAAGTGGAATTCAAAGCAAGGAAGATTCAGACAACAGAGCCCAAACTCTCACACCACTATACTGCCTCTCAACTTAAGTTCATTGAATCTTAATCTCCTCAACTGCAATTTATGTAAAGTAGCATCTACCTTATTGTTCTGAAGTCAAAATTTGGAAGCATCTTGATAAAGAGCTAAAACTAACAAAGATATAGGGCACTATTGATATACTGTTAGCATAACATATCCATTGTATTGCCTAGCAGAAATCTCTGATCAAATCTACATTCTTTGATGTAACAAGAATAAGTGTTGTGAGAGAGGAAGGAGAGAGCAGGATTAACAAAAAGGACAGGATGCTCCTATATATTCCAGAGAATTTAAGATGCACAGCCAACAAAAGAGATGTTCATCAGAACGAAAAAAGAAAACCCTGTAAGAATAAGTAATAACATGTACAAATTCTCATAATTCTTAAGTGGATGGAAAATACAGTATTATCCTAATGTGAAAAAAAAAATATGTGTCTTCTTACATATAGAGCACTGGAAGCATGGAAGAACGGAAGAATGAGCATTAAGATGCGGAGTAATAGCACTTCGCTTAAGGCCATGATGGAATAACAGGACCAAACTTACTATCCTGCCTTAACCAAATAGAAAACTAGACAAAAAATGTATAAAACAACAGTTTTCAAATATTGGGCAAGAGGAGTGCAGGACAGTGATCCCTGAATGAAAGAAAACAAATGAGATGAATCTTGGAATAGCCCCAGCTCACTGCCTGGAGAGTTGCCAGCTGTCATTGCAAAAGAGGAGAATCAAAACAAAGTCTAGCAGTCTCACTAATTGGAGGAAACAGTGTTCAGAATTTGGGGAGGCTAAGGTAGACAGAATTTACATAGTAGAGTAACAAAGAAGTGAGAGATACATAAAATGAAAGCTCCAAATATCTGAAGAGGGGTCCACTTGAGTCATTGGCTTGGTACTATCTACACATACATGTAGAGAAATTATTGAAGCCATAAAGGAAAGCACCAAAAAGGTAGATAGAATAATACCTGGAGTACACATAGAGCCAGGAATGGTTTACATTTGTATCAGTCATAGTGAAAAGCTGTATAATAGATGGGCCATCAAGTAAATTCTGAAAAACAGTATTGCATTGACAAATTAGTCCCAGACAAAAGGTTACTCTGGACTTACCTTAAAAGTGCTTAAAAACAATTTTTCAAAAAATAAAATTGATTCCCAACTATCAAAAGCAGGCCCCAGAACAAAGGCCCCAAATAGTTAAAGGAATACAGAAAAATATCCAACATTTACCAAAACCCAACCAAAACTTGCCAGGCATGCAAATAAGCAGAAAGATAATCAGAAAGTGAAAAAATCAACTAATCATAATAATAATTTCAAGTGATAATTTCAATAATAACAATAATCAACAGACCAGGAAAATATACATGTGACAAAAGGATTAGCATAGCTATTAAAAACATATTCTGTATGCTCAAAAAGGTAGAAAGAAACATACATCGCAAGGAGAAAAATAGATAATATAAATAATACCCAAATGAAACTTCTAGAGATGAAAACCAAAATATTTGGAGTGAAAAATCATTGGATGGGAGTAACAACATATTAAACACTAAAGAAGAAAAAATCAGTGACTTTGAAGATAGCAAAAAAGAAAACTATCTAAAATCAAACACATTAACAAAAAATCTGAAAATATAAGAACAGAGCAGTAATGATATTTAGGACAACATCAAATGGCCTCATATATGGTTCCTGAGGACAGGTGGAAGAGTGAAGAAAGAGAAATAATTTAAAGGATTTGATTAAAAAGTGTAACCTCAAAATTTGATAAAAATGTAAACCCAAAGTGAAAAAAAAAGTAACAACTATACCAATTCCCATCATAATCAAATTGCAAAAGGCACGGTAATAATGAGAAACGCTTAGTAGCAATCAGTGAAAGGAAAAAAATCTAATTAAATATAGATAAAGTTTAAAATAATAGTGAAAAAAAATAATAAGAATCAGAGCAGAAATCAATGAAATTAAGAAATTTCCAAAAGTTGGTTCTTTGGAAATATCAGATAAATTGAAAAGCCTCTAGCTAGGCTATATAAGGAAAAAAATAAGGTACAAATCACTAAAATCAGAAATGAAAGAGGGGACATCACCATAAACACCATGGAAATTAAAAGGATAGTAAAGGAATACTATGATCAATGCTATGCCCACAAACTTGACAAACAATGTGAAATAGACAAATTCCTCGCAGAACACAATTGGCCAAAACTATATAAAAGAAGATCTGAATAGGCCTATATCTATTAAAGAAATTGAATCTATATTAATAAACTTCCAAAAAAGAAAGCTCCAGTCCCATGTGGGTTCACTGGTGAATTCTACCAAAAATGTAAGGGAGAAATTTTACCAGTTCTCTATAATTTCTTCTAAAAGATAGAAGCAGAGGGAATACTTCCTCACTCGTTCTATGAGGCCAACATTACCCTAATAACAAAACCAACCAGAAACATTACAAGAAAAGGAAACTATAGATCAATACCGCTTGTGAACATAGATGAAAATATCCTTAACAAAATATTAGCAAGTTAAATCCAACAATATATAAAAAGAATTATACACCAAAAAACAAATTATATGCCCAAAGCAAATATAGCCCAGGTATGCAATGCTGGTTCAACATTCAAATATCAATTAATGTAACCTATCATACCAACAGACTAAAAAAAAACACCCATTCATAATAAAAACTATCAGGAAGCTAGGAGTACAGTGTAACTTTTTCAACTTGATAAAGACTATCTACAAAAAAACTACAGCTAACATCATAATCATGAGAAACTTAAAGTGTTTCCATTAAGATCAGGTATAAGGCAAGGATGTGCCCTCTTACCACTCCTTTTCAACATCATTCTTCAATTCTACCTAATGCAATAAGACAAGAAAAGGAAATAAAAGGTATACTAACTCAGAAGGAAGATAGAAAACAGTCTCTGCAGATGACATGATTGTCTATGTAGAATATCTGAAAGAATTGACCAAAAAACTCCTGGAACTAATAAGCAATTATACCAAGATTTCAGGATACAAGGTTAATATACAAAATTCAATTGCTTTCCTACATATCAATAATGAACAGGTGGAATTTGAAATTAAAAAACAATACCATTTACATCAGCATCTCCAAAAATGAAATATTTAGGTATAAATAAATCTTGCACAATATATACAAGATCTGTATAACAAAAACTACAAAACTCTGATAAACAAAACCAGAGGAACTAAATAATGGAGAGATATTCCATGTTTATGATTAGGAAGACTCAGTATTGTCAAACTGTCAGTTCTGTCTGACTTAATCTATAGTTTTAGTCAATTTTATTTATTTATATTTTAATTTGAGAGAGAGAGAGGGTGCATGCAAGTGTGGGATGAGGGTAGAGGGGGAGAGAGGAGAGAGAGAGAGAGAGAGAGAGAGAGAGAGAGAGAGAGAGAGAGAATCTTAAGTAGGCTCCACGGTCAGCACAGAGCACGAGCATGAGGCTCCCATGACCCTGGGAGCATGATCTGAGCCAAAACCAAGAGTTGGACTCAACAAACTGAGCCACACATGTGCCCCAATTTAGTGTAATTTTACTCACAGTCTTAAGTTATTTTGTGGATATTAACAAACTGATTTTAAAGTTTATAAGGAGAAGTAACAGACCCAGAATAGCCAACTCAATATTGAAAGAGAATAACAAAGTTGGAGAACTGACACCATCCAACTTTAAAACTTACTATAAAGCTATAGTAATCAAGACAATGTGGGATTGGTGAAATAATAGATAAATAGATTGAAGGAACATAATAGAGAGCCAGAAATAGACCCACATAAAAATAATCAGTGATCTCTGACAAAGAAGCAAAGACAATTCAAGGAGGAAAACAAAGTCTTTTCAACAAATGCTACTTGAACCACTGGACATCTATATACAAAGAAATTAATCTAGACACGGGTTTTACATCCCCCTGAAAAAAATAACCCAAAATGTATTATAGACCTAAATATAAAATACAAAACTACACAAGCCTAGAACACAACTCTAGAAAACCTAGATGACCTTGGATATGGTGATGCCTTTTTAGCTACAACACCAAAGACACAATCCATGAAAGAAATAATTGATAAACTGGACTTTATTAAAATTAAAAACTGCTCTGCAAAAAGCAATATCAAAAGAAATAGAAAACAAGCCACAGACTGGGAGAAAATATTTGCAAAAGACACATCTGCTAAAAGACTATTATCCAAAATATACAAGGAACTCTTAAAACTTAACAATAATAGGGGTGCCTGGGTGGTTCCGTTGGTTAAATATCCGACATCAGCTCAGGTCATTACCTCATGGTTCATGAGTTGGAGCCTCACTGTTAGGCTCTGTGCTAACAGCATGGGGCCTGCTTGGGATTCTGTCTCCCTCTCTCTCTGCCCCTCCCTGACTCGTGCTGTCTCTCTCTCTCTCTCTCTCTCTCTCTCTCTCTCTCTCTCAAAAAAAAAAAAATAAGTAAACATTTAAAAAAAATAAAAAAAAATAAATAAATAAATAAGAATTAAGAAATGGACTTCCATTCCTAGATATCATGATAGATATGTGAAGAAATCCTCTAATAATGAACCTATAAATGATGGATGAAATATTTAAAGAAACATAAAATAAAATAAAAAATGTTTAACTTTTTGGGAAGTAAGAGAATCATCTAAGGCTAGATAAAATAAATGCTGTACTTTGTCAAATGATTTTTCTGCATCTATTGAAATGATCATATCGTTTTTATTCTTTCTCTTACTGTTGTGATGTATCATGTTGATTGTTTTGCAAATATTAAACCACCTTTGCATCATGATGCAAACGTGCCACTTGATCATGGTGTATGACTTTTTTTTAATATATTCTTGGATTTGGCTTGCTAATATTTTGTTGAGGATTTTTGCATCTATATTCATGAGAGATATTTGCCTGTAGTTCTTATTCTTATTCTTATTTTTTTTGTGTGGTGTCTCTATCTGATTTTGGTATCAGGGTGATACTGGCCTCATAGAAGGAATTTGGAAGTTTTCCTTCATCTTGTATTTTTTGGAATAGTTTGACAACAAAAAGAAATAAAAGGTATCCAAATCAGTAAGGAAGAAATAAAATTTTCACTATCTGCAGATGACATGATACTATGTATATAAAACCTTAAAGATTCCACAAAAAAACCCACCAAATCTGATAAATTAATTTAGTAAAGTCATAATATAACAAAATCAATTTACATAAATATGTTGCATCTTTATACACTAAAAATGAAATAGGAGAAAGTGAAGTTAAGAAAACAATCCCGTTTACAATTACACAAATGTAATAGTATATCTAGGAATAAACCTAACCAAAGAGGTACTCTGAAAACTAAAATATTGATGAATGAAATTTAAGGCAATGTAAAGTAAAGGAAAGACATTCCATGCTCATGAGTTGGAAGAACAATATTGTTAAAATATCTATACTACCCAAAGCAATCTACACATTTAATGCAATCCCTATCAAAATCCCAACAACATTTTTCACAGAACTAGAGCAAACAATCCTAAAACTTGTATGGAACCACAAACACCTTGAATAACCAAAGAAATCTTGAAAAATAAAAAATTGGAGGTATCAGAGTTCCAGATTACATGTTATTTTACAAAGAGTAGTAATTAAAATAGTATGGTACCAGCATAAAAATAGACACATAGATCAATAGAATAGAACAAAAAACCCAGAAAGAAACCCACAGTTATATGGTCAATTAATCTTCAACAAAGTAGAAATGAATAATACATAATGGGAAAAAGACAGTCTCTTCAACAAATGGTATTGGAAAACTGGACAGCCAAATGGAAAAGAATGAAACTGGACTACTTTCTTTCACCATACCCCAAAATAAATTCAAAATATATTAAAGACCTAAATGTAATATCTGAAACCATAAAAATCCTCAAAGAGAGAATAGGTAGTAATCTCTCTGACATTGGCCATTGCAACATTTTTCTAGATATGTCTCCCAAGGCAAGGGAAGTAAAAGCAAAAATAAACTATTGGGTCTACATCAAAGTAAAAACCTTCTGCATAGTGAAAGAAACAATCTACCGAACTAAAGGGCAACCTACAGAATGGGAAAAGATATTTGCAAGTGACATAGCCAATAAAGGGTTAATATCTAAAATATATAAAGAACTGATACAACTCAACACCCAAAAAACACAAATAATCCCATCAAAAAATGGGCAGAAGACATGAACAGACATCTCTCCAAAGAAAACATCCAGATGGCAAATGAACCCATGAAAAGATGCTCAACATCACTTATCATCAGGGAAATGAAATCAAAACTACAATGATATATCACTTCACACCTGCCAGAATGGCTAAAATCAAAAACACAAGAAACAGTAAGCGTTGATGAGGATGCAGAGAAAAGAATCCTTTTGCACTGTTGGTGAGAATGCAAACTGGTACAGCCATTGTGGAAACCAATATGGAGGTTCCTCAAAAAGCTAAAAATAAAACAACCTTATAATCCAATAATTGCACTGTTGGGTGTTTACCCCCAAGATACAAAAACACTAATTCAAAGGGATACATGCATCCTGATGTTTACATTATTTACAATAGCCAAATTATGGAAGCAGACAAAATGTCCACTGATAGATGAATGGGTAAAGAAGGTATTACACACACAAACACACACACACACACACACACACACACACACTCACACACACACACACACACTCACACACACACACACACACTGGAATATTATTCAGTCATTAAAAAAATAAAATTTTGCCATTTGCAACAACATGGATAGAGAGTATAATGCTAAGTGAAATAAATCAGTCAGAGAAAGACAAATACCATATGATGTCTCATACATGGAATTTAAGAAAGAAAAAAAACAAAGGAAACAATAGAGAGAGAAAAAAAACAAGAAATAGACTCTAAAATATAGAGAACAAACTGATGGTTACTAGAGAAGAGGTGGGTGGGGGGATGGGCCAAATAGGGAGTGGGATTAAGGAGTACATTTATCATGTTAAAAAAATTAAAAATGTAACATTAAAATGTGTATATGTACATACACATATGAGGAAATTTTAAAACATGGCAAAATAACTCATGTGTCAAATAAGAAAAAATAATATAAATACTTAAAACTGAATGGTGATAGAAAATACTACTTCTAAAAGCTGTAAGATATATTTAAAATCACATAGGGTTATAGTCTTACACATACATTTGAAAAAGAAGGATTAAAAATAAACAAGCTGAGCATATCATGTAAACATTTTTCTTTAAAAAAAGTTGTGTTAGAATAACGCTTCTCAAAAGAAGAAGAAAAAGGAAAGAATAAAAATAAGAGAAAATAAGGCAATAAAAAGTATTTTTAACATTATTACAATATTAACTATATTCCCTATGTTGTACATTAATCTCCATGACTTATTTATTTTATAAGTGGAAGTTTTTACCTCTTAATCCCCTTCATCTATTTTTTTAATGGTACAAAGTTGGTTTGTTGAAAAGACAACTATATTGGTCAAATTTGGCAAGGAATATAAAGAAAATATTTGGAAAGACACAAACAATATAGGAAATGAAAAAGGGACAGTGTGACTGCAGAAATGAAAAGGATGTATCTGGAAAGGGACACATGGGAACTTTTAAAGTTACTAGTACTATCCTGAGGATTCTGGGAAGATGGCGGCGTAGGAGGACGCTGGGCTCACCGCGCGTCCTGCTGATCACTTAGATTCCACCTACACCTGCCTAAATAACCCAGAAAACTGCCAGAGGATTAGCAGAACAGAGTCACCAGACCCAAGTGCAGACGAGAGGCCCACGGAAGAGGGTAGGAAGGGCGGCGAGGCGGTGCGCGCTCCACGGACTGGCGGGAGGGAGCCAGGGCAGAGGGGCGGCTCGCCAGCCAAGCAGAGCCCCCGAGTCCGGCTTGCAAAAGCGGAGGGGCCTGACGGACTGTGTTCCGACAGCAAGCGCGACTTAGCGTTTGGGAGGTCATAAGTTAACAGCTCTGCTCGGAAAGCGGGAAGGCCGGAGGACAAAGGGAGGGTGAGCTGCGGAGCCCCCGGACGACAGAGCTCAGTTTGGCGGGGAACAAAGGCGCTCGCCAGCGCCATCTCCCCCGCCCATTCCCCAGCCAAAATCCCAAAGGGAACCGGTTCCGGCCAGGGAAATTGCTCGCTCCGCGCAAACACCCAACTCTGTGCTTCTGCGGAGCCAAACCTCCGGCAGCGGATCTGACTCCCTCCGGCTGCCACAGGGCCCCTCCTGAAGTGGATCACCTAAGGAGAAGCGAGCTAAGCCTGCCCCCCCTGCCGCCGTGCACCTTGCCTTCCCACCCCAGCTAATACGCCAGATCCCCAGCATCACAAGCCTGGCAGTGTGCAAGTAGCCCAGACAGGCCACGCCACCCCACAGTGAATCCCGCCCCTAGGAGAGGGGAAGAGAAGGCACACACCAGTCTGACTGTGGCCCCAGCGGTGGGCTGGGGGCAGACATCAGGTCGGACTGCGGCCCTGCCCACCAACTCCAGTTATACACCACAGCACAGGGGAAGTGCCCTGCAGGCCCTCACCACACCAGGGACTATCCAAAATGACCAAGCGGAAGAATTCCCCTCAGAAGAATCTCCAGGAAATAACAACAGCTAATGAGCTGATCAAAAAGGATTTAAATAATATAACAGAAAGTGAATTTAGAATAATAGTCATAAAATTAATCGCTGGGCTGGAAAACAGCATACAGGACAGCAGAGAATCTCTTGCTACAGACATCAGGGGACTAAGGAACAGTCACGAGGAGCTGAAAAACGCTTTAAAGGAAATGGAAAACAAAATGCAAACCACCACGGCTCGGATGGAAGAGGCAGAGGAGAGAATAGGTGAACTAGAAGATAAAGTTATGGAAAAAGAGGAAGCTGAGAAAAAGAGAGATAAAAAAATCCAGGAGTATGAGGGGAAAATTAGAGAACTAAGTGATACACTAAAAAGAAATAATATACGCATAATTGGTATCCCAGAGGAGGAAGAGAGAGGGAAAGGTGCTGAAGGGGTACTTGAAGAAATAATAGCTGAGAACTTCCCTGAACTGGGGAAGGAAAAAGGCATTGAAATCCAAGAGGCACAGAGAACTCCCTTCAGACGTAACTTGAATCGATCTTCTGCACGACATATCATAGTGAAACTGGCAAAATACAAGGATAAAGAGAAAATTCTGAAAGCAGCAAGGAGTAAACGTGCCCTCACATATAAAGGGAGACCTATAAGACTCGTGACTGATCTCTCTTTTGAAACTTGGCAGGCCAGAAAGAATTGGCACGAGATTTTCAGGGTGCTAGACAGCAAAAATATACAGCCGAGAATCCTTTATCCAGCAAGTCTGTCATTTAGAATAGAAGGAGAGATAAAGGTCTTCCCAAACAAACAAAAACTGAAGGAATTTGTCACCACTAAACCAGCCCTACAAGAGATCCTAAGGGGGACCCTGTGAGACAAAGTACCAGAGACATCACTACAAGCATAAAACAGACAGACATCACAATGACTCTAAACCCGTATCTTTCTATAATAACACTGAATGTAAATGGATTAAATGCGCCAACCAAAAGACATAGGGTATCAGAATGGATAAAAAAACAAGACCCATCTATTTGCTGTCTACAAGAGACTCATTTTAGACCTGAGGACACCTTTAGATTCAGAGTGAGGGGATGGAGAACTATTTATCATGCTACTGGAAGCCAGAAGAAAGCTGGAGTAGCCATACTTATATCAGACAAACTAGACTTTAAATTAAAGGCTGTAACAAGAGATGAAGAAGGACATTATATAATAGTTACAGGGTCTATCCATCAGGAAGTGCTAACAATTATAAATGTCTATGCGCCGAATACCGGAGCCCCCAAATATATAAAACAATTACTCATAAACAGAAGCAACCTTATTGATAAGAATGTGGTAATTGCTGGGGACTTTAACACCCCACTTACAGAAATGGATAGATCATCTAGACACACGGTCAATAAAGAAACAAGGGCCCTGAATGAGACACTGGATCAGATGGACTTGACAGATCTATTTAGAACTCTGCATCCCAAAGCAACAGAATATACTTTCTTCTCGAGTGCACATGGAACATTCTCCAAGATAGATCATATACTGGGTCACAAAACAGCCCTTCATAAGTTTACAAGAATTGAAATTATACCATGCATACTTTCAGACCACAATGCTATGAAGCTTGAAATCAACCACAGGAAAAAGTCTGGAAAACCTCCAAAAGCATGGAGGTTAAAGAACACCCTACTAACGAATGAGTGGGTCAACCAGGCAATTAGAGAAGAAATCAAAAAATATATGGAAACAAACGAAAATGAAAATACAACAATCCAAACGCTTTGGGACGCAGCGAAGGCAGTCCTGAGAGGAAAATACATTGCAATCCAGGCCTATCTCAAGAAACAAGAAAAATCCCAAATACAAAATCTAACAGCACACCTAAAGGAAATAGAAGCAGAACAGCAAAGGCAGCCTAAACCCAGCAGAAGAAGAGAAATAATAAAGATCAGAGCAGAAATAAACAATATAGAATCTAAAAAAACTGTAGAGCAGATCAACGAAACCAAGAGTTGGTTTGTTGAAAAAATAAACAAAATTGACAAACCTCTAGCCAGGCTTCTCAAAAAGAAAAGGGAGATGACCCAAATAGATAAAATCATGAATGAAAATGGAATTATTACAACCAATCCCTCAGGGATACAAACAATTATCAGGGAATACTATGAAAAATTATATGCCAACAAATTGGACAACCTGGAAGAAATGGACAAATTCCTGAACACCCACACTCTTCCAAAACTCAATCAGGAGGAAATAGAAAGCTTGAACAGACCCATAACCAGCGAAGAAATTGAATCGGTTATCAAAAATCTCCCAACAAATAAGAGTCCAGGACCAGATGGCTTCCCAGGGGAGTTCTACCAGACGTTTAAAGCAGAGATAATACCTATCCTTCTCAAGCTATTCCAAGAAATAGAAAGGGAAGGAAAACTTCCAGACTCATTCTATGAAGCCAGTATTACTTTGATTCCTAAACCAGACAGAGACCCAGTAAAAAAAGAGAACTACAGGCCAATATCCCTGATGAATATGGATGCCAAAATTCTCAATAAGATACTAGCAAATCGAATTCAACAGCATATAAAAAGAATTATTCACCATGATCAAGTGGGATTCATTCCTGGGATGCAGGGCTGGTTCAACATTCGCAAATCAATCAACGTGATACATCACATTAACAAAAAAAAAGAGAAGAACCATATGATCCTGTCAATCGATGCAGAAAAGGCCTTTGACAAAATCCAGCACCCTTTCTTAATAAAAACCCTTGAGAAAGTCGGGATAGAAGGAACATACTTAAAGATCATAAAAGCCATTTATGAAAAGCCCACAGCTAACATCATCCTCAACGGGGAAAAACTGAGAGCTTTTTCCCTGAGATCAGGAACACGACAGGGATGCCCACTCTCACCGTTGTTGTTTAACATAGTGCTGGAAGTTCTAGCATCAGCAATCAGACAACAAAAGGAAATCAAAGGCATCCAAATTGGCAAAGATGAAGTCAAGCTTTCGCTTTTTGCAGATGACATGATATTATACATGGAAAATCCGATAGACTCCACCAAAAGTCTGCTAGAACTGATACATGAATTCAGCAAAGTTGCAGGATACAAAATCAATGTACAGAAATCAGTTGCATTCTTATACACTAACAATGAAGCAACAGAAAGACAAATAAAGAAACTGATCCCATTCACAATTGCACCAAGAAGCATAAAATACCTAGGAATAAATGTAACCAAAGATGTAAAGGATCTGTATGCTGAAAACTATAGAAAGCTTATGAAGGTAATTGAAGAAGATTTAAAGAAATGGAAAGACATTCCCTGCTCATGGATTGGAAAAATAAATATTGTCAAAATGTCAATACTACCCAAAGCTATCTACACATTCAATGCAATCCCAATCAAAATTGCACCAGCATTCTTCTCGAAACTAGAACAAGCAATCCTAAAATTCATATGGAACCACAAAAGGCCCCGAATAGCCAAAGGAATTTTGAAGAAGAAGACCAAAGCAGGAGGCATCACAATCCCAGACTTTAGCCTCTACTACAAAGCTGTCATCATCAAGACAGCATGGTATTGGCACAAAAACAGACACACAGACCAATGGAATAGAATAGAAACCCCAGAACTAGACCCACAAACGTATGGCCAACTCATCTTTGACAAAGCAGGAAAGAACATCCAATGGAAAAAAGACAGCCTCTTTAACAAATGGTGCTGGGAGAACTGGACAGCAACATGCAGAAGGTTGAAACTAGACCACTTTCTCACACCATTTACAAAAATAAACTCAAAATGGATAAAGGACCTAAATGTGAGACAGGAAACCATCAAAACCTTAGAGGAGAAAGCAGGAAAAGACCTCTCTGACCTCAGCCGTAGCAATCTCTTACTCGACACATCCCCAAAGGCAAGGGAATTAAAAGCAAAAGTGAATTACTGGGACCTTATGAAGATAAAAAGCTTCTGCACAGCAAAGGAAACAACCAACAAAACTAAAAGGCAACCAACGGAATGGGAAAAGATATTTGCAAATGACATATCGGACAAAGGGCTAGTATCTAAAATCTATAAAGAGCTCACCAAACTCCACACCCGAAAAACAAATAACCCAGTGAAGAAATGGGCAGAAAACATGAATAGACACTTCTCTAAAGAAGATATCCAGATGACCAACAGGCACATGAAAAGATGTTCAGCGTGGCTCCTTATCAGGGAAATACAAATCAAAACCACACTCAGGTATCACCTCACGCCAGTCAGAGTGGCCAAAATGAACAAATCAGGAGACTATAGATGCTGGAGAGGATGTGGAGAAACGGGAACCCTCTTGCACTGTTGGTGGGAATGCAAATTGGTGCAGCCGCTCTGGAAAGCAGTGTGGAGGTTCCTCAGAAAATTAAAAATAGACCTACCCTATGACCCAGCAATAGCACTGCTAGGAATTTACCCAAGGGATACAGGAGTACTGATGCATAGGGGCACTTGTACCCCAATGTTCATAGAAGCACTCTCAACAATAGCCAAATTATGGAAAGAGCCTAAATGTCCATCAACTGATGAATGGATAAAGAAATTGTGGTTTATATACACAATGGAATACTACGTGGCAATGAGAAAAAATGAAATATGGCCTTTTGTAGCAACGTGGATGGAACTGGAGAGTGTGATGCTAAGTGAAATAAGCCATACAGAGAAAGACAGATACCATATGGTTTCACTCTTATGTGGATCCTGAGAAACTTAACAGGAACCCATGGGGGAGGGGAAGGGAAAAAAAAAAAAAAAAGGACGTTAGAGTGGGAGAGAGCCAAAGCATAAGAGACTGTTAAAAACTGAGAACAAACTGAGGGTTGATGGGGGGTGGGAGGGAGGGGCGGGTGGGTGATGGGTATTGAGGAGGGCACCTTTTGGGATGAGCACTGGGTGTTGTATGGAAACCAATTTGTCAATAAACTTCATATATATAAAAAAAAAAGGCAGAAAATAAAAAAATAAAATAAAATAAAATAAAATCTATAATAATAAAAAAAAATAAATAAAGTTATTAGTACTATCCTTTCTTAAACTTGGTGAGTATAGTATTGACATACATTTCTTATAAATTATACATATGCCATGGATACATATATGTATATATGAGCATGACTTTTGTGTGTAGATATGAAATGTTATTACTTTATATTCACACTTTGTACATGTGAACAGTATGAAATATCCATATAGAGATAGGCATATATGGTGAGAGAGAACTGGAAAAGGTGGGAAGAGAAAGAAAAGGGGGAGGGAAGGAGGAACCATGTGAGAGTTAAAGAGAAAGAGGAAATGAGACACAGAGAAGGCAATACAGAGGGCAAGGAAGAGAGAGACAGAGACAGAGCAAGCCAAGGACCTAAAGTAAGAGAATTGGTGAGAGTGACCAAGAAACAGAGTTTTGTCTTTGTTTCTGTTTGTGAGGCTGGCATGGCACAAAGAGAAGGAGGCTGTAACCGGGCTTCTAGACAAGAGTTCCTTATGTCCTTCTCCCATCTCACACATTTTTCTGTTTTAAGTTCCAATATGGTAAATATAGAAAGATATGGTTTATGTAAATACAAGCTCAGTTAATTCACCTAACCAGAAGCTTCCCCTGTTCTCTATGGGCAGCACTCATGTATTCTCTTTGTTCTTAATTACTTGTCTCACTTCCACACCAGCATCCAAGTGCCCATCTTAGACTCATCCCTATTCCATCCTCTCCCACAGTCACACACTCACACCTCCACACAAAATACCTAGAACCTGCTCCACACACAGTTGGGAGTCTAATAAATATTATTGACTTGACGAATTCATATTCCATTAACAGGTAAGATGAACTGAGTGAAGATATTGACTGAACCCAGACCCCTGAACTTGAGCTTTCTTCTAGCTTGATCACTGAGAACATCTTAACCTTGATATAATCACACCACTTTGTCATTCCTCAATTTTCTCACTTCCAAACAACATCCTCTATTTACCTGAGTTCGGGTGTCTTTGTTGGAGGGTTGCCTCTCCTTCAAGCACAGACCCATCCAAATCACCACCTCATGTTTGATCCCCATACCTAATGCTTTTACCAGTCAGACTGGCAGCCAGTGTTTTCCACTCATTCTCCCTTGTCATTTGCTAAGTAACATCACTTTCTAATTTACAAACTCCTAAAACTCTGCATCCACGCAGGAAGCCTGACTGGTTAGATTAGAAAACCACCCCTTTCCTGAAAACCCTGTCAATTTACTGAGCCTGCCCTTTCCCTGCTCCTCCTCATTCCTTCCAGGCATTCCAAATAAAAATGGAAGAAAGAAGAGTGAGAAGGAGAGAAAAAGGGAGAGAAAAGGGGGGAAGGAAGAAGGAGAAAAGAAGAGGAGAGGAGAGAGGAGGGAAGAAGAGGAGAGGTGAGAGGAGAAAGGAGGAAAGAGAAAGAGAGAAAGAAGGTAGAGGAAAGGAGAGAAAGGTCTAGAAAAAATGACTTGTGTGGTAACTCCATGAGAGAGTTTGCAGGACAAAACCCCAACTCTTAAATAAGAACAAGATCTAGAGTCCAGTACCCAACTGGTGCAGCAGCCAAGATGAGCTCTGTTAAATTAGTTGGTGTATAAATGACCAAGAGGTGGCCTCAAGAGTCTGCAGTGAGGCTGAATCTACAGCATCTGCTGTGGATATGAGAGGGCTGCTGTGACCTGGCACAACCTCATGTGTGCTGTTTGGGGTACCAATGGAAAAGAGGCTGGGTGTCTGGGAAGTAAAAAGGGAGCATGCTGCAGGGAGCAGGACTAGCAAAAAATGTAGGGTAAAAAAGACAGACTTATTTTGCAAAATCTATAACATGACCTTTATGGGTACATAAATTTATTTTTTTTTCTTTTCAGAGTCTGAGTCCTGCTGTGGAATGTACATGTTGTGAAATTCCAGCACATTATGAGAACACAAACTTTTTCTCTTACCAGTGGGATTTATCAGCACAGAATCTTTTACTTGAAGCCAGCAAAATTTTCAGCGTAGGCAGGAGCAGTGTAATGAACCTCTGTTCATGAATAAAGGCGTTTTTCACCTGCTGAGGCCATTAGTCATTATCCAGGGTCTCACTGTGACATGCATGGTAGAGAAACCAGTCCACTGAAAATAAGATAAATTGGTAATTCCAAGTTTGCAGGATGAGTGAGCCTCCCATCAAGTCTCTTCCCTTTTACATTTTTAGGTTAAATGAACAGGTGTTATCATTACCATCTATATATTTACATGTACACCTTCATAAATTCTAGTCACTCTTCCAGGGAACAAGTCAGCACAGGATATGAAAGAATTAGCATTCCTTGAGCACTTTGTTGGCTGTCTGGGGTTTACAACATCACTCAGGTCTTTTCCCCGATGGAAGTCTAATTGGGGAAGCATAGAGATAAACAAAAATAAATCCCAGTCATTATCAGTTTACAAGAATCCACAATTCCAATTGCAGGAATCTCTGGTAAACCTGGATTGGAAAACACGGCTTAGGCTAGGTAGCTTCTTGAATCTTTATTTTGGAATCAGCCTACTTGGTCAGGTCTGTAGAGACAGGACAAAGACCTATCAGACTCCAAGAAGTCTGACTTAGCGGTAGGCTGCAGAACCCAGGCCTGTCTCACATGCCCAGGTGCCAAGGAGATCAAAAGAAAGAGAGGCCAACTACTCCCAAGGAAACGGAAGTGGGAAAGAAGTCAAGAAAGCCTGCTCTCACCTTCAACACAAGTGCTGAGCCCATCGGGGAATGAATGTCAACTGCTGACTAGGTAGATGACCAATGAATTAGGAGGAATAAGTACAGAGGTTGAGAGAAAACAATCATTTCCAGTGTTCCCTCTTACATCTTTGGGATAGACTGAAGTAGGAATGTGAAAAGAGGAAAGTGAAATCTCCCACAGCATTTTCCATGTGTTACATGATTGAATTCTCACTCTTCCCATGTAACATATATATGGTTATCTCTATTTACACAAATAAGGGAACAGAGGTTCAGAGGTTAGGCTACTTGCACAAGGTTAAAAAGTAAATAAGAGTGTATACATTAAAACCTAAATCTACTCCAGGATACATTTCACGTTCACTTCATTACACCTTGATGACCAGGACTGCTGTAACAAATTACCACAGATTTGGTGTCTAAAACAAATTTATTATCTTATAGTTCTGGAGGCATTAGAAGTCCGAAATCAAGGTGTTGGTATGGCCACACTCCATTAAAAGATTCAAGGGAAGATCCTTCCTTGCTTCTTCCAGCTTCTGGTGACTCCTGGTGTTCCCTGACATGTGGTGGCCTCACTTTGCCTCTGCTTCAGTCTACATGTGGCCTTCTTTTCTGAGTATCTGTAGTGTCCTCTCCTCTTCTTACAAGGAGACAAATCATTGGCTAACTCAGTGTGACCTCATCTGGTATGGTTTGAATGTGTTCCCTTAAAATTCATATATTGAAATCTAAACTCCCAGAGGTGATAGTATTAGGAGGGAGGTGTTCTCAAAGAGGATCTCAGAGAGCTTCCAAGCCCTTCCCACAACATGAAGATGCAGAGAGAAATCACCAGCTATGAACCAGTAAAAGGACCCTCATCCAACCATACTGGCACCTTGATCTCACACTTCCAGCCTCCAGAACAGTGAGAAATAAATTTCTGTTGTTTATAAGCTACCCAGCTTGCAGTATTTTGTTACAGCAGCCTGAATAGGCTAATACATCATCTTAACTAATTACATCTGTGAAGACAGTTTCCAAATAAGGTCACAACCTGAGGTTCCAGAGACAACCCACTACAATAACTTTTACAGGGTGACCTTCTCAGCCAACTAACTAGGGAGTGTGAAAGGGCACTACAGGGACATGCAGAATGGTCTATGCTGTGCACTAGATTTGATGGGCAGTATGCTTAAGGCATAATAAGGACTGAATCTACATGATAATAGAACATTAGCTGTGAGAGAGTCAAATCAGCTTTGTGGAAGAGGGAAGGGAATATGAAGAGGAGGAGAAGAGAAAGAGGTGTGGTCATATGCTTATGTTTGAATTGATTCCAAAGGTTATTGGGATGTGCTCCAGGACGTTTAAATTAGAGGCACATAAACAATACCAACAGGAAAAATATGATGCTTGCTTCTGCTTGCAAAATAAATTAGAAGGCAGAGAAGAGTTAGAGTTAATAGTGGTATATTCGGCTCAGCTTTAGCTGGTTGTGGCTGAGGAAGAGGGACAGAATGAACTAGAAAATGTCAGGAAATATTTGACAAAAGATTAACTGTGAAGGGCAAAACTAAGAGAGAGGCCAAAGATAAAGCCAAGTTTGAAAAAGCTACTGTGAAAAGCTACTGTCAGTCCCAGTAAGGGACGAGTGGGATTTCTAACAACCACTTAGCCCAACAAGAACCAAAATATAGCAAAGCAAATCATGCATTATGTGGAGAGAGAACAAACTACACCCCCGGCCTAAAATGCCAATGCTCAGCTTCTCACATACAGAAAGTACAACAAATTTCCCTGTCCAAATGGGGCTGCACCTTTCATTCTGAGGACTAATCTCAGCAGCCAGCTGGATGGTACCCAAGCCTGAAGAGGTCCTCTTGCCTCCTATGAGTGGAGGAACATCCTCAGCGATGATTCTGGTTTAGGCTGAATATCTCCAATATCCCAAAATTGAACACTAATTGTTTTATTACTTTCTTCTTGGTTCTTTGGGTTCTTTGATCCAAAAGATCCTTTTCCCCAACCATTTTTGGTCTATCATGACTAAAGTGGCTATGTACATTTGCATACAAGTCTGTGTGTTCATATATTCTAATAGATTTCCAGTAGAGGAATGACATCTAATTTACATTTTCAAATAGGCTAGGTTTTAGAGCAGTTTTAGGTTCACAGTAAAATTGAGCAGAAAGTACAGAGTGTCCATATGCTTTGTGCCTACCCAGACACAACCTCCCCCACTATCAACATCCCACACCAGCGTAGTACATTTGTTGACCTTTATAGATACATCATTATCACCCTAAGTCTATTTACAACAGGGCTCACTCTTGGTGTTGCATATTCTATGGATTTTGACAAATATATAAAGGCATGTACTCAGTATTAAAGTGTCATACAAAATAATTTCAGTGTCTTGACAATCTTCTGTGCTCTGCATATTCATGCCTCCTTCCCCCTAATTCCTGGCAACCACTAGTTCTTTTACTAGTTTTACTAGTCTCCATGGTTTTACTATTTCTAGAATGTCATGTAGTAGAATTATACAGTATGTAGCCTTTTCAGAGTGGCCTCTTTTGCTTAGTGACATGCGTTAAATTTTCTCTGTATTTTTTCATAATTAATTTTTTTTACTGTTAAAAAATATTCTATTGTCTAGACATACCACAGTTCATTTATTCATTCATCTACTATAGGACATCTTTGTTGTTTCCAAGTTTTAGCAATTATAAATAAAGCTGCCACAAACATCCATATTCAGGTATTTTGTGGACATAAATTTTCAATTCATTTTGGAAAATACCAGTGAGAATAATTGGTGGAACTATGGTAAGACTATGTTTACTTTCATAAGAAACTACCAGACTCTTCCAAAGTGGCTGAACCATTTTACATTCCCACTAGCAATGAATGAGAGAGTTCCTATGGCTGTACCCCCTCAACAGCATTTGGTATTATCAGTGTTTTGAAATTGGGCCAATTTAATAAGTGTGTAGTGGTATCTGATTGTTTTAATTCACATTTTCCTAATGACATATGATGTGAAGCATCTTTTCATACTATATTTGCCATCTATGTTTTATTTGGTGAGGTCTTTCAGGTTTTTACAGAATTTTTTAAATGAGTATTTTTTTTTTACTATTGTGGAGTTTTGATACTTTTTACATATTTTGGTTAAGTCCTTCATTAGATATATCTTCAGCAAATATTTCCTCCCAATCTGTTTTCTCATTCTCTTGACAGTGTCTTACACAGATCAAAAGTTTTTAAATAAAGTTCAATTATTTCTATCATGTATCCTGTCTCTCGTGTTGTGTTTTAAAAATTATAGCCATACCCAACATCAGCTACATTTTTCCTATGTTTTCTTCTAGGAATTTTATAGTTGTGGATCTCTATGATCCATTTTGAATGTCCTCTCCTAAAGGATATAGGGTCTTATCTAGATTATCTAGGTTCTTTTTTTTTTTTTTTGCATGTGAATTTCCAGTTGTTCCTGCAGCATTTCTTGAAAAGAATTTCTCATTGTATTTCTTTTACTTTCATGAAGATAAGTTGACTATATTTATGTGGGTCTATTTCTGGGTTCTCTATTCTGTTACATTAGTTTGTTTATTTATTCATTCACCAATACCACAGGGTCTTGATTTACTATAACTTGACAGTAAGTCTTAAAGTCAGGTAGTGTCAGTCTTCTAACTTTGTTCTCTCAATATTGAGTTGGCTATTTTGGTTTTTTGCCTTTCTATATAAACCTTAGAATTGCTTTCTTGATATCCACAAATAACTTGCTGAGATTTTGATTTGGATTGTATTGAATCTATACATCAAGTTGGACAGAACTGACATCTTGACAATGTTGAGTCTTCCTACCTTAAACATAAAATATCTCTCCACTTATTTAAGTTCTTTGATTTTATTCATCAGAGTTTTATAATTTTCTCCATATAGATCTTGTACATATTTTGTTGGATTTACATCTAAGTATTTTTAGAAATGCTAATGTAAATGGTATTGTTTGTAATTTCAAATTCTATTTGTTTGTTGATGTTATATAGGAAAGATATTAACTTTTATACATTTGACTTGTATCTTGCAAATTTGCTATAATTACTATTTTTTTAATTTTTTAAAATATTTATTTATTTTTGAGACAGAGAGAGACAGAGCATGAATGGGGGAGGGGCAGAGAGAGAGGGAGACACAGAATCAGAAGCAGGCTCCAGGCTCTGATCCATCAGCCCAGAGCCCGACGCGGGGCTTGAACTCACAGACCACGAAATCGTGACCTGAGTTGAAGTCGGACACTTAACCGACTGAGCCACCCAGGCGCCCCTGCTATAATTATTTATTAATTCTAGCACTGTTTTGTCAATTCTTTCAGATATTCTACATAAATGATCATGTAATCTGCAAAGACAGTTTTATGTCTTCTTTCCCAGTTAGTACAGCTTTTATTTATTTTTCTTGTCTTATAGCATTAGATGGAAATCCAGAATGATGTTGAAAAGAAATGGTAAGAGAACACATCCTTGCCTTGTACCTGACCTTGGTGAGAAAGCTTCAAGTTTCTCACCATTAAGTATGGTGTTAGCTATAGGATTTTTTGTTCATTTGTTTGTTTTTGTTTTTGATTTTGTAGATAGTCTTTATCAAGTTGAGTGAGTTGCCCTGCATTCCTGTATTACTGAGTTTTTATCAAAAATTTGTATTGGATTTTGTCAAATATTTTTTTTGCATATCTTGATAGGATCACATGATTTTTATTCTTAGCCTGTCTCTGTGATGAAAAACATTAATAGATTTTAGAGTGTTAGATCAGCTTTTGCATACCTGGGATAAGCCCCATTTGGTTGTGGCACATAATTCTTTTCATAGATTGTTGAATTTTATTTTCTAATATTTTACTGAGAATTTTTCATCTATGTTCAGGAGAAATATTTGTAGTTTTCTTGTCTTATAATTCATTTGGCTGGTTTTGGTATTAGGATAATGCTGACTTTGTAGAATGGGTTAGGACATAGTCCCTCTTTTTCTTTCTTCTGAAAGAGATGGTTAAGAATTGGTACCATTTCTTCCTTAAATGTTTAATAGAATTCACAAGTGAACCTATTCGTGCCTGGTATTTTCTGTTTTGGAAGGTTATGCATTATTGATTCGTTTTTTTAAATAAATATAGGTCTATTCAGATTCTCTATTTCCTCATGTATGAGTTTTGGCAGATTCTGTCTTGCAAGGAATTGGTCGATTTATTCTTGGTTATCAAATATATAGGCATAGGGTTGTTTATAGTATTTCTTCATTATCCTCTTTATGACTATAGGATCTGTAGTGATATTTCCTCTTTCATTTCTGATACTAGTAATTTGTGTCTTTTTTTTTCTCAGTCTAGAAGAAAAGAGAAAGTCTAAAAGCTTTTTTATTTTATTGATCTTTTCAAAAAATTAAACACTGGTCATTGATTTTCCCTATTGACTTCTTGTTTTCAATTTCAATGATTTCTGCTATTATTATTTCTTTTTTTCCTGCTTATTTTGGATTTAATTTTCTCTTCTTTTCCTAGTTTCCTAAGGTGGAAGCTTACATTATTGATTTTAGATCTTTCTTCTTTTCTAACATATGTTTTCAATGCAATGAATTTGTCTCTACCCACTTCTCTTAATGTATACCACAAATTTTAATAAGTTGTATTTTCATTTTCATTTAGTTCAAAATATTTTATCATTTTTATTGAGACTTCTTCCTTGGCCTTTGTGTTATTTAAAAGTGTGTTGCTAATCTCCACATACTTTTGGATTTTCCACCCATTTTTTACTTATTGATTTCTAGTTCAATTCCATTATATCTGAGAACAGACATTGTATGATTTCTATTCTTTTAAATATACTAAGGTATGTTTTATAGCCCAGAATGTACCCTGTATTAGTGAATGTCCCATGTGGGTTTGAGAAAAATGTGTATTCTGCTGTACCTGGGTGAAGCAGTCTATAAATGTCAATTATGCCCAGCTGACTGATGGCATTATTAAGGTCAACTATGTCCTTATTAATTTTCTGCCTAACTCATTCCATTTCTAATAAAGGGGTGCTGATGTCTCCAACTATAATAGTGGATTTATCTATTTCTCTTTACAATGTTTTACTTCACATAGTTTGATATTCTGTTAGTTCCATACATTTTAAGGATTGTCATATCTTCTTAGACAATTGATTCCTTTATCATTATGTATGCCCCTCTTCATCCCTGATTTTTCTTGCTCTGAAGTCTGAAATTAATATAGCTACTCCAATTTTTTTTGGTTAGTGTTAGCATGGCATGTCTTTCTCTATCCCTTAACTTGTAGTCTACATGTGTCTTTATATATAAAGTGCATTTCTTGTAGAAACATATAACTTGGGTCTTGTTTTTTGATCCACACTAACAATCTCTGAATTTTGATTGGTATATGTAGATGATTGACATTTAAAGGGATTATTGATAGTTTAACTACAACATTTGTTACTGTTTTTATACTCCTTGCTCTTGTTCTTTGTTTCCATCTTTATCTTCCACATTTTCTCCCCTTTCTGGTTTTAAATGATGGCTTTCCTTAATTCTATTTTCTCTCCTTTGTTAACACATCAGTATTTCTTTTCTTTTTCTCATTTTTTAATTTTTCTAATGGTTATAGTTTGCAATATATGGTTACAACTAATCCAAGACAACTTTCAAAGAACAGTACACCACTATATGAGTATTGTTTTCCCCCTCCTGTACCTTGTATTATTGTTGTTCTTTATTTCACTTATATACATAAACTACAATTATCAAATACATTGTAGCTATTACTATTTTCAGCAAACTGCAATCTGCTAGAACAATTGAAAGTAAGAAAAATAATAAAAGTTATTTTACCTTCACTTATTCCTTCTTTAATGGTCTTCTTTTCTTTTTGTGGATCGAAATAGAAATTGGAATGACAGATATCAATCTTCTCTAACAAGAACTTCTTTAACAGTTTTTGTTAGTCAGGTCTGATGGCAACAAATTCCTTCAATTTTTGTTTGATAAAGTCTTTATTTCCCCTTCACTTTTGACGAATTATTTCACAGGGCACAGAATTCCAGGTTGGTGGGTTTTTATTTTTTCTCAATACTAAATATTTCACTTCCATCTCTTCTTGCTCACATGGTTTCTGAGAAGTCAGATGTAGTTCTTACCTTTGCTTCTATATGGGTAAGGTGTTTTCTGCCTTTGAATTGTAAGTTTTCAGATTTTAAAAAATATTTTATTTTCTGCAGTTTGGATGTGATATGCCTACATATAGTTTGGGTTTGGGGAAGTGTTGTTTTTGGTTTTGTTTTGGCATTTAACCTATTGGTGTTCTCTGAGCTTCCTAAATCTGTGGTTTAGTGTCTCACATTAATTTGAAGGAATTCTCTGTCATTATTGATTTAAATATTTCTTCTGTTCCTTTCTCTCTTTTTCTGATATCCCCATTATGTGTATGTTACAACTTTATAGTTGTCTCATAGTTATTGGATGTTCTGTTCCTTATTTTTTATCTTTATTCTCTTTGATATTTAGTTTGGAAACTTCTATTGACGTATCCTCGAGATCAGAGATTTTTTTTTTCCCTCAGCCACGTCCAGTTTGTTAATAAGTCCATCAAAGGCATTCTTCATTTCTGTTACAGTGTTTTTTATACCTAGAATTTCTCTTTTATTCTTTCTTAGAATCTTCCCTCAGTTTGCTTAGACTCTGGCAAAATCTCAAAAGTTTAGGCTATGGTAAAATATTTTCTCCCAAGGGCAGGCCTTGTTAAGAAGAATGGAATGACATGGTGTATTTCAAAATACTTTTGTTACTTTTCTCCCTGCTAGAAGCATGAGGAGATTGTTCCCAGATATTCATTGTAAGAACCTGTTAGAACTCCTGCAGATAAAATTCAGCAACTCACTTAGCATCATAGCCTCTAGAAATGTAACTATTTCTAAGGAATGTGTTTAAAAATAATGCAATTCTATTATTAAGTGTAAGAGAAATGGTAGATGTTGACTAAAATCTAAAAAGTTTATATGTTGCCTATCATATAAACTTTTTAGATTTTAGTCAACATCTACCATGTTTTCATCTACCAAATGAAAACAGATGACCATTCAAAAGAATTCTGGAAATATTCCTACACACACACACACACACACACACACACACCTCCCACATCTTCCTTATCCACTCATCTGTCAATGGATTCTTAGGTTGCTGTGACAATATGGATGGACCTAGAGGGTATTATGCTAAGTGAAATAAGTCAGACTGAGAAAGACAAATACTATACAATTTCACTCACATATGTAATCTTTAAAAAAAGTGAGTAAACAAACAAAAAGCAGAATCACACCCATAACTACAGAGAACAAACTGACAGTTCCCAGAAGGGAGGGAGTTAGGGGACGGGCAAAATGGGTGAAAGGGAGTGGGAGATGCAGGCTTCTGGTTTTGGAATGAAAATGTCAAGGAATAAAGGGCACAGCATAGGGAATATAGTCAATGATATCATAATAGTGTTGTATGGTGACAGACAGTAGCTACACTTGTGGTGAGCATAGCATAACCTATAGAGAAGTTGTATCACTATGTGGTGTACCTAAAACTAATGTAACATTGTATGTCAACTATAGTCAAATAAAAACTTAAAAAAATAATTATGGGAAATGTAAATGACAATATTTTAAAAGGTTTAGTTACCATCAAAAATAACTCCTGGGGCTCCTGGGTGGCTCATTTGGTTAAGTGTCTGACTTCAGCTTAGGTCATGATCTCGTGGTTTGTGGGTTTGAGCCCCGCGTCGGGCTCTGTGCTGACAGCTCAAGCCTGGAGCCAGCTTCGGATCCTGTGTCTCCCTCTCTCTCTGCCCATCCCCTGATCAGGCTCTGTCTCTCTCTTTCTCAAAAATAAACATCAAAAAATAATAATAATAAGTAACTCCTATAAACATGTCAGTCACAGATCTCCTGGATTACACCACATCATAAAACAGAGGCACCATTCTCAATTGCCATTGTTTACCAATATATGATTAAATGCATTATATCCACAGCAAGATTTATGTACTTCAGAAACCCATACAGTGAGAAACATGTGTCAGATGATCTATGTTTTTCCATGGATACCAAGACAGTCTCACTGTATCCTCAGGGTTAACACATCAGTGAGAATTACAGGCACTTGTTCTTGTCCATCTTCTAAGATATGAATATTGTCCCCTTCTAAATGTGCTCAAGGCAAAACTTTGGAGACAGTAAGATTTCTGTGCTCCAAAGATGGTATAAACTATTTTTAAAGGTTTTTATTACTGTTACTTTCAGATACTGGACTCTTTCTAATATCAAAATTTCCTGGGTCCTATTTTCTTTCAAAAAGTAGTGGATTATGTTAACGCTCTATGCAGAAGTGTTAGGAAATAGATTTTAATGCTATAGCTTGTAAAATCATATCTCCTTCTAGACCAATGTTTCTTAACTGGTTTTCAGTCTTGCCCCCTTAAGGAGCCTTTTTAGACATTTTTTCCCCTAATCACAATCTCAGCCACACCATAAAATTTTAATACCACAGATATGCTGTATGTATTGCAGCCCTTGGAGGACCATACAACACTGAATATCTAAGTTTTTTGCTCCACCTCCAAAAACTAAATTTTGTCCCTTTGGGGGTAATATATTGCCTTGAGAGTCATGCTCTATATGCTAAAGATGTTTCATACCATTTTTGGTGGAATATTTTTATGACAGGGCCTGTATCCAGATTCTTTCACATGTAATAATGACACTGAGGCCTGAGTGTCTATGTCAGCTTTCTTTCAGGAGGTCAAGTTCAGGTAGACCTGCACCTTAGGAACTTCAGTGGGAACAGAAGAGAGCCTCTGGTTATGCCTTTATCACCAGATTCTCCCAGTCAAGCACCTAGAAGGTAAGTCCTCCTCTGCAAATTCCCCAAGGACTAGAACAACAGTGAAAGGAAGCTCTGAATTTATCTTATTTCTGAGAACGTCATTTAACTGGATTCTCAGAGTCTGTGGCTCTCTCCAAAGCTGGACACAAAGCTCATGGAAGAGATTGACACAAGACTAGACCACTAGTCCTGTGTCTAACCCAGACCCAAATTTAATAAACTCAAGAGGGAAAACCAGATGTGAGGGGTATAATAAACAAGTGTTAAATATTTCATCTCAGGTAAACAGGGGTGGTTGCTGGCCCAATATGCTTATTAAAGCTGAAGCCATTCAGGGAAACAAACTTGTTTTTGCCTTTCCCACCCCAAACTGACACACCTCTTCCATATTACCTGCATAGTTCATCTACTTTAGTTTGCCTGAAAATCTTGCAATCAAGTGAACCATACAGTTTCTACTAGAAAAGTAAAGCTTTTTACATCTTCAGTGATGATGATTCAGTTGAGAGTCAACCATTCCTAGTCCTGAGATCACTATGGTTTCCCTCATGCCCAGGGCTCTGGACACAAATATGACTGGTAACATGAAAAATGATTTCCCCACTGACCAAACTCTTAATTCCTCCCCAGAGGATATCAAAATTCTAACACCAACAAAATTATACTGTGAAATAAAAATATCATACTCATCCTATAACTATGAAAAATGTAATAAAATGTTGCATAAGGAAAACCAACATCTATATTAACAGTATCCCCAACAAAGAAGAGATTAAATTTTATCTGCAGCATCAGTGGTGTGAATAAGAGTTACATTTTATACTTCATTTTCCCATATTTTGCTTCATTACTAGACTTCAAAGTTCTAAAACTTAATGCTAGCTTTTATAATTGCCTATTAAAAATGTACCCAAAAGGTATCCTACCCTCCCTGAAGATATATACCTATCCATTGTGTTCCTTATTTCTGTCCCACCATGTTCTTTTCAAGGTCCTAAAAGCAAAATGAATCCACCCACATGCCCATCATCCAGTCTTGTCCTTTTGCGATGGATTCAGCCCCTTCCACTCATGCAGTAGCACAGCCCAATCATCTTAATCATATATTCCCTTGTACAAATTATTTCAGTATCCACTAGAATCTGACTACTTGAGTTCCTGTGTATTTCATTCTTCAAGGGTTAATGGAAATGTTTTGCTTCTTGGAAGAAGAAGAACTGAGTGGAATTCCCACCATGGTAGAACTTCACTGTTAGATATTAATGCCCTACAGACCCAGTGTGAATTGACTCATTTTATGATTTAGCAATTATAATGTGAATACTCAAAACTATATCCCAAGAGTTATTATACTCAGCTTAGTATAGTTAGATGATGTAGTTGAGTTTTAATTGCTGCGAATTTGATATAGAGTAGTGTATTTTTTAGATACAAAATTTCACTTAATGGCAAATAAGGTTCTGCCTTCATTCAAAATATCCCTCCTTTGTCCTCCAGCCTTCACTGACCCTCTCTTGTAGAGGATCCCAATTAGACTAGGAAATCTACTAAAGTGAGCAAAGGGGTCAGGGGAAATGAGGGAAGGGTGAGACAAAAAGGGAATGGGAATAAAAGAGAGAGGGAGAGACAGGACAGCACTTCCCATACTTCACCCAGAGGGGATCTTTTGCCAGACATTGAATTTCACTCCAAGTAGCTTTAGCAAATATGGGTCCTTTTCACACAGTACCTCAAGGGATTTCATTTGGAACTTTGAAATACTTTGCTAGTGCAGAATTTCACAGCTTTGCTACAAACAGGAATATGATATTTATGATTAGCACTTTTACAGAAGCTCCAGGCCACAGACTGTCGGTGATCACAAGCATAGAAAAAACAGTCAGCAGAACTGTAAGATCCATGCATTGCCCTTAAACCATACTTACTGTCTGGACCACACATATGGTCCTAATTGTCTTAGTAAAGTTACCTCTTTATATGTGTATTTCTTCTCTTCCTTAAATTAGAAGTTTCTTGAAGGCAGGGATTATATTTTTTTCACCTACATATTTCCTACAAGACCTAGCAAATATTATAATAAATACATAACTATTTTATCAGCTGATAATTACTAGTGTATGATATTAAAATAATACACATGGATTTCATCACATTGAAGTCATTTCAGGAAAAGTACCTAATAGACAATTCTTTTGAAATTCAATTGTTTACATCACCAAAAAAGACAGATTTAATTAAATAATAACTAACCTTTGCCTCCTCTTTCTCCCAAAATATAAAAATAAAATAGTGTGGTTGTAGTTTGGATAAGATAAGAGATGGCCAGAAGCTATCTACCCCCACCTCTGGACCACCCTACTATCCATCTCTAGGCTATCTGCTCCAACTATTCACCTAGAAGATAAAATTTTTTCTCTGGGTGTTTATTTATGGAAGGCAGTGATATCTGACTAAGAATAAGTTGAGGAATAGGAATAAAAACCTTCTAGCCCATTTCCTTTGCTCTTTTATAGCTCATAGAGAGTCTCCTTAACAGACTCACCTATTTGGATATTCTCTGCATAAAAATGTCAGAAAATAAAACATACAGATCTGAAAGTATTTGGCCTCCTCCAAATCATTAATGAAGTCCCTAGAAAAACACTCACGCAAATGGACTCTGGTTTAGCTTAAAGATAGTATTTGCCTCAAAAGCTACTATCTTTTGTTTATTTCTACTTATTTCCAGGCTTAAATACCTGGGAGAGTTACTCATGACTTTATGTTGCAAACCTGTCAATGGCTGATTTATGATTTAAAAGGAGGCAGAATAACGACAGTTGTATGAATGCAGATCTAGGCAGAGACTCCTAAGGCTTCATTCAGGTAATGTTCACTCAGGGTTCCATGAAGGCTTAGGCCAGTGCTAGAGGCAGATTAGCAAAGAAATCTCTGAGAACTGAAAAAACTTTCGGTGTAGCTGTATGTTTCCCCATATCTTTAAAAGCATGGATATTAAAAAAGTCTCTCTCTACAAGCTAAGAGGCTATGGGAAGGGGTGATTCTCTTCTCTTCCTTTAAATATGTTGACTAAAAAAATATATGTACATTGTTTGATAAAACACATGGGGAAATGTTTTTTTCTTCCTTTTGCAAAAGAAGGGTAAAAATAAAACAAAGTAAAAGCCCTGGTGCTTTGAGTTTTATCACTAATCCCAGGCAGTGTTGATCACATGGAAGTCCCTAGGGCTCAGGGAAGCAGAACCATCCAGACTAAAGACTGGCAAGGACTCAGAGAGGCCTGCAGGGGAACTTTGCACCCCTGAGGCCAGGGTCTCAAAAAATGGCATGCACCCAGTTACAAAACCTTAGAGATGCAAATTACTGCTGTTCTATTCCAACTGGCTCTCCAGGACTAAAACTGAAAAGGGAGGAGGTTTTGTTAAGATCTACCCTAAGATATGAGAACCAGGAGCAAGAATTCAATGGGGTTTCCAATTTCAATTTTGGCAAAGCCAAAGGAGATATAGTAAAGTAAGCTGAGCACCTGGGGCCTAGGAAAAGTTTCACCTTTCTTTCAGGATTTGTGAGCAGCTAGTCTTTTTCAAATGATCCCAGAGCTTAATGTTAGAGAAATCTTTGTGGGGATCTGACCAGAGACAGCAATATATACCCCCAGAATGCTGCAAATCACTCAAGACTGGCAGTTACCTATTTTATCTTTGCAAAGGATCCCCTCATTCACTTGTTCATGCAACAGTAGTCACTGAGTACCTAGTCTGTGCTAACTGCTGAGATGTTCACAGAGAGCAAAACCCATAGAGCCCTACCCATATGAATTTCACAATGCATCAGGGAGAGTCAAAGCACCACACTAAACATTATATGCAATTTCTATAACTGAAAAGTGTAAGATGTTATGAGATCATATAATAGGGTCCCCAGAAAAGTGATGATTGTAGAGAAATTAAATGTGCATAGGGAGGTGGAAAACAACATGTCATAAGATGAGATAGCATCCTATGAAAGAAGTGTTGGTGTTTTTTGTTAGGTAGCCAAATGCTTCAACTATCATCATATGTTTCAACACTGGTCTTTATGGCATATTCAAATTACTGTAACTCCTCCCCCCCAAATCTAAGCAAGACCAATGTGACTACCATTGTAATAAACATTTGCTAACAGAAAATTCTAAGATCATATATCAGGTGTACCTTGAACTAATTAACTACTTAGCTTAAGTAGAGAAAAAGTTCACTGCAGGCACTTTCTCAGTGAAGACAAAATACAGAGTTCTTTTGCATGTCTTAGCACATTTTTAACCAATTAAAGTCCTGAGAGAAACAATACCAAAAATGATTTTATAAAGGCAGAATTTAATTTTAACCTTCACATTTTATGTCTTGAAAATGCTTAATGAATTGTGGTCGAGATCACTAAAATATATAAGCACACATATAGGTCACAAAAAAAAGGGAATGATGAAAAATTAGTATTTCTTGGTCTAGCTCCTCAGAGTCATTGATGGTGATTAAACAAGTTTTGATCAGATACTGGTAACAGTAATATCAAGCATTTTAAAGAAAAAATATCTAATTGATTTTTTCCGTATGTGATCCTATATTAACAAAATATTTATTCCCTTATAAGTATGACTTCAAAGGATGCTAAGAATTCATTGACAGCTACTATAATACACTGCAAAAATGGCACCCATTTTTCACCTGCACTGTGTCCACATTCTGCCCTATAGCTTTGTTTTGCTCTTATCCTTCGGTTATGTCATTCTAGCTAAGGACACCCAAGGTCAAGAAGCAGCCAGCAAATCCCAGACGTATGAAGGAGCCCACCCAGACAAGGTCAGCAGTATCACCTACCCATATCCTATTCACATGAGCAATAAAACTTCCTGATGCATGTAGTCGAGGATCATGGGTGTTTGTTATATAGCATTAGTGTAGCAATACTAAAGCAATAACCATAGCAAAATAATCATATTTCCAGCACACTCAGTTCACTCAGTTCTCAACATTACCCTTTTGAAAAATTCCATCTAGTCATTAATCTACCTTTCTCCTTGTTATGCCCAGAATTTGTGATCCCCAAAGCCCACTAGGGAGCCGAGTCCGATGCAAAAGCAAAGAGCCTTTATTCGACCTAGCTCCAGCTCAATCCCCTACCTGCACCGACAGATGCCGGGGAGAGAGAGCAAGTTTCAAAAGGACAAAGGTTTTATTGGGGCCTAGGGGCAGTTGGTGAGGTAATGGCTGTGGCCTCAGCCGATTGGCTGGGGAAGGGTCGGAGTCCTGTTACGCAGGTCGCTGGGCGTGTTTTGATCGGGAAGTTTGAAGGAGTGAGCGGGAAGTTACTCAAGGGGAGGAGGAGTCAGCTGGCGTAGGCCCGCCCTTTCCCTCCTCCCTCCACTCCAACATTTGTATGGCTAAGAAATGCTGAATAAAACCACAAAACCAATCATATAGGGGGCTTTTAGAAACTGATGCTATCCCATCTCACCTATTATCTCACACAACTGAGTTAACTTATTCTATGTGTTTGGTGAGATCCTTCCCCCATTCTCCTCAGGAGCTGCTTCAAACTTTCCTGGTGTTCCTCAAGCCCCTAACTTCTTCACTATATCCTTTATCCCAAGATAAATTTCCCTCCATTTTTCTTATAACCCCAGGTGAATATAGAGACCCATGTAGTCCAGTTTTGGAGAGATGTCTAATTCAGTAAAACATAGTCCTCCTCCACAAGAAAGTGTAAAGTAACAACAATTCTTCAGTATTTTTCTCTTAGAATATAAAGATAGAATCCAAATGTATAACTTATTGCCACATTTATTATAATTCTTTTTCTTCATTTTCTTATTTAGTCCCTTTCAAAAAATGACAACAAAAAACCTCCAGAAATTTTAACCAACCCCCAAAATCTCTCTCACCCATTCTAAACAACTTCTTTTTCTAATTCCTTCTGTCTATATATTCAAAATACACAATCTTAGGTCCAAAGCTAAACTTGCTGAATCCAAATTGCTATGGAAGAGGCTGGGAAATTTATGAGTTAAAAAGTACCATGGGTAATTCCTATAATCAAGTGAGTTTGGAAAGCACTGCTCTCTTGAACTCTGGTTCTCAGTCTTAGTTACATATTGGGATCTCTTGGGAAGTTTAAAACACTCCTGATGCTTGTGCCTGCCCCTGAACTCCCCACCCCAGGTTCTGATTTAATTGAAATGGAACAAGTCCTGGACATCTGTACTTTTAAAAGCTCCCCAGGTGATTCTAATGTGCAGCACAGTTGAGAACCAGTGGTCTTGTGTAATATCATACATATATTGCCCCAGGTGTACAGGGGAAAATACTGCAGGCATAACTGGGCATATATTTGGAAGAAACCAAAAAACTCACATATGTAAATCTTTCCCCTACTATAGTCCAAACAAATACAAAGCCTATTTCCCTTTAAAATGAAGAGCAAATGAAGGTTATGGGTTTCTTCTTGCATCCAGAGCAATTTCCAGAATCTGGGATATGGGAGGAGGGATGAAAAAGAAGGTAGAGAAAAATGAAATGGGATAATGTAACACACTATAAAAAGTTTACTGAACACACGTAGTAGAGACCAGAACTCCTTATTTTATTATTAATTAAAATACCTCAGTATTGCACATTTTTTCACAAAGTATACAAAGAGAATATAACTTCCTTTTTCTTTCTTTCTTTCTTTCTTTCTTTCTTCTTTCTTTCTTTCTTTCCTTTCCTTTCTTTCTTTTTCTTTCTTTCTATAGCAGACCTAATCTTCCACTTCAAACCCCTTGCTAAAGAGGAGAGCAGACAGGGGAGCAGATAGATCTATACAGACAATCTTACAAACTCAGAATGATTCAATATGCAAAGAATTCCTTGTGGTAACTAATCTCTTTGTCAAGGTCATTTTTTCAAGGTCCAGATCTTGGCTCATGTAGTCCTCAGCATCATGGGAGAAGAGATGGTGTGGAATCCATGTGTCCACTGGATCCTTGGTGTCTTTTGCTGAGAGTGTCTTCTCTGGTCTTGTCCCTGATTTATAACCCTGAGGCATGTGGCTACTGTTGTCTCCCCTTGAAGAATGACATTCTGGCTCCTATGAGTGCATTGCCCCAAGTTTGAGCCTTTAGTCTCAGAGTCCTTCACATACATTATAGCCTCTACATTCTGACCTCCAGCCTCCAACATCCAGTGACCCTTCAGCAGCTCAGCATCCCCTCAGTAGAGCACACACAAATGTTTGAATCCTCTGCACATCATGTACATGCAAAGGGGAGCCAAGGGTGCTGCCATGGGCCCATTGTTCTGGCCTCCTCCTGCTGCCATATCCACTCATTAACCCCACACTAGGTTAGTTGGGTCCTGACCCAAAGTCTGAGGTGTTCGTAGGTATTGTCAATCTTCCCCAGGCCATGTCCAGGGGAGCAGGCTGCTTGCCTGGTATTCTAGTGCTCCTTCATGCCTATGTGATATTTCTAAAAGCACCACCACTTTCATTCTCACCACCATTCTCCACACATTGAAGTGATAGGGTTTCCTTTAGTTCTCCTTGCCTTGTTTCATATCTCTCTCTATCCTAATCCCTGTCTTATGGCTCATCCTTAATGGAAGAAAGAGATACAAAGAGAGAAGTTGGCTTAAATGTAAGAGAACATAAATAATGGAATATTTCAAAAAATAACATTTCTCTTATGCAAACATTCATCCTAGTTATCTTAGAGAAAAAAAATTTGCAATAAAGTCGATATTGTCCAAATCTTGTTTGCAACCTAATCTAGCTACATAATTTGTGGAGCCCAGTATGAAATGAATGTGGAGCTCCTTTTTCAAAATATTATTAAGAATTTTAAGGGGCACCTGGGTGGCTCCATTGGTTAAGCGTCCAACTTCAGCTCAGGTCATGATCTCACAGCTTGTGAGTTTGAGCCCTGTGTTGGGCTCTGTGCTGACAGCTCAGAGCCTGGAGCCTGCTTTGGATTCTGTGTCACTGTCTCTCTCTCTCTGCCCCTACCCTGCTTGGGCTCTCTCTCTCTCTCTCTCTCTCTCTCAAAAATAAACAGTTTTTTTTTAAAAGAATTTTGAGACAGTGATATAGAGCTTCAACCAAATGTGGGAATCTTCTGAGTTTTACAGGACACAGTCAGGTTGTACATCCATGACACAAGCCCTGACTGCAATCATACTAGAAGATAACGTCTTTCTCCTTACCTACCAGATTTGTGGCAAAATCTGAAGATGGGAAGAAAAAATCAAAGGAATCAACTTGTCTTATTTTTGAAGATGTCTTTCAAAAATAGTCATTTGTACTCTAAGTTCTTCAACCCTCCTGCTATATCCATCCTCCAGTTAAAGGGGAGCTCCCTGAGCTAATCAAAATGCAAAACATAAATGTTTCCCCTCTTTTCCCTCCCTCTCTCCCTTTGATATTTGAAATAAAGTGTGTTAATCTCAATACACCTTTACTTTACCATCCAGTTAATTATAAGGCTGTCAGAGATTCGCCTTTATGGAAAAGGTTGTTCAACATGCCACATTCACTCTGGGCATAACAAGCCCTCAAATTATAGAGTAAATGGCAGCTTAATGAAAAGCAAAAACAATTTTTTAACAACAATTTATACTAGTTTCTCAAGATTCATCTATTCCTCCACTCATATCCAGGATATGGCAAAAATGGAGAGTAATGCCACAATTCATTTAGGTTGCATTGTCTTGAGAAACTACTTGCTTCCTTCAGAACAGATCTGAGTATATTTTATATTGTTGTAATTACTATTCTGCTAAGATTCTCTTTCAATAACAACGTATTATCAAAAGATAAATTCACTTTATAGTACAAGAGAAAATTAAGCTATTGAAAATACCCACCATTATTCTTTGCTTAATGACTCCAGTAGTGCATTACGGGGAGTTCCTAGCAATATAAGAGATATATGAATGATATAAATATGAACTATGCAGGAATACCTTGGGGTTCATTTAGCCATGTAAGAGCTTTTGGTAAAGCAATGGATGAATCTGTTGGCAGGTGCTTCACCCTAGTACAAACTTTGGTACAGTCCAGATTTCTAATTATCAATATTAAAGAGATTGGGTAAATTCACAGAGGGACAAACTGCTTACTTAGCATTAGGTTAGCAAATTGACGTCTATACTACTATATGGTGGTAACCATGTGTGAAAACATATCTAGATGTATTTACCATATAAATGGCTCTAAGGCAAAGCACCAAAACAGTGAGCAATAACAATAGTTAGTGTGAATTGAATTCTAAGGGTTTAATATGTACTCATTCATTTAATCTTTTCAAGAACTCTATGAGCTAGGTACTATTATTACACCTATATCATAGATGAGGAAACCGAGGTACAGAGAGGTTGAGTAACCTCACCACAATCACTCAGCCAGTATAGTCACAGAGATGGAACTCAAAAGGAGTCTACCTCAAAAGTCTGCACTCTAATCCATACACTATACTATTTCTCACAAGAAAGCAGAAGACAAATTTAAGAACTATACCATAATAACACAAAATTTAGAAATCTAAAATTCACCTGGCTTAATATCTTTATCTTACTCAGAACAAATGGCATGACCTTTGAATATTAGATGTACAAGCAGTCATAGCCAGGACTTAGCACTTGAATTTGAATACAATAGCATTGTTAATCTGTTCTAATCATAAACAAGTTTATAAAGCATTATAACATAGCTAGCTTTATAAACATGTTTCCTTCAAAATAACTTGAACAATTTTATGATAATTTAAACAAATTAACAAAAATGAACAATTGATTATAAATTTAATTAACTGCTTTCACATGCAATTGCCAACGATTTCTTTCCTACACAGTAAGTCACCAGCTTGCACGTTTTTAACCAGATGCTAAAATGTGCAAGCGAACTCTTAGCGTGCTCTCATTTTCCAAGTTAGGGGTGAATCAAATCACCCTGAGAATTGGGGTCAGCTGCCTTGCTAGGAATTTGAATCATGACAGAGAACTACTTGGTGTAAAGCAATTAAGTCTGACCAGTCATGATGGCCATTTAATGAGCCTCCTTGTGGCAGAAGGGAGTTCACTCTACCTGTCTCAAATAGGTTGTGATATGCCATAAAGCTAACGTAATAAATAATTTAAATGCTGAAATATTCCAGTAGAAAGGTTTTCTTGCTGACTGTGTAGTACCTGGCTGTACTGTCATAAATGGAGACAGTAGTTAGGAACCTGCCCACTGATTGGTTAACTAAGAGGGATGGGAAATACAGCACCTCTTTTTATGAGAGTTAAAACACTGGTTAAGAGTTGAGGATATTTGTGCTTGTACTTTACATCCATTTATCGGGCACAATGGACAGTCCCTGTCTCCTATGTCAGGCACCTAGAAGGCATGGCCCTGAGATTGAATTAATGGTGAGAAGAAGGATGTCCTATAATTACACAAGCAATCACATACTATGCCATTTAGCCAGCAAAGCTGAGTGGTTTCTGTAGATGGTAAATTAACCCAGTGGGGATTGGGTGAATATTTCTGTGCAAAAGATTTCTTTATTCATGAGAATAATTGGGTATTGAAAAGCCATCATGTATTGTATCTTGATTTGAAACTGTCAACTGATATGAGAAACCTTCTCCCTCCCTGCCCCCTCTCCTCGGCCCTGTGTGTCTTTGCTCAGCCAATTATGGAGTCGCCTAGCTGCAGTGATGCCCACAGCCCGGGACCAACTATGGCTCCCAAATCACAGAGGCTGGGTCATAAACCCTCAGCTTGAGGAACCTGTCCTGATCTGCATTGTCCATTTGTGTCATTAAGTGACCCCAGGAAAAAAGAATAATAATTATATATTTTTATAAAGAAGATAAAAGAACAGTCCACTTTTAAGGCAGAAATGTGAGCATTAGCTTCAAAGTAGCATCCTCTAGAAATTAAAAAGTGCTTACTTTTACACTTACTGCCTGCATTTGCAAGCATTTTCTTTCCACATCCACATTCCAAATATATCATTTAGAGAGAAAACACCAGACAAATGCACTGGAAGTTCACAAGTTATGAGGTAATTGCATTAGCACATAGAGAAAAGGGAAAGTATGCACAAAATCCTGATTGGCATTTCTCTGTTTAAAAGGCATTATTTTCCAATACCTGAGCATGCCCAGAGGAGCTGTCTCTGAGCAGCTGTGAAACAGAACCTTTTTACTTCAGGGTTAGTGCAGGGAGCTCATTAGCACCGGCTCTACCCTCAGCTAAACAGCCTTGTTTGCATATTGAAGCAATAGAATGTGAAGGTGTTAAAAAGGAAGAATTGCTGCCGCTACTCCTGACTGACATGTCTATCTGGGCTCTTGTGTTTACAAGAGAATAACGAAGCTGCCCCAAAGCCCCTACTGGGCCTGATTATTATGCAGAGGCTTCTTAGATTATGTATAATTGATATCCTTTTTCCCTCCAGCTAACCAATGGCAGCTCTCAAGAGTAATGCTAATTCTCCTGCATCTTACCATCCAAGCAAACACTGGAAATTGCTATCTTTCTCTCTGCTTAATAATTTTTAAAGACCAAAAAAGTGACATTTACGTTTTTTAGAAACACAATGACTGTACAGTTGGTGTGGGTTTACTGCTTAATAACAATCATTGAATCAAACAGTTGAGAGACAGTATTCAGGACATGCTTAGCCTCTGTGTGTTTGTGTGTGTGTATGTGTGTGTGTGTGTGTGTGTGTGTGAATGTGTACTATGTTCTTAATAGAAATACACTGAACAACAGTCACTCTTTCTTTAAGGCAAAGTATTGCATCTCATAATCTCCCTTCTTTTGGGGTGGGGGAGGGGAGCAGGTCCTTCAAGACAGTGAGCCCTGTGCATTTGAATCCCAGTTTACATTTGAAACACTTCAAAAAGAGCCACTATTACTTGCAATTTCTAAACATACCCATGTCTTACCATCAGCTTCCATTGGGATGGTTCTTTGGTGCTTTAAGTCTTGGAAGTTAATTTTTGAAGGGGAAAGTCATAGATATGCAACATAATTAGGTGAAAGGGACACAGTACAGCTGGATTGTGTCTCTGATCTCAGTTTGTAGACTGCTTGGAAGAGAGAAATGAAGGAAAGGTCGATTGGTGGTATGAGTTCCCTGTACTCCAGTCTCCTGGACACCACTCAGTCTCCAATGTCGTCAAACCTCCCAACCTCTTGTAAACATAGATATCAGTGTGCTACTTGGAGTTTGGAGCATATCAGCTTAAACATGTCTACCAAAAGACAGCAATGACAACCAGTTCAGCTAAAGGACAGCTCCCAGCATGGATATAGTACCTAGAGAGGTATCCAGACAGCAGAACACCCTCAGCCCTGATACAAATCCAGACATGGCTCTAGAAGCAATCTTCCAAAGAAACAAGAAAGTTTGGATCCAAACTGGTGAGACATATTTATTTTATAAATTTTGTTGAGCAACTATTTAGTGCCAAAAATAGTCTAGAAGCTAAATGTGAGCAATGTTGGGTTTGTACCTCACTGAGCTCACTGTCTGGTGAGGGAAAGAAACAATTGAGCAGGCATTTGGAATAAATTGTGATGTGAACCACAGTAAAGGAGGCACAGGATGTTCTGAGAGCACTGGGGAAATAAATCCTGGACTTTGGTCAACTTGTGTAATCAAATTTTCTCCAAGCCAGGAGAACCAGGAGACCTCTCCTGTGCCCAGAATGACTCAATCTGAAGACCCAACCTGTAGGAAATGATGTAAGACCTCAGGAAGAATGAGGCTATTCTAAACTCAGAGTGGGCTCTCAGTCTGACAGCCTGTCCATGCCATGGAAGAAATTATGGCAAAGCATGATTCTTTTTAGTGATAAACTATATACCCTCAAAAAGCTTCCCTTAATTACTCTTTGTAGACTTTCCTTAAATTTTACTTAATTGGTTTTAACTTATATTTATTTCAGTTGCTACTTTTGGGGAAACTGCATTCCCCAGAATTGCATTATTGTATGAAGAGGAGCTACCCACATGGAAAGAATGGAAGTTGGGTGCACAGTGAAGAGTGATTCCATTTTTTTCACCACTGATTGCTTGCTTCAAGTCTATTCTCAAAGAAGAATGAATGTAAGGCATAAGGTCATAGATGGCTCAATTCAGCTGGATGATGTGATGAAGAAAGAGCTAAAGTATGAGAAAAAAATAAAACAGAAAAGATAATTGTATTTTCATTCAAAATAATTTATCCCACAATCTTGGCAATGAGTCATAGTGTAACCCCAAATTCCTGATGCTTAACCAACCTCTGAAATTTAAGAGGGGGTTTGGTCATTAATCTTAATCATCACACTCACCAGTATTCGTGCACCTTGAGGAAATTCTAGCACTTTGTGTTTGAGTTGGAATGTTAAGAAAACAGCCATTCCCTAGTGCTGTGACAGCTCCATTTCTAATGCAGAGACTTACAGTAACTGGTCTAGACTGGCCTTAGGGTAGGGCCAGGGTGGGAGTGGGGCTCTTTGAAACTGCAAGAAGCAGCAGGTCAGACCTTGCCTCAGTTTCCCTAGTCAAACCACATTCCTTTTCCAGGACTCCCTTTAGGGAGGAAAGAAAAAAGGAGAAGCCTCAAGCCCACAAGCCACTTAGTTACCAGTTTTTACCCAACTCTCCAACATCCACAGTTTCCTCTCCTATAATTCATCAGCCAAAGTTACCAAAGACATAAAATTTCAGCAAAGCCAGAAAGATACAGCCTTTGAGAAAACAACTCAGGTACACATATGTCCATATTTGTCACTCTCTCCTTTAGACTGTGGGTCAGCACCTATAACGCCATATTCCATGAACACAGAAATCTGCATTTCTTCCCTATGTTTCAATATTCTTCTCTTTGAATGAACTTCTTTAAGGCTAAGGTTAATTGTGTAGTTTTTATTTTTAGGTTAGTTTATTTATTTATTTTTTTTGCCTAGATTTTCTTCCAGATCTATTCCCTCCAATTATCTTCAAAAAGCAAGGCAATAAGAAGGAAAAAAAAAGACAGATTGTCTCTACTAAATTACAAAAAGAATTAAACAATCATCTGTATGCAAGGTTCTGTCTGGTATCATCTTATGTTGCACCAAGAATATCAAAGCCCTTCTCTTTCCATTAGTATGACTAACAGAATGTGACGGTCTGGTTCAGACTAATCCATGTTAGCAGTACTTACAATCACTTTGGAATTTCTCCACAGCATCTCTTCTACAGTAGGATAGACTCCAAAAAGGGAAAGGGAGAAAAAGTTTGCTTCAATTTTAATCAAACAGAAACAATAAAGATCACTAGCTATTATAATCATTGTGCAAATTGTGTAACATGAAGAGTTTCATTCAGAAGCAAAGAAATGAATATGAGAACCTTGCTCTGCCCTATATAGCAAAGACAAGGAAAACTGGTGTGGAGTTTAAAACAGTTGTGTGCATAAGAGGACAGTCCTGTATAGGGAGCCTCTATAAAGTGACAGAGCTACCTTGGGGTGCCTGGGTGGTTCAGTCAGTTAAGTATCCAACTCTTGATTTCAACTCAGGTCATGATCTCATAATTCACTGGTACAAGCCCCACATCAGGCTTTGTGCTTACAGCACGCAGAGCCTGTTTAGAATTCTCTCTCTCCTCTCTCTCTGTCCTCCCTGCTCACAGGTTTGCTTCCTTTCTCTCTTTCTAAATAAATAAACTTAAAAAACTTTTTCTTAAGTAACAAAGCTAACAGAATTTAAAAAAAGATGAAGTTCCCTCCAGGAATGCCCAGACTTCTGGGTGAAAGAATTTTGCAGAGACAAAATAAAACAGAGGAAATTATATGTAGAGGGGAGTTGAGAGGTTGTAGGCAGTCAGGGGAAGAGGAGATTGACATTGAAGATATTCAAGATGGTTCCACAGGGAAGGTAGGAAATGATGTTTTGAAATATGACTGGGAGGAAAAGGCAGCCCAAGAAGAGAGAGCATTCTATGAAAAGTAAGAAGATATTAAAAGGGTGAGGTCTAAAGGAAATAGAGGGCCTAGAACCTGGTAGGAGGAGGAACAGGCCATCACATTGGAAGCCAGCCATAACATAAATGCCTTTGTGAAAATTAGTTAATAGACCAACAGTAGAAGTTTATTGAAAATTTGTCCTCGCAAGAGCATCCTAAAATTCAGAGTGCCAGCCAATGAACACAAAGTTCATTGTAACCTGAACTCTTTAAAATATAGTCAAGATTGGGGTGCTTGGGTGGCTCAGTCGGTTAAACTTCTGACCCCGGCTCAGGTCATGATCTCCTAGTTCGTGACTTAAAGCCCCGTGTTGGGCTCTGTGCTGACAGATCAGAGCCTTGAGCCTGCTTCAGATTTTGTGTCTCCCTTTCTCTCTGCCCCTCCCCGGCTCACACTCTGACTCTCTCTCTCTCTCTCTCTCTCTGTCAAAAATAAACATTAATTTTTTTTTTAAATATAGTCAAGATCTACAAAGACTTTTGAGCAGTTACGTGGTTTTCCCAAAGCTGCTTGCCTAAAGCTCTAGCATGTCCTTCATAAGGCAGTGCCTCAAACTCTTACACAGAGTCATTTACGCTTATATTGAAGAGAATTCTAATAAATTAGACTGTCTTCATGGATTTGAACTAGTAAATTGAAGGGATGGTATAAGCTATTAAATTGACTTTGACATTATAATAAATAATATTTAAATGAAGAAAGAAAAAACTTAAAAAACCCAGTGATCTGACATAATGAGTCTTAATTTTCCTGATTGATGAAGATTTAATTTTAAAATTTTAGAGCAGTAGAGTGCTAAGTTCCAGCGACAAAATCTGAATACATATTTAAAAGTAATATCTTACTTTCATGTTAGTACTGATGATAAAGTTGTACATGTTATTAAAATATGTTTCTAAGCATTCCAAAGACTGTACTGTTATAATCTGAGAATTTAATTTCTAAGAAACTGCATGTTATCAAATGATAATATAAATATAATTGTTTAAATCAGTATTCCTCATGAGGGGGTGATTTTGTCTACCAGAAGCCATTTGGAAATGCCTAGAAATATTTTTGATTGTTACAACTGGTGAAAGGAGTGTGCTACAAGTGGACAGGAACCAGGAATGATGCTAAGTATCCTATTTGCACAAGACAGCCCCTCATAATTATTCAGCCAAAAATATCAACAGTACCAATGTTGAGAAATGCTGATTTAAATGAAGGAAATGTGTTAGGGTACTAACAGTTTCATATCTATGACATCAAATTTATTTTTTCCTAGAGAACTTTCAATAATAAAGAAGATTAATAATTATATATAGTTGTGTGTATATTTTAATTAGTAACTAAAATACTAATTTTTTAATCAAAAATGAAAAAAATAAGTCTAAATATAACTAAGTAAGCATGCAAATAAACACATGTGAAACAGCATATGACCAATCCAAAATCAGTGAGTTCATCAAAATAAGTCAAAGAGTGGGGCGCCTGGGTGGCTCAGTTGTTTAAGCACCTGACTCTTGATTTTGGCTCAGGTCACGATCTCACAGTTTATGAGTTCAAGCCCCTGTTGGGCTCCCTGCTGGCAGTGTGGAGCCTGCCTAAGATTCTCTCTCTCTCTCTCTCTGCCCCTCCCCTGCTCATGCTCTCTTTCTCTCTCTCTCTCTCTCTCTCTCTCTCTCAAAATAAATAAATAAATAAAGTTTTAAAAAAATAAGTCAAAGTGTAGTACACAATCACCATAATAAACAAAATCAGTGCCAGTTGAGAAATCAGCCATATGTAAGGATACAATATGTAATAGCTGCTTTGCCCATGTGAAAGAGGCTGGTTCCCAACCAATGAAAGTCTTCCCATAATCAATAATTGTCTCTAAATTGTTAAATCATGTCACTAATTAACCAAATTCCATTTGGATATGAAAATTTTGAAAAGTAGAAGAGCTCCCTTTACCATAGACTGTCCTCACAAAGGAAGGTCTCAAGTTAATCTACTGCTTAGTAAAAAACAGAAGTTGTTTGCGTCTATGAATTTAGGTTATTTCAACTCATCTCCAAAGTCATAAAATGCCAGCTTTAAAAAACCCTGAGAGAGACACCTGGGTGGCTCAGTTGGTTAAGCAACTGATTCTTGATTTTGGCTCAGGTCATGATCTCACAGTCCTGAGATCCAGCCCCACTTGGGCTCCATACTGGATATGGAGTCTGCTTAAGATTCTCTCCCTTCTTCTCCTTCTGCCCCTTCCATGCTCATGTGTGCACATGCACACAAGCACACAAGCACACTTGAGCACATGCTTTCTCTCTAAAACAAACACATATGTATGTGTGTGTGTGTGTGTGTGTGTGTGTGTGTATATATATATATATATATATATACCATGAATATACTTATTCAAGGGAATAAGTATCAATCCATCAATCCACAATAATCATCATCGACCAAATGCCCTGTTTAACTTATTCCTTCACTGATAAAAAGTCTAAGGATACAAGAATACAAACATATCAAATGTATATTATGTCATTCATTTTATTTAATGTAGACCCAAAAATTAAAGTGGAAGCAGGCATGAGAATAGGCTGGATGGTTCTCCTAAGATGTTTCTAGCATTGCATTGGATGAAAAATGACTCTAGGATAAAGTAAAGGGTGTTTTATGAGATCACTCAGTTATATTGTATCCCTAATGCAGGAGCAAAGGCCCCAAAAGAAATCTGTGATATTTCAGCTTGCTGTCAGGGCAGGGGTGAAGTTATGACAGCCTCATGGCCAAGCCTCCAGTTTGCTTCCTAAATGAGACTACAGCCACCCTGTCTGGTGGACCGTAGCCACTTGTCATCATATCCTAGCACTACTGGACATGAGGGAAGTAAGGGGCTAAAAAGCACTGGAGAATGTCATTTCACATATATACCAATAACCATGAGTTTTATGGATTCTGTTCATTTTTATGGACACACTACCTTACTATTCTTGATGTCAGAAAGCTTTCATACCACAAATCACTAGAAGTTCAACTTCTGTGAAGAGTGAAGCCATATTCCTCTGATGGAGGAATATTGAGATCTATCTTCACTTTCTTTCCTAAAGTGATATAAAATATAATATTAAATAGCATCCCAATTGATAATTAGAGTTAGCTCCTCTCCTGTGGTCAAAATCCTCAATAACATAACAATATATGAGTGGATAAATTCCTTGGGCTTTTCCAAATCTTTATGATTGGTCAATAATTCTAGAGAACATTGGGTTTTTATAATGTATTTCTGTAATACATCCTCTTCTGAGATAAATCAATGATTAGTGATAAGAAAATAGATATGAGTTTATTCTTTTTCAAATTAATAAATGTTTCTCCCTCTTGTTAACTTCAACTAACTCCTAGTAAAGCAATCTTATAATATTTTTCTGAATATGTATGCTACTACCAATTATTTCTCTCTTGTCAGTATGTGAAATGTTTTCTCACACTTATGGACAAAAGGATTTAATGCTTCTGTTAAGAATTGTCATTTGTAGTAATCAAAATAGTATGGTACTGGGACAAAAATAGACACATAGATCAGTAGAACAAGACAGAAATCCCAGAAAGAAACCCACGATTATATGGTCAATTAATCTTCAACAAAAGTGGCAAGAACATGCAATGGGAAAAAGATAGTCTCTTCACTGACGAATGGATAAAGAAGATGTGATTTATATATACAATGGAATACTACTTAGCAATGAGAAAGAATAAAATCTGGCCATTCTCAGCAATGTGGATGGAACTGGAGGGTATTATGCTAAGTGAAATAAGTCAGAGAAAGACAGATACCATATGTTTTCACTCGTATGTGGATCTTAAGAAACTTAACAGAAGACCATGGGGGAGGGGAAGGGGGGGAAAAAGTTACACAGAGAGAGAGAGGCAAACCATAAGAGACTCTTAAATACTGAGAACAAACTGAGGGTTGATGGTGAGGATGGGGGAGAGGGGAAAGTGGGTGATGGGCATTGAAGAGGACACTCGTTGGGATGAGTACTGGGTGTTGTATGGAAACCAATTTAACAATAAATTATATTCAAAACAAAAAAAGACAGTGTATTCAACAAATGGTATTGGGAAAACTAGACAGCTACTTGGAAATCAATGAAAGTTGACCACTTTCTTATACCATACACAAAAATAAACTCAAAATGGATTAAAGACCTAAATGTGAGACCTGAAACCATAAAAGTCCTATTAGAGAGCACAGGCAATAATGTCTCTGACATTGGCCATAGCAAAATTTTTCTAGATATGTCTCCTGAGGCCAGAGAAATAAAAGCAAAAATAAGCTACTAACACTACATCAAAATAAAAAGTCATAAAGGGTTAGTATCTAAAATATATAAAGAACTGATAAAACTCAACACCCAAAACTAAAATATTCCAATTCAAAACTGGGCAAAAGACACAAACAGACATTTCTCCAAGAAGACATCAAAAGGGCCAACAGACACATAAAAAGGTGCTCATCATCACTTATCATCAAGGAAATGGAAATCAAAGATACAATGAGACATCACCTGACACTTGTCAGAATGGCTAAAATCAACAACACAAGAAACAACAGGTGTTGGAATGGATGTGGAAAAAAAGGAACACTTCTGCAGTGTTGGTAGGAATGTAACTGTGGAAAATAGTCTGAAGGTTCCACAAAAATGTTTAACTAGTACTACCCTAAAACCAGTAACTATACTACTGGGCAGTTATCCAAAGAATACAAAAATACTAGTTCAGAAGGATACATCCACCCCTCAGTTTATTGCAGAATCATTTACAATAGCCGAATTATGGAAACAGTCCAAGTGTCCATTGATAGATGAATAGATAAACAAGATGGCATATATATATATATATATATATATATGCCATTCCATAAACACACACACATGCCATTTCATATATATATATATATATATATATATATATATATATATTCATATATTCATATATATATATATATTCCATATATAGATGGAATATTATTCAGCCATAAAAAGAGGGGAATCTTGCCATTTGCAATAGTGTGGATGGAGCTAGAGAGTATTATGCTAAGCAAAATAAGCCAGTCAGAGAAAAAAAATATATATATCACACGATTTCACTCATATATGGAATTTAAGAGACAAAACAAAAGGGAAAAAAGAGAGAGAGAAACAAACCAAGAAACAGACTCTTAACTATAGAAAACAAACTAATGGTCACGGGAAAGGGGGTAAAATAGGTGAAGGAAATTAAGAGTACATTTATCATGATGAGCACCGAACAATGTATAGAATTGTTGAATCACTGTATTGTATGCCTGAAACTAATATAACAGTGTTTGTTAACTACTCTGGAATCAAAATTAAAACTTATTAAGAAAAAAAAGAATTGCCATTAATTTGGATTTCCCTCAATCCAATTCAAAACCAAAAGTTGTTAAATTGCAGCCATAATGATGGCTTCGGAAAATAAATAGGAGGCAAAGCCAAGTGCTCAATGTGTCACTGAGACCTGCTTTCTTTTTCTTGCTGTTGCTGTTGTTCTTATTTCTGATATCTTAATTTAGCAACTTAGGGTGAGTTCTCCTAATATAAAGTCAGAGGTATACAGTGCTGGTGGGTTTCTTGGAGGTTATTCTTTTCAAAACTTTTATTATTTTTTCTTATCACAGAAGGAAGCTGGCGTTTGGAGAGGTTAAGTGATTCGCAGAAGGGGCTATTGCTAACTCGCAGCAAGATTGAAACTGCCTGGCTCTGGTCCCAGACCAGCCCTAGCACTGTGCCCTGCCTTCCAACCCCTGGGTTATTTTCTTACCAGCCCAGCATTCTCTTAAAGGAAGAACACACCCTCCTCCCAATCCCTAAGTACCCAAGGATGGCAAGGGACTAGGGAGGGGGAGTACAAAATAGGGCTTTCCTCCTTGGTTGCTACAGCTGCTGCCTGGGAAAGGCAGGAAAGTATCTGCCCAACACTGCAAGACGGCAGGGAAGAACACCAGCTTTTCTGCAGAGCTGGATTGTGACAGATCCATGCTCACCTCTCAGGGAACACCGTCTGATCCATCTGTAATGAGTGACAGCTGTGACAGGTGTAAATACCCCTGTGTTGTAAATTTCATGAAAGCAATACACCTGGGCCATCTGGCTCAACACTGCAGCCTGCTGTGCACTCGTCCTAGACACCCCAACTGCTGGGGAAAGCACAATGCATAGCCCATGCCTGACAGCGAAGGAATAAAGGGGGAAGTAGGCAAAGCCTCCAGACTGGCAAAATAACACAGTTCTGTGTTTGGATCACTGACTACCCCAGTTACGTGCATTTTTAAATTTATATCCATTCATTTAAACTTCAAGTTGGCTCTATAACTTAGATAATATCCTCATATTACTGATAAAGACACAGACTCAGAGAGGTTAAATAGCTTTCACAGTGTCCTGAGCTAATCAGCAGCTGAGCCATGATTTAAACCCAGGTCTGTTGACTCCAGTACTCAAGATTTTTATTACTATACTAAAACATTTTTATCCTTTGTTTCCTCCCTATGTTCCTCTGCTCCATTGCTCCAAGAGGTGATAATAAGGGTTTATTAATGTAAGAAAAATCAGTGATCTGTAAACTCTCACCCTAGAAAGTCTAAGCAGAACATTTTCTTAGCCTTTTAGAGGCTGCTATGGGGCCAGACATAATAGTTAAACAGCTGGAAGAATCACTTTAATGACTCACTACAGCTGTACTTTCTTCCCTCTTTCTCTCTCTCTCTCTCTCTCTTTTTTTTTTTTTTTTTTTTTTTGGCATTGGCTGTTTGGATTAAAACATGGAAAATGTAATGAAATCTTTTCAAGAGAGGAGTGAAAAACTTACAACAGAAGCTGAATTCTGAAATACATTGAGATATGATGACAGACAAAAGCCATCATAGGGGTTAAGTACAGCAGGGTGTTAACACTACATCTGTTCAAGAGCAGGGTCCTGAAAACCATATGGCACTTCATGCCAGACATCACCAAGCCCTTACAGATCCTGCCAATGTGTTTACCCATCAGTCACCAGTTCATCATCATGACTGTGGATTCATGGAACTGAAGATTCAGAGATAAGGCTATGATTATAAATTATTCCCACACATGATTCAAGGTTTGTATGGCATTAGGAAGCTGTTTAAATCAACAATACATAAGAAATTAAGAATAAAAGAGAAATCTGAAAATCACTTTTTTAAAGAATTCTCAGGAAAGGATCAAATTTGAAAGGCCATTACAATTCCAGGTACATTTTAACACATCTGACAGTGACAACCTCCATTTCTACATAACACACATCCAGGCACTAGGTGATCATTGAAAACATGGTCATGCTAGATGGGGCAGGCTCTGATGTTCTACAGATTTTAGAAGATGTCTTATTATTTGGGTAATTAGTGTTCCAAAATACCACTACTATGTCTATCAAGCTGTGTATAAATTATCTATTATGCATAACAAACCATCCCACAACTTAGCAGTGCAAAATAACCAACCATTTATCTGGTCACATCTCTGGGGGTTGAGAGTGAGAGTGGAGTATAGCTGGGATGGCTGAGGTAGTGATCTGCTCATGTATTATTGGCTGGGCTCCTTCATGAATTTGCAGTCAGTTGGCAGATCAGCAGGGGATTCCTCATCCTAGGTGACCTCACTCACATACCTGGCAACTACCTGGGGCTGTCTGCTAGGGCACTTTGGTACACGTTCATATGGCTTCTCATCTTCTAGTTGGCTAGGCAGGGCTCTTTTTTTTTTCATTATGGTAGAAGCATTCCAAGGGGCAAGAGGAGAAACTACAAGGACTCTTGAGGCCTTGCTCAGAAGTCATGAAATAAAACATCCACAGTGTTCTATTCAGCGAAGCAAGTCACAAAGTCAGTCCAGATTCAAGTGGTGGGGAAACGGACTCCAAGTCTTAGTGGAAAGAACTTTAAATAATCTATGAATATTTTTAATCCACCACAACATGTTTACAATATCCTCTGCCATGAACTTCCACATCCTTTAATTATGATAGTAAATCCCTTTTCTGATGGACATTGGTTACTCTATTGGGTCTAGAGTCCTATCCTGAGCTGTAGCCTGTTGGGTTCTGGTTGCCCCCTGTTCCTCAGAGCATATCTGTACTCTTAGACCATAGCTACAATGTTGTTCCAATATAAGCATGCTCTTCTCATGGCAAGAAGCTCTTGTGGCTCCTATCCTTATAAGATCAGACACCAGGATGTTAAATTTTGGCCCAAATCATTCACCCAATAAACGTTCACTAGGTTTCTGTTATGTGTCACTAGATACTAGATACTTGAGGATTTTCTGCTCTTTTTTAAAGATAGATATGCATATGTGTAGCTAAATTGCATTGCAATATAGTAATTATGCTACAGAAATATGACTGACACACTTACGGGCACCAAGGGCTGGGGGAACTTGACCAAAGAGGGGATATCTAAATTGGACTCTAAAGGATGAATAAGAGATTTCTAGTTGATGATGATAGAGAAAGAAATTTCGGGTAAAAGAAGCTACAAAGTTATGGTGAGATGTTTTGTCATATTTAGAAAAGCCTAGTAAGTCCTGCCTCATGTGGACATGAAGGTAAGCACAGGGGATGAGGCAGAAGAGGGAGGTTAAGTCATATGGAGAAGCAGCTAAACTGAGAAGTTTGTTTCTTATCCTGCAGGCTAGAATACAGCTGCTAGGTATTCCCAGAGTTGTTGACCCTCCCAATAACTAGGATCTCTGCCCATCCTAGTGAATCAGAAGAGCCTTGGAGCCTGGGAGTCTGAGTTGTTAAAAAATTGCCCCAGCAGACTGAAGCAGCAGACTGAAAAGATATTTCTGTGGAAGAATCACCCAAATTTTATGGGGGTGGGGTGAGGGGGAGGTAAATCAAAAGGAGAAATAAATAACTTTACTATCTCCAGCTCTGAAGTATAAGTAGATAGAAATGCCATTAGCTGAGTTCCAATATTTGGAGAACCAACTTTAGGGAGAACGATAAAGCATTTGATCTTAGACATGTGGAATTTGAGATATTAATAAGACATCAAGGTGGATCTGTCCATATGATAGTTAGTAAGTGTATTTGAATCTTAAAAAGTAGTAAATGACCCTAAATTGAAAGATATCAACAAAAGTGGCAGCAACTAAAGCCAGGGCAATAAATGGGTTGACCAGGGACCATGCAGAATAATAGTTCTCAGACTTTAAAGGAAGCAAGTATCATCCAATAAGAGGCATAGTCCTTGGGCCATTCCCTAGAAATTCTGATCCAAGAGGTCTGGGATGTGGCTAAGGGATAAGTTATTTGTAACCACAAGTACAGGCAATTACTGGGACCATATTTTGAGAAACACTGTTGCAGAAAGAGCATAAAGATAAGTCTGACACAATTCCTGAGAGCACTAACAAATAAAAGAGGCAAAGAGGGAGACGCCAACAATGGAAGCTGTTGTGGATTGAATTGTAAACCCCTGAAATTCATATGTTGAAGTCTGAGCTTCCCTAGTACCTCAGAATGTGACTGTGTTTAAAGATAGGGCCTTTAAAGAGGTAAGTAAGGTAAAATGAGGTCATATGCATGGGCCCTAATCTAATATGACTGGTGTCCTTATAAGAGGAGATGACACACAGACATGCACAAGAGGGAAGACCATGTGAAGACACAGGGAGAAGATGGGCATCTATAAGCCAATGAGAGATTCTCATTGAGAGAGAAGAAGCAAACTCTGATGACACCTTGATCCTTCAACTTTTAGCCTCCAGATCTATAAGAAAATTAATTTCTGTTGTGTAAGGCACCCAGTCTGTGCTACTTTGTTTTTGTAGCCCTAACTAACTAATACAGAAGCTACAACTGAATGTCAGAAAGGCCAAAACTGAAAATAAGAGAACGTATACCCAAAAAACTAGGGAAAGGGGCAAGCAACAGTATCTGATTCACAGTGAGATAAGTAAGATGAGGCCTAAAAAGAGGGCAATTGCTAAGGGACCCAACAAGACAAGCAGCAAGAGTAATGAGGCATAAAGCAGATTGTCCTAGGTCAAAGACTGACTTTGGCAGTTGTGAAGTAGGATTTGGGCTGATACCTTGAAAGGTAGGCATATTTGAGGGGAAGTATTTTTAGGATAAAGGAGATTTTAATATGTTTGAGACTAAGAAAAGAACCAGCAAAGAAGGCTATGTTGACAGATTTAAAAAAAAAATTAAGGCAAGGGACAATGAAAAAAATAGAAAGAAGTAAAAGTACATGTTTAGATGGAGGGGGAGGAGAAAGAGGAAGAAGTGAAAGAGATGGAGAGGGAGAAGAAAGAAGGATGAGGAGGGGAGGGATCAGAGGAGAAAGGTACACCTTTTTCTACAACAGAAGAGAAGGAGAGGGGCTGGACTCCCGCTGCTTCTCTCCTGGAGAGAGGAGGACTGGGTGGCTCAGTCAGTTAAGTGTCCAACTTTGGCTCAGGTCATTATCTCTCAGTCTGTGGGTTCAAGCCCCATGTCGGGCTCTGTCCTGACAGCTCAGAGCCTGAAGCCTGCTTCAGATTGTTTGTCTCCCCTTTTCTCTGACCTTCCCCCACTCATGCTCTGTCTCTCTCTCAGAAATAAATAAACATTAAAAAAATTTTAAGAAAAGGAGAAAAAGATGTATTATAAACAAATTTGAGATGGAATATTGGACAGAGAGGAAGTTGATGCTCTATTTCTGAAAATAGACATTTATATTCCTAGCAAAGTAAAAGGTGTGGTTATCAGCTAAGATGGAGGGTTGTGGTGAGAATTTTATTTAGATTAAGTGAACACATGGAATATGTTGAATGGGAACCCATACAGATGAGATGTGATGAGACCAGGGTGATCTAATTTCATCCAGTTTACAGAATAAACAGGGGGTACTCAGAGACAACACTTCTGTCATTCTTTCTTCAGTTGAATGAATGCATCTGAAAATACATCATTTCAGACTTCATATTTAGCTGCTTGGTCAACACAATATTATCCTTAAAATTTAAGGGTATGAGATGAGAAAAAGAAAAGTCAGACAAACTGTGATCCATGCAGTCAGCCATTTTGTAGAATTAAGAATTGGCTTTATAAATTCTGTTTACAACTCTTTATTAAGTTGCTTATGTATGTCAATATGGTCACTGGAAAAGACAGGAGTTACAAAAAAATGAATAAGATCTAGTCTTTGATCTTGCACAAGTAATAATCTAATAGGAAATATAAAAATTGCATTCAGCATAAGTGCAGAAATCTATAGATAAACATAAGGTAGAGAGGGAGTGACAAAGAGAGATAACAATGACTAACTCTGTCAAATGAAGTCAAAGGAACTCCTCGATGGGAGTTCACCAGGAGAAAAGGCCAAGAAGAGGTGGGGGGGTGGGGAGTATGGGAGACTGGGAGATAATGACCCCAGGCAGTGGGGACACACAAACCAAGGCATGGCGACAGTGAACAGCCTGAGTTGTACAAAGAACAGCATATAACATGAAAGTGGTGTAATTTTGGACACAAGGAGTTAAATGGTAAAAATAAAATTGAAAGTCAGACAAAAAGGTATGGCATAAAACTGAGGGCCCTATTTACTTGGCGAAGGGGCTGCAGACTTGAACAGTAGGCAGGAGAAGCCACAGGTACATGGAGGATTGCTTGGGACAATGGATTAGAAAGAGAAAAGGTTCAACAGCAGTAAAAGCTTAGAGAACACCAATATTCAAAGAGAGCAAGAAAGAAGCCTTTGGAAAAGCCTGAAAAGAAGCAATCTGCACAGGGGATGGAGAACTAGCTGAAAGTGCCATCAGAGAAGGAAATAGAGAAAAGAATTTAAGGGGAGCATGTTGGTCCACAGTGTCAATGTCACAGAAAGGTCAACGAAAGACCAAAATTCTATTTGATCTGGCAAACAGGAGGCAATAGATATTAGCAAGGGCAATTTCAATGGTGTGGTGACAACTAAGGGGTTAGTATCTAACCCCTTTGACCTTTTAAATTTTCTCCAATGTCCTCATACCACAGTCAACATAAGGTGTCAACAGGTAAGTCATGATTTCTCATAGTCTAGATAGTTCTTCCCACAGACACAGCTATCTGAATTTGAGAATGTAGGACACAATACTACCAAAATTATCTTAAAAAGAATATTAAATATTTAATTAAGAAACAATTTAGACAAAAATCAAACATGTAAGTACAGTTAGATAAATTTCTTTTTTTTAATCATGGTAAAGACTGTTAACATGAGACGTACCCTCTTAACAAACATTTAAGTGTACAATTCAGTATTGTTAACTGTAGGCTCTATGTTGTACAGCAGATCTCTAGAACTTAGTCATTTTGCATAACTGAAAACATGTGGATTTCTTACTAATCTAAAAGATGTTGACATTTCCATTTTGGTGGCCATTTACCCTGGTGTTCCCTGGCCTTGAGTCAACTAAAGCCTGCTAAATTTATCTCCTCCAACAGGAGCACATCCAATGGTAGATGTGCCTTTTTTTTTTCCTTTTAGAGAGCTTCCACTTGCCCTTGATCATGTATGTCCAATAAGAGAGACCTAATTACTTCCAACTGAGTAAGAGGAAGCCTGTTAGGTTTCTTCAAACTCTCTTTGACTCTAGTGCAGTTTATTTTTGCCTTGTAGTAAAGAAACAAAAAACAGAAATGATATAATAGCAGAAATTGAGTTTTACAACATTTGTTTTATTCTCCAATCAGTCACTCCATACCCTCTAGTACCTAAGGCTTTCCCAATTCTTCCTAATATCAAGGACCCAGAAATCTTAACATTAACTACCCTGATTACAAGGAGTTTTAGAGATTAACGAGTGCTGTTTTCTATTGGCACCACATATGGTCTAACGTTTTTAAACAAAATATACAGTGTTTTTAACATAAAAGAATCTTGCTTTATCTCAATAACAACAATTTTATACTCTATTTGTTTTAAGGATGTCAGCAAATAAATTAGCATGACACCATATGAGGTATACCCATGGACTAGACTTTAAACAAAATTGAGTTTCTCTTCCATTGCCCTATCAACCAAGATTTAAGTGACTTTCTTCCACTCCTGATACCTACTCACCCTGAGATAAGAGTTCTAACCTCATAACTTATAAAAGCAGCTGTTTTAACAGACACTGCTAAAAATTTTACAAAAGACTTCAAGATCTTCAAGATCTAAATACCGAATTCCTAATGATGAAATTTTAGACCCTGTGGCAACCGAGCTCAATTTGGAAGAAAGAGGTGTTGTCTGTTGCCTTTTAATCAACCTACACATGTATACTGATACATGGGGTTGAACAGGGTTGGATTGGTCTGTCCCATGGTCTGAAAGTGCCTACAGTGGTTGAAATTGGGACCACCCAAGCACACCTAGGATATGTTGATGTCTTTCCCTCTCAGGGTGGCCATACTTCCTTCCATGCATAAAGCATCCAACCCCTCAGAACATTTGTAGCTAGCCAATCTATTTCTTGGCAATCAGAAAGCAAGCTGTTGAGTCTGCCAGCCTTACCCACCTGTCATGTGTCTTGATCTCCAAACAGCTGGTGAAAACCAATATCACACTGAGCGCTAACCCCTGCTGTGGAGGTGGACGTGGCTGGGGAATAAAACACACACATGTTCATTAAAGCTCCTTCTGACTTTGCAAACACATTGTGACAAGTCACACACCATTCTGAACAGAACCACAAAGGCTTTGGTTTTGATTACATGAGATGTCTCTGGTAAAAAGAAGCTATTTTTCAGTGACATGTGATGTCTGACTCCAGATTTTGGGTGGAGCCCCAAGGACTCTGACTGTAGAGTCTGTCTGTTCCATTTCCATATACTCTGAGCTGAATTCTGTCCTGGATTAGGCCAGCCCTCCTAGCAGCAGGGAGCCTGGTTGGGAATCTTTTCCCAGACATAGCCCAGCAGGGCTAAGATTTTCCCATGCAAAAGAAAAAAGATGATCTTCCCTCATCACTGGCTCCATTTGTCTTGAAGGCAACTATTTGACACATTGCATTTCTCTGTTGTAAATAAACTCAATGATGTGAGACTTCCAGGTTATAGCCTTACTGTGAAGTATCAAATGTTACAATCCATATCTTGATATAATAAATTTAAGACTTTAAATCTAGTTGGGACTATCCATCAAAAGAGCTGGGCTGTTCCAGATGAACAGCCTGGCAAGACTAGTGCTATGTCTTTAAGGAGAAAAGGAGTGTAAAAACCAATAACAGAGTTTTTGTTTATTCATTATGATTTTTAGGATACCTCACAAGGAGAAAAGGAAATGGCAAAGGGCAGACATAAGGCCTTTTTATCACTTACTATATGTTAAGTGTGCCACGACCCTCTGGTGAGACTTACTTATCTATGTATTTAAATATTCCTAACCTACTCTTTCTGCATCCACCCAACACTCCTCCATTCCTTAGATTTATTTTGTGACATCTTTATCCTAATACAAGCAAAACCTGAATGTAGGAAAGGACCAATTATTTACACATGAATGTGCAGTTAAGTCAATGTGACCCCTATTTCCATTAGATTTAAAACCTCATCTCTGATGAGGATGAGAGAAGGAAGACTTTGGTGTTCTCTCATTTACCTTTGATTACTTTCCTTTGCCTATGAAATAAAGTCCAAATTCCTTAACATCAACAAATATTTGAGTCTTAAACATGTTTATCATGTAGCCCTAATACTAAGGAGGAAACAAAAACCATCTATCAACAGAGGACATGATATATAACCCATAAATATTTGCTGAAAGAATAAAAGAGTGAATGAACCAAGAAGTGGACATCCTTATTTGTGTTTGTGGTCTCATTGCAGAGGTAAAATATTTATTTGGGGTTACCATAACTGTGTTCTGAATCAATTAGGAAACAGGCAAGTATCAGGAAAATGAAAATCAAAATAATACCTTCATTACTGAGAATGGCTGGGTTGGAAAATGTGCCCTTGGTGTATGGCAATAATGGGCCCCCTAATATGAAACTCCCAGAATTAGACAAAATCACCCACTCATAGACACAGTGCAAAAACACAGGATTTCATGTCAAAGTTGTCCTCAAAAAACTTCTCAAATAGCAAAGCAAGGAATAATGTGTTGAGCAACCTGGCTCCCATGACAGAATGAGAGAGGAAGGGGCCATGCTATGAGCACCCAGTTTCTTTCTCATCCAAGGTTCACTTCTCAGGGCAAGAGGCCAGTGTGTTTAAGGAAAAATCCTTCTTCCTGGAAACAAGCAGAGTTGAGAATAAGCATCACTCTCCCTTGACCATTCACTATGAAAGTTGTCCAACATAATATATAATTACATGACAAAGAACTAGGGTGAACAAGAATTTTATGGGAGGCAGACATCATCTAACACATTGGATTAATAGAACCATCTGGGCCTGAGTCTCAATGGGAGGGTTTGAGTGGAGGAAGAGGTGTTTGTGGGTGGTGCCTGTGGAAGAGCAAAGTTAGAAATGAGCACACAATTATCCAGTCTTACTTCTCCTCTTCACTCCTGTCCTTAAAATGCTCTCATCATTCCCTACACATGCCCTCATGTCCAGTCTCTGTACCTCTGCTTGCACTGGTACAATTTATATTTACACATTCATTCAACATATCTTTTTTTAGTCCCTAAAAAACTGCCATGCATTGTTAAATCCCAGAATTGCCTCTGTGAAAGAATCATTATCTTATACTTAGAATGTCATTTTTTCAGTGAGACCTCTCACCAAGCAAGTGTGAGGAAAAATGTCAGCTACGGAAAGTGCATCCCTGTGCTACGTCATAGGAAATTAGCACACCAAAAACCTTATAGAAATTACAGAAATAGGTCAGCTGCAAAAGGACATATAGGGAGTTACATGTTACACTAATTCTTAGTGAATAAATATCATGTAAAATTGGAGGAAAATTATCATAAAATAGGTATTTGTGAAGGCAAATTCTAGCTTATACCACATCCATAATTTGGTTAGAAGATACTCCATGAACACGTCAGGGAGAAAAAGCAGTTGTTACTGATATTTTGTTTTGCTTTTACACATAGAGCTTATTAAAATTTCTTCCTATTAAAATCATATCCTCTCAATCTTTAAAATAAAGGAAATCATTTAATTGTAGAATTAATCAATAAGGAATTTTAAACTAAGCCAGAAAGGTGTACATCACCATGGATGGATGGAGTACAGCGACGCTATTCCCCATGGTGAACAAAAGAGAAAGGTTTGCATCACCAAGGGCGAGTCTGGGTGACTGCAAGGTCACCACTTGATGAGTGGAGATAGAGTCAAGACAAAAAATAAAGTCAGGAAAGTCAGTGCTGCTGGGGAAACAAACACACAAAGCATAACTCACAGTATTGGAAAACCCCCAACATTTTCAGTCTCAGTCAGGATATAAATCAGATTTGTAGTTAACCATTTGACCGTTTACCTGAGGCCAATAAATTTCAGGGAAAAGCATGTCCATACATGCCTACTCACTGGGTTCTAGAATCTCACCTCCTTACATTCTCCAAATATGTATCAGCAGGGAATTGAAGAGCAAGCAAGAACTGTATATAGGCATCAGGAATGGAAGTTCATGTAGACTGTACCACATTAGAGGTAAGCACAGAGTACTAGCTGAGACACAATTTTTAAAAACCATCTCCGTGCTATATGAAAAATCCAGAGGAAGCCTCGTAAGTCTTTCAGAATATAATCATGCATCTATGAGGTACTGCTCCTATTTCTGACATAGCAAGACAGAACCAACAGACCCAGCATTGTTGGAGAACAAAAAGCAGGAAGGAACTTGCAGAAGTCACTTAACGGGGAAGAGCCTCAAAAAGAGGTTGACACAGGGAGAGCCTCACATAGTAGGCGAGAGGCAAGTGAGTCCAATTCAGCCTACTCAGTTCCACCATCAAGAGCAAGTTACACAGTGTCCTCATGCATCAGTTTCCTCAGCAATAAAATGGACTGGGGGAGGGGCCCTCAGTAGGTTTTTTACTTATTTCAAGAGCATGATGGTTTGACTAGAGTTTGCTAGTAAATACAATGGAGTATTACATTAGGTTTTTGCTTTGACAGCAATGTGTTTTCATAAAACACAATTTAAAACACTGAACTCTGGTTGATTAAAGAATACTACCTTAAATAATTTGTAAATCCTAACAAAAATGAGGAATACCTTATAAAATGTCTTTCAGAAAAAAATAGAAATAAGCATACAAACAGAATTCAGTTCACAAATAAAGGTAAGCAAGATTTGAAAAAAAAATCAAAGACTCAAATTAATATGACGTGGAGAAATTTTTGGCAAGCAGAAGGAAATGTGGAAGTACTTTGTCTCTCTTACAACCCAGCCCTAGGCTAGACATGAAAATCCAGTAATGATAAATTAGGCTAACCCAATAAGTGGGTGTATGTACACCTGACATCTGTATCAATAGGATATATACTAGACACAAATTATCCAGACTGTATTTCTGCAAAGACTGGTTAGAAAAGAGATCAAAGTCCATTTGAAGTGGAAGAATTGTAATTTTAAAATTAAGGAAAGGGACAACAGATTAAATTGTGTGGTTCCTGTTGCCCACTATGATAAACCCTTCAAAGTCTTCATTACTCTTCCTTCTAAATTCAAGACATAACCAAGACAACAAAAGTACAGGTGGTTGGTAGGATCCCCCCCTGCCCACTCCCAACCAATGCCCTGTCTTTTGGGGGGAAGGGAAGTTCAGTGGGAGTTGAGAAGGAAGCAAGTTCTGAATTTCCTGGCTCTATAAGAAAGCAAATCACTCACATTTTACACATGATTCATTTATTTAACTTTCCCTGAATAAGGAACTTTCATGCCTACTCCAGCTGGCCAATTCACCTACCAAATAATGCCTCTATATTTCACCTGATAAACAATTATGATACAGCAAAATATGTAACTTTATCTCAATTGCCCCATAGTCCCTAGCACCTTTGAAAGTTCTTCTTTTATTCATTGGAATATACATAATCAATACCAGAGCAGTGAATTCCCATAGTTGAGGTAAAATAAATATCAGATGAGAGAAGAAACAAATGCACCACAGAAGAAATAAATACACTGGCCAAGGAAAAACTCACTGATGATAGTGGATTGCAGGAATGTTTAAATCCATCTTCTGGCTTCTAATTTCTCCAGATTCACAATCAACTCCCCCTCTTTAACCCTCCTCTGATCCTTCCACTCCTCTAGAATTCCTGGGTTCTTTTGTCTCCTTGTCAAGGAGATATGGCCAATAATTAAACCCATCCATTTTATTATGTTTTTAAAAAACTTGGTCAGATAGGTGAAAACTTTTGTGTAATCTGAGACTAAATCAGGAATTGGGGTCTGCTCCATCCCTTCACTTCTTTTTCAGTTTCATGTTACTAAAATAACAAAGAATTAGCTGTGGTGCTGTTAATGATATGTGGTCTTTCAAGGCTGCCTGCAATCCACAAATTGTCTTTTTGCAGCAAAACATACAGAATCATGTGCCACTATGATTTGGTCTTACTCTGCTTCCTCTATTATTTTGTTTACATTACTTCCCCACAGAGCTTCCCCCTTAGGCTTACCCCTGACATGACCCTAAAATGCTTTTCTCAAAACCCTTTCTCTTCCTTTGCCTTTTTAATGCCCCACTCAGATGCTACCGGTGATTTAATGACTTACACACTCTCTTTTCTGACTTTTTTTTCAAGGTATAATTGACATACAACATTAGGTGAGTTTCAGGATGTAAACCATAATGATTCAAAGCTTGACTACATTACAGAATGGCTACCACAGTAAGTCCAGTTGACATCCATCCTGATATATAGTTACAAATTTTTTTTTCTTCTGATAAGAACTTTTAAGGTCTATTCTCTTAGCAACTTTTAAATATGCCATATAGTATCATTAATTTTACTCATCATGCTCTACATCATGCATTACATCCACAAGACTTATTTATATTATAACTGCAAGATTTTACTTTTTGCCCCCCTTCACCCATCTCACCCACTCCCTCCCGTACCGCTGGCAACTACCGGTGTGTTCTTTGTATATATGAGCTTAGTTTTTTAATTTCATTTTGTTTTGTTTTATTTCTTAAGATTCCACATATAATTGAGATCATACAGTACTTGTCCTTCTCTATCTGACTTATTTCACTTAGCAAAATGCCCTTAAGCTTCATCCATGTTGCTGCAAACTTTTTGACTTTCTATAGCTTTCAACAAATATGAATTCCTCATTTACTGCTTGCTTGCTGCTTTGTACTTTCCTCTGATTATCTAGTGAATTTCAGCTTGGTCTGTGCTTGAATGCAGAATTCATGTCTTACACTTCTTTCCAATCCAGAATATACTTATCAGCAATATGTGTCTATTTGCTAATTCATTGAAACCACAGATTTATCTCTGTTTTTTAAAGGGAGTGTTATAACTTGTCCATATCATGTTGGTTGTCTTTAGTAAAAATAACATCAAAGGACATAGCTTTCCAAGTTGCTACATCCCTAAAACTGTTATACAGCACTGGGGCATTAAAAGGATCAGGTATATCTCTGACCAAATTAGGATCGTCTCTCTCTAACAAAAATTGTACAATCGTAATTTACAATTGTAAAATTCTTGGATCAGGCCCTTAGCCAAGAGTATCCACTTTATTTGCTTCTTCATTTACTTTTCACTCATTTACTTATTTATATATTCAGCATAGACTTTATAAACACCTATGTGGAAGGCACCTTCTAAGTTTCTTTCTTTCTTTCTTTCTTTCTTTCTTTCTTTCTTTCTTTCACTCATTCATTCTTTCTCTATCTCTCCCTCCTCTTCACTCTGGAGAATGTCAATAAACTGAAAATCATGTTGCCTGATATACACAGAGCTGCATAAACACATAGGTGCAAATTACAGGGAGCAATCACAAATGATGACACCAGATCTGTGGTGTGGTTCAAGGAAGTATCTCGACACTCCAGACTTCACACATTCTGAGTTTATAGCTGCACTGACTGAGTCCAAGCTGGTGTCTACAGCAGAAGCTCTCACATAGCATGTTGACAAAATATGTTCAATTAGGTTGGTTAATGCATTTGGCACTTTTTTTCCTACTGTTGTCTGCCTTTTGATGTCTAGAAAAGTGCCACTTGCTAACCAAGTTACCCCATTTGAAAGAAACTCCCCCTTATTCAGAGCTTTGCATGGCCAGACTTGCCTTCTCTCTTTTAATTCCATTTAAGTATGTTCTGGTCTCTAACTTCAAGGCTGCAAACTTCAAGGGGGTTGACAGAAGAAGGGAAGAAAAGAACAAACCTGACATCACATCCTCTTTGCCCTTGAAAGCTACTGAATGGCTTCTTGGTCCATGGGTTTATTTGTTTTCTAGTTTTTCTTCTCCTCTCTCTCTCACCAACTAGTTTGTAAATTATTTGAAGGTAGAATTGCAGTTTTTAAAAGAGTAATCCTACGTGTAAGATCCTTTAGAATCTAGCCCTTAAGAAAGGGAAGCAGGTAGCCTGGGTTCCAGCCCTGGCTCTGTCATATATTAGCAACAGAACAATAGCTAAGGCAAATACTACCATTATATATCATTTATTTCATCAGTTTTATTTTCCCTCCTTTGTAAACAAAATTGAAAATAAAGAAAAACAAGAAACTGAGGTGATTTATAGTAGCTAAACAGGTTTAAATAACATGAATAAGGAAAATGGAAGAAAAGGTGAACAAAATAAATAATTTACAAAATATATGTACTATGAGTACCAGTTGGGGATTTAAATTAGGTATTAAGGTGCTTAGTGATCTAAGCAAACAGTATCACTTAGATTTAATTTATTTAATTATCTGTACAATTGGAACAAAGAAATACACCTAAATTATTATATAACTAGCAGTGCAGTGTCTAACACTGACAACACCCTAAAATAAATTAAATCTAAATTTAATATTTTTGAGCACCTGCTATAGCAAGATCATTTTGAAAGTTTAAAATTCTGTAAAATGCTATTATTTTGTTAACCTGTGTGTCAGAGCCATAATATGCTAAAAGGGGATCATTGCCTCTGATGACCTCATCATGAACTGTGGCTAGAAAACAAATCTCAGTACGATTTTTATTTTCCTGTGAAGAATTTGAAATTTTACCAAAGACTACCACTATTTCTATAAAACTAGAAAAAACTTGTGCCAGTGGACACTTTTCAGCCAAAATGTCTTCTCCGTGTGGTCCTCAATGCTCTCACTTATTTCTGGTCATATTTTATAAGAGTTGGAATATGCTGTATTTTGCTGATAGTTTTTATTGTTTAATGATAATTAATAACATTACTTATTCAATACTTTTAATTATTTTTAAACTTTAAATTCACAGAAAATGATATAATCATTTAGTGCATTTTTAGGGTATGATTGCAGCATCTCAGTTTTCACAGAAGGTGTTATGGGTCATTTTTGTAAATTTATAAGGTTTCATAAAATTAGAGTTTAACTCTGAGCTGTATAAAGTCACTGAGGATCACCAGGGTGACCTAGCAGCTGCTATAGAGCTAGCACAATCACTACTCTACTGAATTTACAGCTTCCTCTCTCTCCCACCCACCACACACAAAGATGTTTGGTGAGATGCTTACATTAGGTGGGACCTTTGGCCTCTTTGTCACCCTCCCATATTGTGGCTGGGGAAAAGGAAACCTTGTCAGACTGACATGATGAGTTAGTGGCAGAAGTGAGGCTCTAGTCAGGTCTCTGAATCCAAGTTCTGTGCTCCATCCACCCTGTGTGTAGAATTTTCAACATTTATGGGAAAACAGTAGGTTCTATAGTTTCCTATGTAATGACCTTATGCAACAAAAATCAGGAAATGCTTGAAAAAGTCTGGGAGATGATCTGTTAGGTCCTCTGAATTCAAAGAGGATGCCTGGGTAAAGCAAGGCAGGATGAGTACACAAACATACAAACACATACCTACATCCAGCACACACATACTCACACACACATTACACATACATATACACACTTACATGCACACAAAGAGACACATACTCCTACACAAATACACGCAAACACATACACACACACACAAAAACCCCACACACTACATATACCTACATACACATACACACACCCACACTCATATACATACACACAGTACTGGCTACAATAGATGATGAAAATGTTTAAGGATGAAGAATTAAAAGTTTGAGATTACTGAATTTATTTACAGTGCACCTGATTCATATAAACACTGAGAAGACTTTGCTTTGCACATGTCATACTAGCTTACTATAACTTTCTATTGTTTGTGGTCTAATCTACACATTATAAACACTTTGTCTTGTTACTTTTCAAACTTTCACATGTGCTGAAATTAGACAGCTGGGCATTGCCCTCTAAGACCCTATAAAGCTTTGAAAAGAAACTTTTACAGTCCATAAAGAAAGAGTAAACTATGTCCCACTACACTATGTAATTTTTCACATTTTGGAAGAGACCACAGCTTCAGAAAAGTCTGAAAGGGGTGATTGTTAGGCCTAGAAACTGTACCTTTACTGCTGGGAAGTAGAGGATGCCGCATAATCTTCCTTTCAACATGCTTCTGAGAATGTCTTTAATGCTGTATGGGAATGTCCCTTGGCTCTGCCTTGTTCCTCTCTTGACTAGCCCAAAGACTGTGTGACTCTATTTAACAGGCATGAGATAGTAACAATCACACCAGATTGTTCATCTGTAATTTGAGATTCCTGGAAGAAAAGTAATGCACAGTAGCTTATGTTTGACTTTAATAGTTGAATTTCTTTCAGAGCGTTGATGATAGAGGAAATATTTCTCATGCTCCGTCTGGTTGGCATGTCAGAGTTAGGCTTCAGAGTCAGACAAGTGTGGGTTCAGACCTCCAGGACTGCTGCTTGTTAGTGGTGAGAATTTGAGTGAACAATTTAACCACACTTGAACCTATCCTTTCTTGTTTTTAAATGAGAGTAATGCTACATACCCCACAGGATGCATTGCAAGTGACTGACCCATAATGGACTCTAAAACATTTGTTTTATTTTTTCAGTTCATTATTCACACCCTCAAAACAATCATTATCTCAGGGGGAATGATGAGTATTATGCAGAAAAAGCAATTATTTTATTGTCTTTAATTTTTCAACTATCTGCTTCAGTAAATTACAGAGAGACTTACAAAAGATTAATAAAATATTTTCAAACTAAAATCATAATTTTATTGATAACAATACTGTTATTAATTAATAATAGCATCTGGGGCACCTGTGTGGCTCAGTTGGTTGAACGTTCATCTTCGGCTCAGGTCATGATCTCATGGTTCATGAGTTTGAGCCCTGCATTGGGCTCTGTGCTGACAGCTTAGAGCCTGAAGCCTGCTTTAGATTCAGTGTCTCCCTCTCTCTCTCCCCTGCTTGTACTCTATCTCTCTCTCTCTCTCTCTCTCTGCCTCAAAAATAAATATTTTAAAAATTAATCAATAATAGCATCTTGATCAATTCTTCATTTTTGCCAACTAGAAAATCCTTCAGTTATTTATTGAGCAAGAAATTAAAAAACGAATGTAACCCCTTATCAACTTTTGAGCATTTTATAACTGTTAATTTAACATCAGTGTAAGAGAACTTTTAACCCTGCCCCCAGCACTATCTAACTACAAAGGCAATTTTAGCAAAACATAAAAGCAATGTTTATGAATTGTGTCCAAGTCATAGTTTTTGTCTTGGTTTTGGGTTTTGTTACATACAACACCTGCTTTTGTGTAAAAGATATCTCAAGTCCATCTGAGTGTCTATGACAGTCCATCTGAAATCTAAGAGACCAAAGAGCTGGCAGCTGCCGCCATCTTCAGATAGACAGCTGGGGACTTCTATCCATTGCATGGCAATGACATCTCCTTTACCTGGAAATTCATTGTTCCAAATGGTTCATTTTTCCCCAAAACTTGATCCAAATCTCTAATGTGTAGGCTTAAATAATTACAGTGCCACATATTCAAGAAAACTCTGACAAGTTTAAAACTTTTATTCACTCATATGACAAGTGCTGCTTGTGGGGTAGGCTTGATTTATGCTAAAAACCAACTGTAATATTGTAATCTATTGTATACACACACACACACACACACACACACACACACATATATATACACAATGTCAAGCATCCAGAGAAAGTTTAAAATTTGGGGTATGTAACTAGGCATTTGTTCTCCATTCTACTACAAGTTCAAATACTTATTAACAGATTTTTAAATTTTTTTTCAAATAATCATTTGAAAAGAAACTTTCTTATAGATATGTATCCCTAGTTAAACTACGTATGCAATATAAGAACATACATCTACTTAGTCTCAGAAAATAAAAAGGATGTAAAACTCTGTGTTTTATTATTTTTAGGAAGTAAAGGATCCAGTTTAAGATGTTCCCCCCAGATGTTTGCTTCATGGAAAGAAGCCAACAGTGACAAGAAAAACCTGACTCTGTCCAAGATAATCATTATTAAGCAATGTGTCTGGAAATGTGTGCCATAAACCTTAAAAAGTTAAAACAATTATAGACATTTCTGTAACTACTCACTGCATATTTCCTTTACTGGAAATGGGGTTATTTTCTTTTTTCTTGTTTGCTTTCTGTTTCTTTTAGTTAGATTTTTTTTCCTTACAGGAAAAAAGGATAAAAAAAGATTTAAAAATTTGATAATGTATTTCTACCTTAATTCCATTTATTATTTTTAAACTGTTTTTTAAAACTTTTATTTATTTATTTATTTATTTTGAGAGAGAGAGAGAGAGAGACAACAAGCAGGGGGAGGACATAGACAGAAGGAGGGAGAGAATCCCAAGCAGGCTCCAAGCCCAACACAGGGCTTGAACTCATGAACCGTGAGATCATTCATGACCTGAGCTGAAACCAAGAATTGGATGCTTAACTGACTGAGCCACCCAGGCGCCTCTTAACTCCATTTCAATATTTAGATTTAAAACTCAAAACCCAAAACTCAATAATAGCATTCACATTTATTTTGTAGTGTTCACCAGTCTCCTCTCTAATCATGCAAATGCACATTTTCCAGACTTACTGGATCTCTCTAGCCTGTAGACTGAGTGAGCACTTTCCCTCCCTCAAGCCTTCCTTCTATGAAATTAACTCAATAAGATTTTCCCTTTAGGTTATACACCACAAATTATTACCAGGACTTCGGTATTAATCACATCAGACCAACCGAGGAAGGTCAATTGTGAGGCTGAAACAGTTTGGAAGGATAAATCAGAACACTTGGGCCTGTAAAACTAGTTCCATTATATACAGTAGCACCTGGATGGAAAACAGGCCACCAGCAAATCATTGGTACATCAGGAGCCTCCTCTCTGAGACTTTATCATCAATTATATCATTTAAACAAGAGTGAGTGCCCAAGATATTCCTAGATGAAATGTCAGAGGTCATGTACTTATTTTGCATAAACAGCTTGAAACCGGACCATGTGAGCAGAGCCAGCATTTGACATCCCAACTTTCAATCTTTCTTTTGTCCATAAGTGGCCCCATTTAAATTAAACTTGGCAGTGATGCAGTCATCTGAAAAGCTTGACCAGAGTGTGGAATTCTGAAAACTGTCACTGTGACATAAAATGAAGCCCCCTGGAGTTGCTATAAGATTTTTCATCTAGGGGATGAATGGGTACATGACTAAGGAACTCAAGTTCTGGTCCTCACCTTGGGACACTGGAACTACAGTGGAGTCCACAAGACCTCACAGCTTCATGTGAGCCCCACAGTAACAAACATGTATACAGAATATTTTCACACTCTCTCTGAAAGCAGTAAGCATATTGTATGATATGGCTGTGGCATCATATCAGTATGAATGCCCAAACTGTTTAGGTGTAGGTTTAACTGACCAGCATTGGGAAAATTTAGAAAGCAGGTGAAATTTTTATATTTTGCTGGCTTCCCAATTACTCCATTAGCATGCCATTGCCACATATCAATGGCTAGTTCTCATGATTTAGTAAGATGCAAACTTCCTTTTTTCTTGTAAGGGCATAAGATATTGTATCAATCTATTAAGTCTTATTTAAAAGAATCTATTAGTGTACTGGGATCTGTTTTAAAAAAAACCTGACTACACAAAGGAACAATGCACAAATCCCATCCTGAGAACAGAAAGTTAAGAAGATATTTGGGGACTGGCATCTTCCTAGAGCCCCTCATTCAGTTCAACCCACCAGATGGATGTCTGCACAAGCTACAGTGAAGATGACCCTGGAGAATGTATGTACTCTGGCCCTACCTGACCCCAGCCCAGAGGAAGAATCCTCAGGGAACATTCAGATATCCACACATTTCAAAAGAAAACTTCTGTATGTTCCATCCTGGGCCTTCTCCTTTTGGCTGAGGTAAAGTAGAAACACAATAAAATCAGCTATTGTGTAGATGATTTTTCAAAACTCCATTATGTGACTAATCAAATTGGATCAATCTACTTTAAAATAATCAGCCCAGCTATGTCATAGTTTGTCTTCAAGGGTTTAATATATACTACTAAGGAAATGAATAGAATTATAACTTATAGTTTTTATTTTTTTATAATTTTTAATGTTTGTTTATTTTTGAGAGAGAGAAAGAGAGACAGAGCATGAGCAGGGGAGGGGCAGAGAGAGAGTGAGACACAGAATCCAAAGCAGGCTCCAGGCTCCACGCTGTCAGCACAGAGCCTGACACAAGCCACCCAAGTAACCCTTCACTATTGAATTTTAAAAGTCCTTTATATATTTTGAATATTAGCTGCTTATCAGATATACAGTTTGCAAATATTTTCTCTCATTCCATAGGTTACCTTTTCATTTTATTTATTGTTTCCTTTGCTGTGCAGAAACATTTCACTGGATATGGTCCCACTTGTTTATTTTTTATATTGGCTATGATTTTTAGGATATGACACCAAAAGCAAAGGCAACAAAACCAAAAATAAATAATTAAGACTATATCATGTCTTGATATGTAAATCACTTTAGCAATATATCAAGTTCAAACTTTTAATTTTTTAACATGAAGAAATAAGGGCCCAGAGGTAAAATAATTTGTCCAACGTCACAGGCAGTCATTGATAGTGCCTGGCATAAATTCCTCTACTTGTGGGTTTGAGAACAGCAAAGGGCATGCATGAACTCCCAAATATAAGTTTCTTTTTATATATTCTACCAGTTAGTCATTAATTTACCTGATAAATTCTTTTTTGAAAATGCAAAATTATACTGAGAGGATTGAGGTCAACAATAGGGAGGGAGGCAAACCATAAGAGACTCTTAATACAGAGAACAAACTGGGGGTTAATGGGGAGGTGGGGGAGAGAGGAATATGGGTGATAGGCATTGAAGAGGGCACTTGTTGGGATGAGCACTAGGTGTTGTACATAAGCCAATTTGACAATAAATTATATTAAAAAATAATAAAAAATAAATTTTCCAGCCTTGCAGAATTCTATGATGTTGATGAAGGCAGAGGGGAGACAGAAGTTGCCAGAAAAGCAACCCCTGATGGAAACTGACAGGATAGCTGCATGGAACTTTGTAAAGCAGAAGTCCAACACTGGTCTCATAGATGCCTATATATAGACTCTTAAAAATTAGTTTAGTGTTTTTCTATTAAAAATGGAATGAAAAAAGTCACATATGTCATTTGAAACCAATATCACTCAGCATTTTAGTATATTTTCTTCAAGTTCTGTGTATACATTTTCATAGAGCTATGACCAAGCAATTAAATGATTTTACTCATTGAGTAGCAACATGTTGCACTAAAATGATGTTACTTTTTACTAAAATATAAGGTAGGAGTCAAAAATAATACCACAAGTTTTCTGGCCTCTGTAGTCAAAGGTCTCAAAACGTCATCATTGTTGAAGAGTCATAGTTGGGGGTGGAGGAAAGTAGAAAAAGAATATGTTTTATTTACATAAAAGCAAACTGGAAAATAAATAATACAGTAAACCATGAGTGTAAGTGGCCCAAGCTAACTATTTCCACTTTCTGAACATGTCTGAGGGCATGTTGTTCACAAATACCAAAAGTTACACTGAATAAACTGAAGAGCAATTAAAGGCAAATCTCTTCCTCCAAAATGTCATAGCATGAGTGAATTAATGGTAATAAAAATATTCAGTTAACCAGAATAACTTAATAGCCAACCATGGTGATTAAGTTAGAGTTTTTACCCAATGGAACTCCAATTGTCTTAAAGACAACTATAAGCTTCCAGATCTTGTGTTCCAATACCATTCTCCAAAAAAAGGAACCAGGACACTATGGAAATACGGTTCTAGGATGAAGGCAGGAATATGCAAGATGAACTTGGAGCATCTTGTAGTGCCAGAAAATAAAGTACTCAAACAAAACAAAACAAAACAAAACAAAACATCCCATAATGAGGGTATGTCAAAAGGAAGGGACAGGAACCAAGTGAATGAATCCCAATGTCCAAAGTTATAACAATTTGGATAACTAAATTAAGTAGCATTGAATTATAATCCAAAGTCTAAAATAAATATCCTTAAGCCCATACTGATAAATGAGTAAATTATTAAATGGAGAAACGGAATATACGAATCTCGTCCTGTGTAAGAATTCCAAATAAATTATGTAGATACTTTGCCCTACAGGAAGGGGAGCATAATGCCCTGATCTTTAAATGTGGGCTGTTTCATGACCTCGTTCCAAATAGTATAGTACAAGAAATGGGGGAAGGGTAAGTTTAAAGTGAGGATATTTGACAAATGCTACTTCAGCCAGGTGATCAAGGTCAACATCAACAACTGATATTATATACCCTGGATAAGATATGATGAAAATGGCAATTTACCTGTGTGATTTTCCTTCTTGAAACCTATAATCCCAGTCTAATTATAAGAAAAACATCACACAAATTCCAATAGAGGGGCACTCTACAAGAGTAGAGTTCCTAGTGTTCCTCAAAACTGTCAAGATCATAAAAAAAATAAAGAAGGTCTCAGAAATTGTCACAGCTAAGAGGAACATTGACTGAATAATTGTCATGCAGTATCCTGGATGGGATTCTAAGACAGAAAAGGATAAAAATTAGAAAAATCTGAATAGTTCTTAGTTCATAATAATGTATCAATATTGGTGCATTAATTTTAACAAGTAAGTGTTAATAATAGGGAAAACTATGTATAGGGGGTTTCAGTATGGTGAATTCCCTATACTATCTAGCAATTTTTCTGTAAATCTAAAATGATCCCATTAATAAAAAATAAAATAAAATATAAGATTCATAATAAGTCTTTAACAAAAATGTCCTACTTGGTCTATTTCTTGCACGTAGCTCTTAACAAAGTAAGTGTCTTCAGGTGGGGAATGGTCTAGGCATCAGTGGCTCTCAACCCTGGTAGCGAATTTAAATCACCTAGTATATTTTGATATCAATAAATAAGAATCTCTGCCAATGGGCACCAGTAATTTTTTAAAGCCTATCACACTACCAAAAGTCTAGTTTGCCAACAGAAAAATTTCATACTACAAAATACTAAAATTGCACCTTTGGTCACCAGCATGAAATGTCTTCTTTTCATGGTAGAAACAAAGATGCTCCCTTTTTCTTTCTCCCTTGAGAGACTTGGGAGATTCAGCAATTATTCTGGCAATATAAAGATAAGCAAAATAGTAACAATACCAACATAACAAATTTTAGAAACTTTAATGCTTTAAAGCTATAAAGCACCAAATTGTAGAATCCCTCTTCTTTTATTTTCTTGGAAAATTATTTCTTAAGTTATTGAAAATTAGTGTTGTTTGAAAAGAATGATGAGTTTGAAAGAAGGGCAGAAAAATGAAAATTTTTATCTTAAAATTTAAATTCAAGGTATCTAAAGTTCTGATGAACACAGACAAAATCCCTGCTAGCTTTAAGAAAGTGCTATCAACACCACCCTTCTGGAAAACAAAAAGTACACATAGCTTCCCAAGTGCATCCTGGACAGTAAATCACAAGACGAGCCCTGAGCCCCTGGTTAAGACTACAAAGTGTGCTGATCCCCAGCTCCCAGCATAGCTTACGCTAATGAAACAGGGGCTTCCCAAATGGTTGGGAAGCCTTGCCTGGCTCCAAGTCTGTTTCCATCCATTTTCATAATGCTGTTTTAAGGATAGGAGTCCATCTTAGCCATTCAACCAAATATGCGTCATTTATACACTTATTGAACTCTCCTGTGTTGTGAAATCAGGAAGCTGCAACATAAATGTGAACACAAATATGAAGAAACTCAAATATGAAGAGAGGACTCCAGGGTTTGTTTTCAGCCCCTCACTGACTATCTGATCTGGAGTGGTCAAAGAGTGTGGAAAGCCCTGAAGATAGCAGGGTCTATCTCAACAACTGGCTTTAGCTGAGGTTTTTTTTTGTTTTTTTTTGTTTTTTTTTGTTTTTTTTAAAGGGGGCTTCCATCAGACCACTGGTCGCTTAAGACAGCCAGAGAAACCTTAGAAGGAGCTATAGGCCCTTCCTAGATGCTTCTCTCATCAAATTAAACCTCTGGTTTGTGCACTGTGATGAAGTAGAAATTACAGGCATTTTGAAGTCAGAAAACATATGGCCCAAGTGCCAGTCCCAGTCTGTCAAGATGAAGGTCAGTTTGTTTGAACTTCTGTGCCTTAGTTTCCTCATGTGCAAAATAAAGCTAAGAATACTTAATATATGTAAGGATGGGATTCTAAAGATCAAATGGATAACATATGACTTCACTTTATACAGTGTAAGTAGACAAAGGGCACACATTTTTAATCATAATATTAATATTAACTATTTTAAGGTCTACCAAAAACTGACACTCTCACCTCCCACTGACCTTCAAACTCAGCTCATATATATTTCAACCAGAAATACTTACCTTCCACCCCCACCTGTGTGGTTGCATTTCTTTGCCACTATCCCTGCCTCATTCATTCTTCAGTACCCACATCCCCTTTCTTCTTCAGCACTCTGCTCCATATCTGCCTCCCTCAGGAAGTTATTCCACTCAATCACTCAATTCCAGTCACTTCACCACCAAGACCCACAGATACCTTTGCATGTATAATCTAAGCTTCCACACTTGCCAAAGAATCATAAATTCAAATTTTATAAAGGAGGAAACAGAGGTTCAGATCACCTAACTAGCCTATTAGTTGGTGGCAGAACGGAGACCAAATTCCAGATTTCCATAGAATATTTGCCAATATTTGGATCCAAAGCTGACAGCATTAATTATGACAGTGTCAATGTTATTTACTAAAATACATAAACATAGTTCTTAAATACAAAATATGGATCTCTAAAGTCTCATTTTCTAAGCACTAGTTAAGTTCCCTATAACCAAGGAGTGTAGTTGGTTCACCTAAAACAGGTAAGTGACGTAGAAGCTTGGAAATGTGTCTTGACAACACTTAGTATGTGTTAGATACACAAAAGAGGCTCAATATTGTTTGGCAAGTCGGTACATGCATATATGAATAAATCAGGATTTATGATGGAAGCATTTATCAAAACCTTCACATAGGTATTCTACTAAAGAATTTGAAAGCTTGATTTAGCACAGAAATTCATTCCTTTTCTAGAAATTTAGACCTTTCAAAATTAACTTTGCAGAATTCATGTGCTGTTTGGAGACAGTATTCCACATGTGCAGAGGTAGAAGGCAAAAAAAGGTACCAAGGATTATATATTACACTAATGCAGTTCTAATCAAAATTCCAGCTGGATTGTGAGAAAACAAGACCAATGTAGGTAGAATTACTCTCCCAGACATTAAGACACTGTACATGCCATAATGATTAAAAGATTATATTTCTGGTCCAGTTATTTAAAAATTGAGCAATGTAACAAAATGGAGAGTTTAAAAACAGATCCATACTCATATGAAAATTGAGCTATGATAGAAGTGGCATCACACATAAACAGAGAAAACATGAATTATGTAATCAATGGTGCTGGGGAAATTAGCTCATCATAATGAAAATGCAGTTATATCCCCATCTTATTCTAAAAACAAGAATATTCAGATGGGTTTAAAACTTTAGTATAGGGGCGCCTGGGTGGCGCAGTCGGTTAAGCGTCCGACTTCAGCCAGGTCACGATCTCGCGGTCCGTGAGTTCGAGCCCCGCGTCGGGCTCTGGGCTGATGGCTCGGAGCCTGGAGCCTGTTTCCGATTCTGTGTCTCCCTCTCTCTCTGCCCCTCCCCCGTTCATGCTCTGTCTCTCTCTGTCCCAAAAATAAATAAAAAACGTTGAAAAAAAAATTTAAAAAAATAAAAAAAAAACACTTTAGTATAAAACAAACTATTGGGGGTGAATAGCTTTATGATCCTGGGATCAAGGAATAGTTTTTGAGGATGTCCAGAAAGGTACTACCTGGAAGGAGAAAAATAGGAAGATCTGATTACATCAAAATTAAATATCTCTACTCCACAAAATATACTACAGACAAAGTTAAAAGACTGGTGAAAGATGGGGAGAAGATATCTCCAATGTATATAACCAAGAAAAGTTTAATACCCAGAATATTTATGAAACTCCTATAAATCAGTAAAACAAGAGGCAACCCAACAGAAAAAAAAAAGGATACAAATGGGATGGCTGATATGAAGAGATGTTTGTCCTCACTGGTAGATAACCCGAAAATTCCAAAACACAGACATTGATTTAGAGCTACACTGACCAAAAAATAAATATTCAGATAATAGCCAATGTCAGCAAGCATGAGAGGAAATAGGAAGTTTCACAAGTGCTAGTGACTTTGCAAATATGTATTATAGCATTTTGGTGGGTAATCTAGCAATATGTCGTAAAATTGTGTTAGCAGATGCCCTATAGCACAGGAATTTCTTGATTTGTACCTCCAGAGAACTCAGTAAAGACAGAGATATTATAAAGATTGTGTAATAGCAAAATGAGGGGAAAATATTTTTAAAATGTGTTTTATGCATCCATATTAATCAGAGGTCAAAAGAAATGATTAATTACCAAAGACAGAGCTGAAAAACAATGTTGAGAAAAGTTCAACCTGGTATATAGCACACTGATATTTAGGTCAAGTTCATGGCACATGGCAAAAATATATTTTTCACAGAGATTCATATGTAGAAGGAGAATGTCCACTAAACATATGAGAATGAGTACCTTATGGAAGCCAGACAACTGGTGATGCAGTTGGGAGACAAAGGAAGGAAAAGGAGGTCTGAGGCTGGAATAATTACTTTAATGGATACAAAAAAAGGAGCAGCGTTGGTCATATTAGTACAATTTTGTGCACTAAGAGGCCAAAACAGTTACAAATAATAAAGAGAACAGTTAAAATGGGGTGGAGCAGAGAAAGTAAATTACCTATCTTTAATTTACAGACAGGTAATGTAAAGAAAGGGGTTAACCTACAAATTCACTGAAGTCAGAAATTTCTTTGGGTGACTGGCATCCCCCCCTTGATAGCCTTTCATAGTCAAGGGGTAATTGAGTGTTAATTCTGCTGACCTTATTTGCAGCATGCCTCCATTCCTGCAGCACCCCTGGCTGTCAGGCAGCATGCTTTACATAGCTGTCGACTTCATGTTTTTCTTTTGACTGAATTTTTTTACCTGAGGCATTTCAATCCTGTAACTTCAGCAATCAATTTAGGCCCAAAGCAGCACAGGCCTCTGTCCCCTCCAAGCAGGTATTTGCATGTGAGCTAACAGCTTAAGCACCAGGGAAATGAGCTAAATCCAAACAGATGTAAGAAGTAGGACTGTATGCTAAATCACTACACAGTCAGCTCATTTGCCTGCCATGGAATTACACTTTGTGTGTGAAAGTGGGAGTGAGTGTGTGTGTGTGTGTGTGTGTGTGTGTGTGTGTGTGTGGTGGGAATATGATTAGTTAAATTTTTATACTATTTTTAAAGCTAATAAGCTATTTTTAATGGTGTTTGTTTTTAATGATCCTGAGCCAATATTTTAAGAAGTAATCATGAAATTCTAATTGCTAGATATGTCATAAAAAGAAAAATCATTTAAAACATAACATAAATGAAATTATGCTAAGAAAATCAGAATATTTTTTTTATTTTTTAGACAACTCAATTTCTTCAAAATAGAACCCACAAAGGGTATGTGATAGGATGCACTGTCAAGAAATGGAATGTAACTTATACAGAGAATTTGTCATTATATATTAAAAATTCTTAACCTCCAAAGTGACATAGAAGCCATTTTCTACTCATTACAAGGAATTCTGGATACAGGATAAGATATTTGTTGGGATTATGCAAGCAAATCAGTAGCATCATTTATTACATCCAGATCTTTTAATCAAGGGAGAAACTGTCACATCCATTGCCATCATTTGTGAAAGAAGTAGCCAGAATCTAAGTTTCCTGTATCCTCCTAGCTATGTTATAGAATAAGTCTAGTCTAAATAATCAAGCCTATTGATTGGCATATAAGGAATCTCAGATCCAGGTATTTTTTTGTGAGTGTTTGTAAAGAGAACAGCTCATCTCTCAGCTGTATTGTAGAAGAGAAGAAATGTAATGCCTTCTCAGCTGGCCATCATGGATGACAATCAATATTTTTAACCCCACCCAACACACTGCAGGAACTGAGTCCCTACTAAAAGTCACAATAAAATAATTTTATTTACCCTATTGGCCAGCAGGTCAGTACTGAGGTAAGAAGTAGTTCCTTAGTAATAAGCAACACATCCATTTATGTAAGTCAAGAAAAGCCTAGAAGTATATAGAAAACCTAAATTCAGTAAGGAATAAGTTTGTCTGAAACTGAAGCTAACATATTTCAGTCCACACCATTGAGATGAGTTACTGGAGATACAGAGAAACAAAGACAGGCATTCTGTGGGAACCACAAAACATAAGGTAAATAATGGATATTCTTAGCAGCAGCATTTGTCCCAATTATATGAGGATTAATAGGAAAACATTTCACCTAGGAGAAACATGTTCATGGGTAAAACATTGCCTTTAAAAATGAGCAATGCCTTCTGCCCATGGGGCTCATGGCACCTATTAGAAGTCATGATTACTGACCATGCTGCCCCAGCATCTTAAACACAAGCTTCCCCCTCCATGAACCACCTGGACCACCAGCAGTAGGAAGGGAAGTCAGCAGTAGGCTTCCCATTCCCATTTTAGTAGTGATCCATAACAGGAACTCAGAATGCCCAAATGAAGATAAGACCATTTTGAGTTTGAAGTTTTAATAAGGTAACTTAAGATGTGAGCAGAGAGGGAGGTGGAGGATGAGATAGTTCTAAGGCAGCACTTCTCCAACTGTAACATGCATATGACTCAGCTAGGGATTTGTTGAAACACTGATTCCAGATTGGCAGTTCTGAGGTGGGACTGGAGATTGTCTAACCAGCTCCTGGAACTGATGGTCTGACCACACTTTGAGTAACCAAGTCTAAAGGAATAATGAAAAAAAAAAAAAAAAAGCTAAAGGGGATGATAAATGCCAAAAGTCTTCTAATGTGATAAAATGATAGGGGAAGACACTGTTAAAGTAAATACCTCTATACCTTCTGGCCTCAGGAGGAATGTGTTTTCTGGAGGTACTTGAAATCCACCATGGGGGCCCTGAACTCTCCATTTCCCCCAATTCTGCTCCTTTCCCCATGTGCCTTGGTCTGCAAGTGGTGTTGTCAGCCTCCCAAAGCCTTGAAACAGAAAACTCACATTTATTTTCAACTTCTCTCAAACTTGCTCGATTTTCTTTCCCTTTCAAACAGGGAAATGCCTCCACATTGCTACAAGCATTATAATTCCAAATCTCAGGAGTAATCTCTATTATGTCACTGTTAAAATTCCTCCTGCCTGACACAGCTTTCCACCCCCTAAAGGATAAAGAATAAAGAATGAAGCCCTTAGCAGGTTTCCAAGACCCTTCACAATTAGATCCCAGCATTTCCTTCTGGCCTCAATTATTATTGTTTTCCCCCCTCTACATTCTGCTCCTTTGCAGGGATCTGCCTTCACTTGGACTCAGGCCCTGTTCACAGTGCCGGAAATTCAGCCAGGTCCTTCCTTGGCCTGTAGCAACCTCAACCCAGCAGTCAGTCTCCAGTACTCCTTGACCTGGAAGCCATCTTATTCCACAAAAGTCAGGTCAAAAATTGTTTTCTCCTTAACAGAGTATCCCATCTCTACTAGATCCTGGCACACAGTAGGCAAACAAGCAATATTACCAAACAGTGTCAGAGAGTTGTAGTCTGACTAGAATGGCTTCCTCTGAGGTGTTCCAGCCACACAAGTAGGATGCTAGCTCAGGCTTGGAGATGGGGAAGACAGAAACTCAGATGGAAATTCTCATGTTCCACAAACTCCCATTCTAGCCATTGAAATTTAAAGAGTCCTATAATTCAGGGCCTCCAAAGCTTTTTTCTTCATCATCAAGAACAAGATTTGGAGCTAAGAGATGTTTTAAGGCACTCACATAAGCACCTAGACATAGAGGATCTAAGGTGGTATGGAGTAAGAGGATATTTTTGCATCTTCTCAACATCAAAGTTGTTGTTCTTTTATCAACCACTTTACTCTAAAATAGATCTCAGAGCAATTTAGAAGCTTGGAAGAAGTTTCTAAAACCTTGCTTAATTGGCCCCAGCAAAGTGGTTAATAGCACGAGATGAACAAGCAAGAAAAGGCACCAATGACGGACTATCACACTTGTTTTCTCAGATGCCAGTGAGGGTTTATTGAAGTGAATGCTGTTACAGGACACCTGGGTAGCTCAGTTGGATTAGCATCCCACTCTTGGTTTCAGTTCAGGTCATCATCTCACAGTTCATGGGATCAAACCCATGTGGGTCTTTGCACTGAGCACAGGGAGCCTACTTGGTATTCTCTTTCTGTCTCTTTCTCTGCCCCTCCTGTGCTCATGCTTGTTCTCCCTTGCTCTCTCTCACTCTGTCTCAAAATAAATAAATAAACGTTTTGTTAAAGCTAATGCTATTGGGTATTTCTGGGGCAACAAAAGATGGAAAATAATATCTAAAGAAATGAAGTTCATAACCATTAATTTGAGTCCATAACATGGTCTAATGAGAAGGACAAAAGAAAATCATATTTTCCCATGAGTTGTAAACATGTTAAAAAATAAACAAATATCTTTGGTGTGTTGAAGGAAATAATAAGAAATTTTCAGTCCACTATTATATTTCCTATCCCTCACACTGGAAACAGTAAAAATGTCCATACATTCATTTACTCATTCAATCAGTCAATCATTTAACAAGTATTTATTGAGTACTTTGGTGGTTTTTAAAACATTCCCATAGGGGCGCCTGGGTGGCGCAGTCGGTTAAGCGTCCGACTTCAGCCAGGTCACGATCTCGCGGTCTGTGAGTTCGAGCCCCGCGTCAGGCTCTGGGCTGATGGCTCAGAGCCTGGAGCCTGTTTCCAATTCTGTGTCTCCCTCTCTCTCTGCCCCTCCCCCGTTCATGCTCTGTCTCTCTCTGTCCCAAAAAAAATAAATAAACGTTGAAAAAAAAAATTAAAAAAAAAAACAAAAACATTTCCATAGATTCTTTGAAACTTCCTCCCCACCAAGGAAGTTAATTCCCCTCCCCTTGAATATGTTCTGGTATATGATGTCATTAACCAACAGAGGCAGTGGAAGTGATGCTTCTTGACTCCCAGGATAGAAAAACGGCATGCAGTTCTGCAATATTCTCTTGGGGTATATGCCTTTAAACTTGAGTCACTGTGTAAGAAGTCAAGCTGCCCTCAAACAGACATGTTGGAAACACCACATGGAGAAACCAAACGGAGATAGAGAGATAAACCTAAAAAGCACTGGCTGCTCCAATTGAGTCTTCTCAGCCCAGGCAAAGACATGAGTGAAGAAGCCTTTGAGATCAGTCTAGCCCAGTCACCATCTGACTGCAATCACATGAGAGACTCTAAGCAAGAACCTCCTACCTGAGCCAAGTCAACCTCAGGACCACAAGTAGTAATAATAATAATAATAATAATAATAATAAACAATTGTTATTATTTTATACCACTAAGTTTGGGTTATTTGTTACCCAGCAGTAGATAACTGGAATAAGCAGCTACTATATGTGAGGTACTTTGTAAGGTATTGAGATCTTCCCCCTATGGAGTTTAAAACTTGCTGGCCAAGCACTCTGTGTGAAGGTAAATCTCTAAATTTGCAGTCCAAATAGCAACATAGGAAATATTCATATAAACAGATATGTACCAATATAAGAAAAAAAGACAGATGCTATAGGTTTGAAAAGCAAACAGAATTGACTGGAAAAAACAAAACTTTTGGAATCTGCACAGAGAAAGAGTCAGAAAGGAATTAGGAACTGGGTTAAATGTCCAGGATTTGTATATACATAAAGGTGCTGGAGGAGGGGAAAGGCCTTTTTCCTGAGGGTGGTGTGGCCTGCTCTAGTTTGGGAGGGGGTTCCCACACAGGAAATGTGTGAGGGAAAAGAATAGGAACATCAGAAGGAGGCAGATGATAGAGGGTCTTGAAGGTAATAGTAAGGGTTTAAAAGGACTAAATTAACTTTCTGGGCAAGTAGATAGTACTGAAGATCTACAACACATAGAATGCTGTGATGAAAAATACAAGATATCCTGACAGTGGAAGGAACATGGATTGATGTATTGGAATTTGCACAAGAAGCAAAGAAACCAATCAGGAACCAATCTTGAAATAGTTTTCAAACATGGTAAGAAGGGTCTTTCACTCTATTGTAAACCCCCTCTCATGACATGCCCCACCCCAGCTCTTCCAAAATGTCACTTTTTGTCCCTCTTGTCTGTTTCAGCTGTTTCTGGACTATTGTCTCATGGCATTCTCTACTGATGCATGTTCCTGTGTGCTGGGATCCAGTTACCTGAGCACTGCGGCCAGCTAGCAACTGAATGGGTGGGCTGTTCCATCACCACGCCCACTGACAGCTGCTTCCTGGTAATCCAAGGAGTTCTTAGTGCCTATTATTTGTTATGACCGTTTGATCCTCTGTGCTCTACACAATATCATTAGTTCACCGATGCCTGACAAGTTTTATCCTAAAGCAAGTGATACATGTAAAGACACGTTCAAGTGTTCCCTGAAGTAGAAGCGTTCCTGGTTTTTGGAAGAGATGATATGTAATAACAATTATATGGCGCTTTCATCTTCAAAGCCTTATGCAAACATTATCTAATTAACCCTCATTACATACCTGGGAGGCAGGGAGACATCATTAAACCTGAGTTTCAGGAGAAGAGATTGGAAGCTATAAGTTAAATAGCAAATTCTCCACTAGACAGACTTGACTTATGGTGGCAAAACTGGTGTGGAAGAGCCCCTAAGTCTTACTCCCATGCTGAGGCCAAGGACGAAACTCAACACTGAGGTGTTTGATTTATTACTGGGGTCATAGGCAATATTTCCTTGTAAAGTTTATTAGAGCACAGGGAAGCAGACTGTATTCACACAGAGAGGTAGGATTCTGGGGTGCTAGCACTGGATTTTTACTGTCTAGTATGACCTCTCTGCACTTTGAATACTCATCTGTCAAAGAAGCCCTATTAGTCTGTGATTGCCATCACATAACGGCACTAAAACAATTCATGAGAAGAGCGCTCAGAAAATGAGCTCTAATGAGGTTGTACGATACAGATCATTTTAGCAGCTGGCAAAAATTGTAAGATAGATGAACCTTCATCTTCCCTTTTCTCAAAATTTCCACCTCATTCTACCACGCCCCGCCAACGGCAATGTCCCTCATTACCTCTCTGAGCAACGTCCTCAAGATCGCTCTCCCTGTCCCCCATCAAACCTGCCTCACAGTCACTGAAATGCAAAGCAATTTGAGGTTTAATGTCAGCTGTCCCAGGGGGTTTTTCATTTTAACAGAGGGCAAAAGTCCTATTCAGCCAAACTGAAGTCCTGACCATGGTATTTTGGCCACAGGAAACTGACTTGTAGAGGAGGTACCTGGGGTGGTGGGACCCTTCTATCTTACCACCTTGAGCCTATAGCAACCACAGTAGCAGCCAACATTCTTTGAGTGCTTACCAGGCGCTAAGCTTTGTTTTAGAGGGAAGTCTGGTGTCATAGTTAACAGCAATGTTCCTGGTCTTTCTACAACTAAGAGTTTGCTTTGTCTCTCTGTGCCTCCGTGTATTCATCTCTAAAATGGGAATGAGAATTTGTCCTCTAGTGTTCATATGATGATAAAACGAATTAATGCACAAATGTAGCTGCCATTATTATAGGCAACTTACTTGTACTAACAAGTTTGTGTTAGGTACAATCTTACTAGATGGGCACTATTTCTAGCTCCATTTTACAGATGAAAAACTCATGCACATAGGTGAACACACTTGTCTCAGTTGCGCAGCTGATCAGTAGTGGAGTTGGGACTCTTACCAAGGCAGCCAGGCTGCAGAGCCCAGACTTGCCACCATGCTGCACTGTCCAGGTTACAGTGTCCAGGGCCTCCTGAAGACAGGGCCCCAGTGCAGCAGCAGAAGGCCAGTGGCTACAAGCCTGGATTCAAGCTGTGACTCATCCACATGAGACTCACTGAGGGGAGCTCTCCCCTTTCTCTCTCTCTTGGGATTTTTATCTTTAAAACAGACATAATATCTACTATACAAGGTGGCTATGAAGATGAAATACTGGTGCAAGGAGATTTTGAAAATTCTTAAGTGTTCTCTCTTCACATGTGAGGAATTATTATTATCTACTGCAGGATGAGCTAAAGTGGAGCAACTATAAGCAAAAGGCTAAAGGGAGCCAAGCTCCAAAGGCCTCAGAAGTTCACTTATGCCACAGAGGATCCTCAGTTCTTAGAGACCAACAGCCAGAGGAACTTAATCAGAGCTAGGCTGGGAACCCAGGATCCCCAGTACCTTTAGGGGGCTGGGGGTAGTCTGGGGCAGACCCCATGCTACAAACTATTTATATCCTGCCACACAACCTTCCCGTCCAGCTCTTAAAGCAAGAAGCCTGTCATGTTCCAAGCACTGTGGGAAACTACCCTTCATCCCTCCCAGAAGCCCCTCTAAGGCTGAGAAGATGCCCTAGGGACTATGGAACCCAGAGGTAACCTTTCTTCTCTGAGAAAGGTAGGATAAAAGAGCAACCTTTGCAGAGTCTTCAGGCCCCCAGTGTCCTGAGCCCCCACCATGGGGACTTCATCAGCCCTGCTGTCCCTTCTGTTTTATGGAAGAGCCATGCTGCAGTCCCCAAGGTGCTGTGGGCCACTCTGGTCATTGCCTTGTTGAGGGTCTGAGGAAAATGCACTGCCCAGCACTTGGGAGAAATTCACCTCAACTTCTGCAGACATGTTGTTCCTAGTGTGTGGCCTTTTAAATAAAGGCAAATGACCCAAACTGCTCTACTGAGGATGTTAGAAGTTGTGCATTGTACATTTTCAAATTACTGATTCATTTTCTCTTATGGCAGCAAATCTGCTTTCACAGCTAATCAGAATGATCTCTTTTAAAAGTCATTACTTTCCTATCTTGTGCTTTGGTTAACAAGAGCCACCATCCCACAGCTGGTATAAGAACAAACAAAGAACAAAGGTCAGCCCTGAAAAGACAGTCTCCAGCCAACACTCCCAGTTGCATCTTCCACCTGCAGTCTCGGCCCAGGTGCCAAACTGGCTAAGGTGACAAGGTCGGGATAATTACCCTGGCAGCTTCTGAGCTGCTCTGGGATCCATCGCTCCATTAGTTTGCTCATTGGCTGCCACACCACTGGGCTCCTCTGAATGCTATTTCCTGTCCTCACAGCTTGATTTCACTACAATTTGCACATACTTTACCACTTATGAATAATGCCCCATTTAAATCTGTCACAAGATGCACTATATTTTGGAACATACTTAATGGCAAAGGTGAGTGCTTTGCCCAAAAGTGTATGTATTTTCAGATTCCTACTTGCCACTGGTTTTCTAAATGCCACCTCTGGTCCACAGTCTTTGCCTTGTTGTTGTAACAGTATTACCATTTAACATGGATCAGGTATGCTCTGTGTGTCCAGCACTCTAGCAAATAAATAGAAACATAATGTTCCTGCCAAGTTGATTTTTTATTTAACCAGAGTGAGCAAGAGAAGAAACAAACAGTAGGAGAAGATGTACCCTCACACTGAGGTTAGACCATGGTAAAACTGGGCCAGGTGTCTTTGTTGTGCAGCCTTCTGATACCTCCCACAGACAGCTGCTTCTCCGAGGGAGACTATTGTGGGGAGCTTCACGGAATTTTTCTTTCCTGAAATAAGGTTACCACTCTATTTGGGACATCCCCTAAAACAAGATTCTGGTCCTGCTCTAGGCAGCCCCACTTATCCACCATGACCCTGACCCACACCTCTGATCCCCTTTTGTCTGCCACCCCCATCCTATCCTTCAACCAGGAAAGAAGGCAGATTTGAGAATCCTTTATACACTCAAGGGAAATATTTATCACACCTGTTTCATGAAAACAGACTTTGTATAGCTTGGATCCTTAGAGCCAAAAGTAAGCCAATGTCACCTTCTGGAATTTCTCCTCTCAATTGGCAATTGGGTGACATTGGTACTTTCAGCTACATTAACTCTTATTTTAAAGTTAATATTGACCACTGTTATGAAATAAATCCAAGAATCAGCCAGGGCCAGGAGAGTTTATATCAGACAAAGTCTCACAAAAATAAGGTCATAAAGCGATGGAAAATCAGCATAAGGCAGGGGATCTGAGAGGAATTGGCAGGTATTCCATGCCCCAAAGCCACAAAGAAGAATGTTGTCCAAAGCATTTCCCCACAAGGGTGGAGCCAGACACCCATGTCTGAGGATAAGCCTCAGGACAGACCTTCCCAGAGCTTAGTTGGAATTTTGGCCTGAGCCTGGGAGTTTATTCCTCCCCAGTCATTGAGTCAGGAATTTTGAGTTGCTCTACATCAAGACTCAGTGCTGTTTCCTACTCTCATGGACAAATTTCTTAGCAGAATTCGAGGAGTAATTCCTGAGGACAGAGGCAAGCTGTCTCCAGGGTGTCTGCCTAAGAGAAAAGCAGATTATCTTTGGTTTCTACCTTGAATTATCTCACTTGACCAGTTCTGGCCCACCTCCCCCACTGTAAGGGTCTCCAGGCCCTGCCAGAGTCCTTGAAAACCTCTGCTCTGAGTAGACCTCCAAGTTGAGACTAGATGTACTGTATGTGGAGTCCCTGCAAGGACAAGCAGTTGATTCCTAAGAGAAATGCTCTAACCAGCTAATCCACAGCACCTACTTTGTACCTGGAGTGGGTGCCAACTGCTAGCCATTTAAGCTTGATTCTCTTCAGAAGTTCTAATAAGCTCATGCCCAGAACCTGCATTCTCCAGTTAGCCTTGAAGAAGGGGCAAGTATGTGTGCCCTACCCAGTATAGCCTTACAGTTTATAAATGTTTACAAAACCTATGAAAGAGAGACTATTATTTTTGGCTTCATTTTAGAGTTAAAAAATTTGAGGCTTAAAAACTCTAAGAAATTTCTCCCAAGTTCATCCAGTTAGCAAGCAGTGGGGACAAGATTAGAACTCAGTCTGCCTTTCTGTTATTTCAAAGTCAACTACCTTTTAGAGCCACAGTGGTTGTAGAGCAGGGATCTTCTCTACCAGAATCGGAAGTCAGTCTTTTTTATGGGAAAAAAAATCAGGATAATTCTTAGATTCTCATTACATAATATTTTTATTTACTGACATGTTGTTTGATCACATTCTTGAGTCATTTTAAGTCTATTTGCTTCATCTCCTCATTAGACTCTAAAATTCTCAAGGATAAGCACCATATTTCCTTATAAATGGTGTTCTTCTGGGGCACCTGGGTTGGCTCAGTTGGTTAAGCATTGGACTCTTGATTTCAGCTCAGGTGTGAGATCGAGCCCCAAATCAGGCTGTGTGCACTGACCACGTGGACCCTGCTTGTGATTCTCTCTCTCTCCCTCTCTCTTGTCCCCTTCCCCACTCACACTCTCTGTCTCTTTCAAAATAAATAAATAAACTTTTTAAAAAATGGTGTTCTCCCTTACTTAGCTCCATTAAAATAATCTCCAACTTGATTACAAAGTCTGCCTAACCTGGCAGGACATGGCTTAGAAGTCAATCTCTGGAATTTTGTTCCATTTTTTAAAATATAACTTTCCTATTGCATCAGCTGAAGCTTCACCATGGATGTATTACTCCTGAGACAAAAGTTTATTCCTAATGACACTTATCCACTTAACCACAAATAAAACTGTCTTTGGTCTGCTATCACAAAACACAGACTGAGTAGCTTACAAACAACAGAAATAAATTTCTCACAGTTCTAGAGTCTGAAAGCCTGCGATCAGGGTGATAGCATGGTTAGGTGAGGGTCCTCTTCTGGGCTGCAGACTTCTCGTTGTACCCTCTCATGGCAGAAGGTGGCCAGAGAACCCATTAGGGACTTTTTAATAAGGGCACTAATGCTATTTATGACCCACTCACCTCCCAAAACCCTCATTTCTTGCTCAAATTGGACAACCTAGAAAAAAATGGATAATTCCTAGGAACATACACCTACCAAGACCAAATCATGAAGAAATAGAAAATCTGAACTGACCCATTTCTAGTAAGGAGACCAAATCAGTAATCAAAAATCTCCCCCCAAAAGCAAAAGTATAGGACCAGATGGCTTCACTGATGAAGTCTATCAAATATTTAAAAAAGAATAGATACTAACCTTTTCAAACTCTCCCTTGAAAATAGGAGGGAACACTTCTAAACTCATATTACAAGGCCAGCATTACCTTGATATCAAAACCAGACAAGGACACCACAAGAAAAGGGCCATAAAACATAGATGCAAAAATCTTCAACAAAGTATCAGCAAACCAAATTCAATAATATTAAAAGGATCATACACCATGATCAAGTGGGATTTATCCCTGGAATGCAAGGATGAGTCAAAATCTGCAAATCAATCCATGTGATACACCACTTTAACAAACTGAAGGATAAAAACCTGATCGGGAACAAGACAAGGGTGCACACTCCCATCATTGCTATCCAATAAACTACTGGAAGTCCAAGCCAGATCCATTAGCAGAAAAAAGAAATAATAAAGGAAAAAGTATAATTGCCTTTGTTTGCAGATGATATGTGGAGAAAATCCAAAAAACACCACCAAAAAAACTGTTAGAACTAATCAACAAATTCAGTAAAATTGCAGGATACAAAATCAATATACAGAACTCATTTGCTTTTCTATACGTTAATAACAAACTATCAGAAATAAAAGTTAAGAAAACAATCCCATTTACAATTGCACCAAAAAAAATAAAATAAATTTAGCCAAGGAAATGAAAGACCTTTACGCTGAAAACCATAAGGCATTTTTAACAAGGGAAAGAAATATGGGGCACCTGGGTGGCTCAGTTGGTTGAGTGTTCAACTTTGGCTTAGGTCATAATCTCATGGTTCATGAGTTCAAGCCCCCAATCAGGCTCTGTGCTGACAGTTCAGAGCCTGGAGCCTGCCTCAGATCCTATGTCTCCCCTCTTTCTGCCCCTGTCCTGCTTGTGCTCTGTCTCTCTCTGTCTCAAATTTTATTTAAAAAAAGGAAAGAAATTTTAAAGACACAAATAAATGGAAAGGTATTCTCTGCTCAAGGTTTTCAAGAGTTAATATTGTCACAAAGTCAAACTAATGAAAGCAATCTCCAGATTCATTGCAATCTCTATCAAAATTCCAGTAACATTTTGCACAGAAATAGAACAAAGAATCCTAAAACTTGTGTGGAACAACACAACACCCCAAGTAGCCAAATCAGTTGAGAAAAAAAAAGCAACACTGCAAGCATCGCGCTTCCTGATTTCAAACTATATCATAAAGCTATAATAATCAAAACGCTATGGTATTGGCACAACAATGAACACATAGGTTAATGGAACAGAATGAAGAGACCAGAAATAAAACCACACAATATGGTCAATTAATGTATGACAAAGGAGCCAAGAATATACAATAGGGAAATGTTAGTCTCTTCAGTAAATGGTACTGAGAAAACTGGACAGCCACACACATAACAATGAAATTGGACCACTTTTACCATGCATGAAAATCAACTCAAAATAGATTAACGTGACCATAAGACCTGAAACCATAAAAATCCTGGAAGAAAACATAAGGAGTGAGCTCCTTGACATCCATCTTGGGGATGATGTTTTTGTATTTGCCACTAAAAGCAAAGGCAACAAAAGCAAAAATAAACAAGTGGGACTGTATCAAACTAAGAAACTTCTGCACAGCAACTGAAAACCATCAACAAAATGAGAAGACCACCTATGAAATTGGAGAAAATGTTTGCAGATTATGTATTTCATTAGGGGATAATATCCAAAATATATAAAGAACTCATACAACTCACTAGAGGGAAAAATTCCAATTACAAATTGAGCAGAGGATCTGAATAGACATTTTTCCAAAGAAGGCATGCAGGTGGATGACAGGCACATGACATGAAAGGTACTCAACATCATTAATCATCAGGGAAATTAAAAAAAAAAAACAATGAAATATCACTTCATTCCTGTCAGAATGGCTATTATCAAAAAGACAAGAAGTATTGGTGAAGATATGGAGAAACAGGAACCCTTGTGTACTGGTGGTAGAAATGTAAATTGGTACAGTCACTGTGGAAGACAGTTTCTTCAAAAACTAAAATTAGAGCTGTCATATGATCCAGTAATTCTACTTCTGGGTATTTATCCAAGGAAACAAAAATACTACCTAAAAAGTATCTGCACCTCAGCGTTCATAGCAGCATTATTTACAATAGCCAAGATATGGAAGTAACCTAAGTGTTCATTGATGAATGAATGGATAAGGAAATGTGGTGTGTGTGTGTGTGTGCACGCACACGCGCGTGTGTGTGTGTACACCCAACATGGATGGATCTTGGCATTATGCTAAGTAAAGTAAGTCAGACAAAGACAAATACTGTCATCTCACTTCTTTGTGGTATCTAACAATAAAATGAACTGATAGATACAGAGAACACACTGGTAATTCCAGAGGTAGGGGGTGGGGTGAGTGAAATGGGTGTAGGTGTTCAAAAGGTACAAACATTCAGTTAGAAGATAAATAAGTCCTGGGATATAATATCTACAATAATGACCATAGTTAACAGTATGCTATAGTACATTTGAAAGTTGACGAGAGTAGATCTTAAAAATTCTCATCATAAGAAAAAAACTGTAATTATGTGTGGTAATGGATATTAACTGTATTTATTGTGGTTGTCATTTCTCAGTATATGTATATATACATATATAAAATCATCATTTTGTACACGTAAAACTAATGCAATGTTATATGTCAATTATACCTCAATTAAAATACAAAGAATTTCAGCAAAGACACATAGAGAGTTCCCTCCAAAAATTCAAAACAGATTCTGAAGATATACTTTGATGTACCACATATCATCTGGAAGAGAATAGACATTCCATTGTAATGTTAGGGTAGGGTTTGACATTTTTAATACAGCATCAGTAAATTAAAAGAAATCATGATCCCCTAGTGTTTTGATCAAAAGCTTCATCCCCTTATTTACTAAAGAAGTTATTTCATTAGAATTATTTTGGTGTTGATTTACTTTGGACACTCATAAATAGGAATTATTAAAAGACATTATTTTAATTGAGGACAAAGGATATTCTCCTTAAAGTCAAATTTCATAAAATGTAAAGTAAAAATGCATGTAGTACTAAAAGATTATTGTCCCAATTTGAAATAGACTTTCAGTATGCATCCTCATTGTCAAGAACCCAGAAATATCATTTCTGTGAACCAAAAGGAAGGCCTTTACTGAACCCATGGAAATTCCAACATAAGAATATTGAATAAAGCCCAATTTGACTATGAGTTTCTGGATACTGTCTCCAGGGAAGAATTTAAAGAAACTGCATACCATCAGAATACATAAGAGCAGGAATGTCATCAATGTAAGGCAAATAAATCTGCTATAATCTACATAGATGCATACTAGACTACTATATAAGCATACTATACTAGAAATATAACAGCAGACCTACACCAATAATAATAATAATAATAGTTTTTTCTTCACCTAAGTAGTGTAAGTCTCCCTAATGTAATTCATAATTATTTTGAAAACATAAAAATTGACAGACAGGGCCACCTGGATGACTTAGTTGGTTAAGTGTCCAACTCTTGATTTTGGCTCAGGTCATGATCTCACTGTGGGATCAAGCCCTGTGTTGGGCTCTGCGCTGACAGTGTTGAGTCTGCTTGGGATTCTCTCTCTCCCTCTCCCTCTGCCCCGCTCATGTGCTCTCTCTCTTTTTCTCTCTCTCTCTGAAAGTAAAATAAACTTAAAAACAAATAAACAGACACAAATTTAAGAAGTAAACTTCTCCAGGGGCACTTGGGTGGCTCAGTTGGTTAAGCATCCAACTTTGGCTCAGGTCATGACCTCATGGTTTGTGGGTTCAAGCCCCGTGTTGGGCTCTGTGCTGACAGCTCAGAGCCTGGAGCCTGCTTCAGATTCTGTGTCTCCCTCTCTCTGACCCTCCCCTGCTCTCTCTCTCTCTCTCTCTCTCAAAAATAAACATTAAAAAAATTTTAAAGTAAACTTCTCCATGTCAAAGTCAAAGTCTGCTTTTGAATAACTCAAAAGTCTTATAAATATGATTACATGTATAAAGTATTTAATGTCCACCCCTTGGTTCATTTTGCTGTCTTTTCAAATACCTGGTGTCCCACAATAACAAAATCCTTGAATTATAGGGTGACATTACTTTCCAAGGGTCTGGTGACTCAGTACTTCACTCTTCTTCAATCATCATATAATAAACATGGAAAGGAAACAAAGCTGACCTGAATATTCCTGCCACCTGTTGCTCATGATACCTTCCCATGCTTAACTATGGCTCTGGGCGATAAGAGTAGGGAGAAGCAAATCTGTTCCCCAGCATGTAATGTGCTTCTAGAGGCTTCTCTTACTTCCTGTATTTCTGCAGCACTCTGGTTAATGAGTCAGTTTGGAGTTTGGGTATAACTTGTTGTGTAACATTTGTGTAACCTTGATTTTTAAAAACAAGCAAGAAAAGGACAAAATTTTGACCACTACTTGTAGATTTGTTTTTCTTCTTTGGACTATATTAAAAAAAAAAAAAAAGTAATGCTTCTTGGTTGTGGCTGAAAGACTCATTATCTTTATCATCAGAAAGCACTCATTAATTCCTAATTGGGCCAGGTGCTTCAATTAGAGATGGCACCATTAAATTTGGAGTTATAGGAAGCTTCTCATTGTACTCATAATGGAAAGATGCATGTGTCTGAGAAGGGTTTGGCTTCACATATTTGAAAGTATGTTCAATCCCAAGGGATTTGTTTTGTGTGAGTCTCTAGATAGCAAGATGTAAGATGAGAGGGGAAAGGGAGGGGGTATATTCGCTTGCTTGCAAACAGACACTAGTGTCTATCACTAAAATATAGATATGCACATATCTATATTCCCCTGAAATAAGTCCCTATAATGAAGGCATCTGCCTCTAGAGAGTAGCATATTTAATTAGAATGGATTTATGTACAGCTTGACTCACCAGGATAGCCTCAAGAGATGAACATCTTGTTATGGGAAAGCCCAAGAGGTGTAGCCGCCAATCTTCCTCCAGCCGACTTGGCACAATATGAGCACTAAGTACAGGGTGTTCTGCTTGGAATAAAGACACAGGGTCAGAGTCACTGGCTTCTGCTCATTTTTCAAGAATGGCCTCTCAGAACTCAGGTTTCCCTCCTGTCCCACATTAGGTAAACCTGCTTCTGTGTCAAAGCTGAAACTTCAAGAACCCACAGCTTTGCCTCTCAGCTGCTGTAATTAGCAAGAAGGAAGGGCCTCCTTCTATCCAAATTCATATCATGAAGGATTCCTAAATATAAAGCACCCAATCCTTTAAATGCAAATATTTCCTCTTTATTCTATAACCAAAAAAAGCACTCTTAATAATACTTCACCTAGGTCCATTTTTTTTCCATTAATCCCTTCTAGAAAACAGTAAATTTCTTCAAAATAAAGTTTTACCTTGTCAATTATTACAGAAAAAGAAAAATGTAACGATTTTAAAGGGATGTTTTTTTATATAATTACCATTTTTAAACTAAAATAATGGGTACACACATTAAAATATTAAAGAATGGAATGTTAAAATAGCTTACATATAGCACAGTCCCTTTCAGTTGACAAAAATCTGATGAATCTTTACAACTGTTTGAGTAGGGCAAGGAGAATGTCACTATCACTCACACTACTCCAGCAAATCATATTTTTCTCTGGTGAGTTCAAAACTATGAAATACATGCGGTGCCTGGGTGACTCCGTGGGTTAACTAAGCATTAGATTTCCGCTCAGGTCACTATCTCACAGTTCATGCATTCAAGCCCTGAATTGGGCTCTGTGCTGATAGCTCAGAGCCTGGAGCCTGCTTCGGATTCTGTGTCTCCCTCTCTCTCTGCCCCTCCGCTGCTCATGCTCTGTCTCTCTCTGTGTGTCAAAAATAAATAAAACATTAAAAAAAGAAAACAAATTAAAATAATTTTTTAAAAATTTTTAAAAACTATGAAATAGAGACTGTAGTTCTAAATTATAAGAATTTTAAGTAGAATTATAGATTGTATTAAAGTAACGTGATGGAAACTGCCATTTTGTACACGCACGTATTATCCCAAACTGCTCTGGTCATTTTTATTGGCTGACTAGCAACTTCATTTTGTTTGTTTGGGGTTTTTGTTTTGTTTTGTTTTTGAGAGGGGTACTTGGGGGGAGGTGGGGAGAGAGAGAGAGAGAGAATATCTTTAGGAAGCTACATACCCAGCATGGGGTCTGACTCAGGGCTCAGTCTCACAAATGTGAAGTCATGACTTGAGCCAAAATCAAGAGTCAGATGCTTAACCAGTTGAGACACCCAGGTGCCCTGACTAGCACTTCTAACCCAAAATTTATGTAATCATTACTAGTGTTCATTTAAAAATGACTGCATGTTCATGCGGAAAGTAATAACTTGGCCTCTTGGGTCACCCCTCTTGTCCAGCATGGATAACCCGTAACAACCCTTTGACAAGTGACCAATTTAACTGAAACATTTCATATAAAAAAAAGTTTACAAGAGTGATTCCTGTCTCTTACTGTGTACATACACTCAGCTACCCTGGTGATCATTAGCAATGCAGAAAATTGCTTTATCAGGAGACTCACCAAATAAGCCACAGATATTTAGCAAAACTGAAATAGAAAAAAAAAAAAACTCTCCAAGGGTTTATAGCAAAAAGACACAGGCAAAGAACACAGGCTAAAATAATGAATAGGCAGCTTAAGAAGAGGAGGCAGAAAGAGTAGCAAACACCCTCTCAGGGTTCATTATGCCTCTTGAGCTGCTGGTAGTAAAGTTAATTTTTAAATGCTTTGAGGTGATTAAGGAGCTGGGCATCACTCTAAATGTAAATAAGTCCCATTTCATTTCCTTGAAGCTGACTCTGATTGGGGCAGTCACCAGCTACTTAGCCTGCTGATAAATTTAAGATCCATAGTCTAGTTCATAATTAACCCTGTCTTCTTATAAAGTCAAAGCTTAGCAATCTCATTTGTAAATACAAGCACACCCAATGACCTTGTTCTCAACAGTTTCACTGGGGAAAAGTTGGTGTGTCACGGAAAGCCATGTTAAGATCCGAAAGCCTTCTTGTGTTGGTGATGGAGTGCTGACCAAATATTTGGTGGAAGGTGATGTTATTTCCTTTAACCAAACCAATCTGGAAAATAATTTGAGAGATCAATCTAGCAATTGAATTTTGGTCCTTTTTTTGATAACAAGATCTCTGTCCCTTCAACTTACAGGTTCTGGAAGGAGCCCAATGAATTATTTATTTCCCACTCACTTGCTCTTTCTCCCTGCGTAGGCTCTATTCATTCCTCTATCTTATCGTAATAAGCCAGGTCACCGCTGAACTGAACTTAAATCACGACTGCTTGGCATTGCCTGCTTTACGGGCCTGGATGGCCTACTTTATATTGTTTGTACTTCAGTCGGTGTGCGGGTGTAAGATTGTATAACTGCTTTACCCCGGGGACCCTCATAAAAATGAGAGGGTTGGCTCATAAAACTGTCCCACTGTGCAAAACTGTAAATAGCTTCCTTAGAGGCAGGATGAATCCAAGGCTGCAAAAAGTACAAACCATCGGTGCTAGAGAACAGAACCGCCCCCTCTAGAGTTTGTATCTCCATGGTCCAGTGGGGTCCTGTTTGTCCTGAGAATTGCAATGCCAATTGTTTTATCCATGTTTTGCAACTCAACACCATTTCCTTACTTGTATTTCCTTCTATTTCCTCTTTGAAACTGTTTTCAGACACAGGAAAAGGCCAGTGGGCTCACATGAGGACAAGGCCCCTGCTGGGGCATGGTCATGTTGACAGGCCAAGTGATGATTTGTCATCATCACTGTGTTTACATGAGGGATTAAATAAATAAACAGTCTCTGTACAGCTGCTGTTTTTACTATCTGCTTTCAAGATTCAGAATGATGTTCCAGGATAGATAGACTCTGACCCTAGTATATTGAGCAGACACAAATTGGGAATTATTTAGATACATATATTGTTTGTAATTCTTCCACCACCAGCACATTGGGACATACTAAATATCTTCTGCAGTCAGAATAATTTCTTTTTTTTTTAATGTTCATTTATTTTTGAGAGAGACAGAGAGAGAGAGAATGAGAGCACACACAAGAGGGGAGGGGCAGAGAGAGTGAGGGAGACATAGAATCTGAAGGAGGCTTCAGTCTCTGAGCTGTCAGTGCAGAGCCCGATGCGGGGCTCTAACTCACTAACTGCAAGATCATGACCTGAGCCAAAGTCGGACACTCAACCAAATGAGCCACCAGGCTCCCTCAGCCAGAATAATTTCTTAGGAAACACTGAAGGCCTAGTAGAATCCAAGAGGACTTCACAGGTACAGATGTGGCAGCTGAGAGAGCTGGTTCTTCCTTTTATAGGTATTGTGAATCTGAGCTGCAAATTAATTGCAAGCATACATTTCACCTTTCCTAGAGCAACTCGATCACAGAGGGAGGGTACAAAAAGGTAATATAGCTAGAACAGTGGTTCTCAAAGTAGAGTCCCCATTAACATCATCTGGGAACTCATTAGAAATGCAAATGATCAGACTCATGAACCAGAAATTTTAGGAGGGAAATCTGGAAATCCATACTTTTAAAAACACTTCAGGCAATTTTGATGCAGCTAAAGTTTGAGAACCACTAGTCTAGAAAGAAGATAGCATACAGCAAAGCTGGAGTCTATCATCAAACTACTGTGTGCAAGCCCTGGCTCTACTGATCTGGGATAAGTTATTTATATTCTTTAAACCTCCATTTCCACATGGAAAACAGGCAGTAATAATCTGTTGGAACCATTTAGTGAATTTTTTGGTCTGTTGACACTTAGTACAGGACCTGCTAATATAAAATACTCAATAAATATTAGTTCTCATTGTTTTTACTCTTTTAAAAACACTAGGACTGGAAACAAGGTCTATGCTCAACAAATGAAATGAACAAATGAATCCATAAATAAATGACAGAATTACAGATGGTCAGTTTGTGTTGAGAAGGAAAATACTAATGGAAATATATAACTAGATCTCTGCTTTATAAAACATACATCAGAAAAATAAATGTACTCCTCTCTGAGATCCTGTTAACATCAAATTGCATTTAACAAATGAAAAAGGTAGGAAGAGAGGGAGGAAAGAAAAAAAGAAAAGTGGAGGGAATGGAAAGGGTAAGAATTAAGATTAGTTGTTTTCCTGCACTGCATTATAAATGCAGACTGTGGCTCTGGGCATGTATTTCCTCCAAGTAACCTACCCTAGAGCTGTGAGGCCCCAATGCCTTTAGGGTCTTTATTCTCTTTTCCTTTACCCCTTCTCCCTGCAGTTCAAAGCACCTTCTTCTTGCAATAGAGGTACCTTAGGTTTCCCCTAATTCTGATGCTTGCAAAGTAGGAATATTGGAGAGGTTCTGAAAGTACCAGGTAAAAGGAGGTGGGGATCCAGGGACTACTGAGGGGAGTTCAGACTCCTACTTATGGGATCTTCACAGGCAACATCCATTCACTGTATCTCAGTGGGTATCAGATCGTGGGATAATAGGGACCATCTGATCATGGCTTTAGAAAACAGTATGGCCACACCCAACCCAGGTTGAAAGTTAGATCAGGTGAGGAAATGGAAACTACTAGCTGGAAATCTTTGTAAAAACCAGCTGAATCTGATAACTCTACTGCCTTCACTTTGCTGTGAGAAAAATCTGCAGTGACTTGATAAATTGAGAAAACCTTTGTTTTTTTTCTGTTTTTTTTCCCCCTAGGGATAAAGTCAAGAATTAACTACCAGACCCAAATGGAGACAACCTGTCTTTCATTCAAGCCAATAGTATATTTCCTGTGCTGGATACAACTACCAAATTCTACAGGGAAAACAAAGAGATAGCTGCAGAATGTTCACAGGTAGATCTTCGAAGTTAAGCTGAGCATTTCTTCATTTTTCTACCCAAAGTAGATCTACTCAGATCAAAGAACAAAGAAAATAGCTTATATAATTGTGAGGTAAAGAAACTTAAAAAAAAAAAAAGAAAGAAACTTCTTGTAAGTCAAAAGCACTGTACTCTGAAGAAGATCAATGGGCTTGATCCAAGATTTTAAGTCAACAGAGTCACCTTCTCTCAAGAGTATATTTGCAACCATGTCTTCCACCTCCGGCCTGTAACCCCTGCCGAGTCCAGTTTCTTCAAAGAAAGCACTGTAACAGCCACAGTCTATTCTGATCAGACTTTCTTCATTAAGGACATGACTGTGAGTCAGGTTATAAACTACCTTGAAGTTAGGGTAATTGTATGCCTCTAGAATTGACACAGGATACTGTCTATCCTGACCAGGAGGTATTTTATGGAGTCCTCCCATCTGCTTACTGCCATCTTCCAGCCTTAGACCTGCCAACTCTTCTCAGTGGGAGAGATTTCTGCTCTTCTCTCTCAAAAGTAATTTCTCTCCCTCTGGCCCCCACCATCCAGAATCATTTTCCCAATAGAAAGTGAATTCCAGCCCAGAGCTTCTAACATCCCTAATGTCGAAGGTGCTGATGGTGCTTTATAAGTGGATGGGGGGGGGGGTTGTTTTTGTCCCCAGAGCACAAATCACTTCTACTGAAGGAAAACCTTTTCTCTTTTCTTACATCATTGCATTCTTATGTCCAAACTGCACTCTTTTTCTGCTCTTTACTATTTTCTATCCAGAATCAGTGGATCTGTGCTACATAGAAAGTCACCCCCTGCTTCCCTGCAAAAACTATCTTTCAGATAGAAAAGAAAGTGTGGTGAGAACAAAGAGGAGTGACAAGTTTCTCTTCTAAAAGTATCATCTGTTGACAAAAAAGCAAGTACTCCAAGGCCAAAATAAACAAATACATAAACAAGTCACAAGTATCCACGTTCAATTTACAGATTCAGCCCTCTGGGACAAGTCTCTTATGAGAGCTCCTAATATAACATAGCTGTGTCTACCTTTGCTTTCCTCCTCCTTTTACATACGACCATAGGCAACAAAAAGGAGATATTGTTTACTGCTGTAAAGTAGGAATCTTATACATGATAAATTCATTTCCCAAAGATCTTACTTACATTCATAATATAATACACATATCTGACAATGAAGAATCAGTAATTGTATTCAAGCAGTAGAGCTAATTAATGAGGGGTTGCTCACTAAAATCTTACAGAAGCTCAACGAAACCTTCTCCCTTCTTTTCATGGTTTCCTAAGGAGTTATAACTTAACATCTTATTAAGTACAGTCATAATTGAGGAATATAAAAGTTGCTCCATTAAGGGAGTGTTACCAAGTCGACAATAAGAACTCTCATCTCTAAGAAAATAACACCCTCTATGCCTTTTTTCATTGTCATTTACTGAAACACTAGAAGCAGCAAAACAGTAATCCATGGCTGTGTAGACAGTGAATAAAAATTCCAACTCAGGGGGCACCTGGGTGGCTCAGTCTGTTGAGCGTCTGACTTTGGCTCAGGTCATGATCTCGCAGTTCGTGAGTTCGAGCCCCACATTGAGCTCTGTGCTGACAGCTTGGAGCCTGGAGCCTGCTTCGAATTCTGTGTCTCCCTCTCTCTGCCCCTTCCCCACTCATGCTCTGTCTCTCTCTGTCATCTCAAAGATGAATAAATGTTAAAAAGTAAAAATAAAAAAAAATTCCAGCTCAGGAGCCAGAGATTCCAGTCTTGGCTCCACTGATTAGTATGTGGTTCCACTTCTCTAAGCCTCAGTCTTCTGAACCAGAAAGTGGGAAAATAGTACTATTTCCTTCAAAGGGTCTTGTGAGGATTAAAGAACACATTGTGCATATCACATAATAGCTGGCACCTAGCAGGAATTTATCTGTAATTTACTACCTCTACAGTTTTACAAAGAACATGTACTTACCCTGCCCCATTTGATCCTGACAGCATCAATATGAGGCAGGCAAGGCATTATTATCATCACCTCCATTTCACAAATTAAAATGAAATTAGATCAGATTGATGAATTGACCTGCATTTGCTCACATAGCACATGATAGATAGGCCAGCACTTAAATCCAGGGTTCCCAACTCCAAAATACATGCTCATTTTACTACACTGTTTTATACTTTTGGGTGATTATAAATTTCTTTCATTACTCACATAAAGTTATTTTACTTGATTCTAACACCAATCACATGACACAGGTGGGGTAGACATTATATTTTGCAATTTGTCAAATGGGAAAACAAGTTAGGGCACCAAGGTTTGCTAGTGTCAGGGCAGCAACTAAAACCAAGTGTGTTGCCTTTTTGACTGGTGAAGAACCCCCAAAAGAAGAAACAAACTCCTCTTAAACTACAATGGAATCTAGTTTTTCAATTACTGCTTTAAAACTTTCAAAAATTAACTATGTTCAATTTACAGAAGGTGCTTCCAGCAAATCCAGTGCAGTTAACCTTTCAGAACTTTTTAAAGGGCAATTTATAATCAAAGTTAGGAAAGATAAGCTATCTAAGTTATCTGATAAATATGCATCACCAGGATTCTGCCTAATCTTAGGCTCTCACTTTGCAGACTCTGGGGTTGAGGGCTGGGGTAGGGGAGGCACACAGAGGGAGGGCAGGCATTGTCCAGTGGTCTCCTGGCTCCTGGAGCCACCTGGGCTGGGGAAGCATGGGGCAGGGGAGGGAGGTGTGGCTGGCCCACGCCTAGTGGCTGGCCTCGCCAGCCCCTGGAGCTCAGGTTTTCCCAGGAAAGGTCGCCTATTCCGGTGTCTCAGGATAGCCATTTCCAGACGGGAGCAGGGCAATTGTTCATTGAACGTGGCCCAGGGAGAGGAGATGTTGTGGCTCTGCAGGAGAGCTGGTAATTTTGCAACCAGCAAATGAAAGGGCAGAGAAGAATCACCAGGAAACCTTTCATTTGGAGGTATCTCTAATTTGTGCAATTATGTAAATGCATTATGCAGCTCTCCTTAGATTCAGTACTGCAGGGATAAGGGATATTCAAGCTGTCTGACAAGGTTCACTTGGTCTGTTTACTGGGTATTTAGTTGGAAGACAGAGGGGTCAGAGTAGAGAGCTTTATTCAAATATTTCATAGTTTTGGAATCTTTTATTTCTGCTTCATTTTTTAAATCTTAGACTAAAGCAGAAGACCGAGACTTTAGTTCTGTACTACCATCCAGTTTTATAAAAATTATATACAGACTGACAGTCTCTAAATAGAGTTATTTCTCTACAACAAGCAAGATCAGAGAAGGCAGGCACATGATTTGACAATAATGGAGAGGGGAGAGGATTGCACACCCACTGGAGGAAGGCTGGGGTCTTGGGAGAGTTAGTAGTGCAGGACCCAGCCAGAACCACATCAACGAGGTCTTGGCCACTGTGAAGATAAGATATCAAATTGAAACTAAAATATCAAATAATGTCAGTCTTTGTAGACATTTTGCAGTGACAATTACTAGTTTTTAAAAATTTATTGGCTTGAAATTAATTTTGTTTTGTGTTCCAGAAATGTTGGAACTAGACTTGATGTTCAAGTAAAGTAACATCTCACATCTGGTAAAAAGAAATCCCTTTGTTTTATACAAATTTCTTCATTCCCCAATGTGTGAGCCTAAGCACAGTTGCAGTTGAGAGAAGGAAGGCAAAGTGTACATTGGAAGTCAAGTGAGGGGAGGGAGAGCTCTCCAAAGGCCGCAGGGGCTGGTGGTGATGGGCCATGGTCACGGTGTCAGGCCATGAGTGAAGACAGTCCACAGTAAAAGACTGAGCTTGGATACCAGATTGGGGCAATTCAGGGGCTGGATGGGGAGAATTAAGAACCTGGAAATGGGTATGAGAAATTTATAATTATTGCATTTGTGGCTCAAAACATCCCTAAAAAGTGATTTTTTTTGGTCTCCATTTTATAAGTGAGGAAATAGGCTCATTAAAGTAAGAGATTTGCTCAAGGTCATGCAGCAACTATAGGGTAGAACAAGTCCTACATACCAGGCCTCAGTCCAGTGCTCTTCTGGATGTTGATGAAGGCTGTTGCATAGAATGAAATCCTTATTCCAGGGCGTGATGGACACAAAGGTTGCCACCCGATTCCCATTTCCCCCTTCTTTTTCACTATATATATATATATATATATATATATATATAATCTATCAGATTATATTCCATTGATGTAACAGTTAGTCTGCATTTGTACCTCCAGAACTAGTCTCCTTCCTTTCTTTCTAACTCTGTTCTGTGCATCATATGACCTTCTTTGCCCTTTGGCTTCTGTTTGGGATCAGCCTTGGGAGGCCCTAGCAGCTGGACCAAGTCTCCTCTCTACTGGACTCTCCACAGCTATAACTATCCTTATGTTTCAGGAACACTCTTCCCTCCCCTTGCACCTCAGGCTTAAGGGAGGTACTAATTCCCAAAATTACTAGCCCCCAGGAGCTTTGCTGCTCTTTACTGGCCCCTTTAAACCTGCCCCCACCTCAGTATTTTGCTGGTTTATTCAATTCTTTTGGAATCAAGTGTTCCATCCGATTCTTGTAGAGACTGCTGTCTTTGCCCTTCCACAGGGTAAGTCTAAGCTAGTCAATAGATTGCATTCCCGTGACCACTGTTCTTTCCAGGAATTTTCAAGAGACTCAGTCTTAGCCAATCAGCCTGAAAAGAATGGTGCATATTGCATGTTTAAGGAAGCTCACTGTGTCTGTGTCTGTTTCTCTCTCTCTCTCTCTCTCTCTCTCTCTCTCTCTCTCTCTCTCTCACACACACACACACACACACGTACACACACACACACACGCAATTCCCATTGCCAGGAGCCACCACAGACAGCACCACAGTGAAGCTGGTTCTAAGGACAGAGTAGGAGGACAGGGCAAGCCTGGGTTCTTCATGCAATCACTCACCTACTGATAATATTATATCTTGAGCCAGTTCTACCTTTGGACTCCCAGTTATTTGACATAATAAATTTTCCTTTGTCCGTTTCCTTAAGTCCATTTAGGCCAAGTATTTCTACTGCTTGTAGTCAAAAGCATTCCCAAACAGAGAAAGAGGGGAAAGACTGGAAACAAAGAGACATAAGAGACTATCACATTTGTCCAAATTGTAAAAAGAAAAAAAAAAACAAAGACAAAAAGAAAGAGAGAGAGCCTAAAGTAGGACAATGGCAGAGACAATGGGAGAGTGGGAAAGAGACAAATCTTAGTACATATCTTTTCTGTATGTTGCATGTATGATAAATACAGAGCCACATAAAAGCCAAAACAATGTGTAGAAATCATCACATTAAATAAATACCCAGGTAAACTACATTGAAATTTGTTTCAGAGGTCAAACGTGAACATGCTGTAGATAATATAAGGAATTATCTTTAAGATGGTTTTATGTTATCAGGCCAATCTAAATTACTGTTTCAATTTTGTCAGATATATTATTGTCAGAGTTGGAGACATGTGGTCTTCTGCCGGTTCCAATTTTTTACTAAATATTCAAATGGTACATGGTGTTGGAAGCATTACTTATATGTCACCTGTAATATGATTTTTTGTAAATAATGGCCACACATTTTATATCTTAAGTCCTCTAAGCATGCATTTTAAAAAATAAAACCTGCACTAAACCTTTTAAAATGTTTTGTTAAAATGAAGAATTCTCCTGTAAAGCAAATAATCACATTCTTGATATGTGTGCTCAGATTTATAAATTCCTATTTTTGCCTACAAAAAAAATTCTTAAAACAGAGCACAGTTTTAGAAACTCAGTCTCTAGAAATTACATTATTGAATCAACAAAGATTTATTGTTTATGTGATACTTTTCTGGGTACTCTAAAGTTCAAAAAGTCCTCAAATACTTTTTCAACAGCCTAGTTAAAAGAATACAACAAGTAAGCTTTACTAGAAACCAAAAAACATAAGTAAAAAAAAATGCATTAAAGCTTATGCTCCCAGAGCATAAGATGTCTGGGAGTTCACAGTAGGCAGAAATCATATAGGATCAAAATAGTCAAATAATTCCAGATATGTGTTTACTTCCCCAACTCTTTCCAAATGCCTTCTAGAACACCAAGCCAAAGCTACAATCTGCATTTCTCAGACTACTTTGGAGCTCTGGGCTCTGGAGATAGTCTAGGTGCTGCCAAAGAGCTGCACCAACGTAAGAAGTCTGTCCTCTGTAGAGGCAATCACATATACAGCTGGGCTATTCTTACTAATGCAGTAGCATAAGTGTGGGCTTCTGTGGTAACACTGGTTGAAGTTCTTGTGTCCCTTCCCTATTATCATAGATGCAAAGAGACATGAGGTTGTGGCAGTGGGATTTTCACTACCTTCTTACATCTCCTGACTGGGGTGGTTACCAGCAGTGTAGCATCCAGACCTGGTTTTCACACCCCCTGGGGATTCTGTAAGCTATTTAATACACATGAATAAATCTTCTTGCTTAGACTAGCTAGAAGGAATCTAAGAACCCTGTCATATAAAGTCAAGGAAGACTACAGAAAACAAGAAATTGGAGCTAAGCATTTGAAAACTGGGTAGAATTTGAATATTGAAAAAGAGAGAAGAGGAAATTCCAGGTGACAAGAGACAAAAAACTAACAGACAAAAAAGACATGTAGAAAATGGAGCAGAGGGTTCTAGAGACTAAAACCAATGACACTAGAGGGTTGATATTGAAGAGTTGCAGAAATTAGATGGAAGAGGAGGTCAAGCTCAAGTTGCCCCGTAGATCCCTACCTGACAAACTAACATAGCTTCTTGTTTTTACCCTAGGTTCAACACAAAATGTACTAAAGACAGGTAGATATGATATACAGCCATCAAACTAGAAAGCAAAATTGATCAAAGACTGGAAAGCATTAAAGGAGGAAATAATAAACAAAATAATAGATAAGTAAAAAACATGAATATGAGAGAGGTCCTAATCAAACTCTAATTATAACCCAGAGGCACCATGGCATAATGGTTAGAAATGTGAAGCCAGAACCAGATTCCCTGAGCTTGTATCCTGGTTTCTAGCTGTATCATTTCCTTGTTGTGTAACTCTGAGCAATTTCCTTAACCTAACTGTGCCTCAGTTTCCTCATTTATAAAAAGATTTCATCTACTTCATAAGGTTAATGTGAGGATTAAGTGTATTACATCTATGAAGTTGTCGGAACCATGAGTAGTCACCACAAAATTGTTTGTTATTGTAATTAATACATAAATATAAAAATACATAAGCTATTACATTAAAATCAGCTCACCAATTAAAACCTTGTAGCTCAGATTGGGTTAAAGAGAGAGGACAACTATATTCTCCATTTAAAATTTAAGAATACAAAGGTTGAAAATAGTGCAGCCACACTGGAAAACACTACGAAGTTTCCTCAGAAAAAAGAAAAATAGAACTACCCTGTGATCCAGCAATTGTACTACTCACTGTTTACCTAAGGAATACAAAAATACTAATTCAAAGGGATACATGCACCCCCAATGGTTAAAGCAGCATTATCTAAAGGAGCCAAATTATGGAAACAGCCTAAGTGTCCATTGACTGATGAGCAGATAAAGAAGAGGTGGGATAGATATACAACGGAATATTATTCAGCCATAAAAAGAATGAAATCTTACCATTTGCAACAATGTGGATGGAACTAGAGAGTATTGTGCTAAGTGAAATAAGTCAGAGAAAGAAAAATACCATATGATTTCACTTATATGTAGAATTTAAAAAAACAAAATAAATATGCAAAGGAAAAAAAGAGAAAGTAAGAGAGAGACAAACCAAGAAACAGAGTCTTAAGTATAGAGAACAAACCGATGGTTATCAGAGGGGTGGGAGCAGGGTGGGATGAGTGAAACAGATGAAGGGGATTAAGGAGCGCAAGTTTTGAATCAGCTATATTGTAAACCTCAAACTAGAATTGCACTGTATGTTAACTGCTTCGAATTTAAATAATAACTTAAAAATAAGTAAGTAAATAGGGGCGCCTGGGTGGCTCAGTCAGTTAACCATCTGACTTCAGTTCAGGTCATGATCTCACAGTTCATGTGTTGGAGCCCCATGTCAGGCTTTGTGCTGACAGCTTGGAGCCTGGAGCCTGCTTCAGATTCTGCGTCTCCCTTTCTCTCTCTGCCCCTCCCCTGCTCACGCTCTGTCTCTCTCACTCTCAAAAAATGAATAAATGTTAGGGGCGCCTGGGTGGCGCAGTCGGTTAAGCGTCCGACTTCAGCCAGGTCACGATCTCGCGGTCCGTGGGTTCGAGCCCCGCGTCGGGCTCTGGGCTGATGGCTCGGAGCCTGGAGCCTGTTTCCGATGCTGTGTCTCCCTCTCTCTCTGCCCCTCCCCCATTCGTGCTCTGTCTCTCTCTGTCCCAAAAATAAATAAACGTTGAAAAAAAAAGTTTAAAAAAAAAATGAATAAATGTTAATAAAAAAGTTTTTAAATAAATAAGTAAATAAATACAAAGGTTGAAATATAGACATAAAAAATAAAAATAGATCACTGACTTATATGCATCTGACATTATAGCTTATCAAAGAGATTGAACAGAATCCTTATAGTGATAAATCAAGCTGTCAAAAATTAGCATATAGAATATCTAAACAGCGTGACTAATAAGCTTGAAATATTAGACATGAAAAATCATACCTACCAAACATAAAAATGATTTTTTAAACATACATATGGTATTTATAAAACCTGACCAGTAACAGACCACACAGCATTCCTCAATAAATTGCAGGAAAAAACAGTATAGACCATGTTTGTTTATCACAACAAAGTAGAAATGGAAATCATTGACAAAAAAATGCTAGCTAAAAAAAAAATTTTAAGGCCATATGTCTAGAAACAAAAACACCACTAAATATATCTTATTTGAAGAAGTTATGTGAAATTTGAAAATACTTAAAACTGAATAATAAAAATGCTTGTGTCAATATGCATGTGATAAAACAAATGTAATACTAAAGATGAAATGTATAATTCCAAATGTATTTACCAGAAAATAAGAGAGATAAAAAAATAAATCACCAAAGTGTACTAAGAGTACATGTAAATGTAGGGCTTATTTGCACTAAAAGCTTTTCTCTGTAGTTTTAATTCAGTACAAGGAGATTTAAGGAGACATAAAACCTTCTTAATTTCTCCTTATCAAAGATCTTAATTTATGTTCTTCTAGGGACTGGCAGAATCACGTTCCTAGAGTATTTCTTTTCCATCATTCTATCAAGGCTTGGTGATATGACTAATTTTGCCCACGCCCCACTCCTTATCTAGCAACAAGGCACCAGCTGCAAGATTCAGTACCAGCTCCTCACCTTCCAGTCACCAGGGTCCTTAGGATTCTTGCCCCCAGGCATCTGTGCCAGAAACGTTGATGAAATCACCTGACTCCCTTCTTCCCAGGCAGCCCCAGACATGCAAGACTTACACAAACTTGTCAGGTCTTTCTATTCTCCGGGTCTTTTTATTTCCCCTTATTCCTAAATATTGATTTGGAAATATTTCTGATTAATACAATAAACTATCTATTTACCACTTGTAGTAAATTTCCTCCTTTCTTCAAAAATTAAAAAATATATAAAATATAAAATATGATTCAATGCTCTGGAGATAGATGTGTATATATTTACATATACATATCTACATTAAGGATATATATCTATCTATATCTATATCTATATCTATATGAGAGACAGAGACAAAACACTTAGTTCTTTTTTGCTCTAAATTCTAGGGATATAGCCAAGAAAAACAAGATGTCAAATATCCCCACCCTGGGACTTTACAATCTTGGACACAAAAACAAAATAAGTCTATCAGATAGTATGATAATGCTGAGGAGAAAAGTAGAGCAAGTAATGGATAAAGAGTACCCAAGGGTGTGAGAGAGACAGGTGGTAATGATCGAAGGACAGAGTTAGAGCTTAAATCTGACTCCAGTCAGAAGAGACAGTAGAATCATTCTCTAGTTGACCAATACCAGAATCTCCATCACTGTAATTCCCTCTTTTCTTTCATCTTTACTCCCATCAAGGGACCAATGAATTTCTTTATGTTTTTTTTTAATTTCTAATATTTTTGCAACCTATTTATCCTCCCCATTTTCCAAATGTGAATGCCTCTGTCCTCTTTCTTCTCCCCAAGACCCTACCCACAGCTTGGCCCTTCTGGGAGCTTCCCAGGAATGTTGGCCTAGGCCTGTCTCCCTGATGTCTGCATTCCATCCAACAACTCTCTTTGGGTACTTAGCATCACTGCTCTAAACTCTTGCTAGGAACTCGGCTTTTTGAGTACAAAGGAAAATCTCAGCTAATGGTGCTTTGAGTACAAAACTTTCTTTGTATCAAAGTACCTGAATGAGAAGAAACAAAAAAGCAAATTATAAACTCTTGAAGCTATGCCACAAAGGTCCACAGAGCCTCCTGGAAATCTGAGGATTTTCACTGTGTGGCTTCTGAAACCTCTGCTTCCTCATCTGTAGAATGGGAGTGAATAATCCCTACTTCATAGTATTGTTAGGACTGAACAGAATTGAGTACTTAGTATGTGCCTAGTACATAGTATACCAATCGATGTTTCTATCACCATCATTTCAGATATAAGGTTTCTCTTCTGCTTCTCCTCTTGGTAATCCTTCTCCCTGCATTCAGATTCCCAGAGTTACCCTGAATTCCCTCCCTCTACCTCTCCCTAGATGAAAGTTTAAAAAGCAAGTCTGTTATCACTCATTTGTACTTGACCAGTAGTGTGATCCTAAACTACTGGGGATAAATGTCAGTGTGTCACCTCAACCAGTGTTTACATTTTGTTACATTTATTTATTTTTTAGAGAAAGAGAGTAAAAGCACTAATAGGGGAGGAGCAGAGAGTAAGGGAGACACAGAATCTGAAGCAGGCTCCAGGCTCTGAGCTGTCAGCACAGAGCCCCACATGGGGCTCAAATTCACAAACTGCAAGATCATGACTTGAGCCAAATTCAGAAACTTAACTAACAGAGCCACCCAGGTGCCCCCAGTATTTGCATTTTAAAATTTCAGTCTAATTTCGGAAGATCTTCTACCATACCAAGGAGGTTGGGAGAAATATGGGCAGTTAAGGGGGTTTGGAGTGAGCTCCAGAACCTCTCCTTCCTGCTTCCCTGAAATGGATAATTAAAAGTTCATCCAGTTGCAGCTGTGGAAAGCTACCACTGTGGTCAGGGACATTTTCCAGAATCTAACATTCAGCTCCCTGAGAGCCCCTCCTCACTTCTCCCCTCCTGTCATGAATGTTAAATATAGGTTTCAACCTACAATGTGTTCGGGAGAGTTCTGAACACCATAGGAGACATCTTCCCTTTTGAGAAATGCAAGACACGCTGTTTGCATCTTTTCCCACAACGAACCCAGCTATAGGAATGTCTGTATGTGATGCTGTTATAAGTAATATCCCAGTCTTCTTTGAACTTTGGTTTCTCACCATAAGTGAATATTCAGTATCAAGTTTTTGGTCTCCTTTATGGCGTGAATTTGAGTAACTCAAACCCAAGATGCAAGAGCTGACAATTCCCACAGCAGAAACTGCCAACTAGGTGTCTAAATCTGCTAATGGAGCCAGAGCCCGGATTGAGCTCCAGGTATGTCATCAATGGGAAACCAAATCTTGTTCTGACTCCATAGTTTTAAAACAAGGGTAATATGATGAAAAATATTTAGGATTCATTACATAATAGGGCCTGGTCTCCCCCCTCCAAATACAATTTCTTTGAGAGAAGAATTAGTTTCCTATGTGTCCAATCAATCCTTAGCACCTTGTATATGACATAGACTTTGTCACCTTTGGTTAATTAAATATACCCAAAAACAAAAGCTGTGTTTTTCCACATTCCATATCCCATCAAACATTGTTCATGGATGGGCCCCTGTTGGGAGGGGGCAATCTCTGGGCGCCTTCAACTCTTTACTTTTGGTGTCATGCACATGATGAAAAGAAATTGGACAATGTCATCCAATGGATGACTGGAAGGAATTCCAATGTTAGCAACAGCACTCAAAAAAGAGTACAATAAAGTTCTGAGACTAAAATATAGTGTCTTTTGTTGAAAGAGACAAGACTTATGAAAAGTTTCTACCATTTGTGCAAGCTTTTCCTTATAAAGCACTGATTAGAAACATGAGATTGTAAATTACTTCTAGCTGGTAGGGCCAGTTTTTACTGTTGCCAATTACCATACACTCTGGATTCACAATGCAGAGACTTGTGTGTGAGCAAGTCAACCTTCTGGAGCTGCCAATGATGAAACCAATTCTGAGGGAAGAGCAACCAAGAAATGGGATTATTAGCTACATGGGCAAAAAAGAAAATGCTTAGTGAAAAAGAAAAAATTGTTTTAGAAAAATCACCTGAGCAACAGAATCCCTTGCTTTCTTTTAGCAGCTTTAAAGATAGACTATAATAAGCACCAAGGAGCCAAGCAGCTGAGCCTTGTTATTCTCAGCTGCATCTAATCGCACACCTGTTCACATTCATTAACCCTTAATGTCTGATAGCATTTCCACAATTTCCATGGAGGCTGGCATTTTCTCCTCACCTCAGTAATGAACTGTGCAGGGGTGTGCAGCTAAAGAGAAAACCAGTGAAAGCCTGGGGATGATGAGCCCATTCAGTGTTCGAAGGGTCCTAGCTGCACATGCAATGGGCACCCTGGTCTATGGGACACCCAAGTGAAGAAAGACCCTTTCTGTCCAGTGACCCCAGGGGGGGCTGCAGTTTAGTATGACTTCTTATTGAGCCAAGGGCAAGAGCTCTTTCCTCACCCAATAAAATGCATTCTCATTACAGGCTTGACATTACTTACAGATAAACGACATTCCCATTATTTAATATTCTCCCTGGAAGCCTAACTCACACTGACAGTAATCGTGTTTAGCAGAGTGTCCAAATTAACTGGGACCTGATGGTTTCAATGACCTGCACAGTCTAATAAGTCCTTGTACCAAAATTATAAGAATTACACACAAAATCTCAAAGGTATTCAGAGCCACAAGGGGTGATATTGAGGAGGGAGGCATAGATACAGTAAAAGTTATTTCTACAATGCCCTTCTTGTGATTGCCCTGACTCAGTCACCCGAGTGACTGAACACTGATTTTGCTATAATGCTGCTCGTGCTTATATATTTTTTCTGTCAGCGTTCTTATAACCCAGTTAGCATTAACTTCTAGAGAAGGCCTGTCATCTGTATAAATGTCAGGAAAACCCTGGGCACCGGCTAGGGCTCAAAAAAGTTTTCAGTGCCTGACATTGAAAACTACCCTCCACTCGGCCTCAGCATCATGACTTTCTTTGCCCTCCCTCCCCATTCTTATTCTTTTCCTACCTGTAAGAGAGAAAAGCAGAAAAGAAATGCCTCCAAGAGAAGTTGATTTTGGTCATCAGTGTGGAAGCTTTGCCAGGTCTGAAACATAATTCTGAGAAATCTTGCTCCCCACTTTTGGCTCAGAACCAAAATATGCCTCCTCCCTGAATTCCGGGCTGAGAAGCACTTGGGAAGGAGACACCTGGAAGGGACAGGCTGTGTTCCCAGGCAGCTGAACCACTGACCTGGGAAACAGGGTTCCAACCAGCCGATAAACCTCTCTCACCTTCAGAGGGCACATGTTGTTTTTAATTCCCTGTCCTAGATGTATCCACCACAGACAAATATGTATCTGTCTTGGGGCCTGTCCTGGAAGCAGAGGGCTTTCTCTGCTCACATCACATCCTCATACTTTGTACAAGACTGGCATGGACTAAGCATTAAAGGGATGTCTTTTGAATAAACAAGCAAATATGTCAGTCTATCAACTCCCTTCCTCCATGTTCCTCTGTCCCTCAGACTTCACTGTGGCCCTTTATGTTTCTCCTTTCCCTTCATTCTCACCTGGCACTCTGATTTTATCTGAATGAAAATGTTGGGGAAGGAACAGAAAGCACCATGAGAGCTTCTCACAGAATCTCTTCATGTTGGTGCCAATAGACACAAATACAAGGGTAGTTCTTGTTCCATGTTTCAGTGGTTGAATTTGTTATCATTATCATTATTATTATTATTATTATTTATTACCTAACCAGTTCCCCAGATTTCATGAGAAATAATTAGATCTATCACTCTACTAAATGCTTACCAGTTTAACTTACCAAAGCCAGTCCAAAACAAGGGATTGATCTGAAAGACCTGGTAAATACTTGGGATGTTGTAGTAAATTAGAGGGGACAATGTAATGCCAGCTTTTTGTACTAAATTTCCCCCCTACTTAGTTCATCCTTTCTCAGAGTCTATAAACAGATGTAAATGGTTTTGGGTCCTTTGTTGCCACAATTTAATTTTACACAGGATTCACCTACCTCTACATTTTACCCCTCCCCAAATGCAACAGCTGTAGCTGCTTTGAAGCCATTGGATGGGGATAGAGTTCATACAGGATAGATTTCTTTAGGAAGACATTTGAATAGGAAATTGGGATCACATTGAAAGAGAGAAATTCGCCATTATTCAAATAGGGAGCCTTTACAAAGATTGAGAATAGGGAGGAAGAGCCTCTAGAAAGTTTCTCTTCTGTGCTTGTGAGCCACCCCTGCCTTCAGCAGCAGCTCAGAAGCCCACTTGACTTTAGACAGTAGAGGAAGCTTGGAGGTGGTATGGAAGGAGGGGCTGGGAGGCTGAGAAGAATCTCACAACCCTCCCAAGCCCAGGAGAAGAGACTCAGCAGCCGCCTAGGGCCCCTCCCCAGTCTGACCCCTGCCCAGGTCCTCTTCCTGAACACATACCCTGGACTCTGCTGGCAACTGTGAGCACTGGAATGGGATGTGGGATAGAAAAACAGTGAAGAGGAAGGATGTGGAAGGGACATTTAAAAATAAAAAGTGAAGAATTAAAAAACAATGTAGTAGCAAAATGAGAGGGGTAACACCTGGAAAAGCTCTCGTGGGAATTTGCAATACCAACATAGGAATATCTGGAGGGAGACACTACTTCATTTCATTTGATGAAAAACGCCTGTGGTTTCTAGCAGCTATATGTAAATTGCATCAATGACCTTCTCTTGTTTCCACTGCTATCCCTCAAGTCCAAGTTAAGGTCACCTCACTTGAACTATAAAATAGCCATATAACCTGCCTCCCTGCCTTCCAGCTGTGGCCCTCAAACTGTTTTACACAATGACCAAAAGGCTCTTTTTAAAACATAAGTCTATCCATTGATTCCCTAATTAAGACCCATTAATGGGACACACCTCTCTCAATCCAAACACAGATAAGAAATAGATAATATAGGAAAATAGAAAACTAAAGGCATTAATGAGGATCTAAAAACAGGATAAATCTCTATATTATCCAGAAACATAAGAGAAACACAAGTTTTTCTTGCTCTGCTGAGGCCAGGGCCTGTAGGATGCCCATTCTAGAAGGAGGCCATAGCAGCCTACAGTTTGGGTCCAGTGGGGTAAAGAGGATAAAATTCCTCCACTCAAAAATAGGGATCCAGGCTAGAATTACTTAACAACTCCCACCCCCACTCCCAATATTGTTCAAAAAAGAAAGTAAAGAAACTAAAATTTGTAGCTAACCATCCCCTGGGGGCTAGAATTTTTAGTAAGCTACAAGTCCAGAAAAAAACAGAACATAGAAATGAAGTCCCCAGTCAAGTCAGGAAGTAAGCCATGATACTGTCCCCAGTACCACTGTGGGACAGGAGTCCTCTAAAGCCAGGTTTAGAGCAGGGAGTCCTGAGCAGCTGGGCAAAGGGAGCCACAAAACCACTGGCCTAGGAGGGGTAAGCACAAAAGGAAACAGAAAAAAGAAAAACAAAAACAAAAGCATCCCACACAAAATAAGCCTGCAAAGCAAAATTCCAAAACAGAGGAAGAAATCTAATACTGAGATAGACAGCCAACAAAATCAACGTTCAGAACATGAATATGTCCCATAGGAAACTAAGTTTGTGGGAGTCATGTGCCAAACTTTAAAATAGATATTTGACTTGTCCAATAAGATAAATGAATAACTTCCATTTTAAAAGACTGAAAAATTTTTGAATAGAAATAAATGAATAATATAAAAGCACTGAGTTGAAAAAAACTCAGTAAATGAGATACTTCCAGCTCTGACACAGAGAAGTGGTGCACTGCAAGGAATGTACCACAGAGAGATTTTATGCAATTGAGATACACAGAGAATGACTTGAGCAGCTCTAAATACCCAACAGAAGTTCTCAGACAAGGAAGTGGAAGCACTATCCAGAATTTAAAATTGTCCAAATTTGAAGAAAGACTTCAGACTAATCTTCAGGTGGAAAGTACATTCCACGTACCAATCAGGGTAAATAATGGTAAAGCCATTCCCAGAAACATCAGAGTAAAACTCTGAAGAACATGAAGAATAAAAAGAAAATGTTTACAGCTACAAGAGAGAAGACAGATTATCTATAAAGGAATTACATTTAAAATTACAGTGGAACTTCTCAACAACAATAGATGACAGAGACAATGAAATTATATCTTCAACTTGAGAAAAATTAGTAAATCTCAACCTCAAATTTCATACCCAGATAAACTATAATTCAAGATTCAAGACATAGAAAAATTAAGAGTTAAGTACCCACAGACCCTCATTTAAAAATATTTTTTAATTAATAAAAAATATTAAATGATTAATTCAAGAAAAGGGGGAAAAAGGGTAAGTGAAATGTGGAAAAATGAAGGAAAACTGAAAGGTGACCAGAGAAAAAGATAAAATGTTTTGGTAAATACAAATATTAAACAGAAAAAAAAAACATTGTTTTTAAAGGAAACAAGAAACAAAGACAAGATGGATAGAATATTTTATGGATAGTTTATATGTGCTAAGGACCACATCACATTCAGAGGCAGGATAGAAATGCTATGTTAGAAAAATTTATAACTAAAAAGATGTTGGTTTACAAGTTAAGAATAACTGATTAAATAATAGAAACCAAATGTGTAGCTTCCAAGATGGAGCTTGGGAAGAGGGCAGAGTAAGGAGACTCTGACCTCACTCCAACCCACATTTATATCAATAAACCAGAGACTGATCCGAAGAGTGGCAGAACAAATTCCACAACTAAATATAGAGAAGAAGCTGCATCTAAAAGTTTAGGAAGATCAGAAAAGCATGGAGAGGCTTCCTGCAAGAGGGGGGAAGCTGTCCACCTGGATAGGGCAGAGAAATGGGCCCTCACACCAGGAAACTCACAGAGGGCAGACTAATCCCCTGGGCTTTAAAAGTCAGAGGGGCTGAATTCTGTGAGTTTTTAAAACTAGTTGGACTTGGAGCCTGGAGCTTTAAAAGTCAGTTGACTCAGCACTGAGTAAGCCAGGAGGGCAAATGATAGCCAGGTCTCTGCCCCTAAAGAGATAGCAGACTGCACAGAAAGGCAACGTAAAAAGGGCAGTATGCATAATGTCAGGGGCAAACAGGAGACAGATATACTCATACTGATTTCAGAGTGTGTTCAGGAACTTCCTTGAAAATGAGGGAACTGGCAGGACCATTTTCCTCCTCTATCCCTGCCCCCAACATAAACACAGAGCTACTGCAGGACATGGCACTGCAGAGACACTTGGTACCTAACCTACTAACAGCACACTATGCCCATGAGTTCTCCTGAAGAATTGTCCACTCCAAGTCTACTAGTCTTAGCCATGGGCTCAAAAAAATTTTTGTTGAAGTTGCCTGTGCATCCCACCTGGCATCAGATGCACAGCTGCCAACAGGTGCTGCATCAGACTCTGCATGGTACCAACCACCTGGTCCCAACCACACTCAGCCATCACCTTGCACCACACTGAACCTCATGCCTCTGGTCACCTGGGTGCACATCCCCCAGCCACCACATCACTTTGGAGAATCTGTTATAGGACTAGTGGCCCAGTACAAATTTGCTAATAGTGCCAACCTGCTTCAAGTTGCTGGTGAGCACACCACCCCAAAACTTGCCTGGATATGTTCTATTAAAACCACAGAGAGCAAATACAGCACACAACAGACAGAAAGTCAGTGCAGACAATTGCACTGAAAGGAAAAATAACTCAGACACAACAGCAGGGTATAAGCAACACACACAGGATACTCTCCTGAACTGGCAGGTTCTGTTGAACAGGGGACACTGTACTGCAACGCACTCCAGGACCTCTTCTTCATAAACTCACTACTTTCAAGAGCAGAAGACATAGCTGACTTTCCCAACACAAAGAAACAGACACAGAGAAGCAGACAAAACATGAAGACAGAGAAATTTATCCCAAATGAAAGAACAGGTCATGGACATGGCCAGAGATTTAGGCAAAACAGATATAAGTAACATTCCTGGTTAAAAAAAAATGTAAAGCAATGATCATAAGAATACTCACTGAAATTGAGAAAAGAATGAAGACATGACTGAGACTCTTAAAACAGAGATAAGGAATAATATATAAGAGATAAAGAGCTCGATAAATGAAATGAGAAACATGCTTGATAGAAAAAGCAGCAGGATGCAACAAGCAGAGGAATGAATTATGGACCTAGGAGACAAAGTAATGGAAAGTAATCAAGCTTAGCACAAGAGAGGAAAAGGATTATGCAACACAAGAACAGACATGGGGAACTCAGTGACTCTATCAACTCTAATAACTTTTTTATTATACGAGACCCAAAATGATAAAGAAAAGGGGACAGAAAATTTATTTGAAGAAATAATAGCTGAAAACTTCCCTAATCTAGGGAAGGAAACACATATCCAGATCCAGGAGGCACAAAGAACTCCCATCAAGATCAACAAAAGCAGACACAAACCAAGACATACTGTAGTTAAATTGGTAAATTATAGTGATAAACAAATTTTTTAAAACCAGACAAAAGAATAGGGGCACCTGGGTGGCTCAGTTGGTTAAGCATCTAACTTCAGCTCAGGTCATGATCTCATGGTTCATGGGTTCAAGCCCTGCATTGGACTCTGTGCTGACAGTTCAGAGCCTGCAGCCTGCTTCAGATTCTGTGTCTCCTTCTCTCTCTGCCCCTCCCTGACTTGTGCTCTATCTCTCTCTGTCTCTCAAAAATAAATAAATGTAAATTTTTTTAAACAAAGAATAAAGTAACTTACAAGGGAAAACCCATAAGAGATTTTTCAACAAAAATTTTGCAAGCCAGAAGGGAGTGTCATGATATTATCAAAGTGTTGAATGGGAAAAATCTGCAGCCAAGAATATTCTATCCAGCAAGGCTATTATTCAGAATATAAGGAGAGATAAAGAGTTTCCCAGATAAACAAAATTAAAGGAAATCATGACACTAAGCCAGCCTTGCAAGAAATACTAAAGTGAACTCTGAGTGGAAAAGAAAGACCAAATGTGACAGTATAAAGGTAGAAATGACAAAAGTTAAAAGAGAGAGAGAGAATCACAAAATCAGCAAAAATAAATACTTCTGTCAAAAATCAGTCAAGGAATTCATAAAAAATGATATTGTGTATAAAAACATACAGCTAAAACATGGGGAGGAAAAGAGAAAAGAATGGGTTCAAACTGAAATGACCATCAACTTAATATAGACGGCTATGTGTAAAAAAAAAAAAAAAAAGACTGCTATGTGCAGAAGTTATATACAAACTTAATGGCAACCATATATCAAAAACACTAATAAATATACAAAGAATAAAGGGAAAGAAACACAAATATATTACTAAAGAAAATCAGCAAACCATGAAAGAGGTAAAGATAAGAATGGATCACAGAAAATGTTCAGAAACAACCATAAAACAAATAATAAAATGACAACAAACACATTTCTATCAATAATTACTTTGAATATAAATAGACTAAATTCTCCAATCAAAAGACATAGGGTAAGAGAATGGATAAAAAACCAAATCCACCTATATGCTGCCTATGAGAAATTCATTTTAGGTGTAAAGATACCTATAGTTTGAAAGTGAGGGGATGAAGAAATATCTATCATGCAAATGGCTGTCAAAGAAAGCCAGAATAGCAATACTTACATCAGACAAAATAGAATTTAAAACAGACTGTAACAAGAGATAAAGAAGGACTCTACATAATAATAAAGGAGATAATCCAACAAGAAGATATAAAAATTCTAAATATTTATGCACCCAACATAAGAGCACCCAAATATATAAAACAGTTAATAACAAGCATAAAGGAACTAATTGATAATAATACAATGATATTAGGGGACTGTAACATCCCACTTACATCAATAGAGAGATCATCTAAATAGAAAATCAACAAGGAAACAATGGCTTCAAATGACACACTGGATTAGATGGATTTAACAGATATATTCAGAACACTCCATCCTAAAACAGCAGAATACACATTGATTCAATGCACACAAAGCATTACCCAGAATAGATCATGTATTATCCCACAAAACAAGCCTCAACAAATTCAAGAATATCAAAGTCATACCATGAATCTTTCCTTGACCACAACACTTTGAAACTAGAAGTTAACCACAAGAAAAGATCTGGAAAGACCACAAATACATGGAGATTAAATAATTTGTTACAAAACAATGAACGGTTCAACCAGGAAATCAAAGAAGAAATTAAAAACTATATGGAAACAAATGAAAATGACAACACAACCATCCAAAACCTTTGGGATTCAGCAAAAGTGGTTCTAAGAGGGAAGTTTACAGCAACAGGGTACTACTTCAAGAAGCAAGAAAAATCTCAAATAACAACCTAAATTTACACCTAAAGGAGGTAGAAAAAAAGCAAAAAAAAAAAATCTAAAACCGTCAGATGGAAGGAAATAATAAAGATTAGAGGATATATAAATGACATAGAAACTAAAGGGATGCCTGGGTAGCTCAGCCAGTTAAGCATCTGGCTTCAGCTCAGGTCATGATCTCAGGTTTGTGAGTTTGAACCCTGCATCAGGCTCTATGCTGACAGGAAATCAGGTCTGGAGCCTGATTCAAATTCTGTGTCTCTGTCTCTCTCTGCTCTTCCCTAACTCACGCTCTGTCTCTCTCTCTCAAAAATAAATAAACATTTAAAAAATTAAAAAATAATAAAAAAATAAATGACATAGAAACAAACAAACAAAAAATAGAACACATCAATGAAACCAGGAGTTGGTTCTTTGAAAAACTCAGTAAAATTGATAAACCTCTGGCCACACATATCAAGAACAAAAGAGAAAGGGCTCAAATAAACAAAATCCCTAATGAGAGAGGAGAAATAACCGGCAACACCAGAGAAATAAAAACAATTATGAGAACATTATGAAAAATTATATGCCAATGAAGTGGACAACCTAAAAGAAATGGAAATTTCTGGAAATTCCTGGAATTCCTGGAAACATATGACCTACCAAATTCCTGTAAACATATGACCTCCCAAAACTGATACAGGAAGAAACAGAAACTTTGAAGAGACAGATAACCAGCAAAAAATGTTGAATCAGTAATCAAAAAGCAACAAACTAAAGTTTAAGACTAAATGGCCTCACAGGTGAATTCTACCAAACATTCAGAGAAGAGTTAATATCTACTCTTCTTAAACTTTTCCAAAAAATAAAAGTTGAAGGAAAACTTTCAGATTCATTATGTGAAGCCAGGATCACTCTGACAACAAAACCAGATATAGATACAACAGGAAAAGAGAACTACAGGCCAATAACTCTTATGAACATAGATGCAAAAATCCTCGATAAAATACTAGCAAACAGAATTCAACAATACATTAAAATATTTATTTAACACAATCAAGTGGGATTTATTCCTGGGCTGCAGTGGTGGTTCAATATTCAAAAATAAATCGATGTGATGCATTACATCAAGATGAGAAAGGATAAGAACCATATGATCACTTCTATAGACACAGAAAAGAGATTTGACAGAGTACAAGAACCATTCATGATAAAAAACCCTCAACTAAATATGTCTAGAGGGAACACACCTCAACAAAATAAAGGCCATATATGAAAAACCCACAGCAAACATTATCCTAAATTGGGAAAAACTGACAGTTTTTCCCTAGGGTCAGGAACAAAGACAAGAATGTCCACTCTCACCACTTTTATTCAACATAGTACTGGAAGCTAGCCATAGCAATCAGACAACAATAAAAAAAAAAAACAAAAGGCACCCAAATCAGTAAGAGAGAATAAAATTTTCACTACTTGCAGATGATATGATACTATGTATAGAAAGCCTGAAAAACTCCACCAAAAAAACCCTACTAGAACTGAAAACAAATTCAGGAAAGTCTCAGGATACAAAATCAATATACAGAAATCCATTGCATTTCTATACACTGATAAGGAAGCAGCAGAAAGTGAAATTAAGAAAACAATCCCATTTACAATTGCACCAAAAATAATTAGATACCTAGGAGTAACCGTAACCCAAGATGTGAAAGGTCTGGTTTCTGAAAACTGTAAAACACTGATGAAAGAAATTGAAGATGACACAAATAAATGGAAAAGCATGCCATACTCATGTACTCAAAGAACAAATATTGCTAAAATGTCTATACTACCCAAAGAATATACACATTTAATGCAATCCCTCTCACAATACCAACAGCATTTTTCATAAAGCTAGAACAAACAATTCTAAAATTGTATGGAAACACAAAAGACCCCAAATAGCCAAAGCAATCTTGAAAAAGAAAAGCAAAGCTGGAGGAATCACAATTCCAGACTTCAAGTTGTATTACAAAGCTGTAGTAATCAATAGAATGCTACTGGCACAAAAATAGATGCATAGATCAAGGAACAGAATAGAAAACACAGAAATAAACCCACGACTATATGGTCAATGGATTTTCAACAAAGCAGGAAGGAATATCCAATGCAAAAAAGACTGTCTCTTCAACAAATGGTGTTAAGAAAACTGGACAACCATATGCAAAAGAAATAAATTGGACCACTTTCTTGTGCTATACACAAAAACAAATTCAGGATGGATTGAAGACCTAAATGTGAGACCTTAAACAATAAAAATCCTAGAAGAGAGCACAGGCAGTAACCTCTTTGACATTAGCAGTAGCAACTTTTTTCTAGATATGTCTCCTGAGGCAGTGGAAACAAAAACAAAAGTGAACTATGAACTACATCAAAATAAAATCATCTTCACAACAAGAGAAACAACCAACAAAACTAAAAGGCAACCTATGGAATGGGAGAAGTTATTTGGAGATAACATATATAATAAATGGCTAGTATCCAAAATATATAAAGAACTGGTACAACTCAACACCCCAAAATCAAATAATCTAATTTAAAAAATGGGCAGAAGACATAAACAGACAACTCTCCAAAGAAGACATATAGGGGACCAACAGACATATGAAAAGATGTTCATCATCACTTACCATCAGGGAAATGCAAATTAAAGCTATAATTAGATATTACCTCAAACCTGTCAGAGTGGCTAAAATCAACAATGCAAAAAAAAAAACAGATGTTGGTGAGAATGTGGAGAAAAAGGAACACTTGCACTGTTGATGGGAATGCAAACTAGTGCAGCCACTGTGGAAAAAAATATGGAATTTCTTCAGAAAGTTAAAAATAGAATTACCCAAGTACCCTATGATCCAGCAATCACACTACTTGGTATTTACCCCAAAATACAAAAAGAAAAAAGAAAACAAAATTCAAAGGGAGGCATACACACCTATGTTTATAGCAACATTATTTACAATAGCCAAGATATGGAAGCAGCCCAAGTGTCCATCAACTGATGAATGGATAAAGAAGATACACACACACACACACACACACACACACACACACACACACACTAGAATATTATTCAGTCATAAAAAACAAAGAATGAAAGAATGAAATCTGGCCATTTGCAATGACATGAATGGAGCTAGAGAGTATAATGCTAAGTGAAATAAGTCAGAGAAAGACAAATACCATATAGTTTCACTCAAATGGATAATTTAAGAAGCAAAACAAACAGCAAAGAGAAAAAGAGGAGAGAGAGAGAGAGAAATCAAGAAACAGACTCTAACTATAGAGAACAAACTGATGGTTACCAGAAGGAGGTGGGTGTGGGGATGGGTGAAAAAGGTGATGAGGATTAAGGAGTGAGATTGTGATCACCAGGTGTTGTTTGGAACTGTTGAATTACTCCATTGTGCACCCAAAAATTAATATAATACAATGTTAACTGACTGGAATTAAAACAAAAACTTAAATTTAAAAAAATAATAAAGTAAAATAAAAACTTAAAAGAAATGTGTAGCTTCTAAATCTATAAAGACTTAACAGGGAGAATCTGGGGCGCCTGGGTGGCTCAGTCAGTTAAGTATCCAACTTAGGCTCAAGTCATGATCTCACGGTTCGTGAGTTCAAGCCCCACGTCGGGCTCTGTGTTGACAGCTCAGAGCCTGGATCCTGCTTCAGATTCTGTGTCTCCCTCTCTCTCTGCCCCTTCCCAGCTCATGCTCTCTCAAAAATAAAAATAAACATTAAAAATTAAAAATAAATAAAAGGGGGAATCTGTAAAACTTTATCAATCTAATGGAGTAGAAAAAGCTGATAAGGAGTGATAGTCTAAAAAAATTTTTAAAAGGTTGTTAAAACTATATCAGTAATAATAAAAATTGAAAAGGATTCACCCATCCATTAAAAGATAGAGATTAACTGTGTTGCTTAATAACTCCCACCATATGCTACTTTCAAGAGACGATCTAAAAAAAAAAGAAAAAGAAAAGAAAGAAACTGTAAGTTTAAAATACAGAAATAAATAATATGGCATGCAAATATATTATTTAAAAACTTATTACAATTTTAATACTAGGGAAAAATTAAGGAAAAATGGATAAGGATACATAGAAGTGGGATAGAAAGGAATAGAACTATATATAATTCTGCACCCAAAGAAATGGCTACATATATTCTTTTTACATCATTATTTTCTAATGATGATTTTTTGGTCACAAAAGAAGTCTCAATGAAAATCGAAGATTTAGTACTCTATAAACCACATTTTTTTTTTACCAAAATGCAATTAAGTTATATATGAAAATTAAAACATAACACCAAAAAAAGTGTAATTTGAAACTTTTAAGTGCTCACAAAAGGAACTTATAGTTGAAACAAGAATTCACAATAGAAATCGGTAATGTTTAGAACTTAACAATAGTGAATTAACTGCATAAAAAACTTATGAGATGAAGCCATAAGGATATTTAATTATATAATTAAGGTGTTAACTGTATTAATTTTAAAAATTAAGATCAAACATACATGAGTTAAATATTCAATCTAGACGTGTGGTGGGAAAGAATACATCTAAAAAAGAAAATGGAAAGGAAAGAAAGCTGGTTCTTTGACAAAGATAATAAAATAGATAAATCACCCATAAGTCTGGTTAAGAAAAAAGAGAAAATACAAATTAATAATATTAAGAATAAAAAGAAGCCATGATTGTAGGCATAGAAATATGTAAAATTGAGATAATTCAATAAAGTATTTTATAAAAATAAATTTGAAAACTTAACTAACTTTTTAAACATTAAAAATTACCAATATTAACTAGAATAAATAGATAACTGAATAAATCAATAATTCATTTTAAAATTAAATTAGTAATCAAACCTCTATCTCAAAACTTATCAGACCTATAGTCTTCTAGAGGTTGAGTATTACCAAACTTTTATGCAACAAATAATTTCTCTTTTACTGTTTCAAAGTTAGATGAGAATAAAAAGGTACCCATTTGGTAAGTATCAATGTCAAAAGAGACAGGAGCAATGTTGCAAATACCTTTAAAAATTAATTTTTACAAAGCAAGTCAAATTTAAATGCTTAAGAAAATATTATATGATATAATAATATAACTATTGCCAAGACAAAGAGAGATACAAGTATTTAAATGATATTTCAACTTAAGAAATACAATACAAAATAGAGATTACAAGGGAAAAATTGTCAAGTCAATAAGGAAAGGCATTTGATAAAATTCAACACCTTTTCATTATCAAATTGTATTTGAAACTACAAATAATTAGGAAAATTATTAAACTAAATAACTTACTAATAACAATATTAATATTACACTTCATGGTAAAACTTTAGAAAAATCTTACTCAAGTCATGGAGTTTTTTAAAGTTTCCAGTTATCACCATTTGTATTCAACATTACACTAAATGTTCCCTTCAAATCAAGAGAACAGGGGGAAAAAAAGGCAAATATGAAAATTAGATGAAAAGACAAAATTTTCCTTTATTTGTAGATGCTATGATCTTCCACAGAGGGAATCCAAAAGACTATAGCTAATACTGTAGCCCTCATACATAATACCGAAATTTTACAATGGTATAGGTAGGTTTGCCACCCTCTCTAGCTTTCATGCTATAGTTTTCATACATATCCACACATTTTTGTAAACACAAAATTGTTATAATTTATGCCTTAAATAAGAATATGTACTTTAAAGAAATTAAAATGAAAATACAGTGTTTTAAATGAAACTGTTTTATAACCATTTCTGGTGTTCTTAATTTCCTCCTAAAGAACTGGATCATTTCCCTTAAGCATGACAAACTTCCTTCAGCGTCTCTTGTAACTGAAGCATTTCTTGTAAGCATCTCCAGGTTGGCTGGCAATAAAATTTTTAGTTTTTTAATCTTAAAATGTTTATTTATGTATTATTATTACTATTTCAGAATATTTTATTTAGATGTAGAATTCTGGGTTGGCAGCGTTTTTCTTCTTTTTCTTTTAGCACTTTAAATATGTTATTTTATTGACTTCTGAACTCCATTATTTGATGAGAAGTCAATGGTCATTTCAATAACTACTTCCAATTATATATTGTATCATTTTTCTCTGTTTTCAAGACTTTCTCCTCCTCTTTTTTTTTTCAGTTTGGCTATGATGTTCTTTGGCATGTTTTTGTCTACTTATTCTACTCGGGATATACTGAGCTTCTTGAATGTATAAATTTATCTTCCACAAAATTTGGAAAAAAATTTTGCCATTATTTCTTAAGTAATTTTTTCTGTCCATTATCTCTCTCCTATACTTGTGGATCTCCAATTATGCATGTGTTAGATCTGTGGTATTATTTTATATTCTCTGGGGCTCTGTTCATTTTTTCCAAGCTTTTTTCTCTCTGTTCTTCATATTAGATAATTTATATTGATCAATTTTAAGCTAAATGATTTCTTCTATCATCTGCATTCAATTGCTAAGCCTATCCAGTGATTTTTTTTTGTACTTCATATATTTTATTTCTCAGTAGGTCTAGGATTTTCATATTTCATAGTTCTTACTTTTCTGCTGAGATTTTTCTCTTTGTCCATTATTAACATATTTTCCTTTACACCATTGAAGATTTTTATAATTTCTGCCTCATAAGCCTTGCCTGATAATCCCAAAATCTGGAGATTGGTATTTGTTTATTTTCTTTCCCTAGAAAATGGCTCACATTTTCCTATGTCTTCAAATTTGAATAATATTGTTGTATCCTGGACATTGTGAATATTATGTTACAAAGACTCTGAATTCTGTTACAGTCCTCTTAAGAGTTTGGATTGCTTTTACTTGTTTACAAAGCAATTAAGACAGTTGGACTGAAGCTGAAAACTCTGTGGCTTAAATGGCAACTCAAATCTCAGTTCATTTCTTTCATCTTTAGCTGAGCTTCTCAAACTGTGTCTCAGATACATTTGGATCAAAAATCAGGCAAGATTTGGACAGTCTTCACAGAGAATCTGGGGATTCCCTCGTGGGCTCTCTCCTTTCTATAATTCCTCCTTAACTCTCCATAGACTTCAGCTTCTCTTTCTTCATGTCAGAAATACTATAGATATTCTTGAATTTTAGCTGTCCCGCATGGCAGAGAATCCTGCCCCCCCCCCAGTTTGCCTAAAAATGAAACACTCATCTAGGGTTATTGCCCTATTCCAACTGTTAACTTCCTTCCATTATATTCCTGCTTTGGTTAACCTTACAATGCCTCGAAAATTATAAGTACTTGGTATTAATCTGACAAGAAATTTATAAGAACTGTATAAAAAAATTCTTAGTGGACACACAAGGGGTATGGAATCAATGAGGAAGCAACAATATTTATGGATGCAAAAATTCATCCCTGAAAAAATTAAAAATATCGTATCTCCAAAAACTAATCTATAAAGTCAAAACAATTGTGGTTAACAGTCCAAGAGTGTTTTTCATTGACAAACTGATCCTTAGATTCATATGGATAGCAAATTTAAACAACTGGAATAATTACTTACCATGCAAGATTTTTATAAAGTTCTGTTATATACTGTATAGCAGTGAGATCCAAAAATACACTAATGGAATGCAACAAAGAGTGCAAAAGAGGACCACACATTTTGAAAACGAAGTATATGACAAAAGCAATAATAGAACTCAGTAAGGAAAAAGTTGGAAAACTCTAATGGTGTTAGAACAATGAATTATTCATATGGAAATCGAGTAGAATTATATCTACACACAAAAATGAATTCTAGCTCTATTAAAGATATAAGTGGGGGCGCCTGGGTGGCTCAGTCAGTTAAGCGTCCAACTTCAGCTCAGGTCACGATCTCACGATCTCGTGGTCCATGAGTTCGAGCCCCACGTCGGGCTCTGGGCTGATGGCTCAGAGTCTGTAGCCTGCTTCCGATTCTGTGTCTCCCTCTCTCTCTGCTCCTCCCCCATTCATGCTCTGTCTCTCTCTCTGTCTCAAAAATAAATAAACGTTAAAAAAAATAATAAAAAAAAAAGATATAAGTGAAAAGTCAAACTTTGAAACTTTTGACAATAATATAATAAATTCATTTTCAGCACCTTGAGAAATTATTCCTTAATTTGGACAATGAAAAACACAACCCATAATGAAACTATGCAACATTTTAAGTAAACTAAAGGTTAAAATTTACTGCATATCAAGAAACATCAAGAACAAGAGTGAAAAGTCAATGAATAAAATAAATCACTGAATTGGAGAGGTTATTTACTATGCATACAATCTATAAAGGATTAGAATCCATAGGTGCAGAAAACTCAAGAAGAAAAAAACACATAGTAAGAAGCATGAACAAAGGACAGGAAAAGGCAAATCATTGACAAGTTGATCTTTTAATTCATATGAAAGATAAATTTAAAGAACTAGAACAGGTACATGCTATATAACATACCAAGACTTACTGTTAAACCATTGTATATATCGAGATTGAAAAATAGACAATGAAAAGTAATTTGTTGAAAGTAGCATGTATTGTTCAACTCAACAATTCTACTTATAGGCATATTTCCTTTAAAAAAAACCTCCTGTTTATATGATAAGCCATATACAAGAATATTCTTGGGGGGAGGAGCCAAAATGGCAGAACAGCATGGAAGTTTTTTGCATCTCATGTCCATGAAGTACAGCTCAACATGAAACCATCCTAACAGCTAGAAAACTGATTTGAGGATTCACACAACAATCTGCACAACCTGAACCACAGAACACAGCAGAAATTCACCCCAAAAGAAAGAGCACAAAGAAATGACAGCCAGGGACTTAACAGATACAAGCAAAATGTCTGAACCAGAATTTAGAATCACTATAATAAGAATACTAGCTGGAGTTGAAAATAGATTAGAATCCCTTTCTGCAGAGATAAAAGAAGTAAAAGCTAGTCAGTATGAAATAAAAAAATGCTATAACTGAGCTGCAATATCAAACGACTGCCATGGCGACAAGGATGGATGAGGCAGAGCAGTGAATCAGCAGTATAAAGGACAAACTTCTGGAGAATAATGAAGCAGAAAAAAAAGAGGGAGACTAAGGGAAGAGAGCATGATTTAAGAATTAGAGAAATCAGTGACTCATTAAAAAGGAACATCAAAATCATAGTGGTCTCAGAAGAGGAAGAGAGAGAAATAAGGGTAGAAGGGCTATGTGAGCAAATCATAGCAGAAAACTTTACTAACCAGTGGAAAGACACAGACATCAAAATCCAGGAAGCACAGAGGACTCCCATAAGATTCAACAAAAACCAACCACCAACAAGGCATATCATAGTCAAATTCACAAAATACTCAGGCAAGGAAAGAATCATGAAAGCAGCAAGGGAAAAAAGTCCTTAACCTACAAGGGAAGACAGAGCAGGTTTGCAGCAGACCTATCCACAGAAACTTGGCAGACCAGAAAGGAGTATAAGGATATATCCAATGTGCTGAATCGGAAAAATATGCAGCCAAGAATTCTTTATTCAGCAAGGCTGTCATTCAAAATAGAAGGAGAGATAAAAAGTTTCTCAGACAAACAAAAATTAAAGGAGTTTGTGACCACTAAACCAGCCATGAAAGAAATTTAAGGGGGACTCTATGAGGGGAGAAAAGATGAAAAAAAAAACAACAAAAGCAACAAGACTATAAAGGACCAAAGTACACCACCAGAAACTCCAACTCTGCAAGAAACATAATGGCAATAAACTAATATCTTTTAGTACTCACTCTAAATTTCAATGGACTAAATGCTCCAAGCAAAAGACATACAGTAACAGAATGGATAAGAAAACAAGATCCATTTACATGTTGTTTACAAGAGACCCACTTTAGATCTAAAGACGCCTTCAGATTGAAAGTAAGAGGGTGGAGAACCATCTATCATGCTAAAGATCGACAAAGAAAGCTGGAGTAGCCATACTTATATCAGACGATCTAGATTTTAAAATAAAGACTGTAACAAGAGATAAAGAAGAACATTATATCACAATTAAGGGGTCTATCCACCAAGAAGACCTAACAATTGTAAACATTTATGCTCAAATGTGGAACCATTCAAATATATAAATCAATTAATCACAAACGTACAGAAAATCATTGATAACAACGATAATAGTAGGGGACTTCAACACCCCACATACAGCAATGGACAGATCATCTAAACAGAAAATCATCAAGGAAACAATGGCTTTGAATGACACACTGGACCACATGGACTTAACAGATATATTCAGAACATTTCATCCTAACGCAGCAGAATATACATTCTTCTCCAGTACACGTGGAACATTCTCCAGAATAGATTACATACTGGAACACAAATCAGCCTTCAACAAGTACAAAAAGATTGTGATCATACCATGCATATTTTCGGACCACAACACTGTGAAACTCGAAATCAACCACAAGAAAAAAATTGGAAAGATAACAAATACTTGGAGACTAAAGAACATCCTACTAAAGAATGAATGGGATAACCAAGAAGTTAAAGAGGATATTAAAAAGTACATGGAAGCGAATGAAAAGGATAACACTACAGACCAAAACCTCTGGGACACAGCAAAGGTGGTTATAGGAGGGAAGTACATAACAATCCAGGCCTTCCTACAGAATGAAGAAAGTTCTCAGATACACAACCTAACATTACACCTTAAAGATCTGGAAAAAGAACAGCAACTAAAGCCCAAAACCAGCAGAAGACAGGAAATAATAAAGACTAGACCAGAAATCAATGCTATCAAAACAAAACAAAACAGTAGAACAGATGAATGAAACCAGAAGCTGGTTCTTTGAAAGAATTAACAAAATTGATAAACACCTAGCCAGTTTGATCAAAAAGAAAAGGAAAGGACTCAAATAAACAAAATCAAGAATGAAAGAGAAGAGATCACAACCAACACAGCAGAAATACAAACAATAAGAGAATATTATGAGCAATTATATGCCAATAAAATGGGCAATCTGGAAGAAAAGGACACATTCCTAGAAACACAAACTACCAAAATTGAAACAGGAAGAAATAGAAAATTTGAACAGGCCCATAACCAGTAAAGAAATCGAATTAGTTACCAAAACTCCCCAAAACAAGAGTTCAGGGCCAGATGTCTTTCCAGGAGAATTCTACCAAACATTTAAGGAAGAGTTAACAGCTATTCTCTTGAAGCTGTTCCAAAAAATAGAAATAGAAGGAAAACTTCCAAACTCTATGAGGCCAGCATTACCTTGATTCCAAAACCAGAAAGAGACCCACTAAAAAGGATAACTATAGACCAATTTCTCTGATGAACATGGATGCAAAAACCCTCAACAAGATATTAGCCAACCGGATCCAACAACACATTAAATTATTCACCACAACCAAGTGGGATTTATACCTGGGATGCAGGGCTGGTTCAATATCTGCAAAACAATTAACGTGATTCATCACATCAATAAAAGAAAGGACAAGAACCATATGATCCTCTCAATAGATACAGAGAAAGCATTTGACAAAATACAACATCTTTTCTTGATAAAAGCCCTCAAGAAAGTAGGGATATAAGAAGCATACCTCGAGATCATAAAACCCATATATGAAAGACCCAATGCTAATGTCACCCTCAATGAGGAAAAACTGAGAGCTTTCCCCCTAAGGTCAGGAACAAGACAGAGATGTCCACTCTCACCACTGTTATTCAACATGGTAGTGGAAGTCTTAGCCTAAGCAATCAGACAACACAAAGAAGTAAAAGGCATCCAAATCAGCCAGGAAGAGGTCAAACATTCACTCTTTGCAGATGACATGATACTCTATAGGAAAACCCAAAAGTTTCCACCAAAAAACTGCTGTAAGTGATCCATGAATTCAGCAAAGTCAGGATATAAAGTCAATGCACAGAAATCGGTTGCATTCCTATACACCAACAATGAAGCGAGAGAAAGAGAAATCAAGGAATTGACCCCATTTACAATGGTACCAAAAACCATAAAATACCTAGAAATAAATCTAACCAAAGAGGTGAAAAATATATACACTGAAAACTATAGAAAACTTATGAAAGAAACTGAAGAAGACACAAAAAAAATGGAAAAAGATTCCATGCTCCTGGATAGGAAGAACAAATATTGTTAAAATGTCAATACTACCCAAAGAAATCTCCATATTCAATGAAATACCTATCAAAATAACGCCAGCATTCTTCACAAACCTAGAACAAAAACAATCCTAAAATTTGTATGGAACCAGAAAAAAACCCAAATAGCCAAAGCAATCTTGAGAAAGAAAACCAAAGCAGGAGGCATCACAATCCCAGACTTCAAGCTGTATTACAAAGCTGTAATCATCAAGACAATATGGTACTGTCACAAGAACAGACACTCAGATCATTGAAACAGAGTAGATAACCCAGAAATGGACCCACAAACATATGGCCAGCTAATCGTTGACAAAGCAGGAAAGAATATTCAATGCAATAAAGATAGTCTCTTCAGCAAATAGTGCTGGGAAAACTGGACAGCGACATGCAGAATAATGAACCTGGACCACTTTCTTACACCATACACAAAAGTAAACTCAAAATGGGTGAAAGACCTGAATGTAAGGCAGGAAGCCTTCTTGCTCAACACGTCTCTGGAGGCAAGGAAACAAAAGCACAAATGAACTATTGGGACCTCATCAAAATAAAAATCTCCTACGCAACAAAGGAAACAATCAGCAAAACTAAAAGGCAACTGACAGATTGGGAGAAGATACTTGCAAATGACATATCAGATAAAGGGTTAGTATCCAAAATCTATAAAGAACTTATCAAACTCAACACCCAAAATCAAATAATCCAGTGAAGAAATGGGCAAAAGACATGAATAGCAACTTCTCCAAAGAAGACATCCAGATGGCGAACTGACACATGAAAAAATGCTCAACATCACTCATCATCAGGGAAATACAAGTCAAAACCACAATGAGATACCACCTGACACCTGTCAGAATGGCTAATATTAACAACTCAGGCAACAACAGATATTGGCAAGGATGTGGAGAAAGAGGATCTCTTTTGTGCTGCTGGTGGGAATGCAAACTGGTGCAGTCACTCTGGAAAATAGTATGGAGGTTCCTCAAAGAATTAAAAATAGAACTACCTTACAACCCATCAATTGCCCTACTAGGTATTTATCCAAGGGATACAGGTATGCTGTTTTGAATGGGCACAGGCACCCCAATGTTTATAGCAGCACTATCAACAATAGCCAAAGTATGGAAAGAGCCCAAATGTCCATCGATGGATGAATGGATAAAGAAGATGTGGTGGTATGTATGTGTATACACACACACACACACACACACACACACACACACACACACACACATGGAGTATTACTCGGCAATCAAAAAGAATGAAATCTTGCCATTTGCAACTACATGGATGGAACTAGAGGGCATTATGCTAAGCGAAATTAGAGAAAGACAAATATCATGTGACTTCACTCATATAAGGACTTTAAGATGCAAAACAGGTGAACTTAAGGGAAGGGAAACAAAAATAATATAAAAACAAGGGGAGGGACAAAAACATAAGAGACTCTTAAATATGGAGAATAAACAGAGGGTTACTGGAGGGGTTGTGGGAGGGGGGATTGGCTAAATGGGTAAGGGGCATTAAGGAATCTACTCCTGAAATCATTGTTGCACTATATGCTAACTAACTTGAATACAAATTAAAAAAAATAAATTAAATTTTTAAAAAAGGATATTCTTAGTAGCATTGTCTATATCAGCCAAAAAAATAGGAAAATTCCTAAATGTCTATTAATTGGAAGATGCATAAATAAATAATGGTATATTAATGGTATTGTCACACACTAAAATATCATTAGCAGTAAATGACCTTACAAACCTTACAAAACCAGGGGCGCCTGGGTGGCGCAGTCGGTTAAGCGTCCGACTTCAGCCAGGTCACGATCTCGCGCTCCGTGAGTTCGAGCCCCGCGTCAGGCTCTGGGCTGATGGCTCAGAGCCTGGAGCCTGTTTCCGATTCTGTGTCTCCCTCTCTCTCTGCCCCTCCCCCGTTCATGCTCTGTCTCTCTCTGTCCCAAAAATAAAAATAAAAACGTTGAAAAAAAAAATTTAAAAAAAAAACAAACCTTACAAAACCATATTATATATTATTTATGGCTATATGTAAAGTTTTAGTGAGAATGTTAAAAGCCTGAAAGTGAATTGTGGATACAAATGCTATAGAATGATTATCTCTGAGGAGACAGTGAAATCAACAAGGTATGTTTATTTATTTTTTTTTAATTTTTTTTCAACGTTTATTTATTTTTGGGACAGAGAGAGACAGAGCATGAACGGGGGAGGGGCAGAGAGAGAGAGAGAGACACAGAATCTGAAACAGGTTCCAGGCTCTGAGCCATCAGCCCAGAGCCTGACGCGGGCTCGAACTCACGGAGCGCGAGATCGTGACCTGGCTGAAGTCGGACGCTTAACCGACTGCGCCACCCAGGCGCCCCAACAAGGTATGTTTAAAGGTTTTATAAGTACATCTACAGTGTTACATTACTCTAAAACAAGAAAATTAGGGCAAAATGTCCACATTTAATAAAATTCTGTGGTCAATACATAGATCTTTGTTTATTACATTCTATAACTTCAAACTTTTTGAAGATCATGTAATTGCTGTTCATTGTTCTGAGTATAAAGATAAGAATTCCTAGTTTGACCTAATCAGCCACTCTCCTCCTGGCTCTTTTATTTCCAGTCTCTTTTGGCTTCCCACTGACCCTTACTTTCCCTGCCTCAGGGCCTTCATATAATATATGATTTCCCTCTAATAAGAACACTTGCATTTCATCCCACTCCCTTAGCTAACTCCTCTTCCACAGTCAAGCTCAAATGTCATCTGCTGAAACCATTATTCTTATCCGTCCACCATAGAGCAAGTTAGGTTCCTGGTTACAAACTCTCACATGCTATGAATTTCATTCCCATTGTCCTTACGAACCTAAAACTATTTTTTATTTATATAATTTTTAAAATGTCCACTCTGTAAATCCTAGCCTTTTGCTAGGCTTGACACATAGTATATGCTCAATTGTTGTGTTTGAAGAAAGTGAGTAGAAGAAAGTAGAGGGGAGGGAGGGAGGAAGAGACAAAGGAAGAAAGGAAAGAAGGGAAGGAAGGAAGGAAGGAAGGAAGGAAGGAAGGAAGGAAGGAAGGAAAGGAAGGAAGGAAAAAAGGAAGGAAGGAAGGAAGGAAGGAAGGAAGGAAGGAAGGAAGGAGGAAGGAATCACAAACTAAGCACCGTATTTATATAAAATTGTAAATACTGGAAAAATGCCACAGGCAAGCTATAGCATTTTTAAAGAACTGCAGAGATTATCTAGCAACCAAACTCTTGCTTTTTAAATAAGGAAATGAGACTCCCAAGAAGGTGACAGTTAATCACCTGGCTGCTAGAACCAATCCTAGAATCCAGATCTCCAATGGTGATCTGCAAGCTCTTTCCACTCTACCAAGTTATCAATTAGCACTTTGGTGTCAGAATAAGTTTTGACCATGTTTGTTTTCAGTTTATTATATGATGTGTTCACAGCAACACTTCTACATATACCATAAGCAAATGTTTGTATTCTGACTGTGAGTGTTTAATATTTTGCTACTTGACAAATCTCACATTTCCTATCTTTTAGCTGTCACATGAAATAAAGAGAAATCAGTCATATGCTTATTACCTTGTAACAAAAAGAAAGACTGTGTGATTTTTGTAACCTGTCCTCCAACAGATGCCATTCTGAAACACCTGACAATGGATATTGAATATAAGTTCCAACCAGTGGGGAGAAAGCAGTTGTTTACTGAGCATTTTGGCCATTATGAATTTTTGGTTGTGGATGGCAAGTCAAGAGAACTGGAGGAGAAAAGACAAAGATAAAGCAAGATTATACCCAGGATAATGTTAATTTCTTAAAGTCTATACTGAAAAGAGCTTGGGGGCTGGTTTCTATCAGCCTACATTCAGTTTTCCAGTGTTCAATTAGATACAATTACTGATCTATAATTATATATTTCCAACAGGAGCCCAGTTGTAGGAAGCCATGATTAAGGGCTCCTGTAAATTGGCCCCTCATGTATTAGTCATTATTTTAATATTCACTGTAACAACATATTCAATAGTGTATCTGCATATTTAAAAGGGTAGACAGGAATTATTCTGTGTTAATACCAGGCATTAGTTCAATGGATAAAGCAATTAATTTAAGTGAAGTCTAATAAGAGCAAATAGAGTTTTCAAAACTTAGATCTACTAAAACACACAAACATACTCAAATATTCTCATACACTAATATTCATATGCACACTCATACACTTCTTAATTTATTATTAATGCAATAAATATCTATTAGAAAATAAATATGAAAGATTTATTTCTGAAGGATTTGAAGAATTTCAAAGCTCTTTTGTATTTTAAAATAAGATAACAAAGGTGATGCTGATGCTTATTATGATGATAACGATGATGATGACTATTGATAAAGAAGATTCACTAGCATTTCCATTTAAGTATATAAACATAGGTGTTTGCTATGTTCCAATCATTATACTACGCACTTTACATGCATTGATTATCTTAACCTTCATAAGATATTATGATATAGGTAATTTTATTACTCCATTTTACAGTAGACAAAAATGAAGTATTCCTATCCAAAAATTATCTAACTTTAAAGCCTATTTGCCTAGCCACTTTGCTAACTGTCCTACCTGCCCCACATTGCTCCCAATAAAACTGTCACATGCACATGCAACACACCACACACACACTCACGCATGCACACACACACACACACACACACCTCAAAGTTCACTTGTACAAGTATATAGTGGAAACCGAGTGGGGAAAACTTTCATTAAAATATTTTAAAATAAAGGCAAAAGGAAAAAAAACGAAGCAAAAGCAGATCTACATACTGAATTCCTCAGGTTCTAGAATAACTAATCTAACGTTCCCCCCTCCATGTTTTAATTCTGAGCACATGGCAGCACAAACTCTTCAGTCATGTTGGTTAGTATAGAATGTTCAGACAATTCAAAGTCCTGACAGATGTTTGAGCCTAAACATCAAGAATTTATAACATTGACAGCCCCACATTCCTGATTTTTTGTGCATTACAAAGAACCATACTCCACATAGTTGGTCTGTTTATTTTAAAATAAGTAGAGTTGTGGGGTTTTATTGCAAAAACACGTTAAGTGACATTTTCAGTTAAGAGGACCACACAGCTGATAAAAATGAATGGAGATATAACAATCCGTGTCTGAGAAGGAAATCTAATTTCATACAATTTCTATGAGTATTCAGAAGCCATGCAAATGGAAATAGCCTGTTTCCTAACATTGGATAAGAGTTCAAATGCACTAATTGAATCCTGAATGTCCAGAATTCTCAAACAACCTTCATAGCCATAAAATACCCAATTTCAAAGGCATCCTAAGCTCAGATGAATTTTGAAAGCAAAGCAGGTGCCTGTCCTTTCATATAAAAACGGAACTTTAAAAGTGAGAGTGAATTTTCTTTTGCCTTAAGTAATGTTGGAATAAACAAAAAAAATGACATTAAACTTATGGAGAAAAGAAAACCTAAAAAGGCGAAATAAGTGAAGGGGATTAAGAGGTACAAATTTCCAGTTATAAAATAAATAAGTCACAGGGAAGAAAAGTAAATCATCCAGAATATAATCAATGAAAAAGACTTAATTAAATAGAAGAAAAATCGAAATACTTCCATAACTTTTCAAATAGATTTCTTTTCCATTTTGCTTTTCCCCCTCACACGCCCTACCAGAAAGAAAAAACAAGCAAACTCTTAATGGGAAGGGAGGAAACGGGACCATGGTTACCATATTTTGTTCCCAGATCTCCAATACAATGATCAATACTTCCAAGCCGAACAGTAATTTTACTGTTAAACAAAGAATGGCATTCTCAATATAATTCACTAAAAGCTATTAATGCTCATCACTATAGTATAGAACTCTATAATAGATAGAAAGATTTACACAGGCAAATTTAGTTTCTCCTAACCTTCCTCTTGTTGTGTGTGATTTTGGACATATTAATCTGTCCAAGTCTCAGCTTCTTTGGCTATAAATAAGAGCAATATTTGCCTACCTTCTAACACAGGAAAGCACCTAAAACACCACTGGGCAGACACACAGCATACTGAGTTAATCCAAGGAGTAGAGTTTTTAGAGAACATCATGGAATCAAAGAATTTCAGAATCAGAAGGAAACTTATAGATCATTCTAGTACATCCTCTTCATTTTAAGGAAGAGGAAACTGAGAATCTTACTATTCATTAGAATCTTTTAATATTTAATGGGAGCACATTAAAATGATAACTAATAAATTAGCTGATTGCAAAAGATGGTATTGACACACAGTAAAGTCCCCAATGAACAGGGCAAAGCAAGGGCCCAATACATTTTAGTGGAAGAATGACGTCATAGAAAGACTTTGCCAATACAAATCTTATAATCCCCAGTTTCTCAAGAGAACTCAAGGTCAGCCCATTGTTTTTAACTAAGGCGTCTGGCTACTTGGCTTCCCCTTAACTGGCACTGAAATAGGGGTTCTTTTTCCAGTGGCTTGCTTCCAATCCTTCCAGTCAGAGCCCCAGTTATTACAACTATGTAAAAAAAAATGCCATTTATTCCCATTGCTGAATTGTTGTCCTTTTAAATTAGTTCTATCTCTGAGAAGTTAAGGAGAAGAACACAAAGAGAAATAGTTCCCATATAATTTTTTTTCATACACAAGGCCTGCAATTAACTATAGAATAATAGAATCTATGATTTGGGCCTTATTCCAACCTCCCAGTTGTTGAAAGAATCCCACCTAAAACATGAATGACCTGGTTCTCCCATCTCAGAATATATCTGGGTTCAGGCATTCCCTGTTTGACAAAGACATCTGTTCTACTTTTAGATGGCTCTATTTCATGGAAAAATTTTTTCCCTAAAATCTGCCTCCCAAAACTTCTTCCCCTGATTCCTAGTTCTTCCTCTAGAACTACAGCTTGTGTCCTGATGTATTAATCATATTTTTTATTCTCTATATTTTTATGGTATTTCAACATCTTGTGGTTGTAAGGCTAGCTGACCAGGGGTAGACTGCTCCTTGCAGGGCTAATTCCTAAACTCACCTGTGAACATGTTTTCCATAAACAAACCAATAAATCCCAATCACTTCTAGTCACCCCCCAGTCACTTCCTTATCCAACTCTCACACACCAAGCCAATATTTCCTCTGCCCTAAATCAACTTACAGCCAGAAATCAGACAACTGGAGGTATCCCCTATATCCTAAACCCTGCTAGAATTATTCAAACTAACCAATCCTAAACTGATTCCTTTGTCCTGCCTTGCCTTTCCCATGGAAAACACAATACAATGTATGCTTCTCCTCACTCTTTTCTGCCTCCTGACCAACACTGGTGCTTCCCCTTGTGGCCCTGCATGACATGACATGCCCCTCATGTAAGGATTATAAGTAATGTAAATCTTCTTTCAATGGCATTAACCTTTCTATGTTGTCACTTAATCACCTCTATAACGTAATATCCCACGGGTACAATCATTGAGATACCAGACAACCCATTGAAGGATGTTATCCTGTCCCAAATTTCCCCTTTATGACCTGCACTCTTATCCTTCATTACCTTACTCAAAACTTGAAGGCTACTCTAGCCCATCCATGTCAGAATCTGCTACTCAGAGCTGAGCACAGTCTTTCATATAGGGGTTGACAATTTTAGAGTGCTAATGGACTCTTCTTTGACCTGAGCAATTCATCAATTCAGCCATTATCTTTTTGAGTAACTACTTTACAATACTGGTTAAAATAAAACTTTCTTGTTAACAAAAACCTCCAATTCCATTTCATGTGAACATTTGTTAAACCAAACTTTCTCAGTCCTTTCTTACAAAATTCATTTTTTTAAATCAAATGTTAGAATTCACTATTGTCTCAATCGAGTTTGCAGGTACCCACCAGGACAGGATACCTGTACCTTAGTATTTATATATTATAAGTAATATATAACGTAGTATACTTCACAAATATGTATCACACAAATTAGTATTAAAATGAATTCAAATTCAGGTTTAAGTCCTATATTATCTTATTTTTTGCATCTTATTTTAGTTTTTGTTTTTATCTTCCTGTTAAATTAAATAAATAAAAATCTTCATTATATTTATCTTTATAGACCAGCCTCCTTAATTGTATCCTGTGAGTGCTCAGATATCTGTTTTCATTGGATTCTATGTTAAATCTTGATCATTTCATCAATTATTGTCCAGTCTGCCTGGATTTGCACAGATGTCTGCTTTGTTTTCATGCTGCCATTGACAAATGTACTGAAACATATGAGACTCTGTAACTTTCCCCTGAGACCCTCTTCTCTTTAAGATAATGTTGGTGACTGATGTATAGTTGTGCACAAGCTATGGATCCCTCTAACTAGATTACTCCTTTCAATATTTCTCCCTACATATATAACAAGTGCTTCCTGAGTGTCAGCTATCATTATTATCATTATTTCTACCTGAATACTTATATCCTACCATGAGAAAATTTTTCAATGATTTTTAAAATTATGATTACATCAAGTTAGTAGTAATGCACTACTCTAACAGTAATCACTTTTCTTTAAAAAAAAAGGAAATGGGTTTGTTTCCTTTCCTTTCTGTACAAACACTGGCTCACCCATTTCTATTCTGAGCACTCTTTCTGCCTTTAACAATATATTCTAGCTTCATTGATGCAAATTGTGATTAAATTCACCACAATAACTTCTCCATCATCCCTATGCCTTGCACTCTAATGGTACTTCACAATTTACAAAAAAAAAAAAAAAAGAAAGAAAGAAAAGAAAAGAAAACTTTCACAAAATGTGGGGACTCAGTGAATCCCCTGATTGAAGATATCAACTCTACAAAGCATAGAAAATGGAATTGCTAAATTTAAATTCAATTTTCTGTCTGTATGTCCAGAGCTCCTTGCATCCTACCACAACAAAGAGGAAACAAGACAATTCAGGCTCTGTGATTTCTTAGCAGCCTATAGAGACCATCATCTGAAAGTGGAGACAGGGTCCATTTTAAGTATTCAGGAGGCTCCTGCAATCATCTCTGCATCCCTCTTGTGTTTCACTCCCCTCCTTGTGAGGTTTGTTCTCTACTTCCAAGTATAGAGGTCACCATACCTGATTACAAAGATAAAAAGCCCTAAAATATATATTTACATGCACAAGAGTTTACATTCCTTTCAATATTCTTATAACTGTAACTCTTGACCTGGAAAATCTTTCCAAAAAAGACTTCAAACTGCAGCATTCAACATGGAAAACATTGCAGAACACCTTCCAAGAGCAATAAAAGCAGAATTTGTAACACTTGGTTGGTGGGGAGGGCGGTGTGTTTACAGCTCTAAGGTAGAGCCGTGCACAGCTGCTCTGTGCTTTTTCTCACGGGGCACAGTTTCAAAGCCCTTCCTTCCTCTGTGCCCCAAATCTGTTTACAATAGTCTCTCTCCTCCATAGTACTTGCCACAGGTAGTTAAGTGTGAATAATGACAACCAAAAAAAAAAAAAAGAAATAAAACTAAATTCCCATTACTAAGGAAAAACTCAAGCTAGCCCTCTGGGGGAGATGCTCACAAGGATTAATTATATTGTAGGAGTTGATATCTTTCTTCATTTCCCTTTCCAGCAGTTTTGCAAATACATTTTTCCACATTTTTAAAGAAATGTAAGAACTCCCAAGTTCCACAGCCAGAAAATCCTGACAGTCTCTGATAGCTGAATAATGGATGAAGCTCCACTGTTTACTTAGCAGGGGGAGGGAAAAAAAAGGGTGATAGAGAGGTCCAGATAAAGTGCAGGAATCTGACATCCTCTTGTACTGGACAATGGTGAGAAGAATATCCTGGCTTCTATTCTTTTTTTGTCCATGAACAAAATGTATATGGAAACAACAGTGCAGTATGAGGTTTATTAGCATTTCAGGCCTGTGCCTAGGAGTTAATCCAGGTATTCTACTTTGTGTCAATGTGATTGCTTCCTGAAGTAAGAGGGTAAGACCTGGAACATAGATTGCTAAGCATTTGCATCCCAACAATCTCAGATCTCTCTTGCACTACCACTCAAGAAATCTTCCCTGATAGATTGCATAATTTTCTCTGGTAGAAAACGCCTCCAATGTTGCCACATATTCACAAATTGGAAAATTGATTAAAACATTAACTTATAATTAGCAAAGATTAAGGTTTTCTTTTCAGGAAAGTTTAGTATTTCATTGCTGATTAAGTCACATTCCCATACTCCTTTGTAGGGCCAACCATACCAAGTCAGTGGAGTTGAAGGCTGTCAGGGTGTTTGTCTTCAGAGAGAACCCTCCCCATAAAATCTCCCACAATGCCTGTCACAAATACCTAAAATTCCACCATTAGAGATTCACTCTTTTGGTTCTGGAGGCATTTTAATCCCTGGGGGCTCTATTAAAATGCAAAAACTCTGCGAAGAATAACAGCATTGAAAGCTATTATTAACTGACAGCAAGGAGGCCCTTGGGAATCGGACACAGGATAGAGCCTGAGGAATAACTACAGGAAATCAGGACATAAGGAGAAGGAAGGTAAGATGGCAGCAAAACAAACTTTATCTACTGCACCATTTTTCAGGGGCAAGGCAACCCCAGTTTTGGTATTCCGTATACTTAGGGAATTCCACTCAAGGTGGGATGACAGACACAATGTAAGCAAATTATTTTCAGTTGTGCTAAAAGAGAAAATCAGCAGTGACACATAATAATATTTATGTAGAACTCTGACTTCAGTTAAGTATGTTTAATCAGGATGTTGCCCCTGGACTTTCTCCTTTAATGCCTTGAAATAGTCACTTGGGCTTGTCAATAAGGGTTGTATCTAAATCATATGATTATATGCTCATGTTCGTCTATTCCTTCATCCTCCTGGGAAAAAACTAGAATCAATGCTACCATGATGGATTTGGCAAGATGTATAGAATATTTTTCTGTCTTAGGAGACAGCAATATGGGAAATTTCTTGTTTGCTTTTAAAATGGTGTATTTTAAATACACCAGGAGTGTTCCTTTAGAAAACACAGAAGTGACTTACACTAATAAGGTCTCCAGAAGAGAAGGACTTGGAAGCTACTAAAGCTGACTTTCTGAATTTCAGGAAAATCTGTCTCCATCCAACATATTGCTGGCTTGCATCAGCAAGAAATGGTCCTGGAGCAGTCTCTGCATCCTTCAGAGATGCCTCCTTCCTTCAAAGGGTAATCTGAATACTAAAAGTTTCAAAAATGTCAGAAAAGATTGAAATTCTGTTATTATTATATAGTGGTTGCGGGGTGTGTGTGTGTGTGTGTGTGTGTGTATTTAAAGGTATAGATGCACAGTGAGAAAAACTACAGTGGGATATTAAAGTTTTCCCAGAATGATACCTTAAAGTATTTGAAGGTATTATGCCTAACATTGGAAGAGAGAGGTTGAAAAAAAAATGTTTTTATATTTTTTTATGTACCTGTAATAAAAGATTATGGAGGTATTGTCTATGTTTTCTTTATTGTCAGTGTTGTCATTTTGATAGTATGAAGAAAGAAGTATTTGACTTAAACCCAGACCCACCTCAGGGCACTTCTAGGTGCATTCAAAGCTCTGCTCAATGAAGTGTGATCAGTCAGCAAAGGACTTCTAACCAGAAGACAGTTATGGTCTAAGAAAGAAATCCCTAGAGAAATAAAATGAATAAGCCTTAATAAAATTGTAGATTTGGGGTGCCCGGGTGGCTCAGTTGGTTAAACATCCAACTCTCGAGTTCAGCTCAGATCATGATCCTAGGGTTGTGAGATCGAGCCCCATGTTGGGCTCTGTACTGGACATGGAGATTCTCTCTCTCCCTCCCATTATGCCCCTCCCCCATGCTCGCTTGCTCTCTCTCTCTCTCTCTCTCTCTCTCACACACACACACAGATATACACAAAGAAAATTGTAGATTTGAAAAAAAAGAGATTTATTTCTTTAAATCTTGCTTCAAATATTGCCTTCACTCTAAGTGAATAACAATGTAACTATAGTTAATTATAGATTGATGGTCATATTATTATTTTAACAAAGGATTATACTTTTGTTCAGAAAGCCTAATCAAGATATCTTTGACACTCGTCTGAGTTATCTGAGCCTGATGCATATAGGCACTATACCTTAACATAACAGGCACTCCTCAAACATGATGTGCTCCATATCTGATGGCCCAGAAGAACGAAAAAAAGTCAGAAGCACCTAAGAAAAATCCAGGAAAATCCTAGGTCAATAAAAAAGATTTGGTACCACACATACTACGAAAAAACAAAAGAAACAAAACAAAAAACCCACAGTTAATATCCTTCTGACCATGGTTCAAAAGCCTTTATGTATGTGAAAAACAGCAAGGTCATTTTCTGAAACAGCAAGCTTATTTTCCTCTAAGCACCGTGCAATGGCCTTGCTCTACATTCTGCTCTCTCCAGTATAAAGAAGGAGGAGCAAGCATCTGGAGGGATTTCCTGAATTTGCCTTCAGTAGTCACTTCTGAAAGAAGTAATAATGAATCAGTGACTGGGGACAATCAATATTTTTATCATAGATGTGGAGGTACACAAGTGTGCACACACATGCTGTGTTTATTAATTTTAAAAAAACAGTTGCATTTGTTGCTGATAATAGTCACAACCATACTTTCAATCAACAAATATTGAATACCAATTGGATGTCAAGGCAAACACTAAATACTAGGAAGGAAAAAAATAAGAGAGTTTTTGACATTTAGTAGGCTAGGCAACTATTCAATAGAATAATGACAGTATAAGATATTAACTGTTACAATAGATGTATGTATGAAGTGCTATGAGCTTTAAAAGCTGTCACTATAGGGACACCTGAGTGGCTCAGTTGTTTAATCCTCTGAGTTCAGCTTGGGTCATGATCTCAGGGTTCATGGGTTCAGGCCCTGTGTTGGGCTCTGTGCTGATAGCTCAGAACCTGGACCCCTCCCTCAGATTCTGTGTCTCCCTCTCTCTCTCTGCCTCTCCCCTGCTCATGCTAGCTCTCTCTCTTCCTCTCTCTGAAAAATAAACATTAAAAAAATTACAAAGTAAAATAAAACTGTCACTATAAGAATTATGACTATGTATTGTGATTAATTTTTTAAATAACTTGAATAATTACTTTGTAGTGAGCAGTCACTGTGTGGCAAGAATATGCATAATATCTCTTTTGCTCTTTACCCCTCTTGAGTTAAGTACTATAACCCAGCTGAGGAGCTAATTTTTCAAAATAAAACTGCTATGGTAGAGCTGATGGTATCTAAAGCCAGGTCAGGCCTGACAATGGCCATGATCTTAACCACTAAGCAATATTAAGTCATGGTTCCAAATCCTAAAATATATTCTGTCTTCTTTATCTTGGTCAGTGCTACCATACACTGCTCCAAAGACTTCTAGAACTCGTCTTTGAAAATTATACCCACTGTTTATAGCACACATTGTTTAACCCATTTGTACTGGGTACAATTGATCCCCAAAGAGATGCCCCTGGTACCTTAAGAATGAAACACTCTCAAGTAACTAAAATAAAAAGTCAGCAAACTTCAGCAAAGTGTCCCAGTGGAGAGCCATGTGCAAGGAAATATTCTGAGGTCATATAGGAGACAGTAATCTTTGTTTGGGAGCCAAAACACACTTCCCTAGTGAGGCTGCAGGATACACATAAATAATCCAGCCTGGAGAAAGGTCAACTCTGAGGCTAGATCCAGGGTTAGCAGTGACAGCTTGCAAACCAATTGCTCTGAAAATCTTCAACAAGTCTGGCTGAGTACCACAGGGAGAGTGGTGCTGAAAGCAGATAAGACTTAACTCCTCTGCAGGAGGAGCCAACCTTGAACCCTATTGTTGCTCAGTAGATTTTATTAGGCATCACACTGCTTTCTCTGCTGCGAGGGAAACCACAGAGCAGACAAGTGTGCTCCTTGAGGGACAGGAAACATAGGCCACAGGGCATTCAGAGAGGTCACAAGACCACAGGGCAGCAGGCAGGAATCAATAGCACTGAGCAGAGTCCAGGGGGATCAATGACCCTAGACTTTGTGGCAGTTTAGAAAACTTGATTAACAGTGCATGTGGTGTTGGCCCAAGGCTGTGAAGGCAGTTACAGATACCAGTTTTTAGAGAATCAGCAGATTAAGACTGAAGTGCACAGTGAAATAGATCCGTTAAATATAATTCCTAAACAAGGATGTCCAACAAAGGCAGACCACATGGTCACCTATGTATGATTTGCAGAGCCCAGGAAACCATTCTTCCCTGGTGCCTCCAGGCCCGAAATTGCCACTATCTATTCTGTGTTAAATTGTTTTTCTTCTTCATGTTATACTATTTTTAGCTCTTTTACTATGAGAAATTTCAAACATATACAAAAGCAGGGAGAATGGTAAACTAAACAAACCCCCACATATGCATACTGAATAGCAACATTTACTAATTCATAGCCAAACTCTACCTATTTTCTACCTATTCCTTCCCCCTACTCTATTGATCTCTACCCTATTCCTTCCCTCTACCCATGCACACTCTACTGCATTTGTAGGGGATAAATCCTAGACATCATAATATGGTTTTATCTATAGTACTTCTGTTTGAATCCCTAAAAGGACTTCTTTTTTAAACACACCACACTACTATCACACCAAAAATAAATTGAATAGTTCCTCAATATCTTCAAAGATCCAATTAATGTTCAAATTTCCTCTGTTGTCTCTTTGAATTAGAACTTAAAAAAGGACTATACATTACAAAGGATTGATATGTCTCTAAGTATTTTCAAACCTTTATGTTTCCTTCTTCTCCTCTTTATTTTTCTTTGCAATGTAGTCACTGAAAAACTTGGGTCTTATGTAAAGTTTCTCAAGTTCTGGATTTTGCTGATTGCATCCACGTGGTGTCATTTAATGTATTCCTCTGTCCCCTGTATTTCCTGGTAATTGAGTCTAGATATGTGATCAGGTTCATGTTCTGTTTATTGGCAAAAATGTGTCATAGGTGGTGTTTTGCACTTGCAACAAGAAACACATAACATCACCTTGTCTCTCATGTTTTTATGTTACCTGCCATTGATGATTATTGTCAAGATCTAGTACTTCATTTAGGATTGAAAAATTATATTTTACTTCTATCATTTCTCTTTTATCTAACAGGTAGAATACTTCTATGTGGAGAAGCTGGCCCTCATCGACAATCTGGTTACCTAGGGATGCAGGATAAATGTGCCTCTGAGGAGCCAAGTGTTCTTGAGTCTTCTCCTTCATTTACTAGTTTCTAAAATTACCGGTTGTTTCACCAGCACCCTCAAAAGAGTCTTTTACTATGATCCCACTGACTTACACATGACTGATATATTACAGTCCATTGCTGCTACTAATACTCAGGTTACCCTATGTTTTACCAGTGGTAGCCTCTTCAAATTGCCTCAAAGTTCCTTTTGACAATAACTTTTAATAACTTGCTTACTTGCTCACCTTTTCTATTTCCTGCCCCTGACCTGGAATCAGCCATTTACCTAATAAATGCTGGTTCTCAGATATGAAAGGTCATATTTGAGACCACAATCCGCACTTACAGGCAATAATCGATGATGAGTTGATCATTATTTCTACATTTAGGACTTAACCAGGGCATATCTTTTTTCCAAAGAAAACGTATTTCATGAGTTTATATAAACATTGCCAATTAAAATTTATGATTCCAGGGTTTTAATCTCTGTAATATTATATTTGTACATGTTTCTCTTATATTGAGATTAGTTCCTAATAAAAGTAACAAAATTATGCAATTGCCTTATCTGATAGTAGCTAATAGCTTTAGACTGGCGACACCAATATTATTCCTAAAAATATGATTACTAAAAACACTTCAAGATTGTTCAACAGTTTGTTGTTGCTGTTTTGTCCTTAGGGCATACTTCTCTAGAGCTGTATAAACAAATTATTGTGTTTAAAGCCACTTGAAATAATTCTCTGTGTGGTTATGCCACCAATTTGATATATGGTTAGGTTTATTAATTCATTTTGGTACTCTTTTTATTTTATTTCTAGGAATTGCTTATTAAACTTAAGTTTACTTTTTGATTTTATAGCACACTTACATGGCTCTAAATTGCAGCTACAAAAGAAAGTATATTCAGAGAAATTTACCTTCTCTCTGTCTTCTCCATTCTGTTTCATCTTTCCACCTTGAGTAAATTTTTGTTAGGTTTTGGTTTATTACATATAAATATGTATATTTGTTATATAAACATGTATTTGGATAGATAGATGAAGGAATACACTCACACAAATATGTATATATGTATTCTTATCCCTCCTTTTTAGATAAGTTTAGATAAGTTAATTACTCTTCTTCACTTAAAATATCTTGGAGATTAATTCCTAACAGTATATAAAATATTTCTCACTCCTTTTTATAGCTACATAATATTCTATTTTGGTGCTAGGTCATAGTTTTCATCTAGGTCTGCCTGGATTGATGGGTATTTGAGACATTTCCAATCTTTTGCTATTGCAAATAATACTCCAATGACTGATCATATCAGTATATCTTTTTCTTTCTGTCTCTCTGTACGGCTGTCTTTCTGTCTTTTGTTATTGCTGCCATACTGTTTTTAGGAGGCAAATAATTCTCAGAGAGATAGACATGTATTAGTGATTCTCACTTCTAGGTGCATTGGCTTATCAGATTCTAGCTTAGAATATGCATTCAACTGTTTACTAAAATAATCAGAATCATTTATTTTCTGCCCAGGATTTAGGCAGTATGAGAGCATTTGGCACAGAAAAGGAGGTTTGGCACTGAAATTTGAGATGGAGAAGTAAGGGGTTTACTAGCCCATTTTATAATTTTGCCTTTATCAGGGATTTAACTGAGATCAAAATGCTTACGTGAAATCTTTACTTGCTTTTCACAAAGAATATAATTCACTTGATGTTACTTTTCTTTCAAATTAGCAGAAGTCAAGCATATGTTCCTTTTGGTAGCCATTTTGTATAGTATAAGTTGCTTTATTACAATCATTTAGATAATACTAGTGAGTATTAGTAGTAAGACTTATGGCGTAGGCATGCATTTGCCCCTGAACAGCTACTTTAAAAAATGCAGCAACCTTCATAAAGTGCAACTTCCCCTTTACTAAAGAATCATGGATCATCTACCATTTCAGGGCAAAATAATTGGAATTTAAATAGGCCACTTTTCACTCCTTTAAGAACCATCCTCCAAACTCCTATAAAGAGCCACCAAGACAAAAGAATTTTAAAAGCAAACCATTTATTTTTATGAATGAATGACAGAGAAGGAGAGAGAAGATTTGCAAAGTATTTGGAAAATGATAACTGTAGCTAGACTAATTTTTTTTCTTTCCAAATTTTGGTTTGAGGCTTGGTTACATTTTTGCTAAAAGGAGACCAGATAGAGAGGTGGAGTTAGAAGGCCCAGTAACCCTTACTGATCTCTGCATGAGGTTTGAGGGGCTGTGGAAATTTAGTAGGACTATATTTCATCCCAGGAAAAATTGCAAGGCAACACATTGATAAAAAGAAAGAGGAAGAGTATACAAGTGCAGGGCAGTGTGAGAAGAAATGAGAAGACAGTAAAAGCTTTGAAGTAAGAATATCACAGAGCAACTTTTACTTTTGTAAAGGTATCAACAAGGCAAACAAGGAATAAATTCCTGACCAATGTCCACCATATGCTGAGTGCCAGCTGAGCTTCTGATCCTTTGTATTCTGTCAGATGGGAATTCCTGTTTACCTTTCAAGACTGACCTGCGCATGAGGTTTGTCCCTAATCTCCACTAATTTATGGACGTTAGTTTGTTCTGGCATGGCTGGTTTAAATTCTTCTGGGTATTTCTGCTATGCTGTTGTCATGGCAACCTCCATGTTATAAACCTCTGAGCTCAGGGGAGGGTTGATTACATCTGGAAGGAGGAGCATATTTAACCAGACAAGTGAGGCATGCACCCAGCCTTCCAGACTGGGCAGACTGGTGGAGGAGGGATGGATGGCATGATGATGATAAGAGGGAGGGAATAAGCACTCTAGGCATCATTTTCCAGAGAGATAGACATGTGTAGGTGACTCCTCTACAACAAATCCATTTCTAGGCACTGCCAAGACTCTCCACTGCCTATCCCGTGAAATCTAATTGCCTCAGCTTACCCTCAGATGTCCTCCACCAATATCCTTTTCCCTTTCTCTAGTCCCTTGGAAAAACTCCTGCATCAGCCAAACTTAACTCATTGGCACCAAATTTTGCTTGCTTGTTGCTACAGTCAACTTGGGTCCTTGGTTAACCCAAACCACTTTCTCAGCTTCTCTCTGTCCCCAACTTCAAAACCCAGAGAATAATTTACTCCTTTCAGTAAGCCTGATTCACCTAATCATACCTCACAAGTCTTCACTCAGCAGGGACTATGACTGTACCTGGTGCACAACAGTATGTATTTGCAGACATCCACACTCCTCCTTTACTTTCCAAGCAGGATGAGGAACTGTAGACCAAATCTGAGCTTCTAAGATATAAGTGTGGCTGTCTCATGTGTGAGAATGCATCTGCCTTCTGGATGTTTACCTCTAATGATAAATTCAAGGACAAGCATTTATCACTTTTGAATGAACCACAGTTTTAGAACGCTCATTTCAGAGTTTCTCTCCACTGGCCCAGATAATCAGCATGCCTGTCTGACTCCTCCAGCTCTGTGCTCTTCCCCATTACTTGTGTGGCTGGCTCCTGATCATCCAGGATGAAGTGCAGACAACACCTCTTCACAGAAGCCTTTCCTCACCTTATAGAAGCCTTCCAGTTATTCTTGCTGGCTTCTCACTATTTTGTTTTCATCGTAACATCGATGATTTCTTGTGTACTATTGCATTATTTCTTTATTATCTCTGTTTCCTCACTAGAATGTAAGACCCAGAAAATAAAGGAGTTCATCCATCCTGCTTGCAACTTGCCCCTGGAATAGTCGACTGGTATATATTGCGTAATCACTAAGTATTTGTTGGTAAGTCAGTGAATTAACATTCTAAGAAAGAAGTTGTGATTTTTCTTTAATTATTCTACCCCTTCATTTATAATAAAGTAACTACCTGATATCATGGGAAGTTTTCCAATTCACTTTAAGGTTCTTTTCTTTTGTTATTTTTACAATGAGAAAGACCAAGGCAACAGCATTTCCAGAGTTCTTACACCCAGACTTTCTCCATCCTATCGTTTGGACCTAATTAATTAACTTGTCAGATGCTAAATGCAGCTGACTTCAATCTGATTTTTAATAGACTTATGAGGTGTTTCAGAGAGTTGGAAGGATCTTTACAAGCCTATGCACAAGGACTGGTGTAGAACCACATGACAGAAAATGGGACAAGGATTCAGAGTGTTTAAATGCTCATGTCATAGGAGTAGTAATAGATCAGATTGGCATTCTACCTGGGTCTTTTAATTTCACATTAGCCATTTGTTCCTCAGATCTTCTAACACCAATTTCCAAGAGGTGACATCATGTCATGAAGGGAATCCTAGACCAGGACTCAAAAAATCTCTCTTTATTCAAAGTTTGGCTTGTCATATGCTGGCCATGTGACCTTCAGCAACTTTGGTGTCTTAGCCCAGGCTGCTATAACAAAATACTAGCTTATATACAACAGAAATTTATTTCTCACAGTTCCAGAGGTTGCAAGTCTGAGATTAGAGTGCCAGAATGATCTGGTTCTCATGAGAGCTGTCTTCCATGGTGCAGACTTGCTGACTTCTCATTGTATTCTCCCATGGTGGAGAGCACAGATGGAAAGAAAGCTGTCTTGTGATTTTTATAAGGACACTAATCCTCCCCCCTTATGACCTCCAAAGGCTCCAATTACCTTCCAAAGGCTTCACCTTCTAATACCGTCAAAGTTGGGGGTGGGGGGGCTCAACATATGAATTGAAGGGGGGAGGCACAAACATTCAATCCGTAATAGCTGGGAGAGCAACTCCCTGCCAACTTTATATGGTGGCTGTGATGAGCAGAGGGATATTGTACATCAGAAGACAACAGTGCAAGTAAAGAATGTATCCCAGTGGGTTTGTGTCCTGACTGCCTGTCATCCTACCCTCTTTGCATCAAATCTATTCTGGAATCTTCTAAAGCAAGAGAGGAGTCACAGGTGAGAAACTCGATGGATTGGGGCACTGGGATGGGGAGTATCTAGAGAAACCTCTTCTGGAAGAATGAAAATGTAAATAGCAACTAGCACTCAGGCAACTCTGCTTACTGAAGTGAATATCAGCTTGCGTTCTCTTGGCAAGTCCTAGAGATACATTTCACAGAGACAACAGGAGTTAAAGATGGCGTGCTCCAGCTAGCACATTTCAGTAGGTTTAACACAACAAACCCAAAGGAAACAAACCAGCCCCAAAGGGGACTGAGCTCATAGCTCTCCATCCCATGACTGACAGTTAATACTCAATATGGCAAACTGCTGGAGGATATTCAGCAATTCCATTCTGTCTCCAACTGAGGATTCAGATCTGACAGGTCAAATGAAACAAAATCATCCTTTACTCCTTCCTGATCAAGTTTTCCAGAGAAACTGGTGAGAGAACAAAAACAAATCCCTAGAATAATCTTTTTCACAGAATCCTTTTCAAGCCTCTAACTAAACTAAAACAAAAGCCAATAATAATAAAAAAAAAGCTAAAAGTTTTTCACATTTTAGTTGAATCAGGATTCATGTTATGACCTAGATAAGAGGTTCTTATATATTTTTTCTTTTTCCTTAAGACACTATTAAAATGAGACTCTTAATATTCTATCATAAAAAGACTTGAACAAATGTATAATTTATGTTATGATTTTTGAGAGATTTTACCTGAAGGAAGTGCCAAGCCTATCAGAGCTCTATCAAGCTCTCCTTGAAAATGCTTTCCATTACTAATAGACAGAACCTTTTTTCTTATTATTTATACAAGGGCTTCTTTGATTTTCTGTGTGTGACACTTTGGGATGAAAAACTGGTGACTGCATTAATTAAAAACAAAGAGGAGATGTCTTATTTTTTCTCTCCAGACAAATTCCATTCAAAGTCCCTGCAAGCAGACCTCAATGTGAGCCTACAGCCTGACAAGCAGAGCCCAGAACTCAGGTTTTTGTCATTTGATCTGATACAAGCTTAAGTCACTGATTAGAACCATTAATTGGTAGGTAAGATGAAGCAGTTAAGTGCTAAGTGGTAGAAATAGGCTTGGGTGGCAGTTTGATCAGCCATCTCAAAATTGAAAGAGAAAAGAAGACTCCACCTACCTCCTGCCACCTCCTGCTTTCTTCCCCTCTCCTTCCTCCCCACCCCCAAGTGCTGGATCAGACTTGAGAAAAGAAGAACAAAGGATGTGACATCTGCCTCAAAATGCCTTAGGAAGAGGCTGTCCTCCACTTAGCCTCACTTGGAGGAATCTCAGGTGCCTGGGAGACAGCATTATCTGGATGCAAATCATGATCAAGAAGTCCTATCTTCTCCCTGGGAAAACCACTGGCCAGTAAATGACAATATCCTTGTATAAGAGAAATGCACATGCTTTCAGTTGTGTTATTATGGAACTTTTGCATTTCAAGGATGAAGGATGGTGGGTTTGCCCAAGATTCCCTTACTAGAGAAAGAAAAGACTCAACTACTAGAACTGGGAAAGTAGATGGGTTTTTCATCTCCGGGTCAGTGCTCTTTCTTACTTCCCCACCTCTTTTAAATGAGTAACTATCATAAGGCAAAGGAAGAAATAAATACTAGACCTGATTTTTATCATCAAAGGGCTTCCCATTCTGTTTGGAAACACAGAATGTCATGTGTCTGTGAGTTACCAGCTGCAACATTTCAGTATAATCACTGTGTTGCTATGTAAAAGGCAGCGAGTTTATACTTCCATTGTGGGAATGGTCAGTTCCTGTGTGCTCGTTAGAAGGCCCAGCCCAGAGAAGGTCGGCAGCACAGTGCCACAAAGGGCCACACAATGAGTTCTTCCGTCATCATTATTTCCATTGAAAACTGACATTTTGCAGAGCAGTATGGCAATTCCTCAGAAAATTAAAAATAGAGTCACCATAGGATCCAGCAATCCTACTTCTGAGTATATACCCAAAAGAATGAAAGTAGGGTCATGAAGTGATATTTGTACACCCATGTTCAACATTATTCACAACATCCAAAAGGTAGAAGCAGCCCAAGTGGCCACTGAAAGACAAATACATAAACAAAATGTGGTGTATACACACAGTGGAATATTATTTGAGCTTAATAAGGAAAAAAAATTCTACCCCTGCTACAACATAAATAGACCTAGAGGATATACTAAGTGAAATAAAACAGTCACAAAATGACAAATAGTATATGATTCCACTCATATAAGATACTTAGAGTAGTCAAATGCATAAGGACAGAAAATAGAATGATGATTACCAGGAGCTAGGGAAGGTGGGGAGGGTGCATTGTGTTTAATGGGTTCAGAGTTTCAGTTTTGTAAGATGAAGAGTCTGGGAGATAGATGATGGCAATTATACAACAATGTGAATGTATTATTGACACTGAGCTATAAACTGGTTAAGATGGTAAAATTTTATGTTATGTGCTTTTTATCACAATTTAAATAATAATAAACAAAATTTTAAATATTTGTTAAGAACTAACATTTTGTGAATGAGCATACTGGGTATCAAACCCAAAAATGGGTTTTGTGGTCAAAGTAATGACTTGTAAGTAGCATGATAAATATTAGAAATTGTCTTTCATTGGTGATATTAACAGTATCCAGGGTACACGGATTCACTAAAATTGTTTAGGAACACTCCCCTTCTTGTGTGAAGTGGTCAGAGCCAGGCACAGGGCCTGTAAGGAGTTCCCCTAAGGAATACACCCAAAGTCTAGCACAGGTCAGTACAAGGTGCAGTCAAGTGCTTGGTACTGACTAGAAGACACAGAATCTACCTCAAGAGTGCTGTTGGGCTTGCCTTGACATACCCTTTGTGGTGGGAACCACTAAAAGGCCAGAGGCTGGGTCTTCACTGCAAGAACAGGTTTTATAAACTGCTTTGTGCCTACTTGGAGTGAATATTTGACTAATAAATGTCTGTATATAAGTGTCAGTTCATTATAACCTGATAGAGAGTGTATGAAGGAGTAGCCATCCCTTACCACCTCCAACATCTCATCTCAGTGGCTCTTTACCAAATTTAAGCTAAAAACTGCAGACAGGCAGATCTGCTGTGAAGCTAATGACACTTCAGCTTCAAGGCTTCAAGCTTCATTGTACGGGCCTCTTCTCAGGCTCTGTATCCAATTTGCTGGCCACAGTTTTGTAGTCTTTATCTTAACAAGGGTCACCTATTGAATACATTTCAGGCTCAACAATACTTGGCTAGGCCTCTGACCGGAGAATGACTAAGTTAGCTTAGGTCAGTTCCAAGGCAGGTTATCTGGAAGTAGCAGTCTGCTTGTTCTCCCCTTCTCTCTCCCTTCGTTGGTTCCTGAGGGCTGTTTTCTCTTCCCCAACCCATGAGATTAGGGGGAAAATGTTACCTAAGTTTGAGGCAATAACCTCTGCATCATGTCTGCAGAACCAGATGTCCCCTCCAGGACTAGATAAGACATGGCTGGGGGTGAGGAGTAAGGACTCAAGAGGAACCATGGAGTCCCCAGGTGACACTGATGAAAGCCTTCTGGCATAAGAACAGGAAACATGGTAGAGGAGCCCAAAGGAAAAATTATCTTTAGGCTCGGAAGCCCCAATCACCTGTGGACAACTAACATATGTCAGTCCCCTGAATGGGTATAGGAACTTGAACTCTCTGTGAGGTAATGTGAGAATAAAAGGAGAACCCTAACGTACAAACAGATCTAACCAATGGAGAATTTCCCTATGAGTTGGACGTGGTGGTGCCACTTTGACACATAGGTTAAAATGACAGAGAATGCTACAAAGCAGCAGCACCATTGATCATAGAGAAGACATCAGAACTAACAGAAATTCAGGGTTGGCAATCTGGTCTGAGTTCAAATCTCTGTCTCATTGCTTACTAGCTGTGCTGTCTTTGGCAAAGCAGTCAATATCTCAGAGTTTGAGTTCCCTCTGGTAAAAGTGGGGGAAACTTTGTTTTAAAAAAATTACTTTTTTTAAGGATTATTTTATGTAGTAAGTGGAAAGGAAACACATGAAATGCCTGCATGTAGCAGCTACTCAGTAAGTACCAGTAAGTATACTAAAATGGCCTAGAACGCTCCACTTTTTAGAGGCTGCACCAGCAGATACTGGGTAGGGTAGGATCATAATGGCAAAAAAGTCTGCTTTGCTCTCCACAATTGAGTTACTCACCCCTTCCATTAGGCATTATTTCACTGCATCACAAACCCAGAATTTTTTACAGGGCTGGAAAAACTGTATTATTTTAGGTGAAAACTAAACATCTCTGTTCCTATTTTTAAATTGACATACTTAAAGTTTGGAACCAAATGCGTGCATTTTTTCCACCATCCAGCATTCCTGCTCCAGCTTTTATGTGCCAGGACCTGCCCAAGTCTCCTGGCCATCTCCACTGCAACCCTGTTTCTGGGTGGGCATGGATTTCAGCTTGACTTACTCATGCACTACCCCTTTCCTGTTCCTTGTGTGTGCTTGGCCACCTGAGGTTCCTCAAATAGTTGTCTGCAGCCAGGTTATGACCACCCAAGACAAGGAAGCAACAAAGAAGAGGCAGAATAGAATGGACTTCCTCTAACCTCCCCAACTGCTCAGGGAAGGTTGACAGGGTCCTGGCAAGAGTCCCCCAGCCCCAAAACCAGTCTACCTTTTTCTATCCCATGTCCTTCCAGAGAGAGAAAAAGGGAAGCACAGATTGTGGGGTTATACTCATCTGGGTTACCCCAACTGCTCCATTAAAAAAAATTTTTAATCTTTATTTATTTTTGGGAGAGAGAGGGAGACAGAGTGCGAGTGGGGAAGGAACAGAGAGAGAGGGAGACACAGATTCCGAAGCAGGCTCCAGGCTCTGAGCTGTCAGCACAGAGCCCAACATGGAGATCAAACTCACAAACCATAGATCATGACCTGAGCCGAAGTCGGATGGTTAACTGACTGGGCCACCCAGGCACCCCTAGCTGCTCCATTTTAAACTGTATGATTTTGGTCATACCACTTAAGCTCTTTGAGCCCCATTTATCCTTATTTGTAAAATTAAGAAAATGATATATATGCCATTGGGTTGCAGAGAAACAAGCTGTACCATGCCTAATAAGTACCAGGTATCTAGACAGCACAGTACCTGTGTTAATTGTTATTATGAAGAATGTTCTAGAATTGTTGAGTCACTGTATTGTACACTTGAAACTAATATAACACTGTATGTTAACTATACTGAAATTAAAATTGTTTAAGTAATTAAAAACAACAATGTCCTACAGTGAGTGTCTGACTTCTCAGTTTCTTTTCATGATGTTCTCACAACAAGCAAACCATCACTGGCTAGTAACTCAGAAGTGTAGGAACTGCAAAGACAACAGGGGATGGTTTGGGAACACCCAGGGAAGCATGCACCATGAACATGACATGGTTGATGAGCTCCCATAGTGGGGAGCAGGGAAGGAGCACAGGCAGGATGATGAGAGAAACAGCTGATGCCTAAACTACCCTCCTGTCTGAGGTAGGTTAGAGTCACCACAGGCACAACATTCATCAAATCCTGCTGGAACAGCATGGGCAAAAATACCAACTATTTCCATTCTGGCTCAGCAAGTAATAGTTGCACAACTAGCAAAACTGACTTCATAACACAGCCTTTGGAGAAAGAATTATTTTCTATTTTTTTCCTTTGTAAAAGTGTGGTGGGTGCTATTTAGAAACTGCAGGCAGTGCAGCCCCATCAGAGCTATGTTCCTTGTAGCAGCATAAAGTGGTGCTTTTTCACCCTTTGGAGCCCAAACCTCCATTCCAAAGTCAAGGAAAAAACCAAACAATCTATATTCAATCAGAGGTAGCAAAAGTAATTGGGATACGCTCGGCTCACTTTTCATATTCTCTTAATTTCAAGGCTATATTCTTTTCTCTCTGGCTATGTCTCTGAAGTAATTTGAAAACTTATTCTTTTTCCTTTGCCTTTCCCAAGGTCATACCTTTTCTGGTGTCTGTGGAGAGCATTCATATTGAGGAGGAAGGAGATGTTCCCGGCTTTTCCTCTCTTGCCTTTGTGATTTCTTTCTGTTTGGGCCACAGAGGGCTTTGCAGGAGAGCAGAGATGTTCTTTTTTTTTTTTTTTTTTAACTTCATCCATTGAATATTCATCAGGTGATGGATTCTACCTCAATGATCAGCCAAGGGAATAAAAATAGTTTGCAGCCAGCTCTCTGCCACAGATAGAGCTCCAAACCATTGTAAGGTGGAGTTTTTCCTACCGGGTGAGGTTACGACAAGCAGCTGTGATTTCCCCAGACATAGCCCCATGCTCAGAGCAGATGCCTGTCAAACCAGCCCCCAGTAAGTGGCAAGAGTGATCTCACTTCCTTTCCCTAAAGGTAACTGTCCTCATTACTCTCATTACCGAGCTGAGTGAACCTTGGGTGCATAATAGAATTTTCTTTAAAATATTCATCATCTGACAGCTGATATTTCAGCCATATTTCCTTGAAAACTACACTGGGAGAGGAAGGCTGAGCAGCAGTGCTCAATTAACTTACTATTTTGCTCACCTTCTGAAACTACTTTTCAAGCCCAAGTCATTAAAAATTCATGGCACCATGTAACATGTTACTCTCCTGTGAGCTCTCTGAGCAGGACAGAGGTGGCCACCGATGCTCCAGCTGTCCCTCCTGCATACACAGCAGCAGCTGTAGAAACCAGCATTTCTCTTGGCAGGAATAAATGGAAACTCTTCCTGCTTTTTCCCCTTTGTCCCCCCAAGTGCACCACTTCATGCAAGAGGAATCGATACCCCTTTCCAAGCCTTTTATGGGTCTTCCAAGTGAGCAGACCAGCTTTTTCTTGGTTTCCAGATAAAAAGGAAGCCACGGATATACAGGAACACATTTGAAACATGGTAAGTGGGAAAAGGTGTAGACAGACACACCTGGATTCACATGCCAGTTTTGCCACATAGTTCTCTGAGCCTCAGTTTCCCCATCTGTAAAATACAAACAAGAGTTACATTTCAAGAATTGGGAATAGCATGGAGAACATGCACTGAACATGCATCACTGATGTTACACTGATGTTAGCATCACTGATGTTAAATAAAAGCCCTCCCTCATCATGGGGGCAGTACTCAGTGGCCACTAGACCACACACATCACACTATAACACAACTGGCTGCCAACTTGTCTGCCTCCCCTGACAAGGGACAAACTCCCTAAGCCCAGGGCCTATGCCATGTTCACCTCTATCCTCAGCGTTCAACATGGTCTGATATATGAAAAGAACTCAATGAAAGTTTTACAAGGTAATTATAATTATTCTATGATAATTATTAATTCATATAATAATTACGTGTAATTAGTATAATTATGCATTATAATTATTCATTATTAATCTATAAGAATAATATTAAATATTAAAGTTGTATATAATAATACATAAGAATAACATATAAAACTATAAAGTGAGCACCAATTAGTTATTACCAACATTATACTTTCAAACAAACTTTTAACAGAAAACTGATCAAAATAAGTTGTACTTCTAATTGCTACTGCTGCCAGAGCCTAGGCAAACAAGAATTTCACTTCAGAAGAGAGCAACTGAAAACAAAAACTGGCTCTTTGGACATGCTCTAAAAACAAGCTTGATAATTGCATCCTAGTTGCTAATGGACATTTGCCCATAGCCCCTAAACCATCCCATAATTTGAAAATTTTCAGTTTGTTTGTCATTTCTCAGTTTTCTGAGGTTAGGTTCTGTCTCCACATCCAAATGTTCAGAATCTTATTCAAACCAATCCAAACCACTCTGGTCTAGAAATAGGACTTGAAATCTAGCCAGCCTGGGTTTTTATGCAATATTTCCAGTACTTCTGCTTTCAAAACAAGTTGGTGGAAAGAAAACACTAGACAAGCCATACTGTGGTATTCCAGAGCTTTCCCAGTTCAGCCTGGAAATTTTGGTGTTCTTCAGAAAATTGTGAGATACAACCAAGAAAAATAAAAATAATACTACCTTACATTTGTATAATATTTGATGGTCTGTGTGTAGCTAATGTTTATTTAGCACACTGTGTTTCACACATAATGTCTATAGAATCCTCCAAACAACCCTGTGAAAAAGGTATTCTCTCCTTTTCACAGAGGATCCTTTTTACAGGGAATTAAGTGTCAAGCCCAGGTTCTTGGTTTTCTTAAAGCTTCCACATCATTATCTTATTCAGTCATCTGGGAACGAAGGACAGCAGGTAATGTGAGCTCTGCCATGCAGAAGCAGGGTCAGAAAGGCGACTTTCCCAGGATCACACAATCAAAAAAAAAAAAAAAAAAGCAGAACTGTGGCAAGAACTCAGAGCTCTGACTCCTGGGTCTGCACTTCGACACATCATGTGTATTCTACATATAAAACCTGTTACATTGTAACGGCCAACTCAATATTTAGGTTGTTGTTGTTGTTGTTTTTAATTAATTATAGAAATATAGGTGTGCCATATGTAACTAAAAGAAGTAGCCTAGGTTTAAGTCAACTTCTAATGTATTCCAACACAATTACTGTAGCATTTTACCCTCACCATGCAGTGAAACAAGAGTTCAGTAATGGTGATACTAGTCTACACCCCCAAACTGGATAACAAATAACAATTTACCCTGACTACAACATAAACAAATTAATGAGGATTGAAAGCCTTAGTAGAATCCAGGCCTCAGTAAATCTAGCTTACTTCTTTTAAGGCATGATAGGGTAGCCTTTAGTAGCTTCTAGATTGAAACCCTTCATCTATTTACTGTTCTGATATGGCTGGGAGGGGTAGGACAGCAGAGTGGTACTTAAATTATCCATGTCTCTGTTTTCTCATCTGTAAAATAGGGATACTAATGTTGCCTACTTCATGCAGGTGTTGTATTAATTGAATTAATATATGCCAACCCTTCGAATAGTCCTTAGCACACAGTAAGCACAATATAAGCTTTTGCTATCATTATTGACTACACTGATCCTCTAAATGAGTATTGCTGCCTTATTGTCACAATGACTTCTGTCACACGTGCATGCATATTTTCTATCCCCAATGAGATCATACATTCCCTGAAGGAAAAGATGGTTTGTTATTAATTTGGTCCCCATAAATTCCCTGCACAGTAGCAGACATATACCAGGTGATGAACACTCTTAAAAATACTCTTATAAATAGCCAATTAAAAAATCTTACACTGCCATGTACTAACTCAAAAATCTCCAATGATTTTGTTGCCTTGGGGATCAGATCTGACCTTCTCGGCTAGGCAACCAAGTCTCTCTTATGAGGCCTGATACATCTTCCCCTCATTCTCCATTTTGCCTCCGTTGATTCACTCACCACATCCTAGGCATGGGTTCCCATCTTGCTGCCTCTGCTTATTTTCTTCTCTTCCTGGAGTACCTTCCTCCTACACTCTGCCTATCCACATCATTCGCCCCCTTCCTTCCTAGTCCAGCCAACCCCACCTCTTCTCAAGATTTCTTCTCCTCCTCGCCAAGTCAGGCAGTTACCTTCATCTTCTCTTGACTCCTATCCCTTGTAAACTACAATTCACTTGAAATGTCTCATATTTAGTCTTAATTTTTGGTCAAAATATTACATATGGTTCCATCATACTTATTCTTTTTTTTTTTTTGCTTTTTTAATTGTGGTAAAATATACACAACATAAAATTTACCATTTTCACCATTTCTAAGTGCACAGTTCACTGGTTATTAGATACATTCATATTGTTATGCAACCATCACCACCATCCAACCCATAACTCTTTTCATTTCATAAAATTTAAACTCTGTCCCCATTAAGCACTCATTCTCCATTCTCCCCTCCCAAACCAGCCCCTGTCAACCAGGATTATACTTTCTGTCATTATGATTTTGACTATTCTGAGTACCTCATGGAAGTGCAATCATACAGTATTTCTCTTGGTAGATAATCTTTTTAATATGCTGCTGAATTCTGTTTACTAGTATTTTGTTGAAAATTTTTACATCAATGTTCATAAAGGACATGGTCTGTAGTTTTCTTTTTGTAGCATCTCTGGTTTGATAACAGGCCAATGCTGGCTTCACAGAATGAGTTAGAAAGTTATTTCTTCCTCTAAATTTTGGAAAAGTTTGAAAAGGGCTGGTATTAGTTCTTTAAATGTTTGATAGAATTCACCAGTGAAGCCATTAGATCCATGGCTATCTTTGTTGGGAGATTTTTTATTACTAATTCAATCTCTTCACTAGTTATAGATCTATTCAGATTTCCTATTTCTTTGTGATATAGTCTTGGTAAGTTTTGTGTTTCTAGGAATTTGCCCTTTCAACTAGATTATCATACAATTGCTCATTATAGTTTCCTATAATCATTTTTATATCTGTAGAATCAGTACGAAAGTCCCACTTTCATTTCCAATTTTAGTAATTTGAGTCTTCTTTTTTTCTTAGTCCATCTAGCCAAGTATTTGTCAATTTTGTTGGTCTTTTCAAAGAACCAACTTTTGGTTTCATTGATTTTCTCTGTTGTTTTCTATTCTCTATTTTGTTTATCTCTGCTCTAATCTTTATCATTTTCTTTCTTCTTCTAGCTTTGGGTTTAGTTTGTTCTTCATTTTCTAGTTCCTTAAGTTATAAAGTTAGAGTGTTGATTTGAGATCTTCCTTTTTTTAATGTTTGTTTGTTTGTTTGTTTGTTTGTTTGTTTGTTTTGAGAGAGCACATGTGCACGAGTAGGATAAGGACAGAGAGAGGGAGAGAGAATCTCAAGCAGGTTTTACACTGTCAGCACAGATACTGACACAGGATTCAATCTCATGAACAGTGAGATCATAACCTGAGCCGAAATCAAATTTGGACCCCTCACTGACTGAACCACCCAGACACCCCAGAGATCGTTCTTGTTTCTTTTTTAATGTTTATTTATTTTTCAGACAGACACAATGTGAGCAAAGGAGGTGCAGAGAGAGAGGAGGAGAGAGGATCTGAAGCAGGCTCCACGCTGACAGCAGAGAGCCCAAGGTGGAACTCAAATTCACAAACCATGAGATCATGACCCAAACCAAAGTCAGACACTCAACCAACTGAGCCACCCAGGTGCCCCTTTCTTGCTTTTTAATGTAAGTGTTTACAGCTATAAATTTCGCTCCTTGGCCCTGCTTTTGCTGTGTCGCATAAGTTTTGGTATGTTGTGTTTTTTGTTTTCATTCCATCCCTAAGTATTATTTAATTTCCCTTATTTTTATTTTATCCATTGGTTGTTTAAAAATGTGTTGCTTATTATAGCACTGCTAGAAATTTACCTAAGGGATACAGGAGTACTGATGCATAGGGGCACTTGTACCCCAATGTTCATAGCAGCACTCTCAACAATAGCCAAATTATGGAAAGAGCCTAAATGTCCATCAACTGATGAATGGATAAAGAAATTGTGGTTTATATACACAATGGAGTACTACATGGCAATGAGAAAGAACGAAATATGGCCCTTTGTAGCAACGTGGATGGAACTGGAAAGTGTGATGCTAAGTGAAATAAGCCATACAGAGAAAGACAGATACCATATGGTTTCACTCTTATGTGGATCCTGAGAAACTTAACAGGAACCCATGGGGGAGGGGAAGGAAAAAAAAAAAAAAAAAAAGAGGTTAGAGTGGGAGAGAGCCAAAGCATAAGAGACTGTTAAAAACTGAGAACAAACTGAGGGTTGATGGGGGGTGGGAGGGAGGGGAGGGTGGGTGATGGGTATTGAGGAGGGCACCTTTTGGGATGAGCACTGGGTGTTGTATGGAAACCAATTTGACAATAAATTTCATATATTGAAAAAATAAATAAATAAATAAATAAATAAATAAATAAATATAAAAGTTGTTACCTCAGGGGAAAAAAAAATGTGTTGCTTATTTCCACAGTGTGTATCTATCTTTGTAAATCTACTGAGACTTAATTATGGCCTAACATATTATCAGCCTAGAAAATGCCCCATGTACACCTGAGAAGAATGTTTATTCTTTTGTTGTTGGGTAGCATGTTCTGTATATATCTGTTATATTTAGTTGGTTTATTGTGTTTTTTAGGTTCTCCATTTCCTTAGTTTTCATCTGTCTAATTGCTCTATCCATTATTGAGTCAGATATTGATATCACCAACTATTATTATAGAACTATATTCCTCCCCTCAATCCTGTCAGATTTTGCTTCAGATATTTTTATACTCTGTCATTAAGTGCATAATGTTTATAATTGTTATATTGTCTTGCTGTATTGAATCTTTTATTAATGTATTAACACCCTACTTTGTCTCTTGTAATCTTTTTTGTATTTAAAGCCTATTTTACTCTGCTCTCTTTTGCTTACTATTTTCATAGATTATCTTTTTCCATCCTTTTACTTTCAAACTGTTTATGTCTTTGGATCTTGAGTGAGTCTCATGTAGACAGCATATAGTTGGATCATATATTTTTATCCATTCTGCCAGTCTTTGTCTTTTGATAAGAGTATTTAATATATTTATATTTCAGTAGTTACTGATAAGTAGCTTACTTCAGCCATTGTTTTCATTTTCTATATACCTTAAAGCTTTTTTTGTCCCTCATTCCCTGCATTACTGTCTTCTGTATTTTTTATTTTTTATAGTCAGATTTTTAAATTCCTTTCTCATTTCCTTTTGTGTATATTCTATAGCTGTTTTCTTTGTAGTTACCATGGGTATTACATTTAACATCCTGAAGTTATAAGGATCTAATTTAATTTTAGAACTGTCTAACTTCAATAACATGCAAAAACTGCTTCTTTCTTTCTGTCTCCACTCCTTACAGTTGTTGATGTCCCAGAATTACATCTTTATGCATCATGTGCCTAAAAACATAAGCTAATAAGTCTTCTAAATGCATTAGCCTCTTACATTATGTAGAAAACAAGATTAGGAGTTACACACCAAAGTTATAGTAATCCTGGATTTTATACTAATAACTGTTTTTTTTCTTTAAGTTTATTAGTCTCTTAAATCATGTAGAAAATGAAAAGTAGTTATAAACTATTGTTATAATAACACTAGTTTTTATAATCATCTGTGTATTTACCTTTATTGAGGTCTTTATTTCTCCATATGGCTTCAAGTTACTGTATATATCCTTCCATTCACCTTATAGGACCTCCTTGATCATTTTTTTCAGGACAACTCTAGTGATCATAAATACTCTCAACTTTGTTTTTCTGGGGATGTCTTGAATTTCTTACACTTTTGAAGGGTAGTTTTGCTAGATATAGGATTTTTGGTCCACAGTTTCTTTTTTCTTTTAGAACTTTGAGTATATCATTTTACTGTCTTCTGACCTCCAAAGTTTCTGATGAGAAATCTTATTATGGATTCCTCGTATGTGACAATATTTCCTTCTTGCTGTTTTCTGCTTTTGCTTTTGAAATCTTGGTTGTAATGTGGGTTTCTTTAACTTCATCTTACCTGGAGTTCACTGAGCTTCTTGGATCTCTATATCTTTCATCAAATTTGGGAAATTTTCATCCATTATTTCTCCAAATATTCTATCTGTCCTTTTCTCTCTCCTCTGTCTCTGGGACTTCCAGAATGATGCACACAACAATACAACCATGATGTTTGTCTGTTGAATGGAGTCCCACGGGTCTCTGATGTTCTGTTCACTTTTCATCAACCTTTTTTCTTTCTGGTCTTCAGAGTCAGTAATTTCGATTGTTTTCTCTTAAGTTCACTGGTTCTTTCTTTTGCCTGCTCAAATTTGCCTTTGAATGCCTCTAGTAAAATTTTCATTTTAGTTTTTTTTTTACTTTTCACCTCCAGAATTCTTTCATTTTATGTTTTCTATCTGTTCATTAATATTTCCATTCTAGCCACATATTATTTTCCTGGCTTCCTACACATCTTCTAATACTGTGAGCACTTTGAAGATAGTTGTTTAAAATCTTTGTCTAGTTATCCAGATAGCTAACAGACACATGAAAAGATGCTCAACATCACTCATCATCATGGAAATAGAAATCAAAACCAAAATGAGATATCACCTCACACTTGTCAGAATGGCTAAAATAAACAACACAAGAAACAACAGATGTTGGTGAGGATGCATATAAAGGGGAACCCTCTTACACTGTTGGTGGAAATGCAAACTGGTGCAGGCACTCTGGAAAACAGTATGGAGCTTCCTCCAAAAGTTAAAAATACAACTACCTTATCACCCAGCAATTGCACTAGTAGGCATTTACCCAAAGGATACAAAAATGCTGGTTTTAGGGGACACATGCACCCCAATATTTATAGCAGCACTATCAACAATGGCCAAATTATGGAAAAAGTCCAAATATACATCAAGTGATGAATGGATAAAGAAGATGTGGGATATATATATACAATGGAATATTCCTCAGTGATCAAAAAGAATGAAATTTTGCCATTTGCAACAACATGGATGGAACTGGACTGTAGTATGCTAAGTGAAATAAGTCAATCAGAGAAAGGTAAATATCATATGATTTCACTCATATGTGGAATTTAAGAAACAAAGCAAATGAACATAGGGGAAGGGAATGAAAAAATAAGATAAAAACAGAGAAGGAGGCAAACCATAGGGGACTCTTAAATATAAAGAACAAACTAAGGGTTGCTGGAGGGGAGGTGAGTGGGAGAATGGGCTAATTGGATGATGGGCATTAAGGAGGGCACTTACTGGGATGAGCACTGGATGTTATCTGTAAGCAATGAATCACTAAATTCTACTCCTGAAACCAATACTCCACCATGTGTTCATATAAATTTAAATAAAAATAAATTAATTAATAAAGTCTTTGTCTAGTGTATACTAGTGTCTAGTGTATCTGCCATTAAGTCTTTCAGGGACATTTTCTGTTGATATATTTTTTTCCTTTGAATGGACCATACTTTCTGGTTTCTTTGTATGCCTTGTGATTTTTTTGTTGAACACTAGACATTTGAATCTAATAACGTGGTAACTCTGGAAATCAGATTCTCCTCTTCCCTTGGAGTTTGCTGGGCTTCTTTATTGTTTTTCTTTTTGCTTTATTGCTTCATGTTGTCTCTGTGCTGAAGATCAGCCTGAGGTGTAAATTTAAGATTTTCTCAGGTCTTTTCTGAGCCTTTCCCTGGGCTTTCTAATTTTTCCCTTGTATACAGTTGTTTTGTTTTTTTAATTTCCTAGTCTTTAATGTCATGCTTCTAAAAGGGGAAAAAGCAAAAAAAAAATAAAGGGAAAGAGAAAATGACCAGCTCTTTAAATCCCCCTGGAACTCACTTCAGCCAGAGAGGGAGGGCTTGCAACAATGGTGGGGGTGAGGGGAAGGTGCAATAACAATGGCTGCCAGCCTCTTTGTCTGCACCTCTGTAATTAGAAGCAGCAATTAGTGATCAGAGTACAGATCACTGATATTTGGAGGATTTTTGTTTTTTTCCACCCTGGCTCTCATAAGCTCTGTGCAAGTTTCTCTAGGAACACATGCACAGTTGCCTGCTGTGTGGCTAGGGGTGAGTGATGGGTAGCTGCTACTGTGCTAAAAGCTAAAATTTATCTAAATTAACTTCAATTTACCCACCAAGTACTCCCCTGGAAGTTGTAAGCCTTCAACAGACTCCAGAGTTCCAAAATGGTTACATCGGATTCTGCCAGTGCAGTCACTAAGTCGGGGGACAGATTCATGGTGCTTCCTACTCAGCCATCTTTACAGAGCCTCTCTCATGTTTATTCTTTGATTATATCCTTGATAAATTATAAGCTGGGAGTATGACAGACATTGTTCATCTTGATTAGCATTTGACCCCCAGAACAGCACCTGGCACGTGCTAGAGGCTCAGTATTGTTGTTGAGTAACAAATCACCCCCAAAAACTGCTTGCTGAGAATGAAAATAATCACTAATTGCCTCTCACAGTTTCTATGGGTCAGGAATTCAGGAGCAACTCATCTAGTCGTTCTGGCTCAAGGTCTTCTCTGAAGTTACAACAGGTGTTGACCAGAGTCACAGGGATCTTCAGTCTCCTAGGGCTGGAGGATCCACTTCTGACATGGCTCACTCACCTGGCTGGCAAGTTAGTGCTGGCTCTTGGCAGAGGTCTCACTTCTTTCCAGAGGGCCTTCCCAGTGGGCTAGTCTCCCAGCATAAGTCTGACTCCCCCCAGTATGAGCAATCCAAAGACCAAGGCAGAAGCTGCAATGCCTTTTAGGACCCAGCCTCAGAAGTCATTCAGTGTCTAGGAGGGCTGGTTATTATACTAAACAATCAGTTTTGGTGTCTTCTCCTTCACTGGTTTGTATGCTCTTTGAAAACAAAACTGTCAAAACTTCCTTGTAGAATCTGGCACAATGCTTTGTATCTAGTAAACATTCAAATCTTTAATGTATTTATAATTAATAGGAATATATTTGCCATTATATAATTTTCAACATTTTCATAATCAGACAAATTATGACTTCATTTTTACGTTTCACTGAATAATTATTTTATTCAGATGAATAATGTTTCAGAAAATAGAATTCTCATCTTCAAAATTCTTTAAATAAGCCAAGAATTTTGATGGACACCATCAGGAACAAGTTGCATAGCTACTGAGCATAACACTTTGTGATTTTCTTATTTGAGCATTATGTCTACATGTTTGAGGTTTTCATTTGCTTTTGTTGGCGTAAACTCACTGTTTCTAGACCACCAGTACTCCTAAAGACCAAAATTAATTGCCAGTTTTATATGTCTAAATGATAGGGATGCCAGATTGTTTCAAAATAAAACACATCTAAATTTAATAAAGTTCAAAGGAAGAAATGTTTATTTATGGATTAAAGTGTATAATGATCTGTTGCTTTTAGTTATTGAAATAGTGACAGCTCTTCTTAGCAGGAGTAGGGAGGATAAACAGGGAAGAGCAAGGGAGAAAGTCCTTCTCTGATGCTGAGAGTGAATCAACAATCCAGAGAGACAAATAAAAAGGCTCTGGGTCTTTTGACACCAGTTGAGAACACAGATAATATACTAGTGAAGTCTGAAGAAGGGAGGGGGAGGCTCTGGTAATAGGGCGGAGGTTTTGTTCTGTCAACTCATCACACATTTGCACAGGGATGTCTTGACATGTCTTCAGGAACAGGGCATACTTTGTCCCTTTGGGGCACAGCTTTGCTGGTTGTTGAAGTTCAATGATATCATAAAGCATTCCCAGAGTTGTTGGAAACGAAGGTACAGAGAACCTAAACTATAAGGCCACCAAAGAGACTTATTTACATGTCTTTTATGGCAATCACATCCTTGTTAATGCATTGCTTGAAAATACATCATTGGGTACCATCATTTTTGGAGAAGAAAGAACTGGACAGCTGTCATAATTGAGCAAGATTCCTGAACTGTTCTCTACAGCCTTTCGTTGTTTCTAAGGATTTGAGAACATCTTAACAATATTTTCACCATTGCAAAATAGATTAATTTCTAATTATACTTATTTTACAGCAAGACACTTAAATAATTACATTCCTCACTTTGTCCAGTCTAAACCTGTGCTAATTCTAGGATTTTGGAATATTGCACAATGATTTGATAATTTAACATTTAGGTACATAATTTCTATTAAATGACTTTCAAATTTATCCAAATGCTATATTAGCTTTCTCTGAAATGAATTGCAGTTTACATTTGGTGAAAGAGTGTTAGATTTGGAGTCAGAAAACCCATGTCTCAATCCCAAATTTGCTGCATATTCCCTACGTGATCATGAATTTATCACTTCTCAGAGTTTCATCTCTGTTCCTTCGTATATAAAGCAAGGATGATCTTATTGCTGTCTGTATTCTGTAAGACTGCTGTGAACATCAAAAGCCATTGATGTATGTGAAAGCCCCTTGTAACATAAGTGTTTTGCAAGAGTGAAATATGTTAATATTTTTATCTTACATATAAGATATGCAAGCAAATGCTCCCACTAACATTCAGTCTGTCCTCTGTTTCACCTGCTACTGCCACCACCACCACCACCTCTTAACCCCAGAAAGCTAATTCATCATGCTAACTCTATCATAAGCTCCTGATTTTATAGATGGAAATTGCTCATGTGTCAAACTGTGTGATCCTCACATAGATTGTAGATTACTGATGCCCCTTCAAGCCTTGGTTCATAATATATTACTACCAATTTGAGAGGACAGAAATAATTTTCTCACAGATGCAATTTTAATCCCAAATGTTGTGAAATGAAACTATTTTCTAGCCCCTTTACTTCTCTATGTTTAAATAATTTGATGCAGCTTTTAGATGGATTAGAGACATGTTTTTACTAATGTGAACATGAAATGGTCTCAAGAAAAATATTGGATCTGACATCTAATTACCATCAAAAAGAATAACTCAGTAAAAATAATGCTGGAATCAAAAACCACAACTTGGCCCATACCATCTTCACTGTTCAAATTAAAGATACTAAATAACTCCACCCAAGAGGCTAGTTTAGTTCTTTTTTGGTATATTGTGTAGCTAATTCCCAGTGTAGACAGGCAGGAGTATTTAAGACCAAGTGGTCCATAGGGATTATGGCACAGTTCTTCCATGCTCAGGCCAGCCAACTGGCAATAACTGCCCTTTGACATTTTCCAGGCCCCACTCATCCCTTCCATGATCTATGCATGGAACAACAGGGTTTTAACCAAGGAGACAGATCCAAAGCTGCTCCATCGGGAAAATGTGCCCCAGCCCAGTTCCACACTGGGGTGAGAATGGCTTTCCCAACAAGGAAGTATTCAGTTGGTGCTCCTCAGCCTTCACAAGAAATGTCAGTTTTGCCACCTGTGTGTCTGGTGTCTGATGAATTAGGATGTCCCTTCAATCAGCAGCAGAGGTTCTGCCCTCCAGGCACTTGCCAAAGAATACAGGTTTGAAATCTCTGCTCCGTGTTGCTAAAAGCCCATGGAAACAAATAATATTTCAGAAAGGAATTGCTCACGGTCCCTTAAATACATTTCTTAAATACACACAATACCTTTCTTTTGGAATCTGGTACCAAGAAAAAGCCTATTTCATCTGATGAATTACATTTTATTTTATCAGGCAAACAGAAGTATAAAATCTATGCCTTGACATACATGTATTTAGAGCTACATTTAGTATTGAATTATAAAAAATTTAAAATTTTACTTCCATCCTCCTTTCTCACTCTATGGTATTTAATTTTCATTCAGATATTCTTAGTGCATATAAATATACACACACACATCATCATCATCATCACCATCATCATCACCACCCTCATCGATGTAAGCAATTTTGGAAAGTAGGTAAAATATAAATATTTTAAATAAATAAATCTTATAATTCTACCATATATGTTAGAGCCTGGAAACATAAGAGCCTGGAAACATAAGAACAATGTATACATTATTTGGATCAAAAATATCCTCAGTATCTCCTGAAAGCAAACCCCTAGCCTTAACTTGACTAATTCCTACTTATTACTCAAGAATCATCTCTGGAATTACCATATCCAAGAAGCTTTTCAATTCCCTAGAGCTCTGGCCATAGTTGGAGCCTCCACCCTATAGCCAAAGCAGTCTGTCATGACCCAACCATATTCTCTGCTGTGACCTGTGAGCTACCTGAGATCAGAGACTGTGTCTCGCTTCTGAATGCCCAGCACCTAAAACAAAAGGCCTGACATAAAATAATGACATAAAAAATGTTCATGGCATAAATATGAAAATACTTACACCACCTCTCTTTGTAAGAAGCAGCTTTGCAAAGAAGATAATAAATAGATACCAAATATTTTATTTTTAAACTTAAATTATTAAAGTATAGACTGAAATAAGTCAGCTCTTTAAATGTTGTTCAAACATCAGTCTTAATCTTGTTATTTGAAAAAGGTGAATTGGCATGATTCTAAGTAGTACACTCTTAAAATACTTTTAATTGATGCTATCACTATACACAACTGCATTAGTAGAAAACATAAGGTAACAACATGTATAGTCTTAGCCAAATGTAGTATAGACTCCAACACAGAACTACCCAAGTGGCCTTAATATTAACCAGAAAATCAGAAGAATTTTTGATCATTAAGAAAACACATACACGGAGCAGATTGTCCATGGAAGAGTGAGATGGTTAATAAAATGAGAAGATGAGATGCTAAGATTCTATTTATTTTCCCAAGCTTTTGATATTAGATAGTCATAGTAGCCGAGATATGGAAACAACCTAAATGTCCACCAATGAACAAACGGATAAAGAAAATGTGGTATAAACACAGAATGGAATATGGTTCAGCCTTAGGGGAAAAACAAAAAAAGGAAACCCTGCCATTTGTGACATGGATAAACCTAGAAGACACTACATTAAGTGAAATAAGCCAGGCACAAATACTACACTATACAACTTTTTATGGAATCTAAAATAGTCAGACTCATGTAAACAGAGAGTAGAATGGTGGTTACCAGGTCCAAGTGGAGGGGGAAATGGGGAGGTATTAGTCAAAGCGTTCAAAATTTCAGTTATGCCAGATGAAGAAGTCCTAGAGATCTACTGTATAACACAGTGCCAATAGTTTGCAACACTGTATTATACGCTTTGAAATTTGCTAAGGAGGTAACTCTTATGTTAAGTATTCTCATCACAATAATAATAGCAACAATAAATAAGGCAGGAAGAAATTTTTAGAAGTGACAGATATATTTACAGCATAGATCATAGTGATGATTTCATAAATGTATATTTATCTCCAAACACATCAAGTTGCAAAAAATAATAATAAAATTAAAAATAGCTTCAATAGACACAAACCCATAAATACACAGACACAGAAGCACACCTTCTTGTTTCTTACTGTTTATGAAAGTTCACTTTGCCCTTTCCCTTACAACTACATGTTCCAGAAGTGTAAGTCCACATCATAAGAGAAATAGATGAAGATTCTTCTGCCGTCTTAGTCACTACTTAGTTATTGATGTGTCTGTCAAATGTGCTCACCTCAACTGAGGAATTAGTGAAGACTGGAAACTGCCTATTAGATATCTGCTAAAGGACAAGAGTCAGAGCTCAGAGACAGAGAACCATCACTTATCAAGAGAACAGGAGGCAGTGATAGGAACTGGATGTGCATAAAGCCCATAGGTGGTGTCCAAATGTTCCCCAGAGCAGCTCACTGAAGATAGCACCAAGGTCCAACTTCATATTTAGATATCTTGTATAAATACACACAGCATCTCACACATCTAGAAATGTCTACTTGCATGTGCCAAAGAGAGAGACACTTTAATGTGACAGCTTTAGCTGAACTGAGTTTATGTAAAGAATAAAGAAGACCTAGAAACTGAGGAGAAGATGTGATGGGAGAAGTCAGTTATGGAAATGGCACAAGAATTTATCCTTCTTAATTTGAACTCATGTCTGAAATAAATAGGAAACACACCATTCCCAGTACACATTCTGGCTCTGAAAATGTAGCATTTTCTCTTTTCGCTCTCACTGTATCTATTTATCTTCCTTTTTGCCTTCCTCACACACCATCACATTCACAAAGTTTACAAAAAAAAAATGCTTATTTTCTTTAGTAGTCCATTGAGTGTTCTATCAAATTGCCAATAAGACTTTATTCACTCCCCCCCACGGATAAATAGCATGCAGCTACCTGTGAAAATCCATGCAAATTTGGAGACAAATAGTAAACTGTGGTGTGTGCATGTGTGTGTGCATGTGTGTGTGCCATGCGCTGTGTGAACATGTGTATGTATGCACTTCTTTGTGCATGTGTGCATTTGTGTGTGTGAACATGTGTGTGTGTGTGTGCACATATGTGTACATGTTGGGTGGGGCATAATCAGAAGGGAGACAGAAAAAGAGGAATCAAGAGAATGAGGCTACCTATATACCTAAGGAATCGTTGATGAAAACAGAATTAGCTCCTGCAATATCTCATCCACCCACCATCCACAATAAAAACAAAGTAAAATACAATTAGGGATGGAGGAATGCCCTTTTATCTAAAGAAGGAGGAAGCATAAGAGAAAAAAGTAAGCAAGCTAAGAAATATAGACCTCTACCTCAATTTTTTTTTACCAAATTCAAAATGTACTGCCTATAACTTTGGCCGTTTACAATGGCAATTAACATCAATCCTAGGGTCTAATTAACCTCAATCAACAAGTCTAAGTAGGTTAATTAAATAGGATTTGGCTAAGCATGAAGCACAAAAATACAGCTGTCTCATTTAAATATGATTTACAACGCAAAGTCACCATTTACCAAAGTTTTTCAATTTCTTTTTGAGCAGCAAAGCATGGGGGATAGGGTGGGGCAGAGGTATCATTCAGAGAACATCCCCTGGTCTGCCTCTTTTCAGGTTTTTATGGTACTAGCCAGCAGCACATAACTCAGATATTACCTCCAGGTTATCCGCATTTATCACAAGCTAATCTCCTTTGGAAACATGGGCTCATCCCTTTGTTGTTTATTTTTCTTCTATCCTACCCACCCCCACTCTCTTATATTATAAATTCCTCAGGGCACCAAGCCTATTTGATTCATCCTTGTCTCCTTAAAATCATCAAGCAAAGTGCTTTGTGAGTAGTAAGTGCCCAATTAATTGTTCTTTTAATTGGATTTTCATCATAATACACTTTTTTCTCACCATACCCCCAATATAATTTGGATTCCTGGACTTTGGGATAAAAGTCCAGATTCTGTGTGGGAAGGTAGCATTCTAAACTGTGCTTGCCTGGTGTCCTGCCTCGTTTACTTCCTCACAATCATCTTACCTCTGTCATTCACAATGGGATCAAGGAGTCCATTTTAGTTAATAGTGGCTCCAATGATTCTAAATACTCTAATTTCAAAAGGGATCCTCAGTACCCACATTAGGAACTCCACGAACAGAGGTCACTGCTATGGCTTCACAAGGTCAAATGGGCCAATTCTTATTCTGCATCTGTTCTGTCATCTAAATACATGTGGTTTTTTTTTCTCTGTATAGAAGCATTTCAAGTTGCATAGGTATATCTGCCTTCTCAATCTCAGATCCAAATAAGTCCCATCTGATAGTTGATACTCTGAAAATGAACACGAGATTCTTCCTGAGTCTGAACTCTGAGATCACAGAATCTAGACCAGAAGGGACCCTAGGAAGCAGCCAGTTCAACCTTGTCATTTTACAGATATAGACTAGCCAAGTGGCCAGGTCATGCCACCAGACTGACCCCAGCCTAGAGCTCATTCTCTGCCCCCTGTGGCTTCTCTGGTTGGTGGGAAGCCACTGTCACTCCATCAGGAGGGAGAGCCCAGTGTCACACAGGCTTGCTACAGCTCTGCAGGAGACACATAACTGCAGAAACCCACTGAATCATAATCGTCAGAGATTTGGTGTTGTCTGCACCTAGACTAGAGAAGGAGAGTCCTACCAGTTATGAATTGCCTACTCAGGGCCAGTGATTGTGCTGGGCACTTAACAATGCATTTCATATTAATAAGAACTCAGAAACATCATTTTAACCCTTATTTTTAAGTTTGAAGACCGAGGCTCAATTTTTTTCCAAGCCCAGGTCTTCAAATCCTACATGTTTAACACCAGTTGAGCTAGAAAATCAGGCAAATCAGCTCAATGATGATGTGGACAGTCTTGTCTAACACTGTGGCTGACTAACTCATAAAAAGCTAATTATACCAAACAAAACAGATGCTCTCTTTCCAATCTCTTATCATCTACTCTTCGTTAAACATCCTTACTTGCTTTCTTGTTTGTTTTGAACCCTGTCTAAAACTGTTCTCATTATATAGTCCTTAAAACTGTTCCTTCTCTTAACTCCCCAGTGCCTGTTTAAGGTAGCTTCATTCTTTGGTCACTCAGGGTAGAAGCTCAGAGTCATTCATCACTGGCTGCAGCTTCACATGTGATTCTGCCTATCCTTGCCTATCTGCAAGATGATTTTTCATTCCCACAGTCACTGTCCTGGTGACACCCTTCCCTAGGTCAAGCATCTCCTCCCCAAAATCCAGTCTATCCATCAAGACCAAGTTACTCATTTTAAAGACTGCTTTCAACTAATTATTACATTCTAAGATAGTGTAGTCCAACACAACTTTCTGTGATGATAGAAATGTCCTATATCTCTTCTGTCCATTATGGTAGCCACTGGCCACATGTACCTATTAAACACTTGAAATGTGGCTAATGTGACTGAGGAACTGAACTTTTTGCTATTTTATCTTATTTTATTTTAAGGGATTTAAATTTAAATAACCACATGTGTCTAGTTGCACCATATTCCATAGTGCAGTTCTAGGCAGTGATCGATCCATTCACTGTCTCTGGAATATGACTTGCTATTTCCCTATGCTCACCTAACCATAATAGCTGGAACAGGGAATGCTTTGTTTGCTGTACCTAGAGAAAGGGTTCACACGTGGTAGGTTCCCATAGATCAGCTTTCAATGAACAAATTTGTCTCTTCCACCTATCTCTTTCTTATGGTTCAAGCTTTGCTAAAGTTTACATTTTTCAAAAAAATCAATAAATAGCATGTTGTATTGTGTGCCATGTTTATCATATAAAATAAAAGTATAATTTATATTGTTAAATGTATTCTCATGTGCTTTACTTTTGATTTTTCAAGATTCTTGAGAGCAGAGACCAGGTCATACAACCTTTGAATCCCACAGCACCAAACACTAGACAACACATGCAGCTGGCACTCAATCACTTTTGGTTCAATGGGCAGTTTCTCTAGCTCAGTTATCCCACTGAGGTCTCAGAGCACCAGCACATCAATTTCCCCTCAGCTGAGGCTCTTGCTCATCTTAATCCAGTGCTCCTGTGGCAACTGGAACAATTCTGCCAATAAAGTCTCATTTCTTAGGCCATAAAATTAAATCTCAGCTGGTCTCAATCCAGCAGTGGCTTCTTCTTCATAGCAGCCAGAGATGCCCATGACCAACACTTTGTCCTGACATCCAAGAAAACAGCAGAATCATTAGAGAGGAGACCCATGGAGTGGGTATCACAAAAGCCATGTTCCCTGTCTTATTAATTATGTGACCCATACTGGATTTTCTTATCTATAGAATCAAAATAATCAGAGTTGTCACACCTTATCCTCTATGCTAGTTATTTATTTAATATATGTGAAAGTATTTTCTTTATTTAATATATGTATTTCACATATTTAATATATGTGCAGGTGTTTTATGAAATTATAAAACCCTATGCAAATACAAAATATTCAGGTCAACACATAGCTGAGGCATTGAGATTTTAGCCAAATTATTGGTATAAAGTATTTAGGCCATTTATTCAACAAATACTTACTGAGGAAAACCACTGTGCTAGATGCTGAGAAAAAAGCAATGAAGAAGAACCACATGGTTCTATACTCAAAGAGTATCATTCTAGTACTAGAGACAATTTTGAACAAGAAACATAACAAATCATGTAATATTGTGACACGAAGGGAAATGCAAGGTGTTACATGCATGTATGAGTATAGAAGGAATTTACTAGGTAAAGCTGGACAAGGAAGACCATTTCAAGCAGCTAGGACAGCATGTGCAAAGATCCTGAGGTGCGAAGGAGTGTTTACACCTGAAGCAATGAAAGACCCCAGTGGTTAGAAAGCACAAATCAGGAATAGTGGGGGCAGGGGCATCCATCTGTACCAGGAGGAAGTAAGCAATGAGGCCGGAGAAATAGTCAGGGGCCAAATCAGGTTGAAGCTGTAGAATGGTGGTTTTATATCAAGAGCATTGGGAAATCATTGGAGCATTTTTAAAAGGTGGATGATATTGAAGATTTGCATTTCTGAAAGACTCCTCTGGGAACACTACAAAGAATGAACTGGCCCACAGCAAGAGTAAACAGGGAGAACCCTGTGAAGTTCTGAGATCAAAAACAAAAACTTGTCTCGAGGAGGTCTTCATTCAAACTATGGTGTCAGCAGAGAAAATAGGGATAAGTGTACAGATGCAAGAAATACATAAAGAGTAAAATCCTAAGACTCCTTTATTGATCGTCAATGAGTGAAAGTGAAAGAAATAATAATAATAAACATAAGAAAGCACAGTGTAACATAACACCTACCATTAGGAGTAGTAGTAAAGAGCTAACAGTTGAGCCCATGCAGCCTGGCCCCACAATCCGTAAGAATAAACTTCCAAACACACAGCTCCTCATAACAGGGACTTTCTACTTCCTAGCATTATTCACTAAGTCAGGAACACTGTATGGAGTGGACCTGTAAGAGAGTCACAAGTGTATCATTGGAGATGTTAAACATGCAGTCCCTGTAAGATGTTCAACAAGTCATTGAACATACCAGTCTGAAGCACAGAAGAAAATTCTAGAAAGTGTAGATCAGACATCAGCAAACTATGACCCACAAGTCATAGTTCTTATAAATAAATATTTATTGGAACATAGACAATATTTGTTCACCTATCATCTATAGCTTTTTTTCTTAATACAATGACAGAGTAGAGTAGCAGCAACAGAGACCTTATTGCCTGTACAGCCTAAAATATTTATTACTCAGCCATCTATAGACAAGTTAGCCAATACTAGTTTAGATGACATCACCTGGGGACAGAGAATATAACATGACAAGAGAATCTGACCGGCATGGTTAAAGTGGATAGAGAAGATAGAACTGGAAAGGGAGACTGAGAAGTGCAACCAGAGAAGTCTAGAAAAAAGGAGCAAAGGAGAAGGGAGGGGGAAGTGACACCAAAGGAAACAAAGGCAGAATGTTACCAGAAGAAGGAGCAGTCTGCTGTGTTAAATGCTGCTCAATGACCAAGATGGTTTAAAGTGTCCACTGCAAAATTACTGGTAAATCTAGTGGCAGTGCAGTGCAGTGTAAGAGTTGGACACTAGACTGAAGTGGGTAAAAGAGAAAAAGGAGGTGAGAAAGTGGCAGCATCATGTGGAAGCAACTTGAATCAAGAGGTGGGGCTCTAAAGCAGAGGAAAAAAGCAAGGCAGTAGCTAAGGAGATGAGGGCAAGAGAAATACTCAGTTGAATCAGAAGAGTTTTGTTCTTAAGCGTAAAACTGACCTGATTAATGATCTTACAATTAAAACAAACTTGTTGATTTTCATATGGTTAGTAACTCAAGATGAGATTTTAAAACTTTCCCCCCTTTGTAATCAATGTGGGATACTCAGCTTCAGTTTAATGCAAATATAGAATTTTACTTAGTGAATTTGAAATCATGATTATTAGCTTATAATTATCCCTACTGATAGTAAGCTTCTAGCTGATAGTGCTTGCACTGTCCTGAGGGCTTCTATTATTTGAGTCTGACAATAACCCCATGACCTCATGTACTATCATCTTCTTTACTGTGTAGATAAAAATCTGAGGCACAGAGAGGTCAAGTGACTTACTCAAGGTTAAACAGTATGTAGTAAAAGAGAAGAGGTCAAGCTCAGTCCCCTATGCTCTACTTCTCTGGCAAATAAATGGGAAACATTTACATATTCAATTAAATTTAAATTATGCCTATATTTATATTACACTTTACACTTCTCAGAGCACTTGTATATTTGACCTTCATACAATTTTATAAAGGTAGTCTAGAACAATTTTATTAGTCTCTCTCTATGATCATGCACAGCTCAGGAAGGTCATTTACCCTGACTTAAGTCCATTGGGCTGTCAGAGGCATAGCCCAGACCAGAAGTAGAGTCTGCTGACCAATTGTACCATTCCCTTTCTATCAGCCCATTTTCCTCAGGGGGAGATAATACTGCTCCATAACCTTGAACTAACAAAATTGCTCTGCACTTTTAATTTTGATTCCAGGAGTCATCAACTTCCCCAAGATTTTCCAGGAAAAAACACAGTCTAATTTTTCAGATCAATTGACACCAACCAAGTCAAGAAAAAAAAAAAAGGTGGGAAAGATAGTTTTGAAAATGGTTAACTAGTAACTAGTTTAAATATCTTAACTTTATATGCTATTCTTACAAAATATTTTTACTTCTCCATATATAAGGTGTTTGCTTAAGGGTATGTTGTTTCCTTTGAATATGGTACTAACAATGTATTTTCAAGTTACAATTTTCAAGTGAGTTATCTTTAATAAAGCTATGTTGACATTTTCATTTTGTCATTATTTTCCTCTATTTTACCTGTGTGGGCAAGAGCTAAGTGCCACACATCTATCCAAAGGCAATTTACCGTGCTATTCCTTTTTATGTTTACCAAAACACTGCCAGAGTGAGAGGGTGTTTCTCAGGGCAATTCTAAGGTTCTGAAAGGGTCTGTCAGTTAAAGCCCTCTAGACAGCCAAGCCTCACTTCACAGGATGCTCACTGTGGCACTATTGTTACCTGTACATTCTACATATCAAGAGGAAACAAAACATGTTTTATAGCCATCAAAATCAAATAAGTGTGCTTAAACATTCTGATTTAAAGTTTAAGGTGCATCTGGGTGGCTCAGTCGGTTAAGCATCCGACTTCAGCTCAGGTTATGATCTCAGGGTTCGTGAGTTTGAGCCCCATATCAGGCTCTCTGTCAGCACACAGCCCACTTTGAATCTTCTGTCCCCCTCTCTCTCTGCCCTTTCCCTGCTGGTTCTCTCTTTCAAAATAAATAAATAAGCTTTTTAAAAAATTAAATAAAGTTTAAAACAGAGATTGGCTTTCCATCACATAAAAAATCGTGCGTAAGCTATATAAACTTATTCCTCACGTCTGCAAACTCTGCTAAAATGAAAATAAAAGAATGAAAAGGTCATGCTTAAAGTAAAGCATGAGAGGGGACATCAGTGGATGAAAACTTTTGACAAATTTTACATGGCATCCTGAACAGAAGAGTGAAACCTGCTTTTGCAAAGCAGCCAAAGCCACAACGTAAAGGGCATGCATTCAGCCACACCATTTAGCAAGTTACCTTGTTCAACACAGCCCCAGATAGATCAGGTATCAGTGGCATCAAACACAAGGGAAAGCAGTGTTTAGGCTTCCTCCTCCACCCTCTACCTAGGACACTTACAACCAAGTAAGTGTCCCACCACACCTGGGCAGGAAAATGGAGGTTTTTTTCCCTCCTGGAAAAGTTAAATGTGGGAACCTTGGGATCTGGAAGCACCAGCCTTAATAGAAAGCAGAAGTGCATCACAGGTCTGTAACAGGGATATTCATTCAAAACATGCACATGGCATGGCCAGAGACCTGGCCCCCTGACAGAGACAGCCCTCTCATTTCTGAGAAATTTCAGAAGAAATTGAGTAGCTACAAAGGAAAGCCCTCCAGGTTCTGATCTGTTTAATTCACCTGGTGAAAAACCCAGCTCCCTACTAGGTATCCAAAGTGAAGTCCTCCAGCCAGAAATCCCCATACAAGTCCACAGAAGATGTCCAATTAAAAAAAAGAGCCCAGCATGAGGAAGAGAATAAAGAAAGACAAATAAGCCAAATGAAATAGAATGCAAGAGCTAAAAGAATACTTCAATAATAGCAATATCCTCAGGGAAATACACAGCATTATATTACATCAGTGAAATGTGAGCAAGACGTTATAGTCAATGAAAAATCAGAAAACAAGAAAGAATTCTTGAAAAGTAAAATTATAGGAGACATAAAAATCTAACAGTTGAGCAGAAAATAAAGTTGAAATCAATTAGATTTGGAACAGAAAGAGAATATCAAATATATTGAGTAGCTCCCATGTTCTAGGCACTGTTCTAGGTAGTAGGAATACAAAGTGAACAAAAATCTCTGCCCTCACAGAACTTACATTCCACACAAAGAAATAAAATATGTGAGGAAAAGAATAATGTTTAAATCTAAGTGACCAAACTCTCAAGAAATATGAATTCCAGAAACTGTAAATGGAAAAAAAAAGAAGATAGAGATGGAAAGAAATTATCAGAGAAGTAATACAAGAAAATTTCTGGAATTAAAAGATACAATTCTCCAGATTAAAAGGGCTAAACAAGTGTCCAGCAACAAAAGAGTGAACATCACAATGACAGGTCAGAAAACCAGATATGGAGATTCCTAAAGGCTTCTAGATCTAAGCAATGTATTACATTCAAAGAAAAAGAATCAGAATTCTAAATAGAAATAATGAATGTGGCTAATGACTAAAATATTTTAGAGGAAATTATTTTTAGCCTAGATACCTATAAACAAACTATCAAGCTTATTGTGATTACACAATAAAGATATATTCAGATATTTGAGGACTCAAAAAATTAACTTTAACAAACTCTTCCAAATATTGCAACTGAAGACAACAAAGATAAGAAATCCAAAAATAGAAGAGTTTCAAGAATAAAGTTCAGGGCTGATGACAGTATAAAATAGTACAAAATAACAACCAGACTAAATTGAAACATGAAAGTGAGGGGCCCCAGGAATGTAATTGTGACGGTTATAATGTGGACTTTGTGAACAAAACTCCAGAGAATACAGCCATACATTTTCAGCAATAATTTCTATGGCACATCAAAAGCACAAACCTGCTCTGAAGAAGGCATACCCACTAAAAATTACCCTTATTTTATAACAACCTTGAAAGTACCAAGCTGAAAAATTACCCACCTAACCTTAGCATAGAACTCTACAGTGTTAAAAAGAATGAAGTACACCCACATATATTGATATGGAGCAATCCCCAGATACATTGGTAAGTGAAAAAAGCAAGGGGTAGGACTTTCTTTTTAGTATGCCAGCATTTATGTCAGAAAGGTGAAAAGGCATATTTAGAAATATGCTTGTATCCACAGAGAATATCCCTGAAGAAAATGCAAGAAACAGAGTAGTTTTCTCTAGGAAGGGATACCAGGGTCTAGGAGACAGGAGGTAAAAGAAAGACTTAGTTTCATTGAATTTGTTTACCATACATATGTACTATCTAATCAAACTGACTAATTAAAATTTTAAACGATGTTAGTATTTGTTCTATTTAAATAGACTTCAAGAGGCTGAGAGGATTATGGTATTAAATATTCCTATCATAAGTCCTCAGGATTTTTAAAATTTCTCATACACTTCAGAATTATCCACAAAATTCCATCTTTTTTATCCAAATCATCTTCCATTTAGTCACTAGAAATCTGGTTTGTAAAAACATTTATGCATGCAAAGAACTTCAAAACTGTAACTTTGAACCTCATCACTTCCACATCATTATTGGCTGGTAAATTTTGTCAATCTCATTAATACTACCTAATTTAAAGATAGATTCTTAGGGGCGCCTGGGTGGCTCAGTCAGTTGAGCTTCCGACTTCGGCTAAGGTCATGATCTCGCGGTCTGTGAGTTCGAGCCCCTTGTCGGGCTCTATGCTGACAGCTCAGAGCCTGGAGCCTGCTTCAGATTCTGTGTCTCTCTCTCTCTCTGCCCCTCCCCCACTCATGCTCTGTCTCTCTCTGTCTCAGAAATAAACATTAAAAAATTATAAAAAAAAGATAGATCTTCATACTTATATTTGGCTGCCAGATTTTATTCATTTATTATTCTTCAAAATATTTTCATGAGTTAGTTACTATCCATATTAGAAAAGAGAAAAGATATTGGACAATAAGTCAATGTCCTATTAAAATGAAGTCAAGACAATGAATTACATAACTGAAGTCTAAAGACTTGGTTTTTCTATCAGTACCATTAAAATGCATAGCCTTGAAAATGAACCAAACTTTCCAAATATCAGGCTCCCGGCAAATACTCATTAAGCATCTACTGCACAGAACACAGTGCAAGAAGCACATGAGGAAAACGTTTGAAGCGTGGTCCCTCCCTCACTAAGAAAAATGTCTATTGGGAGATATGAGACATGTATACCCATGAAAATAATTATGTGAAATAGAGCTCCATGAGATTAGTTTCAAGTGAATGATATGGCCAAAATATGTAAAGAGAACTAAAAAAACAAAAAAAAATCTGGCTAGGGTGCTCAGAAAAGGTTTTGTTAAGGAGATAAGATTTAAGCCAATATTAAAGAGTAGATACAATTTTTTAATATATGATCCAAGTATTCAGTGTAATTCAAATAAGTTGTCACTTACACAAATTTATCCTGGTTATGTTATTTCACCACATTAAAGGTCATATTTGATCAATCACCATCATTCACCTAATTAGATTAATCACTGTCAATCACCATTGTGTAACAAGGAATTGTTAAGGCAGCCCCTCACTTCCTTTTCACTCATCATTCTTCCCTGCCCCTGCCCTCAATCCCTGTCCTATTCTTCTCTCCATCCCCTCACCTCACCTACTAAATAAATGAATCAATTGCAAAGTTGTAAAAAAAAAAAAAAAGAAAGAAACAGCAAAAGTGCTCAAGAATGCTATCTTTGCACGTTCTAGCACAGGTTTTTACACAGATACAGGTATTGTTAAAAGTGCAACTGCATATTGTGAAGGACATCATTTCATTATGGCAATAGGATTTCTTTTTTTTATGATGAATTTCACACAATGATGTCAACTTGAGTTCTTCTAAGTTTACCATGGAGGAAAAGGCCTAGGGAAAAGGCCTACAAATGTTGTTTTTAAGAATTCTCTATTTTATTTAGGAACCTGCTTTACATATTTCATGTTAGCCTCCAATGCCCCCCAAAGAGGTCCAATGTAGAAGCATATAGATGTCATCTGTCAATACGATGGCTTCCAGTCCAAGGGCTCAATTGAAAGAAAGCCTTTAGTGGTATAGGGGTGCTTAGGTGCCAGCCATCACAAATCCAACCCTTTCAAAAGTGGTTTTGTTCTGTCCTTATCATTGCAGTCCTGCATCCTGCTTTCCCAGAGCAAATCTTTAGTTAAACAGATTTATTCTAAATCCCGTTGCTGCCTGTCTCAGGGACCATTTCCAAGACATGGCCAGCTGTACTGTGTCAGGCCTCGTGACATTTCTGCCCCCAAACCAACCACATCAGTTCACCACCAGATACCCATTATGCACATATTGGTAGAGCTTTCTAGGGGAACCATGATCTCTTGTTGAAGGGAAACATTCACTGCAGAAAATTTTTGGTGTTCTTTCACCCTGCCTTTGCTTATGTATACTAACATGCCTTTGGCTAATGCTAAAGATGCTTTGTCCAGAATTGCATCTGCTGGTTGTGATGGTTCCCAAACTAGCAGTCTCTTGGTTGCATAATACCATCTTTCTTATTAATACCTGGCATAAAGGGTGATGGTGAAGATGGACAATATTAGAGCTAAGAGTGAGAAATGCTGGCATTCTGCCCTGCCAATCACCCTTTTATGGTAAAATTCCCGAAGAAGTGCTTTCACAAGGAACTCTAGTCAATAAAGGAGATTGAGATGCTCTTTTATTGCCATCGGGGCTTGGAACCGATACTCCAAAGCTGACCCCCTGCTAATGCAGGCTTGACCACCTGCCCTAGGTTCAGACTCCAAGCAGGGCTTTTCCTTTTTCCTTCAAATCCCAATCTTGCAATCAGAAAGTAACTGACCACAGCTACAAGCAACATTCCCAAACATGCAAGCCCATAGTCAAGCAAGAGCAAGTTGGATGTGTAAGAAGAGGCAGAGCCTAGGGATCTCCAACAAAGAGAACATGGCGTTTGGGTCTTTGACCTTTAAAGCATGTAAGTAGCCAACCAGAGTCTTGGGATGACTCTGATTAGTGACTGCTACAATTAGGAAAGGGGACTGGAAGGGAGGGAGACTTAGAATTTTCCTCTCCATACAATTTACAACTACCTTACAATACTTGGTACGATATGTGAGGAATTTCTCCCCAAAAGATCATGAGCTTTTTGAAAGCAGGAGCCAATAAATTTTCCTTGAATTTCTTTAAATCCTTTCTTCAGGAGCTCCCGCCCAGGCCTGACTATGAAACAAACATTTATGAATCAGATTTCTTGACCAGCCTCTGGTCTGGTTGAAGTCACTCTGATGCCACGCAAGTCCTTCCTGATCTCATCTTTCCCTTCTTTTGTCCAGGTTTTATGTAGGTTTTATGCATCCTCCTGCAGTTTCAGGACCCCGTGGTAGTTCTTTCAGGATGGTCTTGGGCTGAAGGAGACTTACTGACCACAAGTTGGTACACACCATAGTCTTCAGGCTCCTGCCAATGCATGGAACCTGGTGGCTATGCAAAACCACAGATCCTCTGGAACACATGAGACTTGGCACTTGGGAACCTCCTGTTGCCTCCAAGGAACAAAGACACACAGGAAAACTTAATGGGTCAACAATTTTGGATATTCTTGAGTTTAAAAATTATAACAATAAAAATAGAGTAAGAAGACAAGGAAGCAACCATTGATTTTCCCAAAATGATCACAAGCCTAAATCTGTTTAGCAGTTGTGGAGGGATCGATAATTTGTTGGGCAGGGATTTGTGTTCTAGTTCTGACTCATCTGCTAATTAGCTATTTTATTTCAGGGAACTTGGTCCATTGGGTCTCTTCTTCCTCATCAGTAAATGAGGAGGTACAAAGTCTAAGGTCACTTTCAATCTCATAAATTTACTAATTTTGGAAATAGTCCAGAGTTTTAGTTAGAAGTATGATAAAAGAATTTACTCCATGCATTTCAACATTTATAAATGTAAACTGATCATTAAGATGAATAATCTTGACTACCAAAGTAAACACCCTCTTCTATCATTTTATTCATATAAGCTTAAAAACATCCAGTCTACACAGAGCAATTTTATGTGAATAATTTTAATTTCATGTCTTTTCTTTATTTTCCTTTTTAGAAATAAGAAAAACAATTGATGGGAAACACTGGTAATGTGATACTAAGATCAATGCCAATAACAACATTATGATTCTGACTGTAACCTTAAGTCACCCACAAGCCACGTAAGCTCCTCATTAGAGAACATAAGAAGCCTTATACGTTTCATGCAATGATGGAAATTCACAAAAATTGTACTCATATTAACTTCTGCATTTCTCCTGTTGGTGAAGTTATTTAACATATTTAATCTACTGCATTAATGTGTAGGAAGTTTCATTTGACAAATATAATTGTACAATATGTATTTGAAGAGAATTTGGGAAAATGGCCTTTCTAGGTATTATACCAATAAAAAAAGATGTTATATTTTCTCCTAAAGAATTATAAATTATTTAATCCATCACAAAAGTATTTGGCTCCTCTCTAAAACAGTTACTTAATTAAAAGAAAAAAAAAACACTATTTAGTCCACCCTAAATGTTCTCCGACCAAATCTTCTAGTACTGTGGGGGGATCACCAAACTTTGCTCAGAGTATCTTTATTCCTGTCTGCCTTCTTCTGCCAGAACCATTGTCTTTGACATCTATGACATATTTCCATCATTGCTGCAGGGGGAAATCATGACGTGTTCTCCAAAGAGACTCGGCAAAGTGTGAAGTGACAGCAGGGGGAGCAAACAATGTCACACAGGCCCAGAAAGGCAGCAAGCTCTGCAGGAAGGAGGGAGTTATAGCAACTTCTACACTTTTTACTGGCATGCATACCCTAACTTAGAGGTACTGACTTTATTAGGAATTATATTGTTCTCACCACTGCTCTGCTCCTTCAGGCCACAATATGTTGGAGGCTTATTTTGAGAATTTACTTCAGCAGCAAACTCCAGGGAAGGCAACTATGCAGGAGAGGGTGGCTTCATGCAAAGTCTGCACCATCAACAAGAAAAATGGGTAGCAGGAGCTCGACTACCTTGGGGAAATGTATAGTTAGAGATGATGGAAATAGAGTAGAAACTGTTTCATCTGTGATTAGACTTCAGGACAAATGGCTCGAGAATAAAAAGAAAATTAGAGATTTGGGCAAAGGGATCATGGGAAATGGCTAAGAACCCTTTTCAAATAAGACCAATGGGACAGTCACCCCTGTGATACAAATGTCTCTTGAGATGTTCATTCTAAGACAACAAAGGCATATACATATGCATAGGACTCAAATTTTTAAAACTATATGAAGCAATAGAATAATGGGAAAAATCAGAGCTTCTGACATTAAGACAGGCCTGGGTTTCCAATCTTTCATATAAACTTTTGCAAATCCAAACAAGTGTCCTCAGCCTCTGGACCTCAGTTTCCTTTTCTGTTTCTGTTCTTTCTTTTCTGTTCTGATTGCTACCTTTCAGATCTGATGGACATTGAGAGATTATGCACATACAGGGCTTAGAGTAAGCTTGCAAGAAGGAGCAGTGGTAATTACTGTATCCCTGTGATCACCAGGGATGGGTGGGGGGCGGGGCAAGGGCAGTGCAAGGGCTTTAGTGAGGATGGTGGATCTGCCTCAGCTGATGCTCTGTGGTGACATGACCAAGACTTTCAGATTTGAAGGATATTACCCAGAGCCTGGAAGACATTCAAACCACCCCAAGTCCAATGGGTCTGGCAAACTCAACACCCCCCAACCACCACCACCACTATTCAAATGTTGTTTGCTCCACCCTTCACAGCCCACAACCTCATATCAGTTTCCTGGAAGGTGAGTCATGGTAACACAAGAGCACAGAGAAAAGAACACACGACAGGAATTATGTAAACTACATTTCCTTGTCCAAAACAGATTAGGAGTCAAAGTGGTGTGAACCCATTCAGATTGTCTGTTCGTGCTGAACAGCACACAGGGCACACATGAGCTGAGGAGCCAGGAGGGGCCCAGCCAAGCACAGGGAGCTGCACCAGCATTGGCCTCATTTACTCCAGTGACCTGCCTGGCCTTTGGAGCAGGAACCCGGCCAGGAGTGTTATTCTCACAGGGACCCCGTTGTTTTTTCTATCAAGTCAGGGCCTGCTGTTCAGAGATTTCTCCTGCTGTATCTCATTTTGGTCTCTCAGGGATTTATTTTCTGACAACATGCATATGAAACTCGCCTCAACAGGAATCAGAGTTGCCGCAGACTGACTGACAAGCCTCCCTGAAAAACCCAGGCCAAGGCTTTGATAACAGAGTATGAAGCTGGAAACAGAGAGTCTGAGAGCCGACTCAGCTCCCTCCACCAAGATGAGCCTCTGACCAGTCTACACCAATCTAAGAACTGTGTCAATTCATCCAATGGACATTCACTTACAAATAATCCTTCCCAGGCTTTCAGCAGTGTCCGGGAGTGCTTTCCTGCAGGGCACCTTCCAGAGGCCAAGGAGCCCTGGACCCTGAACTGAAAGCTCCGAGCCACTGGTTTTGCTTCCTGCTGCCTGCCTTTGGAGGCTGGGCTGGCCAGGGAGAGGGCCCAGAGAGGAGAACTGTGCTGTTCCCCAGGCTCTGTCCTCCACCAACCAACAGAGAATTGTCTGGTGTCACAGGAATGTTTTGTGACAGCAGCCCACAATTTTCCCAACCCCCTCACAAAAGGGATATTTGATGGCCGTGTCTAGCTACCGTGGGAAACTCTACCTCTAGACCTTTCACTGCACCTTCACCTACACCCCCTTCCCCAGACTAAAGGTCTCCCCCCAGGGAAGCTTTTCTTTATCAGTTTGAGCAGGTTTGGCCTCCAAGCTTCCTCACATCTCTACCATACTGCCCAGCCTCTGTTAGACAGTGTGTTCCTGAGGACAAGGTCTGAATCATTTTTCCTTTAAACTTTTCAACCTGCCATAGTTCCTGAATTAAAATCTAAAAGTAATTAAGCATCTAATATGTGGCTGACATCTCATGCATCCAAAGCATTTGCTTCTCACAAAGATCATCACCAGTTTACGACTTGGAGAGACCCAGACCAAATAAGCAATTTGTGCAAGAGCACCCTGTGACTGATTCCAGAGTGAGAATAGTAGGCACACAGTAGGCACTCAATAAATGGCTGGCAAATTAATAAATAGATGCATAAACATGTTTAATGTTATTTACCTACTACTATACAGCATTTCATTTCATATAAATTTCCTTAAGTTTAGGGAAACATGCAAAGAGAATAGAATTGCTTAGATATGATTACACAATGACTTTTTCATAAGGTCAAATGTAAGAGTAATTTTCTTAAGACAATGCTGATGAGTAGCTCCCTCTCTTGCAGAGGAACAAAAAAAAGTGGAAACAATTGTCAATTGAAGCAGGAAAAAAATATCTCTATTCTGATTTCTCAACCACTAAATTAAGAGATATTTTGGAATCTCCATCTCAAGAGGTTTTTCAAAGAAGAGAATGGAGAAACCAGCTGTCCTGAGTGGATTAGTCATTGAGCAGGTCTTGGTGTCCACGGGGCTTAAAAGGTAGTTCAAATAAGAAGCCCCTTATCATTCATCATTCAGTGGTACCTGAATCCTGACGCAGCAAGCCTCTCATCTGGAGACAGTGGTGTGTCTTGGAAAAATGGAATTTTGGAGCTGAAGTTTCACACTCAACCACAGGCAATGCCTGGTGCCATTATGCAGGTTGTCTCTGGACAAAATTGAGATACAGTATTTTGAGTCTGTTTTAAAACATTAGCCTTCTCTTTCTACACAGCCTCTTCTCACTGACCTTTCTCCTTCTTTCCTTCCACCAAATTCTTCCCCACAAGGAGTTTTTTCTGTTTACATACTTAGAGTATAATAATCTGCTATACTATCTGCCTTCTAAATACCTCTCTTCCAGAGTCCCTTTGGCCTTGTGGTCACCTATGACATCTTTTAGCACCAACCAGCCTTATCTGTGATTTGGGGCTCCTATCACGAACACATGACAATCGATGCTTTTCGTCATTGTGAAGTTGACTTCCACGTGATGACAGCAGCACAAGAATGCTTACCCAGCTTACGCCTCACACACAACGCATCCAAGTACCCTTGTCACACCTGAGAAAAATGAAAACACACACTCTTTGTCTCTCTGGTAATAATTTCATCTTCAAGGCAATTGGTGTTCATTTAATCTTTACCTTTAGGAATAGTACCTTACATGAATTCTCATGTGGAATCAGTAATCAAGTTTATAAGAGACTATATAAAGTCTTCCTCAGAAGCTTTCATCCTAAACTGACATCATAATTAAGCACTGTCACAGAAGTGAATAGTTTGAGACTGATCTGGTAACAACTGTGCTCCCATTTTGAAGTGAATTTATCTAATGATAAATGGTTACGTTTTTAAAGCAAGATAAGAGGTGTATCTGCTGCTGGAAGCAGGAGCCATGCTCCTGAGAGAGGCCCACTTTTCCCTGCTGGTGTAACCATGGCTTTCTAATACTAATGCTGGACTGACACCTTACCCTAATGTGTAGGACCTTACTGAAACGTAAATTGCAGTTAGCCAAGGAAATCTCACTGCAACCTGCACATTTTTAAGGACCAGTTATAAGAAACCACTGCAAGTGTTTCTCTGGCCTCTCGTGTCTCTCTGCCACAGGGCTCTGTGGCCGCCAATGACCTGAGGACTCAGCAACAAGCCAGACAAGGAGAAACACAGACACAGCAGCTGATAGTTGTTAGGCTTAGCAATGATAAATCACTTCTTCTACTGTCCCTGTTAAGGCTCTGAATTTGTAATATCTTTATACTGGCAAGTCCCAGCTAGGTTAAGTTTAATTATTTATAGCTGCTGCTAGATTCAATTTCTTTAAGACTTGAGCATATGTAGAAGTATTCTATAGTCAATGAGGCAAATAAGGTAATATTGGGTTGAATTGGGTTGAATATAGTGCAAAGATGCTTTATTACAATATATAGAGAAAACTTTCTCCATATTTAACCAAAGTCCACTGCCTGCTATCAGCTGTGGAGTCTGTCAGTGCTCAGCTTCCCTGTACAGCTACAGCACAACATGAAACAAGAGTCAGAACAAGCATCTGGTAGCATGAGTGAAATGGAGTACACAAACTCACAGCAAAGCAAAGTGAAGACTTTTAACTACAGCAAGACTGATAATATGCTCCTGGGTCACAGTTACTGTCTGAAGTGATGAAACTGATTATTCCAACAACTCAATCAGCATGTTCCAATGTCTAAATGATGCTTTCTTGCATTTTGTTTATTTATTAATGTGCTGCAAAATGAATCCTTGGCATGCAGTAGTTATTGAACACTCCTGATTAAGCACTGTACATATTCTACTATTTCTAAAAACAAAATTTTTTTTAAAGGGTAAGGATTATTTGAAAAAAAGAAAAAGGGTAAGCATTATTTGGTTTAGAAGTCCTACTTTGAAAATGAGAGGGGGAAAAGGCATGACTTATCCTCAAATAGCATTGCTGATTCTTGGGATTCAAATTAGGTGGGTACCTAATTTTAAAATGTCATTTAAGTCACTATTATTTCATTTCATTTGTTTACCATTCACTTTTTAAAATTGCTATATTTATTACCTCTTTGATCTGTGACTAGGCCCAATACCTAGGAAAAAAGTAAACACTCTGTTAGTTGATTCATTTTTTTTTCCTTCTGCTAATATTCACTGAGCATTTACTATGTACAGGACACTCTGCTAGACACTGATGGTTCAACAATGAGTCAGCACTGGTCCCCACTCTCAGAGGAGGAGAGACGTATAAGTAAGAACTCTAATAAATTGTTGTACACATCATCATAGAAGTATATGGACAAGGTACCATGGCAGCCCAAAAGACAAAGTAGTTAGCTCTATCCAGGGTATTAATGGAGTCATAACATCAGAGGTAGCCCATCAAATAGAGTATGAGGTATGAGTAGGAGTTCACCTGGCAGACAAGGGTAGAGAGAGTCAGCCCAATGGAAGGAGACACATGAGAACATGCACTGAAGGCTGGAGACCAGAGCACACGCTCAAGGACCCAAAGGTATGCACCCTTGAATGTCAAATGCCTACTGTGAAGTAGTAACAGGTAAGAGAGGCCAGACATCTAGGCCTTAACCCTGAACATGGAATAAGAAAAGGGGTAGAACAGCCCCACTTGCATTTGAAGAGGAGGTGCTGACAGTAGTGTGCACAGTGGAGACAGCTAGGAGAACACTGCAACAGCCAAAGTAATGGCTGGAGGGGCTTACCTAAGGCCACAACAGAGGTGACAGCAAGGAGGGGTGGAAAGTGTGGCTTATCTCCCTTTTTCTACAACTTATGAGTTGCAACATGGGTAAGAGGGAAAACAGACTTTTGAATAAAAAATCTCTTACAGTTTAAATATTGTCTTTAAGCTAAGTAATCAATCCAAGATTCCACCCCCTATCAGCACTGGTTCAGATGGTCTTTTTAGGTAAGCCCATCCTTTTGGGGAAATGTTAAGTCTTCTAACTATCCAGCGTAGGGTCTGGGTGGATGAGAGTGACCTCCTCGTGGTGGAAGATAAAGGTCTGAAGATTGACACATTTCTGCCCCCCTCACACCTCTGCTGGGGCATTGCTGAGCAGGTCTCATCCTCTGGTCCCACATGGCTTTTCAAGGCATTCAACTGTCTCTCACCCTTGGAACCTGGCCAATTGCCCTTTTGCAACAGAAGGAAAGACATGGTATACTGATCCAGAGGCAGGTAGGTAGGCAGACAAAATGAAAAGTGTGTGCAAGTTCTCTTCTGACCACCCCTGCTTTCTCAGTTAAACAGGAAGCAAGACTATCAGCTAGGTGAAGAAGGCAGGAGAGGAAAGAGAGGAGGCAGAGTTGTGGACAAGTGCCACGAGGATCAGGGAAATGTGGTCTGACTGCCTCACTCACTAATGCCCACCACAGGCTTGTGGTCATAAATGTAAGTTAGCGCCGACATCCTGAGCATGTGTTTTTCTCTGGCCACATTTAAGGGACTCAGTGCAGGCACAAAGTAGGTAGAAACTGTATTTAACCAATGTCCAGATTTTTCAAGGTAAGTCTACCTAGAAGAGATGGGACAGAAATGGAGGATGATACAAGGGAGTGAGTATAATGATGAAGTTGGAATCAAAGCTGGGCACTAAGGGGAAGGAAGACAGCAAGGGGATGAGGGACAATGAAAGGGAAACAGGGCAAATGAACTGTTGGATCAGTCTTGAAGATGCGGTAGGAAGGAAGTGAGTGCAAGTGGAAGGAGGAGGTGGCTGGAGACTGGGGATGCTTGAAACATCAGTTATGAAGACTAGTTATGGCACGGTATGACTTCAGAAAAAGGGATGGAGGTGGTGTCTACACTGAGGTCTTTGGACAATGAAGAGAACAGAACATTGAAAGGGTCACCTGCAAGGATATTTAAATCACCAAGAACTGGGGTAATAGTTGTGTTGAAAGAGCAGCAGTGAGCCAGGGGGGCCACCATGGGGTTCAGGATGACAGCAAACGGGTAGGGCAGCAGGCAGGACATTCACATCCAGGGCTCTTGGGGAAGAGGAGTGAGAGAAGGGAGAGTCTGGAAGTAGCATTGCAAAGAGGAACGAGGTGATGGCTGAGCCCACACAGAGGCCCAACGGCAAGAGAAGTGTAGCAGAGGAAAAGCTGCTTTTTGAAAAAGCAGCAGGGAAATGAAGCATTAGCTGGAAGGAAACAATAGTACCAAGAAATGTGCTATTTATCTGAGACATTCTTTCTCGCCCAGCAGGCTGCCTTGTTCACTATTTGCAAAGATTTTTAAAGGAGTGATGATTCTGAGGCTAAAAGACAAAATGTGTTAAGTGTTAGCTTTGTGAAGAGGGGCATAATCTTAGCTTAGAGCAAATGTGAGAGTCTGTTAACACTAAACAGTGCCTACTGTATTTGGCTTCAGAGGCAAGAAATCTAGAGGGACAGATCTGAGTTTTCCATTACCACTCACTTTAGTCTTTGTCTTGAGGAAATATAATAGGCAGCTTCGAACAGTGTACTATTGTTCACATTATATGGGTGGGAAGATTAAGCACTTAATTAATCAGGGAATGGGTAATTGATAATTGTAAGTCCCTGAAAGTAATCACGATCACATGTGAGTCCATGAAATCAATAATTGTCTCTGTCCCTGAAAATGATCATGATTGCTCATGAGTCATTTTGTAATGAATGCTGAATCATTGTTCACCTGCCTGGGAATGGTTTGGTGGAGCTCAGAAATTTCTCAACATGGAAGACTTCCCACTATTCATATCAGGCTCTTTTGGGAGGGAGATTTCCAGATTTAAATATACCTGGAAGAATAAAGGAGCAATGGGGTGGGGGGGGAGGGAATTAATGAAAAGAAAACCAAACTTTTTAAACAAAAGTGATTTGAATTCAATGCCCAAGGAAACCTGGTGGCAAAGTCACTTTAAAGGTAAGAATTCAGAATCACTGGGGCACCTGGGTGACTTAGTCGGTTAACCCACTTCCACTTCGACTCAGGTCATGACCTCGCGGTTCCTGAGTTGGAGCCCTGTGTCAAGCTCTGTGCTGACAGCTCAGAGTTGGAGCATTTTCAGACTGTGTCTCCCTCTCTCTCTGCCCCTCCCCTGCTTGCACTCTGTTTCTCTCTCTTTCTCTCTCTCTCTCTCTCTGTCTCTGTCTCTCTCTCTCAAAAATAAATAAACATTAAAAAAAGAAAATATGGTATTAAAAAAGAGTTCAGAATCACTATATTAAACCTTTTTCTCAACTCATCCTCCACTGGCATCATCTTTGTTGGAAGAAAGAAAAGAATGGAGAGGAGGGGAAGTAATTACAACTATGAATACAGAATAACTGCCAACAAGATTTTTAAATTCACCTCCACTTCCTGGCTTTAATGTCCTCAAGTTTAGGATTAACTTTATCTATGGTCTTCAAGTTATTGTTTTCCCAAAAACCTTCTTTCTTGGCTATGTTGAGTCCAAGAATCAATCAGAGGTTCTTTCAAGTCACAGAATTCATGGTGCATCTTCAGTAGAAAATTTCCTCTCCTTCTGGCAGACCTGCTGTTACCCTGGTGTTAAAAGCATCCACATACATAAACATAAATGGATATAAGCATGTAGCTGTATTTTGCAAGCACAGACAATACTTCCTGGTAATGTCATAGCATGAACTGCAAAGATGAAAGGTTCATCAGGAGAATCTCCCTGAATAGGTTATGTAAATCATCAGTACTGGACATGGTACTTAACACACAGTGCCTTCATCAGCCATTGTACTGTTTATTCAGACAGATGTAGAGAATTATTGATGCAGCCAACTGCACTTGTCTGTTTGGTCAGGCAACAGTTAGCTTGGATTGTGTGAGAAACTCAAGAGCTGTTCAGATTATCCTGACCTGTTGAACTAGAACTCTGGCTAACTGTCCACAGCATGTTCCAGGTTCCCGGCACTTGGTAGAATCAATGCAAGTGCACTCAGCAAACTGAAACAAGGCAATAAAGATTTACAGAGCAGATGAAGTTATTATTCACTTAAACAATGACAAAAGATTGTTTGTTTTATCAAAAACAAAGTCACCACACCATTTCTTTGAATAGCAACTTCTTCTAAAGCAATTTAAAAGTTAGTTTTCATTGAGAACATTTTATTGACTATTGTGGGAACTTAGGCATCTCTGTAAGTAAGGATTAGCCTGTCTTCACATTCCCAGTACCACTTCAAGCCACCATGATCAGGAAAAGTGAGTTGAAACAAAGGCTGAATTTCCTGTCCCCTTTTTTCTTCAAATACATAAGAATTCTTCATTCATATACATTCCCAGTTAGGACCATGTAATCTTTTCACACAGGTTTGTTCAAGCGTATCTTTTAAAGGAGAACACATTTGGTTGGGGTATCACTTCTGTGTTTTTCTTTTGCTCTCCTTCTTTTTGTCACTCTTCCTTCAGCTTTCAAAATTCTTCTAACTGTCCCAAGTCAACCAACAGGGACCCCCACACAGATCTGCCTTGGACCCATGCTGGCTCTTCAAACCATACCCACCCTGTGTCACTTTCCTCAATCCCTAGTGTTCATAAGTCTCATTTTGGAAACAAATCCATGCCTAGGTATTAATGGATAATAGTTTTTTAGCATTACTTCTTTTATGTGATATGTCTGCATTTAAAGTTGACACCAAGCTAAAGAACTGGAAACCTAAATCCTCCAAAGTGTTGGAGCTCAAGATCCTCAGGATGCCATCATTCATATCAGCCTCTTTTGAGAGGGAGATTTCCAGATTTAAATATATCTGGAAGAATAAGGGACCAATAGGGGGAAATTTTGGCAAAAAGAAAAACAAACTTTTCAAATGAAAGTGAGGTTGTTTGCCATCTCTCTTCCTGTTCCAAGGACAGATGACGACACTCCCCTGAGTAACCCAGAGAGACACTCTTTGTGGGGTCGTGTGCTCCAAAGAATATGAAGCTCCCATGCACATGTCATGGGTAGCATGCAATGGTTTCATGTCCCTTGTACTCACTGATGCCCACTGAACTGTGATAAAGACTGACATAGTTTTCTGTATCAGACTTGTGACTCCAGCCCATATGAATGAAAGTGAATTCTGTAGGAAGCAGCCACCCAAAACTTCTCTCCCCAGAACAGATCATCATCTATGATGGAGCATTAAGGGTTAGAAGTTCAGAACAATTCCAGAGAGGTAAGTTTTTTAAAAAGGCTTATGAGGGGGAGTTGAATGAAAAACGATTGAATGTAGAAAGATTGGATCAAGGTGGTTCTAAGTGGAAGAAAGCAGATGTTGGAGGACTGAGGAGACCAGGCAAAAGTCAGAGTGCAACACCACCAAGAAGTCATTCTTTGGAGGACTTCTGACACCAGAAACAGAACACTGAGTTCAAAACATCTAATCCAGGGGTGCCTGAGTGGCTCAGTCAGTTAAGTGTTTGACTCCTGATTTCAACTCAGGTCATGATTTCATTTTTCATGAGTTTGTGCCCTGTATTGGGCTCTGCGCTGACAGCTCAGAGCCTGGAGCCTGCTTCAGATTCTTTGTCTTCCTCTCTCTCTGCCCCTCTCCCACTCACACTCTGTCTCTCTCAAAAATAAATAAACATAGGGGCGCCTGGGTGGCGCAGTCGGTTAGGCGTCCGGCTTCAGCCAGGTCACGATCTCGCGGTGCGTGAGTTCGAGCCCCGCGTCAGGCTCTGGGCTGATGGCTCAGAGCCTGGAGCCTGTTTCCGATTCTGTGTCTCCCTCTCTCTCTGCCCCTCCCCCGTTCATGCTCTGTCTCTCTCTGTCCCAAAAATAAATAAACGTTGAAAAAAAAAAATTTTTTTAAATAAAAAAAAAATAAATAAATAAACATAATAAAATAAAAACAAAATTCTATCTTCCCTTGTTTTACACAGACAAATAGGGAGGAGGAGCCTGGTGATACCTTCCCTCAGACTTCAAACGTCTAAAAAGGTGAGACAATAAATTTCTGTTGTTTTAAGTCATCCAACTTGTAGCATTTTATTACGGTACCCCAGCAAACTAATAGACTCACCATCAGAGGAGGCCTCACCCAGCCAGGGCTACATGGTGGGTAGGTCAGCCTGTCTCTGGGTCCCATACTGGCAAACCCACTTGCTTACAAAACCTAACACCACATTCTCCAACTTTGTCCTTTTTAACTTAATATTTTGGCCTGAATCTGTCCCACTTAGTTTAAATTATCAAATTCTCTAGATCCCCAGCAGGGTCAAGGGGTAACATTTGTTGAGAAACTTTCAGAAATACCAGTCGCTAAATACAGTATACCACAAATCTCCACACCGTGCAGAATCTCTTTGGGGACAAAAATTATCTTTTCAAGAGCACATTTCTTGTCATTGTAAAACTTCCCTTGGTATTCCACACATTTTGCCAACAACACTGCTAAACGAAAAGTTGATGAAAGAAATAAAATTATTGAAATCAAGCAGCTGTTGAAATAATGAATGCTAACCACAACTGCCATACTGTGATATATAACCTAATCTTTAGGATAAATATATTATTATAACTGACATTAGGATAAAGGACTGGGTGTTTCAGAGTGAGAGTGAACCTTGAGGACAATGTGCAATGTGCTGTGAACACCACAGAGAGTGGCAGCACTAGACGGGCAGAAGGCGCTCCTGCAATCCAATCAGGATCCAATCCACTTCTAAGGTCAGCTGCCTTTCCATTACACCAAACTGTTAATGGCACATGGTGAACAAAAAAGGCAGAAATAACTACCATGGAAAGCATTTCCATTTTACATGGCACATGACTTATTTGTAAAATGGGTGCCTCTCAGATATTCCTGCAAACTCAAGAAGTGTGAGATGTGGACTGCCCAGGCTCCTGAAGCCTCCTGAGGCTGAAGTATCAGGACAAGGTGCAGGAGAGGAAACAAAACCTGGCAGCCCAGCTCCTACACTGACCACAGAGAAAGAAAACAGCAGGGAAATGTGAGTCCATTTGTCTTCTGCCAAATTTGAAGCCAGTATCTACTCCTTCAGAAGCACCCTCCATAGCAAAGTGGGAAAAACTGTGGTTCATTGCTCTGGCCACAATGGCCCACTGTATCTCTACATCTCCAACTTTGGAAACAGAGCTCTTCAGGATTTTACATCTGGCTACAGTATGGGTGAAGTGTGAACAGCTGGAGAACAATTCTATTCATGTCTGGAAGCCACTCTTACCAACAGAATTATTCAGAAGCTTCTAGGGAAGCACAACAGACATTTTTCCCTAATTTTCTGTCTCCATGATAAAGAATTATTGGCAGCACAGCAGACACTTGTGTTCCACTTTCAGAGCTGTATATAGTTCTCAAATCAGCTTAGACCACACCTTGTATGTTTTGTATACTTCAGCTTTTAAGAGCAGATATCCTTCCAAAAAAAAAAAAATGTTCAACCTTTCAGGAGATTAGGTAATCTCTTGAAAGTGGAAGAATAAAACTGTAACTAAAGTTTAAAATGCATTTTGCATCCTTCTCACTGTCCCCATCATTCCCTAAAACAAGAAGACATGTGGGAGAATCAAATGCTCCTCTAAAAAGCCTATGGGAGTAGTCCCTTAACTGTCAGCTGGTTCCATATAGAGCTCATAACTTTTCTGAGAGAGAGAGAGCACTAGCAGGGTTGAGGGACAGAGTGAGGGAGAGACAGAGAGAGAGAGAGACTTAAGCAGGTTCCATAATCAGCACAGAGCCCGACACGGGGCTTGATCCCACAATCCTGGGACGATGACCTGAGCTGAAATCAAGAGTCAAACGCTCAACAGACTAAACCACCCAGGCACCCCCATATAAAGCTCATAAATGTTAATGCCTCATCTTCAGATGGATCTTAGCTGGGAGTTAGCACAGACTGAATTTAGACACTTCTTACTTTGAATCTGGCCTCTACCAGTTCTAAACTGTTTGATGTGATATTTAAACCTTTTGAATTTCAAATTTTTCATCTCTAAAATGCAAATAATAATATGTATTTCCAGAGGTTATTATGAAGTTAAATAAAGTGTATGACAAGTACCTACTTTCTGTGAGTTTGTGAAATGTAGCACTTGTTGGCCCATGCTGTAGTATCCTTGGAGAATAATTAAACACAGGGATGATGACAGTGGTGATGGTGATGATAAATGATTATATAGCATTTACAGCATGCTACGCACTGTTCTAAACCTTCATTGTATATTAATTCATTTAATCCTCACAATGGCCCTACAAGGTGTTCTACAGATAATGAAACCAAGACTCAGGGAGGTTAAGTCACTTTTCCAAGGTCACACAGCTAGTAAGCAGTAGAGCCAGGACTCCATACCAGATAGTCACAGGGATTCCTTTGCAGGTAGTTGTTACCTAGTCTGCACTCTTAATCATAACACAAGTTGCCTCATGGTTTGATGATAATCATAGTAGTCTTTGACTCTCGATTTCTCTTTCTAAATAAGGTTCCCTTTTCCTATTGGAGTAGAGAAGGTGGTGCAATCAGTGGTCTTTCTCCAGGGGTCTGAATGATCTGTCTTCTCTTTCTTCCTCATCTGGAAGCCCTCCCCTCCCTCTCTGGGCTCCAACCACACTGGCTTCCTTTTGTTCCTCACACACAGCATACTCCCTCCTCTGCATGGAGTTCTCTTTTCTGCCTCCTTTCCCATTTTTTTTTAAATATTTTATTTGTTTTTAAGTAATCTCTACACCCAGTGTGGGACTCGAACTTACAACCCTGAGATCAAGAGTCACATGCTCCACTGACTGAACCAGCCAGGCACCCATTTGCCCTCTTTTCCTTGAATACCCTGCATTCATCTCTCAGATATCAGCCCAATTGCTATCCTCACAAAGGAAGCCTTCCTGGACCTCCCTGACCAGGGGGCCTTCCTCATGCATACAGCTCCATGGACCTCTTCTAAACTGTGCTTGTCCATGAAAGTAGAGGCTGTGTGCCTTTTTTGCTCACCATGTGCCCATAAAGTCTGGTCAAATCCCACACATATAACAGGAACTCAATAAATAGTTGCTGAATAAATGAATGGAGCTTGCTCTGTAGTTGAAAGCGGCCAGCAATGTCAACCTTCTCATAGCTTGTAACTTACTTCTGCTGTTCCCACTGGGCTCAGAAACCTTCAGAAAGTTCTTAGAAATACAGAAAATGTCCTTCTATTGTAGTAGAGGATTTAAGGGTCACCTCTCTTTCATCATTCAAAATAAAACTCAAAATACTATTAGTTGTAACCCTTAGAACACTATTGTAATAAATATTTAAAAAACAATACGCACATACACTTGAGGTCATATCCACATATACCTGTGGCCACACTGTAATCAACAAATTCTTGCCCAATCAAAATTAGTTGAATATTTGTAAATCCTTTACGAGAGAGTTCCCTAGAGGTTTATATTTTCTCCCAGTTTGTACTGTAACATTATTGGATTTCAAATCTCCTGAGCATGGTTTAGCTTGTAGCAGCCAGCAATTTACTGCTCCAGTTTAATTTGTCACATGCACGGCAAGAGAGAGAAATGAAATTCCTGTTAAGGAAATACTATGAACTTTTGCCTTCTTATATTTACTGTTCTCTTAACTTGGGGATCTTCAACTTGAAACACTTAGTGAGAAATTTATTCTTAAGGGCTATTTTACTTTTTATTCTATTCTTTGTGACTATCCTATTTCTGGCCATGGGGTGAGTTACTCTCTTATTCAATTACAGAGAATGTGTCATATAAATATTTTAACATTTTAATTAATTGTATTTTCATTATGCTTGTCCTGAGGCTTCCACTGCTAAGAGTAAAATGTATTAAATCTAAAAGAGAAAAACGGTGACTTCAATTAGTTCCTAAGTGAGATCAATTTCAGTTTTAGACCAAAGAAACTGCTTTATTGTGACTGAGGTGGTACAGATAGTCTCTGTAGGGTTTATTCTAATGACAGTCAAGTCTCCTGGCCCCAAGTTAGAAGTATCTCCCCAACACACATACACACACAGAGTAAATGCCTGTCATTACTCTATTATTTCTTTAGTTCTTGAAGGCTTCCTGGCCTTTTAAAATACCACTTGAAGGTATTAAGCCTTATCAGTTCATAGCTTTGTTATCAGCTGACACCTTAGTTGACAACCAGCTGAGAGTGAGAGCTGGCCAGGAATGTGACCCAGATAGGTGCCGGGCCTGGGGGAGGAGAGAAGGGATGTCAGGAGGGAGAAGGAAGATGCTATGGGGGCAGAGGGAGGCTCTAGTAACAGCTTGGTGCAGGATGCAACTGGCCTTGCCTACCATCAAGCATGTTTTGCTCAATGCTAGACTTCAGCTTCCTGGAAAGAAACATCCTGGCCCACAGAGCTAAGGAGCAAGACTCAGAGGAAGACCAGGTTGGAGAAAAGGCTCACTCAGCTGAGGACAGGAGTACAGATCCTGCTCAGTCATGAAACAAGTGTAAGTTTCTTAGACTTTTCACACTGTTGACATCAATAGCCTCATCCATATTGACACTGCAATCATCTATGTCATCCACATAAAGTAGCTAACAATCGTATAATAGTACTGCATCCCAGACACCATTCTGAATGTTTTACATACTAGGTGACAGACAATGTGACTGGCTATCTTCTACAGATTAGAACTGAAGTTTAGAAAAGTAAAGTAACTTGCCCAAGAGCAAACAGCTAGTAAATGGAAGAAGTAGGAATTAAATAAAACCAAATTTGTCTAACTCCAAAGCCTAGGATTATAGCCACTATGCTTTTGAGATTCTTTGTTTATAAACCTCTTTAAAAAGCTATTATTTTACTTACTTACTATCAAAATATCCTGGGAAATACAGAGGATGTATGTGTTCTATTATTTCCATTTTAGAAATTAAAAAGCAAAGACACAAGGGGACATAAAATTAATCGCCTTAGGTCTGCAATCAACTGCCAGAGGACAGATAGAAACATGTTCCCCAGGTGCCCCTCAAGACTTCTTATAGAAGGCAGTGTATGTTCCTTTGCCTCCCTCCACAATGCACACCATACCTTTATTCATTTGCTTCTGTGTTAGCATTTGTTCTTTATCTACCATTGAGAATATATCTTGGCCAGAGATAAGCCTCCCTATCAAAACATGATCTACTTAATTTGTTCATGAATCCAGCTCTGTACCTTGGATACAATTTAGGTAAAATTCATTACATTAGGAAGTTTTAATCAGGGTAATGTGCAACAACCATGATTATTGTAAGCATTCTTGAGAAAGTCCTCCACTGATCATTTAGACTCAGGAAAGTCCCCTGAAGAAATGGAATAGAAGGCCCACAATGTGGCTGCTAACAAAGCCATCCAGCAGTTTTAACAAGTAACACTGGTTTTTTATTGACTTAAAGGGAAATGGAGTCAAGAGGGAAATTCCAATAAAATTGTAGGTAAGTCAAAGGTTTGTTTTTGTTTCTATGGATTAGTTCTCACACATTTCCTGTTACTAGACTTTTTTGGGTGATGTGTAATTTTAACCACAAACCTAGCATTAAGCAATGTGCACCAAAGGCTATTTCCTGATGAACTTGAGAAAGGTCAGAGGTTAATTGAGCCATGCCTGGTTAAAAGACCATAAGCTTGAATGTGCAGCTTCTCACCTCAGCATAGTGCATTACAACATTATCAGAACCAAGGACGGTTCAGTGACTTAGTAATAAGTAGACACATGAAATGTCATAGGTTTAGAAAAACCAATCTAATTTGCTCTTAACTGTGCTACACTAAATAAGTGACTCACACTTCCTGTAACCTTAAGAAAACACGAAAAGGCTTTTAGTGTGAAAGTCTAGGCCTCACCAATATGACCTATGTCTCTGCATTCACTGCAGAGAACAGAAGCCACCTAAATTTATACTCATCATCAACTACACAGAATCATATCTGTCACCAGTCTCCAAGGCTGAATTTTACTGGGGAAAATTAATAACATACATTAACAAAAAGTCTAAAGGGGATTTAGCAGGGACCTCCACAAAAAAGGTACAAGATGCCACAGATTCCAGTGAAAAGTGAGTTTTGGAAACTGAATGCATCTAAAAGGTCAAAGAGAACAGATTTTCTGAAACACAGTTACTGATTTCCACGTAGAACTTCAGCTGAGATGATAGTAGACAAGGTAAGATAGAGAGAACAACTCAACATCTAGATATTCTTTCCAACATGTTCTGTCTTGAATTAGCAACTGCTTAGAGAATGGTAATGAGGAGTCAGGTGAAAGTAGCACTGAAACCCAGTATCATAAGGGGCAAGTAACTGCTGGGGATAGGGTATTTATGAATAATTTACAAAAAAATTAAACTATGACAACTGCTATACAGATTAAAAATCATATATCTCTTTTCAATTAATTGCTCAAGTTCCTTGTTTCAGCCATAATTTTTGAAAAAAAAAATAAAGAACAGACTGAAATGAAGTTTGTGCTAGAAGCAGTGGGGTGCAAAGGGCTTTCAAACCTCTCCAGAGTCAGTTCAATGTATTCCTGAAACCCATGTATCTGGGACAAGAGAAGAATGTGTCAAAAGAGTAAACTCATGAACTGATTTCTCACAGTGACAAACTAATGCAATGTCTTTGACAGAAGAGAGATATAGCTAAAGGAAGATTTTTGTGTTCCTGAGCACACTCTAAGACTTGGTCTATTCATTCAGAACTTTGGGGACAATCTTTCAAAAAGAATACTATCTTACTTTTCTTACTGAAAGAAAGTTTGAGGTTTTAAATAAATGGAATTACCTAGTCTTTTAAAATTCCACCTTAACTAAACAAGTTCAAGAATGCTTGACAGGAGGATAGGGTAGTGATGTTATTCATATCTGGGAAGATAAAACAAAGGTACACAATTTTTCTTGGCTCATATCTTTCTATATTTTTACTCTTAGAATATAAATCTCTGAATCTGAAGGGAAGGATAGTGTTTAAAATGCTGCCTTTGTGCCCTGACTGCTAGAGTGAGTTTTTTTAAGAAGGAACTCTTTTTAGCCAGATTCTCTTAGTAAGTGAATTACTCAAAGAAGGCACTTTAGGAAACTCTAGTCTCACTCTATGACACTTTCTGTAGCAATAATTTGAGGTTTAGTTATATACAGTCAAACTGAGAAAGATCAGCCACACTGCCTAGGTCATGTGAACACTCAGGACTGCCCCACCCTGTGGCAGGTCCACACAGAATGAATGAGCTAACCAACATGAACCATGCATCCTGCTATGTGTCTGCCTTCCAAAAGAAGCTTTCTGTCCCTGATAAAATATATTTAAATAGGAATCCACTAAAAAAAGTTTAAATAAAATTTTAAAACTTTAAAAAGAGCATGTCCCTTAAGTTCAGCCAATAAACAGAATGTAAAAATGTGTCTTTAAAAAAACTGAAAGGGGCGCCTGGGTGGCGCAGTCGGTTAAGCGTCCGACTTCAGCCAGGTCACGATCTCGCGGTCCGGGAGTTCGAGCCCCGCGTCAGGCTCTGGGCTGATGGCTCAGAGCCTGGAGCCTGTTTCCGATTCTGTGTCTCCCTCTCTCTCTGCCCCTCCCCCGTTCATGCTCTGTCTCTCTCTGTCCCAAAAATAAATAAACGTTGAAAAAAAAAAATTTAAAAAAACTGAAAAAATAGGCAGGAATATGCCAAAATATTGTAAGTGATCGCCCAGAAATAGGCAATATTTTTCTTGATGTTTTTCTTAAATTCCCATATTTCATACAGTGAATAAATGTTACTTTGAAAGTCATTAAAAACATAGCATACTAAACAAATCCAGAACTTCTAGTCAAGATGACATTTTAAGACCATGATTTGAACTCTCTCTGTTCCATTATATATATAATCACAGGTAATATTTTTAAGAGAAAATTAGAAGTACAGAACCATATTCCAAAGCAATAGATCAGTAGTCATAATGTGAAAAGAATCCCACATAATAAAAAAGGAAATAAAGAATGCAAACAGAAAATTTACAAAAAGATTCCCATAGTCTCTAATAAGGAGATCATTGTAAACTTGAAATATGATATCATTTCATGTCCATAATTTTGGCAAAATTTTAAAGTGTTAACATTCCAAGAATTGGCAAGAATTTGAAGAAATGAAAACTCCCATGTTGCTAATGGTTGCATAAATTGATATATCATTTTTGAGAATAATTTGATGAGGTTTAGTAAAAGTGAAAATAGACATATTGGATGACTGGATGTGAACCCTATTACAAAGTATAACTCTGCCACTTACGCACAAGGAGACATGTACTAGATTGCTTATTGCTATATCACTTGAATATTGAACAGTTAGAAATAATCTGACTGTCAATAGAAAAAAGGACAAATAAATTGCAGTATGTTCACAAATTAGATCACTTGAAATAAATCAAAATAAGCAAGATATAACTGTATCAGTTACATATATACATATATACATATGTACATATATACATACACATATACATATATGCATTTATACATACAATATGTATAAATATTAAACACTATAATTTGAATGAGAAAAGCAAGTCACAGATTTATATATGCACTATACATTAAGTATCTATGACTTGCTTTTGGTATGTAATGCATTACCATTTGTGTGAATTTTTAAAACACAAAAAATAACACTGCATATTGAATAAATGCCAACTTCATAATACTATCTAACTGTCAGGGAAAGAAGGAAATGGATGAAGAATAAATACAAAATTTCTCAAATATATCTCTGTAACGTTTTATTGCTAAACAAACAAAAAACTTTAAATATCCTAAACATAGCATTTGTTATACCTGGGTATTGAGCATATGAGACTGCATCTTTTTATTATCTGTACTTTTCAAAATATTTTATATACTTCATAACTTAAAAACATCATTAAGTGTCCATGGGATTTTTCAATTAAGACATCATTGTTTAGGGCACCTGGGTGGCTCAGTCAGTTAAGTGTCCAACTTCAGCTCAGGTCATAATCTTGCAATTCATGAGTTCAAGGCCCGCATCTGGCTCTGTGCTGACAGCTCAGAGCCTGGAGCCTGCTTCGGATTCTGTGTCTCCCTCTCTCTCTGCCCTACCCCCATTCAAGCTCTGTCTCTCTCTCTCTCTCAAAAATAAGTAAACATTAAAAAAAAGACATTGTTTAATTTTTAATTTTTTTAAATGTTTATTTATTTTTGAGAAAGATAGACACAGAGTGCAAGTTAGGGAGGGGCAGAGACAGAGGGAGATACAGAATCCAAAGCAGGCTCCAGGTTCTGAGCTGTCTGTACAGACCTCAACGCAGGGCTGGAACTCACGAACCATGAGATCATGACCTGAGCCAAAGTTGAAGTCAGAGGCTTAACCAACTGAGCCATCCAGGTGCCCCAAGAGGTCATTGTTGATTTCAGCTGAATAAATTTTTGGAGTGGCACAGCAATGTCCATATTTCAGAGGTTAGAGGAGGAGCAGAGTTGAAATAAATGCTTGTTATTAACATGGAGAAAACCTGAGCCCTTATATAGATATAATGTGGCATGAAAAGAGCTGGTGGAGAAGGTAGGGTTTGGGGAGCTGGGAGGATGAGGGAGGCAATGATTAATCCCTGAACTTATGAAGGAGAATTGGATCTGGAGACTAAAAAGGAAGAGATAAAGTACTCAAAGTATTTGAAATGATAGAACAGTGGAGTTGATGCTACATAGTAGAAAAGATTGAGGTCATGGAAGGACTGCTAGAAATGAGAAGCGGAAGGACTCAAGAGTGTGGAATGTTCTACAGTGTGAAAGAGCAGAGGTCATAGGATTAAAATAGGGTAAGGGTGGGAAGGTAGGAAATTGTGGTCAGATAGCAGAAATCAGAAACAGAGCAATTCCAGATGATGTCCAGGTCTGAGAAAACACATAGTAAGTGTGGTTGAGTGGAAAAAGCTGCTGCTGAGGAGGTTATACTGAGTGGTCAAGGTGAGGGAGGGCCCAATATGGACTCTGGAGTCATCAGGACTGAACCAGGATCTGGGGAAGAGAAGAAAGCAGAGAAAGGAAGACTGAGCTACATGCCAAATGCCTCAAAGTAACTGACAGGTGGCGAAAAAGGGAAACATAGAAGAGGACATAGATGATCTTCCCCAACAAAGGTTCTCTGACATTACTTTTGCTCCCCAAAAATATGTTATTAGGGAAAGTAAACATCAGCAGAGGTGACTTTACCATTGCCTGGCCCCCCTCACATACAAGACCCTTCCAAAGCTCAGGGAGGAGCCCCAGAAGTATGTTCACAATAGCACATGCTTTTTCTAAGTTTCAGAGGGGAGATATTTTAAGAGAGATAAAGTGAAGTTTCTGTCTCTTTCTACCCCAGTTTCCCCTCTGTCATATTACAAAAGTGTTGAGAAAACTTGCAATGACCATGGGCATATTTGGCTTCTTATAAGAGAGATGAGTGGAGGATACATTTAATTTGGATCTACAAGGACATATTTATATATTTTCAGTCACTTCTGTGTAGTTATTGCTACCCATCACAGGATAGGAACAGCTTCCAGCAAAAATCCTGCTGTCCATCCTGCCGACTTACTTGGCATCATGATCTAAGGGTGGAAGCCAGAGGTCTCATTGTTGTAAGAATGAGTCCCATGGTGCTCACTGAGAAAAACTGAGAAACAATCTTTGAAACAGATGGAAGCAAAAGCTAGATGTGGGAAAATTTTCAAATCATCTGATGTGTAGAACTGTAAATTAAGGAAATGTAGTGAAAAAAGCATTTTAGCAGCATGTTGTGGGTTAGTGTAATAAGTAAATTGTTTTCTGCATTTGTAAAGTTTGTGGTATTTGTCAGCTTTGGTAAATTTGTGTTTTGTTTTATTTTTTCATTCTAAATTATCATTCAATTTCATACCTAATTTTATATTCATAATTTGAAGAGGGCCCTCCAAAATTGTACAAACTTCCCCCAAATTTAGATCATTTCTGGTGGTTAAAAACTGGATTCAAAATAATAATAAAGAGTCATTAAGAATCAACTTTGCTTCTCCATCTTCGGTTCACAAGATTTTGTCTTTTCCCCAAAGAAATGTAAGATTTAGCCAAACATCATTTATTGTATTAAAATTTATGTAATCCCTATTTTCTTAAAATGTAATCCAAATACCAAGAAATGAGACCAAAATCTTGAATATAGTGATTCTTGCCAAGTTTAATGACCTCTTAATGGTATGAGATTTTTCCATGATTTTATATTTCTACTTGCTTTTTTATTATTGTTTGGAAAAATTGTGCAAAACAAAAAAAAATAGTATTAATGATAATCATAGCCTTCTTTTAATGGGGATGCCAGAATTCTGCTCATTATGTAATGACCCAAACAATCCTGTAAAGCACCGTGTCCTTACAGAAATAATCCACAAGTAAGAGGCACAGGATCTCACAGTCCACCTACACATGGAAGAAATTAATTCAATCCATACAAAAAGGGAGAAGACAACTGCAAAACTCACATGGAATGGAAACCCACTCAGCTCTGCATGTCATTCGTCAATGGAAAACTGAAATAGCCTTGGTAAATGATGGTCATCTGACTTGTAGAAATATTCTTTTACTTAATGTCAGGCTTTCCAAACACCTAGCCATTCAGACTATAGATTTGTATTAGAATATTCCCTTTAACAAACTTTCAAATGATTTACTCACCCTAAAACCAACAAATGCCTGATCTCCTTGTCTTTCTGACAGACATCCCTGAATATTTTAAAGAAATCTTTTGAGATAGTTTGGCCTATCTTCTTAAAATGTTTTGTTATTTAAGAGAAAGCAATGACTTGCTTACTCAACAAAGGTGTCAGCTACTCATTGTTTTCATTCTCAAATTCTCCAGTGTCCTTTCTGCAAAGCACATTGGAACATAAAGCTCACCAGAGCCTACCTTAATAACCTTCCCCATCTGTTCTCTGCTCTCCGGGCCATTGGTGAAATTTGCTGCTATGGGTGGTGAAATTTGAAGAGTGCCAACAAAACCTGCTCTAAGACAAGGAGCATTTATTGAACAGAATATTTTGTCTAACTGCTCTTTGCCGCCATTTGTATGTGGAATGAGAGGGAGTACATGTCAGAATTTACTAACAACTGGGAGAATTGATTTTTATTTTCTCTTGGATTTCTTTCTTTCTTTCTTTCTTTCTTCCTTTCTTTCTTTCTTTCTCTTTATTTATTTCCTTCTTTCCTTCTTTCCTTTCCTTCCTTCCTTCCTTCCTTTCTGTACACAAGTAAAAACAGAAATCAGTGACTTGCTTATTTCTCCAAATTACAGATCATTTGCTTTTTAAAATTGATCCATTTGTGGATCAATAAGCCATATCACTCAGGATATTTGACAGTGACCAAAAAGGAAATTAGATCTTAGGACTGGATAAGACCTAAAAGGCCATTTGTTCTTGTGCTTGCATTTTACCTGAAAGCTAGAAGAGGCAGAATTTGCCATAGACTGCTTGTAGCAGCAGACTCCAAGACCTCTAATTTCCAGGTTATTTGGTTTTCCCATTACACTAAGCTACTCCTTGTTAGTTAAAGTTAAAATTAATATTTATATAATTTAAAAGAACATCTTACTTATATTTTGTATCAGTTTTCCCTTTAAGAGATAGGTAATCTAATTATATCTCTTTAGTCTGGCTTAAAGTATCTTCCATTCTCACCTCCCACCCCCACCCCTCTATAATCCCTGGCTTACTCATCACCCTCAAACTTTCCTGATACTTTCCAGCTTTGGGGATTTACTCAAGCTTGAAACTTCCACCACTTTCCCTCCTGTTCTTTGGACTAGGCAAACCCCATTAGCCACTCCAAATGTTAACTAATTCCTGCCTCCACAGCCCTGCAGATACCTGCTCCCCTTGTGACTAGATCTGGATTATGACTGGATTCACACTGAATCTATAATATCATATGGAACTCTTTCTTGGCCCCTTTGAACTATTCTTAGCACTTGGAGTTTTATTTACCTTTTTCCATATTTATGTCTTAATTTCTCAAATTGGAAGTCTCTTAAAGACAGACTTATTTTTGACATAATGCTTTGACTTTTCCAGAAAAGTGTTTAGTACAATTCCTTACTTATAACAGGCACTCAATAAATATTAATTAATTCAACCTAATTTGTAGGATAGATAGATGTAAATTAATACATATCCATGCATAAATCAGTGAATCTAGATCTACAAATTCCAAGAAAAAAAATCTTTAACCTGAAATGTATCCAAACAGAATTCTATTTATCTAGTTTTGTTTGTCTATCCCTGACACTGATTCTAATGATCAGGTAAGATCCACTCACTCATGGTATATATATTTAGAAATACCTGGAAGGATTCTTTAGCTCATAATGTTCCAAAGATGATAAAAGATTTTGTTGAGAATACCTGAACACACTGTGTATAGTGAGAATCCTGACAATTAAGTAGGCATATTTTCATATAATGAACTATAAAGGATATATGGTTGTTCTGATATGAGTTCCCATTTTTCCTGGTTAAGAAACTACTGATAATCCTCCCCAGCATAGCTAGAGATATCACTCTGTTTGGGTCTTCTGAAGGTCCCCCATTTCTCCTATGCCACAACTGTTGCACTAGAATATTGTTTCTTGCAAGGACCTTTGTAATTAGCATTAGACTTTGTTTATGTGCTTACTTTAAGAAAGGGTAAGTACAGAATCCTCACCAAGTTTACCAACTGCAGACGATTCTGTAGATGCCATTCAACACTAGCTGTGGTTGGTTGAGATTTCAGGTGCTTCTCACTGAGGTTGTGGGTCTGTGTGATCTTCTTCATGGCTGCAGGCTCTCCTGGGATCAGAATCTTCCTGCCTGGTAGCTGTGGGAGGCAGGCCTTAACATCCCTTTACTGAGAGATCCCCATATGCAGACACGAGTTCAGCGTAAGCCTCCTCTGCAACACAACTACCCGGCCCCTGGGAACAGTAGCTTCAGCTCTTCCTAATCACTTTTCACCCAATTTTCTGTGAGCTTTAAGTCAATTCAGAGGAAACAAAGGGCCATCAATTTTTGTCAGGCAGGTGACAAAAACTCAAAATGTTTGAATAAATTTGTCTCTTTCATTGTGAAAACTTGGTGAAAATGTTAAGACAACTAAACCTCCTTGGACTTTGTAATAGTGTTTTTATATCCAAAGAGTCCCTTAAAGACTATTTTAAAGCTTCCAACATAAAAGACTTCCAAGTGAAATTCACAATCAGTTCAAATTATGAATTAAAAAGTCTCCAAATGGGCCCTTTATAATACCAGAAATATACACTTCATTATTTACAAAAAAAAAAAAAAAAGAAAAGCTACCTCTTTTAAATGAGTATTTCAAAATTGTCACCTTCTCATCTCCTGATATTGAAGCATTGACTGTGCACCAAGTCTCTGCTCAAGGGCCTCAGGCAAAGATCCTTTGTGATACTTTATACCTGATTCATAGTTATTGTGACATTAAGCCAATCTACTGGGTCTCCCTTGAGGGTTGTATCGTATCAGATTCATCTCTGTGTTTTATGTAGTGACAAACTATGCACATTGCAGCCACTTAATAAATATGGCTGGGATGGATACGTGAATGAATGCTTTCTTGTATTTGACCAGTCCAAAGGAAAACATATGTTTTAATGTCAGAAGTAAGATGTCCAGAATCAACAATCATCCAAAGGTAACATATCAATATTACTCTTGTAGCAGAACTCCTGCAAAGGAGAGTCACACACCTAAACAAGCAAGTGTGCTCAATATGCAACAGCAGGCTAAGAACTCCTGATGAGTCTACCTTTTACTCCAGGGATGGGCATTCTGTAACTTTCATTTGTTCCTTCAGTCATTCAATAAATATTTGCTGAAGAGATAAAACATGCTGGGCTTATGCTAGATACTAAACATACAGAGATAAGTAAAGCATGGACTCTATCTTCAAGAAGCTCCCAGTATATTGGAAAAGACAGATATGATGCAAATAATTCCAATTCAAATAACAGATAAAAAAAAAAAAAAAGAGCAAGTGCTAAGGGATCCCAATAGAGGAAGCATTAAAAAAATGGAGTTTTGGGATCCAGGACACGTTTCCAGGAGGAGATGGTATTTGAGCAAAATTCTGTAGAATATTTTAGGATGAGGAAATGTCCCATGCACTAGCAGGAATGTTAGGGTAAGAATGACAAAGTCAAGAAGAAAATCCATTTACTGTGGCTGGAACATGGAGTGGGGAAGGGCAAGGGCTGAAAATGAAACTGAAGGAAATAAGCTGGAACTAAATTGTGATGAACACATGACAGCAATCTACAAAAACTTTGGAATCTGCTAAAAAATTGTTGAAGTGCAAGGCAAACTCAATGAAAGAAAGATAAAGCCATGAAAATAAAATAAATAAGAAAGACAGCTCAAAGAGATGCATTCTATGCACACATGTACTAAATACATTTCTTTGGTTTCTTAAGTTGTTAAGAAGCAGCTCTGGTTAACTCAAAATCTGGAAACTGACTGTGTCGTCCAGGCAAGGCTAGAGATCTAGGCTGGACAGAAGCAGAATGCTTGCCCAGGTCAGGTGGACAGGGACTGCTCCAAAGTCTCATCCTGACAATCACTGAAGAAAATGAACTCCAGCCCTGGTTGGTCTTTTCATCACTCTGTTCAAAATTCAAATTCCACAGGGAAGGACTCACATTCCTTAGCTAGAGGAGGGCAGAACTCCCAGATAAACAGTCCCTCAGAATGTATCCAGTGAGAGAAGTACAATTCCCCCCAAAAGAAATCAGGCTAGGGTCAATGACAGACAGCCAAAAACATGAAGACAAAAAATTCAGTGCAATGAGCAATACTGCAGAAGGGGAAACCAGCACAAAACAGAGGAAATACTTAAAGAGTTGAGGGGAAGAAATCCCTAGACTAAAGAAAGGCCTGAATCTGCACATCTATAGTTCACAACAAGCAGCTTGAAGCACGAAAGATGAGTATAACCCCGGACAGATTCTGTGAGCTGTTTAATTCCTCCAGGTGCAACCTGGGGACCGCTCTTGCCATGCCTCTAGGTCCTGTTCCATGCAAGAAAAGAAATAAAGGCATCTATTCCCATTACGCTTAGAGAGATGGAGAGGGAGAGAGGGATCCAGGCCCACAGTTTGAACTGTCCTTAAATGAAGAAAAAATCATTCTCGGATATCTAGTGGTCATGGCCAGAGCAGACAGTGGTCAAATTGGGAAGGCACCGTCAGGGCACTGCTTCTATGTACAGGGGGCTCTGGAGGGCAGGAGGGTAAGAATAGGATCCTGACAGTGTAAAACACAATCTTCACAAGGAGCAGGGAAACCCTGTACATGTTGGCCTTTAGGAAAATAATTACCTGAGTTCATTTTAAAAGATTTTAGAAGACCTCCCTCTCTGCAAATTATTGTTTGTCTTTGCAAAGGGTTGTGTGCTGCCCAAGTGTTACTCATGGACCAAAAATCCCAGTGAAGATGAAGGAAGCTCATCCTCACATGACACTGATAGAGACACTGGGGAGACTGACCAGTGTGGTACAAAGTGCACTCTGGATTATTTTGCTTGACTCAGAAGCCCAAACCTACCAAGGTCTACTGTGCTAAGTCCTGTGTGTTAGCCAGAATTTCTAGGTCATGCTCTGGGAAATCTGTGGCTGTGGATTAGTAGGTCCCCTGAAATGTCCTGTGGGAAATGAGGTACCCAGGGAAAATGTAATGGAGATGTACACCTAAGATTCGTTTATTGTTGCAGATTGTACCTCAATTAAAAATTATCTGCTGATGCTTGGGGATGGGATGTTCTTAATAATGTGGCAAGGGATACTGAATAATTGAAGGAAGGACTCTCTCAGGCAAGTGAAAGAGCTAGGTGAAACCCAAGGCAGAAAAGCAGGAATCAGGAAGCAAAGAACTCCAACAAAATATTTATCTTTGTTTTTTGTCTTCCCTTAGCCTGTATGGAATCCTCTGTAAGAGTTTTTTACTATTTTATGATATCCTCTAGTTAGCCTTCAAGTTTTAGTGGAAAAAAAGCTATAAGGTAGTCTTGTGAGGAATTAAGAAATCAGCAGTAAAGGGGCACCTGGGTACTCAGTCGGTTAAATGTCCAACTTCAGCTCAGGTCATGATCTCAATGTTCTGGGTTTAAGCCCCACATTGGGCTCTCTGCTGTCAGTTCAGATCCTCTGTCTTCCTCTCTCTCTCTCTGCTCCTTCACTGCTCGTGCCCTCAAAATAAATAAATAAACATTTTGAAAAAATTAAAATAAGTCAGCAGTAAGGAAAAATTGGCCTTCATTATCCTGCTAAGGCATGAAAGTAGTGGTAGGAGCTTCACAGGGACAGACAGGGGATTGGAGGACTAAGTGATCAGTCAGCACTGAAGAAAGAAGTGACAATGCTGAAGGAAATACAAGACTAAAAGTTTACTTCCCTGAAATCTACTGCACAAGATCATTGTGATGCAAAGTTGCTGATGCAAAGATTTATTTGGGTCATTCAAAAAGATACACAACCAAACTTACAAGTATCCAAGCAGAAGAGCAGCTTACTTAGCAAAAAACAAAACAAAACAAAATGCCCATAAAAGTTGCTTCAGACTTCTCTGCAACTCTAAATACCACAAGATAATGGATCCAAGAAACATATAGTCATTCAAATTATTATTCAAATGCAAGGAAAACATAAATGCAATGCCTCTCTCTCTCTCTCTCTCTCTCTCTCACACACACACACACACACACACACACACACACACACACATGGAGTTTGGGAAAGTATTACCTACACTCTGAAAGAGAAAATCACTGAAAGATATAATTAAAAAAATAGATACAATTAAGTAAGTCAAGATTGGGAAATTTGTAGTAAAAGTTATAGGAAAAATAATTACCCCCAAAATAGAAAAGATACAGTAAAAATTTTGGCCAATGAAACCTAAAACCAGTTCTAAGTCACTGTTTATAAAATGGTCATAAAACTAAAAGCAAGTGTCAAAAATATTGTCATATAATTACATGATGTAAAGGTAATTAAATAATAATCGTCTGTATCCAGAATTAAAATTTCATCAAAGCCAACTAGACAATGGGGTGCTTAATAAGGAAGAATTATCTCATTCTACATTTGTCTTCTTATAAGGATGAAATAAGTAGTTACTATTTCATTCATGGTGTGAATATTAGAGAAAAATGTACTTAAATAAATTTTCAAACTTAGTGACAGAGTAAAGATAAAGCCATTAAATCATTGTGGGGGGTGGGAACAGCTATAACAACAAGGCACCTGGGTGGTTCAGTGGGTTAAGCATCTGACTCTTGATCTCCACTCAGGTCATGATCTCATGGGTCATGAGATTGAGCCCCACATTGGACTCTGCGCTGACAACGCAGAGCCTGCTTGGAATACTCTCTCTCCCCTCCCTCTTTTTCTGTGCCTCTCCAACTCATGCTCTCTCTCTCAAAAATAAACAAAAATAAAAAGAGAAAGAAAAAAGAAAGAAAAAAGAAAAAGAAACATAATTCTCATAGTAAAAGACCCAAGTTTTTTTTTTAAATAACAGCAAATCTCTATAATTTTTGTTTAATATTTTTCATCCAAAGTGTTTTCACTCATATTACCGTTCCAGAGTAATATTTCATTCTTGGTATAAATGCATTTTGTTAATCCTAACAAAGCTTTGATCTTTGCTTCTTGGCCACAAAGTTGAGGGGAGCAAATTATAAGACTTTCAAGATGGAAACATTAAAATTTCATAGATTTTTTTTCTTACCTAGCAAGTTCCCGAATTGAAATTTTGGCAATAAAACGAAAACTTCACCATCAAGGGCAGAAAATAGGATACATTTCTATTTTGTTTCTTTCCTTCTATTGATTTTTCTCAGCTTTATTGAGGTCTGATTGACACATTAATCTTTGTACATATTTAATGTGTACAATCTGATATTTTGATACACACATATAGTGAAATGACACCCCAGTCAAGTTAATTAAACTTTGCATATTTACCCTTTTTGTGTCTGTGGTAAGAACATTTAAGATCTACTCAAAGCAAATTTCAAGTATACAATACAGTGTTATTAACTGTAGGCATCATGGTGTTCATTAGATTGCCAGAACCTATTCATCTTATAACTGAAAATTTGTACTCTGACTAATATCCCTTCATTTCTTTCACCCTCAGTTTCTGGCAACCACCATTCTGCTCTTTGTTTCTATGAGTTTGACATTTTTAGATTCCACATAAAAGTGAGATCATACAGTATTTGTCTTTCCATGTCTGACTTATTTCATTCATTTAGCATAATGTCCTCTACATTTATCAGTGTTGCCAAAAATGTCAGGACTTCCTTCTTTTTATGGCTAAATAGTATTCCATTTATGGAATACATAAATTCCATTTATGTACAATAAATAGTAATCCTACCAATAGTGCACAAGGGTTCCGTTTATCTACTTCTTTGCCAACCCTTGTTATTTTTTGACTTCTTAATAATAGCCATTCGCACAGGTATAAGGTTATATCTCACTGTGGTTTTGATTTGCATTTCCCTAAAAATTAGTGATGTTGAGCACTTTTTTAAACACTTTTTGACCATTTACATGTCTTCTTTGGAAAAACGTCTTTTCAGCTCCTTTGCCCATTTTTTAACTGTTCTTTGTCTTTGTTGTTGTTTGTTTTGATGTTGAGGTTTTGTTTGTTTGTTGTTTGTTTTTGCTATTGACTCATATGAGTTTCTTATATATTTTAGATATTAGCCCCCTATCAGATGTATGGTTTGCAAATATTTTCTTCCATTCTGTACATCGATTTTATTGATTTTTTTCCTGTACTGTGCAGAAACTTTTTATTTTGGTACAGTCCCACTTGGTTACTTTTGCTTTTGTTCCTGTCCTTTCCATGTTATATCAAAAAAATTATTGCCAACACCAACATCAAGGAACTTTTTACCTATGTTTTCCTCTAAAATTTTTATGGTTTCATGTCTTACATTTAAGTCTTTAATCCATTTTGAGTTTTTTTATATAGCGTTATACACATAGTTTGTGTCTAAATCATTCTTTGGCATGTAAATATCCAATTTTTCCAACATCATTTATTGAAGAGAACATTTTCCCCATTGAATATTCTCAACACCTTTGTTGAAGATTAGTTGCCTGTATATGTGTGGGTTTATTTCTGGGCTCTCTATTTTGTTCAACTGGTCCATGTGTCTGTTTTTCTGCTAGTGCCATACTGTTTTGATAACAATTCTGAGCACTATAGCTTGGTAATATAATTTGAAATTAGCTTTGTTCTTTTTTCTCAAGATCTCTTTGACTATCATGATCTTTTGTGATTCCCTGTGATTTTTAGAATTTTTTTCTATTTCTATGAAAAATAACATTGGAATTTTGATAAGGATGTATTAAATGGGCACTACAGATATTTTAATATTAATTCATCCAGTCCATGAACATGGGACATTTTTTCATTTATTTATGTCTTCTTCAATTTCTTTCATCAATTTCTTGCAGTTTTCAATGTATGGGTCTTTCACCTTCTTGGTTAAACTATTTCCTAAATATTGTATCTCTACTCATCTTTTAGATAGTTTGTTGTCATTTTATATAAATGAAACTATATTTGTATGTTGATTTTATATTCTGCAACTTTATTAAATTTTGTTGATTAATTCCAATAGTTTGATGGAATCACTAGAGTTTTCTATATACACAATCATATCTGCTGGTACATTTTACTTTACATTTTACTTCTTCCTTTCTAATTTGGATGTCTTTTTCTTTTCCTCATTCCTCTGGCCAGGACTTCCAGTATTATGTTGAATAAAAGTGGCAAGATTTCAGCATTCTTGCTTTGTTCCTGATCTTAAAGGAAAAGCTTTCAGCTTTCACTGTTAAGTAGTTATTAGCTGTGGGCCTGTCATGTATGGCCTTTATTATGATAAAGTACTATGATAAAGTACGTTCCTTCTATACCTAATTTGTTGAGAGTTTTTGTCATAGATGCATGTTGAATTTTGACAAATGCTTTTACTACATCTATTTAAATTATCATATGACTTTTATTCTTCATTCTATTAATGTGATATATCATATTTATTGTTCTGCATATATTGAATAATCCTTGCATCTCAGAGATAAATCCCACTTGATTATGGTGTATGATCATTTTAATATGCTGTTGAATTTAGTTTGGTAGTATTTTGTTAAAGATTTTTTCATCTATGTTCATCAGGGATATTGGCCTGAGTTTTCTTTTCTATAGTGCTCTTGTTGGCTTTTTGAATCTTATTTCTCCAATACCAGAAGTTTGTGAGTTGAAATTTCCTGTTGCGAACAATTTGTGTATTTTCCCTTTCCAACTGAGAGTTGGAATTGTAAGCGTTTTCTTGACCTTTAAAAAGAATTGTAGGGGATGCCTGGGTGGCTCAGTCCATTAAGCAGCCGACTTTGGCTCAGGTCATGATCTCACAGTCTGTGGGTTCGAGCCCCGTGTCAGGCTCTGTGCTGACAGCTTAGAGCCTGGAGCCTACTTCAGATTCTGTGTCTCCCTCTCTCTCTGTCAGCACCTTCCTCACTCGTGCTCATTCTCTCTCTCTGTGTCTCAAAAATGAATAAAAATTTTAAAAAATTAAAAAAAATAAAAATAAATAAATAAAAAGAATTGTAGTTTTGTCTATGTTTCCTATACTGCAAAATATTGCTATATATGATTTACACAAAAATTCCTATATTCAGCTATCACAAAAATATTCTTTCATAATTATAAATCATAATTTCATCCCGATAGCATGGCTGTCAGCTATGTCTATGTCAGTCTACCTGGCTATGGTATTTCTACAATGCCTATTACATCCAAAAAGTTAGATAGATGCCTTCTCACTTTTTCTTTTTACAAGATAAACCCTGGCCTATAGCATTATCTTTTTGGATTCTGGTGATTAAAAAAAAAAGAAATATGTAAATATGTATGATTCTGTCAACTGACAATTACAGAAGGTACCATATATTCAAACCTTGAATTAGGTGAATTCTTCTTAAGTTTCTATCACCACCCTCAGTAGGGAAAAAATATACTGCCAAAAGCTTTAGATCATTCTTAATATTCTATAGACATAGTAGACAAAAACGTTTTCCAAACTACCAAAACCAAAATAAAACAAAAAAAGAAATCAATTTCAATTAAGTAAGGTTAAGTTGGCTTTTATTCTAACTGTGAAGCTCTAAGTCTGAAAAAAAAAATGACTGAAAAATTCTTTCTATTTTTTAAGTAGGTTTAAGTCTGGGAATAATTCTTGAAAATTAAGCAAAAATTCTTCTTTATGATAAAGTATCTAGGAAAAAGCAATTAATTTAAGCCTTAGTCTTCATCAACATAGTTTTATGTTGTTATCTTAGAGCTAAATAAACAGAAGTCATACAAAAGTCACTCTCCCTCAAGAATTTAAAAAACTTTTTGTACTTCTGGATCTCAGTTGTTCAGATTGTTTCAGTTGTGGTCAGCCATGACTTAAAAAACACTAATTTGAATTTGACATTTCCTAAGATGCCTTTCCTGTATATTCAGGTCGAAATCATATAGTCCATTAGATACAGAAATAGTCATATGACCCACCCACAGTTGTTCAGACTATTGGCACAAAAGGCACAATCCCTAGTCACAAAGATATGATTATTGCCTTATAGATTAAGAATAAATAACTGAAGCTCACAGGTTACATGTATGCTATGCAATCTGGAATTCTTCTTCTATGTTTTTTTTTTAAGAGATAGCACATGACTGGGAAAGAGAAAATCTTAAGTAACACAGGGGCTGAATCCCACAACCCTGGGATTATGACCTGAACTGACATCAAGTCAGTCACTCAACTGACTAAGCCACCCAGGTGCCTTATCAACCTAGAATCCTTCTAAGTGTTGTCTCAAGACATCAAGAGTGAAATGATTTGGGCAAGCCATGGAGGAAGGTGGAAACAATGTAATATTTATTTCATAAAAAAATACCTTTTTAATACCTAGTCTCCTAGATCTATCAATTAACATTGACTAGCTATTTTTCTATGTTCATTCCTCCTTGCTGGTAAAACTTCTGTATCAGCCCCTGGCCTTAATTGAGCATATGTTGTACAACAGACACTATGCTAAGCACTTCACTTTTATAATCTCATTTAATATGCCATGAGTTCAGGGCTCTTTATTCTTTAATGTATTGTTATTTCATGGGGCTTCCCTTTAGTTTCACATGCCTTGGTCACTTTTGCTGTTGTAGAAATGTCATCCAAAGATAGGGTACAGATGCATCTTTAAAAATATCTTAGCTTAGAATTAAACAGAGTTTATTGTACATTTATCAGCAACTAAAATGTCAAGAAAAGCATGCTATGACATGTTCCAATCCAATTAGATCTGAACAAAGAAAGCTGGAACTCAGGTCAATTTAGAATCATTTAACAATTTGGACAAACTTGATTGAATTAAGCATTAATTTCCATTTCAGTATAGTTGTTAATAAAAAAGTAAGGGGAGCTTAAATCAAGGTGGGGAGTTGGAATTCTTCTCAATTAGAATTGGATTCCATGCATTTTAAGCACTGAGGCTCAGATTCAGACTCTGCCAAAGAACAATCATCCGTTTGTCCCTCAGGAGTTACTGAACAATTAGAATAGACTGGGGATGTTTCCTGGAAGTCATTAATGACTTTCCATCAAGGAGTTTGGCTCACCTTGGTTTCTGAAAGAAGAAGCACTTTACCTTGCCACAGCCCATATGGCACCTGGATATGATAGAAAAGCCCCTCTCTCTTCAAATCATTTTGAATGAAATGAAGTTAAATTAACTTTTATCCCAGCTGTGGTTACTGTAAGTATGACAAGAATAGATTTATATAAATTCATATTAAATCAATTTATAGAGAATCCACAGTGTAGAGCACAAAGCAGCATGGATATTAGCCCCAACTCACCTACTTGAAGGCCTTGGTGCCTACACAACCTTTATCTTACCTGGCTCCCTGGGGCCTGAGATAGTCATAAAATTCTAGAGCACAAGGGACTGTACCAGGCATTCTTGGTTATTATTAAGATTTCATGCTAAAACTTCATGCATGCTTTCTCTCCAGACACAACCCAAAGTCACATTATACTTAAAAGTCTGCATCAAAGTAAAAAATATTACTTATGTTTTTACATTCTTCAAAAGGACTATAACAATCTGCTAAAATGAAAAGTATTACCACACTACCACCACCACTCACACAATGTATATCCCCACATGAAGCCTTTGTCAAATTTCTAACTAGTGTTGAATTCAGGAGACAAAATTTAGATTATGGTGATGAGCAAAGAAACATGCTATAGGAAAAGGGTCTTGCATGTCCTGAGGAGAGCTGAAAGACAAAGGGTATTAGCAAAACAGAAACAATGCCAGGTATTTTCAGCACAGGGAGTGAATACACTGAACTGATTACAAAATTATTGGAAGGGTTGAGGAAACAAAGATGAACAGGTAAATTAACCCAAAAAGGAGTAATTTTAGGAGGCCTATTGGTGGTCAGAGACCAAGGCTATTGGTTACTCAATCCTTCTAACAGGACCTTATGCTTGTTGGCAGAAGGTCTCTTAGTGGAATGTCAACTCCTCTCCTCACTGATAGAAGCTGAGACCAGTTGTGACTCACACACCATAGTCACCATCCTCCTGGACCCTCTGTCCAAGTTGAGTAAGTACATGCAATAATAGTGGAACGAAGGGCCAGCGTGAGGAGGATGTGGTCATTTCAGTGTGAAGTGAGGAAAAGCAAGATATCCAAAGGGAATAGGTAGTTGAAAAACAGATTGATTTTTGTTGAGAGAAGACAGACAAATGTTAGACTGTTACCAAGTTAGTAAAACTTTTCATTTGGATAGCTATATACTGTACTAAGTATCTTTACAAACATCACCTCACTCACTCCTCACAAATTAGAGGACACTAGAAAGGACATGGCTCACAAGGATGGTGGAATAGCTGGAAATATAACAAGACTATGCAGTACCCCAGCAGTGAGGGGAAGACAGCGCTTCAGGATGAAGGTAGTGGTAAAATGCCAAGAGACATTAGGAAGAATGAGGCTGCAGAAAGGCAGAAAAGGAAGCCACCGAAAACCTTGAAAAGTTCAATCAAGAAACCAGAGGGAACAGAAGCTGGATTACAAAAGCAAAAATGGAGTCAGAATAATGCGGGTAACAGATCCTCTTCACTTTGCCATGGAAAAGGCAGAACATGAGACATTTCAATTCTACATGTGTGTGTGCACGCGTGTGTGTGTGTGCGCGCACACGTGCGTTTGGTTTTGTGGTTTTGTTTTTTGTTTGTTTGGTTTGGTTGGTTTTTTTTTAGTGAAGCCTCAGACTCCACTTACAGCCTCAAGTTATAATAACATTTACCTTTTGATGTTTTGAAGACTGAGATTCAAATTCTTTCTCTTTCCACCTCCCTTCCCCTCTGTCTCCTCTTTCCCTCTCTTCGCTAAGCTGAGAGTGGAAGAGAGATGGAGAGAGAATTTTTTTTCTCCCTTTGACTTTTCAGGCTTTTTACATACAAAGAAAATTTGTCAGCACAACTTAACCTTTGAATTACCAAAAGAATTCCAATCTTAATACATAAATATGCCTATTGATTATAGCAATTATTTAATTTTTTCAAAGTTTTGAAGTCTTCATGTTTCCCTAGTAGTAGCTCACATGCAGGAACATAGATCCTGCCCGAAGAATCTACTAGCTGGAGAATCATTCTGAGAACACTACCATCTCTAGTGAAAAAAAATACGTTTAAATCAGAAAGAGGGCATTTAAATAGCCTCAGGGTTTTTTTTTGTTTTGTTTTGTTTTTTTGAAAGTGGGCTTGAGGCACTGAGGATTAGACGGTCTTCAGACTGGCAGAACCTAAGGCCTGAACGGCTCTTGTTGGCATCTTCAAGTCACTGCAGATTTGGGGCCTTGCCCAATTGCTGAGGGGTGCGTTGCCCAATCACTGAGGACTCTGCGCTTGGCTCCATCCAGTCACCAGGTTACAGGCTGTTATGCTGTGGCAGCATCGCCTAAATTCAAATGATGGATTTCCTGCCAGAGCAACATTGTTTCACCGGAACCCGCTTCTCCTCCCACTGGGGCATTTTCCCCTGCTTTTGGCAGACACTGTGACCTCAGGTAAGGTTCTTATTCTCATTGAGTAATTCTTTCCAAACAGACCAATGAACTGGCCACTGTTTGTTGCTTGAGAAACAAAGGTGCTGCCTGACAGGGGTTCCTTTTACATGACATTGAGTATTAAAATCCTCCACAAACCACGTCAGAAGTTTACCTGTCCAACTCTATGACTGCTAAGACATTTTGAAAGCAGCCAGTCTTCATTTTTCAGAAAAGACCACACATGACCAACTCGGTCACTAACAGAGGCTTCTTGGAGAAAAATCAAATAACACCCATCATCTGGTACTATCTAGAATCCATTGGATTTCATCTGCCTCACCAAGTACTACCAGCCATGTTAGTCTGTATCACAGTTTGTTAGCCATTGTCCTAAAAGGGGAAACCCACAGAAAAGGGGTTGATGCTAGTGCCTCTGAATTCTAATCCAGCTTCAGGGATCTCCCTCCTGTCATTCTCTGGGGACTATGTTCTCTGCGCCTCATTGTAATTCTAATTCCAAATTACACTCTCACCTCAATAATCAAGTTCCTATGCCACGTTTTCAATGAAACCTTGACCAATTGTACTAGGTCAGAGTAATATCTCTCCCCTTCGAATTCTGGTAGCTTCTAGGCTGTCCTGCTCAGTAGGGATTAAGTACTGGTACCCCATATAGTAATTTACATTTTCATATACTTCCTAAGACATTACTTATAAACACTTTGAGGATGAAGACTGCCTCCTTTGTGTCTACAGCACTACAAGTGCTGCCCAGGGGAGTTACTCAACAGATATGGTGATGACTCCATGTTTGCCATAACCTGCCCTTGTCTGTTCCTTAAGTTCCGACATAGGTGAGTGTTAGGTCTTTAACGAAACCATCACTTTTCAGAGGACAGGAATATTGTCCTACACAACTTGGTTATAGTCATGTAGTGGTGAGTCACACATAGAGAGTCGGAACACGGAGGCTTTCTTTCCAGGAAGCAGCTTTATTTGTGCCAGCACAGGCTCTGTGGACTAAGACCCAACAGGCTGAGCCCCAAGTGCAGCGGGGGTGGAGGGTGTGCCTTTTGTACAATTTTTGTTCCTTTGTCTTCCATATATGGTAACATACAGTCTGAATGGGTGGTCTATGCTACAGAGTTGTGAGGAAGGTTGCACAGCACACACACACATAGCCAGGAAAACCTTGTCTTGAGGTTTTCACCACATTCTTTAGTGAGCGGCTCTACCACAGAAATAATACTTAAGACAATCTTGATGCCAGCCATAAAAATGCAGTGCTTGACTAATTATTAAAGCCATCTTGATCCTTCTATCGATTTTAGTTGTCCTATGGTTGTCCTGGTTCTCAGCAAAATAGGATTTGAGCACACTCCTCTAGTTTCTTATTTTGGACCTCCAAATGGTGTAAGATGTATAAATCAACCACACTCATCACAAAGTAGTTGGCCACAGTCTGACACAGGGCCTAAAGAGACACGTGAAGTTGCAGGCTGCTATATTAAATACCAGCAGCCAGACTGTAGAATTACAAATAGCTCAAGTCTGTGCCTTTTGTACTTCAATTACCATTTTAAGCCAATAAGAAAACATAAATATACTACTTCTAACCAGAATTTCAGAGGAAAAAAGAAGACGCAAATATTTGAAGTGAATAATTTTAGACTTCAGCTTTGGATAATGTGAAATCAATTCCCTAATACATGATATATAATAAATTACTTTCCCCTCAGCAAGAAAACTAATTAAGAAGCAAAATGCAGGCAGACTATCACCATCTTTTAACGGACGCTTATTTACAATTGTCAGGATACCAGAAAAGGTTGTGTGCAGAAGGAACAACGTTCAATTCCTTCCATTTACAGTCTTCCTGCTTTGGCTAACAATGTTATACTGAAAGCCAGAACTCTCCTGACAGAGAATAATCAGTGCACTGGCAGCTTAGGACCCCAGATACTGGTTAATAATTCAAAAGCAATAAGCTATCAAGTAGTTCTCATGTGCTTTTCTCACAGAAATTTCTTTTGGGGCAAAAGATGTCTCAGAAAGGTTTCCCTCATTTCCACCAGAGAGGAGACCGGTCTGAAAATGCCAAATCTAGACCCACAGAGTGAATTCAGAGACACACTGCAGAGCTCACAAAACAGAGGCCAAATTTTTTAAGGATTTTACCTCTCTGTATTGACCAGCCAGCCTCAAAATGATGTCAGGTTCATCCTCTTGAATACATTCTTTAATTCAAATGATAAATACTTCTTGCACCTGCCCAGGCTCTTAAATGTTTACAAAAGACCTAAAGTGACTGATTCCTTCTAGCCTGCCTTGCCTCCCTGTCTAAGGGTGATCTCACCTCTCTCTGATGCCCCCCCCCATCCTCCCACCGGCACTCACTGCAGCTCAGCCCATCTACAGTGACTCTCAGCTCCTTGCTGGCATTTTCCTTCAGTCTGTTCTGTAGTGAGCTCTGCAATATCATTTAGCTCTCCATGCATTTTACATCTTGGCTCCTTAACTGGACTGAAGACTCCCAGCAGACAAGTGTTATATGAGTGGGTCTATTAGTCAGCAGCTGTTTCTTCAGACTAGTTTCTAAGATATTAACCCCTCTTTATCAATGGTCAGGCTCTAGCTTCTCCTTAATCATTCACAACAAAAGGGATTCCACACAAGTATCAAGAGTTCATGGATGCATGTGGGTTAGTCTAGAGATGGAGAGTGACTAGAATCTCAGTAATTTAAAGGGAACTTAACTTCTAAGGATAAGGATTATGAAATTCAGATCCCTAAAAGTTCCCTGCCTAAGTCTGTGTTCTGGCCAACTTTCTCAGGGCACTCAGTTAATATGAAACAGAAGTGGCCCTCCATCTACCTGTTAAAAAAAATAAAAACATAAAATAGTTAACAGGCACCTGGGTGGCTCAGTCAGTTAAGCGTCCAACTCTTGATTTCAGCTCAGGTCATGATTTCACGGTTTCATGGTTTCAAGCCCTACATCAGGCGCTGCACACTGCACGGAGCCTGATTGCGATCCTCTCTCTCTCCCTCTCTCTCTCCCTCTCTCTCTCTCTCTCTCTTTCTCTGCCCCTCCCCCACTTATGCTATCTCTGTCTCTCTAAAAACAATAAACTTTAAAAAAATATAGCTAACATTCATTGCACACCACCATGTGCTTAGCACTGCTCTCAGTGCTTCACTTAGCTATGGATACCACCATCACCTCTGTTTCACAGAACAGAAGATTGAGCCATGAAGTATGTGCCCACAGTGCTGGGATGGGAAGAGCCAGGATGGAGGGCCAGGAAGTCAGCCCACACAGAACCTGTTCTTCACCTCTGCCCTACACCACCTTTGCTCCACCTACTTCGAAACACAAGGGTTCCCCACCTTGCCTTAATGTATCTTCTGGTACAATAATTCACCACAGAATTGATGAAACTGATAAAAATTCTCTGAGGGAAAACAGTGGATTTTTTAATGGTACACTCTTTTTTACCCTAACAATTCCCAATTGAGCTGCTATACAACTACAGGGGTGCCATTCACATTGTCTTCTACATAAATAGTGGCTCTGGATTGTGCAAGGTAGCAGCCCAGACCCCAACGTCCTGGCCTGCTTCTTTCTTCCTTCTTGTTAGATAATCAATATGTGTTATTCATTTGAACATTGTTGGTGCACAGAAATGCTTGAGATTCCTGTGTTCCCTGGACACTATATAACTCAAGATTCGGTTGTAAGTACTAGAGACCAATTCCAACTAACTTCAACATAAAGAGAGAATTTACTGGTTCACATAATTAGAAAGGCATCTGGAGGAACACCTGACCTCAGGCACAGTGGAATCCAAACACTCAAATGTCATCAAGACACAGTCTTTCAGTTTTGGCTTCATTCTCTTCAGATGATCATTAGCAGTTTTAGGCTCAAAACTAGCAATTTCACAGGACAGAGAGTATTGCATTCATGTAGCTCTAGCAACAAGCCTGGGAGGGCTCTCTTGTACCCATTCTTCAACTCATCATGTGGCCTGAAGAATCCAGAACTCCCAGTGGCCAAGCCAATGTGCTCTGGCCCCCTGCAGAGAGGTCAACCACCCCCACCCCCCACAGCCTGCACCCACATGAAATGGCTTCTTTATAAGAAAGAGAAAAGAGATGGTGAAGAGATAAAAACAATAATTTTTAATAGAGATGCCATCACCACACATATCAGAACACTTAAAAATTATTCCCAATTACGTTCTTTATATGCAATACTTTATTCTTTGTAGAATCCTATAGACCTGGCAAACTAAAAAGATGTTCAAGCCATGGATAAGTCAAATGCTCTGAGTTTCAGTTTCAAGTCAGTAAATTGTTCTAAACAACCATTAAGAAACTTCCTTCTCCTAAAAAAATAAAAATAAATAAATACAAATTAAAAATCGCATCATTTAAGTCATTTTCCCCATTAGAAATAGACCAACTCAAAGAATTATACTGTACTGACAATCAAAATTATACTCTGCGCTACCTTCTAGGTCACAGAATTATGTAAGGTAATTAATGCTTTCAATAATTAGAGTCACAAGTTAACACAACTTTCTCAACAAAATATTGCAATTCCTAATGTTTATAGAAAAGTTTTATCTCTAAAGAATCACACACATGACAGCTGTATTTACCATTTGACTTTAAAATTTTGAAGTATATCCTAGAAAATTATTTACATTTAGGGGCATAATGATTTTGCTTTGTATATCCATTCATCAAGTGAAACCATCATCTTTGGAATGTTACTTTCTGGGAAGAAAAATAATAATATACACTGCTCTAGGTTTGTCATTCAAACTCTTTGCCTGTTCAGGATGCTGTAAAATACCACAGTCTGGGTAGCTTATAAACAATAGAAATTTATTTCTATTCTAGAAGCTGGGAAATCCAAGGCACTAGCATGGTCAAGTTCTTGTGAGGGTCCTCTCCCTGGTTCATAAACAGCCCTTTCTCACTGTTCTCACATGGTAGAAGGAGCTAGGGAATCCTGTGGGGTGTCTTTTATAAGAATGCTAGTCCCATTTATGAAGGCTCCACCCTGATGACCTACGCATGTCCCAAAGACCTCACCTCTTAATGCCATCACCTTTGGGGGATTAGGACTTCACTTCATGAATTTTGGGGGCACACAAATATTCAGACCATAGAAGACTACATTCCCATTCTATAGCTCCACGAATTCTAACAAGGTAGAATGATGCCAATCATAGCAGAAAAGATATTATGTGCACAACTGAAGCCAAATACCAGGATGAACAATGTATACCTAAGAAAGTCACATTTTTATTTTGACCTATATCATTAAAAGATTTCTTTTAAGAAATTAAGTGAATTGATTTTTTTCTATAGACATCATTGTAATGTAAAAATCTTTACCATAAGCTCCAAAATGTTTGAAGAATAAATTATAAAGCTCTCATTTTGCTTAGGCTTTTACTTTACCATTTTAAAAAAAAGAGCTTCCATCATGGCTGAAATTCCAGATATGTGTTCCAGTAAGAACACACAATAATATCTAGTGAGGTGTAAAACTATAGCCAAACATCCAGATGATCTGTTTCTTTTACCATGACTAATGACTATATGTGGAAACCTCCAGAAGTTCAGGGTCATGTAGCTAGTACATAAATTCAATCAAACTTGCTTCCTCTCCTTGGCCTATAAACCCCTTCTAATCTTCCATTTTCCTAAGGTTTCATTTTTCATACCAGTTACAATCTTGTCATGTAGCACTTTAATGTCGAATTTAACTCCGTATTTCCATTGTCTTAGACCATACCTTGTAAATGAAAAAGATTTGGGGAAATATAATCCACACCCTAAGACTACCAGTCTTTTATCTTCTTGAAATAGTCAAACTCCTAGTATTCAGCTCTTATAATCATTCCCAAGCATGTTAATATTTGCTGCTTTGTTCTATGGTCAAAAGAAAATGTGAGACTTCCCACTGACCTATAGCTGAGAGATGTGCTGGCATTTCAAATGACAGCTTAGTAGCAGTAGCCTTCAGAAGGTAACCCACTGCTTTCTTAAACCTAGAAATTTGGGGCGCCTGGGTGGCACAGTCGGTTAAGCGTCCGACTTCAGCCAGGTCACGATCTCGCGGTCCGGGAGTTCGAGCCCCGCGTCAGGCTCTGGGCTGATGGCTCAGAGCCTGGAGCCTGTTTCCGATTCTGTGTCTCCCTCTCTCTCTGACCCTCCCCCGTTCATGCTCCGTCTCTCTCTGTCCCAAAAATAAATAAACGTTGAAAAAAAAATTTAAAAAAAAACCTAGAAATTCAAGCTTTTTTTACTGATTTAGCCAAAAGATGACATGACACCCATCATTATTCCCAATATAGAGTCAGGATAAGTGACTTGGTCCAAACAAGAACAGTGTTATTACATAAAACTGATTGTGAATTTTATAATAGCATTTCAGTTCTTTTCAAATTAGTCAATATGTGCTGCTTTGACTCCAAATTCCTAAAAAGGAAGATTGTTCTCACAATGTTTTCAGCTCAATTTTTACAACATTTGAAGCCCTTATATAGCATCCCCTATTTTAAAATGCCAGACAACTTTTTGGTTTATTGATGCCTGAAATTTCAGGCTGGCTTGTACCTATTCCCTCTACCCCTATTTAAAATATGTAAATGCAGATCCTTCCCTAATGCTGAAAAATAAGAGGTTTTGAATTTTTTAACTCATCAAAATCTAACAGTGAAAGAAAATTGTTCCTAGTTTTAGGACTGTCACAAAATCCTATCCATTCTAATTCCTAAATATCGTCTGAATTCTGCTTCCACCCCTTAACCATAATTGCCACAAATTTCTCACTTAGATTCCTGCGTCAGTAGCTTACTAGTCTATCTGCCCACTATCTCACCCACCTACAATCTATCCTCCTTACCATCCACTAGAAAACTCTTTAAAATCCCTTGGTTGGCGGCGGGTGGGGGGGGGTCCATATCTATAAAACAAGCGTTAGGGGTTGTACACACTGTAATTTGCCTACATACTGTTGATTTCCCCTTCATTCATACTAATAAAATTCTTTATTTTTATACAGTAGCTATGTGTCCAGCTAAAAATAAACATCTCCCTAGACTCACTATGACTGTTCTGGCCAATGATATGTAAGTAGAAGTCTCTGGGTGGCACTTCTGGAAAGCTTTACTCTCCTGATCAAAAAGGAAACTTGACATAGGCCTTTTGTCCTTTTTGCTTCCTTCTCATTTCTATCTTGAAGGCATCAACAAGGGCAGGAGATATGGCAGCCACTTTAACACAGTCTGGAAGGAATACATCCACCAAGGTTGAGGAGGAGGTCAATTGAAGAATGTGAGTCTCTCTCAGTACTTTTGAGCTGCCATATCAACCCTGGCTGCATTGTACATGTCTGGCCTTATTTCCCACTTCTTATGGGAGAAAAATAACCCTTACTTTTTCAAACTACTGTGTTTTGAGTTTCAGTTTCTAGCAGCCAAACACAATCTAACTGATAGAGGGGTCAGGAAAAAAGCCTCATAAAGCCCAGGTCAAATGCCACATGGTTCCAGAATTCAATGTAAATTCACCTCATCAATAGGATTTGATCAAAGAAAGTTAATGCCAGGGTACCTTACCTCTAACACCAAAAAAAGTTCATTTCCCCACATCTAGAGGCTGTGTCCTGATCAAATGGTTTCCCTAAGTAGAACTCATTAACACATGCTCTTTATGTAGAATAATCAATGCACAGAATCATAGAGAACATCAATTCAAAGCTTTATTCTATGCACTGTAGAGTAATAAAGAAAGTAAAATATACTCCTTGCACTGAAGAAACTCATAATCCAGTTGGGAAAATAAGAAATGACAAAAAAATTATTGTAATGAAAATAGTTGATATCAAGATAAGAACAGAAAAGACTTCATAAGACAGAATACAGATTAATCTTTTTTTAAAAAGCTGTAGAGACAATGAGAGTGTTAAAGAAGCTTAAATCAGGAGTGCCTCTTAACTGAATATTGAAAGGGATAAATAGGCATTAGAAGTTTTTTTTAGTCTTCTAGTCACAACAGCATGGTGATTCACACTTTTAAGTATACTCTGTCTTTCAAACACATAGCAATTATAAATAAAATGTAGAACTTAAAATGAAAAAAAAAAGAACCACTTTCAAAAATAAGAGAAAAATATCCACAGAAGAGAGAAGTAAAACAGTAAGTCTGATTAAAGCCACAAACCTGCTGGTGGTGGTAGGTAGAGGTTAGTTCCTGTGGGTTAGATAAAACCAGGTGTTTTTTATGTCACATAACTAGTCAAGGTGAAGCTTGAACCCAGAGGCTACTTTGGTCTCTGTGCTGGCATATAGTCAAACAAGACTGAATGTTCCCTAAAATACCAGATTTGAACAAGCTACAGCCCTAGAAAGATTGGAAGGCTTAGATACAGCCTCATGGCCAAAAATTAAACAAGCCACCTGCTGACTCAGTGACTGAATCTGCAATATCCTTACTATGACTTGAGATAAGTTTCCCCAAAATTACCTTATAAAATCTAGTATGGACTGTGGCCCAGAGATCCTGGTGGAGAAAATCGAAATACCAATGACAAATAGGAGTAGGAACAGAGAAAGACTAGACAAATATAAATAAATAAATAAATAAATAAATAAATAAATACCAACCATTTAAAATGAGCCTGAAAATAGCCATTCTAACAAATGTGAGGTAATAGTTCCTTCTAGTTTCAATTTGCCTTCCTCTGATGATTAGTGATATTGAGGACCTTTTCATGAGCATGTTGACCATCTCTGCATGCCTTCTTTGGACAAAATGTCTATTCAGATCCTATGCCATTTTTTAATCAGATTTGGCTTTTTTTGATATTGAGTTGTAGGTCTTCTTTATATATTTTGGATATTAACCCCTTATCAGATATATGATTTGCAAATATTTTCTTTTATACAATATTTTCTTTTCCTTTGTTGATGGTTTCCCTTAGCTATGCAGAAGCTTTTTAGTTTGATGCATTCCCACTTGTTTATTTTTGCTTTTAGTGTCCAATCCAAAAAATCATCACCAAAACCAATGTCAAGGAGCTTACTGCTTATAAAGATAAGCACATTATAAGAAATGTTAATGATAGAAATTTTAAAAGCCACCAGAGAGAAAATACAATTACCTACAGAGGAAAAATAATTAGACTTACATCAACAACAATAGATTTCAGAAGACAATGATACAAAAGAAATAAAGTAAAGCAACCCCCAATTTAGATTTTTTTTATACCAATCTCTCAAAATTAAGAGCAAAATACAGGTATTTCCAGACATGCAAAAACTAAGAGTTTATCTCCCTAAACCCTAACTTAACAAAATCTTTTAAAGTATACAAAAAATAATATTGAGTGCAACATATGATAAAAGCATACCAGTTAATTAAGTTAAAATTTAATGGAAAAAAATGAATTTAACTCTTTTTGTATTAAAGAAACACATCAAAACAAAACCCTAGATAACAACCATAAAAGGAGGGTTAGGGAGTGGTGTTTAGTGTCATGTTGAAAAGGAGGAAAGAAATACTAAAAACTGTAAATATCATTAGAAAAGTGTATGATCTAGGGTGTGCTTTTAAAAATATAATAAATAAATAATTAAAATATAATAAACACAGTAATACAACCTATCCCATCTAAACCAGCAGAAATGAAAGGAGTCATAATTTTTGATCAAGAGTCCTTGCATTTTCATCCCACTAGGACATGACAATTATATAGCTACACCTGGCCAACAGAGAGGGATAGTAGCTCTACTTTTCTAAGGAGCAGTCATGGTAAAAGCAAACAGTTAGCCAGGAGACTACTCAGAGACTTAACAGAGAGTTCCAGGAGGTGAAATAGGCATTGGGCCCTGATAAGGTCTCCACATATTCCAAGTTGACTCAATTTCCAAACCTACTATATGGCTATAGTTATCAAAATTGTGAGATATTGGTGTAAGGATAGTCATAGATCAATGGAACACAATTAAAAGTTCACAAACAAACCCTTACATTTATGGCCAATTAATTTTTGACAAAGATACCAAGACAATTCAATGCAGAACTGGTAGTGTTTTCAATGAGTGGTGCTGGGACATCTGGGTATCGATATGCAGAAAAGAAAAAGAAAAAAAGAAACTTGGACTCTTACCTGGCAGTATACACAAAATAATACAAATTGGATCATAAACCTAAAGTAAGTTTTAAGTTACAAAACTACTGAAAGAAAACATGTGAAAATCTTTGTGACCTTGGCTTAGGCAAAAGGGTTGGGGTACAACACTAAAAGTACAGTCATAAGAAAAAGTGTTGAATTGGACTTCATTAATGTTAAAAATATTTTGCCTCTAAAGACACAAGAAAATAAAAAGATGAGCCACAGACTAGTAGAAGATATTTTTAACTCATACATCTGATAAAGGACTTGAATTTAAAATACATAAATACTTACAACTCAATATAAGAAGAAAAACAACTCAATTTTTTAAATGAGCAAGACTTGAATAGATTTTTCACCAAAAAAAAGACATATACATAAGTAATAAGCACATGAAAAGATGTTCAACATCATTAAGCATTACAGAAATACACATTAAAACTATCATGAGAATACTGCTATACATCCACTAGAATAACAATATTCAAAAAGACAGACAATGCCAACTGTTAATGAGGATGTAGAGAAACTTAAACCCTCATTAATTGCTGATGGGAATGTAGAATTATACATACACTTTGGAAAAGTGTTTGGCAGTTGTTAAAAAGCTAAATAGAACATTACCATGTATTTCAGCAATTCCACTCCTAAGAGCATACCCAGTGGAAAGGAAATATGTCTATACAAGGACTTGTGTTCCAATATTCATAGCAGCAGTGGTCATAATAGCTACTGACTGGAAACAGCCCAAATAATCATCAACCCTGAAAAGATTAAAAAGTTTCATATCCATACTATTCAGCAATGAAAAAGAACAAAATACCAACACATGCTACAACATTGATGAACCTCAAAACATCATGGTAAGTTCACAAAAAGACTAGATAGATAGATAGATAGTATAAGTGCTTTATAGGCAATGTCCATAAAAAAGCAAGTTTTTAGAGACAGAAAGCAGATCTGTGGATTTCTAGGACTTGGGGGATATAGAGTGGGAGCAAAGACTGACTGCAAAAGGCCTTGAGGGAAATTTGGTGGGTAATGGAAGTGTTCTAAAACTGCATTGCAGTGATGGTTCTGCACCTCTACAAATTTGCAGAAAAATCTTGTATGCTTACAATGGATGAATTCCATAGTATGTAAATTATTCCTTTAAAAAATGTCGTGGGGGCACCTGGATGGCTCAGTCGGTTAAGCATCTGACTCTTGGCTTCATCTCGGGGCCATGATCTCACTGTTCATGAGTTCAAGCCCCGCATTGGGCTCTACACGGACAGCATGGGGCCTGCTTGGGATTCTCTCTCTCCCTTTCTCTCTGCCCATCCACTGCACTTTTGGGTCCATAGGGTAACAAATGACCCATGAATGAGACACAATTCCACTCTTTTAGATTTTAGCCTATTTAGGAAAACTGACACATAAAGGAAAGCTCAGGTACAAGGTAGATGGCAAGATGTATGGCAGGTCTGGAGTTCAGTCCTGCTAAAGTGATCTAAGAAGACTTCGGGAGGGAGGAACAGAGATTGGAACTGAATAAGTGGATCTGGCAGGTTATAAAGTGGGAAGGAGGGTATTTTAAAAATAGAAGACAACTTGAACAGGGGCCCAAAAGGTGTCAGAACAATAGTGAGCAGACCTACAGGGTTAAATCTCAAGGTTCACAGGTGAACAGGGTAACAACTATAGGAGAAGGCCTAGAAAGCAGAGGAATTTGAACACCAGGAGAGGATGAAATTAAGTCTCTAAGGAATTGAGAGTCACTCAAACGTTTCTAGGAAGAGTAGAGGGAACAATCAAATAAGATCTTTCTGTTGACTGGGTAAGTGGACAAGAGACTAGGACATTAGCAGTGATCTAAGCAAAAGGGAACAGCAGTCAGAGTTTAGGACAGTGAAGACAGGCACAGAAAGTTACAGGGAATATACTTCAGAAATAGAAACTCCTCTTTGAAGATCCAACTAAGTCATTACTTCACAAAGAGCCATTTTTGTCGATTCAGATCAACATCATAACTTGATAGCGTCTTTCTTTTTCTAGGATATAAATATAAAGCAATATCACTAAATATTCTTCCCCTGTTTAGAGAATTCTCTCAACCTAGATTTGCACATCCTCCCAAAATTAGAAAGCATCACTTGCTTTGAACAAACCCCACACTGTACAACTGAATACAGATATTTTACATGAAAGTCCTCAACTACACAGTTCAAGTACAAGACTAGAAACCTCATTCTCCAAAGTTCAAACATAGAGTTTAAACATAAGCTCCTAGGTTTCTGAAGGCAGAAAGTGGCAGGTATAAAATCTCAAAGCTCATATTTCTGATAAATTCAAAAAGCTAATGAGTGCTAAATCCCTTGCCTCTGTTTCCTCGAGTCTGCTTTCTATATTCCTGGCATGCAGAAAGTGCTTGGGGAGCCCCCAACTTTGTCATAAATGTGCTCATGGCAAGAACTATAATGCAATGTAATTATAATTCAGACTTGCCAGTGTGCAAAATTTATTTAAAGATTTATATCAAAAGATCTCACAGTACATTGAGTACCTTTGGATCACTTTCCAGCATTAGGTATTTTATAATACTTTCTGTGGATCACTCTCACAGTGACTTGGTTAAAAAAGGGTAGGTAACTTTATTTCCATTTTACAAATAAGAGCAAATCTCATATAAAGCAGATGAGCAGTGCCCTGCTAAGATATTTGAGGATAATGATGATTCTTTTCAACTGTGAAAATAAATTAAAAAACCCTATTTACAATAGAGTCAACAAGCCCTGAACCAGGAGCTCTCACACACTACCACTCATATCCCAAAAAAGAAGCTTATTTTACACACCCTAGCAGGGAGCAGGAACTATCTTTCTTTGCCTATCAACCTCCCAGCTAATAAGAATTCAGGGAAATAGTCCCTCCCAACTTTCTCTTTTCCCCTATAAAAGCAAACACCTCCCCTCTGTTCTCTGGACATGCCTATTGTTTGCTATAGTTTGCTTGTCCTGAGTTGCAGCTCTCTGTTATTCTCAAATAAATTTATTTTTCTGGTGAAATAGATAGCTCTTTTGTTTTTTAAGGGTAACCTTACGTGGTGTCAGAAGTGGGATCCAAATGAGATGAACTCTGAGGAACTAGTGACCCCTGGAATCATGTGAGGTACACATCTGCACATCTGAGCCTCTTGAGCTCTCCATTTCCATGAGTTGTCCTTTCCTTTCAGCTTGGTAAGTCTCTCTGACCCAAGCTCCCTCCTTTTAGATAAGCTGTTTGACTTTACTCAGGATCTATTTTTATGAAGGCATTGCCCTTTCTGGTGAGTATACTCTTCCATTTCCTGAACTCTGGGTTTTAAGTAATGGGATCCCTATCTGCCAAATTATTTCAGGACACCTTCTGGGACACCAGCAAATTTTGTTTAAAAACTAGGCTCTCTCCTGATGCACATTTTTAACTAATTGGATCAACTTAACCAAAAACAATTTAGAACTTTAATGGTTATTATGGAGAACTTTCAATCTCCCCAAACTTTCTTTTTTTTAGAACAAAATTAAAAGAACATGACTCTAAAATAAAACAAACTAAATGAAATGCCTATTCAAGTTAGTATCTTGAGGCTTCCAAATGTATTCAGGACTCTAAAATTGCCTCTTTACAAAAACTATTTCTAGGGGCGCCTGGGTGGCGCAGTCGGTTAAGCGTCCGACTTCAGCCAGGTCAGGATCTCGCGGTCCGTGAGTTCGAGCCCCGCGTCGGGCTCTGGGCTGATGGCTCCGAGCCTGGAGCCTGTTTCCGATTCTGTGTCTCCCTCTCTCTCTGCCCCTCCCCCATTCATGCTCTGTCTCTCTCTGTTCCAAAAATAAATAAACGTTGAAAAAAAAAATTAAAAAAAAAAAAACTATTTCTAAATGGTAATTTGACTAAGGCAAATAAACAATTGACAAAAGGTAAAAAGGAATCAGAAGACTCTTCACCCTGCCGCACACACACACACACACACACACACACACACACAAACTTCCTCTTCCCCTACCGAACTTTTTTTGTACCCTCCACTTCTTCATTTCAACCCTCTCACTAAACTTCTCTTTTCTCTGAACCTATCTCTATTTCTTCCTCATCTGAACCCATTAGAACCTACTCCTTTAAAATTAGACCTTCTGAGGATCTTAAAGCTAAGATCCTAATTTCCTATGTCCCCTAAATTAAGGCTGAACTACAAGCTATAGTCAAAGATTTTCCTAAAGTTACTGAAGAACCTCATAGATTTGCTGAGGAACTTAATATAGTGGTCCAGACCTACCAACCAGATTTCTCCAGTTTGTACCACCTAGTTCACAGGCTCATTGGGGAAGACCAAGCCCAACAATGGAAAAAAACAGCTAGTTGGGATGATCTTGAAAAATGTCTAGAACTGCAAATGTAAGACAACTCCCTGTCTTGTTATATGATCATGCTTGGCAATCACTAAATGACTTCACCTGGCAGTCCCCATGGCTTTCCCAAAACCTCTTGATTGAATAAGATTCATGCTTGTACCCAAAAGCCCAATGAGTCTGTGCATGATTACTCTAACCAACTCCATATTGTTTTAAGCAAAATTCTGGCCTTCCTATGGATGTTGAATCCATTTAGGTAGCCTCAAGTCTATGTTTTCTAACAGGTTGAACCAGAATCTTTCCCTTCACTTAAAAAGACAAGAATGGAATGAGAAACTATGTCCACTCCAGATTTAGTTAATTTAGCAAATCTGCTTGCCTGTACCCTAGGGATTCAACTGAAAGGTAGTCCACTGAAATCCATAATTTTCCACTTCAACAAATGGAGGCCCTTAAACAAAACAAAACCCCTCCCAGTCAATGTTATTATTGCAAAAAGCCAGGACATTAGAAAAAGATTGTTAGAAACCTAAATGTCCCAGGCATCTTCAGCCCTCTAAGTAGCCTTTCCCTAATTATGGGGCTCTGAAGAACTACAAGGACTTTCCCCAATCTTTTGTTTTAACTAACTTGGAGAAAGAGCTCTCCATATTGGAAATGAAACTCTCCATTCATAACATATGAACCATTAGAGCTATACTCTCAGTGCTCAACACCACTGTTATTAAGCAGCTCCTGCCTCACAGTACTAAAATAGTGCTTCTTGGTTTCTCTGTCCCTATTTATTTACTGGGCCAAGATTTCTTAGAGAAATATTATGCTGGAATTTCTTTCTTCCTAAAGTGGGGGATAATTTGAGAATTTGATAGCAGCAACCAAAATAGCCAACTGAGTAAATAAATGACCCACATCATTTTTCTGTCCCATCTCTGACACTAGAGCTAATGTTAGAAATACTAACCATCTGTCCCTATGGGTTCAGCTGTAAGGCATCAAGCCCATAATAGAAGATGATAAGGCTCAAGGCCTCATTATCCCCTGCCCCAAGGTGAAGGCCAGCCCATATCATTTTGCCTTTACTTGGGAAGAAAAGCAATACACCTGGATAGTAATGCCTCAGGGTTTTACTGAAAGTCATTCCTACTTCTCCCCACCGTAAAAGTGGATTGAGATGATATAAAGTTACCTGGAGGCTCTACTTTATTACAATATATAGACCACTTGCTTCTCTGCTCCCCTTCTCACACCTCTTCACAGGAAGATAGCATCCACCTGTTAAAACTTTGAGCCCAGAGATCCTGGTGGGATCTAGAGGGATTTATATTTAGAGGGATATAGAGTCTCCTCAGAAAAATTTCAAATTTGATCAATGTCGGGTTTAATATTTGGGACACCTGATCTCAGAACAAGGGCTACATTTAGATTCAAATAGGTTTCCCCAAACCCAAAACTAAAATGGACGGGGGGGGGGGGGGGGTAGGCCCTGGCCCTATTATTTGGGAAGATCAGGAAGGAAAGTACTAAAGGAAATCTTGATAAATCTCCCTGCCCTTGGACATCTCAATTATAAACTTCCCTTTTTCCTTTTTGAATGTGAAAGGAAAGGGAATGCCCTTGGAATACTCACCCAATAACATGGGAACTACCATCCACCCATAAGGTATAGCCAATAGTTAGACCCTTTGGCACAAGGATACCCCCCAAGCTTGCCTCAGAGGCATTCCTGCTACTGAAGTCAAAGCCACTGAAGAGATAGTCATGGGCTCCCCTCTGACCATTTTTGTACCTTGTATAATAGAACTCTGCACTCTGAATCACTCCTGAACACTTACCACACTTAACACTTTTCAGCCATTATCTCACCCACCAACTATGAAGTCTTCTTGCTAATCACTTCTCACACAACTTCTCACATCCTAATTCTGCCACCCATCTTCCTTCCTTTAAGGGCAAAACTCCTCCTGAGTGATTCTGACAGGTCACTTCCTGACTCCCTTGATTTACAGAAAACTCATTTGGGTAACAATTACTTTTCATGGTTTACTGATGTTTTTTTTTAAAGGTAAAAGGATATGGTACATATTATGCTGAGTGTGCTATTGCAATTCCTTTTGAATTCATCAAGGCATCACCTTTGCCCTTGGCTGCCTTGGCCCAACAGGCTGAATCGTACACTCTTGCTTGGGCCTGCATTTTAGCCAAAGGCAAAACTACAAATATCTATACTGATAGTAGGTATACCTTTGGAGTAGCTCATGATTTTGGAAAGAATGCTGCTTTTAAAGGAACTAACAACCAAACTTTTGTCATGGTCCTAAGGGATGATCCCCCAAATGATAATCAAGAAAAAATTGACTGAAGATGCACAACAATTGGCAGAAAAGGAATTATTGGTTCAATAAAAAAAAAAAAAAACACCTTGACTTGGGCCAAATAATAAGCCAGTCCTGCCAGAGACTCTTGAGTTCGCATTACTGACTATTGTACATGCATTAAGTCATTGGTCTACTGATAAAATGATAACTCTTATACACCAAAAAATTATTAGCAAGATATTAATAACGTTGCAAAAAGTATCTGTGTTACTAGCCCCACCTGCCTGAAATACAATTCAGGAAAAGCTGTCTTCACTGCTCCTGGACACTTTAAATCACCTAATGGAGCATTCAAGTTTTGGCAAATGAATTTTATTCAGCCTCCCCCATTTCATGGATATAAATATATGCTGGTAATGGTTTGTATGTTTTCTCACTGGACTCAAGCTTTCCCTTGTAGGTAAGCTACTGCTACTTCTGTGGCTAAAATCCTACTAGAAAAGATTATCCCTACTTGGGACTTCATAGTGATCTCAAACTTCATAGTGACCAGGGAACCCACTTCACTGGTCAAGTGTTTTGTTAAATCTCAGGTCTGCCCCTTTTGGAATCCATAAACTCTAACCCTGAGATAATCACAATATGCCCAATGTACAGTAAAACCTTGGTTTGTGAGCATAATTCATTCCAGAAACATGCTTGTAACCCATAGCACTTGTATATCAAAGCTAATTTCCCCATAAGAAATAATGGAAACTAAAATAATTCATTCCACAACTCAAAAATATTCATATAAAAATGATTACAATACCACAATATAATACAAAATAATAAAGAAAATACAAAATATAAAGAAAAATAAACAAATTAACCTGCACTTAACTTTGAAAACCTTCATGGCTAGTGTGAGGGAGATAAGAGAGAGGAAGTTTATCGTATAGGACAACTTTCACTCTTACTAACAGAATCACTGCTATCTGTTGCCTCAATGGAATCTTTTTCTGAATGGGAGCCATTGTATACACTCGCATGGATGTTGACTACAGTACAGTATTAATAAACTCTTGTCATATACTGTATATAATGTCCCTGGCAATAAGGCAGTGGAGGAAAGGGTCTATATCTGCAGACAGCCTGACCTAGAATGAAGCAAAGTATTCCTACGCTTACTCTTGTATGGAAAAGCAAAGACTGACTATAGGTGCTTGAAGTGACAAAAAATACACCAGTGTTAGTTGTGGGCACCTTTCAATGTTCTGAAAAATCAATGATTTCTGCCAAACACCACAACCTGAGACTGAGCATCTGAGCATAGGAGATGACCACTCACAATCCCTCAGTGAGAGAGAGAGAAGAACCATTGCCTCAGTTGTGATCATGTGACATTCGGCATCACATGTTACTCATATTGCAAGATACTGCTTGTTTATTGAGTTAAAATCTATTAGAAATGTTTGATCATCTTGTGGAACAGTCACAGAACAAGTTACTCACAATCCAATGTTTTACTATACTTGGTTCCTGCTTCTTTTGATTCACAGCTGATAAATGCATCTGTTGAGGATAACCATGCTTTAGTAGAACAGTATTTCCACAGCATGATCCCAGGAGATGAAGCACACCTTGTAGCCCAGAGTTATCTGTTGGAAAAAAAGATTTCTAGAAAGATTATCTCCAACCTGTTGGAAGGGCCCATATCAGGTATTATTACCCAACACTTTTTGGTTCCTCCTCCAAGGAATAGACTCTTGGATCCATGTGTCACATCTAAAGAAAGTACCAAACCCTGACTGGACCCACACACCGACTGTTGACCTGAAAACAAAGATTTTCAGGAATTGAAGCTGACAACAGCTGAAGGCAAGAGCTTTGCCAATATGACTAGACTAGGCCTGTATAGCTTTATCTTACTGTTGCTTCTTAGCTTATTTCCTCCCTTTCTTTTTTTGGCCCAATCTATTGCAGCAAGGGGAAATCTTTCTGACTGTTTGATCTGTTACCAGAAACTGACCTGTTATGATGTCAGAAATCCCTTGTTCTTCTCTATTTAAATATAATCTGTTCCCCTGCACCCAAGGGAAATATAAATAAGCTAATTCCTCTTTGTAAGGCTTCTAGAAGACCCCTATAGGCTGGGATGGTTCTTTGAAGAATGTCTGCTCTTCATCTTATTCTGTATAATTATTTTTAAGCTTTATACCTATTGCCTGTCAAACTTTTTGTAGAAACAACTTGCCCAATAGGGTGATGTTAGCTCAGCACTTCAAGATGATCTCCAACACTTTTGACCTTGATGAAATAAAGACTTCATATAGGAAATGCCTGAGAGTTCTTTCTCCTACCCTTCCTTGTTTCTCAAATGTGGCCTTAATCATTTCCAATCTATGTACCTTCCTTCATACATGGGAAATGAAAACCAAGGAAAGCCCTTCCTGACACTGAAGGATGAAATCCTTAAATATGAAAAAAAAAAAAAAGCCTGACTCTTGACCAGAGGTGACTTTGAAGAAAAATCTTGATTAAAAAGGGAAAATAAGAAAATAAATAAAAAAGTTCTCCAACTTATGATGGTCTAATTTCTAATTTTTTGACTTTGCAATGCCACAAAAGCAATATGCATTCAGTAGAAAACTTACTTTGAATTAATATCTTTTTTCCAGGCTTGCAGTACATAGAGCAATTCTCTCTTGTGATACTGGACAGTGGCAGCAAGCCACAGCTCCCAGTCAGCCACATAGTCACAATTATAAACAACCAATAATACACTCACAACCATTCTGTACCCATCCAACCAATCTGATTTTCACTTTCAGTACATTATTCAATAAGTTATATGAGCTATTCAATACTTTATTATAAAATATACTTTGTTTTAGATAATTTTTCCCAACAAAAGGCTAATGAAGGTGTCCTGAGTGTGTTTAACGTAGGCTAGGCTAAGCTATGAAGTTCAGTAGGTTAGGTTTATTAAGTGAATTTTGACTTACAATATTTCCAACTTTTCCACCTTATGATGGATTTATTGAGACATAACCCCATTGTAAGTCAAGAAAAATCTGTAGAGGACACATTTTAAATGAATTCAGGAAGCTCTCACACACAACCACTTAGTCCCCAAACAGAAAGAAGACTATTTTACACACCCCAACAAGAGGAAGGAAGAATTTCTCCTTGCCCAACAATAGCCCAGTCAAGGAAAAGTCAGCAAAACAGTCCCTTCCAGTTTCCTTCTTTCCTGTATAAAAGGAAGTCTCTCTACTCTGTTCTCCAGATTTACCTATGGTTCACCATAGTTTGCTTGTCCTGAATTGCAATTCTCTGATATTCCCAAATAAACTCACATTGTTTGTAAAATAGCTGGCTCTTTCATTTATTAAGGTCAACACAAGAAATACAAAATTGAGGGGCGCCTGGGTGGCGCAGTCGGTTAAGCGTCCGACTTCAGCCAGGTCACGATCTCGCAGTCCGGGAGTTCCAGCCCCGCGTCAGGCTCTGGGCTGATGGCTCAGAGCCTGGAGCCTGTTTCCGATTCTGTGTCTCCCTCTCTCTCTGCTCCTCCCCCGTTCATGCTTTGTCTCTCTCTGTCCCAAAAATAAATAATAAACGTTGAAAAAAAAATTAAAAAAAAAAGAAATACAAAATTGATATCTATATATTGTTATGGGCTAAATTGTGTTCCCCCAAAATTCTTATGTTGAAGTCCTAACCACTGATACCTCACAATGGACTGTATTTAAATATAGGATCTTCAAAGAGGTAAATAAATTAAAATGATCGTTAAGGGGAGATTTAATCCAATATAACTGATATCCTTTTTTTATATGAAATTTATTGTCAAATTGGTTTCCATACAACACCCAGTGCTTATCCCAACAGGTGCCCTCCTCAATGCCCATCACCCATTTTCCCCTCCCTCCCATCCCACCCCCCATCAACCCCCAGTTCATTCTCAGTTTTTAACAGTCTTTCACAGTTTGTCTCCTTCCCTCCTTGTAACTTTTTTTTCCCCTTCGGCTCCCCCATGGGCTTCTGTTAAGTTTCTCAAGATCTACGTAACAGTGAAAACATATGGTATCTGTCTTTCTCTGTATTACTTATTTCACTTAGCATAACACTCTCCAGTTCCATCCACATTGCTACAAAAGGCCATATTTCATTCTTTCTCAGTGCCAAGTAGTATTCCATTGTGCATATAAACCACAATTTCTTTATCCATTCCTCAGTTGACGGACATTTAGGCTCTTTCCATAATTTGGCTATTGTTGAAAGTGCTGCTATAAACATTGGGGTACAAGTGCCCCTATGCATCAGCACTCCTATATCCCTTGAGTAAATTCCTAGCAGTGCTATTGCTGGGTCATAGGGTAGATCTAGTTTTAACTTTTTGAGGAACCTCCACACTGTTTTCCAGAGCAGCTGCACCAGTTTGCATTCCCACCAATAGTGCAAGAGTGTTCCCATTTCTCCACATCCTCTCCAGCATCTATAGTCTCCTGATTTGTTCATTTTAGCCACTCTGACTGGCTTGAGGTGGTATCTCAATGTGGTTTTGACTTGTATTTTCCTGATGAGGAGTGACATTGAGCATCTTTTCATGTGCATGTTGGCCATCAGGATGTCTTCTTTAGAGAAGTGTCTATTCATGCTTTCTGCCCATTTCTTCACTGGATTCTTTGTTTTTCAGGTGTGAAGTTTGGTGAGTTCTTTATAGATATTGGATACTAGCCCTTTGTCCGATATGTCATTTGCAAATATCTTTTCCCATTCCGTCGGTAGCCTTTTAGTTTTGTTGATTGTTTCCTTTGCAGTGAAGAAGCTTTTTATCTTCATGAGGTCCCAATAGTTCATTTTTGCTTTTAATTACCTTGCCTCTGGAGATGGGTCAAGTAAGAAATTGCTGCGGCTGAGGTCAAAGAGGTTTTTTCCTGCTTTCTCCTCTAGGGTTTTGATGGTTTCCTGTCTCACATTCAGGTGTTTCATCCATTTTGAGTTTATTTTTGTGAATGCTGTAAGAACGTGGTCTAGTTTCTTTCCTCTGCATGTTGCTATCCAGTTCTGCCAGAGCCATTTGTTAAAGAGACTGTCCTTTTTCCATTGGACATTCTTTCCTGCTTTGTCAAAGATTAGTTGGCCATACATTTGTGGGTCCAATTCTGGAGTCTTTATTCTATTCCATTGGTCTATGTGTCTGTTTTTGTGCCAATACCATGCTGTCTTGATGATTATAGCTTTGTAGTAGAGGCTAAAGTCTGGGATTGTAATGCCTCCCACTTTGGTCTTCTTCTTCAAAATTACTTTGGCTATTCGGGGTCTTTTGTGGTTCCATACAAATTTTAGGACGGCTTGTTCTAGCTTTGAGAAGAATGCTGGTACAATTTTGAATGGGATTGTACTGAATGTATAGATTGCTTTGGATAGTATTGACATTTTAACAATACTTATTCTTCCAATCCATGAGCATGTAATGTTTTTCCATTTCTTTATATCTTCTTCAATTTCCTTCATAAGCTTTCTATAGTTTTCAGCATACAGATCTTTTACATCTTTGGTTACATTTATTCCTAGGTATTTTATGCTTCTTGGTGCAATTGTGAATGAGATCAGTTTCTTTATTTGTCTTTCTGTTGCTTCATTATTAGTGTATAAGAATGCAACTGATTTTTGTACATTAATTTTGTATCCTGCAACTTTGCTGAATTCATGTATCAGTTCTAGCAGACTTTTGGTGGAGTCTATCAGGTTTTCTATGTATAATATCATGCCGTCTGCAAAAAGTGAAAGCTTGACTTCATCTTTGCCAATTTTGATGCCTTTGATTTCCTTTTGTTGTCTGATTGCTGATGCTGGAACTTCCAACAGTATGTTAAACAACAGTGGTGAGAGTGGACTGATCTCAGGGGGAAAGCCCTCAGTTTTTCCCCATTGAGGATGATATTAGCTGTGGGCTTTTCATAAATGGCTTTTTTGATGCTTAAGTATGTTCCTTCTATTCCGACTTTCTCGAGGGTTTTTATTAAGAAAGGTTGCTGAATTTTGTCACATGCTTTTTCTGCATCAATTGACAGGATCATATGGTTCTTATCTTTTCTTTTATTAATGTGATATACCACATTGATTGATGTGTGAATGTTGAACCAGCCCTGCAGCCCAGGAATGAATCCCACTTGATCTTGGTGAATAATTCTTTTTATATGCTGTTGAATTCGATTTGCTAGTATCTTGTTGAGAATTTTTGCATCCATAGTCATCAGGGATATTGGCCTGTAGTTCTCTTTTTTTTGCTGGGTCTCTGTCTATTTGGGGAATCAAAGTAATGCTGGCTTCATAGAATGAGTCTGGAAGTTTTTCTTCCCTTTCTATTTTTTGGAACAGCTTGAGAAGGACAGGTATTATCTCTGCTTTAAATGTCTGGTAGAATTCCCTAGGGAAGCCATCTGGTCCTGGACTCTTATTTGTTGGGAGATTTTTGATAACTGATTTAATTTCTTTGCTGATTATGGGTTCATTCAAATTTTCTATTTTCTATTTTCTTCCTGTTTGAGTTTTGGAAGTATGTGGTGCTTAGGAATTTGTCCATTTCTTCCAGCTTGTCCAGTTTCTTGGCATATAATTTCTCATAGTATTCCCTGATAATTGCTTGTATTTCTGAGGGATTGGTTGTAATAATTCCATTTCAATTCATGATTTTATCTATCTGGGTCCTCTCCCTTTTCTTTTTGAGAAGCCTGGCTAGATGTTTATCCATTTTGTTTATTTTTTCAGAAAACCAACTCTTGGTTTCCTTGATCTGCTCTATTGGTTTTTTACATGCTATATTGTTTATTTCTGCTCTGATCTTTATTATTTCTCTTCTTCTGCTGGGTTTAGGCTGCCTTTGCTATTCTGCTTCTATTTCCTTTAGGTGTGCTGTTAGATTTTGTATTCGGGATTTTTCTTGTTTCTTGAGATAGGCCTGGATTGCAATGTATTTTCCTCTCAGGACTGCCTTTGCTGCATCCCAAAACGTTTGGATTGTTGTATTTTCATTTTCATTTGTTTCCATATATTTTTTAATTTCTTCTCTAATTGCCTGGTTGACCCATTCATTCTTTAGTAGGGTGTTCTTTAACCTCCATGCTTTTGGAGATTTTCCAGACATTTTCCTGTGTTTGATTTCAAGTTTCATAGCACTGTGGTCTGAAAGTGTGCATGGTATGATCTCAATTCTTGTATACTTATGAAGGGCTGTTTGTGACCCAGTATGTGATCTATCTTGGAGAATGTTCCATGTGCACTCAACATGTGTTCTCTTGTTTTGGGATGCAGGGTTCTAAATATATCTGTCAAGTCCATCTGATCCAATGTATCATTCAGGGCCCTTGTTTCTTTATTGATCGTGTGTCTAGATGATCTATCCATTGTTGTAAGTGGAGTATTAAAAGTCCCCTGCAATTACCACATTCTTATCAATAAGGTTGCTATGTTTGTGAGCAATTGTCTTATATATTTGTGGGCTCCTGTATTTGGCACATAGACATTTATAATTGTTAGTTCTTCCTGATGGATAGACCCTGTGATTATTATATAATGCCCTTCTTCATCTCTTGTTACAGCCTTTAATTTAAAGTCTCGTTTGTCTGATATAAGTATGGCTACTCCAGCTTTCTTTTGACTTCCAGTAGCATGATAGATAGTTCTCCATCCCCTCACTCTCAATCTGAAGGTGCCCTCAGGTCTAAAATGAGTCTCTTATAGACAGGAAATAGGTGGGTCTTGTTTTTTTTTATCCATTCTGATACCCTATGTCTTTTGGTTGACGCATTTAGTCCATTTACATTCAGTGTTATTATAGAAAGATATGGGTTTAGAGTCATTGTGATGTCTGTAGGTTTCATGCTTGTAGCGATGTCTCTGGTACTTTGTCTCACAGCATCCCCCTTAGGATCTCTTGTAGGGCTGGTTTAGTGGTGATGAATTCCTTCAGTTTTTGTTTGGGAAAACCTTTATCTCTCCCACTATTCTGAATGACTTACTGGATTCTCGGCTGCATATTTTTTCTGTTCATCACATTGAAGATTTCCTGCCATTCCTTTCTGACCTGCCAAGTTTCAGTAGATAGGTCTGCCACTACTCTTATGCATCTACCTTTGTAAGTTAGAGCCTGTTTATTCCTACCTGCTTTCAGAATTTTCTCTTTATCCTTGTATTTTGCCAGTTTCACTATGATATGTTGTGCAGAAGATCAATTCAAGTTACATCTGAAGTGAGTTGTCTGTGCCTCTTGGATTTCAATGCTTTTTTTCCTTCCCCAGGTCAGGGAAGTTCTCAGCTATGATTTGTTCAAGTACACATTCAGCCCCTTTCTCTTCTTCTTCTGGAATTCCTATACTACGGATATTGTTCCATTTGATTTCATCACTTAGTTCTCTAATTCTCCCCTCATACTCCTGGATTTTTTTTTATCTCTCTTTTTCTCAGCTTCCTCTTTTCCCATAATTGTATCTTCTAATTCACCTATTCTCTCCTCTGCCTCTTCAATCTGTGCTATGTCCACCTGCATTTTATTTTGCACCTCATTTATAGCATTTTTTAATTCCTCATGACTATTTTTTAGTCCCTTGATCTCTGTAGCAATAGATTCCATGCTGTCTTCTCTGCTTTTTTCAAGCCCAGAGATTAATTTTATGAGTATTATTCTAAATTCTTGTTCTGTTATATTGCTTAAATAGGTTTTGATCAATTCATTAGCTGTCGCTACTTCCTGGAGTTTCTTCTGAGGAGAATTCTTCCATTTCATCATTTTGGCTAGTCCCTGCAGTAGCTCCAAACTGCAGGGCACTTCCCTTATGCCGTCTGGAGAAACTTGTGTTGGTGGGCGGGGCCGCAGTCAGACCCCATGTCTGCCCCCAGCCCACCGCTGGGGCCACAGTCAGACTGGTATGTACCTTATCTTCCCTTCTCCCAGAGGCAGGACTCACTGTAGAGTGGTGTGGCCCCTGTCTGGGATGCCTGCACCCAGCCAGGCTTGTGGTGCTGCTTCAATGGGATCTGGCCAAGGGCGTATTAGCTCGGGTGGATCTGCAACGTGCACAGGGCTGGGAGGGGCAGGCTTAGCTAGCTTTGCCCTCAGTGGTCTCCTGTGGGAGGGGCCCTGCAGCACCGGGAGGGAGGCAGACCTGTCAGAGGGATCAATCCACAGAAGCACAGCGTTGGGTGGCTGCACAGTGCAAGCAAGTTCGGTGACAGGAACTGGTTCCCTTTGGAATTTCAGCTGGGGGATGGGAGAGGGAAATGGCGCTTGCCAGCACCTTTGTTCCCCTGCCAAGCTCTGTCCCTCCAGGCCTCAACAACTCTCCCTCCCAGCATCCTTTTGCCCTCCCCACTCTCTGAGAACAGAGCTGTTGACTTTTAACATTCCAGATGTTAAGTTCTGGTTGTCAGAACTCACGCAGTCTGGCCCCTCCGCTTTTGCAAGCCAGACTTTGGGGGCTCTGCCTTGCCTGGCAGGCTACTCCTCCACCTGCCAGCTCCCTCCTGCCAGTCCATGTAGCACGCACCACCTCTCTGCCCTTCCTACCCTCTTCCGTGGGCCTCTTGTCTACGCTTGACTCTGGAGAGTCCATTCTGCTAGTCTTCCAGTGGTTTTCTGGGTTATTTAGGCTGATGTGGGTGGAATCTAAGCAATCAGCTGGACGAGGTGAGCCCAGCGTCCTCCTACACCACCATCTTTCTCACCTATATCCTTAAAAGAAGAAATTTGGACACAAACAGGTACAGAGGAATTAGTATGTGAAGACACAGGGAGAAGGTAGCCATCTATAAGCCAAAGAGAGAAACTTTAGAAGACACTGTTACAGCCCTAGCAAATTTATGTGATTTTATTATGTTTCAATAGGCCATACCGATATATTTTATCTGTGAAATTTGTCTAGATTTTTAAAAATGGGCAATAATAAGTGTCTGCTCTATTTTGGATGAGCACTGAATTGGAAGACCTTGATCTATCACCATCCAGCTGTATGATCCTAAAAAAATCACTTAATCTCTCTAACCTTCCATTTACTTACATATTGACTGAGGAGCTGTTAAACTAGATGAACATTTTTCAAACTGTGTTGAGCAGAATTCTGGGGTTTCAGAAAAGTGCCCCAGGAACTGCCTGGAAAAGCAAGAGTAGTTCCACCTCTCCCTCTTTTCTCTTATGGGTTTGCAATAAAAATGTAAGAATTCATTCTTAATGAGGAAAGTTAAATACAATTCCATTAGCCTACAGAAGTATCTCCATTTGTTAGTTCTGCGTTTATAATATTCAAGTATTCGAAACGAAGGTGCAAGTTAATGAACCTTGAGAATATACATCATAACGTTGCACAGGACTTCTCATCACTATTGAAATTCTGGCCTAGATGATTCCTTGTCATGGAAGGCTGTGTATTATAGAATATTTAGTGTCATCCCAGTAGCAACCAGTGCCACCCAGTTATGACAACCAAAAAATGTCTCCAGATATCACCAATGTCCTTTGGGGAGTCAAAGTTGCCCCGGGCTGAGAATCAAATCTCATAATCTCAAATCTCCTCACAACCCATTAAAAGAGACCAGGAAGATGTGATCTCAGCCCATGATTCTCAAATATACTATCATGCACTTGGAACCAATGAGCATCTCCCACAAGTAAAAGAAAACAGAGACAAAGAACAAAAGAGTGTTCAGCTACTATGTTTCTTCTTTGATCAGGGGAAGTTAACATGTGAATAGTTGCCATACTCGTCACTTAAAGAAAAGTCAGTAAGGAAACTGCATTGCCCCAGACGGGCTGACCTCACCACCTCCCAATCCGCAGGTTCTCACAGAGCTCTGCTCATGTATAAGGGCCCCGAGCTCAGGGCTTATTGCTCTGCTGTCTCTGTCCTTAAATTCTTTACAGAATTGTCCTTAAAATCTTAGAATTTGTATTTTGTAAGTGAAGCCCCATGAGACAATGAGGCATGGTCTTCCTCTCCCTGACTCCCTACCTCTCTGGGACTAGTTTTCAGCCTCCCCCTTTCCACTCCTGCCTCACAGGTGCATATCAAGGCCAGGCAAATCAGTGGCCATCCACACCTTATGCTGGCATAGTCAGGAGCAGAATTTGGCAGGGACCTCTTGCCAACCCCAATCCAGGCATAAGTGTGCCCACTGCAGAAGATGTAGTTCCTTAGCAGTTTGGTGGCACAGTTGGGGATCAACCACCTTCTGTAATTTGGGAATGCAGGCATGGGAAGAGGAAACTAATCTCCCTGTCCCCTGAGAAAACCAGGCATATTCACTTTGCAAATTTTATAGTCAGACCTGCACCCAAAAACAGAAAACTGGAGTTTCTCTACCCATGTCCACAAGATACTTGGAAGGGTCCTGCAATCTCTTAGAAAGTAAAACTGAGCACTAAACTAGGTCAGGGCTACCCAGAGGATGCTAAGGCTTGCTCTACAATCCACCACCATACATAAGAGCAGCCTGCAAGAGGTTAGGTCCATAGGTGTGGAAACACAGGATGCCTATCAGGACCATCCAGGCCCAGTGGCAGTGAGCACCAGACTATGGAGAGGAGAGTGCCTGCCCAGGTACTACTTGTGCACCCAAAGGGAACTGGAAATTTGGTAATGTGAATTGACTTTTGGGCTGACTACTTGGAACCTACACATGGAATGGATGGGCTGAGGGTATGCTCTTTACCAGACTCTTGGGTCTTGGTTTTCTTGACCCCTTGGTGAGTTTTATCTGTCTTGGGGTTACTGCTTCCTTGTTTCTATCTCACCTTCACTCTCCTGACTTTCTTAATCTCTCCCTATTCCTTTCATCTCCTTCAAGGGTCCTGCTTCTCTGCTCCCTCTTGAAATGTTTGGGTTCCTAGGTCTCTTCTCTTCTTACGTTGTGGTCTATCTGTACAATCTCCTTGGCATCATGGTGTCAAACACCATTTCCATGCTGGACTTGGGAGTTCTTGTTCCAGCTGCATAATGTGCAATGCTCAGTGCAAAATAAAAATGTGGGCCCCTTGTCCAAAAAACAGGACAAGGTGCTGGTAAAGGTTCTAAAAGAGAAAACTTTTCTTTTGCATGGTCATTCTTTATTTGGCATGATAGGTTTCATAATGTCACTCTAAAGAAAAATTAAAATTCTGAATTATTGCATTTACCATCATCTGTATATTGTACAGTGCCAGTTTTAAATATAAATATAGGAGTATTTAACTCCCATGCAATGTCATAAATTTCATAAATTTCATAACTGACATTTCATAGTTTACACAGCATATACATGCATTACCAAAACAGTAGAAACACTGCACAAAATTAATTCTACTGTTTATTTCACTTCTTGATAGTCTGACCAACATTATCTACCTTTATCTTACCAATAAGTAAAGACTTAATGGAAAAGGATTTATGGGTCCCCCATCTTTCTCTTTCCTTCTTTCCTTCCTTTATAGTGCATTTGGCTAATTATGGGAATTAACACAAGTAGGAATGGATATGATAGGGCTCCTTGGTCATTTCTGTTTCTTGGAACGCCATTGCATTCTTTCTGTGTTCAAAGTAGGTTCTAGTTTGAATAAAAAGAGCAGCCTCTCAGTGATATCAGCACCTCTACTGAACACCCACACACTGTGGGTCTGACAGAATCCTGTGCTCTAGGAAAATCAAAAATGGTACATGTCAATGAGGCAAGTAAGAACCATGGAGCACATGCAGATCATGGGATCTCCTCTTCTCATATGCTCCATTGTCCCATCAGATTTCACAAGCCCCAAGATACATTGGTAAGAATTTCACTATTCTACCCTTAACTGCATTGCTGTGCAACCTTTTTTCCTAGCTAATTAAATAATTTATTCTGTTTCCTGGGAACCATAATTAACAAGGCTGATGGTTTTCAAAAACATTCTTTTCCCTGTAAGTACTTAGTAATGTTCCATAAACCAAGAACATGCTTGCTTTTCCTCGCCTCTGTGTCCCCTGGAACCTAGTAAACTGTCTGGAATATAATAGGTCCTCAATAAATATAAATGAATGAATGAATGAATGAGATCCACCCCCCAATGCCAATTTTTACTTTTTAGGAAATTCTTTAGTGTCCTGTGGAAAAAAAGCAGGGAAAACTAAGACACAGAATTATTTTTATATTTGGCTCAAAAAAAGCATCAATGGCAAAGCCAAAAATAATAGACATTTATTTAATCCCCACACGGAAGAGAAGGAAAAAAATGCCTATGAAAATAAATCTTGTGAATGCTTTAATTTTCTGCCAAAGTCAGGAGATATACCAATGAGCTGGATTACCACAAGGTAAAGAATGCACTCATCTCTGGGATCAGAGCAATCTCTGCATCATGTTAGAACTAGCATCATGGTGTTATAGTGATGAACTATATTAAACTGTTGCAACCGAAATTAATTGACCATTTTCTGTAACAAAATGCTCTACATGTTACTAAAGCCCAGGCAAAACAAAAAACAAAACAAACAAAAAAAACACGTAGTTGGAGTTCCACAAGGAAATTCTTACTGCAGAAGGGCAGAACCATCATCAAGTTCTGAACTGGAATAGTCATAATGTTTTGTACAATTTCTAAATGGTTAAAGGGTCATTTTATAGGTGAATAATTATAAGCACTGTTTGTTTTACCCTGGGAATTTCCCAAAAGGCTATTAATGAACACAGCGCATTTTCCCATTATCATTAAATTGACTGATGTTGGTTATGCAGCAATAGGTCAATGCTGAATTAACTCCAAAAGCAAACTTTTCACTGAAAAGGGAGGCCATGCAATCACTGCCCATCTTATGTTCTTTTCTAAAGAAAGGCAACAAAAGAAATGGAGTTTCCTAGGGTCCAAGTTCACCAATGACTAGACCAAGACTACAAATTATATTGAAGCAGCTACTTTAAAAATGAAGTCATTCCTCATACACCATGAACATGTGACCTGCTCTGAGTTTAAAAATAGCAAACACATTTTTTGCATGCAATACCAAAATATTCCTGGTAAATAATGTTTTGAAAATTGACACCCTGGACTCATTTCAGCTGCTTTTTAGTACCTAAAAAGTAGATAAAGCTCAGTAGTACACCAAAAGGATAAAGTTGAATACAATGATCAGAATATACAGAACAGTTGCTTACAGAAAATAGTGCCAGAGAGGACTGAAATCACAAGTCCTTGGACACCTGGGTGGCTCAGTCGGTTGAGCTTTTGACTTAGGCTCGGTCATGATCTCATGGTTCATGAGTTCGAGCCCCACGTGGGCCTCTGTGCTGACAGCTCAGAGCCTGGAGCTTGCTTCAGATTCTGTCTCCCTCTCTCTCTGCCCCCACTGACACTCTGACACTCTTCTTCTCTCTCTCTCCCTCTCTCTTTCTCTCTCTCTCTCTCTCTCTCTCTCTCACATACACAAATAAATAAACATTAATAAAATTTTTTAAAAAAGAAAAGAAAACACACGTACTCTCAGCTACTTTTCATCCAACATTGCTCATTTGAAATGTGTTGGTAACTCATTAAGGACAAATAATTCTGCCTTTTCATATGTACACCAGGCATTACATGCAGTAACTACAAACAAAAAAAAATTTATCAAATTTTACTTCTGCTCATCACCACAAAAATGAATCTCCTATGTAAAGATTCCTCTGATGAGAAATAGAAACCTGACACAAAGTAGTTCCAACAACAAATTTTTTTTTGCTAAATTTTATATTACAAAAAGAGTTCAGAAGTAAGGAGATTGACTTCCAGATTGACTCAGCAGCCTAACAATAGTGTCTAGTATCTGATTGCTTTATATTTCTTCATTTTTTAACCCTCAGTAGTAATTGTAACTGGTAATTATTATTGGCATCCTATCCACACATAACAGTCTACAGGAAAAAAAGGAAAAACAAACAATTCTTTTCTTTTTTTTAAGGGGAAGAAAACCTTTCCCAGATGTCCTCCAACAGACTATCTTTGGCCATCTTTTTCTATATTGGTTCACAGGCCACAGTGGTCTCAATGTTTGTATTCCCCCAAATTTCATATGTTAAATTCTAACATCCAAGTGATGGTATTAAGAGGTAGGGCCCTTGGGAGCTGTCCCCCATGGGTAGGATTAGTGCCTTATAAAAGAGGACCCAGAGATTTTGCTTGCCCCTTCCACCATGTGAGGGCACAGCATGAAGTCTGTAACTCAGAAGAGTGCTCTCACCCAGCTTCTAGACTCCAGAACTGTGAGAAATAAAATTCTGTCATTAAGAAGTCATCCAGTCTGTTGTATTTTGTCATAACAGCTTGAGCAGACTAAGACACAGGCCTTCCCTAAACCAAGAACTAGAATCTGACCTTATCAGATTTATTTTCTGAGGCTGTATTTGGTGATAAAGTGTCACCCACAAGGAGCAAAACAGGTAAAGCATTGCTTCCCCATCTGGCATTTCCTTGAGAAAGTTTGAAACCCTGGGACAGGATAGATCCACAGATGGAAGGAGCTAAGTCCCTTAATATCCCTGCTGGCCAGGAACACCTGCATCAGACTTCTAGTATGTTGTGTTACCAAAATTTGGGTGGTTATTTGTCGCAGCAGCTAATGCTAGGGCATTTATGAGGGATTCCTGAGGCAACACAAATTTGTTGAGAATAACTAAATTCATATTCAGGAATTGGGGTAACAGAAAATGCACTCTATGTCAGTTATAGTCAATGTCCCCTAAAGAATTTATAGCAGATGTCTGTTTCCAGTTCTCTCAGGAAAGAGCCTTGAAATCCCTTCAGGGTGGCCAAAGACTGATTCCATGTCCTGTGGCCTTTTTGGAATGTCTATTCCTTGATTTAGGGAGCCTGGTACTTGGTTGGTCTTGGGCTTTGCATATGCTCATGCTCCATATGTGCTTAATGGATTTCTACAGAAGCCTCTGCTCTCCCCTAATACCTTTGAGAAATTCTGAGCATGAACCTGTATTGCTATAGCTGACTGTCTAACAGGGAATGTAATGTTGATGTATCCACTACCAAATCAAACTCAGCCTGTGGTAATGGGCAGGAGACAGAGAGCGTAGCAGACCTGCTGGGGAACATGCTGTGGGATGGTTAACATCATTTTCTAGAGAAGACTTGTTGTCTGCTTAACGTTGGAAACTAAAACTGGTCCTCCAATTTTTGCAGCACTGACCTATCAAGGACTCTCATGCATCTTTCTGTACAAGTCACATGAGATGGTTATTATTTATTCACATCCTACCCAGATTTCTCTAATTTATAACTTCATGAAAATCATACTCTGGGATATATGCAGATTAAAACTGAATAAGGCAAAAATGTGGAGTTTAGGTAATTTATTTTGGAGAACACATATTTTGAAAATTGAATTAAAACATCCAAGGACATTTTCCTCAGCTTTGGTGAGACTATATCCCAAGAAGAATAGGCACAAGAATGGTTTTTAACCTTTCAGAAGCCCTGAAGTGAATGAAAATTCTTCAAAGCAAAATGAGTATATTATTCTTTCTTTTATTCTATTCCTGTATCAAAACCAAAGGTTGAAGGGGAGTAAAAGGGTAGAGGGTATTGGAATGCACAAATTTTTATCCAGTTTGTTGATGAAGGCTTTGTGAAATACGTAGAGTTTTAGGAGTTTGGGTAATGACACAGAGAAAAAATTAAGCACATCAAGGTGAAGGTGGTAACTCAAGAGTAAGATGTCCTGACCCAGACAAAGTTCAGAGATGAAACATAATGAATAAATACAAAAGCCAATTTTATTTTCCTTCATCCATTCAATCAGAAGTCTGGATTCAGAGCTAGACACAAACACCTCTTTTCTGAATTTATAAAATCTATCTTATGCCAAAATCCTGATTCTCACTACAGTTTACCATAAACTGTTTATCTCTTTAGTAACAAAATGTAGCAACAAGATATATCAACAAGACATAAATTTTCTTCTAAACTGCTATTATTCAGCTAGTTCATACTTCCATCTAAAGTTGAATTAGAAAATAATACTCATAATGATTTCTGAAAAATTCAAGAATAAAGAATACTTAAAGGAAAAAAAGCAGAAAATTTAGGTTTTCTTTTGTTTCAAAAGCAACCTTGATGGAAGAAGAAATTAATTTGTAACAAAAATATAAGTTCACCAAATGAATAAAGCTCTAAAACAAAAAGATATATATACATCTTTTTGATCTATGATTTAGGCCAAAAGATCCAAAGCAACTCACTGCCCTTAGCAGTTCCCCTAATTTGCCATAATCATCTCACTTGGGCAGGTCAGCATGAGATGCCAGGAAGGACCATGGAAGGTTTCTATTTCAACCCCATTATTTTGCAGATAAGGAACCAAAGATCCAATGACTTCCCCCAAAATAAATTGGGTACTTCACAGCACCTTGGCAAGAACTGCAATTCAGGGTCTTCCCACTACAATAAACTTTGCACTCCTGGAAAGACATTCCTCAGTCAGAAAAAAAAAAAAAAATACCCAGATGTCATCACCAGGAGATTTTCAAATTAGTGGATATTATCTGAGGGAACGATAAGTGAGGTAGTAGGATTTTGATCAATTTGCTGGAACAATGTTTACTTTTTTCTGGATAAAGTCTTGCAGTGGGTCCACTTGTTAGGAATTTGTTTAGTAAAACAGATTCTCAATCTACCTTTGAAAACATAGTCCAGTTCTTTTAAGCAAAATAAATGCAAATCTGCACCAAAGTTCATTTTTATCTTATGAACTGAAATATATTATCCTTGTCTTTCATAAGAATTTGTGTGTCTGGATCACTTCCTTCAGAAATCATCAAGATGTAGTAAATGGGGCTCACACATGAATACCATTGTGTTTCTAATTCCATCAGCAACTTTATATGTACAAAACTTGTGGTCTGAAGCTGAGAATTTTGCCTTTAATTTTCTATTTCCACATAATTATTAAATATGCAGCCTCAAAACATGCAAATTTATACTACTGAATGGAGAGAAAAAATGTTGCTAAAAATGCTGCAAAACTGGGGAAGAAAAAGAAAAAGTTTGTTTTAATAGCTTTTGCACGTTGCAATTTGCTGCATCTTCTGAACAAATATTTATGGAAACATAATCAAGACTTTTTCAAACTTCCTGTTTCCTTTTTGACATTCTTTTCCAATGTCGTCATAATAAATTTAGCATTACATTCATTTTTCCACCTTGCCTTTTATTTAAAAACCATCTGAATATACATAAAGCAAAATCAGGTTGATATTATTGAATTTAATATTTGTGAGTTCAAATAAAAATAATCACTGGTTCAACAAAAACTACAAGATGTAGACATTTTATGGATGTCAATTATAGGAAATACTGTAAAACAAGACACAGAAACTGGATAAATCACACCATTATTTAAATTACTTTAGCAGTTGGTCTGAACACATGAAAAAAAAATCTGTAATCAACCACAAGCTGACAAATATAAGATTTACAAAAGGTAAATATTAAGAGCGATGTGAATATATCATCTCTTTGTAATCCAGTAAGAATTATTTTCATAATAGATGAGTAATTGTATATGGAGACTTTGGAATTTTGTTTGTTTAAAATACTGCAATTCCTTCCCTACTTCTGTCAAAAATATATTACCCTCTCCCTAAATTAACTACTCTACTCTACCCCTTACCTTTTTCTCTGAATCCAACAAAAGAATATTATTATGAAATGGGGGGGGATTCATGAAAGCTGAAAATAAGGGAGATAGGGAAAAAGAAAGAAAAGGAAAAAGAAAGAAAAGGAAAAACCCCAAATCTAAGAGACTCTTTATAGTTAACTTTCAATGCTCAATCTAATTTGCTTAGCTATTATGACAGTAAGTGACTCATTGGATCCTGCACAGTCAACCTAAAATGACCATTTTGTGATTGATGCATTAATAGCTAATCTGATTGACCACGTTGATTGGCCCTAGAGAAACATTTACTGAGCTAAAACAAGTCCTGGGCTTATGTATTTATGAGTCCATAAGGAATACTCAGTTTCACTTGGCAACATTAAATGGAAAAAGAATATTATTGAGAAGGTCAGCAATCAAGCAAATGAACATCTAGAATTTTGATTTCTCTTGCCAACCACTTAACTCATTCCCTCCCTTCATAAATATTGAAACTTTATACAGAATAAGCAGTCAGCTTGGCCCATGGGGACTTTCTATCATTCCTTAAAGGTACTTTGGTACCAACTATACACAAATGTTTCTTTGCAGTCAGAAGATTAACAACCCTACCTTGGATCCTCTTGTTTCTCTAGCTTTAATGTTCTTCATGTTTATTTTGTAAATTGACCCAATTTCTTGAGTATTCACACCCATTTCCTTCTTCTCTATGGGGATTATTTCTAGCCTTCTTCTTTGATGATCTATGCCAGTGGCCCTCAACCAGGGTAATTTGGCACCCCAGGGGATATCTAACATTGTCTAGAGACGCCACTGGTGTCACAACTTAGGCAGTGGAGGGTGGGGGCGTTGCTCCTGGTACCTAAAGGGTAGAGGCCAAAGATGCTGCTAACCACCTTACTCTACAAAGGAAAACCCTCCCAACAGGGAATTTGTCCCAAAGCTCAATAGTGCCAATGTTGAGAAACCTTGACCTATATGATGTCTTTCATCCAGCCTTTGAGACCAATAAGTGTGGTCTCAAAGCACACTCTGCCTTGGCTTTCCTAGAAAGACAGCCCAAATCTCTCTCTTCTTCTTCATCAACATATAAATCGGATTTAAAGTCATGAGGCTGCGTGAGTTGTCCTGGGAAATGAGTATAGATAGCACTTTTTAAATTGTTTTAAGAGGTCCAAGAACTGAGTCCTGGGCTACTCCAGCAAGTAGAGGTTAAATAGATGAGGAGGATCCAACAAAGGAGGCTGAGAAGGGAGGTCAGGAGGTTGGGAGGAGGCCAGGGCAATGGTGTCCTGGAAGCCAAGGGTAGACAATGTTCCAGCACAGAGTGATCAACTGAGCCAGTGCTTAAGTCAGTAAAGATGAGGACTGAAAAGTGGCCAGTGGATACCATTCGGCGGAGCCATGAATGACTTTAGTTATAGCAGTTTGATAAAGCAGCAGGGGCAGAAGCCTAATTGGAAAGTGTTCAAGAGAACACATAGGTGAAAATTGGGAAGGGTATACACAAACTTCAAGGAGAAGAACTCTGCTCCCATCCTGCAGTTATTTTTGCTTGCCCTTTAGTTACTTTTCCTTTTTTTTTATTTTTTTTAATGTTTATTTATTTATTTTGAAAGAGACAGAGAGCATGAGCAGGGGAGGGGCAGAGAAAGAGAGAGAAAATCCCAAACTGGTTCTGCACTGTCAGCATAGAGCCCGATGTGGGGCTCTATCCCACAAACCATGAGACTGAACCATGCACTGAAATCAAGAGTCAGACACTTAACTGAGTGAGCTACCCAGGCATCCTACCCTTTAGTTACTTTTAGGAGATAATTTTTCCCCATCAATTATTTCAGAAGTGTCTCCCATAGATGATATCTTTGATTTGGCCTTATACTTTGAAAAGCTCTTTCCCAATTACAGCAAAACAAAAGATATTTTTAAAACCCTGCTATGACCCAATGACTCAAGGAATATTTCCAGATTTCATATCATAACCTTCATGCTGAATCCCCTTGCTGTCAAGTGACCTTGATATCTCTCTGGTTGACTTGTATCTGCATCCTGCTTCAATGTCTAGCCTCTTAGAATAACACTTTGTTTGGACTTCGCCTACATTTATGTTTTAATTTCTTATCCCAGATTTTTATCTCTTGGGTTATAACCAGCTCCTGACTCTACAACATGTGGACTAAGCCATCCCCAAGCCTGTCCCCAAATCAGGCTTCAAGGTGTCCCAACCCTAATACAAGTTCCTTTACTTCCAGGCCTTTTACAATTAAATATTACAATTAAATATTATTTTAACTTAATTCCAGACCACAAATCTTTTAATAAAATATATATCTCACTTTGGATCTCTTATGATTGTTTGATTTGATCTTATTTGTATCATCTTACTTTATACTTACTTTAATAGTGTTTCTTAGAGGTTTTTTTGTTTGGTGTGTGTGTGTGTGTGTGTGTGTAGACTGTACAAGTTGCTTTTCTTCTACAATGATTCAGAAGGTAGAAATTCTGTTTTTAATTCTTATGATGGCAACCAAGTTTGCCAAAATAATTATTAAATATGCATTTAATTATCAATAGCAATAACAAAGTAATTTTTATTGAAGTATAATTGATATGCAATATTCTATTGTGTGTATATCCTACTGATTTGATATTTTTTATGCATTACAAAATAATCTCCATAAGTTTAGTTACTATTTGTCATCATGCAAAGTTGTTACAATATTATTGACTCTACTGTACATTTTATCCCCATGACTTACTTATTGGAGGCTTGTACTTCTTAATCCCTTCACCTATTTCACCCGCCCCAATCCCTGCCTTTCTGTAACCAACAGTTTGTTTCTTGTATCTATAAGTCTATTGCTGTTTTGGTTTTTGGTTTGTTTGTTTTGTTTTTTAGATTTGACATATAAGTGAAATCATATGGTATTTGTATTTCTCTGACTTATTTCACTTAACATAGTATCCTCTAGGTCCATCCATGTGGTTGCAAATGGCAAGATATCATTCTTTTTTATGATTAATATTCCATTATACACATACACACACACACACACACACACACACACACACACACACCACATCTCCTCTATCCATTCATCTATAAATGGACACACTTAGGTTGCTTCTGTATATTAGCTATTGTAAATAATGCTGCAATGAACATACAGGTGCATGTACATCTTGGAATTAGTGTCTTCATTTTCTTCAAATAAATATCCAGAAGTGGAATTACTATATCATATGGTAACTCTATTTTTAATTTTTGGAGGAAGCCACATACTGTTTTCAATAGTGGTTGTACTAGTTTACATTCCCACCAACAATGTAAAAGGGTTTCCTTCTCTCCTCATCCTTTGTTTTTTATCTTTATGATAATAGCCAATCTGATAGGGGTGAGGTGATATCTCATTGTGGTTTTGATTTGCAATTCCCTGATGATTAGCAATGTTCAGAATCTTTTCATGTGCCTGTTGGCCATCTGTATGCCTTCTTTGCAAAAAATGTCTATTCAATGTCCTCTACCCATTTTTTTTCGTTTGTTTTGTTTGATATTGTAGAAGTTCTTTATATATTTTGGATATTAGCCCCTTATCAGATATATGATTTACAAATATCTTCTCCCATTCAGTAGATTGCCTTTCATTTTGTTGATTGTTTTCCTTCACTGGGCAAATGCTTTTAGTTTAATGTAATGCCATTTGTTTATTTTATTTTTTGTTGCCTTTGCCCAAGGAGACTGGCCCAAAAAAACTATTGCTAAGATCAGTGGCAAAAAGCTTACTGACTATGTTTTCTTCTAGGATTTTAATGGTTTCAAATATTTCATTTAGGTTTTTAATCCATTTTGAGTTTATTTTTATGTATGATATAAAAAAGTGGCTCAGTTTCATTCTTTTGCATGTTGCTGCACAGTTTTCCAAACACCATTTATTGAAGATGCTGTCTTTATCCCATTGTATACTCTTGCATCCTTTGTCATAGATTAATTGACAATATAGTTTTGGGTTTATTTCTGAGCTCTCTGTTCTGTTCCATTGGTCTGTGTGTTTGTTTTCATGCCAGTACCATACTGTTTTGATTACTATAGCTTTGTAGTATAGTTTTAAGTCTGGGGGTATAATACCCCCTTCTTTGTTCTTCTTTCTTAAGATTGCTTTGGCTATTCAGGGTCTTCTGTGATTCCATACAAATTTTAGGATTCTTTGCTACAGTTGCATGAAAAATGCTATTGGCATTTTTATGAGGATTGCATTGAATCTATAGACTGCTTTGAGTAGTATAGACATTTTAACAATATTAATTCTTCCAATCCTTGCACACAGCATATTTTTCTTCAATTGTATTATCTTCCATTTCTTTTATCAATGTCTTATGACATTGATTTCAGAGAAAAGTACTTTTACTTCCTTACTTAAATTTGTTCCTAAGTATTTCATTACCTTTTTGTAATTCTAAATGGAATTATTTATTAATTTCTCTTTCTGATAGCTCATAGTTAGTGTATAGAAACACACTGATTTCTGTATATTGATTTCGTATCCTGTGACTTTATGGAATTTATTTATTAGTTCTAATATTTTTGGTGGAGCCTTTAGGGTTCCCTATATATAGTATTGTGTCCTCAGAAAATAGTGATAGTTTTACTGCTTCCTATCCAATTTGGAGGGGGCGGGATTGTTTGTTTTTGGTTTGGGGGTCTTTTTGCCTAATTGCTGTGTCTAGGAATTCTAATGCTATGTTGAATAAAAGAGACAAAAGTGGGCATCCTTGCCTCATCCCTGATCTTAGAAAAAAAGCTTTCTGTTTTCATCCTCCAGAATATTAGCTGTGGGTTTGTTGAATACAGCATTTATTATGTTAAGGTATATTCTTTCTATACCTACTTTGTTAAGAGTTTTTAATCGTTAAATGGATACTGAATTTTGTCAAATGCTTCTCTGCACCTATTAAGATGATCATACAATTTCTATTCTTTGTTTTCTTAATACAGTATATAGTAAAAGCAACATTTTTTGGTGTTTATATAAGCTGGAACTTTTGTACCACTCCACCATCCAACACAACCTTTATCAGTTTTATGATATGATTTTATGATATGAAATATAGTTTCTTTAAAATATCTTTGTATATATAATTCTTATTTGTAATTAGCTACTTTTCTGCAGTTAACTTTCAGTTCTTTTCAGCTAAAGTTCTTTTTTAAAAAAAAATGGTTTGTTATTTATTTTGAGAGAGAGAGATTGCGTGAGTGAGCAAGGGAGGGACAGAGGTCCTCTGTGCTGTCAGCCCAGAGCCCGACGCGGGGCCTGATCTCACATACCATGAGATCATGACCTGAGCTGAAATCAACACTCAAGCACTTACCTGACTGAGCCACCCAGGTGCCCCCCAACTAAAGTTCTTAATTTTGTTTATTTTTTATTGTTATAGGAAACGTTTTTGACTAGTTTATGTAGGTAAGGTAGTTGGATATTTCCTGGATAACTTCACTTTTTAATTAAAATTTTTATTGATATAATTGTAAGGTCACATGCAGTTGTAAAAAATAATACAGACTAATTCTATATTCCATTTACCTGGTTTCCTCAGTTGTAATATTTTGCAAAATGATATCACAACCAGGATTTTTATATTGATAAAACCTACCAATCTTATTCCAATTTCCCCAGTTTTACTTGTATCTCTGAGTGTGCACATGTGCACACTATACAATTTTGTCACTTGTGTAGATTTGTGTATTCACCACCACCATCAAAATATTGAACAGCTCCATCATAGCAAGGATCACTACAGTTGCCGTTTTAAATCACACTATCTACTCCTACACCCTGCCCCTAACCTTTGGTAGCCACTAATCTGCTCTCCATTTCTAAAATTTCCAAATTTCAAAAATGTTATATGAATAGAATCATATAACCTTCGGGGATTGGTTTTTCACTCATTATAATTCCCTAAAGATTAATTCAAGTCGTTGTTTTAATAATTAATTGAGTGTATTAATAATTTGTTCTTTTTTATTGCTGACTGGATGTGCCACAGTTTGTTTAACCATTTGTCTATTGAAGGACACCATGGCTGCTTCCAGTTTGGGGCTATTAAAAGTAGACCTGCTATGAACATCAGTGTACTGGCTTTTGTGTGAACATAAATTTATATTTCTCTGATATAACTGCCTATGAACGCAATTGCTAGGTCATAGGTAATAGCATGTTTAGTTTTTTAAGATACCGCCAAGCTGTTTCCCAGAGTATAACATTTTACATTCCCACCAACAATGTATGAGTGATCCAGTTTCTTCACAGCCTTGCCAACCTTTGACACTGTCACTTAAAATTTTAACTTTAGCTGTTTTGATAAATGTGTAGTAATATCTCATTGTGGTTTTAATTTGAATTTCCCTGAAGGTTAATGATGTTGAACATCTTTTCATGGACTGATTTCCATCTGTATATAGGCTCTGTTGAAATGTCTCTTCATGTATTTTACCAATTTTCTAATTGGATTGTTTTGTTTTTTACTCTTGAGTCTTATGAGTTCTTTACATATTCTAGACACTAATCCTTTGTTAGATATGTGGTTTACAAATACTTTTACCCAGTATGTAGTTTATCTTTTCCTTCTCTTCACATAAGCTTTCACAGAGTAAAACTTTTCAATTTTGATGAGGCCCATTTTATCAATTTTTCCTTTTATGGATTACACTTTTGCTCTTATTATCTATAAACTCTTTACCTCACTCCCAAAGATTTCATTTTGTTTTCTCTAAAAGTTTTATAGTTTTATGCTTTACATTTAGGTCTGTGGTCCATTTTGAGTTAATTTTTATATAAGGTATAAGTTTTAGGTCGAGATTGCTATTTTACTTATAGATATCCAATCGCTACAGAAACATTTGTTAAAAGGCTATTACTTTTTTTTTATAGGAAAGTCTTTCTTTGACATTATTCATAATTGACAACTTGCCTATGTGAACAACACTTGGGCATTTCAGTTAGCATACAGGCTACATTGCCCTAACAATGTTATCTGTTCAGACAAGGAAGAAGTCTACTTCTCTTACATGTCACAGTCCAAAGGGAGCAATCAGCAATTCCAGAGTCACTCAGAAACCCAGACTCCTATAGTGTGTGGACCCACCAAGTCCTCCAGGTACTGATCTCCTCCCAAAGGTCCAGGCTGACATTCCAATTTGAGGGAAGGAACAAGAGAGCCCAACCCAAGCAGCCTCATCTTTAAGAGAATGACTTAACACACCAATTCTGATCCCATCTTACTGGTCTGCACTGTCATATGACCACCCCCTAGTAGAAACAAGGCTGTGAAATGTAGTGTCTATCTGGGAAGCCAGGTGACCAGCTAAAACCAAGGGTTTCTGTTTTGAAAAGAAATGGAGAGTGAATGCCAGGGATGGTGATCAGTTTCTACCTCAGCAGGTTTGCATATTTCTCTTCAAAGTTCTCTATATTGAACCAAATTTTATGTTCATTGTTTTAAAGGTGTATCTGTAGTTATCCTCATGGCCTCATTGCTTTCTTTCCTAAATGCTTATAGAATTTTTGGCTCCAGTGTTTAAATTTCTTGGTATGATATCTAGGAGTAGGTCTTTAATAATTTTACCTAGATCATTTTAAATATTTTCATTGAAGTCTTTCTTTAGGTCAAGAAAATTTTCTTCAATGCTTTCTTATTACTTATATTAAATTTGTTCCATTTTATCAGCAAACTTATTGTCCTTTGACTTATTATCCTTATCCTTCTTATCCATTGACACCATCTTTAATAAATACCTTCCATAACTATTATTTTTTCTCTTATATTTTCACCTATCTTTACCGTTTTGTTTTCTAAACACTCTTCAAGTTTTATTTCTGTTTCACTGATTTTATTTTCTTCACTTGGCAATTTATTCACTGCATTCATTGAATTTCTTGTTTCTTATAACAACCTTTTTCAGGAAAATAGTACCACTTCAAAAATTAATCAAAAAGAGTATAGCTTCATACTTTCTATGTTGTCTCCATTCATAGGGAGATTTGGGTGAGCCAGTTATTAAGTATTGCCAAATAAAAATCATTTTGGTTGTGCGGGTGCCTGTGTGGCTCAGTTGGTTAAGCATCCAACTCTTGATCTCAGCTCAGGTCATGATCTCATGGTTTGTGCATTCAAGCCAGCTATGGGCTCTGCACTGACAGCAAGCATGGAGCCTACTTGGGATTCTGTCCCTTCCTCTCTCTGCCCCCTCCCCCACTTCCTCTCTCTCTCAAAATAAATGAACTTCAAAAAATCAATTTGGTTGTGTTCCAAATTCACAAAGCAACCTCTGATCCAATGTAGAAGAAAAGAAAATTGAGTCAGTACAAAATGGTTTTGTTTGGGGCAAGGGGTAGAGGAATGAAGTTTTGGTTTTTCTTTCTTTGTCTTCTGCTATGGTTTGGAAGGTACTCTACTGTCTTTTGTTTTAATGTTTATTTATTTATTTTGAGAGAGAAAAAGAGAACGTAAGCAGAGAAGGGACAGAGAGAGAGACACAGAATTCAAAGCAGGTTCCAGTCTCTGAGCTGTCAGCACAGAGCCCGATGCGGGGCTCAAACCCACGAACCCACAAGATCATTACCCTAGCCAAACAAAGTCAGACACTTAACCGAGTCACCCAGGTGCCCAGATACTCTACTGCTAATCCAAGTGTAATCGCCACCTTACAGAGCATGGCATAGCATAACCACCACGGAAGCCTTGTGTCTTCATTAAATAGATGGATCTCCAAAGGAAGCCCTCCTGTATGCCCAGTTTTCCATTTTGTGTGGCAGCCATGTCAGGATCAAGTAAGGGGGCCTTAAAAACTGTTGGGATAATGGGGCGCCTAAGTGCCCGGTCAGTTAAGTGTTCGACTTTGGCTCAGGTCATGATCTCACTGTTCCTGGGTTTGAGCCCTGCATCGGGCTCTGTGCTGACAGCTTGGAGCCTGGAGTCTGCTTGGGATTTTCTGTCTCCCTCTCTCTGCTCCTTCCTTGCTCACGCTCTGTCTCTCTCTCTCTCTCTCTGTCTTCTCAAAAAATAAAATAATTTAAAAATAAATAAATAAAATTTAAAAATCTGTTGGGATCCTAAGGCTAGTGGTTCACAGAGGTCAGGAGAAGCCTAAGAATTGGACATCCTGAAGTCCTGTCAGTCCATTTTCATTTACTACCTGTGCACCTGATGAGGATACTCTCAGTTTTCAATGGCAGGATTTATCCTTAAGTTATGGCAGGCACCCCTCTGACTTACAGCTATGTCATAGTTTAATCCAGGAATAATGTTATTATTTTGTCATTTTGGATTTTTTTCTTCTTCAGTCCAAGCTCTTTAGCAGATATTTGACAGGAATTTCTCTAGGTTTCTGGTATGTGCATATATCAGAAAGTTTGAGGAAAAGGGGAGGAAGTCAGAAAGGAAGTGAGAGAGGAGAAAATTGGTTATTAGAAGAGTATTTGTGAGCGTGGAAGTTCTATGTCTCTAGGTCACCCATTTACCCAAATATCCTGCCCTACAACTTAAAATGTTCAAGTGTCCCCAAACCGCAGTATATCAATAGTCACCTATAGTTAAATAAGGCATCAATCTGTTCAATTCTAGCCCTCCCAAAACCCCTTCCCCCAAGCTTTCCCTCCCCCTGGTTTTGAAGTTTCCATTCCCAATGCAGACATGTGCCCCAGTAGAAATCATTCAGTTTGACTTATCAGTCAACCATCAGTTTTCCTCATGTTCTGAACTCAAGGCTTGATTGAGGTGGGCCACAAGCACTCACTGGGACCAGACTGCAATAAAATGCCTTGTCTGACTCTTTAGCAGATGTGGTATGTTTTTACCCCTAATGTTAAAACCAGGTCCAAAATGGTCCAAAGTAAGCAATTTGCTGTCATTAGATATTTCCCTTATACCACAGAAAGAATTCACACACCATACCTACACCATCAGGAATCCAGAAAGATCTCACATTCAACCAATACAGCCAGTTGCTATTCATAAAGGCTGTTCAGTGCCTCCAGTTCACTCATGAATTTCTTTAGTTATTCAGGAATTGAACAGCTTTGAGACCTTTGGGTCCCTGTTATAGTACAGAGCCAAGTATTATATTACAAGTGCAAAAATTAATCATAGCAATTAAGCAGGGAAGGGAGGTGTCAAGCCAGCTCACGGTTCCTGGAGCAGAGTTAGGTTACCACACATGGATTACACAAAATATTGTTGTAGTCAGCTTCTTTAAGGCCATATTGGGACCTCAGATGCCTACATTTTAATTTCCTTAATAGTTTTTAAATCCTGAACTGCTATTCTCTCAACAATGATGACAAAAAAACACTATTTTAGCCTACATTTGAGTCACCTACATCCCCTCTATGTTATATTTCTTAATGAAGATAATCTTACATTGGTCATTTTTAATTATGTAAGATATATTTTGGGCTCAAACTATGCCAATCCAAAATGTTTTTTAATCCCTTTACAATGTGGACAATGCTTTTACCTAAGCACATTCTCTTCTTTCACTTCTAGAAAGGCACATGCTGTGAAACCAGGTGCTAAACTATTCAGGAAGTGCAACAGAAGTTCAGCGAGGAAAGAAGTCCCAGGGGCACAATAGTGGAAACACTTTATGAAGAATTCAGGCCTTGAGTGAGACTCTGAAAGATAAGTGGGCTATAGAAGGTGGCTGGGAAGGAGGACATACTGTGGGTGGAGGAACAGCATATACAAAGACATGGGAATCAAGTAATTACATAAAATAGATACAGGGTGCTGCTGTATGGGATAAACAAAGAGAATAAAATATGTCCTAAAGGAGTATGGAAACTGGTTGGAAAAATACACACAGGGTTAGCAATACATTTGACTTAGAGGGAGCCATAAAAAGCATTTTAGTGGTAGAGTTGCTAATTACAGACACGTGGATGTGAGGAAAACAGAAGATTGAAAGATCAGTACATGGAAGTCTGGTAGGAAATTAGGTGAAAGAAAGAGAGTGGGACCAAGTTAAAAGTCTTCAAGTCAGTCAGGGTTTAAATTTGATAAATTCAGAGAATCCTTTTCTATTCTTGGTCCAAGAATCAACACCAAAGAAGTTATATAACAATTAAAAGTTTACACAATTAATTCAATTCCATTGAATTACTGGTCTTCACCACCACACTATAAGAAAAGTAAACTGATTATTAAACCAATTTAAAATTAAGGAAATCAAGACTCAGATTTATACCCCAGCCACTAGTTTTCATGATTTCAAGGCCAGTGTTCTTTCTACTCTTGCTTACTTTTGTGAAGCATAAAATTGGGTTCACTTAGCTTTTATAGAAGACTTCCCCTCTGTCCAACCCACTCTCATATGTTATCCTAGGGTTCCAACAGAATTCAGCAGATATTATTTGATGTGAAGCGATGGAGTAGTAAATAGAATTTACCACAATAAAGCAAAATGAAAATAAATGGGATAAGTGCATTAAAAGTATCAATAAGACTCGAAGACTGAATAGTCACTGAAGGCTAGGCACTTTGGCTTCATGAGCTTTTTCGTCCACAAAATGTATATATGTAGTGATCTCGATCAGTATTACATATTAAAACAGGTTTTCTTTATCTTTTAAAAGAAATTAAAACATTTCCATGTTCCTCTAAAACTATCATAGGTCCTGGGCACTGTGCTTATTATGCCTAATAGACAAAACAGTTCTAGCTAAGGAGATAGAAGGAAGACAAAAGTTTTAAGATTTTTAACAAGAGAACTGAGTAAGGTCTCTAAAAGAAATGAAGACGTTAAGAAGAGAAATTAGTTTGTAGAGGAAGATAATTTTGATTTTGTACATGTGGAACTTGAAGTGACTAAAGAAATCCAGACAAAGATGGCCAGTAAGTAATTTGCAATGTATCATCTAAATACATCAATATTTAAAAATCAATGGCATAAAGGTGTTATTGAAAACTATGAAGTGAATGATCTCCCCCAAGGAAGTGGATTATAGAGGGAGGCACTGGAAACTAACAGAAAAGACTTATGAGGTGTCCCATAGTTAAGGATATATAAGAGGAAGAGAAATCAGAGGTACCTTTAGAAATGGTGGCTTCTCATGCTCCTGAGAGAGATGGTTGGTGTTGTGATTGGGATTGTGGCTGTACTTTATTTTCAAAATGGAAACCTAATAGAAGTGATATAATTATGAAAATGAAGATGGAGACAGCAGCCACATCTTTTTCATTCTTCCTTCCTATGTCTTTCTCTGCCCTTCAATACCCAACAGATACACACACACACACACACACACACACACACACACAGGAGCATACACACACGCACACACGCAGGTGCACACACACACGCACACACACCTGAACATAAGCTTCCCACATTATAGGACATTTCCAAATGTCTCCATTCAAGACATCTTCTGAATAAAAATACACAGATTCAACTGAAGAAAACAATCTGGCAACTCAGCAACCTAAGGCAAAGCACACTAATTTGGCAAAGCAAATGTTAAAACACTACATTTATGATCAAGGCATGAGCAGATGGGAAATATGGAGCTTTTTTCTTCACCTCAAGAAAAATTTTCCTTGTTGGTAAACTACTAGCTCCACTGTATTCAGTCCAAATAACTATAATCATTGTCCCTGGTTTTGTTGAAGTAGATACAGATAATACAGTCATACTTAAAATTTATTGTGAAAGTCTTGTTTTCTGTACTAACAGTTCCTTAAAGAAAATTACCATTGATGAGGATTGCAACACATTTCCCCTGAGACTGTAGATGCTAGGTATTTCAGTGCAATTGCAATAACCTACTAAGAAACAGATGGATTTGTGAATGATTGATGGATGAACAGGGAGGTGGTTGTTTAAGGTCAGTCATCTGAATCATGTCTTGGGAGAGTTCCCATAAAGTTACATAGGATGAAAATCTGGGCCAGTATTCACATGCCTGATTATTGAAGTAAGAACAGCTGCGTTTATTTCAACATTCTCAGCTTCACACATACATACATGCCAGTGAAGCTGAGAGGTTAAAATGTAAGAGGAAAATCACAAGTAAGATAATAAGAAAATAGAACTGAAAAAATTGCCCTGGAAAACTAAACACGTGCCTCAGCTAGGCTCGAATATAAATGTGAATAAATTACTAACATACAGTACAGAGGAGAAAAAGAAGAAAAAGTGTGAGAGGTTGAAATGTGGAGGAAAGAATGAGAAGCTCTAACATGCATGGAATTGGAACCTTAGCAAAAGAGTAAAGGTATAGAGTAGAGGAATTATGTAGAGATAATAGCTGAAAAGTTTCCAGAATCAATTAAAATCATGAATCCACAAATGAAAGAAAAAGTATTCCAAGCAAATAAACCAAAAGATAACATTAATTCTTCAAGACCTAGTCAAAATGAGGAACAGTTTAAGAAGAGTTAAGATCTTAGAAGCACCCAAAAAGAAAATCTAGATCACCAACCAAAGGACAATTAGACAGACCGTAGACTTCTCAGCAGCAATAGTGGAAGAGTAGAATACCTTCAAAATGGTGACATTTTCTGTCCATACATATAGAATGGTATATCAAGCAAAAGTATCTTTCAGGAGCAGAGCCCTCTTTTAAGAACAAAACAATAATCAAAATATTTTCATACTTTAAATGAATCTGAAAATTTTCTAATGGAAGAATTTTAGGAAGAAGGAAAATCTATGACATAAAAAGAAATGGACAGCAAAGAAATTGGTAAATTCAAATTAGTAAATTTGAATAAAGCTAAACATAAGAAATTAAATAATAAACTGGTAACAACTGATTTTTGAGGTTTACAAAATAGAGTCAATCTCAAAGACTGGACAGCAATAGCATGTGGGCATGTTGGGGTTATTGGAGTTTGGTTATAAGTCCTTGTATTTTTCCAGAGGAGCAAGAAAGTCACTAATTTACTTTACATTTAACAAGTTCAAATGAAACCAATACATGACAGAAATAAAATTTAATTTCCACACAATAAGAGGTGAAATGAAAAGACAGCAAGAAGGAAAGAGATGAATGAAACATAATAAAATTAGGATAAACTCAAACTAAATAAAATGGTAAAAAAATCCAAAGATAAACAGAAAACTTGCTAGTTAAGAGACACAAGATGATCACAATCTCTTTGAACAAATGGGATCTAGTCACAAGAAACAAAGAAAGCAAGGTCCAGAGAGCTAGTGACCTATTACTAAAAATTTGAATATGCATCACTAATACATATGCTAAAAGTCTACAGAGAAGAGTGAGTATGCAGTGTAATGTGATGGCAGCAGACGTAACATGGTTCAGCAATCACATAATATCTGTGTGATCTTGAGCAAATGTTTAACATGAATTTTACTTCCTAAAGCAATAGAATTGAGATAATAATAGTATTTACTCCATGGAGTTATTGGGAGGATCATACAAGATAAAACATGGAAAGTGCTTACTACAGTACCTGGCACTGGGATAGAGAGAGAAATTAGGATTAGGGTGGACTGAGGGAGCTTTGGCAGGTTTTAGACTATGAAAACTCTTGAATTTAAGGAATAGGCAGTTGGAATTAGAGAAGTTAAGATGGTAAAAGGACAAAAAATAGGGGAAAAATGAGCAAAGCCAAAGAGACAAACTATGAAGATGAAATGCACTGGCCTAGGGTGGAACACAGGCGGGTGGGCTGGCTGGAGAATGCCTCTAGTTTCCTTAGTGTCCCATTTCCTCTCAACCTCTCTTGTCCCTCCAGGATGTATTGCTGGAAGTCAATGGTTACCATGAGAAAACATCTGTATCTGAAAACAGCTGTATGCACATTTGTCTCATTAAAAAAATTTTTTTTTCAGAGTCTGAACATTAATGTTGTGTGTCACCAGCAATGTCATGAGAAATCCAGAGAGAAAAACGTAGTCAGTGCAATTAGTAGCCCTCAGGCAATAAAGCTTCTGTTTCAGACAGTGTCAAAACACTGCAAGATCCAGGAAGACAGAGTCAATTGCCAGAGCAGATGCCTAAACTCATATTGTTTCTGGCTTCACAACGCATATACACACCTATACGTACAAGGACACACACACATCATGTGCACGCACTGGCATAAAGCATGCACCACACCACAAATGCACACACGCACAACACATGAACACATGTGCACACATGCCATGCATGCACAGCATACATACCAAACGTGTGTACACATGTACACACACATTCACATACCACACACTCTGCACAGTACACATGTGTGCCATTCATGCATGTGTATGCATATAAACATGCACATGCATGTAGTGCCATATGTGTGCACACATATTGCACATGTGTGTGTGCATGGTCACACATGAAGACACATGTCATACACATGTGTATACACATACACCACATCCATGTGTGCGCACACACACCAACATACATATACACACCACACACGCACAAATACACCTACTGGAAAAATAATTATTTAAACAACAATTAACAACAATCAAATGTTCTTATATCTAGGTTTATGTTAATTCTGTATTTATATTTCTTGTGTTCTTCCCAATTTTTGAATCATAAAAACAAGAACTATCAATGTTAAATTTATTTTAGGAATAATTAAGTATATTCTTAAGGGTTACATTATTCAAATAGTATTCTATGCTTGAATCTGTACTGAGTAATGAATTCATTTATGTACCTTGAGAATACAATGATTGTAATTTTATAACTATAAAATTGTCCCTCTTCAAACAGTGAAACATTTTATTACATTATTATATTATGCCTATGGTAAAATTATAGTTATATAATAAAAAACATATTTCTGTGTAATCCATTGAATACTATTAAATTTGAATAGGAAATCTTTGGCACAAAGACTCCAACAGTTGTAGAACATACCACAACAACTTTCTGAATTATCTGCTTGTCTTTATGCCAATATACTGCAATTCTGTCTTTTCCAGTGTTTTCTTAGCTTTTTATGAGTCTAAAATAGTCAGGCTTTTCACCACTTCCCTTGGTAGCATAGTAGAACACAAAGTTGCATATAGATTGTGCTATAATTTACCCTGGACTTGTGGGGAAAAACTTTCTCAAGTGTGTGTGTGTGTATGTGTGTGTGTGTGTGTGTGTGTGCGCGCGCACACACATGTGATCCAATGAGTCAGCTACCTCAAGATAGTGTACAGTCTTGGCAATTTGTGTTTAGGTTTCTACACAAAATAACATAATGTATAAAGTATATTTGGAATTACAATCACTTATCAAAAATATTTCTTTTAATAAAAGGGGGTTTATATTGAATTAATAAATTTTTAAAAATTGTTAATGGCTCATCAAAACCAGAATGAAGTCCAAGAGTTTAATGTAAGTCATCATATCTTGAAATTTAAAAAAATCCTTCCGAAAGGCCACCCTAGCATGACACCCGAGATGATATGCAAGTCTGGAAGATAGACCCAGAGCTCTAATTAGCTTTGGTTAATTGTCTATTCAAGTTATTGTGTCCAATTTTTGTCTCCATATCTTAAAAGGGATATGAAGGCATGAATGAAGATCCTGGGAAGACTAAAGACTGACCAAAATGAAGAAAGCAGGCCCTGAGAGAGAAAAATTGGGATGGTGTTGTTTTGACTGGATAGAAAACAGAAGGGAATCTAGTTCTCTCTTCTAGTCTAGAAAAGATGACTCCTCTGTGTACCTTCCTCAAGCAGGAGAGACTGGATCTGTGCACTAAAAGGTGTGGTGTTGGATATCGATGGGTGTGGAAAGACCCATCCTGATATGTGCTTCTCACCAAGCTCAGGATCCCCTCAGAAGGCTTCAACCTCAGGTGTTAGTTTCCTGGTGAGAATGGGCTTAGTGAGGCATCATGCTATAGAAGTCAGCACCACACTGCACTGCAGTAGGTGAAAGCTTGAAGTCTCTTGACTTAAGAGCACAGGTTCTAGTGACAGCTTGAGGTCCCATTCCAACTCTGCCAGTAATTGAGGAAAGTTGGGCAAGTAACTTCACCCTTCTGTGCCTCTGTCTTTTCATCTGTAACATGAGGATAATGACTGCACGTACCCCTGAGTTGTTACAAGAATTAACAAATCCACGTGTAGAAAACTCTAGCCCAAGAACATGGCACATGGTAGACCTCAGTCAGATAGCTCACATATTTCACTATATGGCCAGTGGGGATGGTTGACAAAAGAGTAAAATAAGACTTAGGGGCTTTCCAGAATATCTTGTGTGCTTGTTTAACCAACCATTTAAACTCTTAGTAACAGTTCCTCATCAGTAATGATGGCATGAAATGAGCTTTGCATTAGAGGTCAGAAGGCCTGGGTTTGAGTTCTGTCTCCATCATGCTCCACTAGGGCCATGAGCAATGCATTCCCCTTCTCTAGGTTTAGGTTTCTTCATCTCTGCCCTATTTATCTCGGGGTTGTAGTGAGGATCAAATGGAAATATACATTTATCATCTATCTTGTGCTGATTATTGTGCCTGGCCTGGGCTGCTCTGGAGAGGGCCAGGCTGGTGAGGAGGATGGTCCGTGCAGAAGTCATTACCAGTTGCTACAGTAAACCACAAAGTGCTGAGCAAGTGTTAGTTGTGGATGTGCACATTACTATTCCTAGGACATGACTATAAAGTAATAGTCAAGGAACAGACTTTGAAAAGTGCTTTAAAGTTCAAAGTGGTATCTATCTAATGTAAGCAGGCTAAGTGTTTAGTCAATGAGCTCAAATTCACTTGTGAAACGAATGAGATCAGAAAGACTCCCTTAAGGGTGAGACACTGGGTCTCTCAAGCTTAGTGCTGATGCCATGGAGTTCTCCAATATCTAAACTAATATTTTTCTTCTAAATTTGTTTTGGTGTGATTTCAGTTATTCCTTTCAGTTTGTCCCCACCCTTCCCTTAAGTGGCCAGTAAAGTCACACTGAATGAGACACTGAATTCCAGACAAAGCCTCATGTTTGACATGCATGAATGTAAAGGTGGCTCATATATGTCCCAAACACTCTTAGAATATATTTGACTTATAGAATATATTTGACAGCCTTGGAGCAACAAAATGTTTCTCCCTCAGAAGAGAATTTATATATCAATAAGAAAGAAACATTATAGTTTATTGGAAATTTATCAAATTAGTTAATCAAATTAAACAGTGAGACTCACCAGTCAAAGCAAATCATCTCTGGAGGCTTTCAGAAGTAAAGGAAATGACCACCCCTTAGAATCAGCCTTGTGACTATTATAATATTTGTTTCAATCTTGCTCAAAATTATTTAGGCCACTTCCTGCAATTGATAGAATTGTCCATTAGTGTGATGACATTTGTAAGGCAAGAGTCAAGAAGATTTGTTTTTACCCCTTTGGAATAAGATGCTTCACACAGGTCTGCTCCCATAAACTTACTGTAACAACATATAAATGTTTTAAAACATTTGGTTGCCAAATATCAGTCAACATGTGGACAGCTTAACAAAGCAAGCCACCACTGCTGGGGTCACCAGTTTCTACTCTGACCTAGAGAGGAGTGAAAAGGGAGGTGCGGGGGGGGGGGGACAGACCATGCCAGCTCAAAAGAAAGCTTTTTGCTTCCAGGACTGGCTGCCTTCCCAATTATTAATGAAGAAAGACTCCTTTTTTCCATTTCCTAATGATGTCCACAGTTGAAGTGCAAACTGACTACAGCTGAGAATTTAAGTGGAATATTTCAAGGACATTCATCATGAGTGGATACAGAGAGACCAGACTCCTGTTTCAGCTTCAAGGTTTAAATGTCAAACACCTGGAGACATAATTACTCAACCTTAAAATCATTCTATGAGTTCATTGCTCTGGTTCAGGGAAAGTCAAACTAGTAAGTTAAGTTCAAGACACCGGGCTGGGGGAAGAGAGGGTGTAGAGGGGTGTGGGAGGGCAACGAGGGAGGGATTCGTGATGATGTACTTAATCCAAGAGCACATTTGCCCCATTACACTATACCAAGGAGTTCATGTACTGAAAAACTGTTTGTATATAAAATTGGATGGGAAAAATGAAGGAGTCTCTGTGTGCTCGAGGAATCAGGTGCAAGCAATTGAAAAGGCTCTTACTGAAAGTAATCTAAAAGTTTGCCATGAAGAATTTTAATAGGGATTTTAATATTAAAAGAGCGTCTTTGTTTCATATTTAATTCAGCTACGATTTCTAACATCTTAGGTCTAATTGCTGAGACCTAAAGGGCCATTCACTAGCATCAGCAGATTTCCAGAGCAGAATAGACATATATCCTTTATTTCATTCAGATGTTTGTAAAGAGTATGTTCTCCTCCTAATTTCTTTACCCTCTACACCTAAACTCCTTCTACTACTCATCCACTATGTCTTTCAGTTTCAATGTAAGTGAAAAAACAACATGCAGATTAAGGATGGTCTGATCAATTCCATATACTTCCAGAAACCCCTGACTCAAAGATGTTTCAGAATTCTGAAAGGCAGGACTCACACACCCCTGAGTACAGTCTTCTTAACTGACCAAATTCCAGTGTCTTATTACTCATAAAATACACTTTTCCATTTCCACTGAACATGTGGAAAGGATTCCTGGGGTACTCACCCAGAAATCCCAGCTATGAAACAGTCCCCTTGCTTCCCAGCAGCCAGAAACTATCTTCTCATCCCAAGATGGCTCCTCTCACTGTCTCCTGCTACAGCACGAGACATGGCAATGACAACAGTAGCTAAAGAAGAAGAAAGAAAAGGTCCAAACTTGAAGCTAGGTCGCACAGAAATGGTGAGTGGCAAGTCAAACTGGAAACATTTACAAACCTATGATTTTACCTAAAACTATGAAAAAGCTTAATTCTAGTATATTGCCACATGTGTACAAAATATTTATAATTTCTACTGCTTGTACCCCCTAAAAATCTAACCAAACATTTGTTTTCTTTTCCTGAAAACCCAGTGGAAACCCTACTTGAGGTTATTCCCAGGAAAAAGAAAGCTTTCTTGATTCACTCACCCTAATGAACACTAAACAAATTAAAACAATTCAAAGTAATTTTTTAGCCTAATAAAACCTCTAAATTGGCCTTAAGAATTTAGGCAATGCCACCTTCTTAATTAATAAGGATTACAAATGAGAATGTCAGGGGAACAAGAAATGCAAATCGAACTGTATTAGAGAGCGAGGAGTCACTTTTTTAAAAAAGCTTATTTATTTATTTTGAGTGAGTGGGGGTGGGGTGGGCAGAGAGAGTGGGAAAGAGAATCCCAAGCAGGTTCCCCACTGTCAGTAGAGAGCAAGACATGATGCTCTGTCCCAGGAACTGTGAGATCACTACCTGAGCCAAAATCAGGAGTCTGATCCTCAACCAACTGATCCACCCAAGCACCCCAGGAGTCACTTCTAATCTTGAAGTTAAGGACACAGTTAGAAGATAAAACCAGTTTATCTCCAAAACAAAGTAGATCTTAGGTTAATCTTTCTACTCGTTAAAGTTTTGGCTTATGCAACTTTCTCCCTTTTAGAATAGTCTTCCTCCTCCTGACTGACCACTGAAGAATATAGTCCATTGCAATCTATATTTGCCAAAGCTGCATGTTATCATTTCAATCAGATTAATGGAAATCCTGGATATACGTGTGGCATCAGTGTAAGAAGTGGCCAATATTAAGCAACCTAACTGCAAAATTCATAGCATACTTTCACATAAGAGAAAAGCTTAAGGGCCAAATGACTAGCTATCATTTATTCCATTTAAAGTTGGTCGTCAATTCACCAAAGCAGGAAATTTCAAAAAAAAAAAAATTGTTTCACCTTCCAAAAGTAAGAGCTCAAAAACTCAGGTCCCTGATAGGAAAGTCACAGAAGATAATTGTCCTTTTACATCTATACTCAATCACCTGGAAATGATTGGCCCTGACTCCTTCTGAAGGATTATTCATTAAAAAAAATAAAGTCCTCAAAGGGCACTTTGCTGGGTGCTGGAAATATGAGGATAATTGGATGTGGCCTCTTCTATCAAGGGGTTTACTATCTGATATAGAACCAACTTTAGGAAATGTGATATAAGTTGTAATATATAAAGTATAATATAGGTATGAACCAAGTATTGCAAGCTCACCATTATCTGAGAATCCCTTGTCAAATTTACTTTCAGTAGGAGCTCAATTTTTACAAAATATGTTTCACCTCGCAAAAGTAAAAGCTCAAAAAGTTGGGTTCCTATTCGAAAAATCCTAAAAAAAAATAATTGTCACTGCCCCCACCACCAGCCTAAATTCGATTTCTGTTCAGTTGATGTGATCATTTATTACACTGATGGTGTGGGGAGTACCCACGGGGATGCGGTTCCATCACAGGGGCCACAGGGTTCTCAGCTTCTGCAAATATTCCCAGAATTACTAGAATATTTATGTTTATTAAAATTATTTCCCATATTACAAGCTTTAGAAATTTAAACAATGTGTTTCAAAGTTAGGGAGAAAGACGCCCACTGTGTGCATAAATGTTACATGTTGTTGAAGGCAGTTTCTAGGACTATAAAACAAATCCCCCATGTTTCTTTTGAGGGGCACAATTGCAAGCCTACAAACTCAAGCAGTCTGCCAGTGAAGACTCTCAGGTGGCAAAAGTCATCTCAGGATGCATCAGGAGAGCTTAACTGGAAGTTTCCCCCGCTCTCATTTCTAGTTCAATGTTTTCATCGGAAACATTGGAAACTAGAATGGAAGGTAAAAAAAAAAAAAAAAAAAAGTTCCAGAGTTTAAAAATGCCAGCATTTTGATTGATTAGAGTAGCTTTCCGGCTTAACCAGTAAGTTGATTTGATGTGTTCATCCGTTAATACAGTAAAACACATGTTAAAGATTACAAATTGTTTAACAAGTTTTGACAAACAAGTCCCCTGGTGGTCCCGAAATTTCTGAGAAGCAGATGGAGGAGGGACAATTTTATAGATTCCCCTTCCTATCTGCACAAAGCCGCAGAGGTCTAAAGTGGGTATTAGTGCAAATAAGGGACATTGTCAGACAATAAAGAGACACAATTGCCTCTGTTAGCACAACAATTAATTTTATTTGCAGAGTACCAGTCAGTCTATTTGTTACCAGGAATGTGCTAATTATTCTTGCTAATTACATGCAAAACATTCATTATCACCTATAAGTGGAGCCGGACCCCTCAGGTTTCAGTGACAAATTAATTACTGTGTTTTCCTTCTGAATGTATTTCTAGTCCGTTCTGGTATTATCTGAAAAATAAATGGTTTAGCAGCCCGCTTGTCTCTCAGAGCCACTCATTAAAATGAAAAGTAGGCATGCAGAGCTATATCAATCTTGCTTCCCTGTTTTATTAGGGTGGCAGTCCCTGAAATTCTCCAAAGTTGTACCACAAATTTATAAATCCCAAAGCTGGTGAAATGCGTGCATCTGTGTCATTCAGTACCAGATGCATATTTCCACCAGTTGCTCACTGAGCCTCAGGAAGAGGGCAAACTAAAGAGAAGAGGATCCTATACCCTATATACTCACCAGCACCGTTTGTTTGGCCTTGCCTTTCAAAATGTTGAGGCAACAAATTTAGGGTACTCTAGTTTTATTCCCCCTCTCATTTGGGATTCAGTCAATCACAAAGCAAATCTTGAATTGCCAACTTCTGTGGCCCTTACATCTTGGTTAGGAACAAACCCAACAGTACAGATGTGTATATTTTTATTCTAAATGTGGATTACATTGGAAAGACCAGTATCTACACATACGTAATTTTGCCTTGACCCTAGATTGCCTGGAGCTGTTCTCTAAATATCTTTATTCCTCCTAACAGACAAAGAATCGGTCTTTCTCTTTGACTCTCTCCTCACCTTACACTGGCTTGCCATAGTGCCCCTTTACTGGCAGCCCGCTGAAGGCTTATGGAAGGAAAAGATGGATCTGTAGGGCTTTGGGCCCATGCTGATATGTATCCTAAATCAATAACTCAGAGTTAGCCCTCACTGACTCCTCTTCCTACCATTTAAGCTCACTTTCTGGAAGCCTTTAAATAGAAAGCGTTTCAAGAGAACATCTGTACCTGAGAGGGAGATGGGAGAAGGCTGTGGTACCACCATCTCCACACCCCCAGAAGCCTATCTACATGGCTCCCTGGAACACCTGCATCGTCTCCATCCCAAATGGATTCAGATCAGACCAGAGTCTGCATCATACACAGGAGAACCTATCTCCATTTTAATCAGTCATACTCCTTTAACCTACCACATGCCCACCACTGTAATGGACATTTTGCAAAGGTCAGGTTCACATGGTTCCATAAGTCTGTATTGAGTTCTTTCTAAATCTTCCTCTCATTGGTCCCTTCATATTTGCTTTGGCTTTTTTCAAGTGCATGTGCTTTTATACATCAACATTTGGCCTTTTCCTATAGTAGCTCTGTAACACAGCTGCAAATAGTAGTTCTTGATCATAAAGTGGTAAAGAAGTTTTCACCATCACATAATTTACTGTTTCCACCATTTTCCATTTAAAACTTATATACAGGATATACAGGAAGCTAAATGATAGTCTGCTGGAGGTACACATAAATTTCACACATTCTGAATAACCCGTTGTAGTTGATTTTTCCAGAATTTGGGTTTATGCTATGGCTTTTATGTTTTACAAAGGAAGAAGTTTAGAATGTTTGTTTCTTTGCTTTCAGTATTACATTTATTTCTTTCTCTAATTTCCCTAAGTTTGTGATCACCTTGTCTGAAATGTGTAAGTTTACATAGCTAAAGTAAACTTTGTGTTCCCTAAAACAATGAAACCAAAAGTGCCGGTAAGAGATCATGGGCATATTTCTGCTTAATTTCTGCTATGATAATGGAAAGAGCACCTACCTGAATTTAACCTCTGTAGCAGGTCATATCTGTCTCACCACCCCCCTTTCTTCACCTCCCTGAGCCTTTTTTGATGTCCTGTTCCCTGTCCAGTCTTCACCATGTTCATACCTTGCTTTTGCTTCCCCCGACTTTCCCAAATCCCATCCCTTGTTTTCACTAATTCTCCAGTGTTTCTTTACTATTTATCATTTTACCTTTTTTTTTTACTATTTTACTATTTGTACACCATTTAATACTTTTTATATATTCTAATTTATTTGTCTTTTTCTTATTATTTCAAAGTTTTGCTAATATTATCAAATCATTCAGGCTAAAGTTTTAATATGTTGTTTTAGCCAGGTCTCCTACTACTTGTAGATCTTCAAGGTAGTTCTTGAGATCATTTTAATGCAAAGGGATGAATTTCTAATGGTGAGAATGGCTAATAATGTGGCATCATGGTGACAGAATTATTTTGGAAGTGGCAGGAGGCCCTTGGCAACCCAGTTAAACCATACACAGTATGTGACCACTTGCCCAAATCTAACATAAGTCCTGCCTCCCATTTTTTCTGTTCTTTGAGACCTTCAGAGAGTAAGATCTCCTCCCGAATGCACTGAGGGAATTCTCTATACTTACTCTGACCTCTTCAACCAAATGTATAACAAAAACTTCAATTTCTTAAAATAATAGGTGTTCTAAAATAGAAAATGTTATTCTGAAGGTAATTGTCCAGCATGGAGTCATTGGATGTCAGTTTCAATTTCTTAAAATAATAGGTGTTCTAAAATAGAAAATGACTTTGGTATTCTGAAGGTAATTGTCCAGCATGGAATCATTGGATGTCAGTCTCAATAAATATTGAGATCATGGACCAGAGCCCTTTGCAAGGGAGTTTAAGTGCATGTGCCTTGGAGTCAAGGAGATATTGGGATTGTACCTAGCTCTTAATGTTCTGTGACAAGTCTTGGTTTCTACATGAGTAGGATATGAGAACATCACAAGGTGGCATGAAGATTAATTGTGAAAAAATATCTGACATGTAAGTGCCTTATTGACCTAGTATATCCAGGTAGAGTTCAAGAACAGCTTCACCATCTCTGCATGTTACTTGAGTTTGCACATTGTTGTTTTGCCCAACCCCTCAGAATTAAAGAAATAAACAAATTGATTCCACTAACCCTAAACTGAAGATCTCTTTCCCATTTAGTTTACACTTTCAAAACAAAAAACTCCTCCCAAACGGAACTACAAAAAGTTTTATGAATGTATGGTATTAATCAGTACCATCATGCTGTGGGCCTGGGACCACAGAGTACTTTAGGACAAGCAGGGGATGTAGAAAAGAGGCATGGTGGAACAAAAGAGGAGAGAAGGCTGGACTCCAGGCTAGTTTTGAGGATAGTAGACACAAGTTACCGCAACCTTCTCCTGACCCCAGAGTTGACATCCAGCTCTCATACTCCGCGCACTGCACACAAATATGGAAACTTCCACCACTGACATTCCAACCTGAAAAACACACGTGCTATGGGCAGAAGATAAGAGGAAAAGTCAGGGGAAATCTTGATGTATCTTTGCCGTAGGACTGAATTTCACCTGTAGGACCATGTTTTTAAATTTTTCAGTTCCTCTCTTCCCCTGCAATTAAATTAACCCTAAATTCTACTTCTTGTGGCCCATTTCAGGGCTCCAGACTTCACATTTTTTTCTACACAAATTAAAACTACACAGTGTATCTTTCAATAGCATTCCTCTTTTAACAATTCTTGCAGAGAATGCAAGAATCCAGTGTGAGGGAGCCTCTGGTAGTATGAACTACCATCCCAGAATGAGTGCCTTAATCTATAATTCTGTCCTTCTTGAGATGCTTCTGGCATGACTCACCCTCTGCCCCCTTTGGAATCCAGCAGCATTCTGACTATTACACCGGGCACAAAAGCGTCTTCTGTAAAATACATAATCCATTTCCATTTGGCAATTTCCAAACCAGTTTCTTGAGAATATCATAGAAAGAATAACCTTAGTGAATTACCTTTCTGAGAATAATGTCAGAACTAGATTTCTGCCTCCTCTCCTCACCCAAAATCTCACAGCATAAAGATCTTAGTATAATCAGGGCCCCCTTAAGTTTTATTGCCAAAAATAGATAATAATTGATGATACGTGCATGCACTATTTTCTCTAGGACTTGCAATGTAACAGAAGATTTTGATCATTGCACCTATATCCAAAACATAGATCACTGAAAGAAAGCTACTCAAATTCATCTCAAAAGAGTGTTAGAAAATATCACAGAAACTTAATTGTTGGATCTAGGTGGCTTTTATTTAGCAATTCCATGAATCAGAAAGCATCCAGTCAAGAAAACAGAAAGGAGCTCTGAAAAGCTATACAAAGCTACAGGGTTATATAGCCCAAAGTAAGCATGAGCAAGAAGTTATACCAGACAAACATGGATTGGTTAATGCAGGGTTGCCTTCCTTATCTGGAATAACAAGGAATTAGACTAGGTTAGGTAACAGAGTTGAGTAGGCAAGTTCTGAGTGGCTATGTTTTGGTTTCCTCACATAGGCTGCCAGTTTTGGCTTGCTTACATAGGCTGCTAAGATACTAGAACCACCTCAGTCTAAATAATTTAACAAGAGACACTGTCTTAGTTTAGACTACTATAACAAAATACCATAGACTGGGTGGCTTAGAAACAACGGAAATGTATTTCTCATAGTTCTGGAGGCTAGCTGTCCAAGATCAGGGTTCCAGCATGTTCCGGTGAGAGCCTTCCTCCATGTTATAGACTGCTGACTTCTCTTTGTGTCTTCATGGTGGAAAGAGAGCAAGAGAGCTCCTTGGGGTCCCTTTCATAAAGGCATTAATCCCCTTCTTGAGGGCTCTACCCTCATGATTTAATCATCTCCCAAACGCTCCACCTCCTAATACCATCACATTGGAGATTAAGATTTCAACATATAAATGGAGGTGAAAAGGACACAAACATTCAGTCCATTGCAAACATCTATGGAACTGAATAACATAACCACAACCTAGGCAGTACTCGACACATAACAGTCATTTAATAAGTTCTTGGAACATTGAGTTGCTGGGTGTCAGTTGGGAAGTCTCTCTAATATCAAACCAGTCATTATCTGCTCTGGTATTTAACATGAAGTCAGGTACCCATGACAGTGTATTCACATTAAAGTGACATTCCACTGAAATATATGAGAAAGTACGTCCCTTCCAGGGTGGGATGTCCAAATTTCTTCACAAGAATTCAATCAAATTGGTTTATTTAAACAGTAAAACATCTAAATGTATCCTGAGCATCTGAACTTTGAAGGACAGAAAATAACTAGATTGCTCAGTGTCCCCATCTACTCCTTAATGAAAGGAAATAGTCTGGGCCTCTGCTATTGCCCTGTGCTGAGGTGAGCTGGCAGCTCAGTGACTGATCTGGACATACATGTAATTTATTTGTTCTGAACAGGGTATAGATTTTTATGGGCTATAATTTAAAAATTGGAAGAGTGCATATAAAATCTGCAGTTCCAACTTGTTTTTAAAAATCAGAAACTCTGACAATATCAGGCCACATCCCCATATGACAATAATTGGCTGGACTGAGTACAGGCCACCCTCTGTAGCAGAGGCCAGTGTTCTGGAGGGCTCTACCACCTCCCCCTACCTTCTGTAACTTTCTATCTGGCTCACTTGCCTCCTAGCTTATCTGCTTGGCCCTTGTTGGCATGAGAGTTTCTGACTGAGCTATAAATAAGTAATAAATATGTTTAACATTTACTGATTTTTCTCAGGTTCTTTAAAGGTCATAGTTATCCTGAAGAAAATCTTGGCAGAAAAAAATGGAAAGACTTTTTTGCCCAGTACATCTAAAAAAGAAGAAAGGATCCCTAAGAATTTGAAAGATTATTAAAGACCTAGAGGAAGAGGAGTGGTCACATTAAGACCTGAAAAGCAAAAGGACATTGTTGACCAAAAGACTGAACATAAGCAGAAATTCCAGCCAGAAGCTGGTGAAGCCACCCTATATGTGAACAACTCTATCCCTGCATGGGGTAGGAAGTTGAGGTGAAACCAAACTATTCTGATGAGAAACTAAACACATTCATGGTTAGAAGATATATTCCATAATCAGATTGCTTTATAAAGAAATGTGCAACCAAAAAATCCTATCATTCCTACAGAGAGTCTTGAAGTCGACTTGTTCCCGATTCATGAAACAGTGCCTGAAAAACTAGCCCAGCAGAGACCGCTGCCAGATGTAAGCAGGCAGACAATATGCTATCTAAAAGACCAAGGTAATTAAAACAATCTCCAGAAGATGAAGAAGCCTTATTCACTAGGAAACAAGGTAGATTGTCAGCAATTAGGCAAATCAGGACAAGAGAGGGAAAAATGATCAGAGAGAAAGCCCTTTCACAACTAATATCTTCCTTTAACAATGCCATAGCCCACAGCAGCAGAGGCAGCAGCAAACCCAAATCCTGTCTTCCGTGGCTTGTAAATCCTGTGTTTACACTGCAAGACACAAATAACACTTGAAATTGTTCCACTGTTTGTCCTAAAAACGTCAAAAAGAACACAGTTAAAAGAAACCTTGGAGATCACCTAGATTAAAAACCCTCATTTTACAGATGAGGAAACTGAGTCTCAGAGGGTGACTCTTGGCTATACCCAGCTGGCTAACGTGGAGCTGAGTGACTGCTGCCTTCCGCACCTCCTGCTGTCGCAGCCTTCCAGTTTCTGAAACAATGCACAGCATTGAAAATACAAGTTCTCTGATGCTTTGAATAAAAAATAATATCTCTTTAGAGAAGAAAATCTGAATAAGAGAAATAGGAGGTAGAATGGGCCTACTCTTCCTTATTAATTGATAAGAAGGATCCTTCTGAAAAATGCATATCGTTGGTAATTCTCATCTTCCACTATGCTATTCTTTACCTCCGAGTAGAAAATGTTTCAAATATTTAACAAATGAAGCTAATTATTCAAAAATAGCTGAATCTCTAATATAATGCCTCAGAGAATTCATTTTTTGAACATTTCTTCGTTTCCAATGTGAATCCCAGGAAGATAAAACAGCAGACAGGTTTGGAGAAAGAAAAAAAAAAAACTCTACCTTTATTTTCAGGCCTGCACTTGACTCAGGAAATAAGTTAATTATTAAGCTAGTTTCATTTTTTAAAAGCAAATGTAATCATTCCTTCTTTATTCCAAATGTATGCTTTACTTAGGAGTAGAGATGTCATTCTATTTGAAGAACTGTTTGCTCAAGCTCAGAATTACCCCAAGGCAATGTATTATTGATAAATCCATTTTCTTATATAATCATCACTTCACATTTACAGCATTTCACAGGATTCTGTCTGTAACCTTCACATGGATTTCCTAGGCAAGGGCACTATGGTCCATGTTGCTCAGAAAAAACAACCCTATTCTGCTAGGTTAACTTTTGTTTCGAAGCCTTAGAATAGTTTGACAAGACTTTCTCACAGAAAACATACAATTGAGGTTACTTGTAGCTATAAGGCCTGAAACATTTTAAGACTCATATGCTTATCTGCATACATTTACATGTATTTAAAGCACCTCCATTCAAAAGTATAAAGGTCCACTTTATAGTGACGAATATGGAGGCTATGACTGAGTGACAACACAAAGGCTTATTTAAACATTATTGGTCTCTGCATTCATCTATTTTCTGATGACAGAGGGGTCAGCTAAGGATCTTTATCTCTAATATGCTTCACTAAAGCAGTATTGTACTTTTTTTCTTCCTTTTTTGTTGTTGAAGTTTGGTTGGTCGGTTTTTGGCTTGTTTTTGCTTTTTTGTTGTGTGTGTATTTGGCATTTATTTGTGCAATGGGAGAAAAAAAAACATACCAGCTAACATGAGGTGAGAAAAATGCATGGTGTACTATAGCAGGATACTCAGGAATCTCTCAAGTGTTTGAATAAACACATACCACACCAATTAAAAAAAAAAAGAGCTGGTTTAGCAAAAAGACAAACATAGTCTTCTGAGGCCGTCCAACGGGCAGGCATGTCCAAGTGCATTCCTGGAGCCCAGGACGGCACTAACACTTCCTTTCAGTCTAATGGGCCCTGAGCCCCATCCTTTGTCTGCTGATTAACTGCTCTGTTCATTGACCAAACCACTAATTGCATGTTCCTTATAGTTACCCTCCATTACTGTAAGAATTAATGAGACACAATTACAGCTCCCAGAAATCTCAGGCCTGGCCAACTGCACAGTACTCCAAGTGAATTAGAACTCTCAAAGAGAAAAGAGGGGGAAAAAAACTAGTCAATTGTTCACAGGAAGCAGAATGTTTTTTTGTTTAAAAATTTGTATTTATTTGAAGTCGTTTCATAATTAGGCCTAGGGTGTGAAGGTAAGAGGAAAGAGAGAAAGAATGGATGAAGGACTTGGGAACTGAGCTTTCACTGAGAAATCACTGATGCAAAACAACACGTGATTCAGATATAAGAAAAACTTAGATGTAAGAAAAATAAACACACTATCAATGCTGTGAATTGTTCATAAAACTAATAACAAATCGGCTATTTAAATAGAGCATATAGTACACAGAAACACACTATAAGAATATTCTTTTAGTTTTATCCCCCACACAAATGACATTTTGTCCAAAATTTTGCCCAAAATTCTGAGTTGTATTAATATTCTTCAACTCATGGAATTTGATGTTTGTTAGAACCCATGGCTCATTTGCCAAGTTTTGCGGAAGAATTCCAAGTGGCCCAAGAGGGGATGGCTCATTATATAGCAGAGGGAAAAGAAGTAATTTTCCATTTACCAAATCTTTTCAAATAAAACAAATACATTCTGAGTGTGGAAATAATTCTAAGATACTTTAAATTGCAATTATTCTAAGACTCCTAGTAGGTTTCACTGATCTTGGTTTTCTCTGCATACAATGACTAGTTCTCATACATTTCTATTAAGGTTACTTTATCAGCAGTCTGATAAAAAGTACTATTTAAAAAAATTTTTTTTAACGTTTATTTACTTTTGAGACAGAGAGAGACAGAGCATGAACGGGGAAGGGGCAGAGAGAGAGGGAGACACAGAATGGGAAGCAGGCTTCAGGCTCTGAGCCATCAGCCCAGAGCCGGACACAGGGCTCGAACTCACGGACCGTGAGATCATGACCTGAGCTGAAGTCGGACGCTTAACTGACTGAGCCACCCAGGTGCCCCAAAAAGTACTATTTTAATTCAATTTCCCCCCAAATAAGGATATATTTGTATATATATTTGTGTGTGTGTGTGTGTGTGTGTGTGTGTGTGTGTGTGTGTATACACCTCACATGAATTACTGCTACACCCTCAGAGGAGGTTTGTATATCCACACACCCTGTCCATCCCATCAGGACTGTCTACCTGCCATATCTCCTTTCTTCTTTGCAGAATTCCCTCACTCTCCCCTGCCTCTCAAATCTTATCCGTGCTTCAAGGCCAGCTCCTTTATACCTACCTCCCAACTCCATCCTCCCTTCAAAAGAAATTACTCTCCCCTCTAACATCCCAAGGCACATAATGCTTGTACCAACTTGTACCAAACATCTGTCACTTAATCATATGTAGTATCAACTTTTCTGCAAATAAATGACTCGATCTCCGTCTAGACTGCAAATTCCTTAAAGAAAGGAAAGAGCACTTTTCCCCCTCTCTACTGCTGCCCTCCATCCCAAGAGACACTTAGTGTTGCCTTATATACCTGTGAAAACTTAATAAATATCTTAGGAATAAATGAATCCATGAACAAATGAATCAGTGCAGAAAAAGGCAATTGGACTGGAAAAGTAGATGATAAGAAACAGGATTGGTTTAACATGCTAAGACATTTATGAACAGACATACAGACAGTGGGCTCAGGGCTAGGGATCCAAAGTCTTTCTTGAATCCCCTTTATTTGAATATGCTTAAGTGAGAGGGGGCTTTTGAATGACTTTGAGGGAGGAGAGGGCTACCCCTAGAGCTCTAGAAGTACAAGGACTCATTAGAGGGAGGAAATGTTCAAATGAATGAATTAGCTGTGATCAGAATTGCTGTGAGATGAAATGTCAGAAGTGGGGAGGAGATTCAGAGCAAAGATTCTGGGTATTGATGCAGAAATAAAGAGAGTGACCAATGCAAAAATCCAGGGAGAATGTTCATCTTAGTATCTAAATTAAGAACAGATGAGGTAGAGGCAATGAAGTGGAGATAGAACAGTGAGCCCATGGTATGTCGTTTCCATGCTCTTTACAAAAGTAAGAAGGAAGAGGATATTGTGGGAAGAAAGGCATACACGGTTGCAAGTGAACATGAGCACAGGAGACGTAGAACGAGTTGTCTTAGCTCTCTGAGGCAAAGGAAGGCAGATACGCTGGCATTTCTACCAGTTTGTTAGCTTTCAAACAATTGCAGCCAATGCTTAGCAGTACCATATTAAGAAATTAAAGTAAGGCTAGCTAACAAGATAGGCTAATTTTCATTTTTCTCTCAAAACACTAATATGTCAATAGGTATTCAAACTGGACAGGACATAAATAAATCTGAAATTTAAGGGAATTTCAAAGGAGAGGGGAAAACAAAAGACATATATTTATTCCTTGCAAGCACATTGAAAAGTGCAGCATTAGGGACAAGTATATAGAGAAAGAGGATAAAGAATTTTAAAGACAGAAATGACACAACTACATAAACCAAACATCCAGATTTTTTGGGTAGTCTCTAGATGGTCACACTAAATTTTCACATTACATCCAGATGTTTAGTATATTGTCAACAGCATCAGAATTAAATTTTCATAACTTTGGAGATGTCATATTAGTATCATTTAAATTATGAGATAAATTAAGCTTGATCTGGTGATGGTTTTCAGCTAGACTCATCAGCTACAGGCATCTATAGAATAACATGGACCAAAACCAGACCAGCAATTATATTATGTTGTCTAGTAAATTTAAGAAAGTTGAGTAACTTTATCAGTAAAGTACTCAACTAGAAATTGTACTCATTAAAACATTGTTTTAGGGGCGCCTGGGTGGCTCAGTCGGTTAAGCATCCGACTTCGGCTCAGGTCATGATCTCGTGGTCCGTGAGTTCGAGCCCCGCGTTGGGCCTGTGCTGACAGCTCAGAGCCTGGAGCCTGTTTCGGATTCTGTGTGTCCCTCTCTCTCTGACCCTCCCCCATTCATGCTGTCTCTCCCTGTCTCAAAAATAAATAAACGTTAAAAAAAATTTTTTTAAACATTGTTTTAATTACAAACAAGCATATCAAAAAACGTTCAATCTCACTAAGGGTATTATTATTTTACATGTATATAATATATGTATATTTACTATTACATGTAAAATTAAACACTAACAAGAATTTTTTTATCATAAAATTGATTTTAGAAGAAGGACAATAATCAGAGTTGACTAACAAACTGGTAAACAGAAGTTTAAATTGGTATAAGCCTTTTGGAGGGTAATTTGTCACTAGCTATTAAAACTGAAAATATGCACATCCTTTAACTCAGCAATTCTACTTGCAGAATTTTTCCTAATGAAATGCTTTCACAAGTGCACAAAGATATTCTTTAAGCAATATTTTTAAGTGTGGAAAAATTAGAGCACAATTATTCAACAATAAGCAATTGGTAAAATAAACTATGGCAAAATATAAGCAATAAGATAATATGCAGTACTTTTTTTAATGAACATATAACCTATATAGACCAACCAAAAAAATGTTCAAAATACTGTTAGTAAAAAAGTTAATGCCAGAATGTATTTACGATATATCAATATGCACCAATAATAATGATAACTATTGCAACATATGTGACAAAATTTGGAAGAATATACATAAATTATCATGGAAGAGTGGTGAGTAGGCAGAGGAAAGATTATAAGAGGCTATTAATTTCTGTGCTACACATTTCTGTGCTCTTTTGAATTTTTTTAACAAGGATATATTATTTATGTAATCAGGAAAAAAAGCTAAAATATAAAGAGTAAGTGCTTTAACTCTTTGAAGTTTCTTCCCAGTCAAGGTCAGCAATTCTACTACTAGGAAACATGTGAATTTTTCCTTCCTGAGCAGCATACTAAACAACATTACAAGCACACCTACATGAGCCAGTCAGGCACCATCTCAAACGTTTTAATCAGCTTATTTTCACATCTATCATTAGTCAATTCCATCATACTCTATATTCAAAAATATAAAAAAGGTCCAGAAGAGATTTGTAGCTATACTGACAGAAAATGGAAATAATTTTAGGATGTTTTAATTAATATTACTCAAAGTAATTTAGACTCTTTTTAAGTAACATACTCATTGGATGGATTTTAATGTATTTCAGCAGCACACATCTGTTTTTACATCTTAAAATATCTGTAGTAAACCCACTTTGCTTGTGAAATTAATTTAAATATATATGTAAATATTAATGCATGAACATGATGTAACTAGCCAAAACTCTTTCAACTCCAAAATATATCATTAAAAATGAGAATGCTTGGTGTCATACATAAGCAAATCTATACCTAGCTGGACTCTCCATAATGGAATCAAATGTCAGCTTTAATACATGTTGTTACATGTTCCAAAGCAGTCACTTGGCCTCCTCTGCACCACAGTGCAATGTGAAGTTTCACGCAGGTTTATATTTTATATATTTGTTCTCATACACAGATATGTTGACAACGCAAGTCAGCTGCTTTTTAAAACAAACTCTCCAAGAATGAAACTTAGTGACTTCCAGTTTCTGGTCCTGCATGTAAAGAGCTAAGAAGTTGCCAACTACATCCTAACAACAGGTTAAAAGCTGACCAAACTGAAAAGTCAACAACTCTTCTTAGATCTGTCAGAGAAGCAAGGTCACAGGATAAACTGCCACACTGAAGATCGGAGAGACAGTCAAGTGGATATAGAGAAACACATTTACCTGAGCAGAAACCTACAAGCAGAAGCCTCCTCTGGAACCAGTGTTGAGGTAGGAAAATCTGAACTGTATTTCACAAACGGCTGGAGACTCCGTGTGGGCAAGTCTGAAAGTAAAAATTTCTAGAGGAACCCTGTTGCTGGGGACCACTATGCTTTTGTGTGTTTCAACTCTGTGAGCTCTACTGGGTCTTCACAGTGAATATTGGAGGGAAATTCCACTGAACTTCCAATAGGGAAGGGGAAAAGGAAATACTTTGAAACGTACCAGAGCATCTATTCTTCTTCACCAGGTCTGCTATCAGGAAAAACTAGTTTACCTGGAGGAAGGGAAATACCCAACTCCAGCCAACTCTAACCATTCTGTCCCACCCAAGGCGGGGTAAAAAAAAAAAAAAAACCGAAAAACAAAAAACTGGGAAGCACTCGTGAAGTTCACAGCCTAAAATCAGAGGCCCATCAAAACACTGAGATCTATAAAATGCTTTTCCTCCCCTCACACCTTACCACTCCATCATTAAAGGACCATTTATCATGATTCCTTTTACCCAGTACATCATGTCTGCCTTCTAACAAAAAATCAGGAGGCATACTAACAGCAAAAACACAGTACAAAGAGATAGAATAAGCATCAAAACCATAGTCAGATATGTCAGAAATATTGGAATTATTAAACCAGTAATTTTTAAAACTATGATTACTATGCTAAGTGCCTTAATGGAAAAAGTAGACAGATAATGTAAACAGAGAGATGGAAATTCTAAGAAAAATCAAAAAGAAATGCTAGAAATCAAAAACACTGTTACAAAAATGAAATACGCATTTGAGGGGCTCATTAGTAGTCTAGACACAGATGAGGGGAAAAACATCTCTGAGGATATGACAATAGAAACTTCCAAAATTGAAAAGCAAAGAGAAAAAAGACTGGAAAAACCAGCACAGACTATTCAGGAACATTGGGATAGTTACAAAGGGTGTAACATATGCATAATAGCAATACCAAAAGGAAAATAAAACAAGAAAAGAACAGAAAAAATATCTAAAGGGATGATGAGCTTTTCCCAAAATTAATGTCAGATGTAAAACCACAAACCCAAGAAACTCAGGGAACACCAAATAAAATAAATAGGAAAACAAACAAACAAACAAACAAAAAACGCTACACTAAGGTATATAATACTCAAACTTCAGAAAATCAAAGATAAAGAAAAAAATCTTGAAAGAAGTCAGAAGCACAGAGCACCTTAATTATAGAGTAGCAAAGATAAGAATTAAACTGACTTCTCCTCAGAAATCATTGCAAACAAGAAGAGAATGGATTGAAATATTTAATGTACTGAGAGAAGATAACCATCAACCTAAAATTCTGTAACATGAGAAATTATTCCTCAAAAGTGAAGGAGAAATACTTTATTGGAAAAACAAATACTGATAGAATTTGTTGCAAATAGACCTACCTTGCAAGAAGTGCCTCAGAGAGAACAAAAATGACATAGGTCAGAACTTTGAAGATCTACATAAAGAAAGCAAGAGCATCCAATAATGAATTAATGAAGGTAAAATAAAAACTTTTATTTTTCTTATTTTTAATTGATCTAAAAGCTAAGTTTTTAAAATAATAATAGCAACAATCTATTTGCTATATATAGATAGATGTTATATATATGCTTATATATAAGTGAAATGAATGACACATGCACAGGAGAGAAGAATTAGGTATATTTCATTATTATAAGGTACTTGAATTATCCATGAAGCAGTATAATATTATTTGAAAAGGACTTTGGTTAGTTGTAAATATATATTGCAAGCCCTAGGATAACCACCTTAAAAGGTTAAAAAAAAAAAAACAAAGAAAGAAAGAAAAAATATAATTAACAAGCTAAGAACAGAGAGAAAATAGGGTCATATAAAATGACTAATTAAAACCACAAAAGAAAGAAAAAGCATGGAAGACAAAAATACAAAGAACAAGGTCAAGAAATAGAAAAAGGAAACAAATATGGGACATACTGACCCAAATATGCCAATAATTACTTTAAACATCAATTGTTTAAATGCATCAACTAAAAGAGATTGTCAGAGTGGATCAAAAAGACCCAACTATATGTTATCCATAAGAAACCCACTTTAAGTATAAACAAAAAGTAAAGGAATGGTAAAAGATATATCAGGCTAATGTTAATCAAAAGAAAGTGGAAATGGCTATATTAATTTTGGAGCAGACTTTATACCACAGAAAGTTACCAGTGATAGAGGAGGCATTACATAATGATAAAGAGATCCATAATTTAAGAGATATAATAATCCTTGGGGCGTCTGGGTGGCTCCTTTGGCTAAGTGACCAACTTCGGCTCAGGTCATGATCTTCCGGTTTGTGAGTTCAAGCCTCGAGTGGGGCTTTGTGCTGACAGCTCAGAGCCTGGAGCCTGCTTTGGATTCTGTGTCTCCCCGTCTCTCAGCCCATCCCCTCCCTGCTCATGCTCTGTCTCTCTCTGTCTCTCAATACTAAATAAATGTTCAAAAAAAAAAAAAGAAGACTTAATAATCCTTAGTTATATATAATAATTCTTAATTTTATATACCCAACAACAGAGCATTAAACTATGTGAGTCAAAAACTGATGCAAACGAAAGGAGAAATAGATGGCAACACTATTATCTTGGAGATTTTAATACTTCTCTATCAAAAATGGACATATCCAGCAGGCAGAAAACCAATGAGGACATAGTTAAACTCAACAGGAACATCAATCACTGGCATTCACAGACTATTCCACAATCTGTTCTACAACAGCAGATTATATATTATTCTCAAGATCAGCTGGAGGGGCATTTGGGTGGCTCAGTCAGTTAAGTGTCTGACTTCAGCTCAGGCCATGATCTAGTTGTTTGTGAGTTCCACCCGCTTCAGATTCTGTGTCTCCCTCTCTCTGTCCCTCCCCCGCTACTACTCTGTCCCTCTCTGTCTCAAAAATAATAATTAAAAAAAAAATTTTTTTAAAGATCACCTGGATAATTTACCAAGATAGACTACATTCTGGGCCATAAAACACACCAGAATAAATTTAAAATAATAGAAATTATACAATGTCTGCTCTTAGACCATTATGAAATTAACCTAGGAGGATCCTGGGAAGATGGCGGCGTAGGAGGATGCTGGGCTCACCGTGCGTCCTGCTGATCACTTAGATTCCACCTACACCTGCCTAAATAACCCAGAAAACCTCCAGAAGACTGGCAGAACAGAGTCTCCGGAGCCAAGCGCAGACGAGAGGCCCACGGAAGAGGGTAGGAAGGGCGGAGAGGCGGTGCGCTCTCCACAGACTGAAGGGTGGGAGCCGGGCGGAGGGGCGGCCCACCGGCCAAGCAGAGCCCCCCGAGTCTGGCTTGCAAAAGCGGAGGGGCCGGACGGAGTGTGTTCCGACAGCAAGCGGGACTTGACATCTGGAAGGTTATAAGCTAACAGCTCTGCTCGGAGAACGGGAGGGCTGGAGGACAACGGGAGGGAGAGTTGTTGAGCCCCGGACGACAGAGCTCAGCTTGGCTGGGGACAAAGGCGCTCGCCAGCGCCATCTCCCTCGCCCATCCCGCAGACAAAATCCCAAAGGGAACCAGTTCCTGCCAGGGAACTTGTTTGCACCGCGCAAACACCCAACACTGTGCTTCTGCAGATCCATCCCTCCGGCAGCAGGTCTGACTCCTTCCCGGTGCTGCAGAGCCCCTCCCAAAGCGGACCACCAAAGGATAAGCGAGCTGAGTCTGCCCCTCCCACCCCTGTGCACCTTGCCTACCCAAGACAGCACAGGGGAAGTGCCCCGCAGTCGCACCACTCCAGGGATTATCGAAAATGACGAAACGGAAGAATTCCCCTCAGAAAAATGTCCAGGAAATAACCACAGCTAACGAACTGATCAAAAATGATTTAAACAATATAACAGAAAGTGAATTTAGAATAATAGTCATAAAATTAATCGCTGGGCTTGAAAACAGTATAAAGTACAGCAGAGAATCTCTTGCTACAGAAATCAAGGGACTAAGGAACAGCCAGGAGGAGCTAAAAAAGGCTATCAATGAACTGCAAAATAAAATGGAGACAACTACAGCTCGGATTAAAGAGGCAGAGGAGAGAATAGGTGAACTAGAAGATAAAATTATGGAAAAAGAAGAAGATGAGAAAAAGAGAGATTAACAAAAATCCAGGAGTATGAGGGGGAAATTAGAGAACTAAGTGATGCATTAAAAAGAAATAATATACGCATAATTGGTATTCCAGAGGAGGAAGAGAGAGGGAAAGGTGCTGAAGGTGTACTTGAAGAAATAATAGCTGCGATTTTCCCTGATCTGGGGAAGGAAACAGGCACTGAAATCCAAGAGCACAGAGAACTCCCTTCAGACGTAACTTGAATCAATCTTCTGCATGACATATCATAGTAAAACTGGCAAAAACAGGATAAAGAGAAATTGTGAAAGCAGCTAGAGAAACATGCTCTAACATATAAAGGGAGACCTATAAGACTCGTGACTGATCTCTGACTCTGATCTCTGATCTCTGACTTTGACTCTGACTCTGACTGAAACTTGGCAGGCCAGAAAGGAATGGCAGGAAATCTTCAATGTGACGAACAGAAAAAATATGCAGCCGAGAATCCTTTATCCAGCAAGTCTGTCATTTAGAATAGAAGGAGAGATAAAGGTCTTCCCAAACAAACAAAAACTGAAGGAATTCGTCACCACTAAACCAGCCCTACAAGAGATCCTAAGGGGGATGCTGTGAGACAAAGTACCAGAGACATCGCTACAAGCATGAAACCTATGACATCACAATGATTCTAAACCCATATCTTTCTATAATAACACTGAATGTAAATGGACTAAATGCACCAACCAAAAGACATGGGGTATCAGAATGGATAAAAAAACAAGACCCACTTATTTGCTGTCTACAAGAGACTCATTTTAGACCTGAGGGCACCTTCAGATTGAGAGTGAGGGGATGGAGAACTATTTATCATGCCACTGGAAGTCAAAAGAAAGCTGGAGTAGCCATACTTATATCAGACAAACGAGACTTTAAATTAAAGGCTGTAACAAGAGATGAAGAAGGGCATTATATAATAATCACAGGGTCTATCCATCAGGAAGAGCTAACAATTATAAATGTCTATGCGCCAAATACAGGAGCCCCCAAATATGTAAGACAATTACTCACAAACATAAGCAAACTTATTGATAAGAATGTGGTAATTGCACGGGACTTTAACACTCCACTTACAGAAATGGATAGATCATCTAGACACACGGTCAATAAAGAAACAAGGGCCCTGAATGATACATTGGATCAGATGGGCTTGACAGATATATTTAGAACTCTGCATCCCAAAGCAACAGAATATACTTTCTTCTCGAATGCACATGAAACATTCTCCAAGATAGATCACATACTGGGTCACAAAACAGCCCTTCATAAGTATACAAGAATTGAGATCATACCATGAATACTTTCAGACCACAATGCTATGAAGCTTGAAATCAACAATAGGAAAAAGTCCGGAAAACCTCCAAAAGCATGGAGGTTAAAGAACACCCTACTAAAGAATGAATGGGTCAACCAGGCAATTAGAGCAGAAATTAAAAAATATATGAAAACAAATGAAAATGAAAATACAACAATCCAAATGCTTTGGGATGCAGTGAAGGCAGTCCTGAGAGGAAAATACATTGCAATCCAGGCCTATCTCAAGAAACAAGAAAAATCCCAAATACAAAATCTAACAGCACACCTAAAGGAAATAGAAGCAGAACAGCAAAGACACCCCAAACCCAGCAGAAGAAGAGAAATAATACAGATTAGAGCAGAAATGAACAATATAGAATCTAAAGAAAGTGTAGAGCAGATCAACGAAACCAAGGGTTGGTTTTTTGAAAAAATGAAATGGATAAACCTCTAGCCAGGTTTCTCAAAAAGACAAGGGAGAGGACCCAAATAGATAAAATCATGAATGAAAATGGAATTATTACAACCAATCCCTCAGAAATACAAGCAATTATCAGGGAATACTGTGAAAAATTATATGCCAACAAACTGGACAACCTGGAAGAAATGGACAAATTCCTAAACACCCACACACTTCCAAAACTCAATCAGGAGGAAATAGAAAGCTTTAACAGACCCATTACCAGCGAAGAAATTGAATCAGTTATCAAAAATCTCCCAACGAATAAGAGTCCAGGACCAGATGGCTTCCCAGGGGAGTTCTACCAGACGTTTAAAGCAGAGATAATACCTATCCTTCTCAAGCTATTCCAAAAAATAGAAAGGGAAGGAAAACTTCCAGACTCATTCTATGAAGCCAGTATAACTTTGATTCCTAAATCAGACAGAGACCCAGTAAAAAAAGAGAACTACAGGCCAATATCCCTGATGAATATGGATGCAAAAATTCTCAATAAGATACTAGCAAATAGAATTCAACAGCATGTAAAAAGAATTATTTACCATGACCAAGTGGGATTCATTCCTGGGATGCAGGGCTGGTTCAACATTCGCAAATCAATCAATGTGATGCATCACATTAATAAAAGAAAAGATAAGAACCCTATGATCCTGTGAATCGATGGAGAAAAGGCCTTTGACAAAATTCAGCAACCTTTCTTAATAAAAACCCTCGAGAAAGTCGGGATAGAAGGACATACTTAAAGATCATAAAAGTCATTTATGAAAAGCCCACAGTTAACATCATCCTCAATGGGGAAAAACTGAGAGCTCTTTCCCTGAGATCAGGAACACGACAGGGATATCCACTCTCACCACTGTTGTTTAACATAAAGGCATCAAAATTGGCAAAGATGAAGTCAAGCTTTCACTTTTTGCAGATGGCATGATATTATACATGGAAAATCCACCAGAAGACTCCACCAGAAGTCTGCTAGAACTGATACATGAATTTAGCAAAGTTGCAGGATACAAAATCAATGTACAGAAATCAGTTGCATTCTTATACACTAATAATGAAGTGACAGAAAGACAAATAAAGAAACTGATCCCATTCACAATTGCACCAAGAAGCATAAAATACCTAGGAATAAATGTAACCAAAGATGTAAAAGATCTGTATGCTGAAAACTATAGAAAGCTTATGAAGGTAATTGAAGAAGATTTAAAGAAATGGAAAAACATTCCGTGCTCATGGATTGGAAGAATAAATATTGTCAAAATGTCAATACTACCCAAAGCTATCGACACATTCAATGCAATCCCAATCAAAATTGCACCAGCATTCTTCTCGAAACTAGAACAAGCAATCCTAAAATTCATATGGAACCACAAAAGGCCCCAAATAGCCAAAGTAATTTTGAAGAAGAAGACCAACACAGGAGGCATCACAATCCCAGGCTTTAGCCTCTACTACAAAACTGTAATCATCAAGACAGCATGGTATTGGCACAAAAACAGACACATAGACCAATGGAATAGAACAGAAACCCCAGAACTAGACCCACAAACATATGGCCAACTCATCTTTGACAAAACAGGAAAGAATATCCAATGGAAAAAAGACAGTCTCTTTAACAAATGGTGCTGGGAGAACTGGACAGCAACATGCAGAAGGTTGAAACTAGACCACTTTCTCACACCATTCACAAAAATAAACTCAAGATGGATAAAGGACCTGAATGTGAGACAGGAAACCATCAAAACCCTAGAGGAGAAAGCAGGAAAAGACCTCTCTGACCTCAGCCATAGCAATTTCTTACTTGACATATCCCCAAAGGCAGGGGAATTAAAAGCAAAAATGAACTATTGGGACCTTATGAAGATAAAAAGCTTCTGCACAGCAAAGGAAACAACCAACAAAACTAAAAGGCAACCAACGGAATGGGAAAAGATAATTGCAAATGACATATTGGACAAAGGGCTAGTATCCAAAATCTATAAAGAGCTCACCAAACTCCACACCCGAGAAACAAATAATCCAGTGAAGAAATGGGCAGAAAACATGAATAGACACTTCTCTAAAGAAGACATCCGGATGGTCTATAGGCACATGAAAAGATGCTCAATGTCGCTCCTCCTCAAGGAAATACAAACCAAAACCACACTCAGATACCACCTCATGCCAGTCAGAGTGGCCAAAATGAACAAATCAGGAGACTATTGATGCTGGCGAGGATGTGGAGAAACGGGAACCCTCTTGCACTGTTGGTGGGAATGCAAATTGGTGCAGCCACTCTGGAAAACAGTGTGGAGGTTCCTCCAAAAAATTAAAAATAGACCTACCCTATGACACAGCAGTAGCACTGCTTGGAATTTACCCAAGGGATACAGGAGTACTGATGCATAGGGGCACTTGTACCCCAATGTTCATAGCAGCACTCTCAACAATAGCCAAATTATGGAAAGAGCCTAAATGTCCATCAACTGATGAATGGATAAAGAAATTGTGGTTTATATACACAATGGAGTACTATGTGGCAATGAGAAAGAATGAAATATGGCCTTTTGTAGCAATGTGGTTAGAACTGGAGTGTTATGCTAAGCGAAATAAGCCATACAGAGAAAGACAGATACCATATGGTTTCACTCTTATGTGGATCCTGAGAAACTTAACAGAAACCCATGGGGGAGGGGAAGGGAAAAAAAAAAAGAGGTTAGAGTGGGAGAGAGCCAAAGCATAAGAGACTCTTAAAAACCGAGAACAAACTGAGGGTTGATGGGGGGTGGGAGGGAGGGGAGGATGGGTGATGGGTATTGAGGAGGGCACCTTTTGGGATGAGCACTGGGTGTTGTATGGAAACCAATTTGACAATAAATTTCATAAAAAAACAATAAAGTTAGCTAAATAAAATGACATTAAGAAAATCATAAGGAAAAGAAAATATATTAACAGTGCTTTACTGTAAAAATCCATGTATGAGTGGACCTCACATTTCCAACCTCTGTTGTTCAAATGTCAACTGTATAACACAATGGGATGACATTTAATGTGCTTAAAGAAAAATATTATCAACTTATAATTCTATACCCAGTGAAAATATCCTTCAATATCCATGTCAAAAACCCAGTCAACACTCTTCAAAGTTCCTAAATCTCTGTCAGCAACCCCTCTTGTGATCAGTCTTTTCTCAGCCTCCCATACCTGAATCATCTCTGAATCTTAAATTGCAATAAATCACTCTATCCACAGCACTCTCTTCTTTTAATATGATCATTTCCTTATTCTTGCTATGCTTATCTGTGTACTGATTCCTTCACTATTTAGTTGAAATATTCTTAAAATAGTTTCATCATAAAAAAAGAAACATAGTTGATCCTGTATCTCCTTTTAGATACAACCCTTCTTCTCATTTTTTGTAGCCAACTTCTTCACAGGGATGGTCTACCTGCAGTGCATTTTTCTCCTGCAGCTTATCTGACTAAACTACTCTAAGATCGCTAATGGCACGTTGTCAAATTGAATTAATACTTTTTTGTATCATCTGAGCCTTTCAGCAACATTTAACCCTGCCGACTACTCTTTTCTACAAATTGTATTTTCCTTTGGCTGTCTCTTCTGGATCTCCTCTTGTATCTCTGATGGTTCTTCTTCAGTTTCCTTTATATTTACTTTTCCTTACATGTGCTTTTTTCCCATCTTAAGTGTCTGGGAGTATACTGCCTCCTCCAGGATTCTAAGATTTTAAGAAGGTTGGTAATAAAAGATCACACATCATTTGTCTATACATGAGTGTTTCAAAATAATAATGATTTACTGTTGGAAAATAAAAGCAATTGTTTGTACTGCAGTTAATACCATTAAGTAAATCACATGGAAGAGTGATAATTCAAAATGATGATTCTCTAAATTTTGAGAAGGTAGAGAAATTTTAAAAAGTGTTTTTGTATTTTTGCACTTTCATTAGCTATAATGTTAACAAAAATTCTAGTTTCTATTATTTAAATTAAATCATACTTTCCTACTGCCAGTAGAGCTATTATTCAGTTACTATGTGTTAGGGCATCCATGATGCTAACATTCCTTCAAATTCATTTTTGTTGTTGTTTGCTTGTACTTTGACTTATATTAAAATATTAGTCTCCATATCTTGAAATTCATTCCAATCTACTGTTTTTGCTACTTGCTTTATACCAATTTTATTATTATATATGCATCTATACATCTAAGAATGTATTTTTTTCATTTATCTATCACCACAGTAATGCTGCATAACAAAAACAAATCATCAATGGTTACAACAAAAAACATTTATCTTTTGCTCACAAGTCTCTAGGTTCACTGGGTGATTCTGGTGGGTCACTCAAAAGTCTGTATTTCATAGGTGGGTTGACCAGGAGCTGGCTATTTTAGGATAGTCTCAGGTGGGGAAAACTCAGCTGTCCTCCATGTACTTTCTCATCTTCCAGTGGACTGTCCCAGACTTGCTGTCATTGCAGTGACAGGGTTCGAGGAGACCTAGCAAAAATGGACAAGTCTTCTTGGGGCCAGAAGTGGCACATGGTCACTTCTGCCACAATCTGTTGGCCAGTATGATTCACAAAGTAGGCCAGATTTAGGATGGGAAGATATAGTTCATCCTTCAATGGAAGTAGCTGCAAGATCATATTGCCAAGGGTATGGATACAGGAAGCAGTGAAAATTTGGGGTTATTTATGTAATCAATTTATCATAGTGGTCAATTTTACTTTGTACTATGACTTGGTTTATCATTACAGATATCCACTGAATGTTGTTATCTGTGAATTTATTTTGTTACATTGTTTGCTATACAGACACATCATATTCATATATATATATATATTAAAAGATAGATGTAATGTATCTATCAGTGTGTGTTGTGTGTACAAAGCTCACACACATGCATACATATATATTAGCATATAGTTTACTTTTTTATACAAGTGGTAAACTATTATTATTATTATTGCATTCTAAGAGCTTATAATTTTGTATTAGACTCAGTTACACTATATTTGCTTGAACAAATGCTTTCCCTAAAGAATCAATTTTAAATTGTTTCAATGCATGTACTATTTTAAAAATTCAATTTTTCTGAAAATAATCAGAATGTATTCAGAAAAAATATTAGCATGTATCTTCTATAAGTGTGTAGTCATATACAGATGTGAATATAGTTTCTTCTTTCCCCTTTTCACTTGAAAACATTTGCCTTTACTTGCTCTCTATTTGTATTATGGTTTATGGAGGTTTGCTGCTGTTTAAATGTAATCATGTTGGTCGTTAAGAAAAACAGAAGAAAGATCATTAAAACCATGATATTAGAATCCCCCAGGTCCAGCTATCCACTGTCTCTGGGTCTATGGTCAGAACTGAGTGGTACCACTTCCAAAGGAGTAGGATTCCTGTATGAGACTTTTGAGAAAAACATCTCTGAAATGTGTGCAAAAGTTATATCTATAAGCTCACTCCCTGTATCTCATCGCTTGTTATAAAGATGGAGGGTTGCATGAAGTTTGCCAACCTGGGAACAGGTAATCAAACATGAATAAGGATGGAGCACCTGGGTGGCTCAGTCAGTTGAGCCATCTACTTGGGCTCAGATCATGATCTCCCAGTTGGTGAGTTCCAGCACCACATCAGGCTCTGCGCTGACAGCTCAGAGCCTGGAGCATGCTTCAGATTCTGTCTCTCTCTCTCTCTCTCTCTCTCTCTCTCTCTGCCCTTCTGCACTCACACTCTGCCTCTCTCTCAAAAATAAACAATTAAAAAAAATTTTTTAAACAACAAAAAAACATGAACAAAGGACAAAGCTGATATAAAAATTTGTGAAAATTTTATAGATGAGCCTAGGGCCTTACATCCCCCGTTCCCAGGGGCTAATGCCCATTAGGGCACTATAAGACCAATAAATTCTCCTAAGACTCAGCAAAGCAGACTGACTCACTGCTCCCAACCAATGGGAGGCCCTAAATACTAACTCCCTAAATACATTACTCCCACACAAGCCCTTCTCTCCATTTCCTCCGATGATGTCTTGACCCAGGACTTCAGTGCCTTTCATCTTAATTTCTGCCAAGTCTTGAAATTAATGTTCCTGCCTCTGTTCTCACCTATAGTAAGCCACGTTGCTGGTCAAATCATCCTCCTGCCTAATTCTTTTCAGTGGCTCCCAGTGCCTACATAATAAAATCCAAGTCATATTATCTCCCACCACCTCCCAGGTGCTTCTGTTTTTGTTTATACTGTCCCCCTCGTCCTGGATTGACCTTCCCTACTCAGAGTCCCTGGCATCGCTTTTAAGATGAGACCCAAATGTTACCATTTCTATGAAGCTTTCATGAACTACTCCCCCTCCCACTTTCTACTCCCAGTAAAATCCTCCACTCCCTCTGGTTAGGCAGTGCCCTGCTCTGGCATGGGACCCACAGGACTCCATCGCATTTGCTTATTACAAGGAGGTCTCTCTCCAACCTGCCAGCACCTTAAGAGCAGGAACCACTTCAAACTTCTATTGTAACCTGAGTACATGACATAATGCCTGCCATATAAGAATTTACTGTGGTAAGTGAATGGGATGAATTCTTAGGACTATAGCACCTAGATGCCTAACCATTTTGAAAATTTTAAGTAAATTCACTAATATTCCCTCTTTAAGCAAAGGATTTCAATTAGAATTGATATAGTCAAATAAGACTTTCCTAAAATAAACAGCTCAGAAAAAAAAGGATGCCAATTACCACAAGCATAATAGTGTCAATATATGGTTAATTAATAAAACCAAGGAAAGGTATCAACAGCTGAATCCCTCAGTATTAAACTTATACAGTATTTAGGTATATTCTCAGAGGCAAGAAAAATAATTCTTATTTTCTGAAGGCATTATAAAAAATCCATAAATTCTGGGTCTTCAAAAAGGGAGAAATAAACACATTACAACCAAATTATTTTCCATACTTTTAAAGAATCTCATTCTTCTTGAAAATTGTAGTTTTCTGGAGTACAAGAGCTTGAGACCTCCCTATAGTTTTAAGCCTGAAACTGTAAAGGTCCTTGTTAGACTGGATATCCCTGAGAGCTGAGCTTGAGACAAAGGCTTGTGTGCAGGTAGTTTAATTGGGAAGTGACCCCAAGACACAGAAGGGAAGGATTAGGAAGGATGAAACAGGGCCAAAGGGATAGCAGCTGTAGGGATGTGTAATTGAATTGGCCACTGCTGCAGGCAACTGGTGCTGAATCCTGCCAGGACCTTCTGAGGAGTCTCATTGAGATGCATGTCATAACTGCCTGCCTGGGGGAGGTAAAGGGGAAAAGCTTATTCATTGGCTTTTGCCCTTGTTGGTCAAGGGTGGCACCTCAGGCAAAACTCCCCATTAACTCCTCCCCACCCCAACACACACTCACACTCTTAGTTGCTTATGCTTGAGTGTTGAGCCAGTTCTCATGGTTAGGCATCCCACTCAGGGAAGCTCTAAGACTAGTAGAGACAGGAACTGTCATATATTGAGGTGATTACACCATCAGATTACACCTGCACAAAACTGGTTGGAGCTTGCAGAGAACTGGTCATTGTAGTAGCAGCTGGGATAAAATGGAGATAGTGGTACAAAGGTATGCTTGATATATTCAGAAACTATGCCCCTACCCCACCCGAGTTTCTCATGTATTCAATACACTTTCTTGCATAATACATTATAATACTTATGTTTATTATTTAACAAACTTTTTTAACATTTATTTATTTTTGAGACAGAGAGAGACAGAGCATGAACGGGGGAGGGGCAGAGAGAGAGGGAGACACAGAATCCAAAGAAGGCTCCAGGCTCTGAGCCATCAGCCCAGAGCCTGACGTGGGGCTCGAACTCATGGACCGCAAGATCATGACCACCCAGGCGCCCCAACAAACTTTTGAACATAGTATTCTATCCAGATATCCAGAAACCTAGTGTAGGATTTCCTATTATTTCCTTTTCTCTCCCAAGTATGTTCCTCTCCTTCATTAACTGAATGGTGTCTAACCCACACAAGAAATGTAATGGAATATTCATTAATTTTTTCATTCAGCCAATGTTTATGTGCATCAAATATGTGCCTATTACTGTGCCACCTGCTGGAAATACAGCAATGCACAAAGCATAACTTCCACCCTCACCATCCAGGAGGGGAAGTACACAGGAAGCTCTGCCATTTTGATGGAGCGTAAGTGCTATAATAGAAGATGAATGGAATCCCAGTGGCCAAGTACAGAGGAGGCACTGCTCAACAATGTGCAGTGGGAGAAATGGGGCTCAGGATGCAATTCCATAAGGAAATGATGCACGAATTTAAATTTGGAGAATAAATTTAAGTTAGCCAGATTGGTGAGATGAAGAAATAAATTCCCGACAGGAGACGCACTGTGAGTTCTGGAAAGGACAGTGGGTTTGTGTAACTGAAGCCAGTGGGCAAGGAAGCTACCAACAGCAAATGTTGGCAGGGGACCTTTAATGAATGTTAGAGGTCTCTGTATATCAGACCATGATTTGACTTGGGCAAAAGGAGTGCCACAATCAGATTTGTAAATAACCATAGATGTGCCTAAGAATATATCACATGGAGATTTTCCCTGCAGGATCCTTGCAAAGCAAAATGAGACAAACCAAACACCCAACAATATTGTCCTAGTTCAATAACATATGGGTGGTTTTTAAAAAAATTAATATCATATTTTCAAAGAATATCTAATAATATGAAAATATAGTCATCATAAAGCAATTGAATATAGATGTTTATAAAAAATAACTACTGTATGATCTTTTATTTGCTAATGGATGGTCAGATGCATGCATGCATGCAGGTGTGCATAGATGAATGGCTATGTGGCTAGCAATGTAACCAACATTGAATAGAGTTACATCTGAGTGATTGGATTATGGATAGTAGAGTGCATGTGTGTATGTAAATATATATGTATGTATACGTATATACCAATTTTGTAAGTGTTATAAATATTCTATAAAGAACATATATTTTATTTTATAATAAATAAAAATAAAAGTTGTTTTTAAATACATCATTGTTTTATCCCAGATTATATATAAAGAAATTGAAATATAGAAAGGCTCTGTAATGACTACAATCTTTGCCTTGATGGGCAAAAATGTCAGAATTGAAACTCTGGTCTCTTAATGCCTAGTTAGGTTTTAACCTGCTGTACACTTTGTCTGGAAAATTAAAAATTGTTCAAATCTGTCTAAACAGTGTTGAACTCTACTTCAGTTAAGACTCTTTCCCTCATTTGTATATATTAAAAACAACCTCAATTCAAATGAAACAGAGAAAAATGTTAAAAGCTTTTCTTACTGTCGGAGTAATATGAATGTAAACAATGTGAAAGAGTCCTTCAGATGGTTTAATCTAAACAAACAAAAAAAATTAAGAATTCAGCCTTGTTTCACTTTTTCCCCAGAAAAATAGACTCATAATTAAACTTTTCACCTTTCCAAATTAGTAACTCTGTATCCTGCACAGTGGGTGGTTTTCTTTCCAGACATTCTAACTTGGAACAATGTATAAAGCAGGGGTCCCTGAATGGAATTTATAGCTAAATTTAACTAGGCACATTTTAATAAGATTAGCATATCTTTGTTTTTCAACACTAAGTACCTTGCAATTAACTGAATTTAGACAGCATATTGTTTCATCAGAAGTGAGATTTGAAGCTTTAATTTCCATATTTATTGATGTTGTATGTGGAAAGAAGTCTGAGTAAAAATTCCTCCGTCTGCCCTAAAGAGATTTCAAGAAGGAAAGTGTGTTAACCTTTCCAGAAAGCTCATATAGACACAGAATCTCACCTAGTCAATTCTGACTTCTGGAAAAATTCAGCGTGGCTTTTGCTGGGGGGAAAAATAATTAAATAGGAATGTCTAGATGTTACAACTATGGGTACTCTGTCTAGACAGAAAGAAACTCAAAAGTTGTGAGTGAGAACATGGCAGCATGTAAGGCTGTCAGCCCTTCCCCCAGCACAAAATACCTATGAAAAAACATTGTCAGAACCTATTGTCTTCTTCATTACCATGCAGTGACCAGATAAAAACCCTCAGTATAAACAAACCAATTCAAAATTGACCAAGGCTCTTCAAAAACATTTCTACAATGTAACCACAAAAATACAATTTTCAATAATCTAGAAAAATCAATCACAAGGGACAGAAAAGATGTTCCTTTTACATCTCCAACTTTTCCATCTTGGAAAGCATACTTATAAGAAAACATCCAGTTAAGAGTGCATATACATAGGCATTACCCACCGAGAACTACCTTGAAGGGGGGAAAATTAATTTGGCAAATTGCTCAGTTCCTCACTGGAAGCTGTGAACACAGCAGTTGGTCACTGGAGGGACAGGCTCTGTTTACTGAAGGTAATGAGTGAAAGATGGAGTTCCTTCCAGGTACAGGGACTGGCTTTTCATGGGGCCACAACGAAGAGATGTACAGAAATCTCCCTCCTCCCTCCCTGAAGCTAATTAGCAGCAATGCTGCATGTAAATAAACCCAGGAGGAGGTAAAAAGAAGTGAAGGGAATTAGAGCTGCAAGTTATCACACACAAATAGCTATATGTCAATAATACAGTATAAGAGATAATGAAAGGAGTTCAGAGAAGAACACCAGAATCAATATTGTCTACGTGTATAAGTCAGCACTCTTAACATCTTATTAGATGAAATAGGCTTCTAAATATGAAAGCAGTGCCTACCAAAATCAAGCAAATAAATCATCTTTGCTCAATAAAAAATTAGACCTTTTAGAATAAACACCCTCTCAGAAACTAACATGTCAGTATTAATTGAAACTTTTAGTGGTAGAGTTGGAATAAACATTAAACAGCATTGAATGGACTAAAAATGTGGCTACAGAATAATGTCATTCACTTTAAGGAAAATTGAGTGAACTCAAAGTTAAATATTTACAGAATTCTCACTATAATATCCAAATATTTAATAGAAAATTAATTTATCAAATAAGGAAAGTTTTATGTATATGTTAATATTTCAGTGACATATGGGAAATGTTCTGGCAAATTACAGATTCTTGACTTTACTTTCCAGATTATTTGTGTCAGACCAGTTGTTTTGCTTTCCGTTGCTGCCAGTAAGTAACAGTCATCTTATAATAAATTTGTGAAATGTTTTAATATTTTTCTGAGTTTTAGCCAATTATTTTATCTAGTGTACTGCATTGTTCAGTGAATTGAAAGAAAAATTTTAATGTTAGCAGCAAAATATTTTACACCTGCATCGGTTACAATATTATTTCACCAAGGAAGAATTCCACACTTAACAAAGGGTATGTGATGCTCTAAATGTCATAATTTAAATAACAACCCCACACACACCTCTCAATCAAGAAGCTTTATGTAAATCACTGTACACACCCCATCTTAATCCAATAGTTGCGTGATGTCAAACCAAAAAATCTAAGAGGCTAACATTTTCTCAGAGATTAGACAGTCTCTCAAAATGTAGAATGATGATGAGTCATAGTGTAGATGAGCAGTACACACCTGTTTATTTATTTTTGAGAGAGAGCATAAGTGGGGGAGGGGCAGAGAGAGAGGGAGACAGGATCCCCAGAAGGATCTGCACTGACAGCAGAGTGCCCAATGTAAGGATCAAACTCACGAACCGTGAGATCACGACCTGAGCTAAGTCAGACACTTAACCAACTGAGCCACCCAGGCACCCCAGTGCACACCTATTTTATCCTTGTAGGAAAATGGTTTTCTATCTAGTGAATAATGGTGTTTGTGTGTGTGAGGGTGTGTGTGTATGTGTTCTACAGTGGAACTGTACACGTATTCACACAAGAATAAGAGACTGGGAAAGAAAAGCATAGAATTCTTAAAACTGCAAATTGACACTTAAGTGAAAAACTATATTTTTAAATTTTTTTGTTTTGTCATCATAGTTTAAGTTTTTTCTTCAAGATAATAAATCAATCATAGAAACATAGCATTTGGCACAGATTCAAAGAATCAATAAGAAAATAATATTACATAATTATCATCACTAATACTCCATGATTTCTGAAAAAAATTATAACTGTTATTACAAAACTAGAGTTTTCATTCTTAGTTTCTGTTTATTTTATTCTAATTGGTCAACAAAATGAAACATCCTTTGCCCTGCTCTTTGTAAGTTATATGAGCATGCCAAAGAGATAACTTTGGTATTTTGTCTAGCAGAACTCCTTTCCCACAGAACCACAAAGCTGTGGTATAGACAGAGAATAATAAAATAGTCAGTCCCTGCTGACAGTGGACTAACTTTATGTGATACACTGCGGAAACATCAGAAATTTTAGAAGATAAAAATTTGGACTGGATGAACGGAAGTGACAAAAATTTAATCTCTGCTTATGTCAGTTTCAAAATGATAATTCACTAGATTCTGAATGTTTCAAAAAAGAGTAATTACTAACTAAATTGATACTATATTTAAATCATTTAGGAAAAATGATACTGTAACATTTTGTGTGGGGTAGTTGCAGACAGAACTCCAAAACTACACAAAGGAAAATCATGCTGGCTGACACTTTGAGCACCATAATGACTAGGCTGACTGCTATAGTTTTAAAAGAATAAGTCCCAGAAGTTTACCCTTTCTTGGATCTACTTTACTAACCTTGAAACATGAAGAGATATATCTCATGAAGAAAGGAACTGAACACAGAAGAAAGAGGCAATGTGTTTTGAAGAAGCAGATATAAGGAGGAAAGCTAAGAAAAGACATGGTTAGAAGAGTCAATAAATATGAGTATTGATCATAAAAAATCATGGCAATAATAATGATGATGACCAGTTTGGATGATTAAAAACAAGTTGGAACTATAATACTAGAAAACAACATGTGAAATGAAGAGGCACTAGAGTCAAAGCAATAAATGTAATGAATTGCTGAAGAGGTAAATAGTGGGGCACCTGGGCAGTTCAGTCTGTTGAGCTTTTGACTTCGGCTCAGGTCATGATCTCACGGTTCATGAGTTCAAGCCCCACATTGGGCTCTGTGCTTACAGTTCAGAGCCTGGAGAGTGCTTCAGATTCTGTGTCTCCCTGTCTCTCTGCCCCTCCCCTGCTTGTGCTTTGTCTCTCTCTGTCAAAAATAAATAAATGTTAAAAAAATGTTTTAAATAAATAAAGAGGTGAATAGACATCATATTAACAGAATGGATAAAAACCATATAATCATCTCAATAGATGTAGAAAAACCATTTGACAACATTCATTCATGATTTAAAAAAAAACTCTCAACAATATAGGTTTAGAGAAAACATACATAATAAAGGCCATATGTGATAAATCCACCACGAACATCATACTTACTGGTGAAAAACTGACAGCTTTTCTTCTAAGATCAGGAACAAGACAAAGATGTTCACTCTCACCACTTTTATTCAACATAATACTAGAAATCATGGTAATAGCAATCAGACAAGAAAAAGAAATAAAAGGCATCCAGATTGGTAAGGAAGAATTCCCTATATACAGAAAATTCTAAAACTCCACCAAAAAAAACTATTATAACTAATAAATAAATTCAGTAAAGTTGCAGGATACAAAATCAGTACACAAAAATCTGTTGTTTCTACACCAATAATGAGGTAGCAGAAAGAGAAATTAAAACAATTCCATTTACGATTGCACCAAAAAGAATAAAATATGTAGGAATAAATTTAACCACGGAGATGAAAGACCTATACTCTGAAAACTATAAAAGACAGCACAAACAATGGAAAGAATTGAAGAAACTGAAGATGACACAAACAAGTGGAAAGATATACCATGCTTACAGGTTGGAAGAATTAATTGGTAAAATGTCCATACTACCCAAAGCATTCTACAGAGTCAATGCAATTCTTATCAAAGTTCCAACAGTATTTTTCACAGAACTAGAACAAATATCCTAAAATTCATATAAAACCATAAAAGACCCTGAATAGCCAAAGCAATCTTGAGAAAGAACAAAGTTGGAAGTATCACAGTCTGAAATTTCAAGATATACTACAGAGCTACAATAATCACAGCAGTATGGTACTGGCACAAAAACAGACACATAGATCAATAGAACACAATAGAAAGTCCAGAAATAAACCCACACTTATATGATCAATTAACATATGACAAAAGAGGAAAGAATATATATTGGGGAAAAGACAATCTCTTCAACAAATGGTGCTGGGAAAACTGGACAGCTATGTGCAAAGGAATAAAACTGGACCACTTTCTTACATCATACATAAAAATAAATTCAAAATGGATTCAATACCTAAGTTTGAGACTTGAAACTATAGAACTCCTAAAGAAAACCTAGGCAGTAATCTCTTTGACATCAGCCTTAGCAACATTTTTTCTAGATACTTCTCCTCAGGCAAGGAAAACAAAAGCAAAAATAAACTATTGGGACTACATCAAAATAAAAAGCTTCTGAACAGCAAAGGAAACCACCAACAAAATGAAAAGGCAACCTATTGAATGGGAGAAGATATTTGCAAATAAGGAGTTAATAGCCAAAATATATAAAGAACTTAGAACTCAACACCAAAAAAAAAATGAGTAGTCCAATTAAAAAATGGACAGAGACCTGAACAGATATTTTCCCAAAGAAGACAAACAGATGGCCAACAGATGCATGAAGATACTCAACATCATGAAGGAAATACAAGTCAACACCCCAATGAGGCACCACTTTACACCTGTCAGAATGACTGGTATCAAAAGACAAGGAACAAGTGTTGGTGAGAATGTGAAGAAAAAGGAATCTTTGTGCACTATTGGTGGGAATGCAAGCTGGTGCATCCACTGTGGAAAACAGTATAGAGCTTCCTGAAAATATTAAAAATAGAAATACCATATAATCCAGTAATTTACTCACAGGATACAAAAATATGAATTCAGAAAGATATATGCACCATTGTGTTTATTGCCGCATTGTTTACAATAGCAAGTTATGAAAGAAGCCTAAGTGTCCATCGATAAATGAATGGATAAAAAAGATACGTTATATATACATAATGGAAGTTTACTCAGCTATAAAAAAACATAAGATCTTGCCATTTGTAACAACATGGATAGACCTAGAGGGTATTATGCTAGGTGAAATAAGTCAGACAGAGAAAGACAAAGACCATATGATTTCACTTACATGTGGAATCTAAAAAACAACAAATAAAAACAGAAGCAGAATCATAAACACAGGAGATAAGCTGGTGGTTGTCAGAGCGGAGAAAATTGGGGGTGGGTGAAATGGGTGAAGAAGATTAAGAGGTACAAACTTCCAGTTATAAATAAATTATAAATAAATCATGGGAATAAAAAGTACAGCATATGGGTATAGTCAATAATATTGTAGTAACATTGTATGGTGACAGACGATGACTACACTAATCATGGTAAGCATAGCTTAATGTATAGAATTGTCAAATCACTATGTTGTCCTCCTGAAATTAATATAACATTGTATATAAACTACACTTTAATTTTTAAAAAAGAAGTGAATAGAGATACTGAATAACTTTGTTAAGTCAAATATGGATGTTAAAAACTTAGTTTACAAAAAAAATAAAATAAAATGTGTAACTTCCAGTCTAGTAATGGAGACTAAAGAAATCTTGATCCAATGATAGGCAGGAAAGGTGGGAACTTATTCCAGAAAAAAAGGTATGTCAAAGAGAAATCAGAATAAAGCATAAAATAACTTTCATCTTTATATGTAATTAAATTATAAAATGTTTCATCCATTCTAAGCTGCACATGCATTCATGTTTTAACATCTCTGAAATCAGAATGTGTATTTCAACTGATGGTGTTTTAAAATTACTGTTGGCCAGGCAGAAACTGTAACATGGATGTCAATGACTATGTATACATGAACATCAAAGTGCCAGCACCAAAACTTGCACTGGTGTCAGTTCCTCAGAAGAAAATCCTGAAAAAAATAGTAGAGCAGTATTTTAAGTGTTAAGAACCAAACAGTTGTGGGGAGAGAGTGATGAGAAGGTGATGAATCAAACAGGTTTAACAACATTCCCAAAGCTAGATTCAAAAAGAGGTTTATTCTATATAATTGCCAAGTCAGTAGAAGAGCCCATTCTATTCTATTTTAGTTCTTTTGAGAAATGCTGCTTTTGATAGCACAGAGGGTGATAGGGCCAGGCAAACACAAATTTTGGTAACCCTAAGTCAAAAACTAATTGAGAAGAGTTAGACTCTGAATGTGATGGCTTTTAGAAATACTTTATTCATTTATTTCCCTTATATTTATACATAAGATCAACATATTATTTTTAAATATCTATAACTAACTATAAAAGAGCTCTGAATAAGGTTCAAATAAACATTGTGTCACTGTTTAATTCTTATATTTTTTTGTTTCTTAATAGTAACTTAAACGATGTTGCATCTTACAATCAATCACAGCTTAGATTTGATGAAATTTAATATAATAGTAATCATAACAAATGTAAAGAAAACTAAATTTCCTAGATAAGATACAGAGACTTCCAGATCGTATTTTGAAAATGCAGTTATATTTTGTTAATAAGAGACTCATTTTAAACATAATGACATAGAAAAACTGAAAGAAAAAAAAGAAAGTAAAAGCAAGGGGGGGGTGTTAAATCTCTGAAAAATACTAGCAATAACAACAGCAAAGCCGCATCTAAACATATAACCATCAGCAAAATTGACTTTAAGGAGGTCGAATGATTAAGAATAAAGAGAGTTATTACTCAGTAATGAAAGGAGCAATCCACCAGGAAATCTAAGAATTTTGAATCTTTATGCACCCAGCAACACAGCCTAAAAATGGATTTACTGGGAAGAACCTAGAAATTCACAATTTCAATAGGATATTTTAACTTAAATTTTTCAATTTTCATTTCTAGAACCCTGCACACAACAGGGAAAATCATACACCTTTCCCCCACACATAGAACATTTACAAAACTTGACATTAGACAGAGCCATAACTCATAAAAAAAAAAATCTACATCATACAGAATACGTTCTCTAACCAAAACATGATAAAAATTAGAATTAAAAAACACTTCTAAATAATTCTTGATTTAAAAGAGTAATTATAATAAAAGTTAGATTCAACAAAACTAAATACAAATTCCTTAAAAAAAGACTAAAAAAAATGAACAAACTTCCGACAAGATTATTTAAGAAAATTATTCAAATGGTACAAATTAGGACTAATGGGGAAACAAAGCCATAGACACAACAGTGTTTTCACAGAAATTTAAACAAAGTGGTACTGAAATTCTTGGAAGAAAATAGATGTAAAAAACCAGGATAGTTTTGAAAAGCAAGATCAATATGTCCTCACCTACTAGAAACTAAAGCTTATAAAACCGCAGTAATTAAAATATGTGTTAGTGCAGAGGTAAAAAATAGATTAGTGTAACTGGATAGAACTTAGTAACAAACTTAGGTACATATAAGTGTACAGGTATACACTAGAGGTGACCTTACAAATGAAGAAAATTAATGGACCATTGAGTAACTATATTCTTAACTGGCAATGCATAAGCAAAGAAATAAAATTAGATACCTACTTCACATGAATCACAAAAATAAATTCCATATGGGTTAAAACCTAAATATGACAAGAAAAGCCTCAAAACTTTTAGAAAAAAAAATATAGCATAAATAACTTTACATGTTAGGGGAGGATTTCTTAAACAAGACCAAAAAATAAAAAAAGAGAAGACTGATATATTTGAGTAGATTAAAATTTTTAAGACTCTGTATTACCAAAGATATAATAAGAAAACAAAAATATAAGCCACAGACTCAAGAGAAAACATCTTCAAAGCATAAAGGATGAATATCCAAGACATTTTTAAGACTTCACCAAATCAAGATAAATAAAGAAATGGCAAAACAACGCAGGAGGAAAGAATGGACAAAGAATAAGAAGTAATTTGTAGAAAAGGTAATGCAAATGGTCAAAAAATATATACCATTAGCAAAGAGAAACACAGATTTAAAAAATGAGTTTCCTTTGTAAAATTAGACCGATAGTGTGATCTCCCCAGTGTTGGTGAAACTGTGGGAAATTGGAAACTCCGGTTTAGTCTATTTGAAATTAAACAAAGTCAGCTAACTGTCAGCTCAGGAGATGGGGAAACTTGATTTCTTTAAGTCAGTGTGGTAGTCCCATTTCTTTTACCAATGATTGGTTTAGGAATGGGGGTCCAGCCCAATACAGCCATGTAGTATTCCAGATTTGGGGGAAAGGTGTCTTCCTAAGAAAGGGAAAAGAAATAGCCCCATTGTTGTTTGTTTGTTTGTTTGTTTGTTTGTTGTACCTCATGGGATATTGTCTCTAGACATGAAGCCCACAACTGCTATAGCCATCTTGTGACCCTGAGGTCACCACTGTCAACACCCTCAGGGAGGCAGGACAGAGAAGACAGAAAGAACCTGATTCTTTGATGATATTTTGAAAACCTGTATCAACCAGCCTGGAAATCTACCCTACTTCTATACTTCTTGTTATGTGAGAAAATAAATTTTCATCTTGCATGAGCCAGTTTGAGTAAACAGTTACTAATAGCCAAAACATCCTAAACGATAAAAAAAAAAAAAGTCAAGCCCAAAGCCTCACACATCAAAGGCATGCGATAAATGGCAGTATAACATTATTATTCTACTCCAACCTTGTCCATCCAGTCTTCCTTCACTATCCTCCAATACACTACCAATGTAACACAGATCAAACTACTTCCATCCTTATTCTGGTCACTCCTATTCTTAAGTGAAGTGACTATTCCCTATAGTAACTATTTGCAGAGAATCCAAACTTCGTTGCCTAAGTACAGTTTTCATTGCTCACTTGGAGGATTTAGGAACAAGGCTCACATCCATCACTCTGCAATTATGAATTATAGGTTAGGGTTCACTCTTAGTTTTACCTACATTTTTTACTCTAATAAAAAAAAATCGGGATGTATAATTTCAATGGATTACCTTCCAGCAGAAACCTTGATATTTTATTACCACAAGGTAACCAAACTCCAATAGAATCCTAATGGAAAATGAATCTTTTCAGATTTTTGACAGATAAAACATAAGGTGAATTGTTTTGTTCTATTTATTTTAAGACTGGAGGATAAAACGAAAGACATACAAAATGAAGAGATGATGCCACGGGAGATGTGAAGATAGATATATTTTTTGAAATAGGAATTCAGAGACCACATGGATCCCATTGGAAGACATAATGATTTAATAATCAACCGGGTAATAGGCTAACAAGTAAAATGAGAATCCTTCCTTATAAGCTCCCAAAAGTGGCAGAACATGATAAAGAAAATACATCTGAAGAGCGATTTTTCCCCCAAGAGTGACAGTAGTTTACTGAGGCACAGAGTTACAAAAGGGAGTGGGAGCAAATAGGTAACATGAAAAGCCACCTAGGTGTATCTGGTTTACCTTGGGTGAGACAGAGGAATCTCCTGGTAGAAAACCCTGTTCTAACAAGTCCAGTAATCACATTCTACTAAAAGGTTTGTAGGCAAGATTGCGTAAGCAAGGAACCCCTTGACCTAGCAGCTACAGAAGAAAGGCAATTGCCAAGATCAATACAAAAACATTGCTCAGCCATTATGCCACAAAGATTTTCCTAAGAAGCATAAATGTTGTAAAGATAGGAATAATATACAGAAAGTGAAATTGAATAAGACACAAAATGCTAGAGGAGAGATAAAGTACAATCTTTCATGGGTCATAATTCTCTAGACATGGGTTTGTTTGGGGGCACTGGTTGCAGGCAGTTGGACATAACTACAGAAACACCCATATGGTTCCCCTGGATTCTACGTTCTCTGCAGCTTCTTGCAAGCTTTTCATTACTCGGAGCCATGTGGTTCTGGAAACCACACAGGTGAGAAATAAATTTTCATCTCTGGCAGTCCTTAACAGTCATGCTTCCCAGCTGTTTAGTAAGGTGTTCCTTCAAGTAATTGCCCTGCAGGGAGTTTGTGGTGAGACAGGGACATGAGCAAACACTACAAACCACCCAGCTCGTTCTGCCAGACAGCCATTCTCCAACCTGGCCTGGCCAAGAGGCCCTAAAGGCAACTGGATTTCTGAAAGCAGAAATATACTATCCTTTTAAGCAAAACACATTGCTCTAGTGAAACAAATAACTGGAATCTTATTAACAGATCCCACCTGCATACAGTTGTGGGGAAAGGAGGAGAACAGACTTCAGTTTTGCTGGTAATTGACAAAGAGCACGAGAATCTTCTTCAAAGACTGCTAGGTTATACAGTGTCTGACCTTGGACAATAGGAGCTAGGCACAAAGAAATACCAGCTTCTTATGTGTGGTGTAACAGGCTGTGGGGTTCCAGCAGAGACCCATGGTTACCTACATAAGGCTGTCCCCCTACCCTTCTTCCTAGGTGGAAAAGCCCTGATTTTGTTCAAATGATCCCTCCTCAGCTAGGCAGGGCTCACTGTTGTGACCTGTCACCCAATTCTGTTCCAGGAAAGGCTGGAGACACAGACAATATTCCTCTTTCTACCTCTGGATATTGGTGTGTGAAGATATGAACTGTAACCAGTGATCTGCAACCACTTTGGAACCATGAGGGAAACTAACCAACATACTGAGGCTAACACAGAAAGAAATAGAAAGGACCCCGTCTCTAGGGCATCATGGTTTCACAGTATTAACCAACTTTGCAGCCATCCCACCCCCAGATCCCAGGTAATATGAGATAATGTGTCCTCTAGGTCACTTTGAGCTAGCATCTCGTTATTGGAAGCTGAAAACATACACTGAACTCTGTCTATCCAAATGTAACTTGCCAAAGGTGCAAATTATGTTAACTGATTAAATGCGAATAAAAATGTTTCTGTTAAAGGAATGTTCTTGCTGTTACATGAGCAAATGTAACAAATGCAAAGGCAATTATCTTGGAGATTTGTAAATGCTGTCACATGCTTAGAACATTAGGCCTCTCCTCAAATTAGCAAACTCAGTGATCATTCTCTAAAACCTCTGCAAAGGCCTTTCCCAGCTCTTTCCAGCACATTCAGTTGTTCCCTAATATTATTTCCATGTAGTTTGTAAATATTTCAATGAAATGGCTTTGTAGTTGTATATCTGTAGCTGTCCCATGTGAGTTTCCTATAAAAGAAATAATATCTGTGATGGTTAATTTTATGTGTTAACTTGACTAGATCACAGGGTACCCCAATATTTGGCTAACTATTATTTCTAGGTGTGTCTGTTGAGGGCCTTTCTGGAAGAGATTAACATTTGAATCAGTGGATCCTAAAGCACACTGCCCTTCTCAGTGTGAGTGGGCATTGTCCATCCACTGAGGGCATGGATAGACCAAAAGTTAAAGGAAGGGAGAATTGACCCCTCTCTGCCTGTTTGATCTGACACATCAGTCTTCTCCTGCCCTGAGACTGGGAATGACACCATTAGCCCCCTTTGTCCTCAGGCCTTCAGAGTGGGACTGAACTACACGCCTGGCCTTCCTGAACCTCCAGCCTGCAGATCCAGATGTGACACTTCTCACCCTTCAAAATCGCATGAACCAATTCCTCAGAATAAATCATATATATCCCATTGGTTCTGTTTCTCTGGAGAACTCAGACTAATGCAATGTCTCATCCATCTTTATAGCTTTAACATTTAACATAGGACCCAGCACTTGTTTGGTGTGGCAGTTCTAAAATATGGCCCCCAATGTGTTTGACGTTCCTTCCATCTGAGCTGGCTTTTACAGCTTCAACCAGCGGAGTACAGCAGAGGGATGCTGCATAAATTTGCTGCTAAATCACGAAAGAAAGAAAGAAAGAGGGGCGCCTGGGTGGCGCAGTCGGTTAAGCGTCCGACTTCAGCCAGGTCACGATCTCGCGGTCCGGGAGTTCGAGCCCCGCATCAGGCTCTGGGCTGATGGCTCAGAGCCTGGAGCCTGTTTCCGATTCTGTGTCTCCCTCTCTCTCTGCCCCTCGCCCGTTCATGCTCTGTCTCTCTCTGTCCCAAAAATAAATAAACGTTGAAAAAAAAAATTAAAAAAAAAAAAAAGAAAGAAAGAAAAAGAAAGTTCATGCCATTTTCACCTGCTTCTCTTGAGATGCTCACTCTGGGGAATGCCCCACACTGTAAGGGGTCCAAGGAGTCTAACTACTCTGATGTTGCCACACTGGAAGGTACACGCAAAGGTGTTCTAGTTGAGAGCATCAACTGGTAGCTGATTGAGTCAGCCACCTTGGTCATTTAACCCTGTCAAGTCCTTAGATGACTGTTGTCCTACAAGGGAAATCCCAAGCAAGGTCTGCAAGCCCCTCTTAAGTTCCTGACCCTTAAAATTGTGAGCACACACACACACACACACAAAAAGGTTATTTTAAACCACCAAGATTTGGGGTCAGTGCTACACATCAATAATAACCAAAACAATCGGTACTAAATATTTATAGAATTTATGAAGGAGAGGTAAAAAAGATCTTCCTCCCAATAAAAAAAAATTAAGTATAACATCAGGGTAACTTCATCTTGCGGCTGTAATTTCGTGGTCATAGATACATTTCCTATCACTCTAGCATTAAGAGAAAACTCTTATGAAGCTCAATTCATTTAAGTCCAGACGTTGTGCTTGGTGCCTTTTAGCTTGTAGCATATCTAACTCTCACAACCAATAGGGGACTCATGTGTGTCATTCCATACTTTAACCATGAAGAAGTGAAGCTCAGAGAGGCTGTAGGCTACCTGTCCCCATGGGTACCTACCCCCAGAGTTCTGCTTCTAATGCCAGTTCTGTGGCCCTGCAGTAACAAGCTTCCTTCCTCCTTTCCTCCCTCTCACCACATTCAAAACTGCAGATTCTCAATCAGAAGGATAGTTCTGGAGCACTGGGAGACAGAATCATACCAAAGGTAAGGACAATAAGTCAATCTGTAAATCGACCAGCATGCTTTGACAGCATAGTGTTATACATGGGATAGAATCTCTGTGGGGAGAAACAGATAACTAAGACATGATTCTTGCTCTCTGGTAATTTTCATCCATGTAAGGAAAACAGACAAAATATGGAAAGTAAAGAACAGCCCAGGGGCACCTGGGTAAATGTCCAACTCTTGATCTCTGCTCAGGTCTTGATCTCATGGTTCATGGAATTGAGCCCCACATCCAGCTCTGCACTGACAACGTGGAGCCTGCTTGGGATTCTCTCTCTCTCCCTCTCTCTCTGCCCCTCCCCTGCTTGCACGGTCTTTCTCTCTCTCTCAAAACAAATAAATAAAACATTTTAAAAAAGAACAGCCAAAAATAATGCATAATAAATGCTAAACCTGGGGTTGTTTCAAGATAATCTTTTCTCAGTATAAAATTCAGACCATTATAAAAAAAAGAAAAGAAAGATTACTCTTAATTAATCCAATTCAACCACAACTATAAGTAATATTTTTGTGAACTCCTTCCAGTTTTTTTTTTCTACACATACATAATAGTATAACTGGGCTCATACCATATAGTTCTATATCCTGCTTTATTTCACTTGATAGTATATTTTGAACACATTCTGGACTAGGACTTTTCAAACTAAACTCTACAGAATTGTTTTGGGAAAGCACACCAGGAGTTCATATTAATGTGATATGATATGATTTCAGTAAATTTCACATACTAATTGCACCCTTTTTTCTTATTTTGTCTCTATAAATTAATATACTATGAATTAAACTTACTAAAAACTATAAGGTTAATCATTTAGAAGTACATTTGCTTCTGAGAAAGCATGCAAGACTCACACCAGACAAAAAAACAAGTGCTGTCACCTCTTGAATAAAATTACATGTAGGGACACCTGGGTGGCTCAGTCGATTAAGCATCTGACTCGTGGTTTTGGCTCAAGGTTCTTGGAGATGGAGTCCCATGGGCTCTGTGCTGACAGTGCAGAGCCTGCTTGGGAGTCTCTTTCCTGCCCCTCCCCAACTCATGCACATGCCCTTTCTCTCTCTCTCAAAATAAATAAATACACTTAAAAAAATTACTGCCTGTTGGGGCACCTGGGTGGCTCAGTCGGTTAAGCATCTGACTCTTGATTTTGGCTCAGGTCATGATCTCACAGTTCGTGAGATCGAGTCCCACACTGGGCTTTGCCCTAGGTGTGGAGCCTGCTTAATATTCTCTCTCTGCCCCTCCCCCACTCTGTTTCTCTCTTTCAAAAAAAAAAAAATTATATATGTTTACCTGAACCTGGTCAAAGATAAACAAAATAGAAAGAAATGCCATTGTAATCATCACCACTTCCATGCCCTTAGTGCCCATATAGTTATTATTGTATTACTCATGTAAGTTTTATTATGGTTTCAGACCATAATTTTATTTTTTCAAATTTTTATTTATTTCATTTTGAGGGAGAGAGAGAGAGAGAGAGAGAGAGAGAGAGAGAGAATGTGAGCAAAGGGAGTAGCAGGGAGAGAGGAAGAGAGAGAATCCCAAGCAGGTTCCCCACTGTCAGCACAGAGCCTGAACAGGGGCTCAATCTCTCCAACCAAGAGATCATGACCTGAGCCAAAACCAAGAATCTGATGTTTAACTAGCTGACTCACCCAGGCACCCCCATCACTTAAAATGGATCATTGTTACCAGAAGTAAACTCTTGCCTTTTGAGAGAGACAGTGACAGAGTACAAGTGGGGGAGGGGCAGAGAGAAAGGGAGACACAGAATTCAAAACAGGCTCCAGGCTCTGAGCTGTCAGCACCAAGCCCAATGCGGGCTTGAACTCATGAGCTTGAAATCATGACCTGAGCCGAAGTTGGACGTTTAACTGACTGAGCCACCCAGATGCCCCCAAAATTTTTTAGTATAAAGATTCTTCCACTTCCATGAGCCCTTCAGAGAGAGGATTCAATACAGTTTCTCTGTATTGTCTATATTTGTCTATTTTTTAAAGTCATATCATATAACTTAAAAGAAAGAAACAATGTAATATTCCAGAATTGTGTCATTGTTTTTAATGAAGTCTCCAAAAGGGAAGGGAGGGGCCTAACAAAAAGGAACTAAGCAGTTATGGTACCCTGTTTATACACATTATGAGTGAAACAAGTAGTAAACTGTTGGACATTTATTTCACACCAACAGTACAGAGAATTGTATTGTGTGAATTTCAAAAGGAAAAAAAAATGTAGATATCAAGGTTTTCTAAGGTCTAGATCACACTTAATTCATAGCCCTGAACAAAATACTCTGGAAGATGAGGCATGTTGGCAAAATGAGACTCCTTGAAAGTTCATTTCAACTAGCAATGTGTGCCTGACTGTTGCTTATCTCTCAACAGCCATTCTCACTTCCTTGATTTCCTTACTCCTAGAGCCCTGCCACCAGCCACCCCCCAGATCCTCACTTTCACAGCCTCCCTTGCAGCTAAGAGTGGTATGGCAGGTTCCAACAGTAGGACCTAAGGGGATGATCTTCAAGGAAAGGTTTTCTTTTCTAATGGAACAGCTGCAAAGGGGGAGTTTCTGCCACTCTTCCTGCCTCTGCTGTGGTCCCATGAAATGTGAGGACTTGACAATGGGAGGCCCCAGGGAACCAAAGGGGAAGCCAAGAGCTAGAAGCCTATCTGCAGGCCTAACATGGAGTCACAATGGTGGAACTCCCTGCTTCCAGATTTATTGACATATGATAGTAATTAAGTGTCCTTCTTAACTAATCCAGTTTTACTTACTGGTCAACGGCACCTGAAAGTTCCCAAACTAAAGCACAACGCATCCTATGGCATGAAGAGTTTTGGTATCTGGCCAATATTCCAGTGTGGATGAAGAAAAATCATAATTATTGATTTCTAAAACATATTCCAGAAGAATTATAAAATGAAATAATGACAGTATAATTGCCATTTTCTAAAATGGCAGCTACATGTAAAGTGAAAATCTGACTCCTGGCCAGTCATTTGTGTTTGGCTCCATTATCTCCATCCATTCACAACTGGGCCTTCTTACAGCAGACACAGCAGAGCACTTCCTTCTGACGGGATCCTTTTCCTAGTTGTAGAGAAAACACAAGAGGGTGATCTTTAATAGAGGTTAATGTTAATATGGAAGAATATAAAAATAATCTCACCCATTTTAATTCTAATAGAAACTGAAGGAGGGCCAGTTGACCTCTACCTTCTCTTCCATCTATGTAGTGGGTGATTCAAAACATAATTTTTTGAAAGATTTTAAAACACCAAGAAACCCCAATATTACCCTATCAAGTTGTATATTCTCTAATAATATAGTACTTGGTTGTTTCCCTGAAAGAAAATAAGCTTTTAGGAGAAACAGTTGTTGTTTTATATAATGCCTGAGGATTTTCATTAGTTACTAAAGGGTTCTCCACTTAATCTTGAATGAATCATTTTATTGACATTGATACATGGGCCCACTCTGGCATCAAGATTTTTATGTTGGATTTTTAAACTATAATCCACTGAAACATAATTTCCCCAAAGTTTCTAAATTCAAGACATACACTATATTGATAGTCTCCTATCTAATTTGATATCCAATGTTTTATGAAATATTCCCTCCTCTGAGTTAGCTTCCTGCCTCAACTGTATATATTATTATGCTTGTAGGCTATTCAGTAACAAGACATCTGTTCAGAAATCCCTCTAGAAAGTTTCCTACATTATTTATGTCACTGCTAAAACTATTTCCCCTCCCTTAAAAAACAGCTGCTTTACATACAAGAGGAAAAAAGATCATTATTTAGCCAGCAATGTTGATAAATGATTCTGGTGTCTTTTAGCTGTCATTGCTTTTTATACACTAATTAGCTTCATAAGTCTCTTCTGCTCTCAAAGATTGTTAAGTAGCCATTTAGTAGTAATTTTAAATGCTACTCTTATATTCTCTCAATTAAAAGTAAATTTTAATGATTTTTAGGTAAATGGTTTCAATCTCACAAATCAGTAAGATCTCCCAAATAGCTTGTACTATGATTTTTGAGAGCTCTGAACTTTTGTCTGCTTATTTTCTCCTGCAAGCTTAATATACTTACCAAAAATTTCCACATTCCACATCATCAGAGCTTTCATCTTGTCTCAAAAGAAAAAAAGAAAAAAAGTTGAAATGCCGATTAAAAGCCAAAACCAACTATTTTCAGCCTCAATTTTCAAATGTCAGTTTGTTTTTACCTAATTCTAGTAAATTTATATAGTGTAATTCTAAACTTTGCTATTTGACGGTTTCCCTACTGAAGAAAAGCAGTAGAACTTTTCACCACCTGTGTTGCTTTTGGAGACCAGCCCCTCCCCATCCGTGGTCTGGGCAACCTCGTGCCAGGCGGGTCCTCACAGAGGGGACTGCCTTCTCACTGCTCTCAGGGCTCCTGCGATTACCTGTTGTTGCTCTGCAGCTGACGGTCCTGGGGAATGGCCCAGGATGAACAAGGTACTAACCAAAGAGGTGACTTTCTACATTCAGCACACCATAAAAGGGAATTCCAAATAGGAGGAAAGGGGAAAGGAATCCATAAAAAAGACCAAGTAAAGGTCAAGTCTTTGCATTTTTGAATAGAAATCATTTTCTGCTGAATTAGCTACTACAGTATTTCTCAAGCTTTTGAATTTGATTCCTACGGAGTTTAGTTTTTCCAAAACAAAAGTGGGAAGGAAGTGTTGTTTTTCAGAATAAGGAGGTTTAACTAGATTTCAATTAAAAGAAAAAAGAAAAAGATATACAGCCTGATAGATATGCCTAGAATTTTTGGCCAAAATACAGAATTTGCCAAAACCCAAGGGTGGGTGAGGGCAGGGGGCCGAGGTAGTTCTGCCTGTTTAGAATGTGGTGCATAATGAGGTTGCTGAACTAAGCTAGAGAAAACAGGAGGAAGACGCAGATTCCATTAGCTCAAGCAATATACAAATGCTGCTAATTAATTATTTTTGTTTCATGACAAGAGTTGTTTTTAAACAGACAACTACCACCACCATACCCCCTCTCCCCAAAAAACTGAACTGGCCTCAAATGCACCCTTAATTCTTCTCTGTTCCCACACCCTCAACAACCTTGGTTCTCCATTCCTACTCGTTCCTGCCATGAAACCTGACAAACAGCAAAAATCCTGAAACAGAAAGAGAGAGAGAGGAGAGAGAGAAAATGGGGGGAGAGAATGGGAGACAGAGAGAGAGAGAGAACGTATTTTGCCACCCTCCTGGCTAACTGAAATGCTTGTTCCCGAGATTACAGTAATTACAGCCACAGCATGAGTTCCATACAAGCGCTAAATGAAACAGCACATCAATTAAAAAATAAACACTCCATTCTAGGAGAAAGACAACCCCCTGGGACGTCCTAACAAGCGTAAATGAACCTGCCAGGCCGCCGGCCCTTCAGGCCTCCGCCTCCCCTCCCTGTCTTAAGGTAGTTGCGGAGCTGGCGGGGGCAAGTGCTCATTGGCGGTGTCCCAAGTGGCTGCTAAAAGCAGCTCAGGTCCCCTCTGCTCCTTGCGGATCGCTGATACGTGTCGGTGCGTCGGCGCCAGGGCTCAGCACCGCCTCCCACGGTAGAAAAGGAGGCTCTGGAAAAAATGTGAACTTTGGATAGACATACATATGTTCCAAAAGTACGAAGCGAAGAGAGGGAAGCCAGCCGCAGTTTCCAGTCCGTCCTATTTATAACTTACTTACTTTTTTTTTTCTTTTTCTTTCTGTCTTTTGCTCTTTCTTTTTCTTCCTTCCTCTCCCTTTCTTTCCTTTTTCTTTTCTTTCTGGAAGGGAACTATATCTTCATAAGGAAGAACTTCGTCCCAGATGCTTTACGTATTTTATCCCACCTAATTAGCAGAACCCCCTTTGAAATCTGTACTACTACCCCACTTTTCAGGCAAGAAAACTGAGGCTCCCCTGACCAATCAGCGGAGGCGGGAGAATCCTGGGCCCGCCCTTGTGCCTGGAGCCTCTCCCGCCCCTCGCGTGCTGGCGGCTGTGCTCCCGTACACCTTCTGGGGCGCCCTCGGTCCAGCCCCACTATCCAGAATGAACTGCAGTCTCCCACTCCTCTCACGCTTCCAAGCCTCAAACATCATCATTCTAAAAACCCCAAGAGGAGCACACCTTCCCGGTTCTCCCGCACAGCCCGGCCCCAGTCACGCTCCCCTGCACTCCAGTGGGGGTGGGTTCCCCACCGGCCCGGCTCACAGAGGGGCGCGGGGTCACCCACATCAGGCAGCAGCAGTAGGCAGGGACGTGACTTGTTTGAAAGGAGCCTAAAAACGCACGCGCAGGCAGAAAACCCCCATCCCAGTCCCCAAGTGCAGACTAGGGGAAAAAGAACCAAGACCTCAAACGCACTGAGCGCTGTGGAGACAATCGTGGCAAAACCTCGGTCTCTGCGGTCAAACCCAAGGTTACCAAAACTCTCCATCCGCAGAGGGCTCGCATGGCCGCAGGGACACTCCGGACCGCCTTAAGGAAGGCTGAGACTTGGGAGCGCGTAGACTCCGCCCCCTCTCCCGGCGATTGGCGCGCCCGGCTGAGGGCGGAGACCGAGTCCGCGCTGTATAAATATTCATGAGCCGGCCGGGCGGTGCGAGCGGGGCCGGAGCCGGGAAGTTGGGTGAAGGGCGCTGCTCCCGCCGAGGAGGAGGAGGAGGAAGAGGAGGAGGAGGTGGAGGAACAGGAGGCGGCGGTGGAGGCAGTGGTGGCTGGGCGCGGGCCGCGCCGCTCAGGTGTCTATTCCGCCTTCTGGTCTGGATTTGGGTCCGTGTGTCTAGCAAGAAGGGGACTGCCTACACCTCGCCGGATTCCTGGCCGAAGCGCGGAGCGGACTTTTACCGGAGGTGGAGTCTGTCAGTCCCGGCGGCGGACCGACGGACCGACGCCTGGGAGAGAGGGCGGCGGCCTCTGCGGAGGCGGGTCCCGAACTCCGGCGGCAGAGCAGCGCAGCGTTGGGGGGCAAGCATGAGTCCCTGGGGACAGAAAGGGGGCTGCAGGGGCTGACCCTGAGCGGCGAGCGGCCTGGCCCAGCCATCTTGACTGCGCACCGAGGCCCGAAAGGAAACTTGCTGTGCCGCCGCCCTCTGTGCCCGGCAAAGTCACCGCACCGTCTCCGGCGCCGCGTGGAGAAGTGGCCGGACGCGCCGGAGAGAAAGCGAGCGAGAGAGGGACGATGAGCGGAGGGCTAGCCACTGTGCTGCGAGAGGGCTGAGTTCGACCGACCCGGAGTCATCAGGGCAGACTCTCGGGGACTGTGGTGCACGCCTGCGGCCACCCTCACTGCCGCTGCCCAGGCTTCGGGCCCCGCGGTGCGGACGCGTCCCGAGAAGGGACTAGGTTAACTGCAAGACACCCCCCACCCCCTCACTCCGCCCGCCTTCCGGGAGAGGCAGCAAGGAGACCAGCAGGGCACCCGCTCTCCCCTTCTCCGGCTCCCTTGCCGAATCCCCCGGCGCCCCTCCGCGCTCCGCCTGGAGGGCAAGGGCGCGGGGCCGAGGCGCGCAGCATGGAGTGGGGTTACCTGTTGGAAGTGACCTCTTTGCTGGCCGCCTTGGCGCTGTTGCAGCGCTCGAGCGGTGCGGCGGCTGCCTCGGCTAAGGAGCTGGCTTGCCAAGAGATCACCGTGCCGCTGTGCAAGGGCATCGGCTACAACTACACGTACATGCCCAACCAGTTCAACCACGACACGCAGGACGAGGCGGGCCTTGAGGTGCACCAGTTCTGGCCGCTAGTAGAGATCCAGTGCTCGCCCGACCTCAAGTTCTTCCTGTGCAGCATGTACACGCCCATCTGCCTGGAGGACTACAAGAAGCCCCTGCCTCCTTGCCGCTCGGTCTGCGAGCGCGCCAAGGCCGGCTGCGCACCCCTCATGCGCCAGTACGGCTTCGCCTGGCCCGACCGCATGCGCTGCGACCGGCTGCCGGAGCAGGGCAACCCCGACACGCTGTGCATGGACTACAACCGCACCGACCTCACCACAGCCGCACCCAATCCGCCGCGCCGCCTGCCGCCGCCGCCCCCGGGTGAGCAGCCGCCCTCCGGCAGTGGCCACGGCCGCCCGCCCGGGGCCAGGCCCCCGTCCCGCGGCAGGGGCGGTGGCGGCGTGGACGCAGCGGCGCCCCCCACGCGCGGCGGCGGCGGCGGCGGCGGGAAGGCGCGGCCCCCTGGCGGCGGCTCCGCTCCCTGCGAGCCGGGCTGCCAGTGCCGCGCGCCCATGGTGAGCGTGTCCAGCGAGCGGCATCCCCTCTACAACCGCGTCAAGACCGGCCAGATTGCCAACTGCGCGCTGCCCTGCCACAACCCCTTCTTCAGCCAGGACGAACGCGCCTTCACCGTCTTCTGGATCGGCCTGTGGTCTGTGCTGTGCTTCGTGTCCACCTTCGCCACCGTCTCCACCTTCCTCATCGACATGGAGCGCTTCAAGTATCCTGAGCGGCCCATTATCTTCCTGTCGGCCTGCTACCTCTTCGTGTCTGTCGGCTACCTGGTACGCCTGGTGGCGGGCCACGAGAAGGTGGCGTGCAGCGGCGGCGCGCCCGGAGCGGGCGGTACGGGAGGCGCGGGCGGCGCGGCGGCGGCAGCGGGGCGCGGGCGCGGCGGGCGCGGGCGCGGGTGGCCCTGGCGGGCGCGGCGAGTACGAAGAACTGGGCGCTGTGGAGCAGCACGTGCGCTACGAGACCACGGGCCCGGCGCTGTGCACCGTGGTCTTCTTGCTCGTCTACTTCTTCGGCATGGCCAGCTCCATCTGGTGGGTGATCCTGTCGCTCACGTGGTTCCTGGCGGCGGGCATGAAATGGGGCAATGAGGCCATCGCTGGCTACTCGCAGTACTTCCACCTGGCCGCGTGGCTCGTGCCCAGCGTCAAGTCTATCGCCGTCCTGGCGCTCAGCTCCGTGGACGGCGACCCGGTGGCCGGCATCTGCTACGTGGGCAACCAGAGCCTCGACAACCTGCGCGGCTTCGTGCTAGCGCCGCTCGTCATCTACCTCTTCATCGGCACCATGTTCCTGCTGGCCGGCTTCGTGTCGCTCTTCCGCATCCGCTCAGTCATCAAGCAGCAGGGCGGCCCCACCAAGACGCACAAACTGGAGAAGCTCATGATCCGCCTGGGTCTCTTCACCGTACTCTACACCGTGCCCGCCGCCGTCGTGGTCGCCTGCCTCTTCTATGAGCAGCACAACCGCCCGCGCTGGGAGGCCACGCACAACTGCCCGTGTCTGCGGGACCTGCAGCCAGACCAAGCGCGCCGGCCCGACTACGCCGTCTTCATGCTCAAGTACTTCATGTGCCTCGTGGTGGGCATCACCTCGGGCGTGTGGGTCTGGTCCGGCAAGACTCTCGAGTCGTGGCGCGCCCTGTGCACCCGCTGCTGCTGGGCCAGCAAGGGTGCTTCGGGGGGCGCGGGCGCTGGGGCCGCAGGGGGGGGTGGGGTGCCGGGAGGTGGTGGGGGCGTGGGGTCCGGTGGGGGCGGGGTCCCGGGCGGTGGGGCGGGATCCCTCTACAGCGACGTCAGCACCGGCCTGACGTGGCGATCTGGCACGGCCAGCTCCGTGTCTTATCCAAAGCAAATGCCATTGTCCCAGGTCTGAGAGGAGGGGAGGGGGCACCCGGAAGGAATGGGGAGGGGGGCGAGGAAACCTAGTGCAGCGAAGGGACACTCGACGGGCTGAGGTTCCCACCCCTTCACCGTGTTGATTGCTATTAGCATGATAATGAACTCTTAATGGTATCCATTAGCTGGGACTTAAATGACTCGCTTAGAACAAAGTACCTGGCATTGAAGGCTCCCAGACCCAGCCCCCTTTCCTCCATTGATATGCGTGGAGCTCCTCCCGCCAGGCGTTAATCTCTGTTGGCAGCGGAGGGTGGACTCTGCTGCTGCGTTTCAGAACGCAAGGTTTGTAGCCCTCGCTGGTTGCCATTTGCTGAGCTTGAAGCCAGATCTACAGATTTCACCTGAGGGACCTGCTTTTCTCCCTCTATTCTCCTACGTAAATTCTTACTCCTAACATATCCTAGAGGAGGGATGACCGCGACCTAATGGAATTGCACGGTTTGGGTATTCTTAATGACCAGGCAAATGCCTTAAATAAACAAACAAGAAATGTCTTAATTATACACCCCAAGTCAATACGGGTTTCTTACATTAGAGGATGTATTTATATAATTATTTGTTAAATTGTAAAAAATGTGTAAAATATGTACATATTCAAAGATATACAGTCTGTACATTTTTTTTGTAAAAAGTTTAGAGGCCACCCCTGTAAGAACAAATATAAGTATTCTATTTTGTCAATAAAATGACTTTTGATAAATGATTTAAACATCGCCCTCTCCCCCTGCCTCTTCTAAGCTGTTACCTTTAAAGTGCTTGCTAAGGACACGCTGGAAAAAAATGGACATTTTCTGGTTTCTCATTTTGTACTCTGACCTTAGGCATGGAGAAAATGACCTGTTAAACTCTAGTTCTTAAGTTGTTAGCAAAGTAAATATCACTGTTGAACTGAAATCAAAATTGAGTTTTTGCACCTTCCCCAAAGATGGTGTTTTTCATGAGAGCTCTTTTCTGATCCATGGATAACAACACTCACCTTAGTGTATGTAAGTGGAACTTTTGCAAGGCAATAATTGCACTCAGGCCTTGTTATTTATCTTGTATAATATGACTAAAGGCTTCAAAACCCCGCATTTATTTCTTGGCATGCCTGATTTTGAAAGCACCTGGGTTTTCAGGGACTGAACACACTGCTGAAGTGCAGACGTTAATGTTTTAAACCATCGATCGCACTTTACAGTGTAAGTCACTTGACTATCTGGTAGCGGAGCAGGCGTTCTTTAATGGATTAAACTAACGGGTTAACATCTTAATAACCTTCCAGGCTTGTGTATATCAAATGTGCTTCTTTTTCTAGAGAAAAAGCTATTGTTCCTCTGTCAAGACTAAGCTAATTTATTTGAGCAGAAGGCTGTTGAATTAGCAGAAGAATGCTTTGGCAATTGTTGAACTTTTTACCTGTCTGCCCAGTGGCCCAGCACATCATTCCTTTAAGAGGAGCTAAATGAATAGGGTTAATCTGTAGGGAACTTGGTCTTTTGAGTTTGAAAAACTTTGATCTTTTCTCCTCTCCAAATGTGCTGTATAGTCTGAAGTTTCTTTCCCTGCTGCCCGGCTCCTCTTGGTGCAGACCAATTGGCCACCGCGGAGCCTTAAAGTTCTTCCATTAAAGGGATGTGGGACTTTTACTTTAAAAAGGAGAGAGAGCGAGGGAGAGGAAGACTTGTAACAGTTAGTGAAGACCAGAGGCACAAGTGCGCTCAGCCTTTTAAACAGCTTTTCCCGGCATTGTTAGCCAGCCTGCAGGCAGCTAGGCATGGGTTGAAGCATTATAGAAAAGGGCTCTGAATGCCCTACAGGTGGTCTGTGCACATAATCCCCCAATTTAAAGCGTTTTCCTTTGCTGGACAATTGCATTACAAAACTCCCTTCTTTTTCGCCCCTAATTGAACCAATGAACTATTATAAACTACAAGTTTTTCTTAAAAAAAAAAAAAAGGAAAAAAACCCTCAGTGCCTAAATTCTATTGAGTAAATTCTGGCAAGTTTTCTGAACTGAACCTTTTAAAAGCACCGGAAGTAAATGCTTCTTCAGACATTTCACTTTTCCAGATATTTTTATTCCTCATGCTTGTTATTTTCTGACAGATTAGCAATAATTTAAAAGTAATTGGTAAGGTTGTGTGTTCATACTGAAAAGATAGCCCCAGGTCCCTTATTAACCTGTCAATCAAGATAAGAAATGGGCAGCTACCCCTGCTAATGATGGGGGGCATCAAACATTGCAGGGCGGAGGCGACATGTTCTCTGCATCCTGCTAAAATGTTTGTTCTCTTTACTTTTCTTAATAGGAATATTTCGTGATTAAAAAAATTTTTTTTAATTAATAGGATGGAAACTACTTCCTTGGCTGATCTTTCTCGTGTGAGAGGCTTTTAAGAAGAGTTTCTTCGTAGAAACATTTTGCAAATCCTTTCCAGAGTAATTCTTGGTGGTAATTGGATTTTTAAATTAGATATGCCATAAAAGAACACCTCCTTTAGCTATCATGCTGATTATATTTCTTAAAGTCAGAGGCACTGTAAAATCTTCACCTCCCAGCAGTTTTATTTATTAAAGAATTACTGTTTTGTAACTTAAGTCCCAATAAGTGGCCTGCATCGAACCCATGTGGTGACGCTTATATAGAGTATATAAGCCAGCCATAAACTTTACAGTTTCAGTAATAAAGTGTAATTTTGAGGGCACTTCCCATAGTCTTTACCACATATATGGGGTGGGGAGAGAGCTAAAAGTCACTACTTAGCATATTGGTGTTCTAACATAGCAGCATTCTCATTATTGACACATTTCCAACTATGTGACAGTGGGAAGTGTCCAACTTTGAAGCGTTTTTCCTTTATTAATTTTTCAACATATCTTTGTAAAATGCCATACTTGATAGCTTTTGCAAAATGACTATAAATGTGCACAATATAAACAAGTTTATTAAACAAGCAAAAAAACCTTCCTGACATTCTGAGGCCAACTCTTAGAAGGTTTTAGTAAGACCTGCACCTGTAATCACTAAAGACTGATTTTAGAAACATACTGAAACACAAGTGCTGGTTCTTTGCCTTGAAAACTAAAGCTTGAGTTGCAAAGTTGCTAATATCCAAATGGTATCTATTAATAGAATAAAAGACTCAAAATTTATTTGGGGGGTGGGAAAATGGAGGAAGAGTCTCATTGTGGACATTTGCCTTAGTTAGACAAATGAATAGGTTCCTTGCCAGAACACCCTCTTTGTGCTACATTAACTATATGGAACAAGTGTTTTGTTTTGTTTTTTTTAATTTTGTCAAACATGGGAGGTGAGGGAGCAGGGAGGGGATATGGTTAATGTGTGGCTAGAAGATAGTGTAAATAAAATCTAATATGGTTAAATCCATTAGTAAAGCCAAAGCTCATTATAATTACTTGTGGGGAAAGCCATGTGAACCACTTTGCTTTATAATAAATGCAATTTGAAAGTACTATAAAAGGGGACAGAGTGGGGGGGGTGGGTAGTGTATAAGAACGTTTAAGGAGCAAACTGTCATTATTACAGTTTCCTAACTTGCACTGATGGCATTGCAAGTTCCTGTAATCCTTGAAAGTTTCGGGGAAGAAAATCAGAATGTCTTGCCAAAAGAAAAATGACACAGAGACTCAAGCAGTTGCAGAGTACAGGACGCAATTGAAAGTATAGGTGCAAACATTCTGTAAAGTCTCTCCAAAACACATCACGTGTAGCCATCTGCTTTCCACGTGTGATACCATACTGCCACCTTGTGGTACCCAAAGTTCCAGAACTGGGAGGTTCCTTCATTCAATTCCTTCATTCAAAAATACTGAGCCTCCACAATGCTGGCCCTGTCCCATGCACAGTGCCCACACAGAGGGCCTGCAAGCATTTTGTATTCATAATTTTGAATTCTTCAGTTTAAGGCCCCACAATATCTTATTCAATTAAATACTCAATATAAACTTTATACTAAAAATGTAATTAAGTTCTATCTTTCTGAAATTATCTTCTGATTAACTTCTATTTAAAGAGTGGGCTACTCCCCAAAGATCCACCACCTAATGAGGATGGATCCAAAATTTAATGGGAGAAAGGATGAATCAGGAAGAATATTTTGAGGTGGCATGTAGTTGGCTTGCTTAATGTACTGTTTTCCAGTTTCCCACTTAGCGGTTGATCTGCTGAATCCAGTGGACACTCTTCAGTGCTGTACATGAATGCTATTGGGTTGGGTGGGATGCAGGCTGTCCCGGTTACCCAGCCAGGTGTTTGTGGGAACACACCAAAGAATAGAAACTGTGCTGGGAAACAAGGTCAGCCAAAGGGAGGAAGGGAGAAGCATCTGCTCTGGAATGTCTGAGCCCTGAGGGAGGAAGATTCCCATACACAACAGTGTGGGAAGACCAGGCTTTTAAGGGGGCAGAGGCTGCATATAGGGAAGAGGCAGCCTTACAAAGCCTACATCTGAAGACTTCCTGTTCTGAGAATCAGAACGGCTGATGGGGAAAGGAGGGAAGGAGGAAGCACTAGTCAAGGGGATACAACTAAAGATGTTAGAGGTCATCTACCAAGATCATGGAATTTTTAAAGACAGAGATCCCAGGGTCATGGAGAACTTTGCTACTCCATGGACAATTAGCAGGGGCAAGATCTAGGAGCATGATGGATATGTAGAATCTCAAGTCTTGCTTGCTGAATTAGAAGCTGTATTGTAACCAGATCCCCAAACCCAGAAGCCCAAAGAGGTCCAGACATGCCAAAGTTCATACAATCAAGAGCAGACCTAGGCCTAGAAGCCACTAATCCTACTTGCCATTCCTATTTCTATAGTTCTTTCCCAGCTGCTCTGCTGTCTCTGTAAATCCCTGAGATCATCACTATGTGCATCCATGCCTGAACATCATGATCTTACCAGAGCTATGTTTACTAGTTACACAATCAGAGCACAGTACAGGTTTCTCCACAGTTTGGTGCTGACCTACACACAAGAACATACACACAGACTGAGAGTCTGCCAGATAGCTTTGGAAAGGTTTGCCTCTTAGGTCCCTGATTGACTTAGGCCAACTCACCTAATCTTTGCTGCCTATGATCACAGTAATGCAATAATTGGCATAGTGAACATTTTCTTAGTTAATACAAAAGGCCCAAGGGCACAGAGTCTGCCTGCTAGCTTAGTGAGGAGGAGCAGTGACCTGGAGAGCTCATAGTGGGGAGAGGAGCCAAATGTGGGAAATGCCTGCCCTGGTCAGCAGAAGCTTCAGGGGCCTTCAGGCAGAGCCCAGCTCAGGGTCGAGGATGGAAGGTGAACAACAGAGCCAGTGGGCAATGAAGGGAAAGGAAGGGAGCAGGAAAAGAGCTTGGGGCCTATGAACTACAAGGAGAGCATCCTGGAAATCTCAGGAGTGAGAGAACAAATCAAAAAGCAAATTAGTTCAGCAGATTTAAGCCACAGGCCCTAGGAGATGGCCCTAGGAGGATGGGTAGTATCTGAAAGGGCAAATGGTGGCTACAGAAAGATGGAAGTAAAGGAAGACTGGCCAGGGCAAGAGCAAAGTCAAGATAAATTTTAACTAAACAACCATGGTTTTTGTTATTGTTGTTGTTTTTAAGTTTGTGTATTTATTTGCGAGAGAGCACGCACACATGCACATATGCAAGCAGGGGAGGGGCAGAGACAGAGAAAGAGAGAGAATCCCAAGCAGGTTCCATGCTGTCAGCCCAGAGCCCAACAGGAGGCTCAATCCCATGAACTGTGAGATCATGACCTAAGCTGAAATCAAGGGTCTGATGCTTAACCAAGTTTTAATGGGTTTCCAAGCCTTGGCAGAGAACTACTATTCACAAAAGACAAAGTACCTATTTATATCACCTTATTTAACAGTAAGGTGAGCTAAAAATGAAATTAAGCTGTATTGAAACTTTTATTTAAAGAGTGGGCTACTCCCCAAAGATCCACCACCTAATGAGAACATATCCGAAATTTAATGCGAGAAAGGATGAGTCATGAAGAATATTTCGAGGTGGCATGTAGTTGTCTCACTTATGTAAATGCACTATTTTCCAATTTCCCACTCAGAGGTTGATCTGCTGAGTTTTCTAAATTAGAGAAACAATCTCCAGCATAGGTCCCTTAACTTGTTTCTAATGAAGTAACACCCTGCAGTGGTTCTCACTCCTGCCTACAAATCTGAAGCACTTCGGGTGTTTCTTAAAAATACCCATTCTGTGGCACCACCCCCAGACCAATGCAATCAAAATTTGGGGGGATGGAATGTGGGAGTCAAAGTTTCTAAAACTATCCTAAGTGATTCTCATATGTGGCCAGGGTTGAAAACCAGAGAACATAAGTGAATATGGTGTTATGACCTAAAATGAAACAAAATAGAAATTGATAAAGCAAACTAGCTATTGTCATCCAACTTGACTGATTTAAATAGAAGTGGGGTTTTTTTTTTCTTTTTTTCTTTTTGTCACCTTGAGTTAAGTAAATATTTGGGAGACGACAGGAGTGCCCTCACCTGGTCCAAAGGCAGAACTTCATGCTTTGTTGTTTGGAACTGAAGATGTAACCACACAGAGCAGTTTTGGAAAACCCTGCTTTCTTTCACTTGTAAAGAAGTAAGAAAGAATTGTTTACATAGGGATAATTCTATTAAACTAGAAATTAAACCCAATCTGTGGACCTAAAAGGAACCAACGATGTTGATATATTAGTTAGGAAGGATATTAAAAATGTTTTCTTTTTCTTCAGTAAATGTTTATTCAGTGGAACCAACTCAGCTGGAAGTGAAAGCTCATCCTGTAGTGACCTAACAAGAGCGTGACTTTCCAAAAACAGGTGGTCTGTCATTTTATAGTCCAGGAGGCAGGTTGGCTGAAATCCTAAATATGTGTCAGTATGTGTATGCATCTTTAAAGGGAACCTGATACTATCTTACCTAATGATGGAACTTTGCTCAAGTTTTGGAATTTTAGGATAATGTTTATGCAGTGCAGAAATCTACTTTCTGTGGATCCCCTGCAAGATGTAACAAGTCCTTAACCAGAGACCCAGAAAATAAGATTCATTTCTGCAAGTAAACTCTGAGGTTTTCCTGAGTCTATGTAACAAATATGATTTTAGATCTTAACTGGTAAGCCTCATGAATTTCTATAAGAAGTCTGAGCAGAGGGTAATAGGTCATGAAAGGGATACAAACTTTGTGTAATACTATTAAAGAGTATCTTGTAGCTATATGAGAGATGTAGCTATGAGAACCAAAAATAAGCTAATTATTCAATTTAATCATTCTGGAAAATATCTTATAAAGAACATTATTTTTACATGATTAACTAGAGGAACTCCAGTAAACTGCAGAAAGGCAATAAAACAGAGACATTAAGAACACTGACTCTGAACCCACTGCCTGGCTCCACTTGTGTGTGATCTTTGGCAAGTTACCTGTCCTCTCTCTGCCTCAGTCTCCTCATCTGTAAAATGGTATTAAGAATAGTGCCACTTCATAGGGTTGTTGGGAAAATTAAATCTTAATACAGATAAAATGCCTATAACAAGTCAGCTACCATTATTAAAGAGCCAGTTTTTTATTGTAGTGATGCTTCTATGTATATTTTGTCTTGTTTATGTTTTGCCATGGTTAAAAAAAAAACGCATAGCACAAACTTTACCATCTTAACCAGTTTTTAAGTGTACATATTTGTAATGTTAAGTATATTCACGTTGTTGTGAAACATCGCCAGAACTTTCTCACCTTGCAAACCTAAAACTCTACAGATTAAACAATGCCCATTCCCCCTCCCCTCAATCCCTGGTAACCATCATTCTTTCTGTTTCTGTGAATTTGACTATTATAGCTACCTCATAGAACTTGGACTCATACAATATTTATCTTTTTGTGACTTATTTCACTTAACATAACGTCCTCAGAGTTCATCCATGTTGTAGCATGTGACAGTATTTCCTCCTTTTTTAAGAGTGAATAATAATCCAGTGGATGTATACATCACATCCTCTCTGTCTATCCATCCATTGATGGGACACTCAGGTAGCTTCCACCTCTTGGCTATAGTGAATGATGCTCCTATATATATATATATAGGAGCATCATTCACTATATCACATCTTCTTTATCCATTCATCTGTTGATGGACACTTGGGCTGCTTCCATAGCTTGGCTATTGTAAATAATGCTACAATAAACATAGGAATACAATATCCCTTAGATTAGTGTTTTCATATTCTTTGGGTAAATGCTGAGTAGTGTGATTACTAGATCATATGGTAATTCTATTTTTTAATTTTTTGAGGAACCTCCAGGCCGTCTCCCATGGTGGTTATACAAGTTTGCATTCCCACCAAAAGTGAACAACACATCCTAACACTAGCTGTTTCATGTGTTTTTTATTTTAGCCATTCTGACAGGTGTGAGGTAATATCTCATTGTGGTTTTGATTTGCATTTCTTTGATGATGAGTGACGTTGAGCAGCTTTTCATGTGTCTGTTGGCCATCTGTATGTCTTCTTTGGAAAAAATGTCTGTTCATGTTTTCTTCCCATTTTGAAATTAGATTATTTGAGGGTTTGGTGGGAAATGTATAAGTTCTTTATATATTTTGGATATTAACCCTTTATTGGATATGTCTTTTGCAAATATCTTCTCCCATTCCATAGGTTGCTTTTTAGTTTTATTGGTTATTTTCTTTGCTGTGCAGAGCCTTTTTATTATGATATAGCCCCAAGAGTTTATTTTTGCTTTTTTTCCCTTGCCTCAGGACACATATCTAGAAATATGCTGTTACCGCTGATATCAGAAAAATTACTGCCTATGATCTCTTCTAGGATTTTAGTGACTTCAGGTCTCACATCTTAACACATTTTAGTTTGGTGTAAGGAAGTGGTCCAGTTTCATTCTTTTTCGTGTAGCTGTCCAGTTTTCCCACAACCATTTATTGAAGAGACTGACTTTATCCCATTGTGTATTCTTGTCTCCTTTGTTAACGATTAATTGACCATAAAACTGTGGGTGTATTTCTGGGATTTCTATTCTGTGCCATTTATCTGTGTGTCTATTTTTGTCCCAGTTCCATACTATTTTGATTACTGCAGTTTGTAATATAATTTGAAGTCTGAAATTGTGATACCTCCAGCTTTGTTTTTCTTTTTCAAGATTGCTTTGGTTATTTGAGCTCTTTTATGGTTTCAATTTTAGGATTGTTTGTTCTCGTTCTGTGAAAAATACTCTTGGTATTTTGATAGGTATTGCATTAAATCTGTAGATTGCTTCAGGTAGTATGGGACATTTTTTTTTTTTTTTTTAATTTTTTTTTTTCAACGTTTATTTATTTTTGGGACAGAGAGAGACAGAGCATGAACGGGCGAGGGGCAGAGAGAGAGGGAGACACAGATTCGGAAACAGGCTCCAGGCTCTGAGCCGTCAGCCCAGAGCCCGACGCGGGGCTCGAACTCACGGACCGCGAGATCGTGACCTGGCTGAAGTCGGACGCTTAACCGACTGCGCCACCCAGGCGCCCCAGTATGGGACATTTTAACAATATCTGTTCTTCCAATCCATAAGCATGGAATGTCTACATTTGTTTGTGTAGTCTTCAGTCTCTTTCCTCAGTGTTTTATAGTTGTCAGAGTACAGGTCTTTTACTTGCTCAGTTAAGTTCATTCCTAGGTATTTGTTTTGGTGCAATTGTAAATGGGATTGTTTTCTTAACTTCTCTTCCTATATTTAGTGTATACACTGTATTTAGTGTATAGAAATACAGTGGATTTCTATACATTGACTTTGTATTCTGTTACCCTACAGAATTCATTTATCAGTTCCAGTAGTTTTTTGGTGAAGTCTTTAGGGTTTTCTTATTTGTACTATCATGTCATCTGCAAATAGTAAGAGTTTTACTTTTTCCTTATTGATTTGGATGCCCTTTATTCCTTTCTCCTCTCTGATTGCTGTGATTAGGACGTCCAATATTATGTTGAATAAAAATGGTGAGAGTGGACATCCTTGTCTTGTTCCTGACCTTAGGGGAAAAGCTCTCAGTTTTTAACCATTGAGTATGATGTTCACTGGAGGTTTTTATAGAAGGCCTGTATTCTGTTGAGGTACATTCCCTCTAAACCTACTGTGTTGAGGGTTTTTATCATGAATGGACATTGTGCTTTGTCAAACGCTTTTTCTGTGTCTGTTGAAATAATCACATTTTTTATCCTTTCTTTTATTGATGTGATGTATCACATTGATTGATTTGTGAATATTGAACCACCCTGACAACCCATGAATAAATCATACCTGATCATGGTGAATGAATTTTTTAATGTATTGTTGGATTTGGTTTGCTAATATTTTGTTAAAGATTTTTTGCATTTATGTTCATCAGAGATATTGGCCTGTAGTTCTCTTTTTTTGCTGTGTCTTTATCTGGTTTTGCTGTCAGGGTAATGCTGTCCTCATAGAATGAAGCTGGAAGTTTTTCTTCCACTTCTATTTTTTGGAAAAGTTTGAGAATAGGTATTAACTCTTCTTTAAATGTTTGAAAGAATTCACCTATGAAGCCATCTGGTCCTGGACTTTTGTTTGTTGGAAGTTTTTTGATTACTGATTCAGTTTCATTGCTGGTAATTGGTGTGTTCAAATTTTCTATTTCTTCCTGTTTCAGTCTTGGTAAATTATATTTTTCTAGGAATTTCTCATTTCTTCTAGGTTGCCCAATTTTTTGGCATATAATTTTTCATAATAATTTCTTATAATCCTTTGTATTTCTGTGGTGTTGGTTGTTATATCTTTTCTTTCATTTCTGATTTTGTTTATTTGAGTCCCTTTCTCTTTTCTTTATCTTTCCTTTTCTTTTTCTTTTTTTTTTTAATGGGCTACAGGTGTAATTTTGTTGATCTTTTTGAAGAACCAGCTCCTAGTTTCATGATCTGCTCTATTGTTTTTTTAGTTTGTATATCACTTATTTCTCTTTTAATCTTTATTATTTCCTTCCTTCTGCTTGTTTTAGGTTTTGTTTGTTCTTGTTTTTCTAGCTCCTTTAGGTGCAAGATTAGCTTGTTTATTTAACATTTTTCTTGCTTCTTGAGGTAGCCCTGTATTGCTATAAACTTCCCTCTTAGAACCACTTTTGCTGCCTCCCAAAGATTTTGGACCATTGTGTTTTCATTTTCACTTATCTCCATGTAATTTTTGAGTCTTCTTTGATTTCTTAGTTTACCCATTCATTTGTTTAGTAGCACATTATTTAACCTCCATGTATATGTGTTCTTTCCCAATTTTTTCTTGTGATTGATCATAAAGCTGTAGTCAGAAACATGCATGAATGTCTCTGATCTTTTTGAATCTGTTGAGACTTGTTTTGTGGCCCAGTATATGATCTATTCTGGAGAATGTTCTATGTCCACCTTAAAAGAATGTTTATTCTGCTGTTTTGGGATGAAATGTTCTAAATATATCTGTTATATCCATCTAGTCCAATGCATCATTCAAAGCCACTGTTTCCTCATTGATTTTACGTTCAGATGATCTGTCCATTGATGTAAGTGGGGTGTTAAAGCTACTACTATTGTATTACTATTGATTATTTCCTTCATGTTTAGTTTTAACTGTTTTATGTATTTGGCAGCTTCCATGTTGGGTGCATAAATACTTAAAATTGTTATATTTTCTTGTTGGTGTGCCCTTTTACGATTATGTAGTGTCCCTCTCTGTCTCTTGTTGCAGTCTATGTTTTAAAATTTTTTGGTCCAAAATAAGTATTGCTATCTGGCTTTCTTTTGATACCCATTTGCATGTTGGATGTTTCTCGATCCCATCACTTTCAATCTGCATATGTCTCTAAGTCTGAAATGAGTTTTGTAGGCAGAATATAGCTGGGTCTTCAATCTGCATATGTCTCTAAGTCTGAAATGAGTTTTGTAGGCAGAATATAGCTGGGTCTTATTTTTTTTATCCACTCTGTCACTCTATGTCTTTTTGTTGGAGTGTTTAGTCAATTTACATTCAAAGTAATTATTGATACATATGTATAAATTACCATTTAGTTACTTCTTTTGTGGTTGTATTTCAAGTTCTTCTCTGTTCTTTTCTTCCCTTGCTCTCTTCTCTCGTGGTAAGTTGTCTTTATTTAGTGATATACTTGGATTCCTTTCTATTTTTTGCATATCTATTACTGGTTTTTGTATATGGTTACCACTAGGTTTGTTTATATCTTCTGCATATAGCAGTCTATATTAAGTTGATAGCTGCCTAAGTTTGAACCCATTCTTTATTCCTCTCCCCTCCATGTTTTACATGTATGGTGTCATACTTTACTTTTTTTTTTTTAATTTTAGGAGCCCCTTGACTGATTTTTATAAATACACTTATTTTTACTACTTTTTTGCTTCCTACTTTTCTTACTTTTATTTATGATCTTTCCTTTCCAGTCTAAGGTCCCTTTTAATATTTCTTGTAGAGCTGTTTTAATGTTCATGAATTCCTTTAACTTTTGTGCATCTAGGAAACTCTTTACCTCTCCTTCTATTCTCTCTTTTTCACTACTTTTTGCCATTTTAATTGCTATATATCTTGGTGTGGGCCTCCTTGGGTTGATTTTTATGGGGGCTGTCTGTGCCAGGTAGATCTGGATTTCTGTTTCCTTCCCCAGATTTAGGAAGTTTTAAGTTATTATTTCTTCAAATAAATTTTTGCTCCCTTTTCTCTCTCTTCTGCTTCTGGTATCCCCATAATTCAAATGTTGTTATGCTTGATGGAGCATAAGATTTCCCTAAGTTTTTTCTCATTTTGCAGAATTTTTTTTCTTTCACCTGCTCAGCTTGATTACTTCCCATTACTCTGTCCTCCAGGTCACTTATTTGTTCTTCTTACTCTAGTCTACTATTTATTCTTTCTAGTGTATTTTTAATTTCATTTATTGAATTATTCACCCCTGATTGATTCTTTTTTCTCTTTCTTAAGGATTCACTAATGTCCTCCACTCTTCCTCAAGTCTTTGATGAGTATCTTTATGATCATTTATTTACATTCTCTATCAGAAATTTTACTTATCTCTGTTTTGCTTAGGTCTCTTGGTGTAGTTTTGTTCTATTCTTTCATTTGGGATGCAGTTCTCTGTCTCCTCATTATTTCTAACTTTCTGTGTCTGTTTCTATGTATTAGAAAAGTCAGCTATGTCTCTTGCTTATGGCCTTCTGAAGAAAAGGTCCTATAGTGCCTTGTAGTGTAGGGTCCCCTGTTTACCAGAACCTGGCCCTTCAGTGGTGTCTTCTATGTGTGTTGCGTGTGTCCTGCTATTGTGGCTGAGCCACTTTTTCCGTTAGTCCAGTTGTCGGCAATGGCTTTCTTTGCCTGTTGTGGGCAGAGTTTGGTCTTTGCAGTGTTAGTAGGCCAGTCTTCGCTGCCTTAGGCTTGAGTTGAGTCAGACCAGACATTTCCAATGATTCAGTAGCACCAAACTGCAGGGCACTTTTTGTGTTGTTCTCTGAGAAGCTTTCACTGGAGAGGGGAGGGCCTGCAATCAAACCAACTGTCTGCACCCAACCCACTGCTGGTGCTGCATTCTGACTGGTGTATGTAGTTATCTTTCTTCTCCTGAGGTCAAGAATCACTTTGGAGCAGTGCTGGCCCCTGTCAGGGCTGCTAGCACACTGCCAGGCTTGTGGCCCCAGTTTGAATAGGCTCCTGAGAAGAGTGTGTTGGAGGGTGGGTACGGGTGCAGATCCTCAAAGTACGTGGTGCATGGTGCGCAGTTTTAACAAGGTTTACATGCGATCCATCAAAACATGGGATCCACTGCTGCTGCCCCAGGACTGAGGCCCTGCAAAGTGGGCAGGTGGGAAGATGTGGTGTTGGCAAGGTTTGCACCAGTCTTCTGGGGGAAGGGGACCATAGTGCCCGGAACGAGGCAAGCCTGGTGCTGAGAGCAGATCCCTGAAGCCTGGATGGGCAGAGCTTGGTGTAAACAAATTAAGTAGTGAAAGTCTGTGGAGCACTGGTTCTTATAGGTGGATGGACAAATGTTTATGCTGGGAGGCTGGGGAGGAAAATGGCACCTGACAGCTCCTTTGTTCCTGGAGGGGTCTCCCAGTTATCTCTGTCCCTCTAGGATATGCTCTAAGATTAATAAATAACCCTTTCTCCTGTATTCCCCAGGCATTTCTCAAAATGCTGCTTCCACGCTATATATCTCTATGAGCTGTTTGTTACGCTATCTCTTTAAGGTCAGGGACTCAGCTTCCTCTCACTCTCCCAGCTCTCTCAGAGTCCAGTCTACTGATTTTTAAAATTCTAGGCTTTAAGTCCCACTGGTTGAAAGAACTCACAAAATTTGGCCCCTCTGGTTTTTAAAGCCAAATGTTATACAGAATCATCTCTTCTGTGTGGACTCTCCAGTGTGATAGTCTGTTTCTCTCCCTTCTCAGGTCTCTCCCTCCCAAGGACAGTCCCACAGGTAAGTTTAGCTTCCCACCAAGTCTTGGCCCTTCCTACCCTCTTCAGTATGGCCTCTTCCTTACATTTAGTTGTGGAGTTTATTGTGCCAGCCTTTGGGTTGTTTTCTGGGTTATTTACAGTGATGTAAGTGTTATCCAGTTGTGTCCATGAGATGAAGTGATCTTAGGGTCCTCCAACTCCACCATCTTCCCAGCAATCCCATTACTTGTTATCTTCCAGGTTTTGGTAGTAGCCACTTTAATGGCTCTGAGGTGATATTTCATTGTGATTGTGGTTTGCATTTCTCTGATGATTACTAATAACAAGCATTTTTTTATATACTGGTTGGCTATTTGTGTATCACCTTTGGTGAAATGTCTATTCAGGTCCTTTGCCCATTTTTTAATCAGGTTATATGATTTTTTGTTGTTGTTGAGTTGTAAGAGTTGTTAATATATTCTTGATATTAGTGTCTTACCAGATATATGATTTGCTAATATCTTCTCCTTTTCCATACATTACCTTCTCATTGTGTTGATTGTGTCCTGTTATGTATGCAAGTTTTAAATTTTGATGTAGTCCCATTTACCTATATTTGCTTTTGTTGCCTATTCTTTTGGTGTCATATCCAAGAAATCACTGCCAAATCCAATATCATGAAGCATTTTGCCTCTGTTTTCTTCTCATGTGCATTTTTAAAGCAAAATGGACAAACTGGCAATGGTAATAAATAAAACAAACACATCATTCTTAAAAGATATAGATAGCAGAACCCTTGCACAGCAGTGGATTTAGGGCCCTTTCTAATATAATAACACTCCTTACTTCATATGGGACATTTGCCTATATAGGAAAAAATTCAATATTGATCCTGTCCAGAGTCCAGACCAAGCCTAATGTTCTACTGTGAAAATAGCTCTCTGTAAGAAAATAAATCCCAGGGCATAGTACAGGCTTAGAAGTTGACTGTATTCCCAGCCCAGGGACAGAACATTGAAATCAGGACACCTGATTTCAAAGAGGCATGTTATCTTATTTCTTGACTGATAAATACTAACTTATGCAAATAAATTATTTTCTCCTAGAAACCATAATTATCTCAAAAATGTATCTACTCTTAAGAAGCATAAAATATTTGTTTAAATCTTAAAATACACAAACTTTAAATTTGGTTATCAAAAATTCTATTTTTAGAAATAATATTCTTAAAATGGAAGTCGATATTAAAAGCAGTTTGTTAGAACCAAATAATAGGTATCATTTCATAGCATCATGTCATTTCTGATCTAGAAGGAAATTGTGAACCCATTTAAGTCAATGTTTTTGATTCTGGTTGTACAGTAGGATCTGTCTATAAAATGCTGGTGCCTGGGCACTACCCCCCTTCAATGGTTCTGATTCGGTAGATTTGAGAACTACTCAGCTTGTACAACCGACCCCACTTCTGTACTTGAAAATGAAGGCATAAAGCCGGTGACTGGTACCACCTTTCTTGACCACTTTCTGTTCTAGCTCTCACTGTTTTGCAAATGCTCCCTGCAAACACGTCATGCTTTTGAATGTGTTACCCTCTGCCTGCAAGTTTGTTCTCTCTTAGCAAACCGCTAGTTAGGGGTCTTTTATTTTTAAAGACCCAGGCAAATTTTTAACTCCTCTCTGAAGTCTTCCTTGACCGCTTCACACTGAGTTATTGTTCCTCCTTTCTCAACTCATTCCTCTCAATTGTCTTCCCAATTCATCCTTCTTGATATAACCCTTGCAACACTATATCTAATTTGTACATGTCTCTCTGTCTCTCTCACTGGACTGTGTGCTATTTCAGAGCCAGGACACTATCTTATTTACCTTATAGTAGGCTCTCAAAATTATGATGTTGTACAAAAAATTACTTCCCTAAAACATTGTGCCAGTGCCTAGAGAGAGATGCATAGAGACTTAAGACCTGTTCCTGTTTCCAAGGAGCTTAAGGACTAACAAGTGACACAGGACCTGCAGGGTCCAGTGTCAAAAGAAATTAACAGACCCAGAATTCTCTCAGATCTGTGATGCTGTCAGTTGACAATTTTCTGGTGCTGCAATGGGCAACTGATTTATTCTAATAACCAAAAAAAAAAATCTGGTTATGCAAATTCAACTATTTTGAGAACTCTAAGACAGAAGAGACAAATGCAAAGAGAATGTAACCAACAATAACAACTTCAGGAACTTTTTTTTCCATTTTTAACTTTATTTTTTATTTTTTTAAATGTACATCCAAATTAGCATATAGTGAAGCAATGATTTCAGGACTAGATTCCTTAATGCCCCTTACTCATTTAGCCCATCCCCCATCCCACAAACCCTCCAGCAACCCTCAGTTTGTTCTCCATATTTATGAGTCTCTTCTGTTTTGCCCCCCTCCCTGCTTTTATATTATTTTTGTTTCCCTTCCCTTATGTTCATCTGTTTTGTCTCTTAAAGTCATCATATGAGTGAATTCATATGATTTTTGTCTTTCTCTGACTGACTAATTTCACTTAGCATAATACCCTCCAGTTCCATCCACGTAGTTGCAAATGGCAAGATTTCATTCTTTTTGATTGCCGAGTAATACTCCATTTTATATATATACCACATTTTCTTTATCCATTCATCCATCGATGGACATTTGGGCTCTTTCCATACTTTGGCTATTGTTGATAGTGCTGCTATAAACAACTTCAGGAACTTTTAGTGCCACCTTGGGATGGTAGGGTCAGAGAAAACTTTCCCATCTGAACTGGGCTTTGCTTAAGCAGTTTACAAATCATGTAGCATGTTTCCCCCAGAAGTGGTGATGGATTTGCTGTATTCCTTTGCTAAGAGATTTGTTCTCTTGAGCTCAAATATCAATAATCATAAGTAATTGGTTATATTCATTTCTTATTGTCACTCTAACAAATTACCACAAACTTCATGGCTTAGAACAACACAGATGTATTATTTTATAGTTGTGGAGGCCAGGGGTCAAAAATGGGCCTTATTGGGCTAAAATCATGGTTTGACAGAGCTACAACCTTTCTGGAGGCTTAAAGGGAGAATCTGTTTCCTTGCCTTTTTCAGCTTCTAGAAGCTGCCTGTCTTTCTTGGTTCATGACCCCTTCCAGCAATTACATCATTCCAACCTCTGCTTCTGATATCACGTCTCCTTCTCTGACTCATCTGCTTCCCTGTTTTACTTATAAAGATCCTTATGATTACATTGGGCTGACCCAGATAATCCAGAATAAGAGATAATCACATCTCAAGATCCTAATTTAATTATACTGACAAAGTCCCTTTGCTATGTAAAATAACATCTTCACAAATTCTGGGGACTAGGGCATAGATACTTTGGGGGGACCATTATTCTGCTTACCATACTGGGATTAGAAATACAGTATATAGCAGCGCCTGGGTGGCTCAGTTGGTTAAGCATTGACTCTTGATTTCCACTCAGGTCATGAGCTCACAGTTCATGGGATCAAGCCCACGTTGTGCTCCATGCTGGCAGTGGATTCTACTTGTGTTTGTCTCTCTCCCTCTCTCTCTGCCCCTCCTCTGCACTCTCTCTGTCTAAAACAAATAAACATTTTTTTAAAAGAAGTACAGTATGTAGCTATAGATACTTTGCTTGTGAAAATGAACATATAAGTGTGTCCTAATGTATAAAAGTCCCTTTCTAGAACCCAGTGGTTTGCACCTTATTTGAACCAGTGCATTTAGGATATTGATACAAAGAGAAAAGGTTTATCTCTTGGACCTCATCCAGCCACTAGTTATTTTGTTCGTCCATCCATTTTACTCTAACCATCCATCCACCCATTTACCAATTGATCCATGCATTACCCATTTATGCTCCTTAATTTCTGTATCAATCAAAATAAGTTAGGCTTTGCTACAATAACAGCTCCAAAATCTCAATGGCTTACCACAACAAAAAATAATTTGTCATTTACATGTGTCCACCATGTGTCAGCAAAGGGATTCTGTTCACTCTAGGTGCTCAGAAATCCAGGTTGGTGAGAGCTTTATCTTGGCATGTGCTTCCATTGTCCCTGTATATTTGGGAAGGAATATATCAACTGATTCTTAATTTCTTCCTGGAAATGACAGGTGTCATATCTACATGTGTCATTAACCAAAGCAAGTCATATGGCTATATGGTACCCAAAGGGCACAGGGAAGTAATCCTAGCATGTGCCCAAAAAAAGAAACTGGAAATACTTATTGAATGCCATTAATGACTACCACAGCTCCCCACACTAATATATTCACATGTCATCTTTCTCTTCACCATAGTTAAGTCTGCCTTCAACTGAAAGTAATGTAGTAAAATAAAAAAAAAAAAAAAAAGACTAAAATCAGAATTTATGTGTTCTTGCCCTAGTTTTTAAGTAGCTTATAATCTTGTCAATTTTTCTGGACTTGATTTCCCTTATCCATGAATGAGGATAATAATTATTGCTCTGCTGTTCTTTTTTTTCTCCCTCCCCCCCTTTTTTCCCCTTGAGGTATAATTAACATACTGTTGCTCTGCCCTTCTCACACAATTCTTCTGAGGAACAAATGATATGATTGAGACAAAAATCAGATATTTTAAATCTCTATTTATAAAAACAGAGAAGGAAATTCAAAATATATACTCTTCAATGAGATGTTTGTGATGTCCAATGTGTTATAATGGTTAAGGATCAGTGCTTTACCCACTCAAAAGAATTTTTTTTATTTTTAAAATTTATGCCATTCTAGAAGTCTGTTCATTCAACACATGTTTTTTGAGAACTGAGAATTACATTCGGTGTCTCCATTAACTGCCATGATATGGGAGGGGATTTTTTTGCACCATATTCAGTTGTAGACACTTTCTTCGTGTGAAACTAATTGACCCTGGAGAAAATGAAGTTACAGTTCATAGCAAGAAGAATATATAAATAGGAAAAAGAAGCAAAAACTAATATAGAAAAAAAGTTCAGATGAAGCAAAAAAAAAAAAATTACATCAGAGTTGCAACAAAAAGCTGTAGTCCCAGCAATATTACATCCATGCAGTTTCCATGTTTTAGACTTGTAATTCCATACACTGGAAAATTTTACACTTCATAATTTTTATGCTGGAAAGTTGGATTTCATGTTAAGGAAATGACTAAGTCCAAAATACTCTAGGTTTAAAATGACTCACATACTCTTAAGATTAACAGAACCTAACACTGTATTATGATTTATATATTTGCACTTCAAAATTCTCAAAGGATTTAGCAGTCTGAGACCAAAGATTGGATTTTTCCAAATCACACAGAAGCTTTTAAATCCAAGTTTAGTCTAATTAAAGGATGAATGTGGTGAATTCCATGACTTTCCAACACAATCATATTGTGCCAACTCAAGAAGGATTAGTACAAGACTAACACAGATGTTTCCAAGTTCAATAAAGTAAGGGTGGGCCTGATGTGAGTCGATAACTCTTTTCTAGGCCCTGAAGTTACTGATTTAGTTTTACTGTAAGCTATTCATTAACTTGTGTGAGAAGTGTCAAGTTAACAACAAAAGGCGTTAATTCCATTTGGATTATCAGCAGTGTAAATTCCCTAGCACAATCAAGCCTTTACTGAAACATTTTGGATGCCATCCTATGTCCTCCTTTATGTGATTCTCCAGACCTATATTTTGCCTCTAAATCTCCCATGATATCCCCCATTCAACTAGAACCTATCTGGAGGCACTCTGCTGGGCTTAGGGCAAGGACCAACTTAAAAAGTAGGTGAAATGTGTCTTTGGGATCCTGTGAACTCTCTTTCTGCATCTTCCTCTTTGATGACTTCCATATTTCCTTCTCAGGTACCAAGTTCTGTCCTGTGTCCTTTTATTTACATTGAAATCTATTAGTCTCTTCACTAGCCAAACCCAGTAAGACTCTAAGGAAAGGAATACAGAACAGAGTACATGCCCTGTCCAAACCAGAATTTCTGTGAGGCATAAAAAAATATCATAGAAAAGTATGCTTTCTGACCCAATAGTACCTAAATGGGTAATAATTTATTAGAAATAAATACAGGTGTTAGAAATACATCAGGGTTACTGACAAGTTCTACTGGGGAGTTATACCTGGGCAGAGTTTTCCAACACCCCATTCATCCTACCACAAAGAAGATACATGCACTCCTTTACTTTTGAGTGACTCAGAGGAATCTTTTGTGGACCTTTGATGATCCCATTTAGAAATATACAATTATTAATATATCATCTAGGCCCTATAGACCTCTTTGATCTACATGCCCACAAAGGCAAGCAACCATTCCTTCATTTCCCCAAATGTTCAAAGCCACCATGTTGCATCTACACCCTATTCCAGCCTCTGATTCCAAACTCAAACGCAGGGCCTTAAATTCTGCCTTACCCTCTGGTCCTGGTGTTTGCCCTTGATCTCCTCAAGTACAAAGAGCTACAGGTCCTGGTGTTCAATGCCTGGGCTCACCTCTCTATCTCTTGGCATCTCTTACACAAAGTTGGTCTTTGTGATTCCCATCTCTCCTCCTTTTCACACTCTTCCCTCTTTGGTGCCAACAACTTCTCTCTTTCCCAAGAACAGGCCCTCTCTCATCTTTCTCCTCCTTCTATCTCCATCATTTTTCTGATCTATCATGCTCACCAAATGCAATTGACCCATAAAGGACGATATAGGGAGCCATTCCTCCCAAGGCATTTGGATTTGGATTTTAAAAGGTATCCAAGCATGAATACTTAACTAAAGGGTTGAGTCTTTGATGGTTAATTTAAAAAATCAGCCATAGGTGGGCCCCCCTCAATTAGAAAAAAACACATAAGAGTTTTAGAAATAACATTTCACATCTGTGTTTTAAAGACTGGTTGGATTCACTTTGTGAGAAGTGTATTTTAAAAGTTTTATATAACTTTTGAAATTTAAGTTGTGGAAAAAGGCATGGTTAAATTTACTTAAAACCAAGGCAGACTGAGTCTGTGCATGTTGGGTATCTGATAAGAAAAATCAAGTGCAAACAAACTTCTTTGTACTGGATTTGAGAGAGATACATAGAATGGGTTAATCAAGCAGCTGAGAAATCCTCTTTTGATTAAAAAAATCAGCAGTTGGCAAGGTAGTACTTCCGCAACCATAAGCATCTTCTCTGTTCCTAGCCCAGAAAAGGAGTGATTAAAAAGCCTTGAGCTGGCCAAGAGTTGATTACAGTGTGGGGAGAGCTTTTTTCCATAATGAGCCAAAAGTTCACAAGAAGCAGTGGGGTGTGGGAAAAGAACACAGGTTTTTGGAGTCAGGTTTAAATTCCTACCCCAGCTTCTTCCACTGCTGTGTGACCTTGAGAAAGTGAGCCTCAGTTTCCTTACCTATAAAATAGTATTCACAAGGCTACTGAGAAGATCAAAAGACATGGCCAATGCTCTTGGCATGCAGTAGACACTCAATAAGTGCTCTCTCCAGGCACAGGAACACCAGGTGACCTCTTTTGTGTGTTCGTGGTCAGCTTCTGCCCCTTTTCCTTACAGTGCTATTTCATACTTAAATCCTCTTCTCAATTCCCCACCCTTAGTGCCTCAATTCTCTCTCTAAACACACTTGGCCTAGAGAAACTCCCTTTCCCTCCAGTGAACATCCTTATTTGCTCCCACCCTTGCCCTTTGCCTCTGGTCTCTAAAGATTTCTCCTTTCTGGGCACCTGGGTGGTTCAGGTAGTTAAGCATCTGATTTTGGCCCAAGTCATGATCTCACAGCTCATGAGTTTGAGCCCCGTGTCAGGCTCAGTGCTGACAGCTCAGAGCCAGGAGCCTACTTTAGATTCTGTGTCTCCCTCTCTCTCTGTCCCTCCCCCACTCACGCTCTGTTTCTCTATCAAAAATAAATAAGCAAAAAATAAATAAATAAATAAATAAAGATGTCTCCTTTATGCTGAAAGCCAATCCCCTTACCTGTGTTCTTTGATTGTCTACCAGCTCAAATAACTGTTCTGTTATTGATTCCCTCTCTACCTTATGTCTTCAAACCTCCCCTATGTGCTTCCCTTGCCCCATGGGCTTTAAGTGAAAATTAATTTTAAAAATTTTCATTGAACACCTACCCAGTCTCAAACACTATGCCATATATTAATGGGCTACAGTGGGGAACATGGGGCTTATTGAAGCTTCTCTGACCACTGTTTCTTCATCTGTGTCTTGAATACCCCTATAGTATTCTAACTATGTTGTGGAAGATAATGATATACTGTATTAAAAAATCCAGAGAGGGCACAAAACACTGCCTGGCACTAGTAAGTCCTTATTCAGAGTTAGAATCTAGTGAGAAATACAGCCCTGTAAACAGGAGGTCAGGAGACAGAATAGTTATGGGCAGTTGAGAAGTTCCCATGGGATGACTTCTCCATATAACAGGAAGTAAAAATATGAGGATAGAAGAAAAGTTTAAAATGGTTTTTGGAGAAAAGAAAAGTGAGCTAACTAGAAAAATATCGAGTTAGGGGAACAGTGTTAAGGGCCCTACTGGAAACCCTGGATTTATGATGGCACAAATTTGGGTGCTAGAGCCATTTTCTCCAGAAAAGTCAGCTGCCAAGAAGCCCCTTCAGGCCACTACCCTGGCCATCTTCTCTTCCCAGCAACCTATGCATTGTCCCTGGGGCATCTTGTCCATTTGTGTCTGGAAAGTAAAAGTGGCAATAAAATATATTAGCATGTTGAAATTTAGTATTTCAAAGAAAAAGATAAATTCAGTCTGAGAAAAAGGCAATTTGGCAACCAGAACAAAAAAGGGAAACAACAGTACAAGAACAGTTTCAAAAATAATCGAGTCTAACACTAACTCATGTCTATAAAATTAGTAATAACTCTCAGCTCTCTCCACCAAATAAGGTAGTGGAGGACACCTGAACACTCCCACTTACAATGACATAGTAATACGAGTAGAGAGTAAGAGCCTCTTCGGCCAGGGGAGGAGTCCAGACTGTGAGCCCACCTGAGGTATGGTAAAGACTATCCCTTCAGACTTGGCATGGACACCTGAGTAGTGTCAGAAGAGGGAACACAGAAGGAAAGAGTTTAGAGTTTTAAACTCAAACATGGATATTTGAGAACTTTTGGAGTTCTGACCCAGTCACCACTCAAGGTAAATAAATCAGGCTGCTTTGCTAAAGGTTCTGCTTCCTAAATTGGAAAACAAGAGATTGTAAGCAGCGATTGTAAGGATCCTGATAGCCTTGCTGACACCATTCACTTTTCCTGTCCATCAGGGTTACCAAGGAGATGTGGGGTTACCTGAAGCAGGAGGTAGATTCTGTGGGCAAGAATACCCAAAGATTTAACAACAGCTCTATATTGCTCATTCCCATATCTATCTCCTGTCATACCACTTTCTGAACTCTGGTCCAATAAGTCTAATTTCCCTCTAAGCATCTCCTCCTAAATGCTCCACAGCCAACTCAACCTTGGCAGTTTTAAATCACAAACTGTTAGCATCCCATCTCCTCCACCAGGAATTCCTCTTAGCAGGATGTAACCAAGTCAATCAAGCCAGGATCTCCTCCTCTCCCTCATTCCCCCAATCCAGCCAGTAACAGAATCATGTAGACTCTGCCTCCTGAACATCGGTCTCCTCTAGACAAATCTTTCTCAGCATCTCAATTTCCAGGGTGTAGATGGGTCTGGGGTTCCTGAGTTGAAATAAAGTAGATCAGGGAGAGGAGCCAGGGAGCAAGCCAAGATCAGCTCTTCATCAAGGCAGCAGGGAGCCATGGGCTAGAAAAGATAGAGTTGAATTGTTTTGTTTATTCTGGACTGAAACTTATTCCAGAAAAGCAATTTTCTCAAGTATGAAAGAAAAAAAAAATCATTATTTAAATGATTACAACATAGAAGGCCTTTAAACACAAGCTGATTAAGTTCCTTTAAAAGTTGACCCAATTTGTAAATCTTATTGAATTTAAATATTTTATACACAACTATTTTAATTCCTGGTTAATTAGTAAAATATAATCAATGTGCCTCACTGTGATTCAGTTATATGCCCACTGGAAAACTTCACTGACAGACTTAGTAGGGAGAGCTCAGACAACCCATCAACCTGGAGGGAGATCACCTAAGTTGTAGACAAAGCACCAGAGGGAAATGGCATTTTTAAGGTTGGCATTTTACATTTAACCTATGAAATTATGGCAGCATCCCAAATAATATTAAGAATGTAGTTGAAGCTAGTTTAATAGTTAATATTTTATGAGAACTTAAATTTTAAAACCTAAGAAGCTAAGAATATAAGATTATGATATTGCATTATGGAAAAAGGATACGGGCATTATTTCAAAACTTCTGTGTTCTTATAATTCCATTATAATTTTTTTTAATTTCAAGAAATGTTTGGGGTGCCTGGGGGGCTCAGTTGGTTAACCTACTGACTTCGGCTCAGGTCATGATCTCGCAGTTTGTGAGTTCAAGCCCTGCGTCGGGCTCTGTGCTGACAGCTCAGAGCCTGGAGCCTACTTCAGATTCTATGTCTCCCCCTCTATGCCTCCCCTGCTCATACTCTGTGTCTCTCTGTCTCTCAATAATAAAAAAAATTTTTTTTAATTAAAAAAAATGTTTGATCTAATTGTAATCAAACACCAATTTCATTCTTCTTCTATGATCTACTGTAGGACCCTCATATTGCCTCGAATACCACTATTAAAGTGACTCTTAACCCTCTGTTAATTTGTTAACACTCCTAGAAATCTTACACTGTTGTTAACATTAAGTTTTGTGAACAATAGTCCCTTCTATATGACTCCTTCAAAAAGGCATTCTGAAGCAATAAAAGGAGGCAAAACCAGCCAGGAGAGAGAAGGGTTGGCCACTAACTGACCAGATTATCTTAAATGAGTTACTTCACCTTCCTGGACCTTCATCTCCTCTATAAAATGAGTTGTTGACTGGAGTCTCTAAGGTCCCTGACGAATGGAAGATTCCATGATGCTGAGGTTGGTACTGAGGGAAAGGGGTTCTGCAGACCACCTGGGGGGTGAAGTGCGGGTTATCTGGAATTAGCAGCTATAGTCAGCTAGGGCAGAGAAGAAGAAGAAGCCCAAAGAAGAGGCACCCGAGGGCCACAAGAAAGTGAAGAGGGTTAGTTAATACTGAAAGCTCAGCCTTCTTCCGTTCCCCAGCTGAGTGATGGAGGCGGCCCAATTCCTTGACTTTATGCCAGAAGTTTTGCTGTTTGGCAAAACTATAGTTTACTTATAAAAAATAGATATTTTATGGTGAAATATTCAAGTCTGAACCGTGAAATTTAATTTTTAAGTATGTGTTGCCTTCATGTATTCCCCAGTTGTCTCACTGGAAGAGATTGTCCAATGCAAGGATAATCTTTCTTCATCTTTCTCTTGTGAGTCATTCCATGCCTTGCACAAGTACCAGACATAGAAAAGATGCTCAATACATACACAGACACAATGAGGAATCTTTAATATTTTTATTTATCTTACTTCAAAAAAGGTAAAAACTCTTTAATCCACACTGACAAATATCACATTTCTAGCTGGAAAAGTGACACTTCTTTTTATACATGAGGAAATATAAACACACAGAGAAAACTAATGTTCTCAGAGCTCTTAGTGAAAGAATGGAAAACTTTCCTTGTCTCTGGAGTACAAGTCTTAACCAACCTCTTTACTTCCCCTGAAGAACCACTGTGGGCACACAACAAAATTTAATGAACTTGCGTTAGCATAAGACTTTATTTCCTTCTAATGGCTAATCACACACACCACCTCTATAAAATTACTGAATTTTCATTTCTGAAGGAAATGGCACTGGATACGCTTAGCATAAACTTTAGTAATGCCTGAGGCTTTATTCGGATCAAATATCCCAGGTGAGGAAGACCAATTTATGGATATTTAAATTGCTTCCCAAATACTTTTTCTGAGATCAAAAGTACTTCAACTTTCTAAAGCACAAGAAAAGGAGAAAAAAAATCTTAAACATAAAATAACACATCATTTCATAACCCAAGGGGAGAAACCTCATGTACCATTGCAGATTCCTTATTTGACAACTTAAAACCATAAAGGAATTTTTGTACCTATTTAGTACACAGCTGAGGAATCTTACAGGTAGAAAGAATATTTATGTTCTGTTGGCACCCACTACCACCTTCCTGAGTAGTCACACCATTGGGTTTGCCTTATTTACTCAGTTCCACCATTGTCTGTCTTGGCTGTCATCTTTTATTATGAATCTACATCTCCAGCTAACCCTTTGCATTTAGCATCCTGATCACATGAAAAGCCAGGGTAAAGGACAATCTGACACTTGTGGGCAAAATAAATAAATTTAAATAGAAATAAGGAACTGCATCTTAACCCCAAGAGGATGACTCATTGTCCTTTTAAATGATCTCCTTCCCATGAGGCCAGATTGTCCACAATTTCTCCATTATCCCTAATTTCTCACCCCCTCTGTTATCCAAAGTAACCTAATACAATTTCCAGATCTGCTGCTGAGAGTTCCTAAATCCTGATTTTTCTGGGCAGAAATAAGCAAAAACATAGAAGCGTGGAAATGGTCAAGAGTTACCTCCAGACATAAATTACCATTTTCGTGTTTATAAATATTGTGTCCTAAATATGGTCCAAGAGAGGCCTCTGTTGGTAAGAAAGGATATGGGAAGAAGGTTTAGAGCATTCCTACATCTGTGGACATATAGAAATATGCAAATTTTATATCATCATGCAAATATTATATCACCACAAATTCCTGGAGAGACCTGTTTAGGGTGATGTGTCAAGCATGGACTAGTTCACCGCCCAGGGAACATCGAGACACACAGTTCTGTCTCTCTCATGGGGCGTCCACATCCACACTCTCATCTGAGCTACCCAACAGCGCCTACAACATGAGGTAGTCCTTACAGTGCCCAGATCAGCCCTGAGAAAATTAAAGTTGACAGGAATCAGAGGAGTTGTTTCAACAGTGATACTAAAACAATGACATTTTGTTACAACTCTTTCCCACCAGTTTGCTGACCTGTCATGTGATAAGTTTTTGTTTTGTTTTGTTTTGTTTTTTGTTTGTTTTTTTTTTAGCTTCATAGAAACAAAAATAAGAGATTAAATGCTAGATACAAAGGCAATGCTCATAAATACTGGTTTATCAACATAGCTCCATTGATTCGAAATCTTGTCTCAGCCCGTTGATAAAACACTCACAGGAGCTATGTGAAGAATAAGAAGCACTGCTAGAGAAAGAGGTGGAGGGTTGGAGGATTCCATGGAATTCCATGGAATTCCATGGAGGGAGAGGAACCAGAGCAGTGACACACAGGTGACAGACTGGGGAGTCTTTCAGCTGTAAGATGGCCAAGGAAGTGAATGGCCAACCGCTGTCATGGTCAGGTAGGCACGCTCTTTACGATCACTCACTATTTTAAACATGATATGTCTCTACTCTGCTTGTCTGGGGAGGGAGGGAACACTTCTTAATAAACCTGGTTTTTGCATTTGACTTTTAATTTCCTGAATTCTCCGTGAAACTAATTTCATCCAAGTTCAGTTTGAAAAAAATGTAGTCACTTCTTTCAGCTCTATTTTCTGCCACTCACTCTCTCAGGTCACAACACAAAGAGCAAGTTCCCCAAGGAACAGATTTGTTCTATGATTGACAAGAGAAAGGAAAAAAAAAAAATATATATATATATATATATATATATTTCAAATGGTAAGGGTGAGACATCTAGGAAACATTTTCTAGGTTTCTAGGAAACATGTAACCTACAGCACAACCAAAATGCAGCTGGTGGGGCTTCCAGACTCCACAGCTGCCCCTGCCCCTGAAATTGGACCGCTCAAATTGGGGGCGGGGGAGGGGAAGCGTCTCCATTGTAAGAGACCCTCAGCAAGTCTGTGCCTGAGAAGCCTAGATGCCCCTTCTCTTCATCTGCAAAGCACCACCCTGCTCTGTCCTGGCCTGAAACCACATTAACACTCAGAAAATTCCAAGTAGGTCCTCACAAGAGATTGCAACATCCTAGAAAAAAAGAGTCACATTTATTAATTCCATAAATAATACTTTTCTTGGCTACACACAAGCATAATCTCATTGATTTTCATAATCTTTCTTTTGTGCTTGTCTCAGCAGCTAGCTGTAGTACGTGTTGATTCAGCATTTGAATTCCACCAGTGGGTTCCCATCACTGCTGAACCACCTGAAAACCACCTGGACATTAACCTGGGAAGACTTCTGAATTAAAGTTCCTAGAAAGTTACACAATATCTAATGAGCCATTCTTACCTTGCAAAGACAAAAGAGCTCCACCACAACATGCACACACATGGACACTTAAACCACCTAAGAGCCATTCTTATCAAAAATGATCGTAATTTGGGGCGCCTGGGTGGCTCAGTCGGTTAAGCGTCCGACTTCAGCTCAGGTCACGATCTCGTAGTCTGTGAGTTCGAGCCCCGCGTTGGGTTCTGGGCTGATGGCTCAGAGCCTGGAGCCTGTTTCAGATTCTGTGTCTTCCTCTCTCTCTGCCCCTCCCCTGTTCACACTCTGTCTCTCTCTGCCCCAAAAATAGATAAACGTTAAAAAAAAAAAATTAAAAAAAAAAAACAAAATGATCGTAATTAGAGGACTCTCTCAAAGTACAAGAGATTTGGGTTCTAGACCCAATTCAGTCAGTTCTCTTCACTCTTGTCACCTTTTTCTTCTCTCCAGCCACACTACGTCCAAAGACCTGAGCTAATGTCCTTCTTTAGCTTCCATTCCTGTGAGACTAATCCTGTCCTGTTCTCACCATTCTCATCCTATCAAAACCCATGCTTAGGCAGTTAGCAGAATTGAAGAGTCTAATAAATTAACCCTTATTAATGTTTTTTTTAAGTTTATTCATTTTTGAGAGAGAGAGAGCGTGAACAGGGGAGGGGCAGAGAGAGAGAGACACAGAATCCAAAGCAGGCTCCAAGCTCTGAGCTGTCAGCATTAAAGACATGCGTAACAGTGCCCCTTTTATCCAAATAGAAGAACAAAAACAAAATAAAGAATTCTATAATAACTCACATGAATGAGCTCTATTAATGTAAGGCAACGTGCTGTACATTAAGCACATACTATGGTGAAGGACAAGAGTGTCACATTAATCAGTCACCTGACACTCTCTAATTAATCATTTTAGCCTCCAGTCACATTGTCAAAAGCACAATGTCAAGTGCTTTGGTCAAGAGAAAGTATTATGTACATGAAATCTGTATCTTGAGGATTTGAGTCCCGCACAAAGTCCATGTGTCCCATGCCGGCTCGCCTTTCTCTCCGCTGGTTGATGAGGATTTCTCATGGGCCGAAGAGGATGTGCATCTTCGTGGGCCAGGTCTCCGTTTGTACTGGACTATGCACCCCCCTCCGCCCCCCGGCCCCCGGCTGCCTGGCGTTCCCTCTTCAGACCCACTCGGACTTTCTGGATCTCGGGTTGGCGGGCCGGTCGGGGGGCTGCAGCTGACCGGACGGACAGCGCCGGGCCAGCCGGCTCTGAGGCGCTAAGGGGTGCTCCTCTGACCTTGTGGGACACTCGTCCCTTGGGTCCCCGGAGGCCTCTCTGTGGGGCCTGCTCCCCGGCTCTTTGCAAGCCACGGCCAGCTTGTCGCTGGCTGAGGACATCACCTCACTGTCCTCTTCATCAGGAAGTCCCGTCCGCCCTGATGCGGCGGACTTGCGGCTGGGGCTGTCTGCACGCTCCCCTGCAGCCCACGGGCCGGGGTGGACGGACGCCCCCACCTCTGCCCACCCACCGCCGCCGCCGGCCACCTGACCTGGCCTCGAGCCCAGGCTCCGCGCAGGCCGTGGCCGGGGGAGAGGGGCGGCTGCGCGCCCGCGCGCGCTCGCCCTCCTGTGCACGCTGCAGACGAGGTCCGCCACGCTGAGCACCAGAGACAGCGCGCTGACCGCCCACATGAAAAGCATCATAATGGACTTCTCCGTGGGCCTAGAGATGTAACAGTCCACCACGCTGGTGCAGGGAGAGTGCGTGCAAGAGAATCTCTTTGGGACCAAGAATCCAAATAGGAGGTAGTGCGAGGCACCAAAAGCTGCCTCGGTCAGCATCCGAAGAAAGAGGTGGACGATGTAGCCAGAGGAGAAGTCTGGCACGGTCAGGAGGCGCCGCTCCCTGTCCCCGGGGCTCAGGTCAGCGGGGTCAGGGCCCCCAGGACCGCCGTCCGGCCCGCAGAGTCCGCGGGCGGCCAACACAGCCCCCCTGTGCAGCACGTAGACGCTGAAGACGGCAGAAGGGAGGAGCACGGACACGCTCTGGATCAGCCAGAACCGCAGCTGGGACACCGGGGAGAAGATGTCGTAGCAAACATTGGCGCATCCTGGCTGCAGGGTGTTACACACAAACCTCTCTTGCTCGTCCTGGTATACGGGGGAGCCTGCCAAGATGATCACCACCATCCTCAGCAGTATCATGAAGATAAGCCATACCTTCCCTAGAAAGGAGGAAGCAGGAAGGGCACCATCACCAGCATACAAACACATTTCCACCCAACACCATGTCTTAAGTATTTACAGGGTGGAGGCTGGAGAACTGAGAGGTCAGTAAGCATGTATTTTAGTCACCGCTACAGCGTCTGCTACTTAGCTCATCTGCCAAATATTTATGGAGCACTTGCAGTGTGTCAGGCGCTGTGCTGGGCTAGCTGTTTGTTAAAGGCTTTGAGATTTTAAAGAAGTGTTAGAGACTAAAGATGTTTGATTTGACTCCACTAATTCAGATTTGTGGTAATGTCTCCCGGACTGAAGCTTCTAGAAAGAAAGTTGAGCTGAGCAAATTAATGATGGAAATAAGATCTTATTCTCTATAGATAATAAGCTTTTGAAAGGCTGTTAGCACATTTGTGTAACTGTGTGTAGCTGCTAATTTTAATTTAGTGGTCTTTATTTATGATAGTGGTCCACAAGATCTTTACTGTTGCTTTATGGTCCTTGGAATCAAATTCCTTTAACAATATTCAACTTTTCAGGTTTGTCAGTGACTCAGAATTCCTTTTCCTTCTATTCCAGTTGTTATGATATATTGAGATTCCTCTTTCTTCAATTTATCATGAATAAATGAGACCAACCTAGGAAATCAAAATAACCTCAAGTCCAATTTTCATGTCATGAGTTAACTCTTTCCTAACATGTTTAAGACTCAGTTAAAATAATCTGCAAATATTTTGTTTTGTGACAAGATGCAGAAAACATCACCTGACATCAGAAAAAGCACTGTTATAAACAAAGGCAGTTAAACTCAAAGAATAGAATTATGTGATCAGGTCATTGACTCAAACTTGTAAGACCAAGTTGACTTTGTTTAAATTCTACAAAACAATGAGTAAGAAAAATATCAACCACTTCATGGGTATATTTTAATCCCTTACTCAATTCCTTTTTCCAGGAATTCCATACCTCTCTGAAAATTTAATACATCTGCATCAAACTCAGAAATATTTATTACTTTCTTAAAAAAATAAACTAAACTTTGGATCTGGCTTGAAATACACAAGAGAAATTACTAATCTTTTACAAATTAAACTTCAAGAAAAAGATGAACAGGAAGAAAGTGTAATCAAGGCATTAATCTCTCTTTAATTTTTACTATACTGTTCCTTCTCCTGATAAAGTAGCCAGAGAAGAGTTACACAAAGATACTACTTCCTTTTGCTTCAGTCCTTCAGGCTCAGTACCTGAATGTCAGCAAGAACAGGCCCCAGCAGAGAACACTCACATCCAAGCCTTCCTTAAATGATGGTAGAGCTGTGGCGCGATTAAAAGTAAAGCTTGAGCACACAGCTCCCTTTCTTCATGCAATAAACAGGCCAGGCAAAGTAATGAAAACAAAAACACAAGAGCTTTGGAGCTGTTTCCTATACTTACCCACAATGGTCATGTTGCAATTGAAGGTGATGAGAAGGAATCCCAGCAGGTCCAAACGTTCCATGCCTCCTAGCGTCACAGACTCAAGGTTGTTGGAGACATCGGAAGCCTGTGTTCTCCAAGAAAGTGGAAAATCTTTGCTGGAATAAATGTATCTTCCCTACAAAAGACTTAAAGGTGAGAGCTGCAGATATAAAAGGAAAGCTTGGAGCCCAGGAACGGGGTGGGTGGTGGGCGATTTTTCCATCTCTGAGTTGAGACAGCCCTGAGCTGTCCTCTGAGGCAAAGCGTTCTTGACAACTGCAGTGACCAGAAGACAGCAGGAGTCGTCTCTCATTGTGGGTTATTCTTACCCTCTTGGGACATTCCAGGCCCGTGGCAGTGCTCACATGTCTCTACTGGGAGAGCCAGATGCTTCAGGATATAATAGAAGCTACTACATTTAACCCAAGAAAGAAACAGTTCTGTTAACTGGCCAAGGAAATTTCGCCACTAAAAAGGTGTTTTCTCCTTGCAAACATTTCCATAACCCCTTCACCTGTTAAAGAAGCATTAAAATATTCATGTTTTGTCTTCTCTATGAAGCATAAGCCATCTTAACTCTGGCATGCAAGGGTCTGGCCCTCATTCTGAATTCCTACACCATGGATAAAAGCATAAGTCTGCATCTCAGACATGTGTCCCAACTTTAGGCTGTGACTCAGTGACTCTCTAGCTATTTCCTGTTTGGGTGAGTGATGAGAGCTTTTTACTTGGATACAAAAGGCCTGGGTACAAAGCCTGGGGCAGCTACCTGGTCAGTGGGGGAAGTCACTGAATCTCCCTACATATCCTCATAAGGATCAGGATCCCTGCACTAGGGAGAATCATGCTGTTTCATTCAGGGTTTGTGGGAGGAAGACACAAAATGATGATGTTGAGAGCACCTAGCATGTAGTGGGTGTGCAACAACTCAAATCACTGGAATTTCCATCCCTAACTGGCCCCCAACACCTTCATAGATTGTGTCTTCCTTTTGTCTCTCCCAACCCCATCTAGCCAGGGCTGCTCCCGTTGAATCAGCTTAATAAATGTCCATTAAATTTGTAATAAAGTATCACCGTCTGGACCTGCTGACATCAATCACAGTTGCATCAAAATCCTCTCGTGGCTGTCACCTTTATAGCTAGGAGGAACCCATCTTGCAAGGCTGGGGATCTATCATCAGGCTGGAAATTGTGAACTTTAAAAGGAATGATTTCAATTTTCCATGAAAGCTATTCTTTTATTCCCATCTTTTCTTCATTTCTGATCTATTCTTGACTTTAGTAATATCCCTAAAAAGATTCCCAGAAGAGGAGTACAACAAAGCTACTTTCATCTTTATTCACATGACACATTTCCACCCACAGAAAACATTTTGACCCCCTTAAAAGGCACAGTAGTTTTGCTATATTTTAGTCAAATGCTTCAACATGAACAATGAAATTTAGAGAAATTGTAGTTAAGTAAAAAATATTGAAATAGCCATGTGGTTCCAGTATAAAATAAAGGAAAATATCTTTGCTTCCTAATAGACTGTTTGTGATACTGCTTAAAATCTGAAATATGAGGAAACTAATTTCTGAATTTTGCTGTGTGATATAAAATAACCTATTCTGAATGCAGAATAAAATAGAATTTTACAACCTCAAGTAAATCACTATAGCTTTTGATGCCTTAGTTTTCTCATCAGTAAAGCAGAAAAAAAATGCGTTCTTTGCCTACACCGAGTCGCTGTGATATACAAAATAAAATCACAGACATTAAAATGATTTAAAAATATAAAGAATCGGGGCACCTGGGTGGCTCAGTCGGTTGAGCTTCCGACTTTGGCCCAGGTCATGATTTTGAGGTTTGTGAGTTCAAGCCCCAGCTCACTGCTGTGAGCCTGTCTGTGCAAAGCGCTCTTCGGGTCCTCTGTCCCCCTCTCTCTGCCTTCCCCCACCTTGTGTTCTCCCCAAAATAACTATTTTTTAAAATAATTTAAAAATTAATAAAATAAAAACAAAGTATTACTTACGCATCTCAGGGTCTACTCCTCTGGGTTCCTGCCCTTTGTCTATCCCTTTGCTCCCATGGCATCTTCTGAAAAGGTAACACTGCCTGTCTCTCTCCACCCTTATCTGTTTTCATCTTGCTTCTCTAAGTCCGTGTCATTTCCATTCTTAGCCTTTTTCCTGCTAGAAGATATTTTTGCTCTGCCTGGAAATTTAAACCCCAGTGGCTGCCAGAAGCAAGATGTGAACAAAAGAGGAGAAGGACAGCGTGTCTGGAGCATCAAATACATGGCTCTCCATAAAATTATCCCAGCCCCCAGTCCCAGCCTTCCCAACCTTCCAGACCCAGCGCCAGCGACAGGACATGGATTCTGGCTGACTTCGAGGCCAGCCTCCTGAAGGACATCTGCTGCAGCTTTCCCTGCTGGAGGGAGCTGCTTGCAGTGAGCAGTACCCAGCCCTGTTGCCAGACCTGGCGGACAAAGTGGCCAATGTGTATGAAGCCCGAGGTTTTTTCTTAGACTTGGAGCCTATGCCTGGAGCCTTAGCAGCCATACAGAGATGAAAACCAGGCAGGACATTGTGGTCTTCATCTGCACCAGCCCTCCAATGAAGTATGAACACTATGTGGGTGAGAAGTCCTGCTGGGTGGACAATCACCTGGGGCCTTAGTTTGTGGAGTGAATTATCGTGATGGACAAGATGATGGTGTTGGGGGACCTGGTTACTGAAGACAAAGACACTGAGGCCACGAGGACACCCCAAGCAGGGAACACATCTTGTTCACCTGCTACCACAACCAGTACCTGGCCCTGCCCCCCACAAGGAGACAGCTGCTCTCCTGGAGTGACACCTGGAGGGAGATCATAGACAGCAAGCCAGGGGCAGGGACAGTGGAGAGTAGCTGAAGGAAGGGAAGGCAGGCCAGCAGGGCACCCCAGCAGAGCTCAATGACAGAGGGCAGTGTCATAGCGGTGGCCCCCAGCACCGTGGAGCAGGGTGACACAGCGACCTCCGTTCTCACAGTTAGCCACCTGGAACATTGCAAGATGGTTGGCAAGGAAACATGATGGGAAAATCACTTTAGGGAACTTTTTCATAAAACACTTTGGTTCAAAAAAAATTATCCTGGAATCAACAAGGAGATTTCCATTTGAGTGACTATAGAGCAGAGAAAAGCTTTTGGAGAGTACTGTGATCAACCCAATGGAAAGGAAATCCAGTGGGAGTCAGGGACATGGATATGGCTGAATTGCACAAGATGCCAACCTGGAATTTGTTCACAAATGAACTGAGTCAAAAAGAAAGAGAACAACAGAGTCACATGCTATTCAGCCTTGGCACACCTCCCTCTAGCTTAATGATGTTGCCAAATTATTTAGGCCTGAGTTTTACCATCTATAAATTAGAGATGATCCTTTGTTTACAGAGTTGTTGAGAATTAGGATTAATTTAAATGAGGTTCTAGCACATTATGTGGCCTGTAAGAGGCTCTCAATAAATAACTACCGTCATTTCTCATTTTTCATGGTAGATATATTCTATAAAGTGGCCACAAACACTGAATTAAAGATTGCTAGGGACTCCTAAGGGAAATACAGAGTTGGTCTGGTCACAACATTTCAGTCAATACAAAGCTTTGTTTTATGTGGGTTTCTATTAAAAGACAACTTATTTAACATACGTTTTTATATATATTTAATATAGTTGGCTCATTAACATTGAACTCATGGCTTATAGTGCTGTAACTCATGCCTGACTGAAGCTTAACTAGCACATGTATTTTTCTCTGTGAGGCTCATTACAGACTTCTTGCAGTTGGGAATATTAGCATTTCAGCACTGTGTTTTGGGGGGGCATTTTAAACAGCAAAATCACTAACAGAAAGCGCAAAAATTTGAAAACTTTGCCATTAAGTGGACGCCCCCCCCCCAAAAAAAAGCTTGTTTACAGTTATTGAAACAAGAAGGCAGCCCGTCACCACCATGTTCTTCCTTGGCTGGAAACATGCACGTGGGTGACAAACTCTTCAGTGCTCTGTGCATGTCCACAAATAACCATGACAGCCCCTTCGTGATTCTGTGGTTACAAATAAATTGTAGCAATTAGGCAAATTCACAAGTAAAGAATCCATGAATAATGAAGATTGACTAATAATAGGGATCTGCTAGAGGAGAGAAGCTGGGGCTGATAAAGTGTCCATTCAGAAGCGCAGTGTGACTCTAGCAGCCCCAGGGGCTGCAGAGTCAGAAGAGGGAGGGGTCAAGGCACAGACCCCACCCATCCCACACCTGCTTCAGTCAGAACACTTTTCCACTTCTATCTTCATTACTGTTTATGTTTTGGCCAAGAAGGCAGCCTAATATTAAGGTTTAGAACACAAGTTCTGGAGTCTGACAGCCTGGATAAAATTCTAGTTTCTTGACTGTGTGGCCTTGGGAAATTACTTAGTTTCCTCATTGTAAAATAACATTATCTAACCCCTACCCTAGAATGTGAAGAACAAATGAGAAAAACCTAAAGCACATAGGACAGTGTCTAGCCAATGATGTGTACTCAAACTATTCATCTTTATTCTTATTATCCCAAGAATCAGGCACCAGTGAAGGAAGGCAGGGGTCTCGTAGTGGCTTTTCCTCCCGAGGATGGGTGCCCCAGGGCCCTGATCAGCCAGCCCAGAAACCTGGCCGGAGAAGGGTATTTTTCCTCTGAGACTCATAGGTAAATGGCTTGTAGGGAAATAGAATTCAGCTTCTTGAGGACTTGGAAATGATGGCATCTGTCTTGTTTTGGTGTGTGTGTGTGTTTAAGGAATAGATTATCTAATTTGAGAAATGAAGGTTTTCATAGTTCTCAGGATTTAAATGACTTATTCAGGATTGTGGCTAGAAAGCAAAGGTTCAGTAGCTGCATCAATACAACAGACTAATTATGCCAGCAGTCACACATCATCTGCATATGTAAATCTAGTAACAAAATTGATTATAACCACTTACTTTTCTGACAATATAAGCATAGGTAATCTAGGGTGAGCCAGCTATGTGTAGACCTTCTACCACCTGTATCCACATACTCCCCCACACTAGATTTACAGCTAAAAATTAACAACCTAGGCAACAGGAGATCCTGAAGAACACATACAAGGTGGAAATGTTCTTCTGGTAGGAATTTCCTGCTCCTATGGTCCCAGAACTGTCATTCTTTTTTTTTTTTTTTTAAGTTTATTTCTTTACTTTGAAAGAGACAGCGACAGCATGAGTTGGGGAGGGTCAGAGAGAAAGATTCCCAAGAAGACTCTGCACTCTCAGTGCACAGCCCAATGCAGGGCTCGAACTCACGAACCATGAGATCATGACCTGAGCTGAAATCAAGAGTCAGATGCTTAACCGACTGAGCCTCCCAGGCTCCCCCCACCCGCCGAAGCTGTCATTCTCAAATTGTATTTTTTAGCTACAGTTCAACTCCACTGCTTTTGGGAAGGGAGACAGATGTCTTCTCTCTACCAAGATGGCATTGACAGTGTCCCCTGGAGTTTGTTTTGCGGCACTTAAGCTGGTTCTTATAAGCAGAGAGGTGTGACTTCTCTCCCAAAGGAAGAAAAAAGTTTCAGGACAGATTTTCTTTGTGAAGAAGTGAAAGTCTCCATCATAAGCTTGCCTTATGTTCACAGATCTTGGGAAGTATATTAGAACAGTCTTCCTGAGTGCTATGGTTTAAATGTTTGTGTCCCCCGAAAATCCGTATGTTCAAATCCTACCCCCAAGACGATAGTATTAGGAGCAGGACACAGCAAAAAGAATGGCTTTCTTTGAGCCAAAACCTTCCTCTAACTAGACACCAAACCTGCCAGCAACTTGACCTTGGACTTCCAGCCTCCAGAACTGTGAGAAATAAATATCTATTGTTTATAAGCTACATAGTTTATGGTATTTTGTTATAGCAGCACAAATGGACTAAGAAACTCAGATGTCAGTTGAAATCAAATCCAATGGATTTTCTCACCCTCCCAAAGGAGTCATCCTCTACTCATTATTGTTACTATCAATGCCTTTTGACTTACTGATACCTTTCAAAATATTGTTTATAGTGTGATGAACACAGTTATGTCAATAAATATTTACTGGGGCACCTGGGTGGCTCAGTCAGTTAAGTGTCTAACTTCAGCTCACGTGATGATCTTGTGGTCTGTGAGTTTGAGCCCCACATCTGGCTCTGTGCTGACAGCTCAGAGGCTGGAGCCTGCTTCGGATTCTGTGTCTCCCTCTCTCTCTCTTCCCCTCCTCTGCTCATGCTCTGTCTCTCTCTCAAGAATAAATAAACATTTAAAAAAAATTTTTTTTAAATATTTACTGAGCACCTACTATGTCTCAGGCACTGTTCTAGGCACTGGGGAAATGGCAGAGAATGAAGCAGATGAACATTTCTTCCCTCATTGAACTTCCATTCTAATGGAAAGAACTGACAATAAACAAGATAAACATCATCAGCAAAATAAATTCATTAGATAGTGATAAATGTTAAGGAAAAGAATAAAACAGAGAAGGAAGTCGAGGATGTCAAGGTTTAATGGGGTAGCCACCTCCTTAAGAAGAGCACATTTGAACAAAGACTGAAGCAAGGAGGGAGCCACACAGATATCCTGATCCACAAGTCCTTCCTGATTAGTTTCTATTCTCCTTTCTACTTATCCTGGGCTTATGCCACATAGCACATTTTGAGAGTTACTACATGCCCCAAAATCCTTTCCAGGGTGAACATGTGGGCCATACTACCTAGTACAACCTTTCAGTAACATCATTTAACATTTCGGTCACAGAATGAAGCATTAGAGCCACACTACAGAACAGGGACGAGGCACACAGTGGAACTATTTCTAATTGTCCATGCTGTTTTCTCATATGGCCACTGCAGGTGTCTAATGGGGGTCTGCACTTGCCACAGATACGCCTATTCCTTTCACTGCTGGCGTTTGTTTTCAGAGTCAAATCAGCTAAAAATTATCCATCAAAGCAGGTGCTGGTAGTCAAAGAGGTAATAGGATGGAAATAACAGACTTTGCGGTTAGAAGAATTAGGTTCAGTCCTGGTTCCAAGAACTTCACCAGTGTTTGGTCTTGAACAAATATCAACGTATCTGAGCTTGGTTTGTTATCTTCAAAAGGGAGATGATAATATCCACTTCATGGAGTTGAAGATTCATTCATTTCAAACGTATTGAGGGGCACCTGGGTGGCTCAGTTCAGTGTCCAACTCTTGATTTTTGCTTAGGTCATGATCTCACAGTTTGTGAGTTTGAGCCCTGCGTTGGGTTCTGTGCTTGGGATCCTCTCTCTCCCTCTCTCTCCCTCTCTCCCTGCCTCTCCCCAGCTCTCTCTCTCTCTCTCTCTCTCTCTCTCTCTCTCAAAATAAATAAATTTTAAAAAAGGTATCAAACACCTACTAAGAACTCTGCTAAGTGTTGGGAATATAATTGAGAAAAAGCTAATGGGCTCCTGCCTATGGCAGAAAGATAATTTTAAAATGCAATAAGTGAGCAATTACAGTAAAGTGTGATGGATACAGCATAAGGAAAGTATGGAGTGCTGCTTTGTGGGAACACATGGAAGAGTACCCAACTCACAGGCGCATTAGAGAAGAGCACCAGAAGAGGTCTCTTAGCTAGGATCTGAGGGCAGTTATGAGGAAGTCACCAAATTCCTCCCTGATTTCATGATTTGCGTTTATTATTTTGGAAAAGGTAGTGGAAAATTAGAAAATAAAAGTTATATTGTTAGCGACCAGAAGTAAAGATCTCATCACCTTCACAGAGTTGATCCATAGATAGGAGTCACTGATCAGACCCAAAGGGGCAAATCTTTGTCCTCAACAAAGAGCTAATTATTAAGCTAGTTAACTCTGTGTTCAGTCTAGAAAGGAAAGAACAAAATTAAAATTGCATCTTAAACACAAATGTTTCAGGATTTCTTCTTTAAAGCTCTCTAGAAATAGAGAATACTGGTCTCTTACATATTTCATTTAATGAGATTTTCAGAATTGCATTGCTTGGGAAAATAAGAGACTATACGTTCAGCTCCATTCTGGACATCACCTGGAGAACTTACACCTTAAACTCACATGTCCAAACTAGGTGAATGACACCAAGATCCACCTCAGCCAAGGCAAAATCACAGCACTCAACTTGCTTTAAACACTTTTTTAAAAAAATTACACTGCTTAAAGCCCTTCAGCTTCTCCCCATAGCTTCCAGGATGATGTCAAGTAGAGCTCACCAAGCCCTGTGAGACCTGGCCTCCTCTCTCCCCAACTCAGCATTCTGCTTGCCAAAACACCCAAATTTCTTGCAGCTCCCATGATCTAGTTGACTCTGACACCTGCCACAGCTGTTTCCTACATATAGAGCATCTTATCTCCTCTCTGGCTGGCTTCCAGAGACAGCCTTCTCCTCCGCTCAAGACTACCTCTTTCATGCTCACATAACATCCTGTGCTTATGCTCATGACGTGTAATATCAATTGGGCAATATCGCTGCACAATATCAATTGTTTATGCATGCCCCTGCCCACCTCTCTGCCCCACCACCTTAGCTCCCTCAAGATCACAACTAAACTCCAGTTCTCCTTACTGTCCAGAGATCTTCCTTTACCCTCATTGCTTCTCAGCTGAGCATCAGTTCAACTTAGCAATCAAGAGTAGAAAGAATACAATAGAATAATGTGGATTTGAGTCTTAGACCCATCACTTATTCTGGGTTTTATTTCCTCAGTTGTAAAACAGGGATAACAATAGCACCTACCTCTTAGGCTGTTAAGAGAAGGAAACAAGATAAAACATGTAAACTGCCTGGCACAGTGGAAACATTCAATAAATGGTAGCTATAATTAAGATCACTTTTTCTTGTCTCTCCTACTTCTTTCACCTCATTCATTTTTTTTTTTTTCATAAAGGGCTGGCCTTTTTTGGCCAACCAGCCAGAGTGGTTCTTTCCCTTTGCTCAATGAACAGGGAAGTCACAGCACACCGGAGGTACTTTGAACACTTCCTGACTCAATTTTCCTTGGCACTGGACATTTGTCATCAACCATTTTGTCCCAACTTTTCTGTGTGGAAGGAAGGGAGGAAGACACTGGGTGGCTGTGACTGTGACTGTCATGTGAGCTCAGTGTTAGATGAATAAAGAACAAACCAGTTCATGCCCCCCTGCCCCCACTTCACGTTTCTCTCTGTTCTTTACCATGAAATACTAGAAGGGGGCATGAAGGAATTTGATCTATTTTAAAACTCACAACTGTTACATGCTAACCCTCCAAGCATTCACAACCTCTTTGATTTGTGACAAGTGATTAGCCTGTTTGTTATAAGTGAAGGATATATTCAGAACCCTAGACAGTGGTGTCTCAAAGAGCAGGCGACAGTTAATTTGTCTCTGAGCCAATATCCTACCCAGCACACTGGCAATTTGAGAGACAGGGGGATCTCCTCAGGCAGTCTTTTTTAACTCAGGTTTTCTCTTAAGGAACAAAATGAAAGGAAGGTATGGAATATCCATTTCATTTGCTCCAATGCAGTTGGTACAGCCAGGACCTCCACAGAAACCAGCCGTGCAATTACGAAGCTCTATTTCCATATGAAAGTGAAGACAAACAACAAAGCAGAAAAATTAAGTGTGAGGATAATGGACAAGAGTTTAAAATAGAATGACTGGGTGATAATGCAGAGTTGGATCAGGCGCCTTCAACCGTCAAGAATATCACTTTTTAAAAAAATTTTTTTAATGTTTATTTATTTTTGAGAGAGAGAGAGACAGAGTGCAAGCGGGGCAGGGGAGAAAGAGAGGGAGACACAGAATCCGAAGCAGGCTCTAGGCTCTGAGCTGTCAGCACAGAGCCCGACATGGGACTCAAACTCACGAACTGCAAGATCATGACCTGAGCTGAAGTCAGTCTCCCAACTGACTGAGCTACCCAGGCGCCCCAAGAATATCACTTTTATATTGAAGAGTGTGATTTGGGTGACAGTAGGGGACAGCTCAGAGGAAATAAACAGCACTGTGTCCTTCCTACATGCCAGGCTGACCTGGCCAGTGTACACACATTCCTTTATTTTTTTAAAGTTTTTACTTAAATTCATGTTAGTTAACATACAGTGTAAAAAATAGTTTCAGATGTACAATGTAGTGATTCAATAATTCCATACAACACCTGGTGCTCATCACAAGTGCATTCCTTAATCCCCATCACCTATTTCACCTTCCTGGCACCACACCTCTATCTACTGATGATCAGATGTTCTCTATAGTTAAGAGTCTGTTTCTTGGTTTGTCTCTCTCTCTCTCTTTTTTCCCCTATGCTCATTTGTTTTGTTTCTTAAATTCCACATATAAGTGAAATCATATGTTGTTTGTCTTTCTCTGAATGACTCATTTCGCTTAGCATAATACTCTTAACTCTATCCATGTTGTTTCAAATGGCAAGATTTCATTCTTTTTTATGACTGAGTAATATTCCACCATATATATGCCACATTTTCTTTACCCATTCATCAGTAGATGGACATTTGGGCTGTTTTCATAATTTGGCTATTGTAGATAATGCTGCTATAAACATCAGGGTGCATGTATCCCTTGAATTAGTATTTTTGTATTCTTTGCATTAGTATCTTTGTATTCTTGTAAATACCTAGTAGTGCAATTACTGGATTGTAGGATAGTTCTATTTTTACCTTTTTGAGGAAACTCCATACTCTTTTCCAGAATGGGTGCTCCAGTTTGAGTTCCCATGAATAGTGCAAGAATGTTCCACTTTCTCCACATCCCTACCAACATCTGTTGTTTCTTGTGTTGTTTTTAGCAATTCTGACAAGTGTGAGGTGATATCTCATTGTAGTTTTGATTCACATATTCCTTTATTTGATGGCTCAAGTTTACCCAGCTAGTAGGTGGAAGAACAGGAACTTGAACCCAGGTCCTGACATCAAAGCTCTTCACCCTTTACCCCCATAAGAGTGCTATGGTCCCAGCTGTGAGGGAGCTATGAGAGAAGACTGGAGGAGTTTTAAAATTTTGCTTTGTTCTTTTTTTTTCTTCACTAAAGAAGGTAATGGAGAGCTTGTTGAGTGAGGGTTCCATTCAACAATAATAATACCATCTACTCTGTGCCAGATACTGTGTCCAGATACGGATATAGTGAATTTAGACACAGCCCTTCCCTCTAAGGGGAAGGAGGCAGACAAATACAATCCTAACAGGAAGAACAATGAGCAACTTCCCAGATTCCAGAAGATCTAAGACATGGTCATATAAGTGTAATAAATGATAAGGCCTACAATAGAGGTATAAGGTGAGCATTAAGGAGAGAACTAGTATTTGGAGTATGTGTGTATGTGTATGTGTATGTGTACAGACCCATGAATGAAGTATGTTATAGATGAAGAAAATGAAGCTCCATGATGTTTCATGACTGCCTAAGACCACACAGGTTGTAGTGGCAAGGCTGGGATTCTTTCCCAATTCATTTGACTACAAAGTCCATAGTCTTTCCACAATACAAATAAATGGAAGCAACTGGGGAATCTGGGAACTTCATAGAGAAGCTCTCATTCCCAGGCAACAACAAATGAGGCTTCTCTTTTGGGCAGTTCCTTTCTGGAACTAGGTAAGATCTAGCAGGTTTGTGGTAAGCTACTTTAATCTTTCTTGGAAAGAAGTGGCATAAATAAATTCAATCATTGATTAAAAGGCAACAAAGAGCCCTTCTTAGCTGAGTTTGGATTTATGGAAAAGCTCATTTAGGGATAATCCATTCTAATCCCAATACTACCTCTAGGCAGTTTTCTTGGGAAACATGACTGAATTTTAAAAGATTAAATTGTGGGTATAAAGTGGATTTTTAAGAATGATTTTTCCCAAGGAGTGGCTCCTTTGTCTTCTTAAGTGGGACTGGTTTAATTAACTATAATGGACATGAATCACCCTGAGAACTTATCTTTTTTTTTTTTTCTCAAATGTATTCTACTAATGTGAGTGTAGAGGACTCATTGCTTGCTTCCAATGGGTAGAAAGCAGGGTAAGGAGACCATAGAAGCTCACTGAAAGCCTTACGGGGGCCCAATGATCCTCCACCAGGTTCCCCGTTCTGAGGGTTATAGCTGAACCTAGAAGAAAGGTCAACTGGGAATCTGGTGGAGGATCATTGTTAGTGTTAATACCAGAGATCTACTTTAGGGTCCTCATAAGGTCACTTGGGCATAGGAGAGATGACTAAGTAGCTACTAAAATGTTTTTAAGACCAGCCAACAAGAGCTTAATGATGTGTTTGATTCAAAAATTGAAAGGCAGAAATTTAAGGAAGAATACATGAGACATATGTTTTAATCTTTTAATTACTGTGTGTGTGTGTGTGTGTGTGTGTGTGTTCTGTATTTCAACCTTATTGTGAACTCCTTGAGGTCAAAGTCAAATCTGTTAAACTGTTTTTCTGTCACCCCAGTAATGCCTTAGGATAGTTTACTCAGTAAACCTATGGTGGCAAAGATAACTTTGAAAATAGCCATGTAGTATTTCCTTTTTTAATTTAAAATGGCAGCTATAGACGTTATTTCCTGATTGACTACTTTTATGAAATTTTGTTATCAGGTGCATACCTATTAGGATTTTTATGTCTTATTGATGAATTGACCCTTTTATCATTATGAAATGTCCTTCTTGATCTCTAGTAATATTCCTTGTCCTGAAGACTATTTTCCAGGTGTTAATATAGTCATTTTCCTCATCATAGTTGTTTTCTTTTAAATTCTTGAGTTTATTTAGAATAACTTGTCTCACAGTCTTTATCTGCTAATTCCATTATCCAGATCTATTATTCCTGGCTCTATTAATACTGACTGATTTCTCTCCTCATTGTGGGTCACCTTTTCCTGCTTCTTCACATGTCTAGTTACTTTTATTGAATGCTGGACATTGTGTGTGTTACATTGTTGAACGTCTGGATTTTATTTTCCTTCAAAAAGTATTGAATTAATTTTACAGGCAGTTAAGCTGTCTATTAGCTTGATCTTTCTGAGGCTTATTTTAAGCTTTGTTAAAGTGGATCTAGTTTCGCCCTACTATGAGGGTATTACATTTCTAAAGTCTTTACTGAATGTTCCCTTGTTTAACAAGGTAACTTCAGTTTGGCTGGCCAGAATTTAAGTGTCTCTCTACCCTTTTCAAGGCCTAGGAATTGTTCAGCTTAAAGCTTCCATTTACTGACCTTATGGAGTTTTGCTCTTTGCATTTCTAGCTTAGCATTTAGCCAAAGACTCAAGGGAACTTGTATGCACATTTCTGGAGTTCTCCCTTTTCTCTGGTATCTTGTCCTTCAGCTGTGTCAGTCTCCCCAAACTCTAATCTCTGTCTTCTCAACTCAGTGAGACCTCCAGACTCTGTTTGGGTTTTCCCTGCATACAGTCCAAAAAATTGCTTCCAGTTAAAAAGCTGAAGTAATTGTAGACTGAAGCAATTATAGGGTTTACTTCATTTTTTCCCCTAATGTCAGAGATTGCAGTCCTTTGCTGCCTATTTTCAACAACTGAAAACTTTCGCTTCACATATTTCATGCAGCCTTTTTAGTTATTTACAGTGGGAGATCTAGTTCAATAACATTTATTCTGTCATGACTATGGGCAGAAACCTTACTTAATGATCTGTGCCAACCTTGACCCCAATTTCCCTTTACTCTGGGGACATAGAGAAAGAGCAATATCCTCCCCACCCCCCATTTATTCTTGCTATATGGAGATGTGTATTTGCTGCCAGGACTCTGCAAGTAATCTGATCTGAAGTATCTTAACCAGGCCATGAAAATGATAGGTAAACCTGGTTATAATCACATATGGAGCAGAATGAGTACCTTTTAGGAAGAAAAATGAAAAGCAATGGAAGAGGAGGAAGAACAAAGGGAAGAGACTGCAAAGAGAGAAAATCACAAAAGAAGAACAGATAAGAAAAAGAATAAGATTTTAAATCACCATGAATTAAGTTTTTTAATTTTTTTTTTACATTTATTTATTTTTGAGAGACAGAGAGAGACAGAGCACAAGTGGGGGAGGGGCAGAGATAGAAGGAGATACAGAATCCGAAGCAGGCTCCAGGCTCCGAGCTGTCAGCACAGAGCCCGATGCAGGGCTCGATCTCATGAACTGTGAGATCATGACCTGAGCCGAAGTCAGATGCTTAACTGACTGAGCCACCCAGAAGCCCCACCATGAATTAAGTTTTTCAGAAGAATAACACTTCTGCCTACACTCTTGTGGCTCACCAGGGGTGCTATGAGCATTGAGGCACAGATTAGAAAAAAGGTTCAAAACATTTCTGTTTTTATCATTTCATTTTCTTCATTTTACAAGGAAGGACAGATATCTTAAGACAGTGAAAAGATATCTTTATAATAAGACAGTGAAAAAATAATGATAGTGAAATATTTTAACTTAAGAATTTAAGTTATTAAATGAAGACAGTGGATTTTGGCAATGGAATGAAGATAGGTATGGAGTGCTGGAGATGTCAGTGAATTGAGCCTGTTTCTAGATAAATATTCTAGCTGTGCCAGATAACACAGTTAACACATTTTAGCTCCTTTGAGCTTCCATAGCAAAATGGCTTACTATGTGTAGTCTATGACATCAGTAAATAATCCACCCTAAAAGGCAACAGGTATTGAGTTCTTCTTACTTGTATTTCTTGTTTTGTTGTTTATTTATTTATTTTGAGAGACAGAGAGTGTGTGTGCACATGCACGAGCAGGGGTGGGCAGAGAGAGAGGGAGAGAGAGTCCCAAGCAGGCTCCACACTGTCAGTGCAGAGCCTGATACAGGGCTTGATCTTCTGAACCATGAGATCATGACCTAAGCTGAAATCAAGAGTCCAGTGCTTAACCAACTGAGCCAGCCACCCAGGTGCTCTCTTATTTGTGTTTCTAATTTTTTACTTGAATTCCAGACTTAGCTCTTTAGAAACAAAGTCCATACTGTTGCCATAGTTGCCAGAGTTATCAAAGTTGAGGGTATTTTTCTGACAAAAGAGAAATGGCTGGAAATTAAATGTGTTTTTGTTGTTGTTTTGTTTTTTGGCTCAATGGGAAAAAAATGCTGTTATTCAACAAGAATCCTCAGCAATGGACTGAATAGGTTGGGAATTGCAGGGGATTTCCTAGGAGTGTTTTCTACCAGTTCTCAAGGACAACCAAAATGTAAAACTAGTTTCCTGTTTATCCCTCTTTTTGTTAGATTGGAACATGGAGACAGACCAGAAGTTGAAGATGTGAAAAGATGTCTCAAAGTACAACTGTTTCAAATGGTCATTAGGAGCAATTTAAGTGACCAAGGATAGCATGTGCATGAGCTTCTGACATTAGCTACGTGGATGCTTCCTCTATTCGGAGCTGAGTAGAGAAAAGCCTTCCCCTAAAGGATGATTTCAGGCAAGAATTTATTTTAGCTATCAACATGAGAGTTTGCTGAGTTTTCCTATCAAGCCCACCAGTCTCTTTATCTCAGAAGGAGGTAACACGCATTGATTCTAAACTAGTTAAGGGACAACTGGCAGATGTGGGGTGGGAGTACATATCCTGAACCACACTCAAAACTAGGTTGAGAGCAGGGGTATGCCTGTGCCTCCCTTCAAGTGGTGCTCTTAAAGTATCTGTGACAAGTGGAGCCCTTATTAAAAATGACATTTATGGGGGTGCCTGGGTGGCTCAGTCGGTTGAGCATCTGACTTCGGCTCGGGTCATGATCTCACGGTTCACAAGTTCAAGCCCCGCATCCAGCTCTGTGCTGATAGCTCAGACCCAGCCTTCCTGGGATTCTGTGTCTCCCTCTCTCTCTGCCCCTCCCCTGATCATGTTCTGTCTCTTTCTCTCTCAAAAATAAATAAACTCTTTTTAAAAATTTAACGAAATTTGTGATATAGGGGAGCCAGAGAGCACAGCAGCTGCAGTGTGGCTGGGCTCAGTCCTCCTCTGAGTGCCCTCTGTTCACTGACTGCCATTCTGAAGTTCAAGCTAGGCAGGAGGTTCATATAACCTTGGCAATGGCAGCATCAGCAAGTGACAATGGATGGAAGGGGATGTGTGTTATCTTCAGATGGGGAAGACAGCACGACTACCGCCATCTAAGTATTTATAATCTCATAAGAAAGAGAGAAGCACACCTTCCCAGGCAACATTGGTAGAGCAAAAACAGACCTCAGAAGTCATTGGCTCATCTAAAGGAATTCTTCAGACATTAAGAAGCAAAAATGAAATTAAGAAAATTGTTATGGGCTAAATTATGTATCCCCAAAATTCATATGTTGAAGCCCTAACCCCCAATACCTCAGAATGTGACTGAATTTGGAGATGGAAGCTTTAAAGAGGCAATTAAGTTAATGAGGCCATTGGGATGGGCCCTCACCCATCCAACCAGTGTCCTTAAACAAAAGGAGGTTAGGATATACACCCATGATGCAGGAACACAGAACAAGACCACAAGATGCCATGGGGAGATGGCAGCCATCTACAAGTCAAGGAGAGAGGCCTCAGAAGAAACCCTCAAAACTGTGAGAAAATGGATTTCTGTTGTGTAAGCCCCCCAGCCTGTGCTGCTTTGTTATGGTGGCAAACTGATATAAAGAGTAAAGGGATTTGTCCAAGTTCACATTAGAATTTGGAGTCAGAGCTCTGAATCTTCCAGAACTGCGGTCTTCCCATTTAACCACAGAGCATACACATGTGTACACAACAGAGGATTCACTCAGACTTTCAGAGGGTTTTTTCTGTACAATCCTATGAAGCCATAGAGGTCCAGAATTGGAAACTGAGAGCAATTCAAATGCTACTTCCAGCAGTCATAAGAAGTCTAACTGAAGACTCGCATCAGAAGCAGAGCTGGTGGCGCAGCAAACACTAAACTGATCCCCTGGGGCCCAGGCGCCCTGTGTGGGGCATATGTGTGATGGGGCCAGAGACAGCGCCACGAAGGTGGAGCCTGTGGCAACGTGGCTGAGCTATGCTGCAGGACCTCTGTTCCCTTCCCAGATGGTTGCAGCCTGTTCTGGGTGGTAAGTGCCTTTGCTACTAGCACCAAACACACCCAGCTTAAGGGGAAATGCCTCTCATGTTCCTGTGGTGCCTAAGAGCTTAGATTGGGGCTATTTCTGAACGACTGTGCACAAAGAACAAATAAATGATTCTTGCTTAAGTGCAAGTTGCTCTGAGGCCCAGGCCCTAAATCTTGGACGCTTGTCCAAAGATTTGGATGCTTGGATGTAGAATGTGCACAGGGCACTCTCTCTCCCTGGACATTTGGTCAGAGTTCTCTGCACCTCACCTTTTCTTCAGGCTTCCCACTCAGTGTCGGGCCCCCAGCTCAGCGTGCCTGACGGTGCCTTCGGCCTCGTTTGTGAAATGGACATTTCCCCGTAAGTTGGGTTAGCTAATGTATTTTCACTCTGCAACTGTTCTCCATGAAATGACTCCCCTAGCTTCACAGTATCACCCAGAGGACCTTGTGTCAACACGGTGCTTTCCTGTCTGCAGGTGTTTTCCACTGCTGGGTGGCGGCTGAGGGGGGACCTGTGTGCTGGGGTGGGAGCACCTGAGGAAGGAGCCTCCCAGCCTCGGCAACCGAGCAGACAGGGCTGCCATGCTCGAAGATGGGCACCCCAGAGAAGGACCATGGATGGGGAGTGAGAGGGAGCAGGTTCAGTCAAGCAGAGGTTTCTGTGGCAGTTGGACGTGGGCATGTCCTGGGCTGGAGGCGAGACTCAGAAATTCCCAAGCAGAAGAAGACTGATGGGTGAGTGGCCTGCTCGTTAGGGGCATCTCCTTGATTTCTCAACACATTCCATATTATAAGCTCCCACCACATGCACCTTCCCTTTCTGTAGATGTACAGCGAGACCTCTATTTTGATACATGAGGGCTTGGCCACTCTGCGGAAGCAGAGATAGGAAGCATCCACCAACCCAACCCATTGTAAAAACGCCCTTTCCCTAACTTTGACTCCCGCTGTCACCTGCTGCTCAAATTCCTCCTTCATCTTCCCTCTCCAAATGCAGCTACCCATTTGCACCCACGCTACTTGTGCAAGCCTTTCTTTGCCAAAGGGAATGAGGCTGTGTGCCTCACATCAGCACTTTCATAAACACTTTTTCTGCTAGAATCATCCGTGAGAAGCTGGAGCCAGACAAGCCTTCTGGGGCTTTCTGAGAAACAATGCTCAGTGGGTGGCAGGGGCGTGGCCCGGATGACTTCCTCCAAGCAAAGCTAGAGGGAAGCGATCATTAAGACCTCTTGAATCAACAGGGAGTTGATTTTCATAACTGAGTCAGCTCTCATAAAGCTGGCACCTCTATATCCAGTCTTTCTCTGTGCCATTCTAAGGTCTCCCACTACCCTCAAGGCCCTGAGCATCAGCTTTGGGCTTGGGCTTGGACCCCAAATAAATAAACTGCAATGCTAGAAAATCCTGTGTTATGCCCAGTTGTTCCAGTTATTTCGGGACATTTTCCTGCTAACAGGTCGTGTCTGACTGCCACACATTTCCACAGGAGCATCAAGTCATCAACTCAATTCATTCCAAGCTGACAACTCTTTGATCTGAGGGCTTAAGAACAGAACCTGTTTACTCTAACAAGTATCATGCAGTCAGAATCTGGATGGGGGAAATGTCTTAACATAATTTAATGCCACAATTCTTCTTTATAATAGGTTACATAAACAACAAGATGCACAAGTACCTGCAAATATTTATTCACAAAATCACAGATATTTCAACAGCTAGGGACATTCAGATTTCCCCAGTATTTGGTTCCAAGAGATTTGATCAATGAGACTGCGGGGGGGGGGGGGGGGGAGTTGCAAAAAAGCCAAAGACCCTGATGATGGAAAGTAGCAGAATAAGTTTGATGTTGCACCAAGTTGGGCTAATTGGGTATCGTGGACATAGATTTGCTGCAGGGCAAATCTGTATTCTCTGGAAACTCAAAAGAACAGGCCTGGGAAGATGAAAATCGTCATGGGGTAGATTTAGAGACTGTCTTGCCTTGTTAGTATTAAAGTTTTCTATTGTAGCAGTGTCCCCAGAGCTTATGTTTGTAACACAATTATAGCTTTTTAAAAGTTTTGGAAAGCAGTAAGTCAAGCAATTTGCAAAAGCGAAAGTCCTATAGTGGAAACAACAAAATAAAAGATTTGAGTAGGTTTTGCTGCAAGCAATTTCTGCTGCTGCCCAGTGAATGAAAAGATAAAATACGTAATTGGAGTTAAAAACCTCAAGCACCCACAAGTGTCCAATTTCATGTTCAAAATGCCATGTCTAGTACTAGCCAGTGGGCCTTTCAAAGTCCCCGTTTATTAGAGCATGAAGGTAGTGAGGGAGGGCAGTGTTGTGCATTAATGAGCTGGACACCTAAGGGGGCAATGGGTGGGAAAGTATTTTCATTGGTATTCAGTACTGGGCTCTTTAATAAATAGACCATTGACTACTGAGAGAACTCTTTTCTATGTGCTCAATTCTTTTCAAGCAGTGGCTTTGCACTCGCAAAACTTTTTAAAGCAATATTTTCTTGATGCATCTCTGTTGTTATTGTTACCAGGATTTCTAGGGAAGCAAAATGAACAGAATTTGAAAATCCAAGAAATCACATGAAGCTTGTTCTTCCTTCTGGCAGACTTTTTAACAATGGACTGGCTAAGAATCAGACTGGCGTGAGTTCAAATCCTTGCTCAGCCACCCTCAAGTTAATTAACTTCTCTTCACCTAAATTTTCCAAGCTGAAAGGAGGGGGGGGGGGAATAATACCACTGCATAGGGTAATTGGAGAATTTAAAAAATAATGTAAAAAGTGATTCTCAAATTTGTTTCTTAGAACGTTGAGGTTTTCTAGTAGGATTTTGGGAATTGCTAAGTGGGTGGAAGGTGGCCTTCCATGATTTCTTCCACTAAAGCACATCTGTGTGTCTCTGTCCTAAATACACTGGGGTTCCAGAGAGGCATTCATCACATGAAAGGGCTGTGCTGCGGAAGCAGACAATAGTAACAACTGATGTGTGCACATCTGGCGTAAGCATGCAGTTAAACGGTAGCTGCCATTATTACATGTGGATTATGCTGGTGGCCCCACCCTGTTGGCCCCGTGGCATCAGACAGGGAGAGGCGCCTCAGCTGCTGGGGCCACGGACCTCCAAGGCACACCTTCTTCTTTCTCACAAGCCTGTGTGCAAACTGAAGAGAATGATGGTAGAAAGGGGAAGGCATTGCATGGGACAGGGGCATGTCAGAAACCTGTGTAACCCTAGTGTTCTTCCAGCGACCCCCGGGACCCCAGTTTTCTTGCCCATCAAGTGAGTAGGTTGAACCAGATGATCTTTCTAGTTCTATTCTATAATCACAGGGAACAGCAACTCACGAAGGGAGCACAAGTCAAGCCCAGAACTGGACAGAGTGTCCATGTGGCTTCTCTCCTCAGCCAGCAATCAGCAGCCTCTCTGCCATCAGCAGCCAGTGTACCTTTGCCACTGGGCTCAGTGACCGGGTAGATGCCCCCATGTGGCCAGAATACCTTTGCCTAAAAGACTGAAGGAACCACTATTCAACCATTGGCTTTTTCAAGTCCGTGTCTTTGGCCAGTTCTGCCCTCGCGAGTGATGTTGGCACGTATTCTCAGCTCCGGATGGCCAACAGTATGAGTAGAGCCATCCTGGCCAGGGCTAGCTCAGGCACCCAGCAGCCCCAAATACTTGTCCTCTATCCTTTATACAGATCAAATCCTGTACTCTGAGTCCACTCACTGATTCTTACCCCTCTCCCCTGTATCCACGGAGGTCATCATGGACATGGTGAGAACTGATTCTCCACCTAGAACAGAACACACATGTCCACTTGGCGCCTGATGCCCCAGGTAGAACTGAGCTACAGAGGCATGCAGGGAGGGGATGTTTTCTAAAATTCCAGGAGAGAATCCATAGAGGAATAAAAATAGGTCATTTATAAATGGACGGCAGGGAACCTGTTTGGCCACGTCCCTCTAAATTCCATCCTTTCAAAATGGCTCAGTCAACACATTTGATCAATTACCTCCAATCTTCCAATGCTGCAAATGACGCCTTCTGCAAGGAAAGGAGAATATTTTGGATCGATGTCTTTGCAAACGATAACTAGGACCTGGTGCCAAAGATCTTGATTCTACCACAGTGATAATAACAATAGGAAAGAGATATACTATGGCAGAAGTAGCCTACCTGAAAGACAAACTAAATACTATCTTTGACCACATGTCGAACCCACAGGATTCTGAGAAAGTCAGGCCCCTGCCCACTTAGTGAGGAATCAGGCCCCTGGAGTTTCTTCTTGGTCCAGCCCCTGCTTCTGCTCTTCTCAGTTAACATCAGGACAAGGCAGATATTTCCACCTCTGGAGAGCTGCTACCCTTAGAGGGTCTTCCTTACACCAAGCAGAAATCCATGTTTCTGTAACTCATACTGACCACTGGGTCCTGTTCTCCCTTCTAGAGCCACAGAGTAACATATACTCTATCTTTCATCTTCTTCATTCAATCCTTCAAAGTTCAGATCTCACAGACCCTCCCAGCATAGGGGAAGCTGAGGCCAGTTCTCCATTAAGACGTTTCATTCACTCATTCATTGAACAATATTTACTGAACATAGAATGGACATTTTGCTAAGCTCTGGGGATACGGTGGTGAACAAGACAGGATATCTTTGGTTTTAGAGAGCTGATGGGGGTGGGGATGGGGTAAAAGTTTCTTTCCACTTGGGAAGGATGGTGGTTATTTGGCCACATGAGTAACCATCAGAACTGGTTTAAACCCATTCTCACTTGAATGAGAACTTCAGAGCATGAACAGGGGAGGGGAAGAGAGAGAGGGAGACACAGAATCTGAAACAGGCTCCAGGCTCTGAGCTGTCAGCACAGAGCCCGACGCGGGGCTCGAACTCACGGACCGTGAGATCATGACCTGAGCCGAAGTCAGACGCTTAACCGACTGAGCCACCCAGGCACCCCTTGAATGAGAACTTCACATCAGCAGTCAGGGCCAGGCAGTCAGCATCAGCCTCACTTAAATAAACACACCTCCACAGGTAAATGCCCGCCAAGCCCTAAATGCTCTGGGAACTGAAATCCCCAAGCACCATGCTCTCCAGCACCCTTTATGAGATCTGTTCTCCCCTTGGGTCAGAGACAGTGCTTCACAGCTGTCCCTCCCTCAGAGTGCAGTAAATTCAGCTTTCTGTTGCAGACAGGAGTGGCAGGCTCTGCCTCTGCTAGAGGCGGGCAACCGAAACCCCAAGTAAATAAGCTGGTGCTCTCAGACAGAGACACGCCATGAAAGAAGTAAAACCAGGAGGCTAACATGAGTGATGGGTAGGAGGTGAGGATAAGGATAAGGTGAGGAAGAACAATCCACACTAAGACATCAGTGAAAATCAGAGGATGGGCATTATTTTGAGCTGGAAAATGTGCCTCAAACTTAAAAAATGAGAAATCACAAGTACAGAAAAATAAAAGTCCAGCAAGACCCACCACATGTGCCAGAGGAGAAGCTGCAATTCAAGGGAGGAGCCAGTTGTTTTCCAGATTGTCTACAGCACTTGAACTAAGACCTGATGGGAAGAAGATATCACTGGAGGGCCAAGCAGCAGCTTGGAAATAGCAACTCCTAGGTTTCTGTAAAATGCCTATTAACAGGCCAGACCCACCATCTGCATGCTATCTATACTTAGCAACCATAAAAATAACAAGCTCTCTATTCATGCTTTAGATATTGCCAAGCTTATTTGAAAAAGCTAAATGCTGCAGCTGTCTCTTCTCCAAGGATAACACTCATGGAGATTCACATGACAGGTGAAGCTGGCCTCCTCGGCAGTTTTAGGGGCAACCGTACATGAACTGGAAGCTCCACGGGTGGCTGATGATGACACCTTTGCCGAGCCTTTCCTGACTTCAGCTCCGATCTGAAAAGCAATGGGAACATCTGCTCCACTAACATTAGGGGACTGCTGAGATAAGGTGAAAACTTTGTGATCTGAAGGCACCCAAAATATAAGGAGTAAGTAGGTTTCTGGAGATGAAGGTTATGTTAAAGGCAAATACTTAAAGACTGAATGACACTGTTCAAACTTCTCTGGCTGATTTCCAAAGTCTTCCACGTACATCTGTACTGACAGTAATGCCTCCTTAACACTGTCCATCAGCAATGTTGAGAGAGAACATTCTTGAGCAGAATTCCTTTCCTATTTATCCAGATCCCACACACATCCAGTTCAAGTTCTGCTTCTTTCCTTAAGCCTGCCTCAAGGCTGTCCTCGGTTCTAACTCTCTAAATGCCCTTCCATCCCTCTGAAAGGGTGAGGTCCAGGTTAGGTGTGGACACAGACAGGACTGCTGCCCTCTGAGCGGTGTGGAAGGAGCAGGAGCAGGAGGCCCCTGAAGAAATGACCAGAAGAGTGCAGCGATGGCAACCAGGCGAGGCTGAAAGTGAGGTGCTGCAGAAGCCATGAGGAGGATGGCCTTTGAGGGGACAAGGTCACAGCAGGCCTCTTGGACACGTGACTTTAAGCAGGAGTCTTAAATGAGTGACGCCAGTTTCTGGGGGGAACACACCAGACAGAAATTCCAGCTCAGAGAACAGACTTAAATGGATACAGAACTTGGGGTGCTCAAGAGAACACTGGCCAAAGGGGAGAGCAGTAGGGAAGAAAAAGGACATTTTTACAGTACCGTGACTTCCCACCCAGGAACACAGTGTCCCTTTGGGTCTTTTCTGATGACTGCCCATAAAGTGCAGCATTTTCTTTACTTAGGAATGGCACATGTATGAGTTTCCGAGAGTTGCCACAGCATCGCCACGCACAGAGTGGCTTACCACAGAAACGGATTCTCTCACGGTTTTGAAGGCTCGAAGCATCGGGCCTTGGCATCAAGACTCCTACCCTGACTCCCCCAGCCTGCTAGCAAGCCTTGACATTCCTTGGCTTGTTGTTGCTTCACTCCAACCTCTGCCTCCGTTGTCACACGGATGCTGTCCTTAGGCCTATGTATCTTCAAATCTCCCTCTCTTTTTTTGAGAGAGAGGGAGAAAGAGCGAGCAGGGCTTGATCTCAAAACAGTGAGATCATGACCTGAGCCCAAATCAAGAGCAGGATGTTTAACCAACTGGGCCACCCAAGTGCCCTCAAATCTCCCCCTATAAGGACACCAGTCATTGGATTTAGGGTCTACCTTAATCCAATATGACCTCATCTTAACTAATTACATCTGCAAAGACCCCATTTCCCAATAAGGTCATTTTGCAGGTTTTGGAATGGCATGAATGTGTGTGTGTTGGGGGGCAGGGAAGACTAGAACACATTTCTTGACAGGTTTTCTTCCCTAATGAAGGCAGTAAAAGACCATATAGCAGGCTGGTTAAAATTAAGCTCTGGAGTCAGGCGTCCTGGCTCAACTCTCTGACTGTGGGCCCACCTCTGCAAGCCTAAGCATCATCATCTGGAGTAGCAGCAGCTACCTTGAAACTGATAAGCATTCAATGAATTAAAGTGTGCTACATGCTTAAAGCTGTAGTGGCCATCATAAGCATTTGATGTTTCTGTTCTCAGGTTATAATGTGATGGTTTCGAATGGCATCTCTGCTCCACTGTATTCTCTAACTGGTTAGTGCTGGTGACTAGGGAAACTATCACTTTTGTACAGTGACCTTATAACTGCCATTTTACTAAATTCTTATTTTCCAGTGGTTTCTCCTCCATGTTCCTGGTAGCAATCACATTAGCTTTAAGGACCTCACAACATACCAATCTGTAACACTGAATGATCGTAGAACTCCACGAATGTCTGTGGAAAGAAATGTTCAAGAAGCCCCTCATACACAGGTCTCTTACCAGAAACAGGTTTAGATATTCTTCTTCATGTTCATGACAGGATGAAATGTGTGTCTTATTTTCTTTACTGTCATGTCAGAACCACTGATCCAGACCAAATCAATTCAGCTTTACGTGGACGGGGGCCAGATTTTAGTCCTGATGGACTCCCACTGTGTGCAATGCCTAGTGGACAGCAGGTGCCTGGTACTTCTGACTAACCTCATGAGCAGGTCACCTGCAGTCAAAATGACCGACACAAGGGGAGATAATTCTCCCCAGTTGTTGTATGGCAAGAACCCTATCTCATGAATATGCTAGTTGCTCTTTATCCATATCCAAACAATGAAGGGCACAGAATTATTCTGGAATGCCCTTCTACTATCCTGCATTTCAAATAACTTATTTATATAAACCAAGTTTTTAAAGACCTGTACCTATATCAAGGCACTAAAAGACACAGGAAAACTTGGAGAGAACTGTAAAATCCAAACACCACTCAGTAAGGTATTTCAGAGCACATTTCTTACTGTCACAGGTCCGTCCAGAAGGCCTTCTACAAAGACCTACGACGGATAGCACAGAGGCTGGAACAAATCCTCACCTGAGTGCTCACCGCTAAGACCCACAGCAATGCAGACACACAGAACCCTGCAAAGACTTGCAGTCTAGAGATGTGAATAAAAGCAGACCATTTCAGTGCTGATCACTGAACTCTTGAAGCTTCGAACGGAAAGTGACTCAGTATTCCTTCAGCACCTTCATAAGTTCAAACTTAGAAAATCAAACAGGAAGACCGGAAAGGAAGTCAGCTGAACTGGTCAGGTCCACACTCCATCACCCATTTTGTGACTGCAAGCACATTTCTGCAGCTCCCTAAAGCAGGGGCGGGGTAGAAAGGGAGCATCTGGTTTAGATGCAATAGCTTTAGAAGGCTCTACACTCAGCAACAGCAAATCATGATCTTAATGAAGTTGTGTGTAGTACTTTCTTTGCATTCCCATATGGTTTAAGAAATAAATCTTAAGTATTCTTTTCCCATTTCAGCCTGAGGGTATGTTTCTTATTTCCTTCTCTTTTTCAACAATACAGGCTCTCTCTGGTTGGCCTTTCAAAAGACTATCCATGTCTCTAAGATCCACCCAACACAGTCTTGAGATGTGGATTCCAATGAAGTCAAAGGAGATAAAGTCATTAATACAAAATAGGGTATCAACACAAAAGTGACACGCAATATCTCAATTAGAGGTTTCTAAGAGGTGCTTGATACTTTTGTGAATTGCTCAAGACTTCCATGACTAGTAACACTTTTCCCATTGCTCTTGCAAAGAAGAGGTTCATACTCAGCATCTATAAAACCTGTTGAATTTTATCTCAACATAATATTCAAAAAAAATGCAGCAAGAAGGCACTATTTGTTCTATGTATTTATTTATTTAACACTTATTAAGTACCTACAATGAACCAGGAATTATATTTTATTGTTTAAAAAATTCAAAGCTGTAAAATATGGCCCCAGGTGAGAGGTTACCAAAAGCAGCCGGAAAGGATCAAAATCGCTCACTCCCAAAATTCTGCTTTGCAGTTAAGCTGAGGATCAAAATCCCCAGAACCAAGGGAAACCCCAAGATGGAGATGCCCCTGCCAAAGACCAAGAGTAGGAACTCGGGAGAGCCAGCCCAGAAGAGGAGCCAGACGATGGGTACAAGGCTCTGACACCGGCCTCACCTAGTGCGTTAAGGCATAGGAACACATCTCGGATCATGGTAGGATCTCCCACCTTGCCCTCCAATTTGGTTTTAAATCCCTGACTTCTTTCCCTTTTCCCAGTTAAGAAAGTGTAAAACAAATTAAAAAAAAAAAAATCACTGGGATGTACTTATTCTCCCAATGACTTTGTTAAGTCAAATCTAAAATTAAAGTCAACAAAATGTGTAGTTTTCTTCATCTTCTATTAATGATGAAAACTGTCCATTCAAAAACTACACTAAGACAATGTAGTCCTAAATAGCAATCCAGCTTTAATTGTAGGGCATCGAATCACCTTGCAAACAAATTACAGTCACTATGATTTGCCAATAGGTACTGTACTGGGTGTTGCTGGGGTTTCTTTTTGGCAAACTTAGAACAAACCAGAGAACAAAATTTAAGTGTTCATCATCATGTAGAAAAATAAAATAAACAAACCTAAAGTATCTACCTATGTGTCAAGTGATTCATACTGCAAAAGTAAAACTAAAATCTACACTTACAGCAGAGTTTTAAAAATCCTTAGTGCAAGAAACATAACCAATTAATACAGATCAATACTTATTAATGAATATGGAAAATTTTCCTATACAGAGGTAGAGTCCAGTGCACAAGGCTAAAACAATATTCAATAGTCTAAACAAGACTGAGTCAGGTTTTACGGAATCCACTTTAAATTTTAAGTTATCAGACTGTATGTACATACATACAATAAATAGACTATACAATTTTTTAAAGTAGTTTAATAAACTCCACAAAATAATAGCAGATGCATTGAAATATTTACATAATTCAATTTTCAAATCTCTCTCATTCAAATAAAAGGGATAAAAATAAGCTTTCTGCTTTAAAGGCAGCAGAACCTCTTTCCTGAAATGGATCAGTAAAATAAGATACTTTACATGAGAGGAACTAATTTATGCTTGAGAGGTATTCATATTCAGCTAAGAAAATATGTCCCTTTTTAAGCTATATAGATTAGGGAATATAAAATGATATTTTCTACATTTTTAGATCTCTAGTTAAAGTTCTAAATCCAACTCTTACTTGAAGAGAGAAGCTAATTTTGGTACCCATACAGAGTATATCAACACCATCACAAGGGAAAGATAATTAACTTTTCAGATTCAGTTTGTTTGCTTTTGGAAGTTTAGGCCAGAAACAACTTGACAATACTTCTGGTCCAAACAGTTGTTTACACATGATACAAATTTCATTGAAACCGGACCTAGCACATTTGGGTTGGGGATCTTGGGATTTCAACTTTCTGAATCCCCTCCATCTCCAAAGTACGTTCCATCAGGAGTAGGCCTGTCTGCGCACATGACCTTAGGGTACCCAAGACGAATAGGATTCCAAAGTTTTCCAAGTTCACAGAGGAGAAAGGTGAAACACAGAGTATCTGCTGCCATTTGCCTCGCAGAAACTTGAAATGGGAAAAAACTTAGAAACCTGTCATTGTGACCCAGGGAAATACGCAAAACCCCAAAGCAGTATATGCTTCATTGACTCAGATTCTTAGACTTAATATCAAATTTACTGTGATATTCTATCATTAACCTTTTTATTTTACTTGATATAAAAGATTCTTATCTAGCCCATAAGGAAATTAGGGATAGTCAGAAAACAAAAAAGTACGGTCATAATTAATGAAGCATAAACCTTCACAGTTTGAATTTTGTATAACTTCTCTAAGCACCCACAATGAAAATGCAAGTTGAGTTTTTTTTATTCAATCATCCTGTGAAAAATACCTCAGTTAATAGTTAACATTTTGCCCTTCATTGATCTTCCCACCGAATAACCCCTCACCCTTTTTTTTTAATTTTAGATTTTTAAAAAACTTTATACAAATAGACTAACTTTGATTTAAAGTAAACATATAAAAATTGAGAATATTGCTTGCAACAATGGACATGGAAGTAGAGGAATGAACTGGGCAGGGGGTACACAGAAATGGCTCCTACTCAGTAACTTCAAGCAAACACCTAGCACTCTGGAAAAAACTTCAACCAGAGGATACCCTCTGCTGCACATTGTTTCCTTCAGTTCACAAAGTCTGACTGATTTGTAACTACGACTTCAGGTCAGATAGGAAAAAAAAAACTGCAAGAAAATTGGAAGGCACAAGCACCCATGTGATCTAGAATTTTCTTGGGGTGAGGAAATAAGAAGGGAAAGGGATACTTTTGGTTCAGCACTACAGTCAAGTTAATTTTGCCACCGTTGGAGAAAAACTGTATATAATAAAGGTATACAGAAATGAAACAAGCGCATCCCACTTGTGAGGAAGAAAGCTCAGAAGACAGCTCACAGGAATAGTGCAGAGAGAAACAACCAATACTATTTATTTGGATGTCTGTGCCATGATGGGTACAAACTATATTCTCTGCTCTGTGGGACCAAAACCAAAACAGAATAAAAACAAACAAAAATCCCCCAAATCCCAAAAAAGCAGCTAGAAGGAATGCAAGAAGTCTTACAGAACATACTGATCCAAATGGAGGTGATAAACGCAGCACTCTTGTCTTTAATGCACATCCAACTTTGTTACCTACTGTTGTGTTTTTTCATCGTATTCATCTACTGACCAGATGGGGACTTAAGAAATGGCTGAGCCATTTAACCCTTTCCCTGCCTCTACACGACTTCCCTTTCCCTTTTTCTCCTTCTCCAGGATGAGAGTCCTTTTCCTCCATGAGGGAAGTGCTGTTAATCATGACGGGAAAGGCATGAAACAGGATTTCCGGAATACTGATTTCACTTCCCTCGAGGCCTTGCTGCGTGTGGGCCACGCAGCCTGGAGGCAGTCATCAAGGCAGCCTGACAGAGCTATGAATTAAAAAAAGAAAAGGAAAGGAAAACAAAAACAAAACCACCCCAAGTCTATCTTTTCTCAAACTAAAGGAGAAACTGAGGGATGGTACGGCCTCCAATGGGGACCCCCACGGTTAGGAGATGATGGCCGGGGACCACCTCGGCAGAGTCAGATTGTCAGCACTCGCTGACCGCTTCCTTGTGGGTCTTCTCAGGTCCTTGTACTTGTCCTCGCAGAGGCGCGAGATGGCCTGAGGGGCAGAAGAGAGATAAGGCAGGTCAGGGAGGGCTCCGGAGCAGGCGCCACTGTCCCCTCAGTGCCAGCCCCTCACTCCCTCCACACCCCTGACCACCGCTGCGCATGGAGGACAGTCAGGAAAAACACCAACAGGAGGTCCTGCCCTGCGGAGTTCACACCTCGTGGCCCTGATCTGTGCCTGGCACAGTGGGGGCTATTACAGAAGTGCAGACACAGGCCCTGTCTCCAAAGTGCTTACAGTCTAGTTGAGAAAATCATCTCAAAATGTGAAAAAATTACAGGATAGTGTGGCCTGGGGAGCAAGCTTAAGGGGGTGTGACCCCAGGTATGTTCCTGTTTTGAGCACCCCCCTTGCGAGGCCGTCATAACGCATCAGGGCTTCATGATGGGCCGTGCTGGGAACAGAGCTCAGTACTTGACAGTAGTCATTTATTGGAGACTGAGTCCGCACAGATGACCAGATGTCTGAGTCAACTCTACATGACTGATGAAGAAGGGAACCAGGAGGGGCCCAGAGCAGTATGGAATGAAAGCACAATCCACACTGTCTTCCCTTTCTTGATGAGGACAGTGAGACTCTGGAGGGGAAGGCCTCAGCCAAGAGCAAGGCTAGATCTTCCCTGGGGCTCAGAGCCCGGTCGTGGCTTTTTCAGGGTTGCTGCTGGGTGTAGGTAAAGGGCACGGTGATGACAAAGGCTGAGCCAGCTCACACCACCCCAGATGTCTTGTCCTAGTCACATTCACCTTCCCTTCTGTCAGAACGACCCAGGGGTGGAGCTGACTTCATTCCCGATGATGCAAACATCAAGTCTTTTAACTTGTATACAATTCAAGCAACAGGCCAAGGATGATGCAGGGGCCAGGGAGACAGACACAGTACCCACCTGCCAAGGGGTCACCATCAAGGGACAAAGGCACAGAAGCAGCCAACCCTGACCCCACATCATCACGGCTCTCACAGGAAGGACAACAATAATCCTTCCAGCTGCTCTCCCTGCTTTCCCGTTAGCTAGCTCTGCAATCTCCTCTCCCAAACTCCCTCCTGGCCTCACCCACCCTGTTCTGTGGCCCCCTCAACCCCCATCACCTAAGCCTGAGCTTGCTCCCAGCTGCAGGTTTTGCAGCATCTCTCCCCTCAGCCTGGAGGTTTCTGCAAGGCTAAGACGTCCCATGCTAAAGTCCTCATGCAAACACGGCCCACTCAGTGAGGCCACTGACCACAGCAACTCCCCACCTTTCTTCTATTTTACTCCCCTTCTAACATACTAGCCAGTTTATTATGTTTACTGTTTACTGTCCGTGTCCTCCCAGCAGAATATAAACTCCAAAAGGGCAGGTTCTGTTAGTTTTGTTCTTGATGGTGCCTGGTAACCAGTGTCGAGTATCAGAAGACCCTAAGTGAGTATGTGTAAATATGTGTCAAATGGATGTGTGAGTTCCAATCGAGATATGCACATAACAGAGGCATGCACATAACAGGGAATGCTCAAAGTATTGGAAACACAGGGTACTGTGTTTATTCTTGTTTATTCTCCAAAATAAAATGATTCTCGTTTAGTTTCCAAAACCCACCAAGTGCACTTTAGAACAGCAACTCCAGTGGCAGCAGGAGGAATGGACTGGAGGGGAAAGACGGGAGCTGAGGATGTCTTCCTCCAAATGACAGATGAATGAGGGCTATAGCACTGAGAATTCCTCATGTGAAATATATTTCATATACATAATATAGGTGACATACTCAAAGACAAAATCAGATTCTTTATAGACATTAGAGCAATGATTTTTGAAAGTAAATAATTTTCATTTATTTAAACATTTTGTGATTACCATCTGTTGTTTCTTAGCTTACAAACAGTACATGGGTCTGAATGTTACACCATAATAATGAATTTGCAATGTACTATCTTATTCTAGATTTCATTATGCAAGCTCTTTGCTTTACTCCCATCTCCTACATGCATTCAGAGATACTAATTTATTTCAAAGAGAAGTGACCAGGCTAATGAAAAGACCACTTTGCATTTGCCTTGGTTCCTGGTGTGCTCTTATTTCTACACTTTACCCTGCAACTAACATGTCAAGTCAGCCATTTGGCGGTTCATCTGAGCAGGCACAGAACTTCAGGTAACAGCAACTTCTAATATGTCTCACTCCTCCTCGCTTTCCATGACGGGATTCAGGCTTGCTAACCAGATGGACTAACAGGGATGCTGGAGTCTGGAAAATAATGAAATCTCCTTCCTTAAAAATTATTTCAAAGGCATGCCAACTGCTTTTCCAGATGGTGCCTTGTCCAGCCCTACAAAGGAGGGAAGGCCTGCATCTTAGGAAGCTCCGATTCTTGAGAGAAGAGAGTCTTGTCAGGACTACTGACTTCCTCCGCCCAGCGAGCCCATGGAGCAGTTGGCCCCAGGAGCAGGCGAGTGCTCCCTCTTCCCAATTGGATAACCTGCTGGAGTTAACAGCAGGCACCAACTGCTCCAGTCTCAGCCTGTGTGCCCACGACTTGGCTGACGTGCAACACAAGATACTGTCCCTCAGAGAACCACAGACCAGTGGCTCCTCTCCTTGGCATGAGAGGAGCCACTGGGCACTAGGGCTTCCAGAGCCTGCTTGCTGTCCAGGCTGAAACGGCTCCCATGCACCGTGAAATCAAATTCTATTTCATATGTATGCTCGTGAAAGTCTGACAACATTTGCCTTGGAGCATATCCTTCAGAGGAAGGGTTTTCCATTTCTTGCTCAAGAGAAATGGAAGAAGACTTAAACGAGAAGTTGCATCCTAATGGCTTGTACACAATTACAGCAGGTGGCAGAGTTCTGAAAACCTCACTGGCTTTTTATTTTAAATGCAGTGCTCTGCATTCAGTTGTTTCCATAGTTTTACTATGTTTCTTCTGGGGATTAGCATATTATTTACCTTTTACAATTTTAGTTAAAATTTTTGTTTTGTTAAGTTTGCAATCCATAATGATCTCTTCCCCACTACCTCTACACTTTGTTTTGTTCATAGCTAAACCTGTTAGACCACTCTGGCCATCCTGATCCTGTACTGAATAGGGGATAACGTTTCACTCAGACTGGACAATGGGGCAGGCAGCACAGACCTCTTGGGTGTCACCAAGCTTGGGACATGATTATACCATCCATTGCTTTGATCAAAGGTTCTACGGAATAAGACACAACAGTGCTTGAGGACGAAGTTACAGAGGGCTTCAGCCCCCCCTCTCTGGAGGGAGGCGCTTCACCAGTGGTCCTTCTTATCACCCCACTACTTTCCATCCAATCAAATAGTCAGATGGGAAGAGGTTGGTGCAAATATGAAGCTGAGCTACAAAAGTCATACTGCTTAACAGTGAAGGCCCTAAATCCAGACCAATGCCAATGATGCTGGCCCCAGCTCTCACTGGGCTATGGAGAAAATATTTTGAAAAAATAAAAAATAAAAAGTAGAATCAAACCTTTTGGGATTCCCAATCATTAGGGCCACCTGGTATCTTTTTCCTAATAAGAGTGCATGTCAAGAAATACTTTTTTTGTGACTTTATTTTTTTAAGAATTGGGTCTCTTTTTTTAAGATTTCAAGAATAGAATCAATGTACATCAAATAAAAACTGGTATTAAGAAGGTTATTAAAAATATGATAGTATGAATTATATAGTATGAATTGACCAACTCTAAATAGAGGGTAATTTGTCCTTATTTTACAACAACACATAGTGGGAAAAATTAGCATTGTGACTTCACACTTTCCATGGTACCAAGATGATGCATCTGCAATAGTGCATAAAACCCCAGTATGTTGAAGCATCTTACCTCAAGCTTGTGAGCCCTCTCCCTGCTCAGGGGCTCCAAGGGAAAGCTCAGGTTGTTTGCTTCTGCCAGAGAACGAAGATCAAAATAATACTTGGCATAAACACTGGAAGGAACATTGATGTTGAACTGGAGCAATTCAAGAAACTGTCGTTCTAGCTCATTCCTGCAAAGCAAAGACAAAACAGCACATGTTTAGCTGCCATACCAGGCTGCATGGCCCGCAAAGGCAAGCTGCTGGAGACCAGACTCCAGAAAATTGCAACCTCCAAGGGAGAAAAGATACCTAATTAATTGCCTGATTGGACACCAGAGTTGCAGCTTAACCACTAAATTGGTATTAAAGGCCGAATGATCGAGTGCCCAGAAGGATGAGGCCTGATTAACTGGGATGATCACTAGGAAGTGCTTCAGGGTGATTCATTTCATTGAGACCCAACACACACACAGCGGGCTCTGGCTGCAAATCTCAGCATGAACCATCACATAAGGGGCAGATGAAGCAGTCAAGGGCTGTCAAGTGAAGTCTGGTGAGGGCCTGAGACAGGAGCCCACGGGAAAGTCACTGTTAGCCTAGAGCCCTACCTTTCCTCAGTGGCTCTTCCTTGCCTCCTGGGAACAGTGGAGGAGCTGCTGTAGGGGCTTTCTTCCACAAAGCAGGGGGTGGGAGAGTGAATCACAGCCCTGGACTTGCAAAAAAGGGGACTTCCCAACCCAGAACAATGAAGGCAGCAGTTCCCAAACCTGAGCATGCATCTGGTCATGTGGAGGGCTTAACACAGACTGCAGAGTCCACCCCATCCTCTGGCTCAGCGGGTATGAGAATGTGCCTTTCTAACAAGCTCCCACAAGATGCTGATGCAGCTGGTCCCGGCCCATGCTTCTAGACCTACTCACCTACAGGGATTGGTCACAGGTATTAAGATCCATCTGGCTCACCCATCTATATAGTTGGATGAAAATGAATGATGGGAAGTCAGAATAAATGATAAAACATCTATTTGGAGAACTTTCCCATATCAATTATCTTTTAGATCAGGTTCATTTCTTGCTAGTTACTATCTGGAAGGGGAAAAGTCCTTGGTGATGGGTCTGTCTGTTGAGCACTGGTCCTGGGTTGGGCACACAGTTTCAGCGTCGCACCCTGTGCTCCCAAGCACACTACACAGCCCTCTATTTCTGTCCATCACACTTCACTCCAAGAGTCACCTTAACTCAGCCTCCTCTACCTGTCTCCTCAGAGACGGAAACTGTGACATCGGAGTTTACATACCTGGCCCCTAGCACAATGCCTGACAATTAGTGCTCAATAATTCATGTTACTGAATGGAACAGACCAAGCTCAGCCTGGGTGGAGAGACAGAGGAAGGCTTCCACAGAAGTAACAGATGAACTGAGTTTGGGAAATGCAGAGCTCTGGTGGAGAGGAAGAAGGGTAGGGGCAGGGTATTTCTGGCAGGGAGTGGGGGACAGGATACCTGATCACCATCTCCCGTGACTGAAGCTGAAGGCTGATGAACCAACCCTGTCCCACGTGCCAGGTCTCCCCAGTCCTAAGCCCTGACCCCACCTCCGCTGACTCCACCGAACGCCAAGCCACCCAATTCTGGCTCCTGTATATACAGACACCTGATTTTCTGCAATCTTAAACTAACGTAGCACCATCCTGTCCCCACAGTGTACCCTAGTCCCAGTCTGTTCCTGGTGTCACCTCACTAAGCCATCAGAGACTGAGGGGGACTCTGTCCCAGTCTCATGCTGCTGTGACAACAGGGGCCAGGAGCACTGAGGTGACAGGGAAGGAAGGCCAGGATTTGAGCAAGGGCAGGCGGCTTTAGAGATGAAAGGTATTGGGAAAATGAGTTAAGAAATGTCAGCAAGTTGCTAGTGAAGGTCTGAGGGCTTCAGATGGGAACATGGAAAAGTCACATTCAGATCTTTTCATCAGAGAAACAGCATAACTGCATTATGTTTCTAGACAGTCCAGTGAAGGTGGTGAGCTCCAAATGTGCATATTGTGCTAAATTTTATTCAAGAGTCTAAATTACTGACTTATTTGGGATAATTTTTACTTCAAATAACTTTTATTTATGCCTCCCTTAAGTGAGATGTAACAAAGATCATCCTGTGAAATACCGGAACTTAGCTAAGATTTTAATAAAACAAGAGAGCCAAAAATACTGCTAAGGCCAGAAGTGCCAAAACAAATGGGCTTGAAGGAGCTTTCCTGGGGGATGGTGGGAGCTGCCTGGGGACAGACTGCCGTCTGGTGGCCGAAGGTACCACTGCAGCTCTTACTCTCCTGATGCTAAGAAAATCTTGTCTTTTTAATTCTGTAAGAAAGCTAGTCTGTTAATCCTGCCCCAAATGGTATATAGATAGCAATGATTCTTGTTGAGGGTATACACTCTGATTAGAGTCAAGAGGAATCTTTTTTTGGACAAGATGGCATTCTCTCCAAGGTTCCTTGGGAAAAAAGAACAGCCTTTCTTCAGGCTGTTCTTGGATTTTTTTTTTTTTTTAAGTTCTGAGGGAAATATGGACTTTACAGCTGTTGTGCTAAGGCAAGATTTAGAAAATAAAAATAATTCCTCAAATCTGAACTTCCAAACTGTAGTAGTACATCTTACAGGGACATGCAACAACTTTCTATGTGATAAGTCATAATAATAACAGTGGGGTGCTTGGGTGGCTCAGTCAGTTAAGCGTCCAACTCTGTGCTGAGAGCATGGAGCCTGCTTGGGATTCTGTTTCCCTCTTTCTCTGACCCTTCCCTGCTCACACGTGCTCACTCTCTCCCCCAAAATAAATAAATAAACTTAAAAAAAAATACTAACAGTGACACAGAAAGAATGGGCTTGATGGATTTACTGCCCTCAAATGAATAATCATGAGAAAATAGTTCTGCTGTAAAATTTTACAAGAAATAAACTCAAGTCAATACACAAAACATATGTTCAGAAATATGTTATATTAGATCAAAACTGTAAAGAAACCCTGAATTCACACAATTTAGCAACTTACAAAGGGGCTTCTAAAACAGAGTAAGGAGAGTTGTTTTGATCATCTAAACATTTATCATCTGTCCACTTTTCTAGAAAAACGGGTTCACTTTAGAAACCAGCCACCCACAGTCTAGCAATCCCACTTCTGGCTATATACCTGCCAAAAGAACTGAATGCAGGGACTCAAGGAGATATTTGCACCCTGTGTTCATGGCAGCATTATTCACAATAGCCCAGAGGTAGAAGCAGTGCAAGTGTCCAAGTGTCTACTGATGGATGAGTGGATAAATACTGTATGTACACAGACTAGAATATTTTCAACTTTAAAAAAGAAGGAAATTCCAATATGTGCTACTATGTAGATGAATCTTGAGGATATTATGCTAGGTGAAATAAGCCAGTCACAAAAAGAGGAATACTGTGTGATTCTACCTAAATGAAGTATCTAGAGTAGTGAAATTTATAGAGACAAGGCAGCATGATGGCTGCCAGGCCCTGGGGGAAGGTGAAATGGGAACTTACTATTTTATACAGTTTCTGTATCCATTACCAGAATTTCTAGTTGGTGATGGTTGTACAACAATGTGAATGTACTTAATGCCACAGAACTACACATTTAAAAATGTTAAAGCAGTGAATTCTATGTCATGTATATTTTATCACAATTAAAACCAAAAACCAAAGACCAGGTACCCTACACCTATGGAGGTTTTGAGGATTTGCTCTGCGCCTCTATCTGCTCTGCAGCACTAAGACAAGTCTCTTGGCTTCTCCTTGAGATTCCTTTGTTTACATATGAAAATGACTCTTACTAGGTTATTGCAAAACAAAAACAAAACAACCCAAAGTGTAATTTTTTTGACAGCATTTTTGCCTATCAAAGTTCATCATCCTCTTTCCCATCCACAGCAGTTGTCATTAGGTGCTCAATGTTGACCTACAACGGTGTGACCACTTACTGTTAACAAGAGAGAAAGAGACCTACTGGCCCATGGCCCTGTCTTGCTGCACAACATCAGCCTGAGCCTGAAGTCTGATGTTGGTGGCCCTGAGTGTTCTACCCACAAGTTTCAGGGTTACTTGTCTTACAATGTTCTTCAACGTACATTCCCAGCCACTTGCCCACACGGTCAGCTGCCTTCCAAGCCAGAACCCCACTGTCCCTTGAAAGGGGCTCCAAGTCACGTTCCTTACTGTTAGATGGTTCTTTGGCTGGAAATGAACCTGTGCACAGAAAGGTCACATCGGGATGCTAGAACACAGGCAAGGCCAGCAACCGAGAGAAGGGTACAGAGGGAGACAGAAGGATGCCTGGAAGTACAACACATTTTATAAAGCTTTCCATCTGCAACTTGTGAATCCTCTTCCTGCTAAGGAGCTCCAAAGGAAAGCTCAGATTGCCTCTACCAGGAAATGAACACTAGCTACTGACATAACATTGACACACTGTGAAGTGCCATAGCTCTTAGCTTCCAGTGATATCCCACAATGCTCCTTCTTCATAGACAGGGGTACCTAGAAGCCATTTTCTCCCCAAGCTCATAGAGATTTCCTGGAAAAGACTGAAATCAAGCACTCATTTTAAAAAGTCCCAACAGTAAATCTACAATTCTGTATAGATGATACAAAATCACTTAAAGCTCCTATCTCTACAAGCTTGTTCAGCAACACACACCTCCGAATGGCTTCTTGACCACATTGGATTTCATTTCATTCCTTCTTTCAATAATGTTTACTGGATGTATTTGTTTGCTAAGGCTGCTATAACAAAATAGCACAAGACTGTCTAATCTCTTAGAGGGCACATCATATTGGATTAAGGTCCATTCTAATGACCTCATTCTGACTTAATTAATTCTTTAAACACTTTATCTCCAAATATGGTTACATGTTGAGGTACTAGAGGTTAGGCCTTCACATATGCATTCGAGAGAGAACGCCCTCAACCCTTCTGGTCCACCTCACGTGCAGAATACATTCACCCAATCCCAAAAGTCCAAAAGTCTTAACCCCTTCCAGCATCAACTCCAAGTCCAAAATCTCATCTAAATCTCATCTAAATCAGACATGGGTGAGGCTGGAGGTATGATTCATCCTGAGGCAAAATTCCTCTCCAGGTTTGCACCTGTGAAACCAGACAAGTATCTGCTTCCAAAGTACAATGGTTGCACAGGCATTCCCATTACAAAAGGGAGAAATTAAAAAGTAGAAAGGGGTGTTGGGTCTCAAGCAAGCCTGAAATCTAGCAGGGCAAATGCATTAGATCTTAAGGCTTGAGAATAATCTTCAGCTGATGCTCTATCACCCAGCCTGCTGAGGTGGCAGCAGCCCCACCTCCTCTGGCCAGGAGAAGGCAGCTTCAGTGTCCCCAGACCTGTACCTGCTGTGCCTATGGTGGCAAAGGCAGCCCTGCCAGTTTCCAAACTGTCTTCAGGGTCATTTTTCCCCTTTTTTGAAGACTAACACTTCACAGCAGGACAGCTCTGTTGGTCCATCTGGTAGAATCCCAGAAGTCTGAGAGCCTTCCTTCATTTTGTCCTGTCTCTGTTCACTTTAGTGTAAGCTGGCAACATGTCTGCTGAGATGGTTGATCTGATCACTGAGCCACTCTTGTAATCTCTTTGGCAAACACTGTCCAGCCATACCCTTACTCTTCTCTCCAGAGCACACTTTCTCATTCTTTGCAAAAGGGATAGGCAGAGATTAGAAAATTTGAATTTTTCCAAATCTTCAACATCTGGTCCCTTCTTACCTAAAAATTCCTTCTTCAATTTCTCTCTCCTCAGCTTTTATTAAAAGCAGCAAGGAGAAACCAGGAAGCACCTTTAACATTCTGCTTAAAAATCTCCTCAGCTAGGGGCGCCTTGGTGGCTAAGTCAGTTAAGTGTCCAACTCTTGATTTCAGCTCAGGTCATGGTCTTGGGGTTCGTGGGATGGAGCCCCGCGTTGGGCTCTGCACTGATGGTGTGGAGCCCACGTGGGATTCATTCTCTCTCTCTCTCTTTCTTCTCTCCCTCCCTCCCTGCCCAACTTGTGCTCTTCTCTCTCAAAATAAAAAAATAAAAATAAAATAAACTTTAAAAAATCTCCTCAGCTAAATATTCAAATTTGTTCCTTGAATGTTCTACTCTCCACAAACACTAGAACACAACTTGGCCAAGTTCTCTGCCACTTTATAACAAGTATTACCCTTAGCCCAGTGTCCAATAGCATGCTTCTCATTTCTGTCTGATATCTCACTTCAGAAGCACCTTTCACATTTGTATTTCTAGCAACATTCTGCATTCTGTTGGTGGTCATACATGTATACTCTAAGGTGAGAGAGGCTTCCTCTAAAGCTCTCCTCTTCCTGAGTCCTCATCACAACCACCTTTAACAACCATATTGCTACTAACAATCTCTTCAGGGTAATCTAGGGATTTTCTAACATGTGCCTCAGAACTCTTGTAGCTTCTACCCATTGCCCAGTTGCAAAGCCAGTTCAGCATCTTAGGTATTCATTACAGCAGCACCCGACTTCCCAGTATCAAAATCTGTACCAATCTACTGGGGCTGCCATAATAAAATACCATAGACTGGGGGACTTAACAGAAATTCATTTCCTCACAGTTCTGGGGGCTAGAAGGCCAAGGTCAAGGTGACAGCAAGGTTGGTTTCTTCTAAAGCCTCTCTCTTGCTTGCAGATGGTCATCTTCTCTCTGTGTCCTCACATGGCTGTCCTTCTGCCTATGCTGTCTGACCCACCCTAATGATCCCATTTAACTTAATTACCTCTTGAATGACCTTCTCTCCAATACAGATACATTCTGAGTCCTGGGGGTTAACTTCAACACAGGATTTTGACAGAACACAATTCGGCCCATAACACTGGGTATCTGTTGCAGCGCTCGGAGGAGCGCTGGTCTTCATGCTGGCGTATGTGCTCCCTTACAACACACAAAGTGTTCCGAGTACGCCTAAAAATACAACTGCATTAGGGAACAGATTTCTAGACCTGTATCTTTCATTTCTCATTCTTTAAAGTGACTTCCCCAAGAACACACCAAGTGTGTGGGTTCTCCTTTTGGCTCCTCCTTTCCCACTCCTCTGCTCTGGGAGAGAAAGGCAGGCCACCACCAGCCCTTACTGAGGCTCACTGTCCTGGAAGGAAAAGCCTGCATGGCCATGGCAGGGCAAACATGTGATTACCAAGCATCTGCTCTTTTTATCTTCCTGTGAACTGCCCTCCTCCCCATTGAGGCCCTAGGCCCTTATCCCATTCCTTAGCTCAGGATGGCATACAAGTCTCACTTGCCTGACTGCCTGTGAGTCCCATATTTTTATGGGGCTCCCATATATGCAAAATGGAATGTGTTTTTCTCCTGTTTATTTGTCTTACATCAATTTAATTATCAGACCAAACAACCTAACAAGGGAAGAAGGGAAAGTTTTTCCTCCCTTATACATACATCATCAGCACAAACAAGAAAATGACAACCATGATGTCATTCCCGCAGCACACAATCCAGTGTCAAATGATGTCAAGAAGTTGAGAGAGTAACTCCCAATAAAGGAAACAAGTCAGCACTTCTTACCACCTTGCACCCTCCTTTGTGGTCTGAATAACAATTATTTTAGTAGCTGTTTACACATTGAAATATAATCAAGACTAATTTTCCTTACTATCAAAAACTTATTTAGACTTTTCTTACTTTTTATAAGAAAGAATTAGAGACACAGGAAGGAGTTTTTAGGTCTATAGCAGAAATAAGCTCTGCAACAAAAGACCTACGAATATAAACAAGTGTGCTTCACAGGGTACCACAAAAATGAGGTGCCATCAAATCAGTAACCAGAGGCAAGAAGGGTGCTAGGTGGTGATATGTCCACATGACACCCCCACAATGGAACCGTGAGGGTTCCGCATCTCCAGGATTATTGGGTCTAGGGAATGGAGGTAGACTGACACAGCTGGGAACCTCCTCCAGCCTAAAGCTTTCTCAAGGAAGCTGAACGAACATGAGAAGACTTTCAGCAAGAGCAGAAATGCCTAAAAACCATAAGGAACTGTAAACAGTTCATCCTGATTGTTTTACAGAACAGCTTCTTTTATCCTCTAAGAGGCTTTAAATCTATTTCCTGTATTCCCAGATCCCAGAAATCCCAGATTATAGGCCTGCAGGTCTCCTGTTAACAATCCTCACCTCAATCTATGGACTGAATCATGTGGGAAATCCTAACACTGCCCTGAGAGCTGCAGGAGTGGATGCCCCCCACCCTCAAAGCTTGTGACACTTCGCTGAGCTGGGGCTCTGAGACCAGCTGGAGGAGAAATGCAGACCAAATGAGACACATGAAAGGGCTCATGAACAAAATGCTGATTTTAAGCAACTGAACTTGCAAATTCTCTCTGAAACTAAACAGAAACAGATAGTATTTTAGCTCTTCTGCTTTTTGGGTTAGGCTGTTGGTATGGAGCACTGTTATTGGTCTGCAGTGAGATACAGAGCCAGAACAAAATCCATCACAGACTGCTTACGGCATTAGTCAACACCGGTCTTATTTATTTATTTTATTATTTTAAATTTTATTTTTGAGAGAGAGGGTGGGGGAGGGGCAGAGAGGGAGACAGACTATCCAAAGCAGGCTCTACGCTGATAGCAGAAGCTCAATGTAGGGCTCAAACTCATGAGCCATGAGATCATGACCTGAGTCGAAGTCGACCTAAGCGCCCTAGTCTACACCTTCTAAAATTAAGGTAAAGGAATGTTTGCCTAGAATATAAATACAGTTTCAGAAATTAGTTTTACAAAATCAAAAAGTGTAACCAGTGCCTGCTCATGATCCCCAATGAAGTGGAGTACAGGTTTTTGCATGTAATATTCCACAAGTGTGTCCTTGTTGTGCCCACTCACAAGAGACATTTAGTCAAATTCATTCACTCCATACCATACAGACTATTCAGAAGGGATGTGGTTCCTACCCAAACTGTGCCTCACTCCCCAACCCCAATACACACACTCACATGTCCTCCACCGTAATGTCTTTCAGGATCTGGCAGTAATCCACATTCCACACAGCCTGGTCATCCCAAACCTTGGAGGCCAAAAGGATCGCCCCTAGAACAATCCGCTTCCAGTTGGCCGGACAGATGTCTATCTCTGCGTATGTTAAAAGTCTTTCAAGGTACACCTGGGAAGACATGAAAATGCCAGAAGTAAAGGACTTGAGCTGTTTTGTCCTACCTGCTAGCACACATAAATTCTAAAACGGACTCCGTTTCACCAGCCTTTAAACAAATTTATCATCTGATCATACTTATTTTTAAAGAGTCAAAGAGCTCAGCTAGTCTAATGTAAAACAGACACATGCTGTAATTGAACAATGTGGATGTAGCTGTATCTTAAAAGACTCTAAGGTAGGAGCAAATTCCAGGTACCACAGGTTAATTTCTTACTCTATCAGCTATGATATCAATACAAATTCAACAAAAACAATATAAATTTCAACGAACAATGTAAATGGAACAAACTTATGTTTCTATATGTAAACTTTTTATTTTGAGGCAAGTGTAGATCTAAATACAATGTTGATAAACCTATTTTTTATTATTGTGCTAAAATATACATAAAATTTACCACTTAACCATTTTTAAGTGTACAGTACTGTAGCACTAAGTACATTCACACTGTTGTAAAATCACCAGCCATCTGTATTTCCAAGAGCTTTTTCACCATCCTAAATTAAAACTCTACCTACTAAACAACTCCCTGTTCCCCCTCCCCCCAGCCTTTGGCAACCACTATTCTACTTTGTCTCCATGAATCTGACTACTCTAGGAATCATTCAATACTTGTCTTTTTGTTCTGGCTTTTTTCACTGGGGACATGGCAGTGGAGCCGACAGTCCTATCCCTGAGTCCAGTGACCCCAATAACCAAGAAGGTGGGGCTGCTGTAGGAGACTCCGAGGCTTCCTGAGATGGGGAGCCCTCGTGGGGGAAAGGCAGTTACAGGTGGACGTTTTATGTCTGAGACACCCCAGAGGATGCCATCCATGCAGGAAGTGCACTCGCCTTTGTAAAGTTCAAAGGAAACAGCATTCAGATAAGAAATGCGAGTGTCTGTGACACACAAAACAGAATTAAGCATGGATACGATGACCTGGGGATACAGCTTAGGAGAGAGGAAAAAAAAGGGCCAGGTCCGAGCCTTAAGAGCCCCTCCTGTTTTAACATCTGGAGAGAGGGTGAAGGAGCAGCGAAGAAGTAAAATCTACAATGTTCTGTGCTTAAGATGTGTATACTTTGAAGAAGAAGCTACAAAGCAAACCTAGGTGTTTCTAAGTGCTGAATTGGGCTTACAATATTACACAGGTGTCAAAGAAAGAAATGGAAGTGGTCCCTTTCACAGTGAAAAATAAAATTAAAGATGTGAAAACACTTCAGGCAGTGCCTGTGTGGGTGGAGAGGAGCAGGGGAGGTGAAGGGGTGAAACAGGAGGGAGAATAGGGAGAGAGAGGGAAAGAGGGCAAGAGAAGGAGTGGGGAGAAAGAGAAGAAGGGAGGGAAAGAGGAAGAAATGATCCTTAATGGAAGCAAAACTCCAGGCCGATCAAGAAAAGTCAGACCATCAGCTCGCAGCTCCTCCACAGAGTCTCCCGTGGTTCTCTTGATCCCTAAATCACAGGCAGAGGAGAGTCATATGCTTCCTCCAAAGCAGCAGAAGTCATGGCTTCTTTTGCCAGTTTGTACTGGTCAATTGTCTGGGAAGTTTGGAGGAGGGTTCAGAATGTTTCTCTTCCACTGAAATAGGGGTTTTGCCAAGATGAGGTGGTGGCTGGCACTCAAATGTTTGCTGAAACAGTAAATAGATGAACAATGGTTCTTTTGCTTTAGAAAGGTTACTGTTCTGTTTTTAGTGCTTTATTAACGAAAAAATAATTTTTTAAATCTTAAAAACCTAGATTCTAATGGGTCATCTCAGATACCAGGTATTCCTCAGAACAGATGAGGGGCACTATACTAAAAGATAAAATCATGAGATGAAATTACTAACATATTTCAAATCCCAAAGACAAAATAGCCAATAAACTGTTAAGAAGAAGTCCAGTCCTAAATGTACTGAAAGTAATAAAATAGGAAACCATTACAGGTCAAGTCTACTTTGACTTACCCCAAATTAGTTTGGGTGACCCTCCCATTCACTCCCATTGCTGTGTTTTTCTCAGTATAGCATATGTAGTTGCCTCACCAGTCTCTCCACCTAGTAAACCACAAATTCCCAGAGGACAAGGACTGCATCTCATTCCCACTGTGTGCCCAGAATCTAGCACAATGCTCGGACAGGGTGTGACCTCACGCTGCTTAACAGATACATCATCCTGCAGAACAAATAAGGAATAGCATCCACAGAAGAGCTTTGGCTCTGGAATAAAGCAACAGGAGGGTACATTTTAGTGTAGGAGATTTAGGGAAGAAAATAATCACAAGAAAGGGAACTGCATTTATGAAGGCAGAGTGGACTTAAAGGTAAACTGAGTGCTTGGTTTATAAGAGAGGTGCAGTGGTGAACAAGGAAGTTCAGAGGACACAGCCCCAGGGAGACAGGGTCCACTCTGCTGTGCCAAGTGCAGAAAGTCAAAAAGGCTTTCAAGTAAGCCCCAGGAAGTCACAAAACATGGCATTCTAACTGCATCCTATGGACCTTTGTGGGAGCTTCCAAATGTCTCTCACTGAACAGTAGCATGACATAGCATTTCGCTGTGACAACTACTGGTGAAAACAAGTAGGTGATTGAATAGAGCTCAATGATCTTTTCAATTTTTGAAGATTTTAGTTTTTAATGGCATTGATTATATTAAATGAACAAAATGAGTGAGCTAATGTTTAGATCGTGACTTTTATTTGTGTGAAAATTAATTCTTCAGGTAAAGATCGAGGCCAGGTCAAGCAGAATTTCAGCCGGATTCTGTCTGTCCTTGGGACCCCAGATTGTGTATTTTAAGGCTGACAACTAACTCTTTTCATTTTCCATCAAGAGGAGCTACACTTGCAGTGGGCATAGCATAATGTATAAACTTGTCAAATCACTATGTTGTACACCTGACACTAATGTAACATAGTGTGTCAACTATACTCAAAAGAATTAAAAAGCAGAATCATAAAATGTGTAATAAAAGTGAACTAAGAGCAGAAAACTAAGACTGGACCTAACTAAGCTTCCAGATTTTTAAAGCATGAGAAAAAGGAGGTTGTGAAACAACATTCACCCTACACCCTAAGACTCTACTCCTGTCCATAGATAAAGTAAGCAAATCTCTCCTAGCTCCTCACTGAAACAGATTCTCACTAGCTCAGTGCAAATGGGTGGCCACTCAATTTTCTTCTTACTTACTTTATACCATAGTTGGTAGACATTAATAAGTATGCTAGATGATATTTAAGATAATATTTAATGCTAAGGAGAAAGGGGAAACCTGTTACATTGCTGGTGGGAATGCAAACTGCTATAGCCACTCTGGAAAACAGTATGGAGGTTCCTCAAAAACTTAAAAATAGAACTACCCTACAACCCAGCAACTCCACTACTAGGTATTTACCCAAAGGATACAAAAATACAGATTGAGAGGGGTACATGCACCCCAGAGCCCAAATGTCTGTTGACTGATGAATGGATAAAGATGTGGTCTGTATATACAATCTACTACTCAGCCATCAAAAAGAATGAAATTTTGCCATTTGCAACAACCTGGATACAACTAGAGGGTATTATGCTAAGTGAAATAAGTCAGAGGAAGACAAATACCATAGGATTTCACCTATATGTGGAATTTAAGAAACAAAACAGATGAACATAGGGGAAGTGGGAAAAAAAAGAGAAGGAAGCAAACCATAAGAGACTCTTAACAATAGAAAACAAATTGAGGGTTGATGGAGGGAGGTGAGGGGGTGGGCTGAAATGCCTGATAGTTATTAAAGAGGGCACTTGTCAGCTCAGAGCCTGCAGCCTGCTTCGGATTCTGTCTTCCTCTCTCTCTGCCCCTCCCCCACTGTGCTCTCTCAAAAACAAACTTTAAAAAAAAAAAGGGAGGGCACTTGTTACTGATGAGCACTGGGTGTTAATATGTAAGTGATGAATCACTAAATTCTACTCCTGGAACCAATATATGCTAACTATATGTTAACTAACTAGAATTTAAATAAAAATTTAGGGGGGAAAAAAAAGGAACTTGGTTGAAATACAAATTCTCCAAAAATAAATTTAATGCTAAAAAAGAACCTAAAAAATATCATTCCATGTCTGATCTTCCATTAGGTCTAACTAAAGGAATTAGATATTACAATACACTCCATTACCAAGGGAAGCAGGTTGTTATGTTAGGAGATGAGGCATTCATAATAAGCTCCACTTAATAGCATGTAATTTAGCAGAACTTCTCAGTAAGGCCATATTCAAGGGTCAGCTGCAATTTCTTTACTAAACTCCCAGCTGGGTATTTTAATTCTCTGCCAAGTAAAATAATAATTGATTTTTCCTAAACAATATTCCTAGACTATTCATTGCTAATAGGACATTCTTGCTCAATTAAATTTTCAGATTTAAATTCATGAGGACTATCCTAAGGAGTCTCTAGAAAATATAGGTTAGTGAGCAATTAGAGTTACAGGGTATTCAGTTGATCACACACAACAAAACTGTTCAAAGGCATGGGGGAGGAATAAAAAGCAAATACAAATACATATATAACAAAATCTTGATGATACTGAAATTATTCCAATCCTTTTTTAAAGAGTTAATCTAGAACTCCCAAGGAAGATGGGGTAGGAGGACCCTAAGCTAACCTCCTCCCATGGATACAACTAGGTTAACACCCACATCAGCATAAATAACCCAGAAAACAACCTGAAGACTGGCAGACCAAACTCTCAACAGCTAAATGTAGACAAGAGGACACATCAAGAGGATAGCAAGGGCAGAGATGCGGTTGGGAGCCAAATGGACTTGTAGGACTGTCCCCAGGAGGGAGGGGCACGTGGGCATAGAGAGGGGAGAGAAACAGAACCTCACACCAGGGAGCTTGCAGGCGGAACTCACAGGGGAAGACAAACCCCAGTAACACTGGGCTTTGAAAACAAGAGGGGCTGAATTTTGCAAGTTCTTACAATCAGTGGGGTTTAACACCACCTTCAAAATCAGTGGGTTCAGCTCTGGGAGAGCAGGGGAGTGAAAGGAAACTGAGTCTCTGCCCTTTAAACAGCACAGTAAACAGCCCCATGGAAAATAACAGCATAATAATTGCAGTCTGAAAAATGCCTGGGGCATAGGGGTGGAAGATTTGTTTACTAACCTCAAGCATGTCCGGAGGGCAGAGATCCTTGGGAGACTTCTCCAGGAACAAAGGAGCCGAGGGAGGGGGGCATTTCCCTCCTGTGCTCCCCAGCATAAACACATGGACACCTGCTGGAACCGCACAGTGCAAACATTTTCCACCTAACTTGCTCACGGTGTGCCCCACACTTCCACATTCTCCTGCGGACATGCCACCTCCAGCCAGGCCTCTGCTCCAGATGTCCTCCCACAACAGACCCAAGCAAACCTTGCTAATACTGCATGTCCTGAGCCCAGGTGCTTCTGCAAATCTACCCTCTCCAACCTGGCAGGCCTCAGTCCCTGAGGCTTAGGTCCCCTACCTTAGCGGACCAGCACAAACCTTGCTAACAATGGTTGTCTGCACCTGTGTTCTCCTGCCGTCTTGTCCTCTCTAATGAGGTCTGGCAGTATGCAAAGAGCCCCAACCAGGACTAGCACAACCCCAAAGTGACTGCTGACCCAGGAACAGGGAAGATAGTCACACATACCAGTTCAACTGTGGCCCCAGGAGTGGGCTGAGGGCAGACATCTGGTATGACTGCAGGTTCCCCCCCTCCACCAACGAAAATGTCTCTGACAACAAAACAGGGAAAGCCCACTGCTGTTCGGTGCTACTACATCTCTGGCAAATGTTTAGTCTGACTCAACTCAAGCCCAAGGCAGTCCCAGACTAGCGCACTAACAACACAGGGACTAAGCCTTCCCAAAACAGGCAAAGAGAGCCATTGTAGACAACTAGACTGAAGGCAAAAGTGGCTTAGCCACAACAGCAGGGCACACAAAACACACATGGGAGATACCCCTGAAGCGCCAGATTCTGGTGACAGAGGACATTGCACTTCAGGGCACTACAGGACCTCTTCTTCAAAAGGCCACTATTTTCAACAGCAGGAAATGTAGATGTACTTTCCTAATACATAGAAACAGACACAGAGAGACAAAATGAGGAGACAGAAGAATACGTCCCAAATGAAAGACCAGGACAAAATCACATCAAGAGACCCAAAGAAAACAGATAATAAGCATGATAGAAAATTGAAAATAATGGTCATAAAGATATTCACTGGACTTCAGAAAAGCATGCAGGACTTCAGTGAAACCCTCAACAAAGAGACAGAAAACATAAAAAAAAAAACCCAATCAGAAATGAAAAACTCAGTAACTGAAATTGAAAATACACAAGATAGAACAAATAGTAGACTAGAGAAAGTAGAACTGATGAGCAACAAGAGGACAGAGTAATGGAAAGTAATCAAGCTGAACAGGAGAGAAAAAAATAACAAAAAAATGAAAATAGGTATGGGGAATTCAGTGACAACATCAAGCATAATAACACTGCATTATAAAGATCCCAGAAAGAGAAGAGAGAGAAAAAGAGGGCAGAAAATTTATTTGAAGAAATAATAGCTGAAAACTTCTTGAATCTGGGGACGGAAACAGAAATCCAGATCCAGGAGGCATAGAGAGCCCTCAGCAAAATCAACTCAGGGATCTAGACCAAGACACACAGTAATTAAAATGGCAAAAAGTAGTAATAAAGAGAGAATGTGAAAAGCAACAAGAGAACAAAGACTGCTACATATAGGGAAACCCCATTAGGCTATCAGTAGACTTTTTAGCAGAAATTCTGCAGGCCACAAGGGAGTGGCATGATATAATCAAAGTGCTGAAAGGAAACAACCTGCAGCCAAGAATACTCCATCCAGCAAGACTATCATTCAGAATAGAGGGAGAGATGAGTTTCCCAGACAAACAGAAGTTAAAGGAATTCATGACCACTAAACCAGCCCTCCAAGAAATGTTAAAGGGGACTAAGGGGATTGTTTTGAATGGAAAAGAAAGACCATAAGCAGAAGTAAAAAAATAATAATAATAATAGAAATTAAATTAAATTAAAAAATGGCAGCACAAAAAGCAGTAAATTAAGTATATTTATAAAACAATCAAGGGATTCACAAAAGGATGTAAAGTATGACACCATATACCTAAAATATAACAGGGAAAGTAATAAATGGGTTCAAACTTAAGTGATGATCAACTTCATACAGACTGCTATATGCAGAAGATGTTATATACAAATCTAATGGTAACCATAAATCAAAAACTGGTAATAGACATGCAAAAAATAGAGAAAGGAATCCAACACACAAAAGAAATCCATATCACAAAAGAAAGCCGATAAATTATGAGCAAAGAGAGTAAGAGAAGAAAGGAACAGAGAAGAACCACAAAAACAACCATAAAACAAGTAATGGCAGTAAGTATGTAACTTTCAGTAATTACTTTGAATGTAAATGGCCTACACACTCCAGTCCAAAGACACAGGGTGACAGAATGGATAAAAAACTAAGCCCCATCTATATACTGTCTACAAGAAACTCATTTCAGACCTAACAACATATGCAGATTGAAAGTGAAGGGATGGAAAAGTACTTATCATGCAAATAGAGTGAAAAGAAAGCCAAGGTAAAAATAATTACATAGGACAAAATGGAATTTAAAACAAAGGTGGTAACAAAAAACAAAAGAGGACACATTTATAAAGGGAAAAAATCCAACAAGAAAATATAACAATTGTTAATATTTACGGACCATACGTGGGAGAACCCAAACACATAAAGCAGCTAATAACAAACATAAAGGAAGTAATCAACAGTAATAACAATAGAGGATTTTAATACCCCACTCACAGCAATTGGTAAATCATCTAAACAAAAAATCAACATGGAAATTAGCTTTAAATGCAATATTGGACCAGATGAATCTAACAGATATATTCAGAATATTCCATCCTAAAACAGCAGAATACACATTCAAGTGCACATGGGACATTCTCCTGAATAGATCATACATGAGGCCACAAAACAAGTCTCAACAATTTAAAAAAGATCAAAGTCATACATGCATCTTTTTTTTTTTTCCTAATGTGTATTTTTAAGAGAGAGAGCATGAGCAGGGGAGGGGCAGAGAGAGAGGGAGACAAAGGATCTGAAGCAGGCTCTGCACCATTAAGAGCATCTTTTCTAACCACAGCATTATGAAATTAGAAATCAACGACAAGAAATGTTCTGGAAAGAATAGAAGTTAAAACAGGTTAGTAGACAATGAATGGGTCAACCAAGAAATCAAAGAGGAAATAAAAAAAATACATGAAGATAAATGAATTTGAAAATACAATGATCCAAAACATCTGGGATGCAGCAAAAGTTGTTCTAAGAGGGAAGTTTATAGCAATACAAACCTAACTCAAGTAGCAAGAAAACCCTCAAATAAACAACCTAAATTTACACCTAAAGGAACTAGAAAAACACGTACAAATAAAACCCCAAAACAATACGAAGAACCAAATAATAAAGATTAGAGTAGAAATAAATGCAATAGACGCTAAAAAACAACAGAACAGATCAATGAACCTAGGAACTGGTTCTTTGAAAAGATCAACAAAATTGATATACCTTTAGCCAGATGCGCCCCCCCCAAAAAAAAACAGTGAGAAAGACTCATATTCAGAAATGAAAAAGGAGAAACAATAACCAACACCACAAAAATATAAAGAATTATAAGAGAATATTGTGAAATATTATAAAGCTAACAAACTGGACAATGTAGAAGAAATGGATAAATTCCTAGAAATGTATAACCTCCCAAAACTGAAACAGAAAGAAGTAGAAAATTTGAACAGACCAATTATCAGCAATGAAACTGAATCAGTAATCAAAAAACTCCCAAGAAACAAAAGTTCAGGACCAGATGGCTTCACAGGTGAATTCTATCAAACATTTAAAGAAGAGTTAATATCTATTCTTTCTGAACTATTCCCCACCCCCCACAAAGAAGAAGAAGAAGAAGAAGAAGAAGAAGAAGAAGAAGAAGAAGAAGAAGGAGGAGGAGGAAAGATTCCAAATTAATTCTATGAGACCAACATTACTCTGATTACCAAAACTAGATACAGACAACACACACAAAAAGAACTACAGGCCAGTATCTCTGATGAACACAGATGAACATAGACTCCTTAACAAAATATCAGCAAACTAAATCCAACAATACATTAAAAAAATCACTCACCACAATCAAGTGATATTTATTCCTGGGAAGCAAGGGTAGTTCAATATTTGCACATCAATCAATGTGACACATTACATTAGTAAAAGGAAGGATAAAACTTAAATGATCATTTCAAGTCATGATTGAAAACCCTCAACAAACCTCAACATAACGAAGACCATATATGAAAAACCTGCAGCTAACATCACCCTCAGCTTTTCCCCTAAGGTCAGGTACAAAACAAGAACATCATTCTCATGTTTATTCTACATAGTACTAGAAGTCCTAGCCACAGCAATCAGACAACAAAAAGAAATAAAAGGCATCCAAATCGGTAAGGAAGAAGTAAAACTTACACTATTTGCAGATGACATGATACTATCTATATACAGAAAACCTCAAAGACTCCACCAAAAAACTGCTAGAAATGATAAACAAATTCAGTAAAGCCACAGGGTACAAAATCAATGTACAGAAATTTGTATTGTATTTCTACATACCAAGAAGGAACCAGCAGAAAGAGAAATTAAAAATCCCATTTACAACTGCACCAAAAATAGTAAGATACTCAGGAATAAACCTACCCAAAGAGGTAAAACACCCCTACTCTGAAAACTATAAAGGAACTGAAGAAATGAAAGAAACTGAAGACGACACAAAGAAATGGGAAGACATTCCATGCTCATGGTTGCAAGAACAAATATTGTTACATGTCTATACTACCCAAAGTAATTTACATATTTAATGCAGTCCCTATCAAAATATCAACAGCATTTTTCACAGAACTAGAACAAACAATCCTAAAATTTGTATGGAAACACAGAAGACCCCAAATAGCCAAAGCAATCATGGAAAAGAAGAGTAAAGGTGGAGGCATCACAATTCTAGACTCCAAGTTATATTACTAAGCTGTACTAATCAAAACAGCATGGCACTGGCGCGCACACACACACACACACACACACACACACACACACACACAAAGACACATAGATCAACGGAACAGAAGACCCAAAAATAAACCCACAATTATATCGTCAATTAATCTTCAACAAAGCAGGAAAGAATATGCAGTGGGAAAAAGACAGTCTCTCCAAGAAATGGTGTTGGGAAACTGGACAACCACATGCAAAAGAATGAAACAGGGCCACTTTCTTACACTATACACAAAAATAAACTCAAAATGTATTAAAGACCTAAAACCATAAAAATCTTACAAGAGAACACAGACAGTAACTTCTTTCACATCAGGCATAGCAATTCTTTTTTTTTTTTTTTTTTTTTTTTAAGATATGCCTCCTGAGGCAAGGAAAACAAAACCAAAAATAAACTCTTGGGACTACATCAAAATAAAAAGCTTCCACACGGTAAAGGAAACTATCAACAAAACTAAAAGGCAACCTACACAATGGGAGAAAATATTTGCAAGTGGCATATCTGATCAAGGGTTAGTATCAAAAATATATAAAGAACTTAGAAAAACTTCAAACCCAAAACCAAACACTCCAATCAAAAAATGGAGAGAAGACATGAACAGACATTTCTCCAAAAAAGACATACAGATGGCCAACAGACACATGAAAAGATGCTCACCATCACCTACCATCAGGGAAATGCAAATCAAAGCCACATTGAGGTACCAACTTAAACCTGTCAGAATAGCTGAAATCAACAATACTGGAATCAACAGGTGTTGGCAAGGATGTAGAGAAAAAGGAACACTCATGCGCTTGTTGGTGGGAATGCAAACTGGTGCAGCCGATGTGGAAAACAGTATAGAGGTTCCTCAAAGTGTTAAAAATAGAAATACCCTATGATCCTGCCATCACACTACTGCATACCCAAAGCATACAAAACACTAATTCAAAGAGATACATGCACCCCAAACTTTATTGCAGCATTATTTACAATAGCCAAATTATGGAAGCAGCCTAGTGCCCCTTGATTGATGAATGAATAAAGATGATGTGGTGTGTGTGTGTGTGTGTATTGCGTGTATATATATATATATATATATATTGCATGTATATGTGTGTGTATACAATGAGATATTATTCAGCCATAAAAAAGAATGAAATCTTGCCCTTTGCAATAACATAGAAGGAGCCTGAGAGTATAATGCTAAGCAAAATAGGTCAGTCAGAAAAAGACAAATACCATATGATTCCACTCATATGTGGAATTTAAGAAACAAATGAGCAAAGGGAAAAAAGAGAGAGACAAACCAAGAAACAGACTCTTAATTATAGACAACAAACTGATGGTTCCCACAGAGGAGGGGTGCTGGGTGAAACAGGTGATGGGGATTAAGGAGTACACCTACCATGATGAGCACTTAATGATGTATGGAATTGCTGAATCACTATATTGTACACCTGAAACCACTATAATACTATAAATTAATTAACTGGAATTAAAATAAAAACTTAAAAAAAAAGAACAAGGAAAATCTGAGAAATAATTACAGACAAGAGGAGCCTAAGGAGACATGACAACTGAATGTACTGTGGTATTCTGGATACGATCCTGGAAAAGAAAAGGGATAATGGGTAAAAACTAAGGAAATCTGAATAAAGCACGAACTTTAGTTAATAATGTTTCAGTATCAGTTCCTTAACTGGAACAAAATATCATACAAATATTAAGCCAATAATAATGTTTCTGGATGTTATATAATATTATAGATGTAATAAACTGGGTGTGAGATATATGGGAACTCTGTACTATCTTCACAATTTTTCTATATATCTGAAATAAAACCTTACTCAAGAAAATATATCTATAAAAATTAACATACCAAACAACATACCAAAATATATGCAATGAAGCTTAGAGGGAAATTTATTAAATTCCTATATTAAAAAAGGAGTATCTCAAATCAGTAACTAACCTTCCACCATAAGCTAAAATTTCTTTGGTTAACTCCCACTTGGGTATTTTAATTCTCTACCAAGTGAAATAATATACAATTGATTTCTAAATAATATCTGTAAGAAACTAGAAGAAAAAGAAGAGCAAACTAAAACTAAAGCAAGCAGTAGGAAGGAATTAATATAGAGAGGAAATAAATGAAATGGAGAATAGAAAAATAGAAAATCAATAAAACTGAATGTTGGTTCTTTAGAAAGATCACTAAAATTGATAAACCTTTAGTCAGACCAAGAAAAAAAGACTGCAATTAGTAAAAGCAGAAACAAAATGAGGCATTACGACAGATTTTACAGAACTAAAAAGAATTTTAAGAGAATACTATACACAACTGTTATCCAACAAATTGGATTAAGTTATGAAACAAATTCCTAGAAAGACACAAACTGACTGAAGAAGAAATAGGTTAACTGGAACAGACCTATAAGGAAAGAGATGGAATTCCTAATATAAAAACTTCAAGAAAGAAAAATCCTGACCAATGGCTTCAGTGGTGAATTCTAACAAACACTGAAATAAGAATTAATACCAAACCTCAAACTCTTCAGAAAAACAGAAGAAGGAATGCTTCCTAACTCAGGAAGTCAGTATTACACGGATTCCAAACCAAAGAGATCACAAGAAAATCAAAGAACACTATCTGCTACAAATAGAGATGAAAAAATCCTCAACAAAATACCAGCAAACCAAATCCAGCAACACATAAAAATAATTATATACCACAATCAAGTGGGATAATTTATCCCAAGAATGCAAGGTTGATTTTAACATATCAATAAAGAACAAAAATCACATGATCTCAGTACATGCAGAAAAAGCATTTGACAGAATCAAATACTCTTTTAAGAAAAAAAAACACTCCACAAAATTAGGAACAGAAGGGAACTTCCTCAATTTGACAAAAAGCATCTATAAAAATAACATCGTATTTAACAGAAAAAGACTGAAAGCTTTCCCATTCCCTGTTAGGTCATGAATAAAACAAGGATGTGCACTCTCACCACTTTTATTCAACAATAAGCTAGAGGTCTAGCCAAGGCAAATATGCCAGAAAAACAAATAAAAAGCATCCAGCCTGGAACAGAAGAAGTAAAGTTTGCAAATGACATGATCTTGCATGTATAAAATTCTAAGGAATCTAATAAAACACTATTAGAACTAAAATGAGTTCAACATTGTGGGAGGATATAAGCTCAATTTACAAAATTAAATTCTATTCCTATACACTAGCAACAAACAATCTGAAAATGAAATTAAGAAAACAATTCTACTTAGGAATTGCATGAACCAGCATTAAATACCTAGGAATAAATTAAACAAAGTATAAGACTTATGCACTGAAAACTATAAAACTGCTGAATGAAACTGAAGAAAATCTAAATGAAAAGACACCCCATGTTCATGGATGGTAAGACTTGCTAGTGTTGGCCTAAAATATTTCCCAAATTGATCTATGTATTCAATGCAGTCCCTGTCAAAACCCTAGATGGTTTTGTTTGTTTGTTTTGCGGAAATTTAACAAGCTAACTTTAAAATTCATATGGAAATGTAAGGGTCACAGAACAGCCCAAAAAATCTTGAAGGAGAAGAACATAGTTGGGAGAGTTTTACTTTCTGACTTCAACTACAAAGGCATGGTAATCAAGACAGTGTGGTATGGACATAAGGAAATACAGATCAATGGAATAAAACTGAAAATCCAGAAATAAACTTGCACATTTATGACTGATTTTTGACAACAGTGACAAAACAATTCAACGAGGAAAGTGGAATTCAACAAATGGCAAGGGGAAAACTGGATATCCACAGCAAAAGAATGAATTTGGACCCCTACCTCCCAAAAACGAGTTAAAAATGGATCATATACCTAAATGCCTTAAACTTATCATAAGCCTTAAAATTACATAACTCCTAAAAGAAAATACAGGAGTAAATCATATCACCCTGAGCTCTTCAATGGTGTCTTAGATACAACACCAAAAGCACAAAAGATAAAACAAAAAAATATATATAAATTGGGCTTTATGAAAATGAAAACCTATGTTGTAAATGATACCTTTAAGAAAGTGAAATGACAACAAGAGAACAGGAGAAAATACTTGTGAATCATTACGTGACAAGGGACTTGTAAGCCAGAACATATAAAGAACTCTTAGAATTCAATAATACAAAGACAATCCAATTTAAAAATGGGCAAAGAATCTGAATAGACATTTCTCCAAATGGCTTCCTCTCTCCCTCCCATAACCCATCACTGCCACTCTCTAGATAGAACCATTCTTGTAGACAACACTCAGTCAGAGGCTTGGCTGGGCAATGTCTCCAGAGCTAAAGACTTTGCCACCCTCCCTTCAGAAAGCTTACCTTAATAACGTTAAGCAGTGAAACAGCAGAATAGGAGTTAAAGTTATAAAACGCCCGGGGTACGGGAAGACTACAGCAAATAGCTACTGAATGCTCCCTGTGTTTCAGGCAAAGTGTGAGGTACATCAATACCACTTTTATTTACTTCAGCAGTAGGTAGTTATTACTATACTTACTCTGACATTTAATAAATATTTATTAGGTACCTGGCTGTGTTCCAGATGCTGGTCATATTGTAGTGAACAAGAAAGACAAAAAGATTTTTTAAAAAATCTTAATTATAAAACTTACAAACAGGGGCGCCTGGGTGGCGCAGTCGGTTAAGCGTCCGACTTCAGCCAGGTCACAATCTCGCGGTCCGTGAGTTCGAGCCCCGCGTCAGGCTCTGGGCTGATAGCTCAGAGCCTGGAGCCTGTTTCCGATTCTGCGTCTCCCTCTCTCTCTGCCCCTCCCCTGTTCATGCTCTGTTTCTCTCTGTCCCAAAAATAAATAAACGTTGAAAAAAAAATTAAAAAAAAAAAAAACAAACTTACAAACAAAATAAGATAAATGAGTAAAACCTAAAGAATGTTAACTGGTGATAAGTGCTATGAAGAAAAAGAAAGCAGGAAATGATGAGAAGGGAATGTTGGGGGGGGAGGAAGCAGTTTATAGAACTACCCTTTGAGCAAAGACTTCAAGAAAGGCAGGGAGGCACCACGTGCACATCCTTCAAAGAGGATTCTAGGCCCAGATGGTGTCACGTGCCCAAGTCCCAAGGCAAGTACTGGTATATGCAGGAAAGACCAAGAGGCCCAGATAGGAAGAGTGGTAGCAGCTGAGCTGAGATGAGAGGTGGCCTAATCTTGCTACAGGTCATGTAAGGGCCTTCTCTTTGTCATCCTCAGAGAAAGATGGGGAAGCACCAGAGATTTTGAGCAAAGGAAAGTACACAGTGAGAAAAACAATGGCTCAGGACAGAGCCCTGGGCCCCTTTCAAAGGAACTGAGCCAATCACTGATGAAGGCCATCAAAATTCATCCCCTCTCCAAAATCTAAACTAAACACCAGAGGTTCAATTAGCCAGTGTTGGGCCTTAAGTGAAAAAGTGACGGAGAGTCAGGGTTAGGCCAGCTACTTCCCGGCCACGTCCATCTGAACAGAAGGCAGCCTGGAATTTAATACTGGTAGACCCAAAGGGTGGAGCAGAGGCAAGAAGAGACAGCCCCAGAGAAAGGAACCTGCTGTTGATCTCATTATAGGGTGAGGACAGGCATGTATGGGACTCCTGAGTCTTCCAATAAATCTCCTGCCTTAGCCTCTTTGTGTGGGCTTCTCATCCTCATAAATCAAAATCCTTGGCTTAGACAGGGAGCTATGGTTTGTTATCCAGGTACCACACAGGGGACTGAAAAGATTGTTCATGGCTCTAAGTATAACCCAGCTGCAATAAGTCCTGAGGGAAAGGATGGGCTGTATGGAGGGGCAGTTGGGCACCACAGCCTTCTACCCAACCCCAGCTTTCCACAGCTGTTGTTGAGAATATTACACAGTGCCCTTATGTGAAAACATCAGAGATCATCAAGGTGCAATATCAATTACCTCATCTTCTTTTTTAAAATGTGTCAGTATCAATAACAGAGCTTTTAGAATATTCTGCAAGGCTAAAAAATATATTCAGTGATATTTAGTTATTGTTACTCTTCTAAAACAAAGTTAATGAAGCTATGAAATATCTGCTTTGAGTTATAACTCCATTCTGGGTATTTGAAGGTCCTGGAAGCTCTCTTACCACAGGGAGGCTGTAGTTCTGTTCTTCGTGGGCAGCAGGACGAGAGAACTATTGTCCTTCCCCTACCACCCACCTCCTCCTGGGTGGCATGCCAAGACGCCAAGAGAATGCCCAGGAGAAAAGTAGAGATTAATGCATGTCTGTCAACTCTAGACTGAACCTGTTCTAAATGGCTACTTCTAATTCCAAGGGACACAGAGAAGGGAAGAATTATCATACAAGGGTCTTGCCCAGCGCATGCATCTATCTGCCTTCTGCCCACAGGTGTGCAGGCTGACTCTCAGTCACAAGAGAATCAGTCTGCAGTGCTGTGCCCACTATGTGGGACCCCAAAGCTGCTCATCTTTGAACTGTAACTATCAAGACCCCAGTACAAGCTAATCTCCTGCTAAGCCACCAGTTTATCTAACAGGACGAGTGAAGATGTCAGTAGTTACAATTACCAATAAAAATGTACCACTCCTTCAGTACTCTAAAGACATGAACTAACCAATTGTCCCCATGACCCTCTGGGGGAGAACACTTTAGATGTTCTCTCAACATCTGGGCTAAACTGGGGAAGCAGCAGGGATTAAGATCTCAGTCCTGTGTCCTCCACAGGACACTAGGCTTCTCCTAACAATCGAGTCAGAGTCAGGTCATAATTTTCGTAGGAATTAAACGTAAAATATGCCCACCACATTCCATCTCAGCAGCTTCAAGATAAATCTTTTTCATGGTATGAAGTTTAGTACTAATCTCATCCATGGTTTCATCTGGTTTTCCTACCCATCTTTTCTCTTCATCGCCATTTCCCTTTTCAACAATTTCAACCCTGTTTCCCTGCAGTTTGTTTTTTAAGAACTTGAAATCCTTTGGAGGAAGAAGGCTAAGCAATAAATATACTTCTCAGATATGACAGAAGAACGTAGAATCATTCTAAATCACCCAGCAATTACTTAATGAATGTCCGTTTTACCCAGTAGGTGGCAAGTTTAGTGAGAGAGTGAACAAACAAATGGATGAACAAATGAATGAATAAACAAACAGGTTTACTGTTGAATTAGCTGAAGGGCACAAAGCTCTTAGTGTGGCAGAGATACAAAAGGTCCTTGGGTGGCCTGCAAACTTTCTATTAGACAATAATCTCTTCTCAGAAACAACAGGGAATGGCATTCTGATCTTCCTCTGGTATGGCTCATTCACAGGCAGAGCTAACTTCTTACCTGAGTTGCACACAACATAAAGGTCAGTGAGAATGGGTTCCACTGTCAAATCTATTTCCCAAATGAGAGCTGACCTAAATAGCCCCTAAAGTTTTAAGAATCTAAGTAAGAATATAGATATTTATCTCTTATTTGAGTCTTAAAGTGCAGATTACCTCCAAGTTGTCTTTGAATATCTTACAGATGCATTATTATCACAAAAATCACAAAAGAGAAGACAGTAATATATAGCAGGCATTCATATAGGATGTATATGTTCTTCATCTCTAATTCATGTCATTAAAACCTTTGTAGGGAATCAACAACAGGAAACCTGGATGTTAGCAGGAAGTGAGTGGCTTTAGTTCTTCTTATTTCTCTTTAGCCCAAGGTTTTACTTACCTGCATTTAACATTTTGACATTTACTGGCTCTGAAGGTGATTTTACCACTGACTTTAGGTGGGGACTGTGGAACAGACTTCACTCCCTCTATTGGGAGATCCATTCTCTACTCTCCCAGAAGAAAAAAAAAAAGACAATCTTGAAGGCAAAGATGTGGTTTCCCTAGGGCACCTGGTGAGATCCCCTGCTTGCACCCCACCCCAGTGGACTACAGAATGGCTGTGTCATCGTGAAGGCACTCACCAGGGTGACAATGGCACATTCAGCCGTCAGCTGAGCAGCACTGAACAGTGTCCGAACAAACCGGTAAATCTGCTTCTGCTCTGGGTTGTGTTTGTCATAATCTGGTGGCACTTCGGATTTCTGGGGAAGGAAATGTTTTCAGATGACTGGCCACCCAATAAAAACAAAAGAGAAATAATTAAACAACATCAGAAGGTGGAGATTACCGAAAGAGGGTGAAGGTTTTCATCAAAAATATCTAAGAGCATCCTTCCATCTGGGTCCCTGGTAGGGAAAATAAAAGAAAATGGAGTTTACTTTCTATAAGAATGTCATTCAAAATAAAATAAAAATATATTTTGATTTAATGTGTTTTAAGAAACTGAAGTCAGTGTTAAATGTAGGAGATGCTATTGGCTACCCATGAGCAATAATTTTTCTTATGTACAATATTTAATCATTTTTGTTTGAGCACTCTATGAAATAAAGTCTATGAAATAAATTAAACCACATTTAATTGAATTAACCTAAGGTAAAAAAAATCTAGACTTTCATTTTCTGAGTTTTCAAATGAACCTAATCTAAGCAAGTGATAAACTTCTTTAAACATCTTTCTGAGCAAAGGCTGATGGATATGCTTAAACCATTACTATGTTGTAGTTGATAGGAAAGAAGTTCAAGGGCAAAAATGAACATTCAGTGTGTCCTAGAAACTAATTTGAAGTTTTCACAACATGCAACTTAAACACTTTGTTAATTAAGAGTTTCAAAATTTTACATTGAAAAACAAGAGGTGACATGTAGAAAAGCTTAATTCAGTAACCTATAAACCTATAAAAGAATGGCTCGTTGTTACCAGGGCCAGTAAATGCCATTTAAAGTGATGGCTTTCCCTGTAGGCACAGTGCTTTGAGTGGGGCTCTGTAGACACCAACCATACTTCACCAGCAACAGCTCTACTTTCATCTGTTTTATGTCACTTGCCTTCGGCCTAAAAACTATTCTTTAAAAAGCAAATTTGGAAACCATTGCTTTTAGTAACATCATATAATTTCCACAGTCTGTGCTTCCAATGCTGATTAGGCTTGTGAATATCAGAAGGGTACAGACCTGTCCCTAACATATACCCTTTGTAGCAAACACTATAATTTCTGCTCTACAAATTTACTGTCTGTATAAAAATAAAACAGAAAGAAAGAGCTTAACAGAACAACTCTGTTTTCATTACTATGTTTACACAACAGAAATTATTTTTAAAGCTTTGGGCATTCATAGCTGTGCTCATTTTCACTAGCCTACAGGAAGACAGGCAACAAAGATTTAGATAAGCCTAAGTAAAAGAAAGGTTCAACTAGGCAGGACCTGCTAACAGGGTCTGAAAACATAAAGACAGCTCCTTCTGGGTGCACCCAGTTACACTTCTTTTATAACGACCAGGCTAGTAAGAATCAGTTGGTCCCTCATCTCACTAACAGCCTCTGCAAAGATCTTCAAGGGGCTGTGTGACAAAGCCTGGCCCTGCATCCCATTTCCTTGGGCAGTTCACTCCTGTTCAATATTTCTGATGAATGAGAGACCCTAAAAAGCTATTCAGCATTCTAGAGAAATATTCACCAGAAGTAACTTTAAAAATGAAAATATAGGATCAAAAATATAAAATAAGGAATAAGAATTTAAGCTAAAATGACTGGGAAAAAAACTGACTCCTCTGAGAAAATGGATTTTCCTCTCACTTTTATTGAAAGCTATGTATCCCAGCTGAGCAGCACCCTCTCAATCAAGCTACTGGATCTTCACCAGTTCCAGAGGTTAGCCCAATATGATTTATCAGGAAAAAGTCTGCATAGTCATGCCACCTCTTTCCAAAGGCCTTCAGGTTACAATCTGTGGACTTATCATGCCTGTTCACAAACGCTCGCTTTTTTTAGTTGGATTTTCCACTTCTACTCACTAACTTTTGTTCCATTTTATCACCATTACCCCAGTAGATTATACGATTTAAGGTCTCAGTATATTGCTTAGGTTCAATCCCCAATTCCCCAATTTATTAGCTTTGCACTCTTAAGCAAATTATTTCTCTGTGCCTTAGTTTCTTTACTAAGATAAATGGAGATAATATCAGTATCACCTCATGGAACTGTTTTATAAACTAAATGAGATAATGCATATAAATAGCAACCAGGGTAGCCAGAGTAAATGCTTAATAAAGATGGTTCTTATTACTGTCAGTTGTGGCTACAAATTAACTTTGAGATGCACAACAGTCTAAGAACTGAGAAATCACTTACAGAGAGATGCTAATGCAAAAGTGGTTTGAGAACACATTCAAGTTTCACTAGTGGTATTATAGTGTTATGTAAGACTTAAATGTTTAAAAGTCTGAACTGTTATCTTAGAAACAGGCAGCAAGACCAAATCTGTACTTTCACTGATAAGTTATTCTGGGCAAGGTTCAAAGTTCCACTATGCTCCATATTCTAAGTTCTTACATCCAAAATTCTCAAGCACCAGAAAGAACTTGGAGTCACAATTACAATACTGAAAAAGGTCACTGTAGAGAACACCTTTCCAAGTGTTTGCTTCCAGGTATTTGTGTTTTCCCATAACATTGTTCATTCATTAGACGCTCTGTCATGAAAGCTCCACTTCTCTGACTTACCACAACTCTCCAATGTCCCCCTTGTAAAGCAGACTGACGATGATGTGGCTCCCCTCACTGAGAGCCATGCTAACCATGAGGTGGCTGTGCTTGTTCCCAGAATTGGTTCACACCAGTTGTACTTGTTATATTCATGTAACATATGACAATGTTAAATATCAATCAATGAAATATGACTGCAATGAGAGTGGCTTTGTTCTTATGAAAATAAAGAAGGAATGCTTTGGAAACACCCAATAAAAAGTTATCACTAAAAATAAATTTGTTGTAGATTATGTGTGGTCATAACCTGAAAGATTCTACACTCAAATTATTTTAGAAATGTCTTAAGTTTTGTCACTATTGACTTAAAAAAATATGGAAAGGATGAATTACAGGTGTGGCTTATAAAATAAAGTCACTTTGGTACTCTAACCAACGCCCCAGACTCAAAGCAAAAGTTTTGACGCTGCATAAAAATATGGCAATGAATGTACTTTTTACACATTTTATGTTGAGATAAGATGTTTAAAGTAAATTTTTAGAATGATTTTTCTATGATTTCCTGTTAACTTTAAATTAACTAAATTGTCTCCAGATTCACTTATATCAGAGAGAAGGATTCTACTACATTAAAATAGTTTATATCTAAATTTACACCATAATTTATTATACTGATTTAAAACTATAAGCATTTTTTTCTCATGTTGAAGTTGCACATAGTAAATTTTTAAAATAATTTTTATAAAAGAATGTTTAAACAAATTATACAGGAAATCAAGAGTGAAGAGGAAAGCTGAGCATTATCAAGATGTGTTCTGTTTTGCTGACTTCAAACACAAGCACCCATTTGGTTTCCTCTGATTGAGAAGCAGTTTGGCACTTACCTGGGAAGTTTTGGTAAATTGTACTAACTCTAGAAATTCCAAGAAAACATGACTAGAGAATATAAAGGCTGAAGCAAGTAGACATAATAGGGAAAAAAAGAGAGAAAAAACATAGTAGGAGATAACGTGTAACGTTTTTAGCACAAAATTAATCATCCACATACCTGTTTTTGATGTGGTAATATATTGCGAGAGCTACACTGTAAAATAAAATGCAGGGTTCAATGTTTCATAAGCATATCCAAAATGTTATATATTACCTGTCTAATCATAAAATATTTAAATTTAAGTAAAAGTCAAACAATCCATCTCAAAAGTCCCAATTAAAGCAGAATGCTGATCAAGAAATCTCTTTAAAAAAAAAAAAAATCATTCTTCAAAGTAAATCAATCTTGTACTCATTTCCAGCAATTATTAAATCTTTTCCAGAAACACCAAAACCTCAAGAGGTATTTAGAAACAAATTCTCTTTCTACTTGAAATTTTTAGCTTTCTTCACTTGTAAAATATAGACACTATGTAAAAACAGGTAGTGCAAATCAAGCACCTTTAGAAATTTCCAACTTATTACCTCCCAGTTTAGAAAATTTTTGGTTTATTTATAACTACCAGAAAAAAGTGAGTATCACCCACAGTGGTTTGCTGTTCTTTTCTCTTACATCAGTAACCTCTTGGCAATCCACCTAACTTATTCATTCACTTGCTAAAATAGTAATATAAATCCTATTTGTAACACTACCTTAAAATTTTTATTTAACATTTTAAAAGATCTGAATTTAATTAAGACACTCCCTTCTCCCGAATATTTTTTTTTCAAATAATGCTTTTCTGATTAAAAAGACGTTATATTCATATTGTAGAACTTCTGGGAAATATAGGAAGTGTAAAAAAAAAAAAAAAAAAAAGTAAACCCTTTGCCCAAAGAAGACTACTTGAGATATGCAGATATCTATTTCTGTCTCTCAATTATATGTGTAAATAGGTTTACATCCTACTTTTGTCCTCATTAATATTTTTCTTACCATTAAAGTACGCTTTAAAAACAGGACTTTAAATGGCTGATTATATTCCATTTATATAGTTACTGAATAATTTATTAACTATCCCCCTACTATTGAACATTTAAGTTGGTTCTAATATTTCGTAATTATAATTAACACCATACTGATATTTTCAGAGACAAGTATTTGTGCAACCTATGACTATATTATTTCCATAAGAAAACATTCTGTAATGTGAATTACTCAATCTAAAGTCGTTAATAACTGAAGGCTCTCCACATAAACTGACAAGTATTTTTGCAGAAAAAAAAATGTACCAGTGTATTTCCCCATCAGTGTCTGTTTTAACCCTTACACTTGCTGACACTCACCTTGAATATTCTGAAAAAATGTTCTCCAACGTAAAGTGTACTTGTTTTCAATTTGGGTTTCTCTGATCACCTATGAAGTTGGTGGGGTTATTCATGTTAACTGGCCACTTTTTTTTTTTAAATTTCCTTTTTTGTAAGCTGTCAAGATCATTCCACTACTTTTTGTTTTACTTTAAAGTTTATTGAGGAGACCAAAATTTATTTTTTAAGCTTCTAAGAATATCACTAACTGACTGCATCAGATTGTGTTCTGGGTACTTGGAGCACAGAAACTGCCATCCAGGCACGACACGGAGGGAGGTAGAGGGCTCAGTCCTAAACACAGCTGACTCAGCGTTGGATTCCAAATAGCTCAGTGGCTTACCTATGACTTCCTATGACAATAGACAAGAAATCTCTAGTCTTCCAAATGTCTCTCCAGACCTATTCCTTCAAAATGATTTTTGAAAAACATTATTCAGATAAATGTTAAAAGTCCTCATGAGCAAATGGCAATATATTCTCTTTCTCCTAACATATTCAAGAGCATCTAAGCTGATGAAGGAATTGTAACTTGGGTGAAAGGACTTCAGAATCAAATAATAATAATAATAATAATAATAATAGTAATAATACTGTTTTCAAGCATACATTAACAGCATACATTAACATTGATATGAAAAGCAGCAGATGTTATTGACTCTATTTCACAAATGAGAAAAATTCAGGTTCAGATACTGGATACCAGGATTTCTGACTAGTATAATGATTTTGTGCCCTTTAGTTCTAACACGTTGCCTCTAGGGAAAAGGATGAAATTATCATTTAATTTGTTTAACAGTCATACTGTGTGACTGCTTTCTAATCTAATGTCAGATTTAGATTGACGTTTCATATGATTGGGTTTGGTGCAGTGACTAGTTTAGTCACTTTGATTGCTTGCAAAAGATAATGGTTCTTGCCTCTTCTGTGTGGAGTGTGACATAGGAAAAATATCCCCGGACTAAGTCAGAATAAGCTGAGTGTAAAACCTGGATCCTTCATTTATTACAGTTCATTCATCTCTCAGAGCCTACATTTCCCCATCTATAAAATTAGGACAATTCAACCTACGTCACAAAGATGTTATTATAACCAAATGAAATATACAAAAGGATTATTTCAAATACAAAAATCCAAAACAAAAGACATTATTATCATGGTTACTCCCCTATCAGTAATTTCATCTCAAGCATCTCATAATTTGCTTCTGCAAACTGAGTTAAAATCTTCAGGGCCCCAAGGTCACTATCTTCCAAATCTCCTGAGCTGACTGCAAGACTGGACATTATCATGACCTTACGCCTCCATGAAAAATAGAGCCACACTGTAGGACAAATTCCACTTGAGGTTATATCCCCAAAAATTAAGAAAACCAAGCTCAGAATTCACATACAGTACAGGTCCATAGGCCAGTTTAGTCAGTCATCTTGGAAGAAGTGATTGCTGGGGGCAAAGGGCAGTCAGTGGAAAACTGCATCAGTCCCACACTTTAGGCTTCAGAGACCTACTCAGTTCTGATACATACTCAGAAAATGGTGAGGTCTCACCAAAGATGGGCTAGACCCAAACCAGAAGTACGTTTGGATCAAAGGGTTTGCTCAACTGCTTTTGCCACATAGCTTGGAATAAAGAAATACTATTTTCTTGACCAAGAAAGCAAAACAGATTTGTGACTGTTGGCCCTGTACTTGTAGGAGCCTAGAGCTAATACAGCAAAGCATGTGACAAGCCTAAAACCTTTGAAGACCAAGAGGTGGTGGGTTCTGCCAGGGCTGAGGAGCTCCCACCTGCTCCCCACCCTTTCCTTTAATCACCATACCTATGCCCCTCGTAGGGGATTCTGGCTGGGGGGGGCGGGAGGGGAGACAGAGGTCAGCTGCAGAGGTGTGTGTGTCGGAGGGGGCGGGGGGGGATGGCTAGCAAACTCTAAATTCAATACCACAGCTGTTGGCATTTAGGGGAAAGATGGGAAAATTCAAATTGTCAAAACAGAAATCGTGCCTATGAAAAGAATGAGCACAGAATGCTCCCACTTTTACACTTCAACTTTCCATTCAGAACAGCACTCACCCCTCCATGCACTCCTCAACTAGAATTTGTAAATACATGTATTCATTTTGGCAGCCCACAACTTGAAGAAGGGGTTTCTCTTAAAACTTAGGTTAGAAATCGATGTTTAGAATTCAAAGGATTTTCTCAAAGAAACAAGGTCATACTTGGTTTTCAAGAAGGAAGTTCAGCCCAAAGATACTCACCGTGTCCATAATGAAGCTCAACTGTATTAATGGTTTTGGTATTTTTAATGTCTGGGGGGAAGGGACCAAGAAGAGGCCTTGGATTTAGGTAAAGCAGAAAAAGCAGAAAAGGGAAAATAGGGGTTTCATTTTGATAGGTGCAGGATAAGTTTAAGGCACAATTTTAGAACAGGAGGGCATTCAGATTTAGCTTCTTTCTACCCTGCTTTTTGACTCTTCTCTCCCTTCCGAGTACCCCTTTCTCCTTACACCTTCAAAGACCCTGGCTGGAGCTCACCCAGGCCTGCTAACACCCTGAAATATTTTTTTACTTTTTACCTCCTTGATTATAACCCAGCCAAGAGTGAGATGGAGGCATTTACAGGGAAGATTCTGATCGTCCTACTTCAGTTAGGGACCACCCTGCTCTGAGGTCCAAAATACAAACTGTTGTTGTTTATTTTTAATTTTTTTTTTTAACGTTTATTTATTTTTGAGACAGAGAGAGACAGAGCATGAACAGGGGAGGGTCAGAGAGAGAGGGAGACACAGAATCCGAAACAGGCTCCAGGCTCTGAGCTGTCAGCACAGAGCCCGATGCAGGGCTCGAACTCACGGACCATGAGATCATGACCTGAGCCGAAGTCGGACGCTTAACCGACTGAGCCACCCAGGCGCCCCCAAAATACAAACTTTGAAAAAAAGGGGGGGGCACTTTTTAAAATAAATGAACTACTGACTGAAGAACTTTCACATTTAGCTAGTGCAAAGGAAATGTCATTTGGATCAGGGAAGTCATAGTATTCACACTGAATGTTTTGTTTCAACAGTCCACTATTTAACTGGGCCAGCTTTTCAGCTCTTTTTCCTCCATTTATTAGTCTATAATTTAGAAGTTTCAAGGAACTTTGGTGGGGGGACAGGAGAGGAACTGTCTACTTACATCAGGAGTTCTCAACCTTGGCTGCCTACTACAATCTCCTAGGGAGGGTATTAAAAATCCAGATACCAGAACTGTATGGCGAGACATTAAACTGCTGATGTCAACATGTTTTTCAGCTCCCAGGTGACTCCAGGATGTAACCAGGGGTTGGAACCACTGATTTGCACAGCAGCACATTTGTAACTTGGGTGACACTGACATATCAAAGTGCTATCCAGTTTTCCCACTAGGCTCCTAACTGTCTATGTCACAACCAGTGGCAATTTTAAGTTACCCAAGGGTAAAGTGTTGAGCAACTGAGTCGGATCCATTTGTAAATTCCAAGAGCTCTTGTTGGCCCTGAAAGTAAAGGTGCCCTCTGCTCCACTTGGCCTCCCTTCCTGTTGAAGAGGATCCCAGGATTAAAGAGAAGTTAGCAGCTTCTGTTCTGGGCTCTCTGGAACTTGTGCAGATGCTGAGAGCCACATGGTATACAGATCTTCAGGGCTTTCCACTCCTCTCCACAACCACTAGTGATTTACTCCAGAAAATACTTCCAAGAGATACTGTACTTCCTATGTCCTGGCAGTAAGCCGTGGCACAAGTGGCTTAGTGAAGGCCACACACTGTGGAGCTCTGACATGCATACCTCTTCCCAGCTACAATCATGGACTGTGAGTTTTTTTTTTTTTTTTTAAATTTTTTTTTTCAACGTTTATTTATTTTTGGGACAGAGAGAGACAGAGCGTGAATGGGGGAGGGGCAGAGAGAGAGGGAGACACAGAATCGGAAACAGGCTCCAGGCTCTGAGCCATCAGCCCAGAGCCCGACGCGGGGCTCGAACTCACAGACCGCGAGATCGTGACCTGGCTGAAGTCGGACGCTTAACCGACTGCGCCACCCAGGCGCCCCTCATGGACTGTGAGTTTATGCCCACTTGTCATTTATCAGGCCCTTAAAAGCCAAGGTAATAAGGGAAGAAGCTACATTTCTACTTAGATCTTAGAAAACATGCAACCTTTCAGGAGAGAAGGCAGCTTGCCTTGAAGTGGTTCTATCTTCCACCTCTCCCTCCCAGCTGGAGTGGATGCTGTCCACAGAAGACTGCTACAGTCAACACTACCTGACTGAGGCTGTGATTTATTGTCACACATTGATCACACTCAGAATAGGGTTTCTAAGTCTGAAAATGTAAGCCACTGAAATAATACTTCTTATTTAGGAATTAAAACACATCATACACTAAACTGGACTGTTGTTAAATGTGTAATTTCTGAAGCACATATAGAAATAAAATATCCCAGGTTTTTGGCAGTTGAACTGATGACCACAGACCTCAGCACATCAGGTTTTCTGTGACCTCTGTCAAAGGTCTTGATTATCACAATGCTAATGGAAACATAAAAGAAAAAAGTGTTCCTTTCCTCTTATCTTCTATTTTAAAATTAGGAAACTGAACCCCAAAAGGGAAAGGATTTTATCCAAAGACTCCCCTTCCTCCCTTAAACCCCACTTTAAAACAAGGCTACAAAGAGAAGGGTTTTACTAAACCCTCCCTGTTGGTGAGAGACTCAATATCAGAACTCAGATCTCTCGACTCTGGGCAAATACACTTTCACTATCAGGCCTGCTTTCTACTGTAGCCTCAAGTCTTAAAGGGGACCACAGAAGCCCTGCTTTATTTCAAAGGTAAAATATTAGCAGAGTTACTCCAGGATGGCTTTAATAAAAAGTGGGAAGGTAGGAGGTATACACAGAAATCAAATACATGCTTTCACCTATATTTGAAATAATTTTTAAATTTGCTCTTTTATGTAAATGGTAATGTGCACAAATATTTTGAACACCCCACGTTTTAACTACCCAAGTTACTTTTTAAACAGATTTCCTCAAGAGTCAATGGCTTTCTCCAGCCCAATCTTACCACTCTCAGACCCCACAACCAACCAGTTAGCTATCAGGTTAAGTAGAAAAAGCATTCAGTTAAGCAAAAGTGTGTATACCCACCATTTAATTGTATACTTGAGGTTTGGTTGACTGACTGTGCTATCATCTAGGAAAATAGTGGAGCAGGAGCTGTATTTCCTCGCTATTTGTCCTGGAGGATGCTAGAAAACAATGGCAACAAAGAAGGAAAATTAAATGGAGCTCAAAATTCTTCCAAGAAACATCATCACCTTAAACTTGATAGCAGACCATAGAAAAAAAAATGTCTTAGCAAGAAACATTAATACTACCAGCAAGAACAGTACAAAAATACTTTCTTCCTACAATGAAACTCCTTGTTCTTCCACATGTAAAAGTCACCAAAAGCACTGTTAGCCGCCTTCAGTGGGAGTACAGTATTCTCTTGCAATCAAGCATCAAAGAGTGTGTTACAGAGTCCATAAAAATCACCTGCCCTGGCTGTGTAAAAAAAGAAACACACTAATCTTTACATCAGTGAAAGCCTCTAATTAAGGCAACATCCCAGTTTTATGCATCAAGATCAAGGCAAGAGACAATTGTACCCATTTTCTCTATTCTTGAGGTACAGCTGATTTGGAGGCCATGGAAAATGCAACCAATGTAAATTTAGATCTTCTGGTTAATCTGCTTCAATATCAGGAAATGAAGTGATAAAGAATAAAGTATTCTTTTTTTAGGGGCAAAAGATATTTTAAAGGGGACGGTTTCTGATACTTTGGAAAATACAACCAATTGATGACCTTCAGGTGGTTCCTATTCAGTCTTATGACTGATTCTTTCACAAATGTATAAAATATGAGCTCTTCGAAGAACTTCAGAACTGAGAACTACTTCTGAAAGGTATTAGTAAAGAAAACAGAATTTAAATCATATACTGATGACATCTAATTGAATACTAGGTAGATTTTTGGCAATATGATTAGTAGACATTACTCCAGATAATTCTTGTTCAAAAGCAAGTAAGGGAAACAAAAAATCAAATCACCCAAACAAGTTCCCATTTGCCTGGTGCTACGTTGACGGTCCAAGTGGCATTTCCAGCAACCAATACAAATAATCCCTCAGGGATAATAAAATTGTCTGCCTCAACTGCCAAACTGCAACAAAGTCCTCAGTGACCACACTTTACAAGGAAGCCTTAAAGGTAATCAGAAACCAAATGCTCTATTCCACACTTTAAAATTTACTTCTTACTTAATAAGGTCTTCTTTGCAATAAAATTATGAAAATATGCAATAGCCTAAGAAATACAAAAACGATGATATAAATAGAATCTCCCCTCTAAACTATAAATGGTAATCGTCACTATTTGAAGTATCCAGTTCCCTCAATCACAGCTAGAGGGCACCGCACTACTGAAACATTATAAGCCTCCCTAGCACTGGTTTTATATAAATAGCATGTGGGTCAGAAGGAAATAACCAAAGTCAGGAAATTCAGTTCTTGGGCTTTCCTTCTTAAGTTCACATTGTTCTGTGCCTGTGTAAGGAAAGGGCACAAAGAAAACTTGCAAAGATCAAGTTACAATTAGAATGTCAATTTTAAAATGGCATTTTCACATCCAACAAGTTAATCACAACATTCTCATTAAGACAATCGAAAGGCACTAAAAATTCTTTTTCTCTTCTTAAGCTCTTACAGCAATCATATTTAAGTCACACAAGACACACTAAAAACTCAGAACGTAATATAGCTATTTACGGTCTTGTGAAATTTTCCTCATGGGTGCAAAATCTACCACAAACAGATACTATGTTTAACACCAAAATTCAGTAATTAATTGATGTATTAATGAATTTTCAGAGATAACAGGGTAATTTTAGGTATAATTCCAAACATGAAGCAAAAGGACAATAATAACTCACTTATTTTTTGAGTAGTTTCAACTATTCCCTCTGACATAAATTTCACAAGATTAAAATGTGAGGGGAATTGCATGAGCATCAGAGTCAATGAGAGGAGATGAGAGATGCACTCAGGTGAACACAATCTCCCTCATAGTCTAAGAAACCCCTTTCCACAAGCCCACGGGCAAGCACACCCCAGGGCACACACAGTCCCTAACAGTCAGGGTTAACTCGAGACCAGCACTACAGAGCACAGCCTCCTAGCACTCATGGTTGGTGTGCCAAAGTCCTCAATTTGCCAGGGGAACATCAACCAAGCGTTCAAACTACATCACAATTTCCAAATTGAAAATAAATCCTAGGTATTAAGTTATAAAGATTTTTAGTTGCAGGGTGCCTCATCACTCTAAAATATCATTTGGGTGTTAAGTCACTTGTTGAATGTCAGGACTACAAGATTCAGAAAATGCAAACTTCTCTGGATCTGAAATTCACATCACTAAAAAGCTGAAATAATTATAAGCCTGTAGAAGAAAAGCTCTTGACTCTGGGGTTGCTTTCCTGCTTTGGTTTCTGTTTTGAACTGTTCTGTGTAGCAGAGGGAAGAGACCAGCCCGGGCACCAGCACCTTCTGACATGCAGCACCACTACTGTGTGTGTCCTGCAACACGGACAGTTTGACCTCTGCAATGCCTCTGAAGCATCGGAGACCCACGGACATTCACAGAAAACTGTGTTCTAATTTGTTAAATATTTTTCATAAGCACAGAGCGCAGTCTTAGTATTACATAACATAATATAAAGTTAACATTAATTTATTTGTCCCATGATTCTAAAAAGTCAGTATGCTTGTAGACGTGTATGTTTGGCACATATAAACTCTTCCCCTTAGGTTCTAGTCCTGCCTCATAAATCCTACGGCCATGGTGCACCGGAGAGCAGCAGGTGAAAGGACAGGTAGGTGCTAGGGTCACAACCCCAGGTGTGACCCTGACATGGCCATACTAACTCTGTGAGCCAGGCAAGTTGCTTAGCCTCCCTCTCTGTGCCTCCTTGTCCCTGTCTGTAAAACAGAGATGAAGATAACAGACGCTACCTTACAGGTCATTATGAGGAGTAGATGAGTTAGTATTTGTAAAGTGCTTAGAGCAGGGCCAGCACATAGTACTCGTTAAATAAAAAGTACATTCAACATGTCAAAGAAAGCGATAGGAATGCTATTTATGCTAATGTCTGTTAACATATTAGAATACTAGAAGTATATAGAAGAAAATGACAAAGACAGTGTTTTACTGGAGAAGGAAGGGCATAGCATTATAGTTAGCTGCCTTAGAAAGACAGTACCAAGAATGACAGCTGTCTTGGTGAGAGATCAGATATTATAATGCCAACCATAAACTGCTTGGAAGGGGAGCAGAGAACAGTCCAATTAGCAAGAAGCCGATTATGGATTTTAAGGAAATAAGTTTTAAACTACTGTTCAAAGTATTTTGAGAAATAAAAGTTACTGTCTTTGAAATAGTATTTTACAAATTAAGTACTAAATATGCAGAATAAAAGTTTAGAATGGAAAGAAGAACATCTAGTCCACCTATTCACACCATGCCCACAGTATAAAATAACCTATTACTTCTACCAAGATCCACTAACACACAATTGCTGGACTGTATATTTAAGAGGATTTTATTGAAGAGTTATCATGTGTGCCAAATAATGAGACTATCCTTTTCTGTAACTCCAATCAGATGTCTGTCAGATACAAAGATATATACACACACGTGCACGTGCACACACACACAATCTAAGTGCAGGACAAAGAGAAATGGGGTCCAGAGATAAGACCTCCACTGGACCCTCCACAACGACCAGAAATTCTTCTCCCAACTATTTCAACCCCCCCTCACCACCTTCTCAGATCCTCTGTCTGCTGCCTCACCCTGAGCTCCTGTCTGCAGGCAGCATACATCTCAGAAAACTGAGAGGCCATCAGGCAAACACCCACTCACCTTACTGCTTCTTCTTCCCTGGAAAATGAACCTATAGTACCGCCTCACTCACCTCCAGTGAAAGACCTAACACCCTCCAGGCTGGGGCTAGTGAATGACTCAGCTTCTTCAAATTTTCTAAAAGTTGGCTCACACTCCGCACACAATACCCATTCACAAACAGCTCCAAGCTCTACCACAAAGAGTACTTTCCATCCCTAGCTCCCTCCTAGCCTCCTTTTATCCTTCTGGCTACTCAGTCCCCTTTTGTGGACTCAGCTTCTCTCAATTCAGTGGAAGGTGACTGTCTTTTAGCCTCCCTGTGTTCTTTCCCCCCAAGGGGTTCCTGCTCTATTCCTGTTAGTTCAACTTCCTCCTGCTCTCCTTTGAGCCCCAAATCTCTCCTCTCTGGCCCAGCCTCTCTCCTGAGCTTTCCACATAAATGTTCCTCGTAGGCACCTCAAATGGCAAATTAATCTCTTCTTCCATTCAATTATGATGACTTAAAACCAGAAATCTACAAAATATTCAGGAATATTTTGTCTTTCCTTTGGTCTCCTTGCAAAAAGTACTATTGATTCTACTTCCAAACTATATTTCAAAAGAATTTTCCTCTACATCTTTCCAGCCACTAACCGGCGTATGAATGGCTTCCATTATTTCTCACCTTTATTACTGCAAAAACCATCCTGCCTCTAGGTTCATTTCTCTCCAAACCAGTATTCCTCTGATGCTACTGTGATCTTTTTACAAAGCAAATCAGATCATGTCACCTCCTTGCTTAAATGATTCAGAGGTTCTCCACTGCAGGAAGAGGACATTTATCATCTCTTCATCTTCCCAGGTCACCACTTCTTCCTTGCATGTACACTACACTTAGGCATAATTAAATGATGACAGTAACAACAACTTTTATTTAATGGCCATGAAATAAAAGCCAACAGTATTCTGGATACTTTACATGTATTCATTTACAGCTCACAAACCCCTAGCAAGACAGGCAGAATTCTCATTTTACAGATAAATCAAAGGAGGTCAGAGAAATTAAGTCATGTTTCCAAGGTCAAATCTAAGATACCAGAATTCAAAGCCACATTTAGAGCCACATCTGACTCCAAAGTCCATGCGTTCCTACCAAGAGCAGAAAGGAGAGTGCCATTTATTAACAACTTGGCAAACAGGAGCTCATGGCAAGGGCTCATGGCACTGGACAGTGAAATAATAACATGTTCAGGACATACTGTGGTGTAGCAGTGGTTGGCAGAAAGGGGCCAAAGTCCTGGCTCTCCTGCAGTCCTGCTAGGAATTAGCTTGATGTGGATGAGACACTCCAGGACAGGTGAAGCAAGATTGTTGTTGGAGTTTGAAAGCCTAGAGTTCAGGATGTAGCTCTGCCACTGATTGGCTGTGTAAACTTGGGCAAGTTGGTTACGTAGGATGATGACTCGCTGGGGACAGTCCTAGTTTGCCCTTGTTGTCCCCGAGTAACCAATAAAAGCACCCCCTTTCACATTCAGTAGAGTCCCAGTTTGGGCAGTAAGTTATAAGGTCACCATATGCTTCAATGTCTTCATCTGTGAAATACGGGGAGCAGAACCCACCCCTCATTGTGGTACTGTGAGGGCTCTACCAGGACAATATGTGGAATGCTTATTAGCACATGGACATGCTCAATGAATATTATGAAGTCACTTAATAACACTTCCTTAATCTCTGTGCTTTAACTTCCCATTTTCAGTGGCTGGACAAAACTGACCTTCTTAGGGTTTTGTTAAGGGTCAAAAAAAAATAAAGCATTAAAAAATATGAGGTAGTATTAGCAGGGGAAAAAAGTTGGAAAAGTTTGGGAAAAAAATGATATAAAAATGAAAGTTCCCTCATTTTTTTTTAATCCTAAGGAGAGCAAACCATGACCTTGATTGAGAAGCTTAGATTCTCAAAGCACAGAGAAATGAAATTTGCACCATTATTCCTTTATTAAGAATTAACTGAAGGCCTAATGTGTGCAAACATGTGTAGGAAGAGCACAGGAGCACTGGACAAAGAGACAGGTGGCCAGTGCCACTACCTGCCACCACCTGAACACTCACGGTGTGCAGATAGTCTGACAAAATCATGAAGGCAGAGTGTGATAGTTTCCTCACTGGGTTAAGAAAGTATCATTACCCAAGTCACAGCCAATACAGAGTGGATACAAGGGCATTCTGTACAATTCCCAAGTCCATATAAACTCAGGGCACTTATCCAAGAGCACAGAAGCACTCACAGCCAAGAACAGGGCTGCGACACAGAACTCCACCAGCCCTTCCAATACTACCACAGGCCTCAGACACAATGACAAAAGAAGAAAACAAACAAAACAAAGACCCCTCATCTCTGATCTCAAGGTAGTAACAAACTAATATTCCATGGGGGAAAAAAAGGGGGAGACTGAACAGCTTTTGGCAGGATCAATTTTTATATCAGGAAAGACTATAAGTTCTGAAAGACTAAAAGATGAGAAGAAAAAAGTAAACAACCATGGAATTAAGAACAGAGCAGACAAAATCATTAATTTATGAAAGCAGAAAATAAACCAACATTGGATCTCAAGAACAAAAACTGGGCAAATGCCAACACTGAGGTCAAATTTTGCTCTATTGTAAGTCATGCATGCTGTCACCACAAAATAATTACATTCATAATGTACTTTACTCCCAGGTCAAATCTCAGCTTTATTATGGCTCAGTGTACTGACTCTACAATGGGAAGTACTTTTTCTCATTAAAGTTCTGGCTGTGAGGCAAAATGCAGAACTATAATCCTTTAGGCTTGGCATCATCTGACGTAGAGGGGTTCCCTGATAGCACTGAGGGCCATGCAGGGGCCCCTTGCTCCCTCAGGAGGCTTCTGCACATCAACAAGCACAGGGTTTACTTACTGCTGCAGCCACAAAAGAAACAGAGGTTTATTTTCCAACTAATATTTTTCTGTTACTTAATTTCTTAAATGCAACGGCATATATAGTCCAGGCTGTACTTTTTGGGGCAGGGTGGGGTGGGAAACAAGCATATTCCAGAATATTGGGGGTAAGTAGGGTGGATGTTCATCCAATGTAGGTCTTAAAATGTAAGAATATACATTTGCCTCAGAATGTAAGAAATTCAAGTTTCTTTCCTGTTTCGTTTGAGCTTGCTCTTCTACATAATTAGAAAACTGTTGCAGAAGTGCAAATATGCACAACTCAACTGTTTAAGGGTCCACACATATCCTATCTCCATTGCCATTCATAACTATCTTGGGAAACAATTCTGGGAGACAAGTGATATCATTCCTCTTTATGGGTGACAGAAGCAAAGCATTTCCCCAAGTCAGACAGGAACTAGGCATCACAAAGCATATCAGAACAATCAGAATTCAGGCCACTTGACTCCTAATAAAGTCTTCTTGCTACACCAAGTTGTTCTTAAGCAACATCCCTTCAGAATTCTCAATGAAAGCAGCTATACTGCTAAAAACATTTCTGGCTTCAGAAGGTCATTTCTTCTTTTAGGAAAAATTAAAAAAATAAAAGTTGTAACCTGAAGAAACAAATAGCTTATTGTTGATCAGAGTTTAAAACTGAATTCATAAGACCACAAATACAACATTAAAAATCAAAGACCAGCTACTTTGAAATGTTTGGCAATTCCTCAAAATGTTAAATATAGAATGACCATATATCCCAGCAATTCCACTGCTAGGTATATGCCCAAGAGAAATGAAAATACATGTCCACACAAAAACTTGTACAAGAATGTTCATAGGAGCACTGATGGTAATAGCCAAAAGGTGGAAACAACCCACATGTCCATCAACTGGTGATTAGATACATAAAATGTGGCCTATCCACACAATGGAACAGTATTTGGCCATGAAAAGGAGTGGAGTTCCAATACACACTCCAATATGGATGCACCCTGAAAACATGCTAAGTGAAAGAAGTCTGTCATGAAATCAGACCACATATTGTATGATTAGATTTATACAAAATGTCCATAACAGACTAATCTGTAGAAGCAGCAAGCAGAATAGTGGCTTCCAGGAGCTGGGGGGAGATGAGGAACAGAGAGTGACTGCCAAGGAGTGCAAGGGTTCTTTTGGGGTAAATAAGTATGCTCAGAAATTGACTGTGGTAATGGTTGCACAACTCTATGAATATACTAAAAGCCATTAAATTGTATACTTTAAAATGGTGAATTTTATGACATGTAAAGTATACCTCAATAAATCTGTTTTTTGGGGCGCCTGGGTGGCGCAGTCGGTTAAGCGTCCGACTTCAGCCAGGTCACGATCTCGCGGTCCGTGAGTTCGAGCCCCGCGTCAGGCTCTGGGCTGATGGCTCAGAGCCTGGAGCCTGTTTCCGATTCTGTGTCTCCCTCTCTCTCTGCCCCTCCCCCGTTCATGCTCTGTCTCTCTCTGTCCCAAAAATAAATAAACGTTGAAAAAAAAAAAAATAAATAAATAAATCTGTTTTTTAAATTAATAATTAATTATTAAATAAATAAATTTTTCACAAAAGGAAAAAATAGTCAAAAACCAAAAGCAAGAAAAAAACCTGATAGGATGGACTAGAACTGGAAATTAAGGCATCAGTACAAATTAATGATTTCTAAAATGTCTCTTTCCTAGATATGTCTGCTGAGTGGGCCAGCTAGAAATGCTGACAGCAGCAATGAGTACACATGAAGTCTAGATCCGGGTGTCTAATACTGCTTGCGGCTGAAAAAACAAATCAGGGCTCCCTGGAGAAATGGCTACTTCCAGGGAGGACCCAGGGAAGGACAAAATGAGCTTAGAATATCTTACTGTGCCAAAAATTTGGCAAGAGGGTGCCAGAAAGAAAGAAAGAGACAGAGAAAGAGAGAAAGAAATGATAGGGCCATGCCACAAGAACACAGAGCCAGTTTGGAAAGATTGCCACTAGACAAATCTAGGGAAATGTGAGCATCAAAATAATTAAAGACAGGAATGGCTATAAATCACTGAAAAAAACCCAGAAATCCAGAAGTCCATATTAAAGATGGATGGATGGTAGAATGGGCGGACGGGAAGAGAGCACTCTCCCCTGAGAGCAGAATGACAACTGCCAAATGGGGAGGAGGCAGTGGGGCTGGAAAATTAGCATTTTCCAACCAAAATATAAGGATTGGTTCAAGCAAGAATGATCAATAGATGCTAAATCTGGGGATGGAGATAAGGAGAAGGATGTTTGCATGGCCCACAGACTGCTTAATAGTTGGCAGGGGAAAAGCAGTTAAATACATGGTAGAGAATCTGGACAGCATCTTGCAGGGTGATCAAAATCAACATCACCAATGAAGTCAGATGGATATTGTGTCTCCAGATTTGAAGCACTAAGAAGGACAAGGGAGGATTCCATGAAGTAGTCTGGCTGCAAATGTTTCACACAAATCCAAAATAAGAAATAGTCTGTTAAAAATAACATAAAATAAAATAAAATACCTGGCCTTGTATTCTTCAACAATGCCAATGCCATGAAAGACAAGAAAAGGCTGAGGATCTCTCCAGATTAAAGGACATTGAGGGGCACATCAAGTGAATGCCATGTGTGATTCTGGATTGAAATCAGTACCGGAGAAAAACAAGCTACATAGGACATTATCATGCGGCCACTTAACACAGTTGGACTATGGCTACTTAATTTAAAAGAACTGTACCAATGTTAAATTCTTGATTTTGTTTTTTGTTTTCATAATTATTATTTTTTTTTTGAGAGAGAGAGAGAGAGAGAGAGAGAGAGAGAGAGAGAGCGTGCGCACGCACACACAAGCAGAGGAGTGGCAGAGGGAGAGGAAGAGAGAAAATCCCAAGCAGGCTCCAAGCCCAGTATGGAGCCCAACTCAGGACTCGATCTCACGACCATGAGATCATGATCTGAGCCAAAATCAAGAATCAAACACTTAACTGACTGAGCCATCCAGGAGCTCCAAATTCTTGATTTTGATAACAATGTTGTAGTTATACAGAGAATACCCTTGGTATTAGGAAATACACAGTACAGTATTAGGATGTAAAGGGAATGATGCAGACAATCTAACTCCCAAACATTCAGAAAAAATAATATTGGATAATGATCAGAGGATGCGTATAAAGTGATAAAACCTGGCCTAAAACTGGTGAATCTGGGTAAAGAGCATATGGGAATTTATTGTATTATTATTACAACTTCTGTAAGTTTGAATTTTTTCAAAAAAAGTTAAATATAAATGTGTGTAGAAGTTATATGTGCTTATATGACTATATACCATATATAACTATAAAACACATATAACTTTATATATATACATAACTATATATATATAACATATATATATATAACTTTATATAACATACATATATATAACACATATATAACATATATATAACATACATATATATAACATATATATAACATACATATATATAACATATATATAACATATATATAACATACATATATATAACATTTATATAACATACATATATAACATATACATATATAACATATATATGTATATACATATATAACATATATACATACATGTATATACATATATATGTATATACATATATAACATATATATACATATATGTATATACATATATAACATATATAACATATATATACATATATAACATATATAACATACATATATAACATTTATATAACATACATATATATAACATATATATAACATATATAACATACATATATATAACATATATATAACATATATATAACATACATATATATAACTATATATATATAAACATATATATATAACTTTATATAACATACATATATATAACAATGTTTATATAAAGTATAAGAGCAGACTGTAACACACAGATGCTGGAGTGGGAACCTCTGCTTAAAAGGTAAGAGGAAAGACAATCTGCTTCTTGAAGGGCTTTTCTGGCAAAGTCCTTGCTCATTCTCAGACTTCATGTTTTTTCTTTGCTTTCTCTACTCCAGAAGTCCCTAAGCAAGGTGATGAAGTTGAAACAGGTTACGAGAGCAAGGAAGTGAAAAATAAAGTGGCATAGTAAGGAGGGTGCCTGTCTGGCTCACGTGAGGAACAGCTGTGTCCCCTCTACCCTTAGTGAATGACAACAAAGGAACTAGGAAGTCACAGACTGAAGTCCTATAAGAACAGCTCCTTCTGTCCATATAGCAATGTCTAAGCAATATGAAAACCAGGTAACCGTGGTCAAGAATTTGTGCTGGCTTATTCACAGATGAGATCCTAACAGTACATACAAAAGATCAGGGTTTCAAACACAGCAACTCCCACCAACAATATGCCGTGAATTTTCTAGGACAAAGCCTAACACTGTTTCAGTGACCCCTTCACTTGTCTTAACAAGGATAATGTAGTTTTCAAAATGACCTAGGAAGGCACCAGGGAAGCAATTCCACCTGTCAGCTATATTTGTACAGAGCATTACATTTTACAAGCCTCACTTTACTTGTGCCACACAACTAGAGTAACAGAATGAAGAAAGGGAAGGGTGGGTAGGAAAAAACATGAAAGAAACAGGGCAAGAAAAGGTGCTCTATATACATAACCAAGACATTCAAAGACCTGACATCCTACACAAACTTCTCATTTGTCTCAACATTATCAGTATGCACACCATTATTATTTCTAGACACTCTAGACACTGAGAGAATATAACAAACTGTGTCCACTACTTCAGCATTCTGTGTCAAGTGAACGAGTGTGTAAGAACCAGAGTATCTAAGGTTCCCGTGGTAAGCTGTAAAAATTCTGTACTCTTGTATTACTACAACTTTCCTATAAATTTGAAGTCATTTCAAAATGTAAGTTGGATTCTTTAATCTTCCTGGACTTTTAGATTCTTACTGAGATTAAAATCGTAATGAGGCTTCTTTCATACCGTCCAAGCATATTATGTTGATGTTAACATAACAGTTAGTCAATAAGTTTGTGTTATATTGAGAGATAATTTCCCAAAGAAGCAAAACAAGATTTAGAATTTTTAAAACTTCAGTTCCTGAATCAAACTCACTTCATTCTTGGGCTTCTTCTATGGGTTAACAGATGAAGAGTATAGCCAGAAGAGACACATTTTAGAAGGAATCTACTCTTATCCCATTCAAAGCTAGAAGGCAGAAATCAATTCAGAATTCTACTACTTAAGAGGACTGTGAACTCTCTACAATAATATTCTCAAACAAAGTTGAATAGAATATATTCCACTCTGATCTTAACAATTATGAAAACACTATATCCATACTCAAAATACCAGAAAGACTTTCATCAGTTTTGGTACTGAACTTGGAAAATTAAACAAAATTTACCTATACTCTAATAGACAGTAACAGTAATAACATCAGCATATTTATATAGTGTTAAAATTAGTTTGCAAATCACCTTCCTTTCTATTATATCATCTGAGTCAGGCAGGCCAGGAATTATGACCCATTCTATGAGACGGAGACTTTTTCAAGGTCCCCAAGTTATCAGGTGGTAGGTCTAGGACTTGAGTAAAATCCTTTTGGTTCCAAGTCCAGCTAAAAGTGTGTCTGTTGCTTAACTGATAAATAACACCCTTTAGTTATTTTATTCTCTCACCAAGTTCCTAGAACTATCACCTGTCTCATTATTAAGACAAATACTGTTAACAGTTTTGCATGAGAGTAAGGTAGGCCAGCCACTCAACTTCCTGTTCATTCTTTTTATATCTTTTTTTTTTTTTTTAAAGACTTCTTAGAATGATCAATTCACTTTAGGTATGCCATCACCAAGTAGCAAAAGGATGTCATAGAAAAATTAGACCGAAGTAAAAGGCATGAGTTTTCCCTAAGTTTCAAAAGTGATTCCAGACTCTAGATACTTGCAATGCTACTCGCAATTTATAATCAGAGATTTTCACATTTTAATTAAAAGATTCATTAAAGTAGCTATCCTTAAAAAGCAAAGCCAAAACTTTAGCAAATGTTGAATAAGAGCTTTAAGTAAAGCTCTTTAGCCCACCCTCTTTTAATAACCTAAGTGTCTTTCATAATGTACTAAATTTTCCTACAACTGTTAATACTAATTACATCTAAAATATAGATGATGATTCTAATACTAATCTTTATAATTCACCCTAATTTAACTAACTGTCAAAATACCAGAGAACTTTACCCTCAAATGGTTTCAAGCTTTAGAACTTATAATAATTCTTTTAAAAGCAGCCTCCTTTTACTTATTCCTTTATAACTGTCTTAACTCTTCTCAGGCAATTAAAGGCCCATCTCTTTTCCAGCCTGGGGTTCCATTCTCTACTGTAGATCCTTTCCCTGTAGATTGTTCCCAAAGTCTACTCCTGTCACTTACTAAGGTACCAATAGCCAGGAGCCAGAAAAATCTTATTCTTCTCCACTTGGTGGAAGTTATTTCCCCTGAAGTCATCATTATCCAGGAGGGAAGCTGACTACCCCCACCATTCTCAAATGGCTTACCTACAGCCACTGCTTTCATTTTTCTTAAACAGTAGCCTCTTTGTAGATTATCTTAGCAACATGTACTAAGTAGGTTATTCAGAAACTCGGAGAAATTAAAGAAACAATATCCCTCACAATAAAGCAAATAAAAAACAAAGTGTTTTATAAGCAAGGGCAAAGAATAACCATCATTCCACAGTTTAACAACAAATTAGATACCAAATTTTGGTTAGGGCCTGTATTCAGAAATGAGTCCTACAAACTATCCCATAAAAATTAAATGATCTCTAACTTCAGATAAAGAAGCTAAACCTCCATTCAAATGGGAACTGGCAAGAACTGGCAACATCCTCTGAGAAACAGTATATAGGGATGAGAGCTAAGAGGGGAGTTCTGGAGCCAGATCACCTGGGTCCCAATTCTCGTTCCACTGTTTATTTGGCTAACTGCTTTGTGCCTCACTTTCCTCATCTGTAAAATGTAAATGATAAATAGTACCTACCCAGCATGGTTACTGAGTAAATAGGTTAAACCAATTAGAACAGCCTGGCACAAACATGGCAAAATACTCAATAGACTGTACTGTTGATGATGACTCATCCTTTGTCTACTGCTCTAACTTATAACACCCAAGTGTCTCAAAATCTGAAAAGCACAGTTGGTTTATAAGCCTAAATGAATCTGCAGTAATTTCACTCAAATGACATTTCAGTTGGTTGGAATAGCACATTCCAATGGCTTTTCCCAGCACAGGCAGAGCCAATATGCTACTTTGCAACTGGTCTATTCATGAACTGGAGGGTCATGCTGTTGGCACAGTCATCTGTTATATAAGACAGCACAGAGATTTCTTTTATGCAGGAACAAGTACATGTGAGCAGATTTCAACAACTGTGTGATTTCACTCCTTGTGTCAGGATATGAGAGGTTTTATAGTAAGAGTCTGAGGGCTGAGCTGGGTTACAACACATAGCCCACCACTCTAATCCATATTCTGAGCCCAAGAGATATTTACTCAGTGTGTGCCATGTCTGTATACAACACAAAGTGTGATGTTAAGTGGGAGAAAATATAAAAACAGATCTTCAGATTAGCACTATGAGAGCACAACTCTGTCTTGCTAGCCACAATCAGAACAGGGTGGCATGTTCTTCCTCTTTCTTCAAAACACCTTAATACAGCTGCAATGTAAAGGTAGCGTGACTGCAGTATCAGTTCCTCTTTCCCTTGCAAGCTCCTTGGCAGACGTGCTAATGAGTCAGAAAGTATCCAAGAGCATCCAGCAGGCAAATAGATGAAAAGTAAGGATTTATAAAATTAGTTCAAATCACTCAAATTTCTATGTCTAGGTATATACCACTTTTTTAAAGAAAGGTATATATTTTCCTTGTGACATAACATTTAACTTCAGAGATGCTTTACACATTGATGCTTCAAAATTTGAGAAGGCCAGGGAAGAGGTCATGAATGCTTTAAGAATCTGAAAAAAAAAACTACAGACCCCCTCTCTGACCCTTTGAACATTGTATATGCATATATACACTGACACTGCCTAAGAAGGAATTACTGACCTCCTAATGGCCAAGCATGGAGCCCCTTGAGAGCATGGGCCCAGCTTATGAATTTCTTTTCAAATGCATTTTTCCAGATTTCTAAAGGTCAGAGAAGGCAGTATTATAGCTATAAGTCTCTTTAACACAGCCTCAGTGCCATATACTTCATAATCGACAAATACTTACATACAGACAGTCTAGAAATTTTGAGGAAAAACCCTTGTAAGGTCAAATACATCATTCCTTTTTTCAGTATGAGCATATATAGCACACTTATTTTGGTAAATTTTACCTACTTCACCATTCCATACCTCATGGAGACAGTTTTCCTTCCTAAATGAAGAGACATCTATGTGGAGGGAGAGGAAAGTGGCAGGTCTCCACACTCCTGCAGGATACAAGCTGGGGTATCATGAGGTGGGGAGGTTAGTGGGAGGATGAGTGGAGCAGAGATGTAGCCAGACAGTTGCATCTGCTGTTCAAGGAGGAACAACAAAGTAGCTCACAGGGACACTTTATGCCTGGCCAGCAGGGGATGGAGATACAGCTTGGGACGGCCAAAAGTCTAGAGCTGAATTTTTGTAATCCTTTTAAAACTAAAGAGTTATCAAGTTTATTCTTCTGTGAGCAAAAGAACACATAAACTCTACTAGAGGATCTGTAAATAACAACTGAGGAGAGGAAAGAGTGTGTGGAGGCAGATAGCCTCTTTGAAACAATTCTGTGTTTATTCAAATAGAAGTGAGTTACAGACAAAAAAAATAGTAATTTGGGAGTTGGGGTAGAAGAAGGAGAGAATGAGGAATTTAAAAGAAGTGGCTTTCATTTGTACCTGCATAGTATGTGCTATGGTGTTGTTCACACACATCTTCCCATGAACAACTGCAGTTTGGGGCTTCTGAAAAAACACTTGGGGCAATGGAAATATCAAGCCATGCTTGTCCAATTACAAACCAAAGTGAGTACATCATAACATTCTTCACATTCTTCCACGTACTGATAAAATACATGAACCATCTGCACCTATTACAGACATGGTTATTTAAGCTCTTTACACAGTATAATCATTATGAAGAACACAAGGAGACAGCTTCACTTACATGGTTAATGAAGAGACTCTTGCGTTTTTCTCTCACTGTGAAGACAAAAGATGCAACAGAAATGTTACATGCCTGCATGCCAACCCCTTGCAGGTCGTTGAGAGGACTGGGCCTCTTGTGTCACAGTCCCATCCTTCCATCAACCAACATACCTAGTTGCTCAATTCCTATTTATAAGACTATGTGACCTGCACAAATGCAGATCTGAACTTGGCTAACAGAGCAAACCATACACCCACTTAAGGTATAGCACCCTAATAAAACAACTGCAGCTATGATTAACTGAGTGGTGACAGCTTTCCGGTAACTAAACAATATATTAATTAGTAAATTTCTCACAAAACCTATATGCATCCATTAATTTAAGATGATTAATCAATAATAAGAATACTTGTTTCTAACCCACCAGACCCATTAAGGTCCCTAAAATCTTGGTGAAATACTTAACAACAATACCCATAACACAGCATTAAGACCAGGGAAAGATAATGTACATCAATGGTGCTCTTTATCACAGAAACCAATTACTCTCCGTGCTGGGTGCTAATGAATAAAAACCAGGCTTCTCACTAGGCAGCCTCCTGGAGCATCCTGCAGCACCCTCTCCCTCAGAAAGGCTGGTAAAAGTCACAATAAAAAAAACATTGCCCTGGAGCGCCTGGGTGGCTCAGTAGGTTAAGCGTCCGACTTCGGCTCAGGTCATGATCTCCCAGTTCATGGGTTCAAGCCTCACGTTGGGCTCTGTGCTGACAGCTCAGAGCCTGGAGCCTGCTTTGGATTCTGTGTCTTCCTCTCTTTCTGCCCCTTAACCACTCGCTGTCTCTCTCTCTCAAAAATAAACATTAAAAAAACAACCACCAAGAAAAAAACAAAAAACACTGCCCTGTCTAAAAGATCATTTCTCCTATTGCTGTCTATGCAGCATGACCTATACTGAATGGCTCAGCCTTCCTTACACCAGATGTTAGTGTTCCCCAAAGTAGGGGTCCTCAGCCCCAAAGATGTAGAAGGGTGACAGGGAGCTCAGAGGATTATTAAAACTATTTAGTATAATTGAGTTTTGCCTCTTCTTTCCTGAAGACTTACTTCTGAGGGTACATAATAGTCAGCTAACACATTTATTGAGTAGATCACTGCAGAGGATATGAAGAATGGGCCTCCTTCAAGGAGATGACATCCTTGGTCCCTGGGAATCAATAATGCTATCTCAGGGTATCCTGAAATAATAGCATACAAATCCACCTCATCTGAGGTGGACTTTTTTCTTGGCAGGCCATGACCCAAATGCAGATTCACTAGTTTTCAAAAGCCCTTCAGCTGCTCTGACTGAGGGGCCTGTGAAATGTTTTCCTATGTTTACATTCTGTTTTCAATTCACAAGGAAACATTTCTGTTTTCCTGAGAAGTCCTAATATCCCTGGAATGACTGCTGTCCCTCTTCCTATGTCAAAGATATTTGAGATACAAAGCAAAAACCAGCCTGAGGATGCTGCTGGGAGAAGGTGCCTACACCTGGCATCAGAGGGATTCATCTGCAGGCCACTGACATGCACAGCACACAGAGTGTGAGTCACCCTGGCCATGCTGGAGACCAGACCCACACACAGAGAGCTCAAGTGCATATACAACAGTGTCTGCTATTCACAGTGTGGAGGCTGCAGGGTTTCTTCTGACCTAGTTCCAAAGAAGCATCATCCACATGTGAACCATAACAAAAGAAAAGTCAGGATCTAACAGGAAGCACTGGGTTTGAACTTCCTGGCATACGTACTTTGTGTGCATGTGTGTGTGCACATGTGCATGTCAGTACTAAATTATTATGCATCTAGTCAGAGCTGCTCTATCACATAGGGGTAGGATGACATTTCTGTGGTGGTTTCCATTGGCTGAAGGGATCTGGAAACACTTTCTATACAGGCAGTAGACCTGATGAGTTTTCCAGCAAATTCTTTGGGTGACATTTAGTCCTTCCAAGGGCATCCAGAAATAGGTTTGTGCAGAGGCTCTGTGTCTCCCAATTATGGGAACTGCCTCCAAGGTCACCTTAATGCCCTGTATCACCCAGCTTCCAGCAGACAAAAGATATCCATGCTTCAAGGAATATCAGAGATTCTTTATGGATGCTACTGGAAAAATTAAGAATTAATCAAAAACAGAGGAGAATCTTCAATAGTATGGGCTGAAAGTTTTAACAAGAAAGTTTGTAACCAAAAAATAAAACAAAACCACACTAAACAAGTAGGAATACTGTAAAAGTATATACTCTTCTTGTACATCTTCTACAAATATAAATCTGAGGGAAGAATCGGGAGATTTCCATGAAGCCCAACTGGTTCAAATTAGAATAGTAAAAACCAAACTTCATGAACAATTATAAAATACCCAAGGATAAAGTATCCAAATCTATTACAGAATTATCTTAGGCCCTCACTGTTATTATACAAATAAATACCTACATATTACCCTATTTCCCTCAGAGCAACTGGGCCTGCTGAATCTGATCCAAAATCTGGGTTCACAGGGCCTGAATCATTATTTTGTATTTTGTATTATTTTGTGATGCCACCGCTAAGAGGGCCTTTGCAAAATCAAATCTACATTGTATCTGAGAGGCTTTTCCACACATGCATACCTATGACTGACTCCGTGATGGAGTGTCTCCTGAATTCCCAAACCAACTGCCAGTCCCTACACAAACAAAAATAACTCCCAATACCCATGCTTGTACTAGGTGACCCTGGCCATAACTGCCTGGAATCACCAGGTAGATACCCATTCCTAGCTGGGCTAATTCTCTCTCCTGGGAACCTGCTGCTGCTAGCCATCACTGCCAGCACCTTATCTGATGGTATGGGGTGGGCGGGATGAAGTGCATCTCCTGTGCAGAGAAGAGTGAACACAGAAGGTCTGACTGCCATCTCTAAAATGGCTTGTTTGAAAGAGAGGTGCCTGGGAATATGGATTTGGGGATGGTTCCTGCCATTCCATAACTGTTAAAAGTGGCTCACTGCACAAACAATATGGCTTATGCTGTATGCCTGCTTTCCTCCTGGGAGTCTAGAATTTTGGTACATACTAGGCAGAGGCTGCCTACTTAGCCAGTCCTCAGTAAAAATCCTGGGCAATGGGTCTCTAAGGACTTTCCCTGGCCAGCACATATCACGAGTTGTCACTGGGAAGACCTAGTGCATCCTGCAGAACTCTATTTGGAGCCTGTCCCTGGTTTCCTCTGGACTTTGCCCATGCACCTTTTCCTTGTGCTGATTTTGCTTTGTATATGCTCTTTGTAATAAGCCATAGCCATGTGTATGACTATATTTTGAGAGCTATGACTCCTCCTACTGAATAAGCAAAACTGTTGGGGGGGTGGTGGTTAGTCTTGATCTCTAACACAGCTGCCATGCAGAGATGAATGGAGGCCAGGAGAGTGATGAGGGGAAGGTAGGTGCTTCCTTAGTTCCTAATGGATTTTAGTCCTTACTTCCAATGACTTGTAAGGTTTCTCGGATACCCTGGTGCCCTTACAATTAATGATTCCTTTTCCCCTAAGCTAGCAGGAGCAGGATTAAGATACTACCATAGGAGGGGCACCTGGGTGGCGCAGTCGGTTAAGTGTCCGACTTCAGCCAGGTCACGATCTCGCAGTCTGTGAGTTCGAGCCCCGCGTCAGGCTCTGGGCTGATGGCTCAGAGCCTGGAGCCTGTTTCCGATTCTGTGTCTCCCTCTCTCTCTGCCCCTCCCCCGTTCATGCTCTGTCTCTCTCTGTCCCAAAAATAAAAAAAAATAAAAAAAAACGTTGAAGATACTACCATAGGAGAAAAAATACTAAAAATAAGTGGAACCTCTTACAATGGTATCACCAAAAAAAGATGAATTATATTACCTAAATCCAAATCTGTCTTTAAAATAAATCTGAAACCACTGAGGCCATTACTCAGCTCTGAAATTGAAATGGCTTTTACACATTTCGTTTTGTGTAATGGGATAAGCAATATGCCAATTCATTTCTGATATTAGCTTTAATCATCTTTAAACTTGAATATTTTTGGTTACTAATAACCTATCAATCAAAATCTCTGGAGTCCTCAGAGTTCTTACATAATTGAGAGACTAATAGTCATATTTTGCTTTGTTGGGAAAACAGGCAATAAATTGGTGTCAATTATAAATCTCACTTTCCTGGGAAAGAAATAATAGCTATCTCCTTTGATCCCATCTATGATGGTTTAAGAGAATTTTTAAGTAGCTATTAAAATAGTCCATAATGACTTAAGTAGAAAACGTATTTGAGGCTTTAAAAATAAGCCCTCTAAAATCAGCAAAGACGCTACGGTTAGCATTAAAAGTCTTCTCCAGATAAAATGAGGAGAAAATGGCAGAGTCTGTAATCCGAGAGAGCCAAAACTTCACTTAGGTTGCTATGTGACATTCCCTTGTCACAATGTCACAGAAGAAAAATTTTACTTTTAAGAATACAATTTTCTATTTAAAAAATTTTTTTAATGTTTATTTATTTTTGAGACAGAGAGAGACAGAGCATGAACGGGGGAGGGGCAGAGAGAGAGGGAGACACAGAACCGGAAGCAGGCTCCAGGCTCTAAGCCATCAGCCCAGAGCCCGACGCGGGGCTCGAACTCACGGACCGTGAGATGGTGACCTGAGCTGAAGTCGGACGCTTAACCGACTGAGCCACCCAGACACCCCAAGAATACAATTTTCTTAAAAAAAAAAAAAAAAAAAAAAGCTTAAAAGCTTAATTGCTGAGGATTTGTTAACAACCTAAATGCAATTTCAGCTAATCTCCTGTATAGATAGGCATTTAAAAAATTATCTTGGTTTTCCCTGTTCCATCTGTAAAATAGATCTCCCAATGGCAAGTGGACACAAAATGTGAGGACTAAGTAAGTCCTTAAATAGGTAAGCCAACCTCCTTCCTCTGACAATGAGGAAGCTGCCCTTGCAGGCCCAGACAAGGAGTGACTACAAGGGAAAAGACAGGGATGGCTTGCTGGGTTCCCCAGGCTCCTTTCTCTGCACTACCCTCCTCCCAAGGCAATGTCCCTGGTGCCTGTAACCTGAATGAAATGAGTTCCATTTGACAACAGATAATTAGTATCTGATATGAACAGAGCTAAACTACTCCACAAAGAAAAATTATTTAGCTTATTAATTACTCTGAATGTGAGGGACTGGCAGGCCACACAGGGAGGCCTTGATGACAATGTAGAGAATTACAGAATTTTGTTTTGAGATGTAAAAGTGATTGCTGGGATAGCAGAGCCAATTGGGACCACAAAAATTTGTTTCAAAATAAATTTTTTTCTTTTCCTTTCTTTTTTCCTGTGGGTAAGCATGAATCAGGCTTTAAACAATTAAAGTTCACATTAATTTTTCTTATAATAAGTTTGAGACCACCACACAATTTCCACAGTTTTCAATAATTCAGTGAATTCAATCATTCACTTAATTCAAAACACAACCATTGAGTCCCATTAGAAAGCACAGCTTGAAGGCAAATGCAAAGACATTTTGAGGTTCCAGTCTTTCTAAGCTCATAGCCTGCCAGGGGATGTAAGTCATGAACACCAATGGCAGGCACAGATTTGTGCTGTGTAGGAACATTCACCCCATGCGTACAGGCCCTGCACTGGGCATCCTGATGAGGTCAGTACCCAACAAGGTGCCCCTCCTGCACCTTTCCCAAGAACTCTGGCCCACTCTGAATTGTCCTACACCAGCATTTATTTTTTAAACGTGAGTATAGAGGAAGGGGGCATTCTCTACATTCAAAGTGAAATCTAAATAAGCAAGGCAGATAAAACAAAAATGAAAAGGTAAGAAGAACTGCAAAGACGTCTAGGGCAGATCAGCTGTGGAAAACAGAAGATTCCAGAAGACAGAATAGGTGACAAAAGTAACAGTTCTCCATAGGTTTATGGAGAAAACCATTCAAAGATCAAGTGTCCATCTAATAAACTACCAACTAACTTTAAATGTTTTGTTTACTTTGGAGAATACTTAGGGTCAAAGGATTTACTCAGAAGCACAGAAATATAAATAAAATGGATTCTTTTAGAACTTTGCTGATTATAAAAGAAATGTATGCTTACTGTAAAAAAAAAATTGGAAAATGTAGAGCAGTATAAAGAAAAAAATACAAATAAAAATTTAAATTAGGAAAATATAGAGAAACATAAAGAAAAAATATATAATCCAACAACCCAGAGATAACTTAGTATTTTAGTGTGTTTCCTATCAATGGAAGTCTTTTCTCTATACATACTTACACAGATGTGCCATGTTCATTTTTGCATTTTAATATATTTATATATAAACATGTGCAAACATGTATGTGCACATATATCAGCACACCAACAGAAATACTGACCATTTTTCTGTTGGTGTTAGCAGTGTCATTGTTTGTATGACAATTCTTTAATACGTAAGAGTATATTAATCCTTTGTCGTTAAGTATTAAAATATTGTTCCCATTTGATGGTTTAATTTTTATGATGCATTTTGACACAAGTTCTCAATTTTAGGCAATTTCTCCTATTGGTCTTACAAGCTTACATGCCCCCTTCCCCATTATGAGATTAACATTCACTTATACTGTTTGTAGATATTTATAATTATATGCATCACTGTTAACCTACAACTAGTTGACCTACCAGAAATCTATTCTGGTACATGGTGGTGAAGTTATCACTTGATTTTTTTAAATATTAATTTATTCATGCATTTTGAGAGAGAGAGACAGAGACAGAGAGAACAGAGGAGGGGCAGAGAAAGGGGGAGAGAGAGAATCCCAAGCAGGCTCTGTGCTGTCACAGTGCAGAGCCTGACGTGGGGCTCAATCCCACGAACCATGAGGTCATGACCTGAGCCACAGAGTCAGACACCTAACCAACTGAGCCACCCAGGCACCCCTCACTTGATTTTTGAAGGTGAGATTCAAAGTGCTCTGTATAGTTTTTATAAAGGGCTGCTATCAAATGCTGTTTGCTATCTGACCTCTTCCTGGTTTGCTTCCAAGGTGTGTGGAAGCAACTTGTAAATGAGAGGGTCGACCTATCTGTATCAAGAAATGTAGACAGAAAAAGATGGGCCTGGGCACAGCAGAGCCCAGACACCACCCTTCACTCTTCCACTGGTAGTCAGTCATCACTCCTCTTCCCAGTCACACCCAGTGTTCAGCGTGAAGGACTGAACTGCAGTCAGCATAAAGAAGGACCCACATCTGAGACATGCTAAGATGGCAGAGACCGAGGTCAGGGAAGAAACTCAATCCAAGTGAGCAAATGAGTACCTACATCCCAGAATAAGGACTGCACCTACTGAGAACCTATGCTCTCTCAGGTACTGCACTCAGAGCTTTGATAGATTACATATTTGGTCTCCCTGACAAGGTCATGAGGAGGTACTCTCATCTACTTTGGTTCAGGAAGACCATATGGATCAGATGCACAAGATCATACAGACAGTGATGGATGTAAACTTGCAGCTGGTTGATTCCAGAAGGTTGTGCTTTAAATTTAAAACAAGACTATCTTCAGGAAATCTTTCCAAGGTATTATTTGCTCTTGGTACTGACTGACTCAGACTTAGCAATGGAATTCAGCTGCCATCTGCCCCTGCCAAACATGAGGGGCTGTGACAAGGACAGAAAGGGTCAGCTTGTGCTAAATGAAGGGAGACTGAAGGTCCTCACAGTTTAAAAAGGAGAGTTGAAAGTTGTTTGTTGAAAAGAGTTTATCATTACCAACACGCCAGAGGGCGATAGGCTAACAACAGAATACAGCTGTGGTGGAGATGGCATGAAGCTCCACCCCACCTGGGATGAATTACCACCCCAAGCCTTTGCTCTGGGTCTCAGCTCACTAAGCAATTTTCTGACGACTAATCTGGGAAAAGCACAGATAGGTTAGGTTAGGAGAGATGATAAAGTAAAAGGCATATTAAGGAAAAACTGACATGTTGGGTCTAATTTGATTTCAGCGGAGTTTGTACTGTGCAAACAGCTTTCTCCAGAATGGAAGGCCCAAGAGATCAGACACTGGAGCAAGGCGATGTTTCCAAGAAAAGTGGGTCATAGAGCCCAAAAAAGACCTCCCTTGTCCATTTAACTTACAGGGCTTAGTATGGCCAAGAGTCCCCACATCACCCTACTTCATTAAGTCAAGAAATGATTGTAGAAACAGGGGAGCTGTCCTGAAGCTGGGATGATCCTGTCAAGTTCAGACCTGGGAGGGGGAAGTCCAAATACACTGCCTAAGCCTAAAACAAACCTACATTCTCCTGCTCTCAAGTAATGAATGTGTTTTTAATAAAGTTAGGAAACGTGGAAGAAAGTGATGCTGCGGCACAAAACAGAAAGCCACTTTGTCACGGAGACTGTCACAATGCTGTAGCATGTCTGCCCAGGATGCATCATGATTCCCTGGCTTCATTCTTTCATTACTTTATTCATTCAAAACATTTTCTTTTTAAGTTTCTTCTACCTGCTAGCTTCTGTGCTTGGTACACAGAATGCAAAATGAGGAAAACAGTCTCTATCCTAAAGCAACATGGAATTTAGTGGATACATCAACCCACTATTTCTTTATTTACAAACAACAATAAAAAAAATCAACTCCACAATAGGGGAATATACAAACCGCACTGCATTTAATGCCACTGATTTTATGGTACACCTTTATTCTGTTTGCCACTAAGAAAGGAAAAAAAATCCTGCCAACTAAATTTTGAGAAGCCATTGCCTGTCCTGATTTCAGAGATGTTACATTTGGGGAAATGTCCATCAGAATGGGTGAAATGTGGGGATGTCCAGGAAGCACCACCTAAGAGGCAGACTTAGGGAAGGGCACTGAGGACAGAGGATGCCGCATCAGCTGTGGTGTGACAGAGCAAAGGGACTGGCCTTTCAGGACTGGAAGCAGCGCAACTGTGGGAGCACACAGCGGGAGGCACAGGAGGATTGGCAGGGAAGGCAGAAAGGGCCCAAGGGGAATGAATGCATGCCATCCCGAGGGCTCACTGTCCCTTGTGGGTGATGGAGAAGGACAGTTTGAGCAGGAGGGGTCCTAGTGGAACTGTGTTCCAGAAAACTCTTTCTGGCAGCCAGAAAACTCCTTCTGGCAGCTTCCAGAGATGGAAACAGGAAGATGGGAAAGGGCGGTGGTCATAGACCAAGGGAATATGAGCTGTGGGTCACGACACTGGAAGAAGAGATACCAACTATCTAGGTGATAGATGGGATGTAAGACGTTGATCACAGGCCTGTAAGATGATCACAGGGCTCCTGGACTGCTGGTTGGGGACCCAGACTAACCACGGGTTTATCCTTGAAAAAAACAGGAAGAGGAGGTAGACAGGAGAAAAAAGATGGTGACTTCCAATTTAGATATGACAACCTTGAGGGGTTTGTGGGATTGCCAGATGGAATGTCTATCAGGTGGTGGGAAATACGCATCTGGAAAACATAATTACAGTGCCAAGAGAGGGGATGGCTTCTCCTTGCCTGAGGTCCTGGGATAGGATGGCTCAGGGGAGTCCCAGGTATCAGCACTGAGGGACCCAGGTATCTGCTTCACATGTACAAGAGTAGGCACTGACTGTAAGCACTGACTGAGTGCTTACTAGAAGTTCAAGACATCTTCCTATTGCCTCATGACAACAATCTACCAATATGACAGCTATGATCATTGCCAATTTATAGGAAAATATGACCCAGGAGATTACATAACTATAAAGCTAACTAATGGCACTCAAGAGCCTAAGGTCAGTCCCAGAGCCCTGGCTGCCAAATTGGAGAACAAAGAATGATTCCCTGCAAGCAGGGGCTTGGCACAGGCTGAACAAAATCACAGTCAGCCCCATACTTATGGACTGGCGTTTCACTACTCTGGACTTCTGATATGTCTTAGGCCTCTACTCCCCCAGACGAGAAGGAAAAGATAGGGTAAGGCAATACTAGTTTTCATAATTCTTTCCCCAAGATGATCTTGTCAAAGGAATCTCAGGGCTGGATTAGAGCAGCAGTGTTCAAAGAACTCCTGAAGATGGCTGAGGTGTGAGGCAGGGGCTCCATCCCCACCTCCTCTTTCACAGCTACCTTTCTCCCACATCTCAGAAAAAAGACATGACAACCCATCCTGGGCATTCACCAACCCAACATGAAAGACCTCTGCAGGGGCACCAAAGGGGACAAACAAGACACTAGGACTGAGTCTGCTGCCTTTAATCCAGGTTCCATGACCCAAAGCACAGCCTGGAATCGACCCAGTCCTGTGGACATTTCTACTAGGGGTGCAGTGAGGACTTTTGGCTCCGAATCTACAGATACCACACAATGATGACAGTTTCTATTAGCACCAGGCCTCTTCAAGGTTTAGACTCCTTCAAAGATGCAGGCTCTGAAGGAGAGGCCAAGGGGAGCACAGGGATGAGCATGAAGGTGCAGCAGGCTGCCGGCAAGACACATACTTCATTATCCCTGTCTGGAAATTTACCAGGATCAGAAGAGTGAAGGTGGTCACGGGCATGTGTACTGACACGTGACATGAATTGAAGAGAAATGAAATCAGACCATTTCTGACAGAAAGTAAGTCTGATTTGACCGTCTGGTTTGACAATGATGCCTACCTTTGCCAACAAGATCATGTGAAGGACACAGAACATTCTGACAAAAATATATTTAAATCAAAAGAGAAGCTAAAAACATTAGTTCAGAGGAAAAGGACAGATGGGGATGTTTCATCCAACATATATTAGAGTTTCTTCTATGGGCTACTCACTGTACATGGCTTAGAGATGTAAATGCAGTAAAACATAATACAGTGAAGATCACCGCTGCTTTAGGGGGGTATACAGACTGCAATCGGGTCAGAGGAATCAAACAAGGGGTTCTGAAATGAATCACAGATTTATTTTCCCAAGGCTCCTGAGTGTATCAATCAGGTTAAACCCAGTGCCACCAAATGCAAATGCTATTCTTTAACAACAGATATAATTAAAAGTCATTTTTATATGTCTGGTAAAGTCTTTTTGGTGTACTTCCCAGAAACTGCAGAAGTGAGAAGTTTCTATAACTGGGTGAGAAATTCTCTTGCAAATCAAAGGATTCCAATTCCTTTCTGCCAACAAAGCTGAAGGAGAACAAGACAGAACTGTAGCTGATTATTAGGAATTATTTTGGATGATAAATCACTTGGAGATTTTTTTACATAAGAACCAGATGAAATAGAAAGCATTTAGTGATATTACTATAACAAATCTCCTACTATTCCCATGTTATTTGTGTATATGAGCAAAGTTCCTCAGCACTTACATCTATAAAAACAAAGAATTTGATGATGACTAACACCTCATTCCAGTAATGTGTAATATTCTTACATAGAAGCATCTCAGTAAGAGATGTTTTTCTAAAAATTATGTCACTTTTCTGTTCAATAATTATTCATTAAAACTTTAATATGTTTGTGTTGTTTCCATCGACTAAGGGCTAATGATAACAATAATGATACATCAATCCAGAATTTACTTTTAACATTTAGATACTCATAATTGTGAGAAATAAAAATTAAAATTAGTTCCATATTTTCATGGAATGGAGTATAACAGTGTGATAAATGACTTTTAGAAATGTATTACATTGGGGGGAGCCAAGATGGCAGAACAGTATGGAAGTTTTCTGTGTGTCTCACGTCCACGAAATATAGCCAGACCAACACTAAACCATACTACACACCTAGAAAACTGATCTGAGGATTAACACAACAATCTGCACAACCTGAACCACAGAATTCAGCAGGTATGCGGTGCAGAGAGGTGAACTTGGGGAGAGAGAAGCCACGGAGGGCACAGAACTGCTTTTGCGGGGGGGGGGGGGGGAGAAAGGACAGAGATGGGGGTAACGAGGGGGTGGGGTGGAGAATATGGGAAAAGCACCCCTCCCCAAAAGCAGCTGGAGAGAAAGTGTTAAATTGGAAACAGCCACAGGGACTAAACTAAAAAGGGAGAAAGGAGAAAGGAGAGGGCTTAAATTCCATTAAGACTGTAAACAAGGGGAGCACACAGTCTGCAACTCTGCAGCTCGATACCTGGCAGTGCTCTGGTGGGAAGGGCGAATCCCCAGGAGCAGAGTGAGGTCCAGGAGATTCTTGGGCCACATGGGGAAAAGCGGTTCCACTGCTGGAAGGACATTTGGTATAGAGGCTGTGAGGACACCTGGGCCCAACAGACCCCTGGAGAACGACCACATTTGCTGGCGCTGGAACAAGATCGTTAAGGGTGAAGCCTGGTGCCAGATGTGTGTTGTGATTTTCCAAAATCCCTGAAACACTACTGCTACACTATCTCCTGAACTTTTTCGGGGGCACACCGGCACCTGGCCACAGTCTCTTGTCACCAGCAGCAGCATGGTCTCAGGAACTTTCCTGGGTGCAGCCAGCATTTGGCCATTGCTCGGTGAGACCCCCCACAGAGGGGTGGAATGGGTCAAAGCCGCAGTCCCTCAGAAGTAAGGGGCCAGGGAAAACAGCCGTATCTGAGACAAAACTCGGGAGAGAGGTACTACCTAAGGCTTGGTCACGGACAGTGAAAAAGCAGGGAGTGGACGAAAGCTGAAGACGAAGGATGGGTGCGCAATTGCTGATTGGGGAGAACATAGTTCCGATACTAGAGAATGGGTAGCTGGGTGAGGCCACTTTCACTGCTCCCGCGCATGCGCATACGCACCTATGAGCGCTACGACAATCCACCCCAGTAGGCTAGCAGCGCCATCTAGTGGAGAACGGAGCCATTACACTAAGCCCTGCCCATCTGGGCCAACCTCACTCTTCAACAACACAAGTCTCACCACCTACTTAATTTATGGAGTATAAAGCGCTTCACAGCCTGACTTCTACGGGAAAATGTAGTAATTTCAGTCATATTTCAATCTGTTAGCAGGTCCATCTATTCAATTTTCTTTCTTTTTTTTCTCTTTTTCGTTTCTTTTCTTTTTCCTGAATACAGAAAGAGTAAAAATTCATTTTTATTTTCAATTTTTATTTAAAATATTTTTAATTTTTTCTACTACATTCTTTACTTTTGTGTAAATTTTTTCAAATTCTATTTTACTTCCATCATTTTATTTTAGTCTACTTCAGTGTATTCACTTTTTCAAATATTCAAACAATTTCCTTTTTTTCCTTTTTTCTTTTTCATTTCTTTTCTTTTTCTTGAATACAGAAAGAGAAAAAATTCATTTTTATTTTCAAGTTTTATTAAAAATATTTTTCTTTATTTTTTTCTACTATATTCTTTACTTCTGTGTAAATCTTTTCAAATTCTATTTTACTTCCATCATTTCATTTTAGTCTACTTCAGTGTATTCATTTTTTCAAATTGTCAAAGGATTTCCTTTTTTTCCCCCCTTTTTTCTCTATCAAGCCACTTTCACCACCCAGACCAAAACACACCTAGGATCTAGCATCATTTATTCGATTTCGTGTGTGTGTATGTGTGTTTTTAATTTTTTAATTTTAATATTTTTTTAATTTTAAGTTTTTCTACCTCATTAATTCCTTTTCTCCCTTCAAAATGATGAAATGAAGGAATTCACCCCAAAAGAAAGAGCAGGAAGAAACGACAGCCAGGGATTTAACCAACACAGATACAAGCAAGAGGTCTGAACCAGAATTTAGAATCACGAGTATAAGAATACTAGCTGGAGTCGAAAATAGATTAGAATTCCTTTCTGCAGAGATAAAAGAAGTAAAAGCTAGTCAGGATGAAATAAAAAATTCTATAACTGGGCTGCAATCATGGATGGATGCCGTGGCGGCAAGGATGGATGAGGCAGAACAGAGAATCAGTGAAATAGAGGACAAACTTATGGAGAATAATGCAACAGAAAAAAAAGAGGGAGATTAAGGCAAAAGAGCACAATTTAAGAATTAGAGAAATCAGTAAAAAGGAACAACCTCAGAATCATAGGGGTCCAGAAGAGGGAGAAAGAGAGAAAGATAGGAGTAGAAAGGTTATGTGAGTAAATCATAGGAGAAAACTTTCCTAACCTGAGGAAAGACACAGACATCAAAATCCAGGAAGCACAGAGGACTCCCATTAGATACAACAAAAATCAACCATCAACAAGGCATATCATAGCCAAATTCACAAAATACTAAGGCAAGGAAAGAATCATGAAAACAGCAAGGGAAAAAATGTCCTTAACCAACAAGGGAAGATAGATCAGATTTGCAGCAGACCTATCCATAGAAATATATTATATTAGACGCACCTGGATGGTTCAGTCGGTTAAGCGTCTGACTCTTGATTTCAGCTCTGGTCATGATCTCCCAGTTGGTGAGTCTGAGCTCTGTGTCAGGCCCTGGGCTGGCAGCTTGGGGCCTGCTTGGGATTCTCTGTCTCCCTCTCTCTCTCTCTCTCCGCCCCTCCCCTGCATACAGGGATGTGTGCACACTTACTCTCTCTCTCCAAAATAAACATTAAAAAATATATATATTACATTAGGATAAAACTCTATGGAGAAAATGACATGGAAATACAAGTTCAAAATGAAAAAGAAATCATATGAAATTTCCAACTGTTAAAGAAGAGTTGTTCATACATTTTTAAATTATGGTATATTTATGGTGGATTATCAAATCACTAAGGTATTGAGATTTTATTTGAAACACTAAAAAAATGTTTTTAAATGTTTTATTTATTTTTAAGACAGAGAGAGAGACACAGCATGAGTGGGGATGGGGCGAAAAAGAGGGAGACACAGAATCTGAAGCAGGCTCCAGGCTCTGAGCTGTCAACACAGAGCCCAACGTGGGGCTTGAACTCACGAACTGTGAGATCATGACCTGAGCTGAAGTTGGACGCTTAAACAACTGAGCCACCCAGGCACCCCGGAACATTTTTTTAAAGACAGATAGTTTTACTCTAAAATGTCAATATTTACAATACATCAAAAACTACATCCTTGGATAGGATGAAAATTTTTTGGCAAACATAAAAATGTTCAAGGAGTTCATAGTTTTTCAAAATTAATTCCCATGGTATGTAAGCAAAGGAAAAAAAATTATGAAAATCACTAGTGTAAAAGCTTTGGGGTCCTATGGATTCTTCCATATCTAACAGCAAAAATATTCCCTATGGAACCTGATAAGCTGTAAGGGAGACACAGAGAGTGACTGACAGAGAGGTGGAGAAAAGGGCATGGTAGAACACAGCACAAGAGAGGGTAACAAAGAGAACCGGGACATGTAGGAAAGGTGACAAGAGAAAGGTCATGGGAATGCTCAGATGGAAGAGATTCTCGGCAGGGCACAGGGTCAGCTGCTTCTAAATGCCAGATAAAAGGAGTTCAAAAAGGTTGGTTCCCTCATGACAGAGAAGTTCAACACTGCCCAGGAACAAAAACATGACCCTAAACAAAGGAAGGCCACAAAACAGTTTTTTCAATTTCAGTATTTCTGAAAGAATGTGCAAAAAAACCATGGCTCATATTTTTATTTCTGAATTTTAACACTTCTACTTTGGCTTCAAGTCACTCAACAGTGGTTTTTATTCCTTTAATTGTTTCAAGGAACTCTTGAACACAGATTACATGCGCACGCACACACACACACACACAAGCACACACACATAAGTTTTTATTTTTGTACAAATTCTTTTTTAAGGCAAAAGAACCTCTATAAACCATACCTAGTTAAAATTAAAAAGATGTGGTTTGGCTGCTTTCTCCTAGTACTTAAGAGTAGGCTCTCACATCTTTAAAACAATACATAAAATAGTATAGAAAAGGAAAAGCTACTAGGAACTGTAATTCTTCCCCACAAGCCAAAATGATAGCATGAAAAACCAAGGTAGGCCAAGCTAACTAATTTCTCTCTCACCTGGCAACTCCCCAGGACCCCACCTGCTCCTGAGAGGAAGCCCTGGTCCCTTCTTTGTTGAGTGGCTCTCATAAAAGAAATACTGCAATGACATCCCATTTGTGTGAGGAAAAGACTGAGTGAGCCGTCAGTCTGGCTTTGGACAGAATATCCCTAACTTCAGCCAGCTGGTAGAGATCTAATTAGGCAAGCACTACATTATCATTCTGTTATGATAAACTTTCCAGTCTCCTTTTGAACACTGAGAAAAAGGATCCAAGGCCAGCTTAAATCTCTTTGATATCACAGAGAAAAGAATTTAGTAGATTCTAATCTAACTTCTAATGACTTAATACAGATACCACCTAGAGCAAACAGCAGGCCAGTGGGGAGCATGGCAGACAGAGAGTGTTCATCAGACCATAAAGTATTGAAGAAGGAAAGAGGATGATGGGTCTGCACAGCAGAGAGCTGCAAAGGCAAAAGAACACCTGGCTGTGGTCCCAGGCAGTAGCTGCCCTAACATAACTGCCATCACCCCAACAACAGCCTCCTACCCACAAATGTAGTCAAAACTACTAAAGGAGTACATCAACCTCAAGAAGAAAGGAGGGATCACCAGATTCAAAAGAAAGGAATCTAAAGGGTGCTGTGTGCCTTATAATCTCAGATTATGACATTTCTTCCAATTAAAAATAAATTGGTATAGGAAGGACCTACAATTTTGAACTGCTCTACTACTCTTAGAAGTATGAGGGTCTATAGGTGCCTAGGTGGCTCAGTTGGTTAAGCATTCAACTTGGGCTCAGGTCAGGATCTCATGGTTCATGGGTTTGAGCCCCACATGGGGCTCTGTGCTGACAGCTCAGAGCCTGGAGCCTGCTTCAGATTCTGTGTCTCCCTCTCTGCCCTTCCCAGCTCATACTGTCTCTCTCTCTCTCTCTCTCAAAAATAAATAAACACTTAAAAAAAAAAAAAAGAAGTATGAAGGTCTTAGGGGTGTCTGGGTGGCTCAGTCAATTGAGCATCAGACTCTTGATTTCAGCTCAGGTCATGATCTCAGGGTTGTAGGACTGAGCCCTGCGCTGGGCTCCACGCTTAGCATGGAGCCTGCTTAGGACTCTCTCTCTCTCTCCCTCTGCCCTTCTCCCCTGCTCACACTCTAAAATTAAAAAATGTTTTAAATTAAAAAAAAAAAAGTATGGGAGTCTTGTAATGAAAATGTAAGTCTATGCAAGTAAAGAATGATGACAAATAAAAAATGTCTTATGGCTGTGTCATTTGTTTCCTTCTTTCAATCATCTGAGTTGAACATATCCTCTGTACCAGGCAGAGCAGGGCACACAGGGAATACTGAGATCCTTTATCACATGTTCCTTTCCCTCTGGGAGCTATTTGGCAACACAGACAAGAAAATCGCTCTAAATACCCCCATATGGTTCACACTATGAAGAAAGCATTCAGATACTATAGCACAAGCTCACCAAAGGCCCACTTAACCCAGCCCAAAGCATCAAGGACATCTTCAGGGAAGAAGTGATAGCTGAAATGAGGCTTGGCAACTGAAGAAATGAGCTGTATAGAAGACAGAAGGGGAACTCCAGGTAAATGCAAAGGCACATGAGGGCACATGGCACACCAGGGGCAATGCAAGGGATTTCATATGGCTGAAGCACAGAGATTCAAAAGAAGGAAGTGGGCTGAGAAGTCAGGCACTTCATGGATGACGAAGGGTCCTGTCTATTATCATACTAAGGCATCTGAAATTTAATTCTAAGGCAACTGAGGAGCCACTGAAAAAAATTTAAGCCAGCAAGTGGCATAATCAGATCCGATTTACAGAAAATCTTTTCACCTAGCAATAGTAGAGACATAGGGCTGGAAAGAGATAAGGTCAAAGGCCAATCCAGAGGCTACTGAGTAATCCAAGTGAGAAAATATGAGTCTCGACTGAGGTGGCAGCAATGGGAATGGGTAAAGAGCAGTCAGATCCAAGGGACATCTAAGAGGTAAAAAATAATACAACCTTGATCACCTGGCTGCAATGGTGTGCTGGTAAAAGTTTAACAGCTGCCTTAAAAAAAAAAAAAAAACTGCCCTGATTTGTAGCATTTGCCAACTTCTATGGTGTAAAAACTCCTATTGTGGCTATTTTCAAACTCCCAAGATGGTGTCAATGAACTTGGAACTGGGAAGAGATGTGCACAACCGGCTCCTGCAAGTCAGGGTGAGTCCACTCCAGCACTACTGCTAGCAATGTGAGATTTGGGAAGAGGGGAGAGTCTAGGAAAATTCAAGGCCTCCCTGGCCTGGGGGACCTGTAGATTACAAAATGCAGGGCGTCAGGTGTAGTTACTAAGTTCTGATTGGGACATGCTGAATTAGAGACAGATATAAAGATATCCAGCAGGCAGATGGACACAAGGGATTTGAACACTGCAGAGAAAAATCTGGCTAGACATTATAGTTGAAATGGATACCATAATCATGGAACTGTGTGCAAACCCAGAAGATAAGAGAGTATAATAAAGCACAGAAACCTAGAAATACCAACATTAAAGGGATAAATGGACAAGATGCCTGAGAAAGACCTTAAAGAAAGGGAGGGTTTCTCAGGACCAATTCCCCAAATAACTCCCTGACTGATAATCAATATACCGAAGAATTAACTTATTAAAGTTACCAAATTTACCTATATTTAAAACCTATTTCTTTCAATTATTTATAAGGCAATTGTTCGTTAGAGAGACTTGTTTTCAACAAATTGGCCTGTTTAAATATAAAAGGCCAAAACAGAGTTTTAAGGAGCAAGGCAGCAAATGCCACATAAGAGGTCAAAAGAGCTAACAGAAGCCAAAATGTCCCCAAGCAACCTTACCATATATGCTCCACAGAACTGCATTGGTGGGAAGATCCCAGTGGAAAAGAGAATGCTGAGATAAGCGGAGATAGAGAGGAAAGCTCAGGGAGAGACTATTGATTATTTTTCCTTTTCTTGTATTTCTTTTTTTTTTTATGAAATTTATTGTCAAATTGGTTTCCATACAACACCCAGTGCTCATCCCAACAGGTGCCCTCCTCAATGCCCATCACCCACTTTCCCCTGCTTTCCACACCCCATCAACCCTTTTCTTGTATTTCTTGTGTGACTCAAGTAGGTTTACATGTTGAATGGAAAGATCCAGCTTTTAAGGAGAAACTGAAGGATTAAACAGAAGGGTCTGAGTAACCAATACCCTGATGTTCCAGAAGAGGAAGGGGCAATGAGATCTACAGTAAAGGTGAAGGGGGAAGATACACTTCCTCCCAACTCATTTCTGAGCAATCCTTCTGTTAGGTCAGAAAATCTCATTTCGTTTTACCATGACAATCAAGGTATATGTCATCTATTTAGAGGCTCTTTTGAAATTCTATTTGCATCTAATTAGAAAATATCTTGAATGATGTTGGTCTATACTTTGAAATCACAGGAAACAGGACCCAAACCTGAAAGTATGCCAACCTTGCATTCATTAAGTACAAAAACTTGTTTTAGATTCTCATTGTTCCAAATCGTCATCCCCACTGTCACTTTTCTTCCCTTGTAATATCCTACCCCCCAATGGCTTCCCACTTTACCAGGCCAAGAGAAAAATGTTCTGTTTTGCTTTTACCCAATATATTCAAAACTTATTTCACAGGTATTTGATGCCTAGAATCATCATTCTTACACTTGGAAACGTTGATTGTTTTGTAAATGTACCAAATTCTTTCAGATCAAGTCAGTGGCCTGCTTACGTAAAGATCACCAATATTACTTCAGCATTATGCCATGTCAAAATTGTCATCTAAACATTATGGAAAAGTTATCAGTTCTTATAAATGAAGTCTCTGTCTTAACATATGTTTGATTATTTTCTAGTCAATTTCAGATTTTCTCTAAATTAGAGCTTAGCTTAGTGATTCACGGATTGAATCACATAGAACTCTAGCATTGTAAAATAATATCCTGGTCACTACATTGTCATTTAACAAATTTCTCCTGCTACTCTTTTACAGGAAACCAACTGAGAAGTTTCATGTTCACTATACTGTATAACTTATATCTGTCCTTTTGTAGCCAAGGGCCAGGGAACAGTGAGATAAGCTAGGGGCTGAAAAAGAGAGAAAACCTCCTAATAGAAATTCCACACATACCTGGGACAAACCACAAAGATCGCAGAATAAGCTGGTTAGTAGATGTTTGGCAAAAAGAACACATCTACCTTAGTATACAGGTTCAATTCAGTTCTCAAATGGCACAACAGAGATATTACTGCTTATATTTAAGGATTATATTTTGCTTTCTTTAACTAAAAAAACAAACACTTCTGATCTTTAGAGTTTTATGTAAATATTAATTCCTAAAGGAAAATGTCTGACTCTAGTGTAAAAACTGCTACTATAGAAGGTACACAGAAATAATTCAGCAAACTTGGCAAAATGAGGATAGTTGCTGCAAACAGGAAATTCTAAAAACGTAACTTACTACAAAAGAAAGAAACCCCAGAGAACACCATCAAACAACACACTTTGGGGATTACTAAAGGGGATTCTATTTTTACCTTGAGAATCACATCCAGTAGAAAATCAAGACTTAGGTTACCAACATGAGCCTTTTTTCCCCCTAAGAAACAGAAATAAATTAGTAACCTACCGTCTGTCTGAGATTTACTGAGGAATATTGTGCTGGCCCGAGGATGGTCTGAAGGATTGAATTCCATGTTCAAATCTTTAAAGAAAGAAAAAGAAAATACATCAATATTCATTTGATAACTAAAGGAAGTCAAGATTAATTTTCAGTTTTTTTTTAACCTTAAATTGCTAATACGTTCAAGGATGTATTTTAAAAAACCTAGTTATTGTGTTGATAGATCCTTCTAGGTTCAATTGAGAACACTGCTATTTAGAAATCTGAGAAAGTCACACACACAAATTAGACACTTGCTGGGAGATCTGTTGGCCTAAAACTCCATTTTCTTTTTAAAAGTCTGCTCTGTGCCCAGGATACTACAGAACAGCAAGAAAGAGTTATACCACTGAAGGAGAATTATGTGCTACAATGGACTCACCTAAAATCTGCAGTTATGTGAGTGGTATTTCCTTATTACAGGTGATTGAAATAGAATGATCTAAGCCAAATCAGCATCCACAAACTCTGCTTAATTAACAGTTCTTTTCTAAAAAGGCGAAACTTATCCTTCAGAGTAGAGGCCTCAGATTAGCCATCTGTGGGCATAATCTGGGGCCATGGATATGTTTCATCTGATTCATCCATTTCTTTTTAATTTGAGCCAACATAAAATGATTTTTATATATCAAGCATACACCACAAAGAAAAAAAATCTATATTTCCAGCTTCTCTTGAGAAATCAGATCATTTGGCAACACTGGCTCCCCACCCCAATGGTACAATGGGCTGGGACGCAGCAGCTGCTAGCCCCTCCAGGTGGGACCTAAGATTCCACTCTCCAGTAGTCAACCTTCTCTGCAATCAGAATGAAAACTATTTTGAGTTCAATTATTTCAATAAATTTTCAAAGAAAACTAATCAATACCAATAAAAATGGATGGTATCTATCTTTAGTTTTAACAGCTAATCAAGTCAAAAATAAAAGGAAAGGGAAAAAAAAAAGGACGGTCATATACATACCAGAAGCAACACCTACTAATCACTCATCCACAGAGACTCACCTCAGCAAACCTCTGAAGTGAGGCAATCTTCACACATCAGTCAATCACTTACTGGACTATAGTTCCTGACCTCTCACTGGGTGCTTGATTAAAGAAATGCAAATTGAATCTTAAATGCTATTTCAATTATCTGGTCCTTCTTCTATGACAACTACTAAAATTATATACACAGTGTAGCAGTTTCATAGCTAAAGCCGATGGGAGGAAAAAGGCCAAAAAAGACAATTCTCATACTTGCCTCAGTTTGAACTAGATAAATTTAGGCCAGATATCTCCTGGTGAAAATGAGTTTTTATGAAGGGGTTTCCTGTTCAAGTAGAATTTTGTTCTAAAAACGTCAAATAACAAATGTGCTACTCACAATTATTTTTTTGAAGACTTCAGCATATGAAAACTGAGGGCATATATGTAATCCAGCCATGATGAATGTTGTTAACTTCCAAAACCTTAACTTATAGTCCCCACAGAAAAATATCAACTGAAAACCAATGTGCCTGTGGTGTTCCATGCTGGTGGTGGAGCAAAAGCAAGCACCCAATTCCTCAGCTTTGGACAGTGTGAGCACTGCAACCTCTTGGTTGGTTCCCTTAATACCCATTTTGGACTCATCTACCAAACCAGGTTGGTTGGTTTGTTTTCTGTTTTGTTTTGTTTTGTTTGCAGGGGTGTGGTTGTGGGAAGACTGTCTAATGACAGATTTTTAATCTAGATGTTTGAAAAATAGACAGGCCATCCTATGCAGACCAGTTCTCTTTAAGAGTCATTTCACCGCAAGCAAAAATGTAAAGTTTTTCTGTTTCAAGCCAACAGTGGAGCCCACAAGACTGCCATTTCTTAGGGAATTGAGAGCCTGCCACTTCAAAATTCAAGAATGGGGGTACCTGGGTGGCTCAGTCAATTATACATTGTCACAATCTCATGGTTCATGGGTTCAAGCCCCATGTCAGGCTCTGTGCTGACAGAGCAGGGTTCTGTCTCCCTCTCTCTCTGCCCCTCCCCTGCTCATGCTCTCTCTCTCTCTCTCTAAAATAAAAACATTAAAAAAATTTTTTTAATTCAAGAATATCCTGGAAGACAATCCCTAAAGATCAGGATTCTATGCTATAATGGTCACAAAGCCTAGAAATTGCTAAGAATGGAGACATTCACAGATTGTGAGAGAGGGCTGCCAATAACAGGGCATTTGTTCTAGTAAATAATAGTGTGCCTAGATGGTGGAATGTTATGCCACCATAAAAAAATCACGTGAACTACATTCATCATGGGGAGCACAGTATAATGTATAGAATTGTCAAATCACTACGTTGTACACCTGAAACTATATTTTGTATGCTAATATACTTCAACAAATAAAGACTATTTCATAATTAAAAAAAAACATGAAATATTCAACATGAATATTTTATTAATGTTGAAAGAGCAATACCATATGCCATTAGGTGAAGACAGCAGCATGATATCATCTGGAGGGAGGATATGCATAGGTATAGAATACATTTTAAAAGAATATATACTAACATTTGGTTACCTTTGAATAATGCAACTGAGCCCTTTTTTTCTTTTCTTTTCTTTTCTTTTCTTTCTTTCTTCTTTTTTTTTTTTTTGCTTTTCCATGTTTTCTAAGCTTCCCTTGAGCATATTTTTATTACTTTGTTTTTTTTTAAGTTTTGTAATTTCAAACACTTACATTTTAAAACAACTTGTGAAAAATGATTTCAAGCCTTCATTATCTTCTAGGTGCCTGGCCTATTATTTCTACAGCCCATGCTGGTGTTCCCATGAGATGCCCTGAGGCTCTCTTGGCTGTGGCTGTCACACCCCTTTCCCACAGGTCAGAGAGGACTGGCACACAGACACCAAGATGAGTGTCCCCACCGGCACTGGCCACGTGCTGTAAGGAACTCATGACGAAAGACTATGGGCTGTGAGAGACCCCTGAGTGGAGGTGCCTTCGTCCTGCCAGCAGCCACCATGTGTGTACACCAACACCTCCTGGTCTAAACAGAACAGGGCCACAGGCGGCAGGGGATGGTAGCAACTGCTTGTTCTTCCTGGCAGAACCCAAACAGCAGGAATCATGTTTTACACTGTCCCTACCAAGCGTGATACAGCAAGAGGCTACTGTAGGTTTCTTTCATGGCCAAGTCATAATTGTAGGTCTGAACATAACACTCACTCATGTCAGAGATGGTTTCCTGTGTGAGTGACAGGCCAGGTATCATCTCTATCCAGTTCAATGACACAGAGCAAGTCATAAAGAGTTCAGAGGAGTCTTCAAGATCAGAGTTTGACATGATACTCACAGATAAGGCAAGTGAGGCTGAGAGAGGTTAAGTGAACCAAAACTCTGGTCTCCAGCTGAAATGAAGAGTCCAGGGTTTTTCCCACTACCCCTTCTAGGCCTGATCTTGCCTCAGGTCCTGACCGCCCTAGAAGGACTAGAGTATGAAATAGGAAGCAGGCAAAAGACAACACAGAGGAAAATCCAGAAGCCCTTAAAGCTGGGTTCACATAATCTTTCTCAAGTTCTCCCTGGAATTTAAATTTTAGGATCTAGATCCTGGATGAAATAACCAGGAAATCTCTACACAAAGAAATATCAAGGAAATCTCTTCTTCTAGATGCAAGAGTACATGCAGCACTGCTGAGGACATCAGAGATCATCAGCTAATTGTCATCTGAAAGCATGCCCAGATGTTGATACATTAGAGCACAACACTTTCACAAGCTGCCAGGACATTACTCAGAAAAAAGCATTTAACAACATGCTGGTTTGCATTTTCTCCAATCCTAACCCAGATTCATATTTCCTAACCACAGAAAGGAAAGTGCTAAAACTTTTGCCACGTACAGGCCGACAGGCTAACTTTGCACAGAACAAGTCTAAAAGCCAGACCTCTCAGAGCAACTTAATGTGAAGGTGGGCCAACCACAGAACCCAGTTTATCTGTCACTGATTTAAATATGCACAACGGCAGAAGACAAAGAAAGGTACAAGGAACTGCAGCCATATCCTACACACAGGTTTAAAAGAGCAACCCCAGATCCTGAAGAGAAATATGGCAATTACAATATGTGCTTTGGCAAGAGAACTCCAACTTTTCAGGGAACAAAAAATGGGAAAAGGCAGCATTCTCACAAGCCAAGCAAAATAAACCGGCCATATCACCCAAACTTATACTCTGAAGTCAAGCATGACAAAACTACTACTTTAGACATAGAGAAAAAAATCCCCATACTGCAGACAATCAGGAAAAGTGATACTCCAAATGTTAACAAGTTGAACACACATGGAAGAGTGTAGTCCTCTCAGTTCAGCTCAGTGATGTTTCTGAATGGCAAGAATCAAAAGGAAGAAATTCATGAAATATTAAGCTTAAAATCAGAAATTATAGATGAAATAAACTTCACTGCTAAAGAATGCTAACCATTCTGCTAAAGTCCTGACAGTATACTGCCTATCTTAAAGTCATAGTTTAAACACTAATTGTTCCAATAATCCTCCTTCAATCCACCACCATATCAAGTACTCCTCACCCTCCACAAATCCTCTCCTGGAAACTCACACAGCCCTAGCCTTGCCCTCAAACTCACCTTCCCAGAGCACTCAAGGCTTTGATTTTTCCCACCTGGCCCATCAAACTCCTGAAGTACCTAATGTGCTAACTTATCCAGAAGAAGTAATAACTTACAAAATTAAATATCTACTTGACAGGGTGCCATTTAAATATAATTTTAGTGGAGACCACACTATTCTTACTAAAAAGAGTAAATCCCCACTGCAGTACTTCCATCCCCAAGAAAAGACCCACAGAGATAAGCTGGCTAGTGACACCACATAGGAGCCAACAGCTCTGCGATGTCAGCAGTTGGGCAATCTCTGGAAGGGGCACAGAGAAGGCTGAGATGCAGTTTATCCAACAAGAATTTACAATTTAGTCAGTGAGACAAGATGAAGTACATGACCCCATCAAAGTACAGGACCAGCAATAAATAATGAAGAATGAAATATCTAACCAAATCCTATGAGACAAAGAATAGTGTGCTTAAAAATGCTTAAGGAAAGCACTGCATCTGTTATACTGCGTTTTCCCCTCCTGGCAAGTCCATTCAATTCAATTAAGTTAAACTGAACAAACACTCATTGAGTCTATACTATATGCCAGGTACTGTGCTCAGTCCTGTGATAACAAAAGATGACTTTGGGTTGGTAAACATGTCTGTGTCTTTCTTTACCTTTCCTATTATCTACATGAACTATTTCCTACACATGAGAATGCATTCTTGATTTTCAAAGTAATGGTGGTGAGACAAAATATGTATTTAGATGATTTTAAAATGTTATTTCTATCACATATTTGCCTTAATAATTACATTATGATGGGTCAAATTAGCATTTTATTAGATACCATGAGTATGAATACTGTGGATGTTTGTCAAGGCAAGTCCAACCTGCCAAGTTTTTCATTCATTCATTCAACAATCAACGAGCATCTTCTAAGTGCCAGGTACTGTTGAGTTCCACATACTGAGGATACAGAAGTGAACAAAACAGATCAAGTTCCTGCTCTAACAGAGCATCCTTCTAATTCTAAGGTGTGAAATTCTAGCAGAGAAAACAAAAGAATAAAAAACCAATCAAGAACACTCTATGAATTCTACAACCCACATTAAGAATGCTGAAAATCAACTGTACTGGAGTTTTCAGAATCATTCACTCCCCAAAGAGAAGCTCAAATGGTGGAGTAGAAATAGCACCCTACATAATGTAAAAGATCTAGATTTGAATACATCTCTGCTAACTCCATGCCCTTAGGCAAATTGCCATACTATTCTGGGTTTCATTTTCCCCATCTATAAGATGGACAAATAACCTAACTTAGAGGACTCCTGTGAAGATTAGAATTTTTTCATATAAAGCAAAAAACAGGATATCTGACACACAATAGGTGCCCCATAAAGAATGGCTATTAAAATTTTAAGGTATTAAAAAAACATTACTCCACAGCATCTAGCTCAGTGCTAAAGACAAAAAACGCTCAAAATATGCATGCTAAAAAAGACAATAAAGATAATGCTAAACCATCATTATACAATATCTGTTTTCTAAGGACTCCCGGTTGGAAACTGATGTTTAAAACTTCAGTGTTTCACACTCCTGATACAGGTTCTCCTACCTCTTAAAAAAAAAAGGACAAGGTGATCCATAATGACAAGATGAACTAGCCTCTGAGGCAGTGATACTTCAGAGAGAAAAGGCAGTTTTAAGAAATGTTATGGGATTCCTAGCACTGACTTCAACCTAAATCTTGGGAAGCAGAATTTTAAACTACTGACTGCTTCTTTATCATGATGATATTTATTAATTCACAGTCAAATTAAAATATTAATGGAACAGACATTCTAATACTCTACAGCCTGAATTTCAGGTGATAACAGAGATGTTCGGTCACACCGCTCTCAGACCATTTCAGCTGAGTACAGGTGATGATGGAATCCCTTTATTCAAAACTGAAAAAAATCAAAGGGTGTGCTTGCCAGCCAGTTTAATTCAGCAGTATTTTCCTATGCCAGGTAACCTAATTTTCTTGTTCTTTCCACAGATGTCGCAATATCAAAGGTCCACAATTACTCATCTTGGCTTTTAAACCAGCACCAGCATTATAAAGGACTCATGTAATAAAATAATTCCCAGGATAAGCAGGAGTCATCATCTATCATTCCTGGCCTAGAATGCTAGGAAAACCAAAAAAGGAAAACAAGAAAGTGCAGCAAGGCCTAAAATGTACTGGGTCTAATATGGATGGAAGAGGAGGCACCAAAGACAACATGCACAAAACAGAAACTTTCCACCTTCTACCTCTTTTTTCTGCACTGCCAGCCTCAGGTGACCGTCGTTTCCTGTCTTTAGACAAATATTTGACATGATCAAAATCTCAAACTTTTAATTTCAGTTTTAGGTAGATATATTTCTAAATCTGGCTATGATCTTCAAGGCAATGATGAAATCAACAAATAGACTGTTAATTTTAAATTAGGTTCGTTTACTTTTTAAAAAATTACTATTGTCCCACTGCTTAAAAATCAGTGATTATTTCCATTTATTAGTGCAATGAGCCCAAAATCAAATGCTTGACCCCCATGCCCCGACTGGTTTGCTCCATCGGTTGCTACCAGGCAAGCCCAATGCCAACAGCCCACATCACATTCCCATTTATAATAACCACTGTTGCTGTGGCCGCAAACTGCTGGTTCCAAAATTCCAGTTAACTCTAAAGCCATCTTTTCTACTCCCGCTGATTTTGAGTTTATTCCTACAACTATTCTAACACTCTTAGATTTGGTTATTTTCTGTTTTTACTCTCTACTTTTAGCTGCCTGCACCCCTGAGGGTGGACCATGTATGCGGCTTTGTGAGCACGTATCTCTGGGTCCACACACCTATGTGGTGAATTTCCAGGTCTGAGTCTGTGCCTGCATGTTTGTGTCTCTGTGTGCATCTCTCTGCACACATGTCTGACTCTCATTCGTGTGCTCTCTTTCTCTCCATCAACCTACCTATCTGCGTCTCTACCTCTTTCCAACCTGTCTCTCAGTATCTCCTTCACTCACTCTTTTCCTCCTCTTACTCTCCCTCCCTATTCCCGTCCCCCCCCAAGTCTCTCCACTGTCTCTTTCTAATACTCTATCTTAAGATGAACCAAAGGAGATAAAGATCTTTTTTTTTTTAATGTTTGTTTATTTTTGAGAGATAGAGAGGCACAGAGCGTGAGCCAGGGAGGGGCAGACAGAGATGGAGACACAGAATCTGAAGCAGGCTCCAGGCTCTGAGCTGTCAGCACAGAGCCTGACGCGGGGGCCCAAACCCACGAACCATGAGATTGTGACCTGAGCTAAAGTCAGACACTTAACCCACTGAGCCACCGAAGTGCCCCTTAAAGATCTTAACATTGAAACTAAAGATAGATTATTCTGCCAATACAGCAGAAAAACTAAAAGCTCTCACACTACAAGCACTTAAGAATGTGAAATAAAATATAAGACATCCTTTTAAAGGCCTACAAGAGAGTATGCCAAGAAAATGAGGGACATGACCTGAGGCCTAACGAGAAACAGAACTGAGGTCTTCCAGCATGGATGGGCCATCCAGCAATGTGAGCTGGGTCTTAGGTCTCACCTATTATCCTGGCATAATTACTAATCTAACCTCATTTATTTAAAAGTGCTTTGGGGGGCGCCTGGGTGGCTCAGTAAATTGAACGTCCGGCTTAGGCTCAGGTCATCATCTCACGGCTTGTGAGTTTGAGCACTGCATTGGGTTCTGTGCTGACAACTTGGAGCCTGAAGCCTGCTTTGGATTCTGTGCCTCCCTCTCTCTCTGCCCCAACCCACTTGCATTCTGTCTCTGTCTCTCTCAAAAATAAATAAACATTAAAAAAAATTTTTTTTAATACATAAAAAAATAAAAGTGCATTGGTTTAGGGGCACCTGGTGGCTCAGTCGGTTAAGTGTCTGACTCTTGATTTTGCCTTCAGATCATGATCTCACAATTTTGTGAAATCGAGCACCGCATGGGGCTCTGCACTGTCAGTGCAGAGCCTGCCTGGGATTCTCTCTCTCCCTCTCTCCCTGCCCCTCCCCTGCTCATGCACTCTCTCTCTCAAAATAAATTTAAAAAACTAAAAAAGAAAGTGCTTTGGTTTAGAAACTTTATTTTAATGTCCTACAGGACAGAATATAAGCCCTTAGAGTGGACAGAAGTTAGAAGTGATGGTTTTACATATATGGGCTACAATCTCAACAAAACTAAATTGGAAAAAAAACAATGTCATGAACCCAGAGTTAAAAGGAGGCTGGACTGAGACAGGGAGAGAGGAAAAGGCTCCTAATCACCTAGTAACTGGTAAACATTGGTGTGTCCGTATCTCTCATGTGGTTTTGGAATTCTGCTCTATTCTACACACATAGTTCAGGAATCCCTAGATACATTTATACAAAATTGGTCGCATGTCAGATATCCCCGGCTACCTGACAGAATTAATTGTAAACCACTTGAAAAATCCTGCTTCCCAGAGCTCCACCAGCTTATGCTCTCTAAAGACAGTCTCACCATTCCAAATGGCAAGACACAGGAGGAAATAATCCATTACAAGCAAGAGTCAGAGGACACAACACATAGCAAGATTAGGCTTCCAAAAACTTGGGATAATAAAACAACTGTATAGAGACCATTAAATAAATATGTGCTACCTAAACACATAAAGAAAAATATAAGGCAAAGAGAGCATTTTGGAAAAAACCCATGTCCATATATATGTTCATATACACATACACATGTATGTATACATATACATGTAAACACATATATATTCCAGAAATTAAAAACACAGTCATTAAAATCTAAAACTGAATAGATGGGTTAAATTACAGATTAGACACACCTGAACACAGAATTGGTGGCCTGGAAAACATATCTAAGAAAATCACTTAGAACAAAGCACAGAGAGATAAAGAGTTAATAATGTATAAAATGAAAAAGTCCAACTAATAGTGGTTCTGTACTCCATAACCATTCAGGATAAAAAAGACTCTTAGCAAATCTCTTTAACCTGATAAAAGACTCTTAGCAAATCTCTTTAACCTAAACCTTAATAAAGGCTGTTAGCCCAAAACCTAAAGCAATCCTCATACTTAATGGTGAAACATTAGGTGCATTCTCCTGAGGTCAGGAATGAGGCTGGGATCCAGTTACCTTCGGTGCAACATTGTTAAGAGATGGGACAAGAAAAAAAATAATAAAAGGAGAATTTATTGGATTGGAAAGAAACGTAACTGTTGTTATTTGTATATAATCCTATACTTAGAAAATACAAGGGGCTTTACAAATCTATTGGCATTATATACAAATTAAGATATAGAAATTACTATCATTCATTTACCTTAGCAATAGTGCTCAGCTAAAGGAGCAGCACTATCTCCCTTACCCCAGGGGTGTTTAGAAGTGTATGGGGACAGTTTTGGCTGTTATGATACTAAGCAGCTGCTACTTATCTGTTACCATAGTCCCACACAATGAGTAACTGTGCCTCACAATGCCAATGGGGCATTCACGGAGAAACACTGTGGCCTAGAGCAATAAACGACTAACAAATGTAATAATGATAATATTAAAAAGGCTCAATTTACTAAGCTACAAAAAACTATTGTTAAATTTAACAAGACTGTAAGATCTTATACAGAAAATTATAGTATTTTATAAAAAGAGCTAAAATAAATGTCTATGTATAGATATTCTGCACGCACGCACACACACACACAACTCATACACACATACAATTATTCACATACACACACATCCTTATTCAGCATCATACCTACCCCATGTCAGACCCCTTGCTACATGGTGAGCTGGGGATATAGCACTGAACATCAGACAAGGTCCCTGCACACAGAATTACCAATCCAAGTGTTTGAAAGTTTAAAGATTATCACCCTGTCTACTCACAGTTCATATTACAAACTATCTCTTCTACTTTAAAACTGAAAATTCAGGCAGTGGCTTTTCCATTGTTTCACATTGCTTCACATTGCTCTCCTTTGAGCATTTTGCTGATTACTATTACATCCACTAGAGGTCAGGCAAGGAAGAACATAAAAAAGGTTATGAAAGTCATTTGGGTGGGGGGGGAGCAACAAGAACAGTGCTACTGCCTACTCCCATATTAGATTTAGTGGAAGCACAGATACAAGCTGACACATTCAAAAATATTTTGTTATACGCACAGTACTGAGACACACAACAAAACTGTTATTTGCATATAATCATCCACTTAGAAAACAGGACTAGCTCTCACTGGCTTACATGCTCAGTCATCATTCCTCTGTATAACTGGTCAGCCCTATACAACTGGCTGACCTGATTTCCCACTTATCTTTGACTTATACCCTTATACTTTGCCACTCCCCCCCACCCCCTCAGCTAATATCCTTGGTTTTTCATGGGCTTGACCAGACCATCCCCTCTGCCAAGAACAACCCTCTCTAGGTCAGCACATTGCTGTTCCCACCTCAAGTCCAAGGCTTGTAGTCCCTGGAAGATTTCCTGATTCATCTAGGTTCACTCACTTGTCCTTCTCCACTCCAACCAAGCTTGGTGCATGTTGTGTTCTAGCAATTTTCTTCTACCTCCACAACCATTGGTTTGACTGTCCAATCCCCCAAATGCATACTGACTGCATAAAGGTCAGGGAATGTATTCAGATACCTTCTATACACCACCACAGTACTGAACCAAACACACATATTAACACAAAGATTCTCCAGTACGGTCCACCCTATCAAGGAGCTTCTATCTCCTGACACATATGCACACAAATAATCATACACACAAATAATATACACAAATATAAAATATACACACAAATAATATTTCCTCAAATAATCCTTAAGAGATTCAGAATGCAGAAAGGATCACATGAGGGAGGTGCTCCAAGTTTTACTGGTAGAACAGAGATGATTTCCTAGAACAGATGAGATTTCAGCGAACCTGACAGATTTTTATTTGAAGAAAGGTGCTCAGAGCGGGACAGCATTTCAGCCAGAATGAAGAGGATGGGCCAAGGCACATGGTGGACAAAAACTTATTAGGGGATAGCCAGGAGACATACAAGCAAGCCTGGAGAGTTCAGAAAGAAAAGCAAGAAAAGTGGATTCAGGCCAAACTGCAGAACACCATGAATGCCAGAACAAGAAGCTGCATTTTTCCTGTGAACAAAGTGGGACAAGCCACTGATGATGTTCAAAAATACAAATCTGGCTGCTGGTCTCTGTTTAGAAAGATATCCACTGGAAAAAAATTTGAAAGTGAAGGGACAAGTTTAAACTTAAAAAAAAAAACAACAGAAAAATCATGCATCAGATAAATTAATTGAACAATGCTTAATTTGTCCTGGCATCAGATTATTAACCACATATTACAGTGTTTAAAGTACAGCAGAAAACAAGATCAAAAAATGTGCAATGGAAAGCTAAAAGACTGAATTCTGGTTTCTGCTTAGCCAATTAGTCATGTTACTTCTTTGAGTTTAATAAAATAAGGACAATGGTAACTGAGAGCTTCATTGGGTCCTGTGATGGTCAGAGACAGTGCAGGTTAAAGCCTTGTGGGATTCATGGGCCCCACATAAGGCCTGAGTGGAATCAGTACCACTTTAGGATAGGGACCATGTGTACAAAGTCCAAATACTCAATAAAAATTAACAGAAAATGGAAATGACATAAAAGAATGATCAAATGAAGGAGCTCTTCTCAATAACTAAAGGAAAGAAAAAAGAAAAATTGGCAAGGATCAACCATTAACACAAATGTAGATTAATTCAAAGAGAAAGAATCTCCTAGCAACCAGCCTCTCCTGAGAGGCATGAATTAGCACTACCATTGAAATAGGAAAACACCACTTGGATCACTGATATTTTAATACCAGGCAAATAACTAGGTCTTTTATGTATGGGTAATATTGAAGAAATCTGCTACTGTAGACAACTAAAAACTGTCCAAAAATGACACTCTGAAAGCCAGGAAAAGAGACATTTAACTCCCTTATCATTACTTAATTCAATAATCAACAATTATTTATTGAGAATCAATTTGATGTAGGCATTATGTGCAAGAAATATGTCAGGAAAGACCCTGTGGCCCTCTAGAGTATAAAGGCTGGAAGAAAGGCTAGCATGAAGCAGACAAATCAGTTGTGTTTTACTAGGGACAAGTGCTATCGGAGAACCAAGGAGAGAGCTGAGGCTTCCAGAAAGAATAGGTGGGTCAGCCACCCTAAAGGGGAGAAGAGTAAGGGTATTTAATGCAGACGAAACCAGTGTATCAAAGACAAAAAGTTTAAAAAAAAAAAAAAGGGCATACCAGGCCTTTAAGACACACTTAAAATATGTCATAGTACAAGGAGGAAGTGATGAGAAAGAGTTCTTGAGAAGTTAGGATTTTATTGCAAGGACACCAGGGAACTACTGAAGGAGTGATGAGACATGATCAAATACACACTTAAGAAAAATCACCAGGGATGCACAGTAGGAAAAAACAAACGAAAGGAAGACAAGACTGGAAGATAGGATATTGGGAAGGAGGCCGTGGCCATAATCCAGGTGGGAAGGAAGGTGGTTAAGGGAAATGGATGGTCCGAAGATATTATAGAGGAACAATGCACTTGATAATGGGGCCAACCACAGAGGTTAGGCACAGAGGATGGAGGAAGCACGGGAAGACTCACAGGATGGGTGTGCTGCTGGGTTTAACCTACCTGTGGGAAATTAATCCAGTTAAACCCCAAACACTTACAGCTGTGCTAAATGCCTTTAATTGCTCATGTTCCCCATTTCCTGGAACCATTTTCTCCACTCTAAAGCTAACCGGGGGCGCCTGGGTGGCTCAGTCAGTTAGGCGTCCGACTTCAGCTCAGGTCATGATCTCGCGGTCCGTGAGTTCGAGCCCCGCGTCGGGCTCTGGGCTGATGGCTCAGAGCCTGGAGCCTGCTTCCGATTCTGTGTCTCCCTCTCTCTCTGCCCCTCCCCTGTTCATGCTCTGTCTCTCTCTGTCTCAAAAATAAATAAACATTAAAAAAAAAAAATTTTAAACAAGCTAACCTGTTACCATCCAGCATAATGGAGGCAAACCCAGTATGGGCAGCAGTTTCCTGATCCTTCTCTGCCTAAGGTTTACTCTGAAAGCTTCAATGATAACTGTGTAACTCTTGACCTTCCATGATGTAGTTTCTTTGTCCATGATCAGAGAGGAGGTCAACAGCATGAATTTATTTCCCAAATCAGGCTTACAACTGCATATTTTAAATTTTTTTTTTTCAACGTTTTTTATTTATTTTTGGGACAGAGAGAGACAGAGCATGAACGGGGGAGGGGCAGAGAGAGAGGGAGACACAGAATGGGAAACAGGCTCCAGGCTCTGAGCCATCAGCCCAGAGCCCGACGCGGGGCTCGAACTCACGGACCGCGAGATCGTGACCTGGCTGAAGTCGGACGCTTAACCGACTGCGCCACCCAGGCGCCCCGACAACTGCATATTTTAAAGCAAATGATGGTAGAAATTTTAAGCTGTGCAAGTGTTTATCATTTGCTTCCATGCACAAATTCCCTTTGAAGGATTATTTTTTCACTCCCAAATTTAATCAGTTTTTTAACTATTTTAATAAATCTTTTTAAAAGTTCTGTTTGACATGTACTTCCCAAGTTCTTGTAATGATGTCATTTGTTTCAAATTATAATCAGTATCATTGATTCTGCTTCCTTTCTAAACTTGGTGTTGCTGGGGTTTCATTATTCATTACCCTCCACTAACTCATGAATCCTATCACCAATCATTGGTTTGGTTCTTCCAAAAATCATTGGTTCTTCCTTCTGCAGGAGTCTGTAATGCAGGGGGTGCCTGGTGGGCTCAGTCACTTAAGTGTCCAACTCTTGATTTCGGCTCATGTCGTGATCTAATAGTTGTGGGGCGGAGCCCTATGTTGGGCTCCCTACTGAGCATGAAGCCTGCTTGGGATTCTCCCTCCCTCCTTCTCTCTCTCTCTCTCTCCCTCTCCCCACCTTCCCACTCACACACATTCTCTCTCTCTCAAAAATAAACAAATAGCATGGAAGTTTTTTGTGTGTCTCGCGTCCATGAAACAAGCCAGACCAACACTAAACCATAGAAAACTAAACACTAAACCTAGAAAACTGATCTGAGGATTAACACAACAATCTGCACAACCTGAACCACAGAATTCAGCAGGTATGCAGTGTGGAGAGGTGAAATTGGGGAGAGAGAAGCCACGGAAGGCAGGGAGCCACTTTTGTGTGCGGAGAGAGGACACAGATGGGGCGGGCAGGGGCGGGAGGAGAATACAGGAAAAGCACCCCCTCCCCAAAAGAAGCTGGAGACAAAGTGGAAAACTGGAAACAGCCTCAGGGACTGAACTAAAAAGGGAGAAAGGAGAAAGGAGAAAGAAAGGAGAGGGTTTAAATTCCATTAAGACTGTAAACGGGGAGCACAGAGTCTGCAACTCTGCAGCTCGATACCTGATGGTGCTCTGGTGGGAAGGGCGAATCCCCAGGAAAAGAGTGGGGTCTGAGAGGTTCTCGGGCCACATGAGGAAAAGCAGTTCCACTGCTGGAAGGACATTTGGTAGAGGTTGTGAGGCCACCTGGGCCCAACAGACCACAGAGAACGGCCACATCTGCTGGTGCTGGAACAGGGTCGTTGGGGGTGAAGCCTGGTACCAGATGTGTGTTGTGATTTTCCATAATCCCTGAGGTGTTGCTGCTACACTGTCTCACAAACTTTTTCTGGGGCAAGCTGGCACCTGGCTGTAGTCTCTGGGCATCAGCAGGAGCACGGTCCTGTGGGCGTTCCTGGGTGTGGCTGGCACCCAGCCATTGCTCGGTGAGACCCTCCACAGAGGGGCAGAGTGGGTCAAGGCCGCAGTCCCTCAGAAGTGGGGGACCAGGGAAGGCAGCAGCATCTGAGACAAAACCTGGAAGGGAGGTGCTGCCTGGGGCTTGCTCACAGACAGTGTGGAAGCGGGGAGTAGACAAAAGCCGAAGACGAAGGACAGGTGTGCAATTGTTGTGCGATTGCTAATTGGGGAGAACAGAGTTCCAATACTAGAGACTGGGTAGCTGGGCAACACCATTTTCACCACTCCCGCGCATGTGCATAAGCACCTACAATTGCCACAACAATCCACCCCAGTAGGCTACCAGCACCATCTAGTGAGGAACGGAGCCCTTACACTAAGCCCCGCCCAACTGGGCCAACCTCGCTCCTCAAGAACAGAAGTCTCACCACCTGATTAGTTTATGGACTATAAAGCACTTCATAGTTTGACTTTTAGGGAAAAACAAAGTAATGTCAGTCGTATTTCAGTTGGTTAGATGATCCATCTATTCAATTTTCTTTCTTTCCTCTTTTTTCTCTTTTTTGTTTCTTTTATTTTTCTTGAATACAGAAAGAGAAAAAATTCATTTTTATTTTCAATTTTTATTAAAAATATTTTTAATTTTTTTCTACATTTTTTACTTTTGTGTAAATTTTTTCAAATTCTATTTTACTTCCATTATTTCATTTCAGTATTCACTTCTTCAAATTTCCAAATGATTTCCTTTATTCCCCCCCCTTTTTTCTCTAATCTATCAAGCCACTTTCAACACCCAGACCAAAACACACATAGGATCTAGCATCATTTATTCGATTTGGGGGGGGGGGGTGTTTGTTTTTAACTTTTTAATTTTAATATTTTTTAATTTTAATTTTTTAAATTTTTTCTACCTCATTAATTCCTTTTCTCCCTTCAAAATGACAGAATGAAGGAATTCACCCCAAAATAAAGAGCAGGAAGAAATGACAGCCAGGGACTTAACCAACACAGATACAAGCAAGATGTCTGAACCAGAATTTAGAATCACAATTATAAGAATACTAGCTGGAGTTGAAAATAGATTAGAATCCCTTTCTGCAGAGATAAAAGAAGTAAAAGCTAGTCAGGATGAAATAAAAAATTCTATAACTGAGCTGCAACCTCGAATGGATGCCGCAGTGGCAAGGATGGATGTGGCAGAACAGAAAATCAGTGATATAGACGACAAACTTATGGAGAATAATGAAGCAGCAAAAAAGGGGGAGATTAATGCAAAAGAGCATGATTTAAGAATTAGAGAAATCAGTGACTCATTAAAAAGGAACATCAGAATCATAGGGGTCCCAGAAGAGGAAGAGAGAGAGACAGATAGGGGTAGAAGGGTAATGTGAGCAAATCATAGTGGAAAACTTTCCTAACATGGAGAAAGACATCAAAATCCAGGAAGCACAGAGGACCCCCATTAGATTCAACAAAAACCAACCATCAACAAGACATATCATAGTCAAATTCACAAAATACTCAGGCAAGGAGAGAATCATGAAAGCAGCAAGAGGAAAAAAGTCCTTAACCTACAAGGGAAGACAGATCAGGTTTGCAGCGAACCTATCCACAGAAACTTGGCAGGCCAGAAAGGAGTGGCAGGATATATTCAATGTGCTGAATCAGAAAAATATGCAGCCAAGAATTCTTTATCTAGCAAGGCTGTTAGATAAATAGAAGGAGAGATAAAATGGAGTGATAAAAAGTTTCCCAGACAAACAAAAATTAAAAAGGAGTTTGTGACCATTATACCAGCCCTGCAAGAAATTTTAAGGGGGACTCTCGGAGGGGAAAAAGGATGAAAAAAAAAAAATAAAATAAAAATAAATAAATAAATAAATAAATAAATACCAAAAGCAACAAAGATTAGAAAGGACCAGAGAACACCACCAGAAACTCCAACTCTACAAGCAACATAATAGCAATAAATTCAGATCTTTCAGTACTCACTCTAAATGTCAATGGACTAAATGCTCCAATCAAAAGACACAGGAAACAGAATGGATAAGAAAACAAGATCCATCTACATGTTGTTTACAATAGACCCACTTTAGACCTAAAGATACCTTCAGATTGAAAGTAAGGGGATGGAGAACCATCTATCATGCTAATGGTCAACAAATGAATGCCAAAGTAGCCATACTTATATCAGACAATCTACACTTTAAAATAAAGACTATCAAGAGATGAAGAAGGGCATTATATCCAAATTAAGGGGTCTATCCACCAAGAAGACCTAACAATTGTAAACATTTATGCGCCAAATAAGAAAGCACCCAAATATATAAATCAATTAATCCCAAACATAAAGAAACTCATTGACAGTAATACCATAAGAGTAGGAGACTTCAACACCCCACTCACAGCAATGGACAGATCATCTAATCAAAAACTTAACAAGGAAACAATGGCTTTGAATGACACACTGGACCAGATGGACTTAACAGATATATTCAGAACAATGCATTCTAAAGCAGCGGAATACAGATTCTTCTTCAGTGCACATGGAACATTCTCCAGAACAGACCACATACTGGGGCACAAATCAGCCCTCAGCAAGTACAAAAAGATCAAGATCATACCATGCATATTTTCAGACCACAACACTATGAAACTCGAAATCAACCACAAGAAAAAATTTGGAAAGGTAACAAATACTTTGAAACCAAAGAACATCCTACTAAAGAAGGAATGGGCTAACAAAGAAGTTAAAAAGGAAATTAAAAAGTATATGGAAGCCAATGAAAATGATAACACCACAACCCAAAACCTCTGGGACGCAGCAAAGGCAGTCATAAGAGGAAAGTATATAGCAATTCAGGCCTTCCTAAAGAAGGAAGATAGATCTCAGATACACAACTTAACCTTACGCCTTAAACAGCTGGCAAAAGAACAGCAAATAAAACCCAAAATGAGTAGAATACAGGAAATAATAAAGATTAGAGCAGAAATTAATGCTATGGAAACCAAAACAAAAAAACAAAAACAAAAACAAAACAAAAAAACAGTAGAACAGATCAATTAAATCAGAAGCTGGTTCTTTGAAAGAATTAACAAAATTGTTAAGCCACCAGCCAGTTGGATCAAAGAGAAAAAGGAAAGGACCCAAATAAGTAAAATCAAGAATGAAAGAGGAGAGATCACAACCAACACAGCAGAAATAGAAACAATAATAAGAGAATATTATGAGCAATTATATGCCAATAAAATGGGCTATCTGAAAGAAATGGACAAATTCCTAGAAACATATACACTACCAAAAGTGAAACAGGAAGAAACAGAAAATTTGAACAGACCCATAACCAGTAAAGAAATTGAATTAGTAATCAAAAATCTCCCAATAAACAGGAGTCCACGGCCAGGTGGCTTTCCAGGGGAATTCTACCAAATATTTAAGGAAGAGTTAACACCTATGTTCTTGAAGGTGTTCCAAGAAATAGAAATGGAAGGAAAACTTCCATACTCTTTCTATTATGCCAGCATTACCTTGATTCCAAAACCAAAGACCCCACTAAAAAGGAGAACTATAGACCACTTTTCCTGATGAACATGGATGAAAAACTCCTCAACAAGATATTAGCCAACTGCATCCAATGGTACATTAGATTATTTTCCACGACCAAGTGGGATTTACACCTGGGATGGAGGGCTGGTTCAATATCTGCAAAACAATTAACATGATTCATCACATCAATAAAAAAAAGGACAAGAACCATATGATCCTCTCAATAGATGCAGAGAAACCATTTGACAAAATACAGCAACCTTTCTTGATAAAAATCCTCAAGAAAGTAGGGATAGAAGGAGCATACACGGAGATCATAAGAGCCATATATGAACGACCCAACGTTAATATCATCCTCAATGGGGAAAAACTGACAGCTTTCCCCCCCAAGGTCAGGAACAAGACAGGGATGTCCACTCTCGCCACTGTTATTCAACATAGTATTGGAAGTCTTAGCCTCTGCAATCAGACAACACAAAGAAATAAAAGGCATCCAAATCAGCCAGAAGGAGGTCAAACTTTCACTCTTTGCAGATGACATGATACTCTATAGGGAAACCCAAAAGATTCCACCAAAAAACTGGTAGAACTGATTCATGAATTTAGCAAAGTCACAGGATATAAAATCAATGCACAGAAATCGGTTACATTCCTATACACCAACAATGAAGTAACAGAAAAAGAAATCAAGGAGTTGTTCCCATTTACAATTGCACTAAAAACCATAAAATACATAGGAATAAATCTAACCAAAGAGGTGAAAAATCTATACACTGAAAACTATAGAAAACTTAAGAAAGAAATTGAAGACGACACACACAAAAAAAGGAAAAAGATTCAATGCTCATGGACAGGAAGAACAAATATTGTTAAAATGTCGACACTACCCAAAGCAATCTACATATTCAATGCAATCCTTATCAAAATAATACCAGCATTCTTCACAGAGCTAGAACAAATAATCCTAAAATTTGTATGGAAACAGAAAAGACCCTGAATAGCCAAAGCGATCTTGAAAAAGAAAACCAAAGCAGGAGACATCACAATCCCAGACTTCAAGCTATACTACAAAGCTGTAATCATCAAGACAGTATGGTACTAGCACAAGAACAGACACTTAGATCAATGGAACAGAATAGAGAACCCAGAAATGGACCCACAAACGTATGGCCAACTAATCTTTAACAAAGCAGGAAAGAATATCCAATGGAATAAAGACAGTCTCTTCATCAAGTGGTGCTGGGAAAACTGGACAGCGGCACGCAGATGAATGAACCTGGACCACTTTGTTAAACCATACACAAAAATAAACTCAAAATGGATGAAAGACCTAAATGTAAGACAGGAAGCCATCAAAATCCTAGAGGAAAAAGCAGGCAAAAACCTCTTTGATCTTGGCCGCAGCAACTTCTTACTTGACACGTCTCCAGAGGCAAGAGAAATAAAAGCAAACATGTACTACTGGGACCTCATCAAAATAAAAAGCTTCTGCACAGCGAAGGAAACAATTAGCACAACTAAAAGGCAACCGACAGAATGGGAGAAGGTATTTGCAAATGACATATCAGATAAAGGGTTAGTATCCAAAATCTATAAAAAACTTCTCAAACTCAACACCCAAGAAACAAATAATCCAGTGAAGAAATGGGCAAAAGACATGAATAGACACTTCTCCAAAGAAGACATCCAGATGGCTAACAGACACATGAAAAAATGCTCAACATCACTCATCATCAGGGAAATACAAATCAAAACCAAAATGAGATACCACCTTATACCTGTCAGAATGGTAACATGAACAACTCAGGCAACAACAGATGTTGGCGAGGATGCGGAGAAAGAAGATCGCTTTTGCATTATTGGTGGAAATGCAAGCTTGTGCAGCTACTCTGGAAAACAGTATGGAGGTTCCTCCAAAAACTAAAAATAGAACTACCCTATGACCCAGCAATTGCACTACTAGGTATTTATCCAAGGGATACAGGTGTGCTGTTTCAAAGGGACACATGCACCCCAATGTTTATAGCAGCACTATCAACAATAGCCAAAGTATGGAAAGAGCCCAAATGTCCATCAATGGATGAACGGATACGGAACATGTGATATACATATACATATACATATACATATACATATACATATACATATACATACACACATATAATGGAGTATTACTCGGCAATCAAAGAGTGAAATCTTGCCGTTTGCAACTATGTGGATGGAACTGGAGGGTATTATACGAAGCGAAATTAGTCAGAGAAAGACAAATATATGACTTAACTCATATGAGGACTAAGGAATCTACTCCTGAAATCATTGTTGCACTATATGCTAACTAATTGGGATGTAAATTAAAAAAAAAAAAAAAGTTAAAAAACATAATAAAATAAAAAAATAAAACCTGTAAAAAAATAATAAAATAAACATTAAAAAAAAAGATTTTATAATGCAAAACCCTAGCTTGAACTCCTCTAGTGAAGTAAGTCACCTACAAGCCATGAAGATTAGGAACATCCATCTGCTGAAAGAGATGAATGGTGTGGTGCATTCAATGAATGGAAATCCCCACAACCTTACCATTGGCTTTTTTGTTTCCATCTTCCCAAATATCCCTAATAAAGGTAGAATATCACGACACATGAACAAAAATATCACTTCTTCTCTTCTTTTGCCTTCTCCATGGCAAAGCAGTGAGCAACACCTCCTGAGGACACAAAACACTGCAGTCCAGGACACAGCCTACACAGGCGGTTCCAGACTTGCAAGCTGTTGCTGTAGGGGGAATAGCTGGTGCTTCTGACCCGGGCTGGGGAGTGACTTTTCAATCCACTTCCACCCCTGTCTGCCAAATGCAGCATGCAGTAAAGGTTATGGCAGAAAGGGACCTTACCCTCAGCATTTCTGAAAGTTAATCTGCTTCCTGTTAGGCTCAGAATGAAGCTCACCTTGGTTCCCAGCTTCAGAATGTCATAGTTTTCAAGGATTCTTACAAGCTTGTTCTCGAGGATCCTTGCGGATTGCAATGGCAAAACAACAGCAAAGGGGCAAGTGCAGGGATGGAGAGAAGTTAAATGGAGATCTTAAGGAGTGAAAATATGGGACAAAAGCAGAGAAGAAAACTATCCAGTCATGAGATCAAGATCCTTCTGTTGCTGGCAGAGTAGCTCGAATGCCATTCCAAAAGAGGCATACAAAAAAGGTCCACTTCTTAACATGGCCACTTGGAAAAACACTGTTTCTCTGGATACAAAAGTGCAATATTGTTCTTTTAGTAAAAATATCAGCTTTCCTTTATGGTAATACTAATACTAATTAAGGCCACCATAAAAATTCCTATCCTTTTGGATTCCTACTTTTGGAGGCTTATGGATGAGCTGCAAAGACTTTATTGTCAGTGTCAGAATCAAACTCCAGTATTCCATTGCTTAGAGTGTGGCCACCATTCAAGCAAATGCCTTAAGTTGGAGGCAGGAGCGGGGTGGGGAACGGACTATGAAGCAACTTACATTTTGTGTAAGGTGAGAGTGTGTAGGGGAGTGGGGCATGCTAGGGATAAAAACATAAAAGCATAAGGAAATTCAGTCCATAACAAAATTTATTTATGCATTTTAGAAGCAGGCTACATTGAATAACATCGGGGCAAATAAAGTTACTAATGTTGAGACAGCCACATAACAAATCAGACATTTTTTTTTACACAAAACCACTGAAAGCCCATACCTGCCACAAAGAATATACGACATAAGAAACTGGGCAGCAATTTGATCTTTGGGTCAAATTCTCATCAACTGGTCTAAGGGTTCCCTTCAACCCCCAAAAAAGGATCTCCAAGATGCTGGGCAATGGTCCTAAAGAAAGTGCTTCTGGACTCAACCATCAATCAAACCTCAAGCACAGGAAATAAAAAGTGTCATCCTGAATTCAGACCTTTTCCTTTTGTTTCCATAACTAGGAGGCCATCAGCCAAGCCATGAGAAGGCCTTGGGAGGTATCCAGGTCATGAGTCAGTGTTTCAGGCTGACTTTGTCCACAGTCGGCCCTGTCCTACTGCTCTTACCCTTCATATTCCTTCTGCAGTTTATGATACCTGGATGTCTGAGCCCAATCTCCACATACAAGCTCCTCTGATAACAAATACTATATCCTGTTCACTTTAAAACACATATAGTGCTTAGCACAGAGCCTTCCCTATCATGTATACTGAATAAATGATCAAGAAATAAAAGGACTGAACCTCATGTGCCAAAATGAGGAAGTAACTGAATTAGGAATCTTACAGTACTGTACTGTGTCATACTACTGTGATGCCATTTTCATGAAACTGTAGAAAACCTTTAAGTAATGGAGCAGATAAAACAATAAGTGTGTTCCACAAACATTTTTCATGCTGATTATTTCCTCAGAGCTTCTGCTACAAGTATTCCCCTTTTTCTCTCCCTTCGCTCATTTTCTATTTATAATAACAGCTTGATTCTTACTGTACCAAGGCATTTCACCTACAGGAAATCCAATTCTCCACCATAACCTTGAAGTTGCTATGCTTGTCCTCACCATAGTTTTTTTTAATGAGGTTTAGAGAAGTTAAAGAAAATCCCCCAAGCTCACTTGTAAGTAGCAGACAGATTCTGGGCCTGGAAGATCAGGGAGATCTGACGGAAGCCACAGGTCGTCATTCTTTTCTGTAACACAATGCTACCCTGGACCCATGAAGCTGGCATCCACAGATGTCATGTTAATGTCCCCTATTGTTCCACAAGCATGCAACAGCTACAAGGTCTTTACAGCTTTTGTGTCTTCATTTCCAGGCTGTCGGATGTTGTTTTACACTGTACCAATCAATGCATTTACCTCAGCCAGTAATCCCTCTTTTTTCTTTCTTTCCTTCTTTCTTTCTTCCTTCCTTCCTTCCTTCCTTCCTTCCTTCCTTCCTTCCTTCCTTCCAATCAGTCAGGAACTGGGAGATCAATTAATTATACTTATTAGACCTGGTGTGAAATACCCTCCCCCCCACTGCCATGATATGCAACATAAGGTGAGCCCCACGTAGGTGCTTACCCAGTACATGCCTGATTAAGGAATGGGTATAGTGATTACCCGCCCATCCTTAGTCTCCAGGCAAGTCATAACAGCATGATGGGCTGAGCTGGGGTAGCAGCCGGAAAGGGCACACCACCATTCTCCCAGTCCGTCTATTAGACTGGGAGTCATTCCAACAAAACATTGAATCTTCTACCATGTAACTTCCTACAAACTCTAGAAAACTGGGGCCCACCTTGCCGCAACACTAGGTGTCATGGAGCCTCAGAAGATGCCATCCACTTCAGTCCTTCCCCGCTTTGGAGGAGACTGCATGGCCCTCTCTGCTAACAGTGCCAGCCCTTCTCTCTGCTCTCCCTCACAGTGGGTTCGCATCCCTCCGCATTCCACTGAGGAATCCCATCTGGGCAAACTCCATCTCATTTTACCCTCTTCTAAACCCAAAACTTAATTTAACAGACTAAAACTTCTTTACAAAATATGATGGACTTCCCTGCATGTGCTAAATAGAATTTATTCTCTCTGATGTGGCTCAGCCTTCAGGTCCTGAGGTGTTTGAAGGAGTTCTGCTTCTCAGGTTTAACTTTTCTGTCTCCTCTCTCCCTGTGTGTGGGTCAGCACTCTTGCCTCTCCATTTTCTGCTTTTAATCGACTAAGGGTTGAGAAAGGAAGCTATTTCACTTGCTTAGGACTGAATGCAAAGGAGGAGCATGAGGAGTCTGCCTAGGGAAAGAGCCTAGGGCAGTGGTACCCCCTCATGCCCAGGGCACTGAGTCCCTGAAAGTAGAAACCCCTTGTGAATAAGACATGCAGCCAGACTTGGGGAGCACTGGTTTAAAATTTCAGCACACAGACTTTAGGAAGGGCTTCAGCCACACTCCCCATGTGTCTCCTGCATTCCAGACAGCTGAGAGAATAGATAAGCAAGATTATAGTACTTTGTTTGTCCTCTGCTTTCACCCCTCCTGGCTCACTACAATGGAATCTCTGAGGGAAGAGATCTGAGGGAAGGGACTTTCTATCTTGTTCACTGTGGAATCACTGAAGCCTACAGCGCCTAACAGAGTGTAAGCATTCCACAAATTTGATGAATGAGAAAGTAATGAATGAGTAATCTAGTTAAAATTTCTCTTCCATAATTAACATCCACAATTCAAAATCTTTTATAGACTCCTTATGAGCTAAAACAAATAAATTCAGGAAAATACCAACAAACTGTGACAGCAGGCCAAAGTTGATTCTTTTCAACCTTAAAAGACAGGCACGTACAATTTCATCAAAGTAACCAGTTATAGGTATGTAGCCACCAGGATCAACAATTCTTGAGATGTGCTGGCTGGGGTCCTTCAGCACACTGACATGCCCCCCCCCCCACCATCACCTTGCAAAAGCCCACTTCCCCTACAGAAGTCAAGGACAAATATACAGAAACTACCCTCCTAAACACAAAACACCACTTTTACCTTGTAGAGGAGGTACTGTCTCCAATTGTTTTTTAAACAAAGAAAAAAAATACATATCATGTCCTATCCCCACCAAAAAAAAAAAAAAAAGGGGGGGGGAGGGGAAAGGGAAAAGGAGGAACCAAAAAATAACAGATGGAAAAAATTTTAGAGAGAATCCAACTCATATTTTTGCATTTATGATTTCCCTAGAAGAGAGTTAAAAACTAAAGCCTGAATTTGGATTACAGTGAAATAAATGTGCAGGATCCAATATAAAGATGACTATAGATTCGTTACTTACTTCCAGCAAGGCACATCATCTGTCAGAAGAAACTAAAGGCACTAAGAGGCACAGCTCCTCTGGCTGAGCTCTGTCTACCCAGTAAGAAAGAATGGGTAGGGAGAACATGCAATGAGACCTGTGGACAAAACAACCAGGAGCTCCTAGACACCAACAGATGAGAACAAGAACACTGATTATACACCAGACTGAAGCGGGGTAGTCATAGAGATCTGAATTAGGAGTAACACCCAAAGCAAATGGAGAAAATGGAACACTAAAATCATGCCTATATAATCAGAAATTATCTGAAAGTAATAAAGAAACTAGATAAGCCAAGTAAATAAATAAGATTATAAAAGTATTACCTCAAGGATGGAAAACCAGAATATATAATTCAGGACAAACACAGTGGAGCCAACACATAAGAAAATATGGTCAGATAGCTACACTGAAGTGTAGCTAACATGTATTCCTCGCCATCCCCTTCAGAATTTTCAGAGAGAGAGAATAAAGAACTGGCTCACTGCTTGAATCAGATGGCATATATTAACAGATGACAAGAGAAAAGCAGAACAAGTCAACCTCTTTTTACAGCCATTTATATCCCACAGAATCTGAAGATTATTTTTTCAGTCCCTGTATGGCATTCTACAGCACTTCTATGATTCCTGGCAGTCAAATTCATCACATCTGCAAATGAGAAAAAACCACCCATCGGTATTTTACTCACTTTCAGATGTGATATATAAGATGATGTGATATATAAGATATTTTAAGAAAAAAAAAAGAATTTACTTCCTACCTCAATCTGTAACTACAACCTGCCTTTCAAACATTCTGATTCTGAGGAAAATAAAAAAGGAATACTGTGTCTTCTGAGGGTCACCTCAGACACAAGGAAATACGATGCATAACTAATGACAAAATTTGAGATGCAACTACCAAGGCAGAGCTGTTCTGAATTTAATCAAGTCTGTTGAGCTTCAGAGGGATGGATAATAGGCAGCCAGATGGACAAGATTTGCATTCAGAAAAGCTACACTGGAAGATCCAAATAAACGTGCCTCAGAATCCTGGCATCAAAGATCTTCTGCCCAGTTTAATAAAACCTGAATTAAAACAATCACAAAAACAAAAATGTTTAAACAATCCATTTCAATTCTAAAGCTGAATCAATAATAAGGCAATTAGCCTAGCACAATAGAAGCTCAGTCCTAATTCTTTTTTTGTTCCATGTGAGTGCTCAAGCATTGCTGCCACATCAGGCTCTGATCCAGGTTGCACTAAGAGAAACAGACACAGAGGATGAGAATGTGTGAATTACCTCTCCATAACTATTTGGTGAATGGTGAAATCAACTTTATAATCCTGAACACATGTGAGTGCAATTATACACACACCAGTGCACAACAATAACCGTTACTCCTCTGCAAAATCTGAGACAATGAGACATGGGGTAAATATGAGAGGAAAAACAGCTATAATGTTACTGCAAAGTACCTAGAGTCTGCTACTTTAAGTCAGCATGACTATAAAAGAAAAATAAAGCCAGATTTTATCACGGTCTTCAAAGGGTCATTCACGTTTTCTGGTTTATCAATCTACTAAATAGAGTTCAATAAAATAAAATAAAATGAAAGCCAAGGCTCAGCACTAGTCCTGGCTCCTTCTCCTCTTAAGACCCAGTCAAAGGACGGGTGGCCAAGCCAACCACTTCCTGCAGAGCCCTAGGCATGTTAGGTAAGTGGCCACGAGATGTCAAGGACCCATTTTTGCACTTGCCTAGCTCCAAAGACTAAGTGGAGGGGCTGAGATTCAGAGCTACCCCAGGCATGTCCAGTCTCATTGGTTCAGTTAATCGCAACTCCATGGAGAACATTTTCTTTTAAATTTTTGAAGGAAATTTAAGTGGAGCCGCTGGTAGAGTCCCTGTATCAGAGAAAAGAAGGGGAAAACATCCACATTTATTCAATTTTTTTCCTACTGCAATCTGCCAGGTTTGATGAAGTGTGATTTTCAAGGCAATATTTTTCTCAGTATTCCAAGAAATCCAAAATCAACAATATATGTTTACTTTCTATCTTTCAGTCAATCAATGTGACTGTGTTGAAAGTAGAAAATGTTACTTGTTTACATGATATAATGACCTGCCCTTTAAGAAGAGAAAAATGTTATCACTGATTAGTGTTGATTTCAGTGATGGCTTTATAACTCACGAGGAGAAAGAGGTATCTTCTTCCATGATTATAATATCCCAGAGAGAGCATTAAAATCTAAACTTTTCATGGTTACTGTCTCCAATGGAAGGGTACATTTCATTCAAAGAAAGTTTTCAGTAACATCAGGCTCTTCTGAAAACCCTCTAAGTAAAATGCCCCTTTCCACATGCCATTCCCAGCTGGTCATCCACATTATCCTGAGAAGTTTAAGCCTTTCAAAGTTTTGTTGTAAGTTAATGCCAGCCTCCTCCACAAAGCACTCACTGGACTTACTCTTTTTGGTGAGGACTATTCAACAACAAAGCCAGAACGAAGTCTGTGACCAGAGAGAGCACTCCCTTCTGGGCATAAAGTCACTTCAGTAAATGAGACTGGGCACTGCACACACCACCTCCTCCAGATACACTTTGCTCAGCACCTGCTGGACATTTAAAGGCAAAGAGAAGCCACTGAGGTTGTGAGGGACCAAGAAAAGTAATCAGACTTGCATTTTCAACGGATCCTTCAGCCCTCTGTGAAGATCTTCCTCCACTGACCAAAACCTTGCTTTCCACTTCTAACTCTCCACCATTCGTGACCAGGTTTGCCTGGTTTTTCAAGGAGCAAACTTCAGAAAGAAAAGTTGTGTTATGCCTTGGTTTACTTCTGCTTGTTGTGCCACAGTTCTTGGGTGGGTTTCATAGCCCATTCAAGGTAAACAGCGTTTCAGTAAACCTGTACCTAACCAGCTTGGCAGTGTCTTTCCTACAGAAGTCGTGTGGTCCTCCTCTTGGATACACGACCCAGGGTGGAATGGCTTATGTGCTGTAAGGTGTAAAGGCTCCAGAATGCATGGTGCTAAGATCCCGGGCCTTGGAGTCACCCAGAGCTGGCTCATGTCCCAGTTTGACCACTAATAGCTATGTGCCCTTGGGCAAGATACTAACGTGCTTACGTCACAGATATTGCCAGGATTCCTACCCACACAAAGAATAAGTAAAGGCAGTCAGAAAGAAAAAAGAAACCATGTGTTTCACTGAATTCATATCTGTTATATAGTGCAATGTTTTTTCAATCCAAGTTGGATCCTTTAGGAAGATATGGCATCAATTTGGAGGACCATGACTCATATTTTTAAAAAATAAAATAAAACAGAGTAGAAAAGTTCAGAATATAAAATGATAAGGGTGAATATTGTTTCATGTGTGTCCATGAGTATAAAATATAGATTTGGATTCAAATGTAAAATATTTTCTTACTACAGATCACAGTCAAAAACCTGGAAAACCACAAGTGGATCAGTAAAACACCAATATGGTTATTACTAGAGAGAGTGAGGCCAACTACAAAGAGCCTTAAATATACCAGGTTTCCTTTCATCTACTGATTAAAATCTTTCAAAGGATCTAGTAACTTAAGAGAAGAAACTAAAAAGAATCCAAAACAAGCTACCAAATACTGCTCAATTTAGACATCCAATAAGTAGCTCCTGCTAATCCAAATATTAGTATCACGTATCTTCTCATATAGTAATTTTATACAGTGCATCTGCAACTTTAAGTCATTAACTCCACTCCTGGGTTTCTACCTACTGAGATGATCTGATGTGCAGACAAGGCTTCAGGTTCAAAGATGTTCATTACTGCATTATTTATAATAGGAAAAGGAAAACAGGAAATAACCTAAATGTCCAGCAATAAGGAACTGAATAACTAGGTGGCAAATTTACTATAAGAAAAACTTTATAGCTGTTAAAAATGATAAATGTTTATAAAATGCTTAATACATTGGTAATTGGGGAAATCTTTGCTAAGTGAAAAAGAAGATGCAAAATTTATATGCAGTATCACCACAATTATATTTTATATAGATTGGGGGGAGCAGTTTGCTGTTTCAGTAATAGTAGTTTTCTTTTAAGCAAATCCAGCTTCTTACAATACTAGAAGAAATTACACATAAATATTCACAGAATATTCTCCTTGTATAAGTAGAATAAATATTCTCCTTGTATAAGGCAAGCTATAGGAACTTTTCCTTTTGTTTTTAACTTTTATGTATTTTCCAATTTTTCTCTAATGGGCATATTGTACATTCAAAATGGAGATAATGATATACCAAACTTCCCTTTTTAAGTATACCAATGCCACAATGTTTATAAATTCTACCATTAAGTTTTCAACCTCAAAGAACAAAGAAATTTATTCCAAAATAGCAGAAATGTCAGTAAGAACTTCAAACCATGAAATGGGAAGACAAACATTAAAAATTAAATAAGGTTGAAATTTATTTATCTCTGAATAAGAATACTGCTTCATTCTAAGATAAGCAGGGTTATGCTTTATTTAAGGCAGACCACCCCAATATTACTACTGATCTGATATGATCTAAAAAGCTACTCTGATGTCTGAATACAAGGGAAGAAATCCGTATTTCATGTCTCATTTCTGCAGCATTTAATCTAAAGGTATATTCAGAGATGCACAAAATTCATAGAACAACTAATAATCACTCTGAGCTCCCAATGTAGAATGAAGTACAAACTGTCATAGGAGGATATTTTCAACATGCTCACCAACAGTTTACATCTCCAATAGGTAGTCATTATTTACCATCTTTTCTCTGACACTCAACAGGACAAGTTCTACCCTATTCCTTCACTTGCACCCATATACATTAATTCATGCAGGAACACAGAGAAAATTATTAAACTAACAAAGTATTACTTGGATCTTGGCATACGTTACTATTTGAACTATTAAAGAAAAAGGGGAACAGGGTCTTATTAAATACTTCACTATAATACAAAGTTGAAATAAAAGTATGAATAAAAGCTCAATGTTGCTGACACTCAAGTCGCAATGGAATGGACAAAAGTGTTCCACAGAGCAATGTGTGTTGCTGGCTTGGGGTGAACAGTGGGAAGGAGACGGTGTGCACTGCCCAGACAATTCCCCAGGAGGAGTCCGTAACCCAGGCAGTCAGCAATCTCACACTGAGCTGCACTGTTCTTGGGAGTGAAGGACAAGAGCCCCAAGCCTGCCCCCAGGTAACAGGTCAAGGCTGGGCTGACCCAAAAACTAGAAGGGACTAGCTTCAGGATGCTCTTTGGTGTCTCTGTGTCTGTTCTCAACCTATATGGCAAACTTTTACTTCTCAAATCTAACCACTTCAGTTGAGTGTCATACAGAATTATTCCTCACAAAGGCTAAAAAAAGAAGAACCAAATCAAACAAAACTTGCTTGGAAAATTACTCTGGTTTCACTTGTTCAGCACAGCCTTTAGTCTGGCTATACTCTGATATCAAGAGAATCTGTGTTAATCACTGATTTTCTAGTTATTTTAAGAAGAAATGGAAAATTACCACCTCATTCTAAGTCTGAGGCACTTGGTAACATTTACAATTTCCCAAGTATGCACACAAAAAGCTAAGAATACAGCCAGCTCTAAGCCTACCAAAGAAAACAACTACACCCAAGCAGCTGATCAATCTGTGATGAACAAATCATGTTTCTTCTCTCCTCCTCTCTACTTCTAATTCACTTTTATATAAGGAAGGAGAAGTATGGGAAGAAGATTATTTCACAATTTATAAAACATACATGGTCTCAGTGTTCTTTAAGTCATCCTTCCCAACAGTACCTCCTCTGCAGGGAAATTTCATGTTTATTCTGTAAACACACTTTAAAAAGAATACTAACTTGTGTAGAAAATTTGTTAGCTGGTGTGTAAACATGCAATAAATAAACTTAAAAAAAAAAAGAAACTGGAGATCATTATTGCAAGAAACATTTTTAATAAATTTAATAAATGAATGGAAGAGTTTAATTCTAAAACCAAAATATTTTATAGTAGAATCCCCCCACCCCCAACTCACCCTTTTTAAACAAAGGAGTAAAGTCCCAGAGGAAGTAATCTCTGCAAGGTCCCAGTTAAGTGACACAGATGCCTTGGCTCCCAGCCCACTGCTCTAGCATACTCGGCGCCCTTTAGCAACACAATCTACTTTAGACAAGAAATTTGACCCCTTGCATTTAATAGTGTCCTGCTCCAAAACAGAGGAGAGAAAATTTTAAAATTAAGTAAAAAAAAAAAAAAAAAAAAAAATTAAAAAAAAATCTACCAGACCTTATTAAGAAATACTGATCTACAAAGGGTAAAAAATAAAAACCAATAATATCACCATCCCTCTTGAGTACTCATTTCCAGTATTCAGAATATAAAGCAGCAGCTCTAGAACTATGAAATCCTGACAAGGTATTCTTCCTAATACACTACAGAAATCTTTCACAGAATAATCCCTTTATCCCTGTTTATCTCAGTCAATTCAAGAAACCTACAACTCTGTCCCTTAACATCTGTCTCAGTCAACTCAAGAAACCTACAGGCTGTCCCTTAACATCCCAATTCTTACCCTCAAAAGGCTCTGCAACTCCCAAAACCCTTCCTTCTGAAACTCATAGTTATCCTCAGCAAAATACGCTATATCCGCCACACTCAGTGTTCCCTGCACCTCCCTGCTCTGAGGACACCACTTCTCTACACTGTCTGGTATTCTTCTCTCAAACTACACTGCCACATTCACACCATGACTCATTTTCCCTACGGGCCATGCTCATCACTTTCTCTCCCACATTAAAAATCAAGGTAAGTGACCCTGCCACTGTTCTGCCCTCTACCCTTGACCTGTCTGCCATGACCATGTCCTCACCCTACCCTGGCCTTCTGTCTCCACAGTCATACACCTTGTAGTAACCAATGACGACACTCCCTGACCTCAAAGCTAAGCAGTCCCCTCCAACCATCATCATCCCAGCTCACTTACTCTGGTATTCCAACCCCAGTTCCAATCAATTCTTCAACCCATCAAGACCATACACAATGAATCTACTACCTTTTTGCTACCTAATCCCTTCTGTGCCCTCACTTCCCTCTTTATCCAACTCAGAGTTAATGAGTCATCAATGTAGCGGCTCCCTGGTATAGAGTTTGTCATCACACCCCTTCATCCCTCTACAGAACTCATTGGTAAACCCCAAAGGAGGTTAAATTCAACTCTTCATGCTCTCCGTATCTGCCCCAGTGGCTGTACCCAGCTGGAGAAACATGCACAGTCATGTGACTGGTCCCACTCTTAATTCTTGACAAACCTCCAGTGGGCCCTTGGTGTTGCTACACAGCCCCTCTCTATTTGCAGAGTCCTTGCCCTCCCTCTCCTCAAACTCCTACCACCCTTCTCACACTTAACTTGCTGCCCATCCAGCTGAGAAGACAGCCTGGAGAAGCACTGTACCCACTCCCGCCTCCACTCTGCCTACCCACCTGCCTCTGCCCCTCAAACACTTCCACCCTCTGGTTCCTTTACTCCTTCCCAAGGCTGACCGCCCCACCCCATCTCTCAGCTCAGGTTACCACACTGGCAACTCCTCTTCATTTTCCCTTGCTCCTTCTTCATCTCCCCTCCCCAGGACTCAGGACTTAATCCTTATACCTCAGTCTTTTCCCTTTCTACATAAACTAGCCTACTTGGTAATCTCAGCCACCAGACTCTAAATAGCCTCAACATGCAATGACTTCCACGTGTTGTCCCCTGCACTGATCTCTCTCTCCTGAACCCCCACACTGACCATTTTACAACCTTGACTACCTACTGTATCAATCAAAATTAACATGTTCAAAACCTACTCCCCTTCCAGTCTTTCCCAACTCACCAGATGGTAGCTCCACCCCTTAAAGGATGCAGACCTGGACTCATGTTCCACTCCTGTTTCCCACACCCACACATCCAATACATTAGCAAATCTGGTCAGCCACACCTAGGATGTAACTAACCACTCCTTACTACTCATGCTGCTGCAACCCATCATCTCTCCCAGATCTCATGCTTCTGCCCTTGACTCCTCCACAGCAGCCAGAGGAATCCTGTCAAAACCTAATTTGGAGCATGTCTACTCAAACCCTGAAATGGTAACTATCTCAGAGTACCACTGAGAAAGTCCTCACAATGGCCCTAAGGTGAAACATGCTCTGCCCCTGCTGCCCCTGCAACCTAGCTCTCAGGGTCCCACTTGCTCCCTCTGCTCTCATACATGAGCCATCTTGGTGCTCCTCAAACCTACCAGGCACACACCCATTATGCCTAGAAGGTTTCTCCCCCAGATAGCCACATGGCTCATTCCCCCACAGCTCTCAGGTCTCTGCTCAACAATGTCACCTCACATAAGAATAACATCATAATAACAGTTTATATAAACATTATCACAATAATACCTAAGACACAGCGGCTATGAATCAGGCACTGTTCTAAGAACTTTATGTATATTAACCTATTTGTTGTTTAATACGATTCATTTAATGGTATTATCATTCTCATTTTACCAACAAGGAAACAAACATGCAGAAATTAAAGAGCTTGCCCAAAGTCACACAGCTAGTAAGTGCTGGAGGATGGATGTATTGCAGCTCCAGCGGTTCACTGCCTTTCCCTGGCGGCAGAGGTGCTCTCCTCCACAAGCTACAGGACGGGAGCAATGGGCTGGAGGCAAGCTGAGCACAGAAGCAGAGACGTGGAACAAGTGGCCTTTCGGGGAGGAGAACATGAGCAAGTAGGTATACCATGAGCAGCCAAGTGCTGCACCAGACACCTTTATCAAAGGAAATCCAGGGATCAACCTACACATTTTGGTTAAAAACATATCATTTGTTTCTTGCCTGTTATTTCCTTATAAACCATCAGTGATTACAGCCACATCTTCCAATAAAATTATAGACCAAGCACAAATAGCCAACATTTGCAAAATATATTGAGCAAACCAGTGAACAGCAACCACATAATACCCAAAAACTCCCCAAAGTGTCATACGTGCTCATTACTTCTGGCATTACATGGCAGAAATGCTATACTTGGGTTATTATTTATAAATCTTTCAAGGTACTTAAATGACACTGCTAAAAAACTTTAAGTAACACCTAAAACTCATAAAACTTTAGAAATTAAGATTTTATTTATATGACTTTCAATCTTGCCAGATTTTCTTAACAAACAGAACTGTGTGGCTAAAAATCCATAAGAGAAACAACTGAGATGATAAGGATGATCATTAACATCTGAAGAACCAGAGCAATGTTTCCTATCATCTGCTTTTAAGTATAAATAAAAATATCTCTCTGGTTTACCATGTTTTCACCAGTAAAGCACATCCATCTCAGTCTGTCCTGGGCCCAGCAAGCTGGTGCCAAGGAGGCTGGACACAAATGGACCATTGCTCTCCAGCAATAGAGACCCTTGCAAAGAAGGGAAGCCACTCATGAAAGACAACTTGATATAACATTGTAATTCCTATTCATGAGTTTTATGTTCAAAATATACACTATACATGGCAACTGTACGCTACCAAGCCTTTACTAAAATGTTCTGTATTTAGGGGGGGAAACTCCACATTTTTCCAGTAAGCATATCTGTCCAGTGCCTAAATCAGAGATAACACTTTAGAGATTTATTAGACTTGTTAAGTATTTTGAAAAGAATTTTGAACCTCACTGATCTGTTATCTCACTTCTCAGACAATAAGTAACAGAGTATTACACTGTGATATCAAATATTGGTTAAAAGTATATCATTGCTTTCTTGCCTGTTATTTCCTTATCAGACTATATGATTACAGCCACATTTATTTCAAAAAGGTCTAAACTGCCATCATTTCCTTTCACCTTTTCTGCTCACCAGTACCCACCAACAGAGATCAATATCTAAAAAAAAAAGTTGTATTTAAGTCTTCAGTATAGTACAATCCCAAATTTTCTCCCATGAGACACATAACCACAAAAGGTGGAGGAGACTTTCTGATTGTTTCTTAACAGAGCTTCCCAAAGACCTTTTCCTATGAGAGTAAAGGCTAAGTACAACCCATAAAACATGAAATATTTACAAGCAAAAGTACCTACTGCCTTCAACTGATTGTCAAATAGTTCAGGGGAAAAAAAACAGTATGTATGAAGAAAATAATAAAGCAAATGTGGCAAAATGTGAACTGTTGACTACAGGTGAAGTTAGTGCTTCTAGTCCAATTTGAAGTTTGAAATTGTTTGCAAATAAAACATTAAAGAAGATGTATCAGCAGGTTTACTACACAGAAGAAAAGTTATTTAAGATATGAACTATCTCCCACATACATTCCACACCTTTTCTTCCCTCTGGTTTCCACCCTGACTACCTCCTTTCCTAATCAAGCTTCTATGAAAAGTAGTCTGTCACCTCCTACACCCTGCTCCAAGTAGCTTCAAAACATGGCTTCTGTCTCCTCTCAAGTGAAACTGTTCTCACCAGAGTCATCAACGACTTCCTAGTTCCCAAATCTGCCAACAAATTTCAGCTCTAACTGCACTCCATCTTTTCTGTTAGGGATGTAGATTTAACTCCTCCTTCTAAGCTCAATGTCTCCATGCAGTTTTCCTCCTCTGACCCTTACATTTTGCTATTTCATAGAAGATTGCCCCAACTTGTGTCAATTCTTCATGCACTGCCTTGAGAAGCTCTTGAGGATCCCACAGGCTCAGTGGGAATGAGTGGTGATCATTTAGCAATGTCTGCAGTGGGGAGAGAGTGGGAGGTAAGAGTGGAGGAGGAGCAGCGTGTCTCCTGGAATCTGACATCCCTCCCTGCTCTACCTACATCTGATTTCTTGCTCTACATGCTCCGTTATGTGAAGTTATTTCCTGCTACAATTGCAACTGCTTACTTACAATACCTGCCAAATTTTATCTTTTAAGGCATTCTTCTCCACTGATTTCCAGACCTGTACTGCCAACCACCCATGGGTGGTTGCATTTACTGTCCCAGAGGTGTGAACTCATCCACCACCAAAATGCACCCTTTATTCCAAAACCACAAACTGAGTTAAGTGGCACTGCTAGTCACCTTCTTGTCCAACCAAAGCACAAACCTAAACATTTCCCAGGATCCTTCACATGTCCAAATCCAGTCAGTTCTCCCACTGAACTGTATTTAGAAGGTTCTCTCTCATCTGCATCATTACTTCCACCACCTTAAGTCCTCATCATCTGTCACTTGGACTACTGCAATATACTCCTAATTCCTCTCTCTACCTTTTGTCTCCTCCATCCCCAAACCTACTCCCCACACCGCTTTCTTAGGATTATCTTTTAAAAATACAAATCTAACTTAATTTGTAAAAAAAACCCAAAACCTATAAAACAAAAATACATGAAATGAAGGGGAAAAGTAGCAGGTCATGGCCCCATCCCACAGTCCTCTAGTTTCTCACCACCCATCATCAGTGAGGCTGACATTCCTCCCTGGGGCCCCTCCCAGCTTCATTTACTCACAGTCTGTATGTTCCAAACATGACAATGTCTTTTGTTCCCAAAAGAATCATGTTGTTTCATACCTCTGTACTTCAAATGGTTTTCCTTAGTCAGTCCTTGTCCTACAGGCAAACTCCTATTTGTCTTTTAAAACTATGTTCAATGTCAAGTCCTATAAGTAGGCCTTCCTAACTCCCACCAAAGAACCTGCTATGCAAATGATTTTAGATGTCTCTGGTCACGTTATTTCAAAACCTTTTAATTATAAAACCATCTCTCTCCCCATACTGATTATGCCTGATGCATAATTGATGGCTAATAAACTGAATTAATTTTATGTCCTTTTAAATTTTTTTTCAACGTTTATTTATTTTTGGGACAGAGAGAGACAGAGCATGAACGGGGGAGGGGCAGAGAGGGAGACACAGAATCGGAAACAGGCTCCAGGCTCTGAGCAGTCAGCACAGAGCCCGACGCGGGGCTCGAACTCACGGACCGCGAGATCGTGACCTGGCTGAAGTCGGACGCTTAACCGACTGCGCCACCCAGGCGCCCCTTATGTCCTTTTAATGACTCACATTGCTTCTGCTTAAAAGTTCTAAGTTTAACATTCAAGGTTACCAGTAATTTGTCCCTTATTTATTTCTATTATGTATATACCTACATCTTCCACTTCTACCAAACTGATGTACTTATCCATGAACCACCCCTAAATGGTCAGCAAACTTTCCCCATAAAGGTCTAGATAGTAAATATTTTAGACTTTGTGGACCATGCAGTCTCCATAGAAACTACTCAACTCTGCACTGCAGAGCAAAAGCAGCCAAAGACGAGATGTAAATGATAGTCGTCACTTCAAGCAGCATAGTCTGCCCTATGCTAATTTTCACCCCAGGTTTGTTCACACTATTCTTCTAGCCTAGAAAGCCTTGTTTTCTCTCTTCTGTATGCCTGAGTTCTGCTCAAACCCAACTCTGATCTAGTGCCTTTACTCTGAGACCTTACATGATGCTCCTTTCTCTACATTTCCTCAGTACTTAAAATAACAGCTCATTTGATATTTAACCTCTGCCATCCAGTGAACATAGAGCCATTTATTTCTCTGATTTACCACCATGAGCCTTGAAGGGCAACAAGCCCTGACTTCAAGGTCTGCAAAGGCCCAACCCTAGCCCATGACCCTATACATAACGAGCATGTTAACACTCTCTGCCAGTCACGTAGGGTAACTGACATTTCTATCCCATGTGTTATGCCCAGGTACACTCTCACTATTGCTTTATTCTTCAGACATTGAAACTGTTCTTCAAAATCCCATTTCTTTATAACTATTTCACCATTTTATATGTTTTCTATCTAAACTATAACTGAAAACTTTCCCTTTCATATATTCTTTTATAAGGTTGAGTATTTTCTTAAGTGTGATCATCTTAAATCCTAATCCCAAGTTTATTTTCCAGAGAAACACATTTTCTTTTATTTTACAATGAGTCAAAGGTAAAAAGCTTCATTAACTGAATTAACTTTATTAAAGGAATCTATACTTTAAAATAAGGTACACCAGTACCAACTGAAGTACCTACTGCTTTTTTCCATTTACAAGCCCAATTTCTAAGCTAACGTCGTGTTAATGGAGCACTAAAATTAAGAAAACAAGTGTACAAAATGCAGATACACAGGAAAAGAAACCCTGTGTCATTTTCTAAGGCCACAAGCACATAACATCTGGGAAAGCTCTTATTCTTCTTGTCAATGTCCCTGCCAGAGTAAAAGTAATTTCAAAAAAGACTGTTTCTGCTGCTTTGCTAACAATAGCTTAAAAGCCAACTTGTTCTCCACTTACAATGGCTCCATTCTGCAACATGGTAAAACAGGCTGTATTCAGAAGGAAGAGGCTAAAACACCTGTCAGTGCTGCAGAATCTCCCCCACCCCCACCACTCCACCTCACCCTCAAACCACAACATTCCCCATGGGGAAAGGTCATGCAAAGGGAACAAGAGCCCATCTTCTGAAGTGTAAGATATTATTGAGTATGTTTTTGCTCAGGCTATTTTATAATTGTAGCACTTGGAAATCAGAATTAAGTTTCTGTATTAAACTTCTACTTACTAGATTCTATGTCCCTTTAGCAAGAGGAAAGCGTCTATAAAGCTGAGATTTTCAAATATTTTATATTTCAAGCAATTTAGTCAGTATAATCTTAACATATCCCTTTCTTTAATAAAGATGAGGGAGTAAAAAAGAAGAAAATTTATCGTCTTTGATTTTCTATTACAGGCCTGGTCTCAAGTAAATATTCTATATGCATGCTATTCATTTCATTCTAGCTCCCTGAGAGACTCCTCCTTTCTATTTCCAGCAAATGGGGTCTTGTCAGGGAGGTGCTGTTAACAACATAGAATGAACTCTGGATTGGCAACGATGATACTCTCGGCTGGAGAAAAATCACACCATTTCTCAATGCCTCAATGCCTCGGTCCCATGGCTATATAATAGAAGAGCAGCCGTCCTTTAACAACTTCATGTGAACACAAAGCAAATCAAATGATATGTAAAAAGAGAGGTCTTAAAATAATGACGCTACATGAAAATCTATACATATTTCAGCTTAGTTAATTTATAAGTTAGACAATCTCTCTAACAGCATAATTAACAAGTATTATTAACAAATGTATGTAATGTTTATGAGAAGTCAAAATAACAAGGGACTGGAGTCCTAGTGTACTCAACTACATATAGGTCATTCTCCTTTGGAATTTGCTTCAAGCTCCATCATTTCTGCTACCCAGGGTCTCTATATTTCCAAAAGTCGGAAGGCCTTTTTTTTTTTTTTTCCTTGAGGTCTTTTTTTCCCTTCCTACAGGCAACTGCCACTATTGGAGATGTTCCAAGGCGCAACTGTGCAAAAACAAGATGCCACAGACGGGTCTAGAACACTGGTATAGCTGCGCTAAGAAACCTCAAAGCTTATTGGAGGACATCTAGGAAAGAACCATCTGGAGGAGACATGGGAAGTAAAAGTCCAGGGCAAGTGTAGGCAAATCCTGCCCCAAGTTGTTTTTGTAAGTAAAGTTCTACTGGAACTCAGCCAGGCCTATTCATTTGCCATGGTGACCTCTGTACTACCATGGCAGAGCTGAGCAGCTGAAACAGAGATCATGCTGGCCTTTCCAGGAACAGTCCACTGACTGCTGGTCTAGAGCTAAAGTAAAAGGCCAATGCTGAACACTGGGAACCACTTGGATACAGGGAGTACAGATGTCATTCCCCAGGAAAAGAAGAATGTCTGAGGTAAGTTAATTTCCAAGAGGCATACAGGAAAAAGTAAGCACAGACCACCCCAGAAGCTCTAGAAATAGTCCCACGTTCTCTCCCTCCTGCCTCCCAGTAATACCCTTCCGCAGCTGCTCTCTTCTAAGCAGAATCATAAGCAGATTAGCTCTTATAAGAAAAACCACAAGAAATGGAAAATAATTGTGTTTTAGCTTTCTGAAAATGATTGTTTCTTTAAAAAAATAAACAAACAATATTATTCCATCCTTTTTATCCATGTATGGAAGAAATATAAGGATAAATCATTTATTCAAGAGTCTCCTACTCTATTAATGATAATTATCTCAAAAAATGTTCAACACTTAAAAGTGTTTAAGGGGTGCCTGGGTGGCTCAGTCGGTTAAGCATCTGACTTCAGCTCAGGTCATGATGTCACAGTTCATGGGTTAGAGCACCATGTCAGGCTTTGTACCGACAGCTCAGAGCCTGGACCCTGCTTCAGATTCTGTGTTTCCCTCTCTCCCTTTGCCCCTCCCCTGCTTGTGTGTGCTCTTTCTCAAAAATAAATAAACATTTTTAAAAAAGAAAGTGTTTGAAAAGCATTTATATAACCTAAATATATACTTAAAAATAATTCATGCACTTTGCTCTCATGAGAACATGTTTATGTCCTCAAGCCCCACCATTTGCCTTTCCTTTGTACACAATGATAACACAGATAGGGTGTGTGTTGATGTGTTCTGCATATTGTGGAAGTTAATAAAGTTCTAATGCAGTTAGTTAAAGCAACCTTATAAAAGTAGTTTATTTTTTTAAGTAGTTATTTTTGTCCCCATTTCACAAAAAGGAGAACTCCATAAATGTAATTTCAACAATGTAAACAAATATATTAGAAAAACCAAACTGGGAGGAAATAAAATGTTAAAAGTGATATTCTGAGGGATATGGGGCTTCAGAGTGAATATTTTTTTCTTCTTTATATTTGTATCCAATTTTTAAATTCTCTGTTGAGCATTTATTATTACTATAAACAGAAACAAATAAATAATTTTTCAAAGCAATATTTTTAGAAGTACAATCATTCAGACCAGTTGAAGGTCAGAGAAAATAGTTTCATACATTTCAATCAAGGCTGATAGTCACTCTGTATTTGAGCACAATTAAATAACTGCCGAATCATCAAGGAGAGTTGAATCCTGTATAAAAAACACTGCATTAGAAAACAAGAAAGCCCACCATACATACCATAGATGTGTTTACTTTCAGAACCAGAATGGACCTTAGAGATCATTGGGTCCAACTTACTTTACAGATGGACAAACTGAGGCCTTTCCCAAGGATATGCCAAAAAAAAAGAAAAAAACAAGTTCTTTTGACTATACCATATTAGAAAGATTTCTATCAAGTATAGGCAAAATTAAAAGTTTCAATCTTTAAAGTTGTTAAAGTGGTAAGCTTCAAGTCTTAGGAAAGTCACATGTATGTAATTTACTTCATTCCCCAATTACGCCAATAAATAAGACATTTCTCATTATTTCTGAGTGGCTGTAAAAATAAAAGGCAATGACTACATCATTGTCATTATAAACATTTCACTACATCTTATTCAGCCTCTACTGCAAGGCTGCCTGTCCACCATGGTTAATTTCTAGATTTGTTGCTAGAGCTTAGAACAGCATCTGTGCCATTTTCTAAGCTAAAGACAATCATTTGTTTCAATGCTAGCTACTCTTTCTTTTCCTTTCTTGGCAAAACTGGATCTGTGGCTACTAATACAGAGATCTGGATTTTGTAATTCTGTTCTACAATCACCTTTAGTGACAAAGTAAGGAAGTTAGCATTTGTTTTCCACCCTTCACTCCTTAACACACACAACACACACACACACACACACACACACACACACACACCCTTTTCCTGTTTCTAATACATGTGTAACATGCAACCACAAAGTGATTTCAGTTTATGGTTCAGTTATAGGTGGGCATGCTTGCCAAAGATTAATCATTATGGTATTATCTCTGCAGATGTGAGGGTAGCATTCTCAAACCGCTGAATTCTGAGCATCTACCTTAGAGAGAATAAGGAAATCCCACAGGATTATTTTAAACAGTTCTCTCAAGAAATTCAGACCATATTCTATCACAGTAAGCAGTAGGAAATCCTGAGCCATTCTTCAGAGGCTTAAAAATGAGCAAGAAATTTTCCCTAACCAAAGTAATAAACAAAGAACATCTTCATGAATACCTATAAGAACCTAAAGAAAACTGCAATCACAAAACTAACTTTAGCAGGAATAACTCTTTTAAGATCATCCAGTTTAATCCCTTCCATCTGTAGATGGTCAAAAAGCACGCGACAGCAGCCCCTGGTCATATAGCCAGTGAGTGACAAGGCGGGGGAGGAGGGACCAGGGCTTCTATATACCAAAACTAGCACTTTTTCTTCCACATATGCAGCCTGAAGATTCCAGAAATCCAGCTTCCAAAGACAAAGGTACAAGGTAGACTACAATAGGGAAGACTGTATCATGATGGGGAAGGGGAGAGTGGCATGCTACTCACAGGTGCACTCAGCAAGCACCTTGTATCATCTGTCCCTGGTGGATTCCCTCTTCTTTCTGCTCCTAGTTGGGAAGAGAGGATGGGAATGTAGGAACCTCAGGCCCATGGAAAGTCAAATAAGGACACCCAGAAGATGACTTTCCTGGTCACAAAAGACCATTCGGAGTGCCTCTCTAATTCTCCCACCAGGGCACTTCAATCAAATCAGATAAGTCATGGGATTTGGACACCTTAGAACATTCTACTTTTAAAAATTCCCAAGTTGGTCCAGGCACTCTAATATACTGCTGGTGGGAAATGTAAACTTCTGTGGTGGGGAATTTGAAAATACCTAACAAAATCAAAATGCATATGCTACTTCCACTTTCAGGAAGATGGAATGAATGTATTTTCCCCTATTTTTCCTGCTAAATACAAAAAAAATCCCTGGACATTACATATAAAACAAACATAAGAAGACTCTGAAAGGTGGAGAGAACAAAGCAGATTGGCTAGAAACATCAGGACCAGAGGAGTAACACACAGTGGTGGGTTCTGTGATTTTTTTTTTTTCTTTTTACCTCTTACAGCTGAGACTTGGAGCTGAAGAAGCTGGTAAGTGGCAAAAGGAAGAAATGCAGACCAACAAAAACCTGCTGTCTCTAGACAAAACACAAAGGTACCCATCTAGTAAGACACGAAACTTTTAAACAATAACCACTCCAGACAAACACCTCAGAAAAGAGTGTGGCCCCAGCTCCACTCATACCAACAAAGGCTAAGTAAGAAGCTAAATGTCTACCCTCAAGAGGCAGCTACAAGGTGCCCCAACACCCCCACCACAGTAGGGTCAGAGAAGGCCAACTGGGAGCTAGCTGGGACTTCCATTGCCCACTGACCAGTAATAAAACTCCCTCAACAGCAGTAATAGAGAGCCCCCCACCTCAAACACTCCCTTTAGGTATCAACAGAACCTGAACTTCTACCCCTATCAGACAATAACAAGGCATTGCCCCTTCTGTCTCCTATCAGTGCAATGTTACAAAATAGCTAAAGGAGAAGGTTTAGGAAAGAGCCAAGGTCTTAAAGCATGATAAGAAAACCAGGTTTCAATCAAAAAATCACTCATCACACCAAGAAGCTGGAAGATCTCAAACTGGAAAAAAAAAAAAAAAAGAAAGAAAAAGAAAATCAATATATGCCAAAACTAGGATGACACTGTCTCTGCATTATTAGAAATAGTATTAGGGGCGCCTGGGTGGCCCAGTCAGTTAAGCATCCGACTTTGGCTCAGGTCATGATCTCGCGGTTCATGAGTTCAAGCCCTGCATCGGGCATCTGTGCTGATGGCTCAGAGCCTGGAGCCTGTTTCAGATTCTGTGTCTCCCTCTCTCTCTGACCCTCCCCCGTTCATACTCTGTCTCTCTCTGTCTCAAAAATGAATAAACCTTAAAAAAAATAGTATTAGAATTATCTGACAAAATTTTAAAGCAGCCACGATCATATTCAACAATCAGTTATGAACACACTTGAAACAAATGCAAAACTAGAAAGCAGTAGCACAAAAAAACCGGAGTCTCAGATCAGACACAGAAAAAGGAGAACCAAATGGAAAATTTAGAGCTGAAAAATACAACACCCAAAACAAAAAGCTCAGTCGATGGGCTCAACAGCAGAATGGAGGAAACAGAAGAAAGAATCAGTGAACCAGGGGGAAAAAGAAAAAAGAGAGAGCAAAAGAAATTATCCAACCTCAACAAAAGAGAAAAATGGAGAAACAGATTGGAATTTTTAAAAAAATCTATATCAAAAACAAAAACAAGTAAAGCCAATAGGAACTTTTGACAAAAGATCTAATATCCATGTTTCTGAAATCCCAGGAGAAGAGACAGAACTTGAAAAGTACTTGAAAAAGTAACAGCTGAGCAGTTCCCAAATTTGGCTGGCAAGAAACATAAACCTACAGACTCAAGCTGAGTGAATCCTAAACAGAATAAACCAAAGAAATTCACATCAATAACTTAACTTCTAAAAACTAGAGACAAAGAAAACTTAAAAAACAAATTTAACGTTTACATATTTTTGAGAGATAGAGACAGAGAGACAGAGCACAAGTGGCAGAAGGGCAGAGAGAGAGGAGACACAGCATCGAAAGTGGGCTGCAGGCTCTGAGCGGTCAGCACAGAGCCTGACACGGGGCTCGAACTCATAAACCGTGAGATCATGACCTGAGTCGAAGTCGGATGTTTAACCGACTAAGCCACCCAGGTGCCCCTAAAGAAAACTTCTTGAAAGCAGCCAGAGAAAAATGACACCCACCTATAAAGGAAAAACAAAAACAAACTTTCTCATCAGAAGAATGTAGCACAACTGTTAACAGGTGCTAAAAGAACTGTCTACCCAGAATCTTATACTCAGCAAAAATATCCTTCAGGAATGAAGAGGAAATCACATGAAAACTAAGAGAATTTGTTGCTACCAGACCTACCCTGAAAGAACGGCTAACAACAAAGGAAACACAAAGGAAATGACAAAAGTAAAAACCAACTTTGGAACATCAGGAATGAAAAAAGAATAGGGTATGCAAAAATATGATAAATACAAAAGGCTTTCCTTCTTCTCTGAATTTTCTAAATTATACTTGACAGTTGAAGCCAAAAGTGTAACACTATCTGATGTGGTTATGAATGGGGCAATATTTCAATTATTCAGGTTGTAACAAATGACCTGTTACTTACAAGGATAGTCACTGAATAACAACAAAACTCTGGAAACAACTTTAATGTCCACTAACAGAAGACTGGTTAAATAAACAATGGTACAGTTGTACAATAAAATGTTACATAACTGTTAAAAAGAATAAGTTAGAAATTTACATTCTGGATACAAGAAGAACCCTAAGGTAGACTGTCCTGGAAAATAAGCAGGCCAAGGCAGTGTGTATTATGCTATCATTTGTGTGAAGATAAATACACACGTTATATCAGTATATCTATAAATGCAGAGACTGCCTGTGGAGAGCTACAGAGAAGCTGGTAAGAGTGTGCTTGCTTACAGAGAACTGGCATCTATGGAGCAGAGGAGGCTTTGGGGCAAATGGGTCAATTTTCTCCATTTACTATTTTCATTCCTTTCCATTTTTTTATTATCTAAATTTAATACTTTGTAAGAGAAAGTAAAAAATTCTCAAACTGAAGACAAGACCTAGAAGGATTCATCTAAAGCTAGGAAGGAACTTACTTAAACACAGCTACAGATTTTATAAACCCTGAACTTACCAAGCAAATTCTTGCTATATGGATATCTAGCTTCATTTAAAAGAATATTTTTAATAGTCAAATAATAACTGAACTAAAAAGTATGCTAGAGGTGTACCTGGGCGGCTCAGTTGGTTGAGCGTCCGACTTCAGCTCAGGTCATGATCTCACAGTCTGTGAGTTCGAGTCCCATATCAGGCTCTGTCCTGACAGCTCAGAGCCCGGAGCCTGCTTTGGATTCTGTGTCTCCCTCTCTCTCTCTGCCCCTCCCCTGCTCATGCTCTGTATCTCTCTCTCAAAAATAAATAAAAACATTCTTAAAAAAATTTTTTTAAAAAGTATGCTATAAATGTTGAGCCTAATACCACAACTATAAGAAAGACATTTCAAAGGATCAGGTCTTTATCTGAAGACACAGGACAAACAGGACATAAAACCCTCACCTGTTTTGATAGTTCAAACCCAGTTCCATCAAGTCACACCAAATATAGAGCTTTTATAAACAGGCATTTTAAATTATGAACCTGTAAACCAGGTCACTGATAGGGAAGAAATGAAAAAAAAATTAACTCATTTTAAGCTTTCTGAAAATTCCATTTTCATCAAATGGACAGACATCAAAACTGGTACAAGTTTTAAAACCTCAGAAACATCACAATCATCACAATACATCTCTCCTTGGAGCAAGGCTCAAGCTGAGATGTGACATGGGCTAATACACTGCACACTCAAGCCAGATTCCCTCATGGTCACCCCACTGTAGACCAACTGGAAACTCTTCAGCCAAGTTGGGAGGTAAAGTGAGAAATGGCAGCAGTGGACAAGGCCATGGTGAAGAGAGTCAGAAGCGAGACTGGAGTGATGCCTGTGCTGGGTTCTGACAAAAGGAAGGCAGGGGGAGTATCAGACTCTAGAGCAGCCAATGCTTTGTGCCTCAGGACAATCTTCTTAGATACGTGTTAAAGAACAGGGAGACAGGGAATGCAAGCTGGTGCAGCCACTCTGGAAAACAGTATGGAGGTTCCTCCAAAAACTAAAAATAGAACTACCCTACGACCCAGCAATTGCACTACTAGGCATTTATCCAAGGGATACAGGTGTGCTGTTTTGAAGGAACACATGCACCCCCATGTTTATAGCAGCACTATCAACAATAGCCAAAATATGGAAAGAGCCCAAATGTCTATCGATGGATGAATGGATAAAGAAGATGTAATATATGTATGTGTGTGTGTGTATATATATATATACACACACACACACAAAATGGAGTATTCCTCGGCAATCAAAAAGAATGAAACCACGTGGATGGAGCTGGAGGGTATTATGCTAAGTGAAATTAGTCAGAAACAGACAAATATCATATGACTTCACTCATATGAGGACTTTAAGATACAAAACAGATGAACATAAGGGAAGGGAAGCAAAAGCAATACAAAAACAGGGAGGGGGACAAAACATAAGAGACTCTTAAATATGGAGAACAAACAGAGGATTACTGGAGGGGATGTGGGGGGGGAGGGTGGGCTAAATGGGTAAGGGACACTAAGAAATCTATTCCTGAAATCATTGTTGCACTATATGCTAACTAATTTGGATGTAAATTTTAAAAAATAATAAAATTTTTTTAAAAAGAGAGATTCCATGTTAAAAGATATTTGCAAATGACAATATCGGATAAAGGGTTAGTATACAAAATCTATAAAGAACTCACCAAACTCCATACCCGAAAAACAAATAATCCAGTGAAGAAACGGGCAGAAGACATGAATAGACACTTCTCTAAAGAAGACACCCAGATGGCCAACAGGCACATGAAAAGATGCTCAACGTCACCCCTCATCAGGGAAATACAAATCAAAACCACACTGAGATACCACCTCACGCCAGTCAGAGTGGCTAAAATGAACAAATAGGAGACTATAGACGCTGGAGACGATGTGGAGAAATGGGAACCCTCTTGCACGGTTGGTAGGAATGCAAACTGGTACAGCCGCTCTGGAAAACAGTGTGGAGGTTCCTCAAAAAATTAAAAATAGACCTACCCTATGACCCAGCAATAGCACTGCTAGGAATTTACCTAAGAGATACAGGAGTGCTGATGCATAGGGGCACTTGTACCCCAATGTTTATAGCAGCACTTTCAACAATAGCCAAATTATGGAAAGAGCCTAAATGTCCATCAACTGATGAATGGATAAAGAAGATGTGGTTTATATATACAATGGAATACTACGTGGCAATGAGAAAGAATGAAATCTGGCCATTTGTAGCAACGTGGATGGAACTGGACAGGGTTATGCTAAATGAAGTAAGTCAGGCAGAGAAAGACAGATACAATATGTTTTCACTCATATGTGGATCCTGAGAAACTCAACAAAAGACCAGGGGGGAGGGGAAGGGGGGAAAAAAAGTTACAGAAAGGGAGGGAGCCAAACCATAAGAGACTCTTAAATACTGAGAACAAACTGAGGGTTATGCAGGGGGGTGGGGGAGAGGGGAAAGTGGGTGATGGGAATTGAGCGGGCGATGGGAATTGAGTGGGCGATTTTGGGATGAGCACTGGGTGTTGTATGGAAACCAATTTGACAATAAATTACATATTAAAAAAAAAAAAGAACAGGGAGACATATTGAGAATTAACTTACCTTGGAAAGAGTTACTTTGTGAGCACTGTGTCCCACCATCAGACATACCTTTCAAAAACTCTGTATTCTCCAAAAGTCAATGTTCCTGGTGTGGCATTCTAGGCCCTGCTCCCTTGACCCTAAACAAAACTTCCCAAGCTCCCATCCCACTATTGCCCTCCCCTGTCCTTCATGCCCACTCTCTCAAACTGGGCTGATGTGCTGACCCTGCTCCCCCCCACCTCTCCAGTTCCCATCTATGCATTCCTCTGTCTACCTGATATGGGCTCTTATCCACTATCCAGAGTGTATCCTTTGTAATTCAGTTTATGTCTCCCTCACTTTTTAAAATTCTTGCTGACCACCTCCACCTATAATGAGCTTTCTGATTCAGAATGCTAAGAGGAACTATACATCATCATTATTACTATGGTAATATGCAAGGAACTTAAACATCTTACTGACCATTGTGTGCCAGATATTATCTCACTCAATCCTCACCCAAACCTACCAATTGATACCTACATAGCATAAATGAAGATGAGGCTCAAGGAGGTTAGGAAGGACACCTTAGTATAAGTCCACATACTCCTAAATATAAAAGCTTTTGGCTATACCAACAATTCAAAGTTTGTCACTGAAATATTCTAATGAGCAAAAAAAAGTAAGTCAACAAATAACTCAGGAAGGGCACAGAGATATAATGGCAGGTTGACCATGTCATATTATCTTTAATATAAGGAAAAATGTTGCATTCTATGAATACAATGTGCATTTGCTTATTTTAGTATAAAAATAATCCTTCGGGGGTGCCTGGGTGGCTCAGTCAGTTAAGCGTCCAACTCTTGGTTTCAGCTCAGGTCATCATCTCACAGTTTGGTTCGAGCCCCATGTTGGGCTCTGTGCTGAAAGCACGGAGCCTGCTTAAGGTTTCTCTCCCTCTCTCTGCCCCTCCCTGGTTTGGTCTCTCTCAAATAATTAAATAAATAATCTTTTTAATAATAATCTTTCACATTACTTACCCTCAGGCAGAACCAGTCCTCCATGCACGTGGGCCATATGGCCTACAGTATAGCCCTGTATGAGACCCCCTAGGCTATACTGCTTCCCAAGGATATGCAGGTTTATCCTGCACACTGGACTTAACCCTTTATAAGGGGCCTCTGTGTACATTCTATCTTATTTCACCTTCACAATAAGGCTGTGAATAGGTAGAGTGGATGTTATTTCCATTATTTTACAAATGTGAAAACAAATTACCAGGGAGGTGAGCATTTTATCTAAGGGTTCTGCAGCTACTAAATGCCCTGGCCAGGATGGGCACATGGCACTTCTGACTCCTATTCCTGTAATATTTGTTTCCAACCTTTCTCCTCCATTTACTTGCCTTCAACAGACAGTGTCCCTCCATCTCTGGGACATGTACATATCGATGTCTCATTTCCCCATGCCGTTAGAGCCTGTGAAGAAAGGGGGCTGGGTTTTCTCCTTCAGCACCTCTCCCCCTGACTCTCCTTCACCAGCCCACCATCCTTCAGCACTGCAGATAGAGAATTCTGTTCATTTACATTCTAAAATTAAGTTTGGGCAGGGAGAACATAGAAGATAATACATTAAAAGGCAAAAAAGGAAGACTAAGGGGCACAAAGTGAAGAAAAGGGGAAACGAGAACCAATAAATCAGATAGCAGGTAACTGTATACCCCCAAGTAACAGCTATAGTTATGAACAGTAAATTTGCCTAGACTTGGCTAAAAAGTACATTCTCAGGACTGCAATATAAAGGAAACAGGAAGAATCATTCCAAAGACAGCTACGTATTGACTTCATTCAAAGCATGCCTGGGATTAGAAAGTAATACTTCATTAGCAGAAAAGGGATTCTTTTTCTTAAACTTAAAAAAAAAAAAATTTGAGGGGCGCCTGGGTGGCTCAGTCGGTTAAGCGGCCAACTTCGGCTCAGGTCATGATCTCGCGGTCCGTGAGTTCGAGCCCCACGTCAGGCTCTGTGCTGACAGCTCAGAGCCTGGAGCCTGTTTCAGATTCTGTGTCTCCCTCTTTCTGACCCTCCCCCGTTCATGCTCTGTCTCTCTCTGTCTCAAAAATAAATAAATGTTAAAAAAAATTTAAAAAAAAAAAAGAGGGGCGCCTGGGTGGCGCAGTCGGTTAAGCGTCCGACTTCAGCCAGGTCACGATCTCGCGCTCCGTGAGTTCGAGCCCCGCGTCAGGCTCTGGGCGGATGGCTCGGAGCCTGGAGCCTGTTTCCGATTCTGTGTCTCCCTCTCTCTCTGCCCCTCCCCCGTTCATGCTCTGTCTCTCTCTGTCCCAAAAATAAAATAAAAAACGTTGAAAAAAAAAAAAATTAAAAAAAAAAAAAAAAAAAGAAAAAAATTTGACAAATAGTCACATCAGGACAAAGAATAAACACAGGAAATAAAGTTCAAAATTAATCCATTTGTCTTTGTTGACTTTTTAAAAAACCATTTGCCAAATAGTGCAAGTCCCTAAAATTGAACACTCATTTGAATAGTTTTAATCCCACCAATGAAGACAGGGTAAAACTCTCCAGGCAACGGCCAGTCTCCTTCCACCTTGTGGACATGCTACTCAACAGTCTGCCCAGCTGAGCCTTCATTGAGGGCCGTGGGAGTCATAACTAATTCATGAGGGTATAAAAATTACATAGCCATTGCTTTTCCCTGAACTTGTTATGCCCAAATCCCCTATTCAGACAGAGAGAAACAACATAATAACACATGGCACCAGGCCAGTCTTTTCGAGACTTGCCTTTGTAGGGGAAAAATCCAAACCCATAATGGGAGCCCACATCAGAATCACATTATCAACTTGGGCTGCACCTTCCTTCATGCTTCATGTCACTTAAAATACTCTAAAGAGAATTAATTAACAAAAGTTTATTCTCTAGCTAAAAAAAAAAAAAAATTCACAAGCAGCCACCCTCCTTCCCTCTCTTGTCTACTCACAAGAGTGTGAATATGACTGATGACACTTTGTAGCACTCCAATTTACTGTCAAGGAAATATTGCCAATACCAGTCAAATTCTCAGAATAAAAGGCATCACTGTCAAAAACTACTATTTCTGAAGACAGCAGAGCTAAGAGAATATATATATCATATATTGGATATACATTAGAAAATCTGGATATCTTTTTATCCATAACAGTTAACATCATCTGCTTAATTATTCTACCTTGCTTCTCTTCTTTGACAATAGATGTGTTTTACTATTTGACAAAAACCTGTCAGACAACTACATTGATATGAGATTTCTTTATAGTTAAAGGTTAAAAAGAAACTGAAAAAGTGTTTCATTAACTAAATAAAAAATAAGGCAAAAAAATAAATTTAAAAGCTGAGAAAAGAGTAAAGGGAAAATTATTTTCTTTCATTCAAAGGTCTCACAGTAGAAGGGGGGGCAGAGAAAATGGGGGGGGCACTTTAGCTGACATAATGTTTTAAAGAGAAGCTATGTTCATATCCCTGTCCCAAAGTGAATCCTCATTCAGGAGGTAAGACCAAGGTACTCATGGTAATAGAACATAGTCCAACTAAAAAGATTTAATAATGTTTTACCACATTCCAGATAGGTAAGGATCAAATAAAAGGCACTGATAAAAATGACAAGCAAATGAACACAATGAGCCCCAGAATGTCCTATGCTTAACAGAAGCCACTCAGGTGAGACTCCAGAGGCCAAGGTCACAGTTCTCAATTCTGCCACCGACTAGCTGTGACCCCTTTTGAGCATCAGTTTTCTCAGCTATGAAATTGAGCTAGATGTTCTATTAGGGTTACCTTCCAGTTCTAAAATTCTACATGGTGAAGAAATTGCTAAAAAAAAAACTTGGGGGAGATACCAGAAAATTTTATTGGAGATCTTGTCCTTTCTTACACTATGTAATTAAAATATGTGTTTTGTATTTCATGTTCTATTACTGTATTTTTCCTAGGAAGAACTGAAAAGTTCCTTTCCAGAAAACATTTGATTTTCTAAGCTTAAGCATAATTAAATTTATAAAACCCAAAATGTGAATTTGGTTTTGTTTCCATATTGAAGAAATTTTTATTTTGTGATCCAAATGTTTTACTGGAAGGAATGGATTATTTCTCTTGATGAGATATGTTCTACCAGATATCTTATTAAGAAAAGCAGAGAAGGGAGAAGTACTTAAAACATTATAAAAACACTCAAACAAAAGTATATATCGTAATCTTATGGCCACTGTGCACGGTAGTCTGTTCAGTTATTCTTTTTTTTTTTATATATTTATTTTTGAGAGAGACACAGAGAGAGAGAGAGAGACAGAGAAAGAGACAGAGAGGGGGGTGGAGGGGCACAGAGAGAGGGAGACACAGAATACGAAACAGGCTCCAAGCTCTGAGCTATCAGCGTAGAGCCCTACGCAGGGCTTGAACACACAAACAGCGAGATCATTACCTGAGCCAAAGTCGGACACTTAACCGACTGAGCCACCCAGGTGCCCCTGTTAAGTGATACAAAAATTACATGAAGGACTGGCTAAAATTCAAAGTTTCAGTCAAAGGTAAGCAGTTAGAAAGTTAACTTTACAAAATTTACAGAGTTCCTCTTTATTAGGGCTATTGTACAACAGGCACTCTTAGGGTTGTCGTTCCAATAGTCTTCTCAGGCAACTATGATTACTATTTTCATTCAGGATAAGGGCACCAAAGCTGAGAAAAATAAAAATATCCATCCAAATTAAAACAGCAAGTAATGGAGCCAGAATTCCAACCCAGCTCTTCTGATTCAATTCTAATGCTCCTTCCCCACTGTCAGACAATCAGTATTAACTTACACCAATAAAAATGTGCCATGTGACTCAAATATTTCACAATGATATACCAAGAAGGTTCGCACGCTGATACTCTGTCCACGATATGATCTCCCTATGCTTGTGCCATTCCTCAACAGTAGAAAATGCACCATTCTTCCCAGACACTGTGTTAAATACCTTACATACCTCAATACCATCAAATCCATGGTATAGATATTACTTTCTCCACTTTACAGATATGAAAACAGAGGATCATAATATGAAGCTACATGACTCAACATAAGACCAACACCCTCTAAGTGGTGGAGCCAGAGGGCTAACCCAGCCTGTGGGTCTCCTTAGCCTGATTATAGACCACATGCTTAGGATGCTTCACCTTACTCAACAAAATGAACGTGGCTTTACTGGGTTTTGCAATAAGAATACAAGTCAAAACTCTAAAGAATGACAGCTTAGCCATTTTTTTAAGTGCAGCATTGGCTTCTAAAGCATTTGTCTGCTAGATCAGAGAGAATTCAAAGGTTATAACCTCAAGGACTATTTCTCCCTCTCCTCTTCCTCCCCACCTATTTCTCCCTCTCTTTCTTCTTCCTCCCCACAGACCGCACCCCTGCCCCTTGAAAGCTTACAGAAGGGAGAGAGAGGGAGAGAGGGAGAGAATTAAATGTGAGCAATTTCACTTACAAGATCAAAGGACAGGAAAAAAACTATAACAAATTGTAACAAATTATATAATCATGTTTCTCTGCAATTAACAGGCTTAGTGTTTAAACACATTCATTAAAAAGGTTTATCCAGGGGTGCCTGGCTGGTTCAATTGGTTAAGCGTCCAGCTCTCGGTTTCAGCTCAGGTCATGATCTCACAGTTCGTGAGTTCAAGCCCCACGTCAGGCTCTGTGCTGACAGCTCAGAGCCTGGAGCCTGCTTCAGCATCTGTGTCTCCCTCTCTCTTTCTGCCCCTACCCCACTTGCGTTCTCTCTCTCTCCCTCTCTCTCAAAAATGAATAAACATTAAAAAAAATTTTTTAAAAGGTTTACCCAAAGTAACCAAAGATGAATTTAAATATTAAATTTTTTAAAAAATTCTATATACAGGGGCACCTGGGTGGTTTGGTCAGTTAAGCAACCGACTCTTGGCTTCGGCTCAGGTCATAATCTCACAATTCGTGAGTTTGAGCCCCACATCTGACTCCACACTGACTGTGGAGCCTGCTTAGGATTCTCTCCCTCTCTCTCTGCCCCTCCTCCACATATTTTGTCTCTCAAAATAAATAAACTTAAAAAAAATTTTTTTTAGTTCTATATATATAACTTTTTTGGAAATACACCTGTTGCATAAAACAGTAAGTTATACCAGTGACACAGGTATGAACAAAGAAATCTGTTTTCTTCTTAAATTGGGTTAAAACTTCAGTCATTACCCTCATTTCTGATAATAGTTACTCTTTAAACTCTAATTTTCATCTCTTAATCAGCTTCTGTGTTGAGCAGTTAATACTCTGCACTAAAGGTGCTATTATGCGGCCAATCTATTCCTAAAGTGAAAAATTCCTGTGCAATTCAAATGGTTATCTCTAATTCATCTATTTAATAACTTCTAATTTTCAGTCACAAAATCATCCACATGTTCTTCTTTCCCTCCCTTCTTCTTCTTCCTACTTCTCCCTCCACCTGTGCCTTTAAGAAAAAAAATCACTATGAAATCCACTATGGCTTGAACTTGAAACTCTATGGTAGGATTTCAGCATATCACCACTTTTTGTTTTGTTTTGTTTTGTTTTGTTTTGTTTTGTTTTGTTTTGTTTTGTTTTAATGATCAGCCTGAGAGGCAGGGACTTCTCTAAGGTCACAGAGTTCATGTGTGGCAGAGCCAGGAACAAGACAAGTGGGACATGCAAAGTCTTCTCTGTTCCAAAGCTGTTCTTTAATGTTATGCTAAAACTGCTACTGATAGAGCCCATCACTATTAAACTATAAATCAATACTTAAGGTCAGTTCCTGAATAATCAAGGATTATTTCAAAGGTACTCTTCTAAGACCAATTCACTTGTTTAATAGGTATTTTTTAAACACCTACCCCAGCAATAATAGAGATTCTGCATATTTCTAATACACAGACACATAAAGAGATTTACAATGTGGTTGAAATGACCCCAAAAGAGTAACAGTTACTAAATACTAGGAACTGAGCTAGGTTCCTTAAAAGAGGTTACCTCTATATTCATAGCAACCCCATTTTCTTCCCATTTTGAAGATAAGGAAACCGAAGTTAAGAGTTTAAATAACTTATCTAATGTTACACAGCCAGGGGGGACCTACATCAGTTATTTTCAAACTCTTTAGTCTTAGGACCCCTTTATAACTCTTAAAATTATAGACCTCAAATAGTTGTGGTTTATGTGAGTTGTATCTTCTGATATTTATTATTTTGGAAATTAAAATTGAGCAATTTTAATATTTCTTTATTCATCTTAAAAAGTAAGTTTTATGTTACAATAAAAATGTATTTCTACAAAAAGTAACATTTCTCAAAGCAAAAATTTTAACAGTGATGTTATCTTACATTTTTGCAAATCTCTCTCATGTCTGGCTTAAGAGAGGACAGCTAGTTTTCCTATTTGCTTCATTATTCAATCGATGCCAATACACTGCTTTGATTGAAGTAAATGTAGAAAATCTGGCCTCATATATATGAAGATGGATGGGGAAGAGTATTTTAATAGCCTTTTCAGATAATTATATTCTTCTTTGATATCCTGCCAAAAATTTGACAAGTGTTAGTTTCTTAAAGGTTAGCTGCAAATTCAGAATCTGAAATCACATCAGTGAACCTTTGTAGTATGTTACATAAAAATCCATTGGTCTCTCTTGTGCTTTGAATGGGTATTTTATTCAAGCAAGATTCCCTAAAATTTTATGTTGATCATTTGAAAAATATTTATTCATTGAATTATATAGATCTTCTAAATATTGACATATTTCATTATTCATTTTTTTAAAAAATTTTTTTAATGTTTATTTATTTTTGAGACAGAGAGAGACAGAGCATGAACAGGGGAGGGGCAGAGAGAGAGGGAGACACAGAATCTGAAACAGGCTCCAGGCTCTGAGCTATCAGCACAGAGCCCGACGCGGGGCTTGAACTCACGGACCGTGAGATCATGACCTGAGCCGAAGTCCGTCGCTTAACCGACCAAGCCACCCAGGCGCCCCTCATTATTCATTTTTTAAAAAAAAATCACATTAGTATAACCCCATCTCATCAGAAAAGTCTTTAAGTAACAGTAAACTGTTAAAAACTCAGGTAGCCAATACAAGTTTCCCCAAATTCTAATTTTTCCATGAAAGCATAAACTTTATCACTGGCAACAAATATTGACAGCCATTTCCTTAAAGGGACCATGTCGTTTTATTTATTTTCAGGAAAATAGCCACCTGAATAAATCACTCAATTGTTCTTTCAACTAAAACTGATGTTCCATGAAAAGAAAAAAAAAAAAAAAACAAAAACAAAAGGAAAGTTTAGTTTGCAACTCAATAATCCCCAGTTGCTTTTCCTGGAGACAACCATTGTACTTTGGTATGAAGCAGATGTGCTTCATATATACTTTCCATTTCTTCACACAGAATACGGAAAAAAATGTATATGCAAGAGGCAAGATGTAATAAAATTAATATTTTTATTGCTTTGTTGAGGATATTCTGAAGTAAACTTTTTTTTTCTTTTTACTGTGAGTTTGCAGCAAGAGAGAGTAACACACAATGTGCTGTCACTGCCTTAATGCCTGGTAATGAGCCAACAGTTCTACCCACCACTGCCCCTGTACCATTAGTGCAGCGTCATAGTGAAAAACACAAATAATTATTGGCATTATTTTGAAAGTATTTTTGACCTCATGAACTACCCCTGAAAGGACCAAGGACCAGATTTTGAGAGCTGCTGATCTACATACCTGAGACAGCTAGAATATAACATATCCAGTATTAGAACAAGTTGTATAGCATTTACTGAACGCTTATTACATATTGGGCACTGAGCTAATTTTTTTATGCACATATTCATTTAATGTTCAGCTAGCACTGGGGCACCTGGGTGGCTCAGTCAGTTGAGCATCTGACTTCGGCTCGGGTCATGATCTCATGGTTCATTGAGTTTAAGCCCCACATCAGGCTCTGTGCTGACACCTTGGAGTCTGGAACCTGCTTTGGATTCTGTGTCTCCCTCTCTCTGCCCCTCCCCCGCTCGACTCTGTCTCTTTTTCTCTCTCAAAAAAATAAACATTAAAAAATTTTTTTAAGAGTTTAATGTTCAGATAGCACAATGAGATGATACAGATGATAAAACTGAGGCATGAAGAGATTTAAATAACTGGCCCAATGTCTCAAAACTAGAAACTGGCAGACCAAATATTCAAACCTCAGTCACCTGACCCCACAACTTATTAACCATTTTAATCTTCTGCAGATCTAAATGATAGGTGAACTAAACATGCTAGAAAAGCAAAAAGGTACTTCCATGCAGTGCTGCCTCTAGGGTATGATGAAAAAGGACAATTGCCCAAGATGCTTTCTCTTTGCCGCCTAAGAAAAGTCAAGACCCAGGAATGCAGTAGTTAGGTGAGGAGCTGATGAGTCCTTGGTACATTTAACCAATCCCCAAATCTACACCTCCCCTCCTAAGGGCCCTTGTGGTAAATTATAGTCCCCTCCAGGATAGTCATACATGTTATTTAAACCATTAACTATCATTATTTTGATTGAAAAAAGGGAGAGAAGTCTGGATGTGGTTCAGGCCCTGAAATTACTTCAGTAAACTCTGGACTCAGTATGGGAGGTACCTAAAGAACCCAAATTTCCCAACCCAAGATGATCCTGGTGTTTCTCAATAAAAATTAAAACAAACACAAGGCTCTTCCCCACCAACTGATACTTGTTTAGTGAATCAAAATAACTTTAAAAGAGAAACTAAAGCTGGATGTTTCATCTCTTTTGTCATTTCAAGTTTTGTGTTTCACAATATCCAGTCTGATTTTTACTGCAGCATCAGCCGTAGGAAGATTAGAAAGAAAAACAAAACAAAGTTGGCAGCTTCCACCTTTAACTCCCATAGCGCTACATTTCTGGCCAGTCTCACATCCTCATTCTATTTACAGGATGAAAACTCGTTGGAGAGCCAGGACTAGATTGCATTTAATGGTTGCATTTTGGTTCGCCCAGCATTTACAAAATGCTTACTAGGTACAGGACAACAGACCAGCTCTGGGGACATGCCCCTGAGTCCCAATCTTGCTCTCAAAGAGTTCATGGGACAGTACCGGTCAGCTTAAGATGCAGACAGGCTGACAGATATAAGAGTATACATGCATATACCCCTCGACCCCTGCCAGTGCAATCTCCAATATCAACATCACGTTCTTTAACACAATCATCTCTCATTGTCCTCATTGTAACAGATTTCCCTTGGTCAAGCATGCCTTTGAGAGGTGTACAGGATCAAGAAGGAACAACTGTTGTGTGGTTGAGTGATACCTTCCTTCAAATTATTTTTCTAAACAAGAATACCTTAAGATATTCCCTTGAATATCTCAGTTTGTCAGATACAAAGACAATCTAGTGAATTTATCACGTTTCTTTTAAGACAGCATCTCTAAATCAAAGACTATGTCACACTACCCAGACTGGTTAGATCGCTAGCACTTGGTGTTGTGATTCTAGTAAAAGGTGACTAGAAATACTTGTTATGAGCTTAAAGTGTATATGGAAAAAATCCCATCAAGATGGAAAAAACAAACAAAAGGAGAAAAAATACTAAAACTAAACAGTGTGGCTGCTCTTCAAATATTTAGGTTAAAAAAAAGTACTTGTGCTGTACCCTGAGTAGGGGCCAAGCAAGGACTTTGCTACCCTAGGGAGGGTAAAACTTTCCCTAAAGCTTACTCAGTAAACACGATCCTGAAAAACTAATTCCATGTGAAAACTAAATTGTCAACGTACATACGAAATTTGAGAAACAGCCACAATAAAGACTTAAGCTAGCTTCAAAAAGGATTGTACTCAATTCTTCTCACATGTCAGGAATCTGTCTTACAAGCGGGTGAGCCGTGGGGAGTCAGATTTTTGCAGGACAGATTAACTCCAGGTGGCTGGTTTTTCCCATCTATGTTATCACTCAGTCACCAAAAGTAAGAACCAATAAAATACCACATTTGGCAGTAAAATTCAGTTTCACAAACATGCAATCTCTCTTATGTATGATCTAAATTTCTTATGCACTAATATTTGAACAATACAGACTTATACTATCTTTTTAAAAATTAAAGTTCATCAGAAAAATTTTTTTAACCTTTATTTATTTTTGAGAGAAAGAGAGCATGAGCAGGAAAGGGGCAGAGAGAGAGGGAGACACAGAATAGGAAGCAGACCCCAGGCTCTGAGCTGTCAGCACAGAGCCCAACATGGGGCTCGAACTCACAGACCACGGGATCATGACCTGAGCTGGAATGAGATGCTTAACCAACTGAGCCACCCACGCACCCCTGACAACAATTTTTTAAATGTTAAACCATGAACACCATTATGCCTCCTGACACATTTGAAAGGTTAATGTGTTCTGACACACACATTACCATGGTCAGACGACATATACAATGACTACATAATTAATCCAATTAATGCTCCAAAACCTAAGATAACATTTTACTTATGCTGCATATGGATATGCTATTTTCAGTGAATGCTATTCAGTATTACGTGTCACTAGTTAATGCTTAGAGACTTACAATAAGAAAAGTGATGTCAGATGTTATCAAGTAAATAAAGTGCTGCAAAATGACCAACTTGATGCTTTATCTATCACTCAACTACAAGGATCCAAATTTTAAAGATCTTAAGGTCACAGCAAGGGGTTTTGCCAATTTTACTATACTCTGGGAATGAAACTCCCTTTATATTTATGTCTATCTACTGTTTGACTCGCAGACTCTCTTCAAGGGAACCATTATGTACAAATGAAGCAGTTTGTCTTTTAAATTTATTGCCAAAGTCACTGGTACCAAATGATCACTGTGAAATGAAATCATGCTTTGCTAAGATAAAGAGCCAGCTTAACTTGGCTCCAAAATTGGTATTTTAAAAGAAGATATAAGATAAACCATATAATATGTAAGAAAAACCATAATTCAATATGTCTTAGGAATAAGACACATTTTCTACCACACAAAATATTTCCTTTCAGAAATCATTACTGGCCAGGTGTGCCTGGGTGGCTCAGTTGGTTAAGTGTACAACTTCAGCTCAGGTCATGGTTTCACGGTTTGTGAGTTCAGACCCCACATCGGGCTCTGTGCTGACAGCTCAGAGCCTAGAACCTGCTTCAGATTCTGTTCTCCCTTTCTCTCCCTCCGCCCCTCACCTGGTCTCTCACTCTCAAAAATAAATAAACATTAAAAAAATAAATAATTATAATAGAGTGTGGAATATACGAAATACTGTAAGCTGGATTTTATTGCCTATTTTCTTCATTTTAAAAATATATATGCTCATTGCAAATTGTTTAGAAAATACAGGAAAAATAAAAACCCCAAATCCCTCCATTTTGTCAACATTATACAGTATTTCCTTCCATTCTTTTTTCTTTTATTAATACAAAGTTGAATTCTGTGTCCATATAAAAAGTACTTTATTCTAGCACAATTAGCACTGGGACATTTCTAGATGCTATTTGGAAGGTAACATAAAGAAGCACTTCCTTACAGAAAATATTTACTTATGGGTTTTGTTTTGCCATATAATTTCTAAAATACTTACTCAAGTCATTATACATAAATCTACAGACAGAAAACACAGTTACTGAACTTTCTTGGTAATGAAATCACCACTATGATAATTTTTATAAAATTCTATCTTGGCTGAAGGGGTAAAAAAAACATAGTGTAATTCTCTTGGCACATTATCTCAATCACATAAATACTAGTTTCATGTTATTATAAGGTCCTTAAGTACTGAGAGAGATAGAAGCCTCTGCTCCTAACTGGAAATGAGGAACATTAAGACTGTGTCCTGAAACACTATCAAATCTAAAAAGATCAGGAAGTAACTATAAATTGGCTCAGAATTTAGCTATAAAAAGTCACTGGTACACCAAGATTGCATCGGTTGTTATAACAGCCCACCTGAACCTAATCCCTCCCCTCACACCAGATTCTAGCCCTTCTTATCTTCTTAGAAACCTTAACACTATAAATTATCCCTTCTCTCTTCTGCATTGGTTTTAATCTCATCTATACTTAAACATGCTCAAGTCTCATTTTTAAAGGGAAGAGGAGAAACTTTCCTTTCATTTAGTATCTCCACCCCAACCTACAGCTACCAACCAAAAGCTCTTGACAGAGTCACTAGATATGATGTCTCCATTTTCTTACCTCATCCTCACTTCTTAACTCACTCCACTCTGGCTCTCTCATCTTGCTGCCAAAACTTGCCTCCCCATGGCTGCCACTGACTAACATGTGGCTAAGTGCACAAGCTTTGCAAAACCCTCTTGACTGAAGCAGCATTTGTGTGCGCTCACCATTCCATTCTTCTCCGCACGCTTTCTTCCTGCCAATCTAGCTACCCCTTTGCAGGCTCCCTCAGACTCAGCCTCTTTACCACGCCATTAAGTATTAGAGGCACTCAAGGTCCATCCTGAAGGCTACTTCCTGACTCAGCCTCTGTACCCACTCCTTTGGTAGGCTCACTTGTGACCTCTTTGGTAGGCTCTTTGGTAGACTCAGAATCATGCTTTAGTCTTAGACCTCTCCACTATGCTCAAGACCAATCTGTCCAATTTCCTACTACACACGTCCATTTGGAGTTCAACGGCAGTTCATACTCGAATATATCCTCGTGCTCTGAACCTGACCTCTCTTGCGCTTGAAGTTGACAATGCAGTTGCACAAACCAGAATGTAGTTCCTTCACCCTGCATATCCAACACAACCTATCAATGTTACCACCTGATTCTCTCTCAAACACATTGACTTCTCTTCATTTCTACCACCTCTCACTTATACAACTCATCTTCACATATTCAATCTAGATCTTTCTAATCTATTCTCCAGAGCAGCCAGCCAATTCTATGTCTCTCTGCCTTGTATGCATCTCCCTCCAGCCTTCCATCTTTCTCTCCCCCCACTCCCTTGCTTGAACCCCTTGCTTCTCATTGCTCTTAGTAAAACTTCCAAAAGTGTTAATATGTCCTACAAGGCCTTACTTAAACTAGCTCCTGCCTGTCTCTCAGGGCTCACCCTACCTCACTCCTCCTCCCTCTCACTCTCTTGTTCTAGCCAGACTGGCTTCCCGCAGTTCTTGGATGACAGTTCACATGCTTTCCCCTCTACTCAACACACCCCACACCACCACTCCCCTAACCCATCCTTCAGATCTCAGCTCAGTGATCACATCTTCAGCAAAATCTTCTCTGAGCTAGGGGTTGTCAGGTTCTCTTTGCTCTAGGCTTTCATGGGATGCACCCAGCACTCATCTCATCAAGGTGGTTTTTTCTAATTCCCTTTTAGCCCACCTGACTACAAACAACAGAAAAGCAGTGGCAACATCTCTTTTTGTTCAACATTTTAACCCAATGCTTGATTTACAGTAAGTGCATAATAATAGACATTAAATGAATAGAAGAATAACTTATAACCAGAATGTACTTATACATGTATAGAAAGAATGAGTCAATCAAGAGTAGTCCAATTTATGCACCCACAAACTGTAAAAGTGACTTTCCCCCACCTTTATCACTAGGTAATAACAGGTATTTTACCAAAAGGAAGTGAAGTTTAGATGTCTTGGCTAAGTGGTTCCTGCGAAGAACTGTTGCCAGGCCCAGAGGGGATCGTGATCCAAGAAACAGCTTGTGGTGCTAGATTCCTCTAACAGTTGGCAAATGTCAGCACCTGGTTTGCTTTTCCTTAAACCCAACAAGGGATATAATTTGAGACTGGATTTCAGCCTGTCTTACCAAGACCTGTAACAAGTTCCACCTGGCATTATACCTTATTTTTGGTATAGTCAGTTAAAAGCTAGTTCCAACTTCCTTGTGACGTATATCATTTATTTATGTATATGACTCTGTGGTCACAACAAATTACACACACACACACACACACATACACATACATATATATAAATTTATATATTTATATAGAGAGCATGTGTGTGTATATATACCAATAAATATTATATTATTTATACAAACACATACTAACACCTATAGAGCACTTATTATGTGCCAGCATAACACAAAAGGTTTTATGTGCATTATTTCAGTTATTTCTTACCACAAGGCTTTTAGAAAGATTCTATTATATCCATTTTAAAATAAGGAAGTTGAGGGACCGAAGGGATATGTAACTTGTGCAAGATCACAGGCTGGTAAGTGGCAAAGCTGGCACTCAAAGCCAGTCTGTCGGGCTCTATACCCATGTTCTCTATCACATCTCTGTCATCTCTTCTCCCCAAGAGATCCTTTGGATAACTTTCCTATGCTTCTGCCAACTAGAGGCAATAATCGGGAGCTCATGGGGAGCTTATAAAGAATTTGTTATTTGGGCCTTTTGGGGGTGGGGCAGAGAGAGAGAGAGAGAGAGAGAGAGAGAGAGAGAGAGAATTCCAAGCAGGCTCTGCACTGTCAGCATAAAGCCTGATGTGGGGCTTGAACACACAAACTGTGAGAGCATGACCTGAGTTAAAACCAAGAGCCAGATGCTCAACTGACTGAGCCACCCAGGCTCTGAGGCTTTTTTTTTTTTTTTTAAGAGGAAAAATAAAAATACCATCTGTAGCTTAATGTTTCCATGCCAAAGGCAGGCCCTGGCCATATGATGAGCTACCACAATGGGTTTATTCTGAGATTCATCTCCACCATGGAGTGAATTTGGGGGCCAGACATACTCAATCATATGCATCAAAGAAAAGGGGGGCGGGGGAGCTGCAATGAGTAATACAATTTATTTTGTAAGTTTTTTGAAATTAGCTTTTTTGATTGCACCCTTGCTGGCATAGATGGAAAACTACGATACGTGCTTATGAAGTAAGATTTTTAAGCACTGAGAAAATAACCATGTCCCTCCCTGGAAAATGCTCATGACATACAAACCCCAGATACACAGCAACACCAGCACTCTCCACTCACACCATTACTCCTTGTCCACTTTTATCCCTTGTCTACTTTTTAAAAACAGGCTTTATTCAAAATTGTCAGAGAAAGACAAATTAAATGTGGAATTTAAGAAACGAAGCAAATTAACATGGGGGGGCGGGGAAAGAGGTGAACCAAGAAACAGACTCCTAACCATAGAGAACAAACTGATGGTTAGAGGGAGGTGAGTAGGGGGATGGGGTAAACAGGCAATGAGTATTAACGAAGGGCACTATGGATGAGTACTAAGTGTTGTATGTAAGTGATGAATCACTAAATTCCACGCCCGGAACTAATATTACACTATATGTTAACCAACTGAAAGTTAAATAACTTGAAAAAAATAAAAATAAGCTTTACTGAGGTAGTAATTTACATATTAAATGTACCTACTTGAGTTTCAACAAGTTTATATACCATATATCATAATCAAGATATAACCTCAAAACATGCCCTTGTACCCCTTCTCAATCAATGTACCTGCCCTCACTCCTGTGTCCAGGCAAGCCCTGATCTGCTTCTGTCACCGTAAACTGGAATTGTCAGTATAAATTGGATTTGCCCATTTCATATAAATGGCTGTATACAGTATCTACTCTTGTCCACTCTTTACTTATGAATCTTTACCCACGGTTTTGTGCACAGTTTTGCAAATGTTGACATTTAATGTATTCCAGCTGTTCTACTTCATGCAGGAATGCTTTATTTCAGTGAATCACAAGGGGTGCCGAGGCTGGTTCAAAACCACATTTACGTATGTGTGTGCGTGCTTGTGTCCACACACACACAGTGTGAAAACACAAAGCCCTGGCATAGCACTCTACCTAGTGCATACTGCTGGCAGCCCAGATAAGCCCAGATGGGCTGAAGTGAACAAAGAAAGCCTGGGAACCACTGGTTTACTGGCTGCTACAAAACTGAGAACCTAAGTCATAAGAGGCCTTCAGGTCTCTCATTTAAGCCTCATTTTGGTCTCAGTTTACATTTTCAACCTCAGTTTTCTGGGTTTTTTTTTCCTTCCATTCTTAATTTATGAACTCTAACAAGTGTGATATATCAAAGAGAAGAAGGTATACTCATTTCTTCATATGGACATTTGGGCAGGAAGGCAAGAATGGAACTTAAAACACTGTGTGTTCTTCCTCACACAGGGAGAGCTGTTCTCCACAACAAATACTCATTAATCCATCCCGTCTGCAGCAATTCTCAACGCTGGCTGCACAACAGGGAAGTTGCACAACAGGGAAGGCTGCACAACTTCTCTGGGAAGTTTAAAAAATGCTAATGTCTGAGTCTACCCCAAAACTTCAAAATCAGTAGGTCTGGGATGGGGCCCAGGCCTGGCAGACTGTAAGTCATTCAGGGGATTCCACTGGGCAGCCACAGTTAAGATGCACTGCCCTGGGGTTAGCCTGTAGGCAGGGCTCCTTATCTAGCTAGCCACACTAGTATGAAAGACACAACAGAGGCGACGATCTCTGATATCTGCCACAGTTCTTCATTCCGATATTTTAATGCCTCAGAACAGTCAGGGACCAATTATGTCATATGACAAAATTCATTCCTTGTAGCATTCCCCTACCGCACCAGCTTAGGCAGTGGGTTTTTCAGTTATGCTTAATAAACCTGTGATAAGGTCTGTTGCATTTAATTACTAATTTAGGGGTGCCTGGGTGGATCAATTGGTTAAGCATCTGACTTTGGCTCAGGTCATAATCCCGCAGTTCTCAAGTTCGAGCCCCGCATCGGACTGTGTGCTGACAGCTCAGTCTGGAAGCTGCTTCAGATTCTGTGTCTCCCTTTTTCCGAGCTTGGGCTCTCTCTCAAAAATAAATAAAAATATTTAAAAATATTTTTTAATTTAAGTACTAATTTAAAGCTCCCAAATATTTTTTTAAAAAAATTTTTTTTTTCAACGTTTTATTTATTTTTGGGACAGAGAGAGACAGAGCATGAATGGGGGAGGGGCAGAGAGAGAGGGAGACAGAGAATCGGAAACAGGCTCCAGGCTCTGAGCCATCAGCCCAGAGCCCAACGCGGGGCTCGAACTCACGGACCGCGAGATCGTGACCTGGCTGAAGTCGGACGCTTAACCGACTGCGCCACCCAGGCGCCCCAAAGCTCCCAAATATTTTTTAAAAATCTTAGTTCTACTCTGCATAAGACACAAATATACTTTCTTTTTATATTTTACCTCACTGTGAAAAGTTTTATTTCTTTTGGATTTTATTTTTTATTTTTTAAAATTTACATCCAAATTAGTTAGCATATAGTGCAATAATGATTTCAGGAGTAGATTCCTTAGTGCCCCTTACCCATTTAGCTCATCCCCCCCCTCCCACAACCCCTCCACAGTAACCCTCAGTTTGTTCTCCACATTTGACTCTCTTCTGTTTTGTCCCCCTCCCTGTTTTTATATTATTTTTGCTTCCCTCATGTTCATCTGTTCTGTATCTTAGAGTCCTCATATGAGTGAAGTCATATGATATTTGTCTTTCTCTGACTAATTTCACTTAGCATAATACCCTCCAGTTCCATCCACGCAGTTTCATTCTTTTTGACTGCTGATGGATACTCCATTGTATATATATATATACTACATCTTCTTTATCCATTCATCCATTGATGGACATTTGGGCTCTTTCCATACATTGGCTATTGTTGATAGTGCTGCTATAAACATTGGGGTGCATGTGTCCCTTTGAAACAGCACACCTGTATCCCGTGGATAAATGCCTAGTAGTGCAATTGCTGGGTCATAGGGTAGTTCTATTTTTAGTTTTTGGAGGAACCTCCATACTGTTTTCCAGAGTGGCTGCACCAGCTTGAATTCCCACCAACAACGCAAAAGAGATCTTTCCCCACATCCTCACCAACATCTGTTGTTACCTGAGTTGTTAATGTTAGACATTCTGACAGGTGTCAGGTGGTATCTCATTTTGGTTTTGATTTGTATTCCCCTGATGATGAGTGGTGTTGAGCATTTTTTCATGTGTCTGTTAGTTATCTGGATGTCTTCTTTGGAGAAGTGTCTATTCATGTCTTTTGCCCATTTCTTCACTGGATTATTTGTTTCTTGGGTGTTGAGTTTGAGAAGTTTTTTATAGATTTTGGATACTAACCCTTTATCTGATATGTCATTTGCAAATATCTTCTCCCATTCTGTCGGTTGTCTTTTAGTTGTGCTGATTGTTTCCTTCCCTGTGCAGAAGCTTTTTATTTTGATGAGGTCCCAGTAGTACATGTTTGCTCTTATTTCCCTTGCCTCTGGAGACGTGTCAAGTAAGAAGTTGCTGCAGCAAAGATCAAAGAGGTTTTTGCCTGCTTTTTCCTCTAGGATTTTGATGGCTTCCTGTCTTACATTTAGGTCTTTCATCCATTTTGAGTTTATTTTTGTGTATGGTGTAACAAAGTGGTCCAGGTTCATTCATCTGCGTGCCGCTGTCCAGTTTTCCCAGCACCACTTGCTGAAGAGACTGTCTTTATTCCACTGGATATTCTTTCCTGCTTTGTCAAAGATTAGTTGGCCATACGTTTGTGGGTCCATTTCTGGGTTCTCTATTCTGTTCCATTGATCTGAGTGTCTGTTCTTGTGCTAGTACCATACTGTCTTGATGATTACAGCTTTGTAGTATAGCTTGAAGTCTGGGATTGTGATGTCTCCTGCTTTGGTTTTCTTTTTCAAGATCGCCTTGGCTATTTGGGGTTTTTTCTGGTTCCAAATAAATTTTAGGAGTATTTATTCTAGCTCTGTGAAGAATGGTGGTGTTACTTTGATAGGGATTGCATTGAATATGTAGATTGCTTTGGGTAGTATCGACATTTTAACAATATTTGTTCTTCCTATCCAGGAGCATGGAATCTTTTTCCATTTTTATGTGTCTTCTTCAATGTCTATAGTTTTCAGTGTACAGACTTTTCACCTCCTTGGTTAGATTTATTCCTATGTATTTTATGGTTTTTGGTGCAACTGTAAATGGGATCGATTCCTTGATTTCTCTTTCTGTAGCTTCATTGTTGGTATATAGGAATGCAACCGATTTCTGTGCATTGATTTTATATCCTGCAACTTTGCTGAATTCATGAATCAGTTCTAGCAGTTTTTTGGTGGAATCTTTAGGGTTTTCCAAATAGAGTATCATGTCATCTGCCAAGAGTGAGAGTTTGACCTCCTCCTGGCCGATTTGGATGCCTTTTATTTCTTTGTGTTGTCTGATTGCAGAGACTAAGACTTCCAATACTATACTGAATAACAGTGGTGAGAGTGGACATCCCGGTCTTGTTCCTGACCTTAGGGGGAAAGCTGTCAGTTCTTCCCCATTGAGGATGATATTAGACACAAATATACTTTCGAAAAGCATCAAAGTTTCTACAATTGTGGTTCTATCTGTCTAGGCCAAAACAGGAAGCCCCAGAGGCACAGTAGTAGCTCTTTATAAGTCAATCTAATACAAATGAATACACCACAAAGTCTATTGTGGTACATAGGCAGGTGAAAATTTGGCTCCTTCCTCAGGAGACAATTGCCAAGGTCTTTTCTGCTGGAGTGCTTGCTTATTCAGAAATGAAAATTCAGAATATTGCTCCAGCATGGAGGAGTTTCCAGAAAGATTTTTGGCCTCAAGTGGACATTTTACATTTGAGACAGAGAGTATCAAGAAGAATCCATCAAGAAGATGGATTTTGGCTTTAAAGTCAGTGAAACCATTGGTCAGCCTCAGAAAATTTCCAGATAACCTACACTTTAATATACCACACTATGAAACAAATTCTAAGAGAATTTTTAAAAATATATTGCACACAATTCTGTCTTCCTAAACAGTGTTTTAAATAGTATTTCGCCTGTTCTTGATGCCTGTCCAATGTTACCATAAACCTCAGTGACCATGTATTAACAGTGAAGTACCCTGGGATAGTTGCATCAACACTAAATGGAGTTTGAATTGTGGTGGGGTTTTTTGAGACCTTGGTTTATATTTCTTTTTATTTTTTTAACGTTTATTTTTGAGAGAGAGAGAAAGAGAGAATCGGGGAAAGGCAGAGAGAGAGGGAGACACAGAAACTGAAATAGGCTCCAGGCTCTGGACTGTCAGCACAGAGCCCGATGCAGGGCTCGAACCCGTGAACCATGAGATCATGACCTGAGCATAAGTTGGACTTTTAACCGACTGAGCCACCCAGGTGCCCCCCTTGGTTGTTATTTCGATGGTTTTTCTGTCTCCTTCACTTCAATAACTGTTGCCAGCTGGTAAACCAGGCAACACAGCCAGTTTCTAGAGGTTTCAGAGCAAAGGCTTAAGTGCTACTCATTGTGTGTATATATTGGGGGAAGGTTGGGATGGGGCCTGAGGATATGAGAATGGGTGTGGATATGCATGTTGTATGTGTTGGTGCAGTGCTGGGCAAAGAGGAGCCAGGGTTTCCACTGAATGAAGGCTCTGATGTGAGAAGGCCGATCAGGCTTCTTGGTGGTGTTGGCTGACCACAGGGCTGAGTCTCCCAAGGAGATAGCAAGAGACTGCAGTCCCTTCCTGAAACCTCTCAGCAGCATGAAAACCTCCTCTTCCAAAGGTTCAAGGCTGGTCACGGGCACTGGCTGAGTCACTGACAAGGAATTATCTGTTGGTTTTGTTTTTAAGTTTTTCTGAATGCAAAAGCAATACATGTAACTATTTATTTAAACATTTAATACAGGGGGCACCAGTGTGGCTCATTCAGTTGAGCATCCAACTTTGGCTCAGATCATGATCTCACGGTTCTTGACTGTGGGCCTGTGTCAGCTTGCTGTCGTCAGCGCAGAGTCCACTTCAAGTCCTCTGTCCCTCCCCAGCTCACATGCACGCTCTCTCTCAAAAGTATATAAAAATTTTAAAAATTAACACAATACATAAATGTTAGTTTATGAAGTGGAAAGTCCTCTTCAGTAATGTTACACTCCCTGGGGTGCCTGGGTGGCTCAGTCGGTTAAGCGTCCGAATTTGGCTCAGGTCATGATCTTGTGGTTTGGGAGTTCGAGCCCCACATCAGGCTCTGTGCTGACAGCCTGGAGCCTCCTTCAGATTCTGTGTCTCACCCTCTCCCTGCTCCTCCCCTGTTCATGCTCTGTCTCTTGATAATAAATAAATGTTAAAAAAAAAATTTTTTTTTTAAATAGTTAGACTCCCTCCACCCAGGTATACTACTGCTCTAAACACATAGACTACTGCTCATAAAACGTTTTTCTTACTCATTCCTTTCTTCCTCTGTAGTCTGTCACTCCCCCCACACTCTGTTTACAAACCAACATTGGATCATTCTTACCTTACTGCTCTTCAATGAGCTCCTCTTACTTATTTGAGGTACCTTTTCATAGTAGTACTTCACAAAGCTTATTTTAAGCCTTGTATAATATCCCAGTCTAGGAATGTACCATAACTTATACAACCAAGCTCCAATAAAGAGTTATTGTAAACTATGCTGTGATGAACTCTCTAGACCTCTGCAAACTTGTACAACTATTTCTAGGATAAATTCCTTGACATGGAAACTCCTAGGTCAACGGGCATGAATAAATTTAAACAGATATTGTCCAGCTGCCTTCCAATCAGGTTATACCAATTTACAGAATAATTTTTAATACAATACCAATGCAATAATCTTTAGGCCTGTCCAAAGTTCCTAGCCAACATGGGGGAGAAAATAATAAAGAACAAATAAAATAAATGGGTTGTATCACTAGTTGCTTTGGGAACTGCAATTCCAAAACCAATCCTATTTGGAGGGAGACCCTCCCATATCAGTCTGGCAATCTCTGCAGCAGGGAATGGTGCCTGCCTCCCTGTATACCCAGGAACATGACTACCCATGCACAGCATGGGAAGAGGGGTTTCCACAGCTACTCTTGGGACACAGCATACAGGACCTCTTCAGAACCAGAAAAAATACCCAGAGACTAAGATCCCAGCCAGTTTATTAGGGCAAGAAGAGGGTATTAGTGGCAGAAACCATGGTTCTGTTTGCTTTTATAACCAATGCTACATCTGACATTTTTACTTTCACATCCCGAGCTGGTACAGCTGAAGGACAATGTGAATTAGGCATTTCTCTAGAACTGTACTAAAAGCAAATCAGTTCTCAACAAAAGGGCTATCTAAAATCACACAGTGCATGAGTTTTAAAGCATGAATTTTGTAACCCTTATGTGCCTACTCAGGAACATTTTGGGACACAACACATTGGTTTTGAGCTGCACTCCCATGTTGTAAGACAAGGCACTGATCCTGCCACTTGAAAGCTGGATGACCCTGGGCCAGCACTCAATAATAACAGACATGCCTCCATCAGATGATTCTGTGAGCATCAAATGAGATACTGAATGAGAAAATACTCCAGGAACCACAAATTACAGCACAGGAAGAATTACAACCCACTTTGGGCAGATGAAGAAACAAGGCCAAGTCAAAGCAACTTTTCCAAGTGCCCAGATGCATAGGCAGCCCAGGCAGTCTGACTGCAGAGTCAGGCTCTTACCCTCTCTGGGTCTGACACCATATGACTGGCATAGGAATTACCCTCCCTGGCCTCAGTTTCCTCACTGCTACACTCAGATGTCATTCAGGAAGGCTCATTCCCAACCCTGATGTTCTAAAATGTGATTTCTACTAGGCAACTGAAAAACTGACCTTTGGATAAGTGTATCATTACTGGAACTTAGAAAAAGCTAATTTGATAATTTTCAGAGGACTATGTTTATGAAAGAGTTCTGCTACTTTTAATCATTTACCTCATCTGGCTATGGCCAATCATTTACCTAATCTGACTATGGCCAGTAACCCCAGGAATTAAGGCAGGCCAAAGTTCTTGGACAAAAGATTTCCTTGCACAGGTCTCCAAAGGACTTAATTATTAAAACCAAACTCAGACATCTGCTACCATTCAACAAACTCAGGGGGAAAAATTCTTTAATAAAGTGTTAGTTTGCAGTATATAACCTGCTGCTTATAACACACATCATCAATGCACATGCTCTTCCCCCCAAAAAGGCTCTTTCAGTAGAAAACTATTAAATAAAATAAATGAAAGGAACCTACCTATAAAGAGTCAACCCGAATTAAAGGCAGACATCACAGAGATGAAATGCTACCCAAGGAGGGCCAGTCATCTTATTTTAGGAAACTGAGGGAGGTGGAAAGCTCAGTATACAAAACATACTCAGAATTGTAATTCATAAATCAAGTGATTTTTTAGCCCTGGTAATTAAGGCAGTAACTGGATGATTTCGGACCACCTAACACAATTTGAAGTCAGTTTCAAAGACTGCAATTTACTGAAAGCAAATACTATTTTATCGTGCTTTTAGAAAACTTTTGTAAGTGCCTTTACTCTAGCTAGACAATTAAATGAGTCAATAGTTTTTAACGATAAAGTAAACAGGAAAAAATGTGCAGAAGATTAAGTATCTTCATACTTAACTAGATGCTAAAAGTATTTTGTTTTGAATGGCAAAACTTCCTCCTATCCCTTCAGCTCTTAAGTGATAATAAATAAATAAATAAGTCCTTGCTTTCTCCCAAACTGAATGAATATTATGAGAAACCTCTTTTTGGTCCCATCCATTATAAACCAGATTTGACTGATTAAATGCTAACTAAAAATAGATACTTCTAAAGTTAGTAAGTTCCTAACATTTTTAATAATAAGCATAATAACTGCCATTTTGTGAACATCTACAAAGCACCTCAGTACTTACTCATATTTAAACTTCCCAAACCCCAGTGAGTTAGATCAGACCATAATATGAGGAAACTGAGGTATGAGAGGTTAAAGAAGCCTGCTGAAAGTCACACGATTAGGTAAATGTTGAAACCAGGACCCCAGACCTAATTCTAAGCCAGAAGCTTTTTCCAAAATATCAACTGCCTACATAAAACTGTGGCTGAAAACCATATGAATGGGCTAACCCATTCATGGGCCATGGTGGCCAGATGAAAACAAAAAAAGATTCCAGAGAGCAGAGATACCAAGAATTAGCAAGTGCTATACAGCACTGTTTACAACCCAGGGTCTGGAGTCAGGTTGTCTAAGTTCAAATTCTGGTTCCCCTACTTAGCAACTTGATGACCTGGCACAGTTTCTTACCCTCTCTGTGCCTGTTTCCCCACCTGTGAAACAGGCATAACAGGAGTACCTACCCTCATAAGACTTTTGAGGACTGAGTTAAAATTCACCCAAGACTGAGAACAATTTCTGACCTATACTAACCGCTGTACTCATATTAATAGCAAAAATAGAAGGAAGTACAGAACGACTTGATTCAAACCTAACAGGCCAAGAAAGAAATGAGAAGAGAAGTTATAAAAATACAAACAGGGTGAGAAATGGCATCCTGAATGAAAATGAGTGACTAAGCTCAGAAAACAGGGAGGGAACTTCCCATAACTAGAGGAAAAAGTTTACTCCAGACTCCAGGTTAATGGAATCTGGGTAGGCAAACTCACTAGCAACTGAGTAAGACTAGCAGGGTGGTTTTGAAAACAAGCCAATGGGGCCTGAAACTGAGTGCCTGACAAAAACAACCTGAGTCTTCTAAATACCAAAGAGAATTGAAAGAAAATTACTTGGCCTTAGACTGGAGATGAGAACATGAAAGCAGACTAGAAAGCTCTGGGTTGTTCATGGTAAAGGGGTCTAGAAAAACGCAGAAATGTGGCAGCTGGATAGAACAGGAGGACACTGAACTGTTAAATCTGCAACAAGCTGAGCAGGAGAAGAATTGGGATGTATTGCAATTAAAGAGGGAGTAGCATAAAACACCCATGTGCTGTTACTGATGAATCCTGCTGTTGAATTTATCCTACAGTATGAAGACATTAGCTTCCAGAGAAGAGAAAGTAACAAAAAGTCCACAAAGCAGGAATGCCCTGTTAAAGAAGAAATGTCCTGGGATGCCTGGATGGCTCAGTGGGTTAAATGTTCAACTTTGGCTCAGGTCATGATCTCACGGTTTGTGTGTTCGAGCCCCACATGAGGTTCTCAGCTGTCGGCGCAGAGCTTGCTTTGGATCCCGTCTCCCTCTCTCTCTGCCTCTCTCTCTCTCTCTCTCAAATATAAACAAACATTTTTTTAAAAAGAAGGAAAAAAAGAAATGTCCTTTCCTTTTACACTTGGCCTTAGAAAAGTAACCTAAGAAAACACATAGGTGGGCTTCTCCAAAGGTGGCTTTTTGGACACTTGTGTGCCTACATCCTGTGGCCTTAGCCGAGTTCTCTGGACTTCATCCTGCACCTAAGACCCAGCACCAAAGCAGAGCAGGCACCAGCATGAAGGCATGCAGCCTGAGCTCAGATGACAGACCTATCAATTCAGCTGGCTGTGTTGTTAAGAAATAAATGAAAATAGGCAAATTTACATTTGGCTATGACAGGCTCAAATTTGGCCTAAAATGCTACAGGGTATGATTCTGAATTAGTAAACAATGACACATTTTTCACTTCAGGCAGCCAAAAGACATAGTTCACATAAGATTTGGAAAAGACAATTCAGACTCATTTCCACCTAGATTCCAAATTAACAGTTAAGAGTTATCCTCCATTCACATTCAGCTTAGGTTTGACAAGCAAAACTGCCAAAAGAAAGCATCTATTTTTGCAACCTGGAAGCTAATTTTTTTTAAAATTTACTTATCATTCAGTTCTTATTTTTTAGATGAGAGCGTTTCCATTTTCAAATGAGATTTTGAGGTAAGACAGTGATTTTCTTCATGATTCAATTATCAGTGACTGGATAAGGTGATCCTGGATCCCACATTCACTCTCTAGAATCCCCATCACAGGTGTGGGTTTTACATCATTCAAATCACACTCTGGCCATTTTCATCTTTTTTTGCACCTCCAGTCAAAGATATTCAGAAAGAATAGGTGTAAAGTCACCAAAAAGCTACCTGTGCCGAGTCTGAGGCATAAAAATATGATCACAGCAGCTTCACATCTTCTCAAGAAAGAAGACATCAGTGAGAAAGACCCAGAATATCCAGGAGGACATAGTATCTTGAACCAGCCCCAACCAGGCCATTAGGACCAGATTCCACAACCTAGTCTCTGTTGCATACAAGGCCTAACAATTCCAGAACTTTACTAAACACTTCTCTTGCACAGAGCGGGACATGAATCATTCAGGAACTATTATATACACTCCTTACAAACAAAAAATAAAGCATGATGCAGGTTTCTCTAGGAAGCAAGGCTGTTTAAATGAAAATTTCTGGAATTTATATACATGATGATATTTCCACTATTTTATCTGTAAAAGTGAGACAGCACAGGAAAAATATCAGGAAAGCACAGGCATAGGACCCCAATTAAGAACAACAGACAGTGGTTCAGTAGGTTGAGCGTCCGACTTCGGCTCAGGTCATGATCTCACAGTTTGTGAGTTTAAGCCCTGCATCAGGCTCTGTGCTGACAGCTCAGAGCCTGAAGCTGCTTCAGATTGTGTGTGTGTCTCTCTCTGCCCCTCCCCTGCTCTCTCTCTCTCTCTCTCAAAAATAAATATTCAACCAAAATTATTTAAAAAAAAAAAAAAAGAAGAACAAAAGAAAATTAAGAACAGGAGTCACCAAGACTCTTCATGTAGAGAAAAACAAAATTGGATAAGGAAGAAATCATTTCCTGGACCAAATTTGAACTGTGCTTAATAAATATGACAGTCATGTTTCTTTTTCTTTTAATTTTAATTTATAGCATTTTATGAAATAAAGCATTCACGATCAATTCAGGGGCCCCTGCATGGTTCAGTCAGTTGAGTGTCTGACTTCAACTCAGGCCATGATCTCACAGTTCCTGAGTTCGAGCCCTGTGTCAGGCTCTATGCTGACAGCTCAGAGCCTGGAGCCTGCTTCGGATTCTGGGTCTCCCTCTCTCTCTCTGCCTCTCTCTGTCTCAAAAATAAATAAACATTGAAAATTTCCTTTAAAAAAGATCAATTCAAAGAACTAAATGAAACTAAATTTAATGGCATGTCTACAGAGGTCTAGTCTGGGATAGTCTCCAAATTATATCTCCAGTCATTTTCTCAATCTATAATTTAGCACCTCTCCACACTGCAACGAAAGGGAAAGGTCCAATGTAATCCAGCCATCACCCTTACCAGGTGCTTACCAAACACACCTGTATTAGTTATTCCAATAGGTTCCAAGTCCGTCTTCCTGCTGCAAGTTTCTTTCTACCTCAGATCCATCCTGGACCACTCTGTCAGTGTTCCAATGTCCTGAAAACACTTTCTTCATGCCACTTATTTACTTAAAATTTTTAAGGCTTATAGGATAAAATCTAAATTCTTTAGCATCATATCACACTAGAGATGCTTCACAATAAACTCAACCTACTTTTTAATTTTTCTTCAAAAACTCCTAAATAATAACTCATAGTATGTCAAGATAGCATCCTAAGTTCTTTACATGCATTAACTCACAACTACTGTATGATATAGATACTATTATTATCCCCATTCCATAGAGGAAACTGAACACAAGCAAATAAACTGCCTATGTCTGATCTCCTATGAGTAAGCAATGGGGCCAGGATTCATATAAGTTGGTCAGACTCCAGAGCCAGATGGAACCACTATGCTAGAACCACTATGCTATGTTTGTCTCTACCTTCCATGGTCCCCCTACATGCCTCTCATGCACACACTCTCCCTACTCTGAGTTCCAATAGCATATTCTCAGTTATAACTTATCTCATTTGTTATAATTTTATGTAGAACTACGTACACACCACACCTGAGTGCACAATGTCTTGCAGACAAAAGAGTTACCTTATATGAAATTCTGTCTGGGTTGCCTGGGTGGCTCAGTCCATTAAGCATACGACTTCAGCTCAGGTCACGATCTCCTGGTTCACAGGTTTGAGATCACATTGAGTTCTGTGCTGACAGCTCAGAGCCTGGAGCCTGCTTTGGATTCTGTCTCCCTCTCTCTTTGCCCCTCCCCCACTAGTTCTCTCTCTCTCTCTCTCTCTCTCTCTCTCAAAAATAATTTAAAACATTAAGAAAAATTACAAAAAAAAAAATTCTGTCCATACTACATGGCTCTCAGAGCTTGATATATAGAAACTGGTTGACTAATTCCTCTGCAGGCTCAAACAAGGACATGTTTTCTCTGCCTCGTTCTCTGCAATTTCTCCCTCCCAGGCAGAGTGAGCTTTTGCGGCACAGTAGCTTTCCTTGGAAAAGATGCAGTGATATAGCAAGGAGGGTTTCCAAGCCCTTCTATTCCTCCATCCCAACTGTAGGCAGATACAAGTATGTACTGGTTGTGAGACAAGCTCATTAAAAAAACTTTTTAATGTTTATTTATTTTTGAGAGAGAGACAGAGAGAGACAGAGTACGAGTGGGGAAGGGGCAGAGCGAGAGGGAGACACAAAATCCGAAGCAGACTCCAGGCTCTGAGCTGTCAGCAGGTAGCCCGATGCAGGGCTCAAACTCAGGAACTACAAGATCATGACCTGAGCCGAAGTTGGAGGCCCAACCGACAGGGCCCCCTAGGCAGCCTGGTTGTGAGACAAGCTCATTAAACACTCTACCCAGGCCACAGAAGAAAGTTTCCTATTTGTCCCTGCTGCCAACCATTAATGTTTGCAAGCCCTGATATAAAAGAGAGCACTTAGCTCTGTTACATAAATTCTCAGCCCTTCACTAAAACTGAGGCTAAATGATTCAGTTTCTACCTTGCAGCAAAAAATCCATTTTACACTTAACAACCTCAGCCTCAAGCTTTACTGATGATTTTTCTCCTAAAGAAGACACCCTCCAAAAGGCCATGGGTTTAAAGTTATTTTAGACTGACTGCAAATGGTATCAGCTGAATGTCACACAGCATCTTGCTGAAGGCTTCCTTGGAAACAGCTGATGAGAAAAGAGAACAGATTGCTGGAGAGGTCAACTATTCCTAGTGGCTTGCTGTTTGTTCACTCTCCTAGCTCTGTCAATCCACAGACATGTTGAGAGATCCTTAATGCATGCAGCATAAAATCTCTTACAATTCTCTGGAGCATAGCGAAATCAGTTTTGATAGCTGCTTTGTTCATTATTACTGAAGCACGCAAGTTAAAATAAATTAACACAATTAAAAGATGCAGATTTAATTCCCTCAAATACCTAAGAGAAGCCACCGAAGGCAAACACATGAGAATTAAAATTGTGCACAACCCAAACCATTACAAAGCATCCAATGTTTACAAATGCATCCTGAGGAATTGGATTTTAACCTTTCCCTTCATTAAGACAAAGAAACATACTCAAACCTTTTAATTGAAACTGACCATCATCAACTTTTCTTTCCCCTATAGATAAAACCAAAAACAGACATGAGGATTACTTATTAGCTCTTGATATACACACATGCAAAGGACCAATGATCTTGCTAGCACAGGATTAAAAAATACAGTGACAATGATGATAAGTACAGACAGTATTCTAAACTTCACTCGCTTAATAATCATTTTATGTTTGCAACTGTCCTATGAGTGACCCCGTTTTACCAATAAAGAAATTGAGGCAGAGTAGCTTAATAATTTGATCACAGTCACACAGTAAGTAGTGGATCAAGAATTCTGACTCTGATGCCAGAGCCCATGCTCTAAGCCACTATGTTCCACTGCCTATGGGGTCAGCCTTTTCTACTACTCCCTAAAAGGCACTGCAGAAAGAAAACACCTCTATTACAATCCATAAAGATGACTGTTTCTGGCATACCTCCTTGACAGAAAAGCTACTACGAGAGGTCAATGCAGTGCAGGAAGTATAGCAAAGACTGGTTAGTGTTTCATGTGCTTCCCTCATTTCCCAGTCACCCTTACAATGAGCTGGGGCCAAGTGATGGGTTCAGGCTAATAAACTGTAAAGGAGAAGTGATGTTTCTCACTTCCAAAGTAAGGCAGTTAAATACACCTCTTGCATCTCTCTCTTCTTGTTGAAGTGACCCTGGAGAAGATGGAAAAGGGTCACCTCGCCAGCATATGATTTTGTGTAAGCAAGAAATAAACCTCCATTGTATTAAAACCTGAGACTTGAGTGTTGATGAGTTGTGAAAGCTAGCATTAATGATATGACTAATATAAGAGGCTTAAGAACATGTTCCCAGGCTTGAATTTCCTTCCTGTTGTGCTTAAGCTGGACTCTTCCTTCCCCAGTTTCCCTCTAGGCTAGAGTGTGATCCCCCATCACCTGTTTGAACAAGATTATTTTGCTTCCAGAGGCCAACTTAGTCATGGCTGGAGTGATCTCTAGGGCAACAAGGTCATGTAAGCAAGTGGTTCGGGTCCGTCCTTCCAGCTGGGCCCTATTCCAACCATCTATTAAACACTCCTTATGTTTAGACAACGATAATCAAATCGCTGACATGTACTTTTGCATAAGAAAAAAAAAAAAAAAAGCCCAAGAAGCAATTGAGAACCTTGCTCTCGCTCTGTGGTATCTTCACTACCATTTTCTCAGGTAAATTTAATACAGTGTAACTTGGAAATTCAGGAGATAATTTGGCAGCTACTTGGCATCACGCTTTTCTAAATTTATGACTTACTTATAATTACAATTTCTTCTCAATCAAAAGCATTCCCCATTCTCTTGGACAATGAATGACCTGAAAAGATCCATGGGACCTCCATGAGCCCAGCTCACCTGCACTCCTCATAAAGGCTATATAAGCCAGTAAGATCTTGGTGTTGTTACCCCAGTAAAGCTATCCAAGACTTTCTACAACATTCCAGATAGTCATCAAATTTCAGATTAAACACAAACATTTAGGGAGAACTCACCACTTTTTAAAGCACCTTGCATCATTATAAAATATTTCTTAATACTGATGCCAAATTTACATCCCCCTATTTTTCAACCTTGAACCTACTCTTACCCAGAGATATTTTGTAAGACGCATAGAACATCCTCCTATTTGTAAACAACTGTCATGTGATGTCTTAGACTCAAGGCTAAGCATGCCACATTCCTCCAACCATTCTAGGTAATCTCTGTCCATCAACATTCCTTTAAATATCTTGGTCTTGGGGCGCCTGGGTGGCTCAGTCGGTTAAGCGTCCGACTTCGGCTCAGGTCATGATCTCACGGTCCGTGAGTTCAAGCCCCGCGACGGGCTCTGTGCTGACAGCTCAGAGCCTGGAGCCCGTTTCCGATTCTGTGTCTCCCTCTCTCTCTGCCCCTCCCCTGTTCATGACCTGTCTCTCTCTGTCTCAAAAATAAATAAACGTTAAAAAAAAAAAATTAGGGGCGCCTGGGTGGCGCAGTCGGTTAAGCGTCCGACTTCAGCCAGGTCACGATCTCGCAGTCCGTGAGTTCGAGCCCCGCGTCAGGCTCTGGGCTGATGGCTCAGAGCCTGGAGCCTGTTTCCGATTCTGTGTCTCCCTCTCTCTCTGCCCCTCCCCCGTTCATGCTCTGTCTCTCTCTGTCCCAGAAATAAATAAACGTTGAAAAAAAAAAAAATTAAAAAAAAAAAAAACATAAATATCTTGGTCTTATCCCTCAAAATATACCCTCAATTTTGTCAAAATCCTAAACTATGGTGCTAGAATTATAACAAATGGCCTGATAGATATGGCCTGACCTTGGAAGAAATCCCTTAGGAGAAAACAAAACGTATCTTGGCTTTTTCTTTTCTTTCCCAGTTTAGCATAGCAGCACAAACATGCTGCAAGATGGGAAAGATACAGCCTACCATAACCTTGTTTCTTTTTTTTTTTTTTTTCAACGTGTATATATTTTTGGGACAGAGAGAGACAGAGCATGAACAGGGGAGGGGCAGAGACAGAGGGAGACACAGTATCAGAAACAGGCTCCAGGCTCTGAGCCATCAGCCCAGAGCCCAACGCGGGGCTCGAACTCACAGACCGCGAGATCGTGACCTGGCTGAAGTCAGACGCTTAACCGACTGCGCCACCCAGGCGCCCCTACCATAACCTTGTTTCAAACAATATTGTAGTCAACCCAAATCCCTAAGCCTTGATCCTAGGAGATGATTTCAAGCCTCCTATATTTATATAGCTAACCTGCAGACATTTCACATGTATCACTTCTAAACATTACCTTGTTTTATCAGTCCAACATCCCAATGTACCAAGATCATTTAAACCCACACTCTGCCATTCAACACTATTAACTAGCCTCCCTCTCCAATTTTCTGGTGCTCCTTTTTTGACAAACACATTTTTTGTCATTTTAGTCTCTGATGAAATTATTTAACAGGTGAGGGTCAAGGTCGGGGTACTCTAACAACACATGGAAGAATCTGTTCAAGGTAAAATGGTGATGACAAAGTTGCATATGCTGTTTAATCAGACAGAAGCCCCTCACCCTCCACCAACCACCATTAATACTCCCAACCGACAATGTCTTTCTATATTCTCCAAAAGTTGTAAGACTTGCCCCATGTCCAGCAACAGTAAATATATGAGCGGTGTTCTCCAGACCAGCAGCAACAGTGTCACCTGAAACTTTCAGAAATGCAAAGTTTTTGGGCCCATCCCAGACCTACAGTGTCTAAAACACACCTATCAGTGATTTGGATGCTTTGAAGCAGAGCTCTAGAGCACTTCCTTGACTGTCCTGTCCAGCAACTCTCTCAAAAATGAGTATGGTATCTTTCTGCTGATTTCCGCTGTTTGAACTTAGGTCTGCTCTCAGTTAGCTCTTATTTCTGAAAGCCATTAACTGTTTAATTAGCCTTTCTAGCAAAAGTAAAAAAAAAAAAAAGCAAAGTCCACCAGTCCAGAGTGCATAGAGGTTGTCTTTGCTCCCTTTTAGGAAAATCAGAACATTATTTACCTTATCTTGTAACATTTCTTTCCCATTGTTGATTTCTCGAAAATTATCCACAATGCTTCTGTGATTACATGTGGTAGGTCCCTTAGCCTCAGAGAACTTTTTAAAATCTCTCTTAATAACTGTCCCCAATCTGGGGCTTCAAACTGTGAGACTGGTATACAACTAGAGCAAGGATGGAAGCCGGAAAGAACCAAGTTCTTTGTTTTATATCCACCTGTATCACTCATGAGCATGTCTCTTTTCTGGTCCTGCTCAAGACATAAGATTCTGTTTCACTGTTTTACTTGGTCTTCAACAGTTGGGATGGGAAAGCCTCAGTTTAGTCTGTGCTTTGACATTGTTCCAAAAATTCAGTGCTTCCCACATATCTATAGTTTCCTCTGAGGGGGACAGAACTAGGTTGATTTCTTTTTTATTACTTTGCTCTCCTGTACATTTAAGTAGTAAATAAGAATCATAGATAACTTGTTCACACAGGGGCAGAATATTTCTACCTACATATTTAACTTTTATTTTAATGTGAGTTCTCTGAAGCATTCCCTACACTATGCCTTTCTTCCCTAGGAATCATCTGCACATCAGTTTAAATTAAGACTTTCTTTTTTAACTTTAGAGTTATATTTTTCTGCTCCTTCATCTTCTTGCCACTCTGGCCCAGCCTCCAGTGAGCAGGACATCAGCCCTTTTTCTGTTCACAGCTGTTCTTTCCCAGCTGCCTGCAGTTACTTCACAGTGACTCAAACTTCTTGGAGTGTGTGGCCCAGCCGCCCTGCGTGCAGCTGTCCCACCTCAAACACTCAGACAGCAGCTGCGACAGCAGCATGCCGTCACCCACAGCCAGGCACCCATGCCTGCTTACCACCGTGGGCTCTCTCAGGCAGAGGACCTGAAAAAAAGGCAGTGAAGGCACTGAAGCTATCATTGTTACAAGCTGGGCACACCACAGCAGGCTCATTGGTATTCAAGTGAACTCACAGCAGCAGATGCCAGACTTATCCCCATGAAGGCAGCTGGCTACACAGCATCACAGCCCCCGACTTGGATTTGGGGCAGAATCTTGTTAACTCCTGGTTGCAATATATAGCCTAACAGTCTTTGGGGGCAAAACAAGGCGTTCTTAATGTAGTCTGTTTGCCTAGTAATAAGGTATCACATAGAGTAAATGTGACTTCTCCATCTCTGCACCTGGATCAAAGCAAAAGACTAATTCTTTACTTTTGCTTTTCTCCATAACTGGAAAACACGAACAGTAATTAAGCAGGATGATGGAAGGAAACAGAGTTGAGCCCCTAATAGTGAAACAGTATGGTTTGCTGGTTTGTTTTAATCAACTTCTACTGTCAGTTTCTCTAAGCCTTTGTTCATTGCACCTCCAACATCCCGAAGTAAAGCTGGAGATTTTTGGTTCCTTTCCTCTTCTGAGAATAAATTTCCCTCAGTTCATTATTACACTAATTTTGAGCAAAAAAAAAAGTACTTCAGAACGAGAAAGGAAGATGCCTTTGCTTGAAAGTAGCCACTCCCTATCCACACTCCAAAAAAATACTTTGGGAAATTTAGAATTGATTCTGTTCAGGATAGCTATTCAAAGAGAAGACTAGCAGATAATCATTTCATTTGGAAATAACAGAGCTAAAAGGAAACTGTGTTTTGGGGTCCTCTCACAGATTCTAGGGTTTCAATATTACCACACAAGCAATGAAGATTTAACTAGACAGATAAGCATCACGATCACAAAAGAACACATCTGCAGCTTTGTCTCAAGTGAATATTCTTTCACGTAGAACTTTGCACATGTCTCTGCCCCTCAGCTCCCCTGTTTTACTCTTATTAGACCTGAGAAGGAATCATCACAAAGGCAGCAAGAATCCAAGGCTTCTACGCAGTGGTCAGTATGAAACTCCACCAAAAAAGGAACTTCTGGTGCCAGACATAAGCAAACGCAACCGACACTTGGCTGGGGTCTGTCATGCTGCACCTTTGTTGTGGACAATTCTGCATGTCCTTCAGAGCACAGTTTATTTCAGTGTTCCATAAAGCACACATTCAAAAGTCTCTTTTCTTCTCTACCATCTTCTTCTCTCAAAAGAAATAAAGTGCACATTAAAATAACAGATCAATGCCACTGTATGCCTATTATTAAAAAGACAAACACCATAGTCTGGAAATTCATGCTAAGGTTTCCACAGCAACTGTTCAACTTACAACAATAACCATTCCATTCCAAAATGATTTAAAGGACTCCAGAAAAGAAAGGGGAGGGGGTGACCAAGTTATAGTACTGGGAGGAAGGAAAAGATATTCCCTTGTTTTCATGTACTTGAGTTCTCCCCATTGAAAATACTGTTTAAGTACATACTGCACCATTAATAGTCCCAATCCCAATTATCTAACAAACAGATAACTCTGGAAATATCTACTGATAGTTGTTTTGGTTGGAGGATAAGAGAGATGTTCAGGAAAAGTCCTAATTTTTAAAAAATGTTTATTTATTTTGAGAGATAGAGCATGAGTGAGGAAGGAGCAGAGAGTGATGGAGAAAGAGAATCCCAAGCAGGCTTCATGCTGTCAGCACAGAGCCCAATGTGGGGCTTCATCTCACAAACGCTTGAGATCATGATCTGAGTCAAAATGAAGAACAGACGCTTAGCCGACTAAGCCACCCAGGCACCCCAACTCCTAATTTTTTAGGACAGAAATATGCTTTCTCAATAAAGCATAGTCTTCCCCTACTTCAACAAAACATAGTTTTAACCAAGTATTTTCCCCCCAACAAAGCACAGTCTTAACCAAGCATTAAGCGGTTATTTCAAATAATCCAATCAGGTCAGCAACTACAAGGCTCCAGACAATGATACAAAGTGTCTTTTCCTTCTGTGAACTGGCTAATTCAAAGGGACCAACAGGGGGCGCCTGGGTGGCGCAGTCGGTTAAGCGTCCGACTTCAGCCAGGTCACGATCTCGCGGTCCGGGAGTTCGAGCCCCGCATCAGGCTCTGGGCTGATGGCTCGGAGCCTGGAGCCTGTTTCCGATTCTGTGTCTCCCTCTCTCTCTGCCCCTCCCCCGTTCATGCTCTGTCTCTCTCTCTGTCCCAAAAATAAAAAAAAAAAAAAAACAAAGGGACCAACAGAAATGCCCTGAACATTCATTCCTAAAGTTGAGGAGAGGGGATGAGAAGGCATTAACTGTGCTGCTTCCTCTCTAAGAGGGGAACAAGCCCTGCACCAAGGAGATTCTGAATGAAAGGCCTATTCACCAAACTACAAGTTAAAATATTTAGGACTTCACAGAGCTCACCAGGATTCCTCTATAAAACTGCCCACATCAAGTATATGTTGCGGGAAGGGAATACAAATATAAAGAAAGGCTATCCATGTGGCTTAAACCAGAAAAGAGAGATTGGCATGTCCAAAAGGCTTCGGTAAGACTCCAGCTCCACATATTTTCTGAGTGCCCCTATAAAAAGGAAAACAACAAGCCTGGCCTTTCATTGCAATATGGGTATGTGGCCTCAACCACCAGTTTGGAGGCTGATCCTGTGTTCAGCCCAAATATCCCCATTCGATAGAAGAAAGCTCCCTCAGGGTTCTCAATACAACAGCTGTAGAATTTTCTCCCCCATGTGACATCAAGGGAGCATATTATTGGGATCTGCAAAGGGGAAATCCAGTTATATATTTCCCTGCCAAAACTCTGACATATAAAAATAAAAAATCTATTGCATAAAACATATAACCCCTTTTTAATTAAGGAAAAACAAACAAACAAACATACAAAATAGCCTGTGTTTTCCTTTGCAGTAAGATGCTCATCCCTGATTTTAATCTATAAGCGTGCTTCCTGTGTTGATCCATATGGCAGGCAGGCTGGGACCTGAGATCATATAGCCATCTTCTCATCACTTCCAATATTCTAGCACCCAAATTCAGTGGTGGGGCAGGAGTCTTCCAGGAGAGGAGAGCAGAGAAGCACAAGGCACCAACCCCCAAAGGAAGCCTGACCCTGGCCAAGCATCCTTGAGCATGGAAAAAAGTCCTGAGTGTGGAAAAGAAACTCTGGGCAGTCAAGCTGAGTGTCAGCAGCCAGGCATGGGGTCCACAGCCTTCACAGCCTGTTAGGGAGTTATGATCTGAACACCACATTAGGGAGGATGTTCACAATGACTCCGTTTTCAAGATGCATTTATGATCAACTGTCTTATGATCAAGCACACACAGCAATATGTCTAAAGCAGTAACTTCATAAACTATGAAATGAAAAAAAATGGAGAAACCTAGTCAGCCTACAATATTTATTTAGGACTCAAAATGCATTTCTGCAGCAACTCTGCTATAATCCTGCGCTAGGGTGGATTTAAGGGCAGAACTAAAAGACCATGGAACCCATGTGTTGTGTATGTCTATTCCCACACAGAGGAAGCTAGGTGGGGCAACCAGGCTCTCAGGCTAACCATCTTCCAAGAATAGCTTAAGAATAACTCCTACAGATGTGGTTTAGTTAAACTATACAGTAAAAATGAAGCACATTTTCAGTTTTAAAAAAAAAAAACATTTCATCGGAAAATTTGCTTAACTGGACACTTTCATGTTATGCATTCGGTAAAATACAAGGAGCTCCCCACTTCAAGAGCAGTTACTAAAACTTATGTTTTTGGGCACCTGGGTAGCTCAGCTGGTTAAGCATCCAACTCTTGGTCTCAGCTCAGGTCATGATCTCACAGTTGGTGAGTTCAAGTCCCGCATTGGGCTCTGCACTAATGGCTTCAGATTCTTTCTCTCTCTCCGCCCCTCTCCCACTCGTGCACTCACACGCCCTCTCTCTCTCTCAAAATAAATAAGTAAAAAAAAACTTTAAACCTATGTTCTCGGAGTTTGAATTACAGACTGACATTTAAAGGAGTGGATGGCAAATGATTTCAGCCACTGGGAACTCGGTGATATCTGTATCACACAGAGCTGTTGGCCCCAGATGTCAGAATATAGGAACTAAAAGGCATCGAATGGAAATATAAATAAGCTTGGAGTAATGACCAAACAATAGGGCTCCATGACCATAACAAAAATACTTGCTAAGAGGACGAGAAAGGGCAGTAACTCTGAATCTACCTCACACAAAAGGACAAACTTCTGAGGAATGCGAATTGTATCATCTAGCCAATTTCCACTTGCTTTTGGGCCACTTCTGTTTCTCTGGCAAAATGTATCCAGTCTTCTGATTTAATGTATCAGGATCACATCTGTCTCCACACCCACTGCAAAGAAAGGCAGCTGCACACAGCCCCAGGCTCCCACCAAGTGGCTCGCACGTGGTGGAAGACCTCCTACTGGCCTGTTGGCCCTACTCCACAACCATGTGCCTGTGTGCTCCGCCTTCCACAGGCCCCTGGAATACTACTATCCTCCGCTGCTGTCACCAACACCCCACTCCATCTGTATAAGGACGTTTCTCCTACACCACTGCTTGGAGAACAGAATAGAGTCACACTGCTTTTCCATTCGCCTCTTGTCCTGGAAACATTCACATAAAAGCAGTGATTCCTGACTCTTTTATTTTAGGTCATCACTCCTTCTGAGAATCTTAACCCAAGGTTAGAAACTGGCAGTTTAAAGTCTTCTGTGATGCTACATTACATGACCATCTTTCAGCCAGGTACCAAGCTTAAAGGCAGGGCTCAAGTAAAATCTATGCCAATTTCAAAGGAGGTTCTAAAAGTCACTTATTATTATCCTGGGCACTACAGTGAGAGATGAGCATGATGAGCCTACAAAAGTGGATCCTGAGCCTGGAAAGCCAACTGGCCCCTTCCTTCTCCCTGACACACGATAATAACATCACTCTCCAGAACAGCCTCCACCTCACATGGGGAGCAACATGAGAAGCTGAAAGGAAAGCAGAAGGGAAGGACACACATGAGTAGGTGGGCAGGAAATGAGGTAGCCAACAGCTCACTGAGGCAGCTTTTGGTATCTCTTCATAAATAAGGAATCTCCTGGGATTATTCAGACATAACTCAGGCACTGCCAGCATTACAACTTCTAGGCAGAGTTCTCAGTCTTCAGTCTAGGAAAAGGGTTCTTTTGGTGCCCTGCATATAAGGCTGACCCCAGAAATATATATTGATTCCTTCCCACCACAAATTCTGTGTCTCTCCCTCACCTCCTAGAACTTATCCTCCTCAATCCAGGGCCCCATGTCAAATACCTGTCCTAGCCTCCAAAGTATACTTAACCCCTAACTATCTGAGTGTCCCTAACCTCTGACACCACCAATCAAAACTTCTTCTTCTTTAGTTTGGAGATCTCAGCTAGGTGGCCAGTCAAAAACTACCTAACTGAACTACGGTGGGAGAAAATAAGTGACAGCCCCTTAGAATCCCAAAATCCCAAAAATATTTGTATCTAAAAAAACAGTAAAATTTATTGAACTTAGTAGGCCAATTTCAGGCCAATAAAGCTAAATATATTTACCTGGGATAAAGAGACTTGAAAGGAAGAGTCTACCAGAGACCTCACTGCTGCTTGCACACAGGCCCAGATACCAGGACAAAACCCCTGGACACAGCTTCTTTTCTTCAGAATACAAAAGTTTCCTACTAGCCTCACATTTGTTTTGCCCTGTTTATTTTCCTTAAGAGTTAATGCAGCAATGGGAGAGGGACACTGGCCCTGGGAGGGAACAGGACTGTGTTATGAAGTGTAAGGTGGTGGTTCAAACAGGTCACTGGGGCATCTCTGTAATAAGCATTACTTTGAATAACCCCCCCCCCCCTTTAAACCCAACACTGGAACTGTAATAGGCAGAAAAACTGATCTGATTCTAATGCTTCCAAATTTTCCATACCAAATAGGAACTAGGATTACAACCCTTTAAAATTGAGAGGCCTAGAAACACAGAACTTTAAAGGAATCTTGCAAATGGCCATTTACCCCACAAGAAAAACAAAGCTGCATTAGTAGGCTAGAGCAGACGTACAGATTCCTGCCTGGTGAGCTTCATGGGGAAAGAGCCAGCAGAGGACTCCAGCATGCTGGACCCAACCTCAGCAACCACCCCTATAGTTGCACAGGTAGGAGGTGACCCTTGCCCAGCAGGAATCTTCTTTTCTCATAGAAGTGCCCCCTTGGCCAATGTTGAATTGTCCTGAGCTCCCCCATCAACCCTACAGAGCAAAGCTGGAGCACTGCCCCACCTCCACAAAAAGAGAACCCAGAATGGAAGAAATTGTTCCTTAGAGAGTCAGTGGAAATATCAGGGCACCATGGCTCATTAACGGTACCACAGGAGACTGCATAACATTCAATTACTCAGGACCAAGAAGAAGAGCTAATTATCCAATGCAGGGATTATCCAGGCCTCACTTCCCCCTGCACCCGTCCTTCTCTTGGCGGCCTGCCTTCTCTCATGCTTCAGCTAGGGAGGAGTGAGGTAAATAAGAGAGGTGAAACACCAGTCAGCTTGTCTGATAAGTGGTTTGGGAAGGAGTGAAACTACTAATCAAAAGGAAGCTTTCAGAATAATTACAGCTTTCTCTATTCTAGGCTCCTTCTATTGGTTTCCATATTCCATGACTCCCCTGATCTCATTACCATAGATTACAAGAGATGGTCTAATTTTCATTAGAATGACACATTCATTGCTGCATGTACTATTTATTGAGCACTTGCTCAACACTGTGCAAAACACTGTGCTGGGACAAGCGATATGAAAAAGCTTATAGAGATCCTAGCCCTCTGGGAGACCAACTGCACTGTCATATAGCAATATGTGTGCTAGAAGAGACCAGAATCTTCTCTTAGGTGCCAATCCCATGACACTCACACACTGGGCTCTCAGGTAGCCACAAAGGATGCAAGCTCTGCCTCTCCAAAGAGCCCCAAGCCCTAAATGGAGTCTTCTGTCAGAAACAACAGAACATGAGGTAATGCTTTTTCAATTTAAAAAAAAAAAAAGGCTATAGGAATTAAAAGTGACATGCAGTCACACAACACATAGCTCAGGAAGCCAGCACTACACCTATCTCTTTCTGGTGAAAGTATTTTTTTCCCCATTATTACTACCCCAGTGAACAGGACTCCAGGGAGAATAATGCAGGAGTCACTAGTTTGGGTCACTTTTAAGAAAGCAGATTAATGAGGAAACGTAGGAGGATAAAACAAAACAACTATTACTTTGTTAAAGGAAATGATGATGCTTCATTATGCATCTACTTCTCTTCACCCCTAAATTCCTAATTCCTATTTTAGAGAGGAAGAAAAAGCAGGGAACAGGAACAAAAAGAAACAAGTAGAAATGAGCATGAGGTTTCAAAAGAGAAATCCTTGAGTAGGACCCTGGGGAGACAGTAGGGAAGCACCAGCAACTTGGCTCCCTCCCCAACCTGCAGGGGCAGAATCTGTCTGAAATAACTACTTTGGCCCTTTGAAGTCTGTTGAAGACTTGGGCAACTTCCAGGGAAGAACCAGACAGTATATTGTGGTTGGGTCAATACCAGCTCCTAGCAGAGTAGTAGCAATTCATCCCCCACTCCCAGTTGTGAGTGTGTTCCTGCAGCAGCTTGCATACAGCTTGCAGGAGCCAGGGTGGGCAAAAACTAACCTGTCCTCCAAATATCAAGGATCCATGTTCTGACTGCTGACTGTAGCTTCTGACCACAGAGGCTGACAGAGGCTGGCAACTTTTGTTGCAAGCCCCTCCCCTTCTGGATGAAGTGTTACCCTGGGGACTTAAAGAGCTGGCAGCATTTTGCCCCCTTCATTTTACCCATTTTCCTCTCTGGGGAGCCAGATGTTAAAAAACTAGAAATAAAAAAAGCACACACTACATACACAGGGAAAATCAGAAAGTCATTGCACATGCCCAAGGAAAGGCTCAGAAAAGACTTAACGCTCAATACTAACAACAACAACAACAACAACAACAACAACAACAACAACAAAATAGCAAACCCTGGGGAAAGGAAAGAATCTGATTTCTAAAGTTACTACATTATAAAATTCAAATGTCCAGTATTTAACAAACAACAACAAAAAAATCACAAGACATACAAAGAAAGAGGAAAATATGACCCATTCAAAGGGAAAAAAAATCAACAGAAATGATTCCTTAAAACAATGGATAGTATACATACTAAAGAAACACTTTTTTATTAATAATTTATTTATTTTTGTAATTTACATCCAAGTTAGTTAGCATACGGTGCAACAATGATTTCAGGAGTAGATTCTTTAATACCCCTTACCCATTTGGCCCATGCCCCTTCCCACAACCCCTCCAGCAACTCTCTGTTTGTTCTCTATATTAAAGAGTCTCTTATGTTTTGTCCCCCTCCCAGTTTTTATATTAGTTTTGCTTCCCCTCCCTTATGTTCATCTGTTTTGTATCATAAAGTCCTCATATGAGTGAAGTCATATGATATTTGTCTTTCTCTGACTAGCTAATTTTGCTTAGCAAAATTCTGCTTAGCAAAAATACCCTCCAGTTCCATCCACGTAGTTGCAAATGGCAAGATGTGATTCTCTTTGATTGCTGAGTAATACTCTATTGTATATATATACCATTTCTTCTTTATCCATTCATCCATCGATGGACACTTGGGTTCTTTCCATACTTTGGCTATTGTTGATAGTGCTGCTATAAACACGGGGGTGCATGTGCCCCTTCGAAACAGCATACCTATATCCCTTGGATAAATACCTAGCAGTGCAACTGCTGGGTCGTAGGGTAGTTCTACTTTTAATTTTTCGAGGAACCTCCATGCTGTTTTCCAGAGTGGCTGCACCAGTTTGCATTCCCACCAGCAGGGCAAAAGAGATCCTCTTTCTCCATATCCTCACCAACATCTGCTGTTGCCTGAGTTATTAATGTTAGCCATTCTAACAGGTGTGAGGTGGTACCTCATTGTGGTTTTGATTTGTATTCCCCTGATGATGAGTGATGTTGAGCATTTTTTCATGTGTCTGTTAGCCATCTGGACGTCTTCTTTGGAGAAGTGTCTAATCATGTCTTTTGCCTATCTCTCCACTGGATTATTTGGTTTTTGGGTGTTGAGTTTGATAAGTTCTCTATAGATTTTGGATACTAACCCTTTATTTGATATGTCATTTGCAAATATCTTCTCCCTTTCCATCAGTTGCCTTTTAGTTTTGCTGATTGTTTCTTTCACTGTGCAGAAGCTTTTTATTTTGATGAGGTCCCAACAGTTCATTTTTGCTGTGGTTTCCCTTGCCTCTGGAGACGTGTCGAGTAAGAAGTTGCTGCGGCCAAGATCAAAGAGGTTTTTGCCTGCTTTTTCCTCTAGGATTTTCATGGTTTCCTGTCTTCCTTACATTTAGGTCTTCCATCCATTTTGAGTTTATTTTTATGTAAGGTGTAAGAAAGTGGTCCGGATTCATTTTTCTGCATGCCACAGTCCAGTTTTCCCAACACCACTTGCTGAAGAGACTGTCTTTATTCCATTGGATATTCTTCCCTGCTTTGCCATAGATTAGTTGGCCATACGTTTGTGGGTCCATTTCTGGGTTCTCTATTCTGTTCCGTTGATCTGAGTGTCTGTTTTTGTGCCAGTACCCATACAGTCTTGATGATGACAGCTTTGTAACACAGCTTGAAATCCGGGATTGTGATGCCTCTTGTTTTGGTTTTCTTTTTCAAGACTGCTTTGGCTATTCAGGGTCTTTTCTGGTTCCATACAAATTTTTTTTTAAATATATGAAATTTATTGTCAAATTGGTTTCCATACAACACCCAGTGCTCATCCCAAAGGATGCCCTCTTCAATACCCATCACCCACCCTCTCCTCCCTCCCACCCCCCATCAGCCCTCAGTTTGTTCTCAGTTTTTAAGAGTCTCTTATACTTTGGCTCTCTCCCACTCTAACCTCTCTTTTTTTTTTTTCCTTCCCCTCCCCCATGGGTTCCTGTTAAGTTTCTCAGGATCCACATAAGAGTGAAAACATATGGTATCGGTCTTTCTCCGTATGGCTTATTTCACTTAGCATAACACTCTCCAGTTCCATCCACGTTGCTACAAAGGGCCGTATTTCATTCTTTCTCATTGCCAATGTGGTTCCATACAAATTTTAGGATTATTTGTTCTAGCTCTGTGAAGAATGCTGGTGTTATTTTGATAGGGGTTGTGTGGAATATGTAGATTGCTTTTGGTAGTATAGACATTTTAATAATATTTGTTCTTCCTATCCAGGAGCATGGAATCTTTTTCCATTTTTTTTGTTGTCTTCTTCAATTTCTTTCATAAGCTTTCTATAGTTTTCAGTGTATAGATTTTTCACGTCTTTGGTCAGATTTATTCCTAGGTATTTTATGATTTTTGGTACAATTGTCAATGGGATCAATTCCTTGACTTCTCTGCCTGTTGCTTCATTATTGGTGTATAGGAATGTAACCGATTTCTGTGCATTGATTTTATACCCTGCCACTTTGCTGAATTCATGGATCAATTCTAGCAGTTTTTTGGTGGAAACTTTTGGGTTTTCCATATAGAATATCATGTCATCTGTAAAGAGTGAAAGTTTGACCTCCTCCTGGCCAATATGGATGCCTTTTATTTCTTTGTGTTGTCTGATTGCTGAGGCTAAGACTTCCAATACTATATTGAAGAACAGTGGCGAGAGTGGACATCCCTGTCTTGTTCCTCACCTTAGGAGGAAAGCTCTCAGTTTTTCCCCATTGAGGATGATATTAGCATTGGGTCTTTCATATATGACTTTTATTATCTCAAGGTATGATCCTCCTATCCCTACTTTCTTGAGGGTTTTTATCAAGAAAGGATGCTATACTTTGTCAAATGTTTTCTCTGCATCTATTGAGAGGATCATGTGGTTCTTGTCCTTTTATTAACGTGATGTATCACACTGATTGATTTGCAGATATTGAACCAGTCCTGCATCCCTGGTATAAATCCCACTTGGTCACGGTGAATAATTTTTTTAATGTATTGTTGGATCCGGTTGCTAATATATTGTTGAGGATTTTTGCATCTATGTTCACCAGGGGAATTGGTCTATGGTTCTCCTTTTTAGTGGGGTCTTTGTCTGGTTTTGGAATCAAGGTAATGCTGGCTTCATAGAAAGAGTTTGGAAGTTTTCCTTCCATTTCTATTTTTTGGAACACCTTCAAGAGAATAGGTGTTAACTCTTCTTTAAATGTTTCGTAGAATTTCCCTGGAAAGCCATCTGGCCCTGGACTTTTGTTTATTAGATTTTCAATTACCAATTCGATTTCTTTACTGGTTATGGGTCTGTTCAAATTTTTATTTCTTCCTGTTTCAATTTTGGTAGTTTATGTTTCTAGGAATTTGTCCATTTCTTCCAGATTGCCCATTTTATTGGCATATAATTGCTTGTAATATTCTCTTATTATTGTTTGTATTTCTGCTGTGTTGGTTGTCATCTCTCCTCTCCTCTTGAAAGAGGATTTTATTTATTTGGGTCCTTTCCTTTTTCTTTTTGATCAAACTGGCTAGGTGTTTATCAATTTTGTTAATTTTTTCAAAGAACCAGCTTTGGTTTCATTAATCTGTTCTACTGTTTTTTTGGTTTAGATAGCATTGATTTCTGCTCGAATCTTTATTATATCCTGTCTTCTGCTTGTTTGGGGTTTACTATAGAAACACTTTAAAACAAATGTCTTGGGGCGCCTGGGTGGCTCAGTCAGTTAAGCGTCTGACCAGCTCAGGTCATGATCTCACATTTCGTGAGTTCAAGCCCCACGTCGGGCTCTGTGCTGACAGCTCAGAGCCTGGAGCCTGCTTCGGATTCTGTGTGTCTCTCTCTCTCTGACCCTCCCCTGCTCATGCTCTGTCTCTCTCTGTCTCAAAAATAAATAAAACATATAAAAAAATTTTTTAAAAATAAAAAAATGTCTTGGGGTGCCTGGGTGGCTCAGTTAAACGTCCAGCTCTTGGTTTTAGCTCAGGTCATGATTTCATAGTTCATGAGTTCGAGCCCCCAGTAGGGCTCTGTGCTGAGAGTGCAGAGCCTGCTTGGGATTCTCTCTGCTCCTCCCCCCACTCGTGGTGGCTCTGTCTCTCAATAAATAAATAAACTTTAAGGGGAAAAAACAGTCTTAAAGATACGCAAATAACTAAAGGAAGAAGTGGGAAAAGTCAAGAAAACGATTTGTGAACAAAATGGAAATACTGATAAAGAGACAGAAGCCCAAAAAAGAAATTCTGGAGCTGAAATATATAATACCCCAAATGAAACATTCACTACAGGGATTCAAAGGCAGATCTCACCAAGGAGAAAGAAGAATCAGTGAACTAAACAATAGAACAATGGCATTTATCGAGACTAGGGACACAAACAAAAATAAGAAAAGAAGAGAGCCTAAGGGACCCACGAAACCCTATCAGGAAGACCACCATATGCATCATGGGAATCCACTGCTCTACTCACAACTCTGCAGCACCTCCAGAGCTCTCCAGGATGAGCCTGGGATTCAAGGTGTTCCTCACCTTCTCCTACGCTCTTCTACAAGGACATGCCCTTCCACCTAATTGGCCACCTGCCCCTCACCTCTCCTCTACCTGTTTCCCCACCACCAGAATGAACCCCTTTGACATCTAATGAAATCCTAAATCATTTCAAGATCTGGTTCTAATCCCAATGTCTTTGAAGTCTTCCCAGACCCTCCCAGCTGGCCATGACCTCCTCATCCTTGATAAACCCACAGATTATTTTTCAAAGCATTTAGCCCCATCTGAGTTGTAACCTCCCTGAGGGCAGGGATCCTGCCTTGGACCACTCTACATCCTTCACAACACTTAGAAGAGTACCTTCCTTTGGTCTTTATATTCATGGGAAAGACCTTTCCCTCCTTTGCCATAAAAATCAAATTAGCCAATAAAACACCAGAGGCTTAAAACTAATAGGAATAATCTATCAGAAAGTATGATTACATTCATAAATCAGGAAGAGAAAAAAGAATAAAAAGAGCGCTCCTGTCTTCAAAGATTTTACAGCTATTTTCTTCTAGGGTTATATACATTTTCTAAATGTTCTGCAATAAATATATTACTTTTATCAACACAAAATGTTGTTTCGAAAACACTTTACAAGAGCACATAATAAATGTTATCAGAACTTAGAGACGGCTAAGATTCATGTGACTAGGAACAGACAATGAGATGGTCATGGAGAAAGTGGGACCAGTACTAGCTAGGCAGGGAAGGGCAGGCAGATAAAAAGAGAACTGGGAAAAGGAAGGGAGAAGAGGTAAGGGGAAGGAGAAAGACAAAGGAGGAGGAGGAGGAGGAGGAGGAGGAGAACAGGAAGAAGGAGAAAGGGGCAAGGCAGAGAAGAATCTCAAAAGCAACAACTGAGGCTATCATTTACTGAGAATCTACTAGATCCCGGCCATTTACAAACATAATCTCTACTAGTCCTTACAACCACCCCGTGAGGTAGGTATTATTCCTATTTTAAAGATGACAAAACTCAAAACTAGGGTGTTACTTGCCCAAACCCACACATCTAGTGAATGATGGCATCTGTGCTCTTTCCACTCTGCTAGGAATTTTTCAACTGAGTTCTGTGTTTGCCAGAGGGATCTGTAGCTACTCGGCCTCAGGCCCCAGCACTGAGCAGGAAGGCTCTGGGCTCCCACTAAGCATCAACCTGAGCATTTCCACCATAAACCATTTTGTATACTTTGAGTGTCAATATAAGATGGCATTTTTTTTAAAAACCAGGAGTTCCAGCACTTCAAAACATAAACAATAGTTTGAAAACCACTGCCCAACAACAAAGACCCCTGAGGTGGCTGAGGTACATTTGGTAGGTCTGCTGGGCTGGGGAATGCCAAAGAAGAAAGCAGCCTGTCCTGGATATGTGTTAGGAAGCACAGAGAAATGAGACTGAAACATGAGGGCTCAGAAAGTTCCCAAGACCCTGACATAAGGCAAAGGTAAGGAAGCCCTTTTAAGAGTTGACAATTGTCAACCTTTGGCTCACACTAAAACCAGAGGTGCAGGCACATCCTCTAAGAAACCAACATTTAAACAAAAATTTCAGAAAACCTCATGTTTTCATCAAGGTTAGCTTCGATATAAAAAATTCCAAATGCCAAAACAAATGCAACAGATGTGCAACTCTATTTTAAAGCCACTTGAATATGTGCCAGTCTTCCCAAATAATGTAAGTTTTCTCAGCATTCCTGCCCCTGGGGTGAGGATACTGTCTGCTGGCTCACCAGGCATCTTGGGCAAGTTTTTTGGGGGTGTTTCTCCATCCCAGGTTTGCTCCTACCAATTAATCATTGAAAGATAACACAAAATGCATTTAGACAAAGTCAAAATTAATTGACAAGAATTTATCTATACTCAGCCATAAAGTAGGATCAAATTATGCTATTGTATTAATATATAACTATATTTTATAAAAAACATAATCTGATAGTTCTCACAGTTTGAAAGTATAATCCTTATAAGCAAGTCAACAAAATGCTTGGTATGAAATTTTCCTCACTTTCCATATACTAAATGCCGAGCTGATTTATTACTAAGTGATATTCTCTGTTTAGAGGAGAGCAGCCTTCTGATACACAAGCGGTAATTCATTTTGTTTATTTGGTTTCATGCTCATGACCAGTATCAGATGATGCCTTTATAAGAGATGGTAACAATAATGCATTCTTACTGCACACACAGGTTTTCTGAGCCTGGCATTTAATGGCTTTATGGAAGTCAACAGATAAAAGGGTTTTTGAATTCTCTCTGCTTTGCTGTAAAAGTCACAATTCTCTAGTTCTTAAGTTTGTTCATAAATAAAATCAGGGAGCTCAAACAGTTCTGTTTGAGCAAACACTTAGCACCCTATTATATGTACACCAGGTGCTTTGGTAATACTGGCAATTCAAAGATGATACAGACACAGAGCCTGCCCTTGAGAAATTTATGAAAGGTAGTAGGAGTGAAATACATATAAACAGATAAGTTCTACATAACTCGGTACAGATCAGGGTACAAAAACCCAGAAAGAAACAGTGGTAGGCAAAATAATGGCCCCAAAGATGTCCACATCTTAATCCCAAGAATTTGTGAATATGTTACCTTACAGTAGCAAAAAGGAATTAAAACTGCAAGGGAATTAAGGTTACTAATCCACTGACTTTAGGACAAAGAAATTGTCCTGCATTATCTGGTGAGCCCAATATAATTATACCACTTAAATGGGAAGAGGTGGGATGTCTGGGTGGTTCAGTTGGTTAAGTAAGCATCAGACTCTTGATTTCGGCCCAGGTCATGATCTCATGGTTTGTGAGTTCAAGCCCATGTCAGTGGAGCCTGCATGGGATTCTCTCTCTTCTCTCTCTCTGCCCCTTCTCTCTCTCTCTCTCTCTCTCTCTCTCTCTCTGAAAATAAGCTTTTTAAAAAAAATACAAAATGAAATGGAAAGAGGAGACAGAAGAAGAAAGAGATGTGAAGACAGAAGCAGAGTTCAAAGATGCTATGTTGCTGGCACTGAAGATAGAAGAGGGCACCAGGAGCCAAGGCAATAGCCAAGATGAGGAAAGAAAACAGGATTTGCCTCTATAACTTCCATGAAGAACTGCCAACCCCTTGACTTTAGCCCACCTAATACCCATGTCAGACTTCTGGAGTAGAGAACTGTAGGATAATACACTTGTACTGGCTTAAAGCACAATGTATGTAGTCACTTGTTAAGGCAGCAATAGAAAATTAATAAAGGGCCCTTCAGTTGGAAAATATAATTATTTATATGTGAAAAGAGCACATTTATTCTTACCAACCCTTTATCAGCCATACTCAGCCAGAAGATCAAGGCCAGTAAACCTTAAAGCTCAATCCAGAAATGCAAATGCCAAGTTGTACACATTCATCATGTTATAAAAAGTCTCCAGGGACTGCTCCTAAAACATCCTTCATATACTCACCAGCAAAAAGAGCTGTGCTTTGGGAGACAAACTACTCACCAAATTCAAGGCCACAACTATTCTGCCAGTGCTGCCACTCTGAACACTTAAGTGGCATGTATACAAATGCTCACGTACCTTCCAAAATGTCTGCTGTACGTCTATTCTGCTTCAGTCTCAGTCAACTGAGACTCTACAAATATAGCTTTCAATGGAGCACAACATTAAAATGTGATAACCAGGAAAAGCTGCAGAATCATTTTCCAAACACTGGCCTGGAGCCAGAGAGCGTCTACTCCTCTGGAATTGCTCTCCAGAGGAGTCCAAAATAGCCCCCAAATTACCTGCCAGGCCACATTCTGAAAACATTAAAGAGCATGAAAAAGCAAAGGGGGTGGCTTCCCCTGGATACCAGCCCAGTATTTGTTTGCTCACTTGAGATGACTCCAGGGAGCACAATCTCAGCAGGACTGAGGCCAGAGGGGAAGGGCCACACCTAATTTGGTTATTTTCAGGGAAGCCAGGCTTGGGTACAGAATTCTACAGCTGTGTTCGCAATCTGTCCAAAGATCTGAGGCTCTAAACATTATCTGGTGGATCCTGGTGGTAAGTTCACCCAGGGGGTAAATTCTACATTCTATAATGCATGAACTGCTAAGTTTATTATTACGTTAAATCCAAAATTTTGTCTCATTTTCTGAACTTAGAAAATTGCCCACAATAAGTTTTTAAATAACCAACTGCATGTATAACAATCACTTTTAAGAACATGTGTATGAGTATACTTCCCTCCTCCCTTTTCTTGATTTCTTTCTTTTATCTGCTCATCTCTTCTTAGGATTAACCACCTGACATTCTACTTTGCATATCTGATCAACAGACTAATTAAAGCCAGTCCCCTTTCCTCTATCCTTGTTCCATATGTGCATGCGTGCCAAGAGAACACTGAGCAAACAGTCTTGCTGCACCTTAGGGTTTACTGTTATCTTAGTGTGGAGCAGCTTCCTCTTCACTTCTATCCTCCCCTGGCACTCAGAGGGACTCACTGTCAGTCGTTCTAATTTTATGTTTTCCTACCGGAATTCCTCCAACCTCTAAACACACTAAAAGGGAAAAGAAACATATAACCACGATACACACAGCTCTCCTAGGAGAGGCCTGCAAAATTAAAATAGTTAATATGTTTTACTAAGGATTGCCTTTCCAACCCAGACCTGCCTTTTCTCTAACACCAAGGTTAACAGAAGCTAAGGATCATAAGGCCCCACAGACTCTGGCATAATACAAAGATAACAAAAGAAATCACAGAAGTATGTGGTTAATGTGAATGTGATGAATGATTTTTCTACCAGATGATACCACGGTAACCATCCCAGGTAACATGACACACATTCTGAGCTAAATCTAATGGAATTATACATCCAGAGGTCCAAAAGTACAACCATTTCCTATTCCTCTATTTATTTTAATCAGACTGTTGGAATAAATATATAAATAAAGGAGCAAGACACTTAAATCAAGGGAAACACTAGTACAATACACAGTGATGTTTAAAACTCACACATATTTATGTCTATAAACTGTCTTAATGGTCACTGAAATTGACAGTACAATGCTAACCCTTTTTCTTTCAAGTGGCTCAACAAAGAGCTACTGCCACTTTCAATTAAAATACCTAAATATCTCATTCTTGGAAGGAGAGACCACAATTTTCTCATTTTTGGAACACACATCAGTATCTTACATCAGATGGTTCTAATGATGCATACTGCCAAGGGCAACTGGGTTTTAAAACCTTTTTGTCTACTATTAGGAGGAGCACGGTGAAACTAAATTTCCCTTGTTTAAAAAGTAACATCAGGTGTTGGTGAAGATGTGGAACAACTGAAACTCTCAAACTTCGCTGCTGGGAGCATATATTTGAAAAACTGTTGACAAAGTAGTTCACGTATGAACTAACATCTGCAAGTACCTAATAACATTATATCTCAAATTCTTTCATGATTTTAAGTTTTAAAATATTTATTTATTTTTGGGAGAGTGCAAGTGGGGGAGGGGCAGAGGGAGGAGGACTGAAGATTCGAAGCAGACCTGTGCTGACAGGCTGACAGCAGCAAGTGGATGTGGGACTAGAACTCATGAACTGCAAGATCTTGACCTGAGCCAAAGTCGTCTGACTTCAGTCAACCGACTTAGCCACCCAGGTGCCCCGTAAATTTTAAATACAAGCAAAAACTCCCATGGTCCTACAGAATGAGAGAATTACAATGACTGTGCTAGCACTGTTTATTCAATCCACTGTTTAACACAGCAGTACCACAGGGGTTGGAGACACACATAATGCCCAAAGTGAGCTCAAGTTCACAAATCATTATGAACTTCCTCATATAACTAATGTGTAAACCACCATAACATATATGGAGCCAAATGCACAACATCTAACTTCCATGTAAAATAGAATGTTGATTAAAGTAAAACAAAAGGGGCACCTGGGTGGCTCATCGGTTAAGTGTCCAACTCTTGGTTTCGGCTGACAGAGCCTGTTTGGGATTCTCATTCTCTCTCTCTCTCTCTCTCTCTCTCTCTCTCTCTCTCTCTCTCTGTCTCTGCTCCTCCTCAGCTCCTACGCACTCTCAAAATAAATAAATAAACTTAAAAAAAAAAGGAAAACAAAGTAGTTACTACAGCAAATATTTGGAATTTAGACCATCAAAAGATTTGGTGGGGGAAGAATTATCACTGACACTGTTTAGAATAGCAGGCACATGGCAATTTAAAAAAATTTTTTTAAAAAGTCTTACTTTTTAGTCAGCTTTCTCACTGATCTTAAATCCTCTCCAGACAACAGACCCTTTTATTGCCTACACAGGGGCAGGGGGAGGCCAATCATTCCCACCTTCCTATTCTTGGTTAATCACTGTGTGCCAATTAGGGTTAAAAAGGGTAAGTAACAAAAGTGTGTTAATCTGAAGTTTACATACATTTTACAAATATATGAAATTTCTTTGACCTAATACCTCCACTTCTAGGCATGTATCCTGTAAAAAACATGCAAATGTGTGCCCAAAGAGACATGCAAAATGTTCCTGGCATCAATATTTGCATATACTATGAGAGACAATACACTGCATTAATGAGTTAGAAAAAAACAGAATAGCTAAATTAAATCGAGTATAAGGATACTATTGAATAGTGTATAGCAATTAAAAGGCATAAACTGGTAGAGCTCTAGGTTTTATCTCTAATATTCTAATTTTTAAATTCACATATTTATATAATTCAAATTTAACACTTTCAAATTCAATAATGAAAGATGTAAGCAACCAGATTATTAGCCACCATCAATTCTCAGCAGGCCTATAGCTGTTACAGTCTTGAGTCTCTGCTATCTTGCTACCGATGAGCTCAATCCACATGTTGGGAATAAAGGTCCCTGGATCTGATTTTGTGCGTTAATGTGAGTTCCTAGAGATGAAGTGGCGGTCCAAAAGGAATTCATCAGTCATCTAAGCACTGGCAGAAATTTCTGAGTCAAACATGGGTGTACATCTAGGGGAGAAATCAGATAGCCCTCCCAAGGCATCACATGAGGAGCCAATAGAATTCTCAGAGGGCAAAACTGCTGCCATCATAAGTCCACAAAAGTGTTTGCTAAGGGAAGCTCCTCCATAAATGCAAACTGAGAGTATGCTAGGCCAATCCTATGTATGGGACTGGCCTGGAGCCATGTCAGTGCATAAGTGTGCGGACCCAGATGGAATCAATGCATGTTCAAGTTATATTCTACTGAGTCATGATCTGTATCAATGCCATTCTTCCACTGCAAGGTCATTACTCCCATCTGCTTATCTTCCAGGCATTACAAAGCCAAATAGCTATCCTGCTAAAACACTAACAGGAAACCCTCCTTTAACTAGAATTTGTCAAGAGTAAGTTGTTATAATTCACTGTTTCTGAAAGGGTTGTCTGTGGAATGTCATACTGCCATGTGCTTATTAATACAAAGAGGATTCCATATGTAAGTAAGTTTGGGAAATGTTGCCTTTATATATTCTTACTCCCACTCCCCATAATGCATGCTATTTATCACATTAAACATTCAGCAAAGAGCTGTATAAAAGAAATCTGCTTAACTCTAAGTCAGGGATTCCCAAACTTATTTGACAAAGGAACCTTTTTTCCAACCTCAAAGGGCAGTTTCCCATAAGTGATCTTAAAAATCACCTAGGTTTACTGTTAAAACTAAGGATTCCCAGACTATAACCTCTTGATCAAAATCTTCAAGGGAGGGCTTAGGTCATTTAAAATAAACATCCCAGTTAACTTAAATCAGAGCAGTTTGAAAAACACTGACAAACTAGCACTTAGTCAAAAACCCTACTTTTTGTTAAGAATGTTTCTAAGTCAATTCCCTGATTCAAGGTCACTATTCTGAGCATTATTATCCGCTTACAGTACTAAGGAGATAAACAGTATAATATCCGTATGGGTCTTGAGAATATGACAGCAGCAGATTTTTCACCCTTTGGGTTTTCTAAATTAATCATAATCATTACAGTAATAACAACTGAGCTCTTAAATGTATTAACTCCCATAGTTTTTCACAAAAAATTTATCAGAGAAGTATAATTATTTTCCCCATTTTGAGGACATGAGGAAGCAGACTAAGGAAGTTTAAGCCATCTGCCCTAAGTCAGAGTTTCTCAGCCTCAGCACTATGGACATCGGGTGCAGGAAAACTGTCTGTCAGAGGGGTAGACAGCCTGTCCGGTGCCCCACAGGATGTTTAGCGGCATCCCTGCCTCCACCCACTAGATGCCAGTATCACTTCCCCCTCCAGTTACAACAACTAAACATGTCTCTAGACCTTGCCAAAAGTCCTCAGGGGGCAAAATCAGTTAGGAAGCAAAGGTAAGAGCAAGGAGCCAGACCTCTCACCACTAGTGTCAAGGCCAGTCAGCCTCCCACAGCAGATGCTCTTCCCCCCTTTGCACGCTTCATCCTTTGCATGCTTATAAACTGAGAAGCAAGCCCAGCAGGCCCTGCTGGGAGCTCTCACAGCTCTGTCTCACAGCCAGTCAGCACTGACGAAAGGCCTGAAAGAAGCTCAGCAGGTGACTTAGTGAGATAAAGGTGAATCAAGTGCCAGCAATTTCTGGCACAGAGTACTAAATACCTCAAGAGAAGTAATGTCTGTGTGTGTTTCTTCCTGTCTGGACACTGCAAAGGGTCCAGATGCACATATGAAAGATTCTCAATTGGCCTCTTAAAAATGAATCATAGAGGGCTGCCTGGATGACCCAGACAGTGAAGCATTCAACTCTTGATTTTGGCTCAGGTCACAATCTCATGATTTGTCAGATCAAGCCCCACAACAGGCTCTGCACTGAGCACAGAACCTGCTTGGGATTCTTTCTCTCCCCCTCTCTCTCTGCCCCCTCCCCTGTTTGCATGCACACTCTCTCTCTCTCTCAAAATAAATATTTAAAAAAATGAATCACAGAAAAAGCATCCTGCCTACAATGGCATACCTAGTTAATTCAACACCTGGGAAAGATTTTTTAACGCACTCTCTTCATATGAAAACATTATTTTCTATTACAGTTATGTAAAAAATCAATAACTATTGTTTTTTGAGTTGTTCTTTAGTATTAAAAGAATCCATTTTAAAATGATAAATTTCAATACATATTATGCAAATTTAGCAAAACACTTATTGCATGAACTAAAATTGGCACTTACCAAACAAAACTATTACACTTCAAGGTTTGCACTGTTCCACTGTTTTAATTTTTTTTTTTTTTAATTTTTTTTTTCAACGTTTATTTATTTTTGGGACAGAGAGAGACAGAGCATGAACGGGCGAGGGGCAGAGAGAGAGGGAGACACAGAATCGGAAACAGGCTCCAGGCTCTGAGCCATCAGCCCAGAGCCTGACGCGGGGCTCGAACTCACGGACCGCGAGATCGTGACCTGGCTGAAGTCGGACGCTTAACCGACTGCGCCACCCAGGCGCCCCTCCACTGTTTTAATTTTTAAGCAGAAACAAAAACTCCAAGTGGTCACACGCAATGATAGAATTATAAACCTCAATAATACTATCATTGTTCATTTCAAATCTACTGTTTAAATGCAGAAATATGTAGCCCCACAGGGGTTAAATGCAAGAAAAATGTCTGAGGCAAGCTCGAACAATTTTAAACTCTTAAAAATCTCTCAAAATGAATGCGTGTAGCTGAGTCCCCAGTGTTGGGGGCCAACTGTATAATTAGGAGTCTCTGATTTAAATTCCATGTAGTACACAATTTCTATTAAAGGATAATCAAAAAGTGCTCATTTGAAGCTTACATATATATTATTAAAATTAAGTTACTTTAGCAATTATTTAGAACACACACCAACAAAAGACTTTTGGAGAAAGAATATGTTATCACTGACACTGTTTAGAATTGCAGGCACATTTCTAGACTGTTAGACTTCACAAACTTCTTGGATGGCTTTTTTATTGTCATTAAATTCCCTACAAACAATGCACCCCTTATCACCTGCACCAGAGCAGACTATTCTCACCACTCAGTCCTTGGGATAACACAGTCTCCCTAACATGGTTCAAATGTTGGGTAAAATTAGATGGATAAAAAAGACTAATGGAAAGAGATAAGTCACAGGAAAATAATCATGATCAAGAAATGATGCAATGGTCAGATCTCTTGTTCCCATTTGTAGTCCAATTCCAGCTTACCAATATGTAAGACAAGCTGTAAAACTTCTTCAGGCAATGCAGTGAACAAGGTGAAAAGACAGGTTTTGAATGCTGGCTCCTGTGTAACCGTGGGTAAGTTACTTAACCTCTCTGGGCCTTTCAGCTTTCTCATTTTCAAGGTGAAGATATAGGGGCATCTGGGTGGCTCAGTCAGTTGAGCGTCTGACTGTTGATTTCAGCTCAGACCATGATCCCAGGGTTGTGGGATCAAGCCCCTCAACCAGCTCCATGCTGAGTATTGGTCCTGCTTGGGATTCTCTCTCTCTCTCCCTCTGCCCCTCTCCCCCATTCATGTGTGCTCTTTGTCTCTCTCTCTCTCTAAAATAAAAAAGTAAAAAAATATATTAAAAAAAAACAGAAATATAATAATATCTGCCCCCCATGGGGCTGTTGAAGGTAATAAAAAGAAAGCATAGTTAAGGGCTCTCTACATAATGGCTGCACCTGGGCAGTATCTTGAAATTACTGAATCTGGGTGATGAATATATAAGGATCTCTTTAATTTTGTTGTTTTTTTTTTTTCAAACTAAATGTTTGAACTTAGTTGTTATCCTAACATTCTTTATAGAGGCACACCTCAGAGATATTGTGGGTTCGATTCCAGAACATTGCAATAAAGCAAATCAAATGAATTTTTTGGTTTCCTATTGCACATACAAGTTATATTTAAAATTTTAAAAAAAAGTTGTATTTATACCATACTGTATTCTATTAAGTGTGCAATATCATTATGTCTAAACACAATGTACATACCTTAATTTTAAAGTATTTCAGTGATTTTTTTAGAAAAAGCTAACCATCATCAGTTTTCAGCAAATTGTAAATCACTTTGCTGGTGAAGGGTCTTATCTCCTTTTTCCTTTTTATTTTATTTTTTTAATGTTTATTTATTTTTGAGAGACAGAGGGAGACAGAGCATGAGCAGGGGAGAACAGAGAGAAAGGGAGACAAAGAATCTGATGCAGGCTCCAGGCTCTGAGCTGTCAGCACAGAGCCCAACATGGGGCTCGAACTCACAAACCATGAGATCATGACCTGAGCCGAAGTCAGATGCTTAACCGACTGAGCCACCCAGGTGCCCCTCTTATCTCAATGTTGATGGCTGCTGACTGATCAGGATGGTAGCTGTTGAAGGTTGGGGTGGCTGTGGCAATGTTTTAAAATGAGACAACTATGAAATTTGTCATACTGATAGACTCTTCCTTCCACAATTTCTGTTTGATAGCATTATACCCAGGGCAGCACTTCTCTTGGAATCAATCCTCTCAAACCCTGCTGCTACTTTATCAACTAAGTTTATGTAATATTCTAAATCCTTTGTTGTCATTTCAACAATCTTCATAGCATCTTCTCCAGGAGTGGATTCCATCTCAAGAAACCACTTTCTTTGTTCATCCATAAGAAGCAATCTTGATCTGTTAAAATTTTATCGTAAGATTACAGCAATTCAAATATAACAATAATGAAAATGTCTAAAATACTGCAAGCATTATCAAAATGTGACACAACACAATGTGAGCACATGCTGTTGGAAAATGGCACCAACTGACTTGCTCAATGCACAGCTGCCACAAACCTTCAATATGTTAAAACAAAACAAAACAAAACAGTAACTGTGAAGTATAATAGAGCAAAGAGCAATAAAATATGATATGCCTACATGTAAAACACAGGAAAAAAAAAAATTTCTAAGATCTCTTTGGACTCTAAAACCCTATTATATATCCTACACTGGAAAGACAACTCCATTCCTTGGTGCAAATCAGGAGTGAGGTTGAAGAGGAAAGACATTCCAGAAATAAGCTCAGACCACCAATCATCTCCCAGAGTAATCACTGCATAACCAATGCTTTACACATGAATGTTCAATGACTGGATGTCAGACTAATTCTAGGCATTCATTATAAAGCACAAACCAAAATGGGATGAGCATTTCCAGATCCAAGCCCTCAGTGATCTGAGAATGGTGACTGACCCCAGAAATAACCTGACTCTTTCTACCCTTCATGGATAAAAGACCAGTAACAGATACAACAATGTTAATCCTGAGTGAGGCACTTACCCCAAAAATTGCTGTAAGAATTGAATGAATACATATCACAAATGACTCAAAGGCTTTCTGCAGAAATTTTACTTTCAAAAGATGGAAGAATGGGCATTCATAATTAATCATATTTGCTAACTGTACAAATAATGAGTAAAATGTCAGCAAAACTTAGAGAATCTATTATAAACCAGGAAAAACACCTACGACCAGACAAATACACTTTCTATCAAGCTGGAATAGAATGTCTGTCTGAATGTACACAACACGTATAGTTAAAATAAAACTTTAAAGACAGGAAAAATAGTTCAGACAGACCAAAACAGTGGGGAAAAAAATTACAGTACCTTAGAAAATGACATAATTTGACTTAAGAAAACATCCTAAGAGTCATGATATGTTTCTGAAAGACACCACTGACCACAGCAAAGTCACCTTCTGAAAAAAGACAAACCATATCTCTTCCCTAGCTCCGAGTGAACCTCAAAGCAGCATCTTCCCTTCCACTAAAGCAATGCAAAAGTAAAAGCAAGTTTTAAGAACTAGAATAGAGGTTTCAACTTTGATATCCAATATTATAATTCCTCAGTATTAAAACATATAACTACATAGTAGTCTGTCAGAGTTCATGTCCTATTGGCTTCCAGAAAACATCTTCCATTAACCTAACCAATAACTGAAGGTTTTCCAAGTTCAAAAAGTCCCATCACAAAGTAGTCCTCCTCATTCAATCTACTAATCTGTGTGCATTTCTTTACCCAGCTGTGCGACCTGCTTTATTGCACAGCTTCGGCATGATAAGTACCAAAATTTCTGGAAGAGACAGCTCAAATTCCCCATCCTGTGTGGTGAAACAGGGTTTCAAATCTTCCAACAGATGGCTCCACTGACTGTTGGCCCAGATTAACTCACTACTTAACAACTCCCAGGGTAAAACAGGGCTGGGATGGAGACCAGACAAGCAAGAGAGAGCTCTCAGTAGAAGAAAGCAATATCCCTGCATTTGTGGTCTTTCTATATACCACTTTCTCTTCTTTTCCCACACACTACCCTTTGTTCCCAATAGTCTAACACTCTAAATCAGCTAAAATGCCTAATTCTATCACGGGAGAGGAGAAGTGCAGTTACAGGATCCGCAGAGCTGAGATCATGCAGAGTTATAATCATAGCTAAATCCAAAAGTCCTTCCAGCTGCTCACTCAATCACTCCCCTAGAATCAAACTGCTACTTGCTAGGTCCCTGGAGAAAGATGTCTTTGCCTGTAATACAGTCTGGCTCCGTTTCTGATGTTGGAACGCTGACAGCTTTCAAGCCCTACCCCTCCCTGCCCCACATTTGGACAAGTTGGTGAGAAAACCCAGGGCCCCCTCCTTTGGCACAAGCAGGAATTTCATATCACCCAAGCCCAAGCAGGCAGGCAAGGAAGACCTCAGCCAAACTCATCTCTACACAATAAAGCCAAGCCAGTCTCTTCTCCCTGCCCTCTCACAATACTGTTGACCTGCTTCAAAACCTGCCTCGTGCTCACAAAGCTTCAATATGTGAGTATGAGCCTTCTCATACTCTCTTGGTGGTTGTGGCCTCATCAGTCTTTGACATATGAATCGAATTTTGAGTAGGGTCCATCCTACCTTTGCAGAGTAGCAACAGCATTTCCCCCAAGCAAAAGACCCCAAATACTCCTGACTTCAATTCAAGCCTGTTCTAAGGCAGCCACTTAGCACACCAACTCCTCCAATGTCTCTCTTGACTCTGGCCATGAGAAACCTCCCTCACTAATTAAAACACACAAGTGTCCATCAGGAAGCAGGAGGACCGAGGACTGGTGCCCATTCCAGCCCATAATTATATGCCTTTAGACTGACATTCATGAGTCTCATTTTCCACACCTATAAAACAAGTATAGTAATACCATCTCCCTGTAAGATCATGGTGGGGATCAAAAGGGGCAGAATACAGGACATCACATGGACAATCATAATGCCTACATGTACCTTACATAGGTCCTTGAGGTGGGAGCCCATCTTCCTCAAAACATCCTGCATTCCAGCTCCCTCCTCCAACATGCAGCTCTGCTCTTCCAGTGTCCTTTAGGCTCCCTTCTCTCTCTGCTCTAACGGCTCTTGTAGGGAGCTACTAGTTCACTAAAACAAAACAAACCAAAAACCTTCCTAATAACTCTTTTTACCACACATACACCCCACTGTAGCATAAGAAGCAACCAGAGAGAACTCCAGGCAACCTCTTCTAGGAAGTTAGGTTCCTAGGTTAGGACATAGATTAACACCAGGTAAAATCTCTTTTTTATGTAGTAAAACACTAAAGATCACGTCTTATCACATCCACCAAGACCAACATCTGAGGTCCTCTTCCAACTCCTGAGCCCTTTAGAAAAAGAGAGGTATTTTGGTCACATCACAGAGAATCCACTTACAAAGGAAAGCAACTTCTCCAACTTAAAACAATATCTGTAATAAGAAAAAGCTTAAAAGCCAAGCAGATGTACATTTTGAAAAATCTAAATATGACAACAGTCACTTGCAGGTTAGTTATCAAAATAGCAGGGTTGGGAGAAAGTGTACAAAAAAACTCCTCCAACTCTTTAACGTATTGCTCCAGTACTCATAAACATTTGTCATCAAATGAAACAAACAAATAAGACACACTATTTAAAGTGCTGAGAAGCCAGGTCGTAATGCAAAAACGGACCTAGGTGAAACGTGATCCCAGTATTGGCACTGGTTGTTTTGGGGCAAAGTACTCCTCAACCTGCCCATGTCTGTACTGCACAGGCATCTGCATTCTGTCTACATGTCCAAATGAACAAGGGAAGAGCGGGCTATGGAAATTACACACACTCTGCCTGCCTCAGACATCTTCATGAGCTCAAATACCACCCACAAGCACCCTTCCTTGACAGGTAGGAAAACAGCCAGAAGTCAAATATACAAATTCTTCAGCTATCATTCATCATTCATGCATTCGTGCATTAATCTCATAATTATCGATGTCCTAATCCCTCTGGGACACTATGTCCAGTACCAGGGATGAAAAATAAGAGCTTGGATGAAGGAAGACAGACCTACAAATAATACAAGACAATAATATCAGTTTGGATATACATTCTTAACATCTACTGTATGCTAGTCCAGCAGTTCTCAAAATGGGGTCTCTGAATCCCTGGGGGTCACCAAGAAACTTTCAGGGGTTCTGCAAGGTCAAAACTACTTGCTTTGTAATACTGAGACTTTCTGTCTTTTCACTGTGTTGACATCAGCAGTAACGGTGCAAATGCAATGGATAGTAAATCTGCTGACACCTTTGCACAAAGCTAGTCAGTGACACCACACTGTGACAGTAGTTATTCTATTCTTTACCTCACGCACTCACAGGGGAAGAAAAGAAAAAAAAAAAGGTCAGTTTCACTTAAGAATGCCCTTGATGAAGCAGTAAAGATTATTAGTTTTATTAAAGCTCTAGCCTTGAGTGGGTATCTTTTAATATTCTGTGTGATGAAATCAGAAGCATTTCAATGGTCACCTTGAGGAAAAGCACCTAAGAATGTGGCAAAGTTTGAGTTGTAAACTTACCCAGACACTTTTTTCACAGGATACCATTCTTACCTGAAAGAACTAATGACCAACCATGACTATTCAGGCTTGCATAGTGGTTAATTTTTGAGAAAATATTTGACAAAGGAAGCCTGTTACTTTTAATACTAACGGCCAAAGATAAAACTGAGCTTTCACTAGAAGTCAGAACTCTGGAAAACTCCTATCTCCCACAATAATCTTGAAACTTCCCAATAATTAAAAGACTTTTCTGATGAGATCACTGATGAATCAAAAGCAATCTTAGATAAATAGGTTGATGAAATATGTCAACAATAGGAAGATCTGCATTAACAGTAAAGCAATATCTTCCAAATGATCCAAGCATGGTGTTACAAAATCTTGCATGGGTAAAATACCCCCTTCCAAGTACAAGCTAGATTAATAAATTTTAATATAACAAAACAAATGGTTTCAGATTCCACATTGGAATAAACTTTAATAAACTATCTTTAATAAACTATCTTTAATCTTTAATAAACTATCACCTGTCAAGTTTTGCTACAGTATCAAAGAATATCCACATTCATATTTAAAAAGCTAGAAGAAAAATACTCCCAATCCCACAGCTAACATCATAGTCAATAGTGAAGGGCTGAGAGGTTTTCCTCCAAGATCAGGAAAAAGACAAAGGTGCCCACTGTCACCACTCCTTTTCAACATAATACTGGAAGTCCTAGCCAGAACAATCAGGCAAGAAAAAGAAATAAAAGGCAGAATTACAAAGAAGGATGTAAAACTGGTTCCATTTGCAGATATGATTTTGCACACAAAAAAAATCCTAAACACTCTACCAAAAAACTGTTAGGTATCATCAATGAATTCAGTAAAATTACAGGATAAAAATTTAATGAAAAATAGTAGTGTTTCTAAGCACTAACAATAAATTATCTGAAAAAGAAAGACACTTCCATCTAAATAGCATCAAAAACAATAAAATACTTAGGAATTAATTTAGCCAAGAAGGTGAAAGATCTCTACACTGAAAATTACAAGACACAGGTGAAATAAATTGAAGGAGACACAAATAAGTGGAAAGATATTCCATGCTCATGGATTGAAAGAATTAATACTGTTGAAATATCTAAACGATCCAAAGCCATCTATAAGTTCAGTGCAATCCCTATCAAAAGTCTAATGGCATTTTTTACAGAAATGGAAAAAACAATCCTGAAATTTATTTGGAACCACGAAAGACTCCAAATAGCCAAAGCAATTCTGAGAAAGAAGAACAAAGCAGGAGGCTTCAAAAGATCAACAAAATGAAAAAACCTACAGAATGGGACAAAATATTTGCAAACCATCTATCTGATAAATATCCAAAATATATGAAGATATGAAATATATTTTTCAATCATCCAATTGAAAAATGGGCAAAGGACCTAAATAGACATTTTTCCAAGGAAGATATACAAATGGACAACAGACACATGAAAAGATGCTCAACATTACTAATCATTAGGAAAATGCAAGTCAAAACCACAATGAAATAACACCTCCTACCTGTTAGAATAGCTATCATCAAAAAAGTGAGAGATAACAAATGTCGGTGAGGATGTGGAGGAAAGGAAACCTTTGTGTACTGTTGGTGAGGCTGGAAATCAGTACTGCCACTATGGAAAACAGTAAGGAGGTTCCTCAAAAAAAAAGAAGGAAATCCTGCCATTTGTAACAACATGAATGGACCATAAGGGTATTATGCTAAGTGAAATATGTCAGAGAAAGAAAAATACTGCATGATATCACCTATATTTGGAATCTAAAAAACAAACTCATAGAAAAAGAGATCAGATCCATGGTTGCCAGAGGGGAGAATGGATGGCAGGGGACTCATATGAAGTCATATAAAATACAAACTTCCAGGAATAAGACACATAAGCACTGGAGATGTAATGTACAATATGATGACTATAGTTAACATAGCTGTCTGATATATTCGAAAGCTGCTAAAAGAATATAAGAGAGTAAATCCTAAAATTTCTCATCACAAGGAAAATCACATTTTCTTTGTTTCTTTTCATATGTATAAGAGATTCTTGATGTTAACTAAACTTTTGTGGTAATCATTAGACAATATACGTAAGTAGTTACTATGCTGTATACATTAAACTTACACAGTGCTGTATGTCAGTTTATCTCAGCATAACTGGGAAAATAAAAACATAATTTTTAAACATTTTTTAAAAGAAAATACTCCTTTCCTTCTCCAACCACATCTGTTTAAGGCTGGATTTTCTTCTAATACTTCAATCAAAGCAATGTATCACAAAACAGACTTTAGAAGCACATAATAAATGATATAATAAAAAAATATATAAAATGTAAAACAATGCTACTCTTAACACTAACTTGTTTTGTTTTGGAAACTTTAGTTATTTTTTTATAAAATATGTCATATATGTTAACATAATGGGTATAATGTTTTAATAAATTATTTTTTAAATTATCGATTTTAGTTTCTAGTATGATAAATATCTATAGACAAACTCTCTTTGAGGAGATTCAATAATTTTTCAAATTTTTTTAATAAATAAATTTTTTACTTAGATATAATTCACATACCATACAATTCACCACTTGAAAATTCAGTGGTTTTTAGTATATTCACAAGGTTATACAACCATCAGCATTATCTAATTCCAGAACATTTTCATCATCCCAAAAAGAAATCTCATACCCATTTGCAGTCAACTCCCATTCGCCCCTCTTCCATTCCCTAGCAACCACTAACCTACCTATTTCTATGAATTTGTCTATACCACATATTTCACATGAATTGAGCCATACTGTATGTTACCTTTTCTGAATGACTTCTTTTACTTAGCATGTTTTCAAGGATCATCCATGTTGTAGTATGTATCAGTACTCCACTCCTTTTTATGGCTAATTAAATAATACTCCATGTACACAGACACACCACATTGTGTTTATCCATTCGTCCACTGATGAATATTCACATTGTTCCCACTTTTTGGCTATTATGAATAACACTGTTATAAACATTTGTGTACATGTTTTGGTATTAACATATGTTTTCAATTCTCTTCAGGATATACCTAGGAGTGGAATGGCTGGGTCACACAGTAACTCTGTTTTACTTTTTGAGGAACCACTAAACTTTTTTCCATTGTGACTATACCATTTTACATTCCTGAGGGTTTCAATAATTTTTAACACTATAAATGGGGTCCTGAGACATAAATTTGAGAATTGCTAGGCTGAGGGAATACTGAGATAAAAGATAGTCCCCTTCCTTAATGAGGCCATTATGTACCACAGCTCAGACTCAGAAACTGACAGATTCAAAAATTATCCCCTAGAGTTTCTGAGATACAGTATAGGTAGCAGCTGTCCTGCCGCCAGCCCACTACCAAGCATGGAGCAGTTCTCTGCCATTGCTGACCATGGTTCTAACACCATTCATTGTCCCACCACTGTATTCTCTCTTATTCTCTCATCTCTGCTTTACTTCAGTCCTTAGTGTTTCTTTTTCTCCTATTGTTTTTGCTTTGCTCCATAGCTTTCCATAAAAGACTGCTAAATATATCAGCAGGCAAACAGGGCACTTAACTTTCTGCCCTTATTAAGCTCCTCTCCATGCACCTGCCATAGTCTGAGAACTTGTTTCTTTACCTACCGATAAAATTTGTCTCAATTACTTCTAAGTTTCAGTGGTGCTCCTGATTTCCAAGGGTATACTCTGTGTAACTGAGGTTTTGCAATATTTATTACATTTGTAAAGCAGCAAAAACTAAGGCCTAACTATACTGAAACCAAGTCTCAGATGATTTTTGGAAAGAGTAGTTTCCCCTGAATTTCAGTACCCTACCAAAATTCAAATATTATCACTTGATACTCAGAACACTGAAAACTAGTATCCTTAGGAATACAATCACAGAAGTGGGAATGTGCTTTGCAGTAACACAACCCAAAAAGCTTCCTATAAATTTTAACGGGAAAAGTGCCTGGGTGGCTCAGCCAGTTGAGTGTCTGACTCTTGATTTTGGCTCAGGTCATGATCCCAAGGCTGTGGAATCGAGCCCCACATCGGGCTCTGAACTGAGTGTGGAACCTCCTTAAGATTCTCTGTATCTCTCCCTCTGCCCCTGTCCCCTGCTCACATTCCCTCCCCAACTCCACCTCTTAAATAATTAAATAATTAAATAAATAAATATTTTAACTGGAAGAAAAGTATAAAACAAAATTGCATAGTAATGACCCCCAAAGATATCTATGTCTTAATACCCAGAACTTAGGAAGATACCACCTTTCATGGCAACAGGGAATTAACATTGCAGGCAGAATTAAAGGCGCTAATCAGCAGACTATTTTTCTTATTTACTTATTTAAGTAATCTCTACACCCACTAGGGGCTCAAACTCACGGCCCCAAGATCAAGAGTTACACTCCCTACCAACAGAGTCAGCCAGGCACCTCCCTAACCAGCAGACTTTAAAACAGGGAGAGTATCCTACACTTTCCAGATAGGCCAAATGTAATCGCCATGATCCTTAAAAGTGAAGAAGGAGACAGAAGAGGAAATCAGAGTGATGAGGTATAAGAAAGACTCAACCCACTGTCGCTGACCTTAAAGATGGGGAAAGGGGCATTACAGCCAAGGAAAGTGAGCAACTTCTTAAAGCAGGAAAAGGCAAGGATATGGACTCTCCCCTAGAGCTTCCAAAAAGAAACACAGCCCTACTGACAGCTTGACTTTTGCACATTGAGACCCATAGCAGACTTCCAAGCTACAACACAGAAATAACAAACTTGTGTTGGTGTAAGTCAAAATTTGTGGTAATTTGTTCTGGCAGCAATAAAGAACTAATATAAGTTCTTGTTTTTCCCCAGAAATTATACTTTTAAGATTCCCACCGTCCCCCACTCCAATACCCCGCCCCCACCCCATTCCATAAGAGGCAGGGATCTGTCCACACTCTTCCCCTTGAGCTTTTCAACTTCCTTTCTTATAGTTTGAACCCTTATTCTTAAGCCTTTTCTTCTGTGAAATGACAAGCATCAGAGTACATGCTTAGTTAGTACCACTTCCTAACAAGTGGTGACACATGCTTTTGTCTCCTTTGCATCCTGTTTTTAACAATACTAATTTCTTACAAAGAAATTGCAATGAAATTTCAAAGTGGCAATGACCAATTTTCCCTCTTCTGTCAGCATTATCTTTGGCATATTTACGTATCTTCCAGACACATTTATTAGGATATCTAACATGCTATGAATATAAATTGTTTCAGAATGCATATATGACAAACCACAAAGCAGTTTGCAAAGATCAAAGCTGCATCACCACTCAATAATACCTTCAGTTGGCTCAAGTATGAAAGAGTACCTGCAACTGCAAAACATGTCAACACAATCTCTTGTTTGAAAGTATGTTTTGCCACTGGTCTCTATGTCATAAGACATATTTATAGCATTGAAAATTAATGTGCACTCATTTATCACAAAGATGAATTACACATAAAATTCCTTGTGACTAGCTTTGGATATCAACAGAGTACTCTGTTAAAACATTTATATTGGTTTGTCTAGTTCTCACAGAGCAAGTTTCTTTTTACTGTTTCTCTGTTAGGAGACATTTGTATTCCTACTGAGAAACTGAAGGACCCACTACCCAGGAACAACCCCAAATGCATTAAAAATTAATAAGAAAAAAATTAACCCCATGGTAATATTCCATCTCTAGTTTCATAAGCTTTATGATATGTACACTTCACACAGCTGCCCTACTAAAACTTTGAAGCCTCAGCATTTGTTTTGAAAAGGAAAGGGCCAAAAAATAAATCATTCAATATGCCCAGAAGTCTTTGGGCAAGAACAAAGCATAGTGACTTTAACTGGTAAACTTTAACTTTATAAGCTGCGCTTCTTGCTATAAATATTATAAACACCTAATTATGTGCTATTTCCAACTAGTTTTCAATAAAAAAAACTGTACAAAATGACACTATCAACCACATGTATACTACTTTCTTAGAACAAATACTTCCTTCTATTCAATCACCATGAAAAAAAAAATGAAACTGTTATTTGGAGCACTTCAGAAAACAAATTTATATAGTCTTAAAGAGTCATTCACTTCCTCTTTATGGTATACATTTTAGTAGCTACATAAACACTGGAACAAAAGTACAAAGTAGAAGAGAATCCACCATCCTTGCACTCAAGGTAATGGGGAGAGGACACTAATCCACTCTGCTCAATCCTTCATCATCTATCCAGATATTCAGCCAAATATTGTTGGGAAGCAAAGAATCCATTATTAAATCTACTCAGCACTTATTATGTGTCAGGCCTAGACTCTACCTCCCTAAAAAGTAGGTTTTATTATCCTCACTTTCTTTTTTTTTTTATAATTTTTTTTTTTAACGTTTATTTATTTTTGAGACAGAGAGAGACAGAGCATGAACGGCGGAGGGTCAGAGAGAGGTAGACACAGAATCTGAAACAGGCTCCAGGCTCTGAGCTGTCAGCACAGAGCCCGACGCGGGGCTCGAACTCACAGACCGCGAGATCATGACTTGAGCCGAAGTCGGACACTCAACCGACTGAGACACCCAGGCACCCCTATTATCCTCACTTTCTAAATTAACAAAGTGATATCAAACTATATCCAGGGAGAAGCAGAATCAGGATTCAAACTCGAGTCAGCCCAACTCAGGCATGTCCACACTGACACGTTTTCTTATTTTATTTAAAATTACCCCTGGATTTAAAAATTCTTCCAGTGCCTAACCTGGCAGAGAAAATAAAAGCACAAATAAAAACAACATTAATTTTAAGCAGTGTGTTTCAATTCTCTATGAGATGAGATACACGGTTAACTAGCACATAATGAAACACAAAGGAGGAAGGCGGAGCAGGAAAGGGTAACTCCCGGCAAAAGAATGAGCCAATGTGAGCAAAGGCATGGCGCAAACCCTGCAAAAGAATGAGCCAATGTGAGCAAAAGCATGTCGCAAACAAGCTAGGGAATATTCAGAGAATGACAAATGGAACAGTCTGTGAAGGCACACTGTGAGAGAAATGGCCTAAAAGAGATGGATTGGAGACACACGTCATGGCCCTTGCATGCCATGGAAGACCCTGGGGCTTTATGCCAAAAACTCACATTGAGTCGCCTACAGTTTGTGAAGAGAAGATACACAAGACAGACTATTGCAAGATTAATCTTCATAGAATCAATTCAAACTACCCCATGCACACTGCTAACAAGTGAAATTCCTCTTCTATGTGACAGATAAAAATGAAGCAATCTGAGTGCAGTGGCTCCCTTCTGCCTTCATTCTCTCCTCCTTCCTCGCTGTCAAGAGTTAAGGGAATCCCTGGGAGAACGCCATTCTTTGCCTCCTCCTCTAGCTTCGCTCTTCAAATTATTTTGAATCTTTTCTTCTATACTGGCTCATCCTCTGAGCCTTCAAAACACATAAGCATCTGCCATTTGGGGGAAAAAAAAATATGCCTTTTCACTTTCAAGTCTCAAAATGAGTTGTCTGCCCTCATTGCTGCATCCTTTGTCACCTTAAAAGTAGCAGTGTAGCTTCTGTTCTCATTTCAATCTTTAAGGAACATTTTGGGATGAGCATTGGGTGTTGTATGGAAACCAATTTGACAATAAACTTCATATACTGAAAAAATAAAAATAAAATAAATAAATCTTTAAGGAACACAGGAGAGTACCATTAACAACCCACTGAATGCAATGGAATTTACTCAACCCTCACCAGCTTGCCTAGACAATACTATTGATGATCCTCTTCATCTTGAAGTTCTTTCTTCCTTTGACTTTTATGGCTGCCTCTCCTGGTTCCTGTCCCAACTGGCCATCCTTAAAAGGTTTCTTGTTCCTCTACTTGCCTTCCCAACATGGGTATTGAATTCCCAAGGCCTACTGCCACTGCCATAGGAATAACCACGTCTCTGTCCTGCCCTGATCCTCCTAATCTCAAGTCCCACATCTAAAACTGTGAGGAGGATGAAAAGACCCGTCATGTCTGGTACAGACTTGGTTTGAAAAGGGCAGGATGAGACCTTTGGAAAGGCAGATAGAAGTGAGATTTTGGAGGGTGTCACGTGCCAGTGAGGGTCAGTGAAGGTCACCGAGGAGGGAAGTGGCTTGTTCAAAGTAATGTCTGCAGAAAGTTAGCCTGGCAAAATTGTGAAGAATGGATTTAAAAGCAGAAGCAGAGGCAAGGAAGACCATTAAATAAAACCTTGGGAAGCCTTGGGAAATAAAAAACAGGCACTTCTGTGACAACAGTGGAAACAGGAAGGGGAGGTTTTGTGAGAGAGAATCGAAGTGGAATGAACAAAGAAACATTAGCTGTCCAGGTCCCCTCTCATCATCGCTCAGCCAGTCACTGAATCACCTCCTCCTGTGTTCTTGCACTGGGCTGGGCAGTGGTATTACCAACATCACCCATATACAGTCCCTATTTTGAAGGAACACACAGGCCAAGTGGGCAAGACAGGAAAAGAAATCCAGCCTCTTTTTTTAAAAACTTCATACAACAGTAAGTGAAATAAGCCACTAAGAGACAATCAACAATGAACTGGGCTTCTATCTAAGATTAGATAGGAAATGGTAGACCCAAGGAAGAAGAGTAGTAATAAGGAAAGTATGAAGTACTTCACACTATCTGGCCAAGTCTCTGGAATAACTAACTGCACAGTGATAAAAACAGAGCAGAAGACTGAGAATCTTTATCATCGAAGGTCTATAATTAGCTAAGTTTATAATTATAGTGTTCAATTTAGGTTTCATACCTAGGCCGCTTCCAGGCACACAGCAAATATACATAAATCCCCAAAGAATATGTGGGGTAACAGAACTCACTCCCCTTCTTTAAGCATATACCCTCATCTGTGAAATCCTGGGATTGAATCATGAGGCTTGAACAAGGTATAAAGCAAAGGGCAAATCATCTGCACAATTACTGAAAACACATGTTCCCCAGTCACATACCTATAAATTCTAATTTCAAAATCTGTATTTTTGTTTATTTACAAAAAACATTTTTAAGTTTATTTATTTAGAGGTGCCTGGGTGACTCAGCTGGTTAAGCATCTGACTTCAGCTCAGGTCATGATCTCGCAGTCTGTGGGTTTGAGCCCTGCATCAGGCTCTGTGCTGATAACTCAGAGCCTGGAGCCTGCTTTACCTCCGTCTCTCTCTGACCCACTCCCCTGCTCACAATCTGTCTCTCAAAAATAAACATTGAAAAAAAAATTGAGTTTATTTATTTTGAGAGTGGGGAGAAGGAGACAGGGGGAGAGAGAGAGCTAGAGCAGGGGAGGGGCAGAGAGAGGGAGAGAGAATATCCCAAGCAGGCTCTGCAAGGTCAGTGAGGAGCCCTACAGGGGACTCAAACTCACCAACTCTAAGATCATGACTTGGGCTTAAACCAAGAGCCCGAGACCCTCGACTGACTGACCCACCCAAGTGCCCCTAAAAATCTGTATTTTTGGTAATTCTGATGCACATACATGTACAGGTCACACTTAAAAACGTTCTTAAAAATGGTCTGAAAATTTTAAGGTTACACAGGTCAGAATTCAAATGCAGCTTTTAAAGTATTTGGTCACCTCTGATATAATAAAAATATTGATTTCCTGGGGGTCCAATTCATGAAATACACACATGTGATAATGGGCAGAAGCAGAAAAATATTCAATTGTACAGTAGTATACTTCATCTGTTAAACACATTTTAGTTGCAAATGTTTCTATATCTTTAGCTTACTGAAGTGTCGGTTCAGCACAGTAATAAAAATCCTATGAAAATCTTAGGTAACACAGACTCAACAGGGGAAAGCCCAATGGAGCAGTTTTCTCAAAAGCATATATTAAGTCAAGAATTTATTCTCTTAATTTATATTTCCACAAATCTTTCCCATAAACAATTGATTTCTTCTGTGTTTTCTGAAAGCAAGAATCCTAAGTTTTCAGTGATTACTGACAGAGTTCTTTTTAAGCCTTACTAGAGACCACAGCTCCTAAACTCTGTTGAGCCTTTTTACCCTTAGCTTTGCAAATGTGATTAAGAACAAACCTACCCCTGACACCAAACAATGTTCACACCCTTAACAATTTGGCCGATGCTCCTGGCGGGATGAGATATGAGGCTCCTGTGTCTAAGGTCACAGGCAGGATCTCTGTCAAGGCTCATTTGTCCTGCTTTGTCCCTCTATCCCACTGATACCCACATGGGTAGAAGTCATCACCTACGCAGTCACCAGCACTTAATATACTCATTACTCATCCTGTCCACAATACACTGTAAGGCTATTCCTGCCTGATAATTTATTAGTCTAAACTGCTTTTTATAAGTTTAGCACTGGACTACTCCCACAAAGAAAACTGGACAGATTTCCATGATGTCAGATCAGCAGGAAGTTCCACAAGATAACAGGCAGGCTACCACTATTCCATCCTGTACACCAGAAAAGCGGAACACTGAATAATCTGAATATAAACAGTGATAAGATCTCAGAATACAGTAGTAGAAAGCATACCAGTGTGGAGCCTGGAGATCTACTCATTCAGTCCAACCTGGTGACCTCAGATAACTCTGAGCCTTGGTTAAGGAGAGCCCAGTAAGATGATCTCTGAGGCCCCTCTGAGAACCTAAAAATCTATGATTTTATGACTCTTTCCACCGAAACTCTTCAACACCAACTGAGAAGGGCAATCCCCATGCCTGCAGCAGGCCTACCTCAACCCAATACGCTCAAGAGGGAAGAGATCTGCTTCTAACTCCTCTAGAAGAGGCCACCTCGGGGAGGCCAGCTCTTTCAGAACTGCATTCCAGAGATGTCTAAACTGTCAAAAGTTTTTTGTTTTTTTTTTTTTTTATTTTTTTTTTTCAACGTTTATTTATTTTTGGGACAGAGAGAGACAGAGCATGAACGGGGGAGGGGCAGAGAGAGAGGGAGACACAGAATCGGAAACAGGCTCCAGGCTCTGAGCCATCAGCCCAGAGCCTGACGCGGGGCTCGAACTCCCGGACCGCGAGATCGTGACCTGGCTGAAGTCGGACGCTTAACCGACTGCGCCACCCAGGCGCCCCTAAACTGTCAAAAGTTTTAAAGTGTTTGTTTTATTCTGTAAAACCCATGATATTTAAGCCCATGTTATAAGAAATTACCTTTACCTAGCAATATTATTAATAACTAATATTTACTGAGTGCTTACTTTGTACCAAGCACCTTATCTTTTCTTTCATTTTTATGCCTGCAACAATTCCATGAGGTAGATATTTTTATTATCCCCATTTTACAGAAAAGGAAGTTGCAACTGAAGAAAGTTATTAAGTAACAGACCCACATTCTCACAGTTCGCACATGGCAGAGCAGAGAGTCTAACCTGCAACCTGACTGGAGACCTACCTCCTGACTCATGGGTCTTCCTGCGTTTCACTAACTTTAAAGGTAAGAACAACCAATGACATTGGGAAATATCCCTGTCTCCAGACAGGAATTCTGATTTCCCTTTTTTTAACTCCCCCTCCAATATATCCTACCCACGAATACCCAGTGAATCCCCTAAAAACTCCCAACTCAATCATCCCCTGAGAAAAACATTCCTCACTGCCTAAGAATAATGCTCAAATTCCCTAGCAGAGCCTCAGATGACTTCTCCAGTCTTCTCTCTTCACTTCTATGAACTTCTTATAGTGCCAGAAATACTCTCTAAAACGCTTGCTTCAAATTCACTTTATTCAAAATAATTACTGGGCACCTACTACATATCACTTATTCATTACTTTTTGTTGAACATCTATAAGTGCTGTGTTAGACTCTGTGCTAGACTCTGGGGTATGATGGTAAACAGGATGGACTTGCCTCTGCCCTCACAGAATTGAGAGGCAAGCCTTATTCGTACCACCCTCCATGCCTAGAAAGCTCATTTTCCCCTTTTCATCAAAATTCCACATAGGCTCCAAGGTTCCACTTGAACCCTCCTCCTCCAACATGGATCTCATGGCCTGCAATACTCACACAACACTACGCATCGGTACCCCTGATATTCTTCTACGGCTACAACAAAGTCGATAATGGGCATGAAGCACAGCACAGTTCCAGGCACACTACACATATTCAATAAACATTAATCCATTCACCTCTTTCACCTTTTTACATAATAAAGATTTCTTTTTTTTGTAACTTTTCACTGTAAATCTTATTTCCCACATAAGCTCTCTATTCTTTAATGAGCAAGTATGGTTATATTGTCATCCATATGCAGCCCTACATTTTGCATATGTTCAGTACTTTTAATTAAAAGATCTCTTCATCATCCATTCTACAATGTGAGGATTTCATCTCCCTGCTAGTAGTCCAGTCATGCACCATCCCCAGCTACTGTTTTAGTATAGGTCTATTCCCACCACAATTTTAAAATTATTACTTATGGACACCTGAGTGGCTCAGTCAGTTCAGGTCATGATCTCATGGTTTGTGGGGTGAACCCCACATTGGGCTCTCTGCTGTCAGCACAGAGCCTGCTTCAGATTCTCTGTCTCCCTCTCTCTCTGCCTCTCCCCCTCTAGTGCTCTCTCAAAAATTAAATAAACATTAAAAAAATAAAATAAAAAAATTACTTAAAATAATGCAAGTAACTAAGCACCTGAAAAGATGTTCCACATCATATGTCATCAGGGAAACGCAAATTAAAACAACAAGATACCACTACACACCTAACAGAATGGCCAAAATACAAACCAGGATGCAGAACAACAGGAACCCTCACTATTAAACCGCTAGCGGGAATGCAAAATGGTACAGCTACTTTGGAAAACAATTTGGTGGTTTCTTAACACAGATGATGATACTCTTACCATACAATCCAGCAATCACATTCCTTGGTATTTAGTCAAAGGAGCTGAAAACTTATGTCCACACGAAAACTTGTTTGCAGATGTTTAGAGCACTTTTATTCATTAATTACCAAAACTTGGAAGCAACTGAGATGTCCTTCAGTAGGTGAATGGATAAACTGTGATACATTCAGAAAACAGAGTATTATTCAGCACTAAAAAGAAATGAGCTATCAAGCCATGAAAAGACATGGAGGGACCTTAAATGCATAGTACTAAGTGAAAGAAGCTGTAGGGGCAAGGGCAGGCTGCTCCAAAATGTGCCACTTTGGCATACTGATTATTCTGAATAAAAGGTACTTAAGAGACATCCTACCTAAGACGAATATTCACACCCTCTTCTGTCCCCCTGAAAGCAGGAACTAAATCTCCCATGGGAAAGCTGCCCTCCCTGTACCTGGAGGTAAAGAGACATCCTCATCACCAGAGCTGGGAAATTTAGAGCCCAGAAGGCTGCATAAATAACCCTTATTACTTTTTACTTTTAAGTGCCCCAGCCCAAATTCTACTTATAATTCCTTATAATTGATGCTTCCAAAGTTAGGGGTTTTTTTGTCTTATCAGTTCCTTGCAGATGTATTGTCTCTTTGTCTAAAAAGTATAAAAATTGCCTGCCTCAGTCATTTCCGTGAGGTGTCAATTTCATTATTGTGCCACCTTGTGCACAGAATAAAATTTTGGTTATTTCTCCTGTTAATCTGTCTCATATAAAATTTAATTCTTAGTCCAACTATAAGACCTTAACGGATAGAAAATAACTTTTCCTTTCCTTCAAAACCAATCTGAAAAGGCTATATATACTGTGTGACTCCAGCTATATGACATTCTGGAAAGGGCCAAAGTATGGAGACAGTAATAAGATGAATAGCTGCCAGAGGTTGGGGTGGAAGGGAGAAACAAACAGAAGGTATACAAAGGATTTAAGGGTAGTGAAAATATTCTGTATGATATGATAATGATGGATACATATCACTGTACATTTGCCCAAAGCCACAGAACATAGAACACCAAGAGTGGACTCTAAGGTAGACTATGGACTTTGGGTGATTATGATGTGTCAGTGTAGGCTAATCAATTGTAACAAATGTTATCACTCTTGTGGGAGATTTTGGTAGTGGGGGAAGCTATGTATGTGGGGCAGCAGGGGGTATAGGAGAAATCTCTGTACTTCTCAATTTTGCTGTGAACTTGAAACTGCTCTATTTATAAAGATAATAAAAAAAATAACACAGGCCACTTTCTTTCAAGAAGCCTCTGAACTTGAGACCTTTTGAACACTAAGATAAGGTAGCATCCTAACCAAAAGTGTGAAAAGAAAAAAGGCCCCCTTTTGTCCCAAACGTAAAGTAAGCACCTATTTTCAATGCCAGATTGGAGGCAGTGACCAGACAGCTAGCTGGCTAACTCCAAATAAAGATGTGCCAGCTTCAGGAACACAACACCACTATGCCTTTGGTATCAGAGAAGGCAGCAGCACTGGTGCACAGGGAAATAACACAGAGCCGTGTTCCTCAGCCTGTGAAGAGAGCGCTGAAGGGCTCCAGGAACCAGGTTTCTCTATTAAGCAATGCAACAGGCAGCATGTACAGAACCACAGACAGAGAGAAGGTGGGCAAGAGCTCCCAATGGACCAAATGAGCTTCACCCTTGCTCCACAGAGGCCCTTTTAAAGACATCCCCAATGTCAACCCAAGAATTTAGGGTCACTTTATTTTTGCCCTGAACAAAGCAGAAAAAATAGACAAAGATTTATGAATATGTGGATGCTACCTTAAAGCTACCTTTGTGTAAACATAAAACCCTTAAAATGTTTCTTGTTCTGATAAACCACCTTTCACAAATGCCAATTTAGAAGGTAAACTGGCACAACCTTGTGGGGAAGGTGGGAGCAGGTGGCAACAGGGAGTACTTTGGCAATGTACATTAAACAAACCAGAATCTAAATATATACCTACCCTTGACTCATAAAATCTAATCCTAAGAACTCCCTAAGGAACAAAGCAAAGATGTGGCCCCAAAATGTACATACTCGATTAGTCTTCTAAGAATTTTATGTAATATAAAAATTGTACGTAATATAGAAAAGGATGAATAGATTAGAAGAGCAAATGATGGCAGGGTCATAAAATAGAATACAGGGATTAAAAATGATGAGACTTGGGGCGCCTGGGTGGCTCAGCTAAGCATCCGACCCTTGACCTTTGCTCAGGTCATGATCTCACAGTTTGTAAGTTCAAGCCCCCAAATCAGGCTCTGCACTAGTAGTGCTTAGGATTCTTTCTCTCCTTCTCCCTTTGCCCCTTTCCCATTCTCTCTCTTTCTCTCTCAAAATAAATAAACTTTTTTAAAAAATGATGAAACAGAAGTATATTTACTGACATGGAAAAGCGAATGTGAAAAAAATTAAGTTTTATAAAAGTACCCAAAAGGTACCTCTCACACAAGGTATCCCAATGAGTCAACAAGGTAACATTGTTTCCACAGCAAGTCAGTTAAAATCCTTTTAATGGAGATTTTATCTTGAACAGTGGACAATTCAGTTACTCTATGAATGTCTGTCTATTCCCTTCTGTCACACTTAAACTGGCATCCAAAGTACACATGCAAGAACTAGCAAGGACAGCCCTAGATCTGTGCTATCCAACAAGAGACACTAGCCACATGACTATCTACATTAGATTCTTTAAAGTTAAATAAAATTCAAAATTCAGTTCCTTGGTTACACTAGCCACATTTCAAGTGCTCAGCAGGCAACATGTGGCTGTGACTACCATATTAGCACAGATATGGAACACTTCTATCATCACAGAAAACTCTAATGGAGAGCACTGCCCTAGAACAAAAGGAAAGGGTTAGTCTCAAAGAAGATAAAATAGGGCTTAACTAATAAAAAATGGAAGTGCATGCAGCCCAAGCTTCCAGGTTAGTGTCCACACTAAGCTACAGCATGGCCCATATAGCAATTGCTGAAAAACCTCAAACTCTTTTCTGTTAATACAGATGTCACCAATAACTTAAACATAAAGTATGCATCTCAGTGAAATCCTCTTAAGCTGAAACCTAAAAATGTTAATATTAGTTCAATAATATGTCCACTGCATAAAAAGGCTTCTTCACTGTTCTTGGGAAATGAATTCAGAACCGGTTCGTTTCAAAAAACAAAACAAAACAAAATCAACCTCATTTCTTTCTTATAGTTTATTTATTTTGACAGAGCAGAACAGGGGCAGAGAAAGAGGGAGAGAGAGAAGCCCAAGCAGGTTCTGCACTGTCAGTGCAAAGCTTGATCTGGGGCTCGAATTCACAAACCACGGCATCATGACCTGAGCTGAAATCACACGCTTAACTGACTGAACCACCCAGGCACCCCCAACCTCTTTTCTTAAATTTAGATCCAAATCAGTAGTAAAGCATTTGATCACTCAACTTGCACATGAAGCCCCAAATCACATGCTTTTTGCAAAATAAAAGAATCTATTTTATTCTCAAAAAGTAAATCATTGCCACCATCCCATCAAAACATATGTCTAACAAGCTAAAATGAAATTAATATTTTTAGAAAGCCAATGACTTCATTTAGAGGCACTTAGGGCATACAAAAATTGGTATCTGTGCATATATTTACACATACAGATACAAAAAGTGAGAAAGAACAAGTATGCAATTTACTAAACACACTTAATTTTTCAGGTCAATGAACATGAACAAGAAATTCAATCATCTAAAGATAAAAGAATGTCTTCCCATTCACTACAACAGATAAATAAATTCTTCCATCTGGTTTTGTAATACACTAATCATTTTGTAGTTGATAAATGAGCCTAATCACTTTTAACTTATTTTGAAATAATTTTCAGATTACAGAAGAACTGTAAAAATTTCAGTTCCCTTCCCTCAGCTTCCCCTAAGGTCAATAGGCATAGTATAATTTTTAAACTAATATTAATACTATTAGCTAAAGATTTTATTTAGGTTTATAATTATTTTCTTTTTATCTAATATTACACTTAACTGGAAATTTCTAAGCATACAAGGATTAATGGAGGCAAAAGAGAACTGACAACTCAAAACCCAGGGAAGTTAACCAAAACCATCTCAATTTGCAATAGGTAACCCAATAGCAGGTAATCCTGACAAGAGCATACAAATCAGACGATTTTAGCTCTGGTTATTCTGTGGCTTTTAATTTGTGAAGTTTATAATTTATCTACTAGCAATAGGAGGCACAGAAATGTCTCCTTATTTGTTAAGCACAGAAGAAATGAATCTAGCTTTTCTTTTGACCTTTTGATGAGGGGGCATCTGGGTGGCTCAGTTGGTTAAGTGTCCAACTGTTGATTTCAACTCAGGTCATGAGCATGGTTCGTGAGATGGAGCCCCGCATGTCTCTGTGCTGAAACTGGGGAGCCTGCTTGGGATTCTCTCCCTCTCTCTCTTCTCCTCCCTTGCTTATGCTCTTTCTCTCAAAGTAAATAAATAAACTTCAAAAAAAAAAAAAGATATTGGGGCAACTAAGTGGCTCAGTCAGCTAAGTGTCTGACTTCGGTTTAAATCATGATCTCATGGTTCTTGAAGTTAGAGCCCTGTATAAGGCTCTGTGCTGACATCTCAGAGCCTGGAGCCACTTCGGATTCTGTGTTTCCCTCTCTCTTCCCCACTAGTCCTCTCTCTCTTTCTTTCTCTCTCTCTTTCTCTCTCTCTCTCTCTCTCTCTCTCCCAAAACTAAATAAAACATTTTAATAATTAAAAAAATAAAAAGATTAACACTGCAGTTAAACAATCAACCACTCATTGCCACCCAAGTCTTTATATCAAGAGGACAGTTAAACATAAATATGAAAATAAGTATTTTTTATTTTCTAGCTGAGTAACAAATTTATGTTATTCTTGCTTTCAATTTCAAATGTCCTCAAGAGAAGATAAGCAATGTCCTCCAGGAAAGATTACCTATCTTATTTATACTCCATAAGCCTCACCAGCTCAATAAACATTACCAGGTAAGTTTGAGATAGAACAGACTCTTAAGTATGAAGCCCAGTGATAAAAATCTTTCACCTGCATTTGGAATTTCCCACCTTCCAAAGTACTAATCACCAAATTTCAACATGATAAAAAAAATCACACCTTTGTTTAAAAATACCTTTGTTTAGGGGCAGGCACCTGGACAGCTCAGCCAGTTAAGCATCGGACTTCGGCTTAGGTCATGATCTCTCTCGGTTTGTGAGTTGGAGCCTTGCGTCTGGCTCTGTGCTGACAGCTGGGAGCCTGGACCCTGCTTCATATTCTGTGCCTCCCTCTCTCTCTGCCCTCCCCTGCTCACACTCTGTGTCTCTCACTCGCTCTCTCTCAAAAATGAATAAAAGGTTAAAACAAATTTTTTTTTAAATACCTTTAAGTTGACTGTTAAACATATAGTAACATATGTGTGTGTGTATATATATATATACATGTATATATATATATATATATATATATATATATATATATATAGTGTACTTGGACTTAAACCAGCCTAGGCAAACTCACAATAAAAAAATGTCCACATTTCAACTAAAACAGTAGCTAGAAAAAATGAACTAGAAAAATGAAAAACATGCACAGAAGTGAATTGCCTAATAAACATACTAATGTAGATAATGTTCATATGGGGCACCTGGGTGGCTCAGTCGGTTGGTTGGTTAAGCGTCCAACTTCGGCTCAGGTAGCGATCTCACCAGAAGTGCGGAGCCTCCTTGGGACTATGTCTCTCTCTCTCCCTCTCTCTACTCCCCCCCCCCCACCACCACTTGTGCGCTCTCTCTCGCTCTCTCTCTCAAAATAAATAATTTTTTTTTTTTTAAAGCTGAGTTCGAGCCCCGCATCAGACCCTGTGCTAACATCTCAGAGCCTGGAGCCTACTTCAGATTCTGTGTCTCCCTGTCTCTCTGCCCGTCCCCTGCTCCCACTCTGTCTCTCTCTCAAAAATAAATAAACATTAAAAAAAAAGCTGACTTTCACATAAGAATTCAAAACTCTTTAGAAATGTCATCTTTAATATTTTACACTACTACAAATATGAATTCAAAGATTATCCTAATGATCTGACCCTCCCACCACATTTTTAAATTAGTTAAATGCAGGGCGTGCCTGGGTTGCTCAGTCGGTTGAGCATCCAACTTTGGCTCAGGTCATGATCTCTCGGTTAGTGAGTTTGAGCCCCGCATTGGGCTCTGTGCTAACCGCTCAGAGCCTGGAGTCGGCTTCGGATTCTGTGTCTCCCTCTCTCTCTGCCCCTCCCCCACTCATGCTCTGTCTGTCTCAAAAATAAATAAACATTAAAAAAATTTTAAAAAAATTAATTAGTTAAATGCATAACATTATTTTTAACCAATTTATAAACATATGTCTGGTGGTCAAAAAGCAACCTTTTGGTATATCTAATTACATGGGGGACAAATAGGATGCAGAATTTAGTCAACTTTCTGTTACTAGTGTTGATGTAGAGCAATGCTAGCTTGAATAACCTAAAGACAGGAATTAAAAAAAAAAAATTCTGTTATCTGAGTACTTCAATTTCACCCCTGCATGCCTGGTGTCTTGTTCAGATGGATGGGGACTTTATGGGTCAAAGAACTAAAAGACCAGAAATCATCTGAGATATGAGATCAAAGGATCCCAAACCACCAAGAGCACTGTAACACACATTCTCATCAAGTAAACTGACTATAAATCTGGATCCTTCCATCATCTCTCTGACACCAGTCCAAGGATAAGAACATTGAGATTTTTCCATATTACTTGAATTAGAAAATTATACTCTTTTTCTTTTTTTTTTTAAGTTTTATTTATTTTGAGGCAGAGAGAGAGAGAGAGAGAGAGAGAGAGAGAGAAAGCATTAGTGGGGGAGGGGCAGAGAGAGAGGGGGAGGGAGAGAGAGAATCCCAAGCAGGCACCACACTGTCAGCTTGGAGCCTAATGCAAGGCAGGAAACCAGGGAGATCATGACCTGAGCTGAGTCAGATGCTTAACTGACTGAGACACCCAGGCACCCCTAGAAAATTATATTCTTAGAGGAATCTATTAAAATGAATTTTGGAAAAACTATCACTTACCATCAAGAAAGACTGTATAAACCCATCTAAAGTCAAAAATTTCACCTTCTCCCTTCTCAAAGCCAATTCTTCCTCCTTACTTCTCCAACCTCCTTTACTAGAACAGCATCCATCTGCAAAGATTTAGGGTCAACTCTTGAATCTTCCCTCACTCTTACACCTTTAGGCACAAAATTATATTGCTGCTTCACTCATTTCTTTCAACAATGATTTCATAATTACTCAGTATCAGGTGGGTAGAAATACAAAGACTTCTGTGAAAGCCTTTGCTCTGACTCAGCACATTTGCAATGTCAGAGTTGGGGAAAGGGAGTGTGGCAGTAGCAAGATAGCTTCTTTGTATACCCTCCTTTTCAATCCAATTGTCTTACACAGATATTCTCAGTGAACCAACACAACTGATGTCACTGATTCTGATCTTTTCCCATTCCCATCTACTTCTCATATCTCCAACATATTAATCTTCCTGGGGCCTCTTTAATCAAGTGAGCAGACTACCCAAAAACCCTGACGCTCCCCAACTTGGCATTCAGGGCCCTATACCACATGAACACATTAGGCTGCAACGGACCCAAGACCTGTCCAGACTATTCTACCCCTCTTCTGAGAATAAACTGACTCCATTCACCATGACCCAAATAAATCCTGTACTTTCCCTCCTCTAGGCCTTTTCCACTGTCATTCCCCCTTTATCTGAAAAGTCTTATATTTTTCTATTCACAAGAACCACCCACCCAAAAGACCAAGCCCAAACCATTCTTCCCTGAAGCTATCCCAAATCACCTGCGGTCAAAAGTCATCTCTTCCACCTTTGACATCTTACAGCACATTCTTTTTGGTCTGACTTTAGCACCTACTTTTGTAACAACTAACATGGTACATATGACACAGTGCCTTAAATGATAATGTATATACTTCTTATCTTCACAATTAGAATTTCATGATCTATTCAAGTTTAGCGACCTAGAGTCAGAGGCCATGTCTTGTGTATCTCTGTAATACTTACGTGCTTAATATAATGTTGTGGTCCTCCATAGATGTTGAGTATTATTTCTTTAATGAATTAATGAAGATTTCAGTGAGCAAATTGACAATTCTCAAACCTATCTTACAAATTACTCACATATACTTGAAAAATAGCATCCAGTTTTTTTTAATTCCTGCCTACTATGTATCAAGTTTTCTTTGTCTCAAAAACATGACTTTTAGAAACATACCCTAAGGAAATGTCGGCAAAGACATGCAAACAAAATACTGTATTTTTTTTTTAAGAAAAGAAAAACTTGAAGGACAAAACCTAAGAATTCAACGCTACAGGGGCATCTAGGTGGCTCCCGGGTTCTGGTGAAGTATGGGGCTTTCTGCACACTCCTCCACCCCACACCGAACAGAGTTCCAAAATGTAAGCTCAGTTAGCTGCAACTAACCTTGGCTTCTTGGCAGAGTGTATCCCATGACACATGCACCCACTGGCCTCTCTTATTTAGTGTCACTTTGGTGTGTTGGAAAAAGGATTACAGGAAGCTGGTACCTTTGGCTTATTCTTTTCTCTGTGTGTAAGTAATCAACCATCAAAATTCAGAAGTGATTTGTTGTATCTTTACCGACCAAATTAGTCAGGCCTTGGCCTTGCCTTGTCTTGTGTGTATGAGCTCTAGAAGAGGTGGTCACAAATGGCGCCAAGTTCTTGAGACTACTGCTACAAACCAAATGATAATCTTTACATGTAAGCAGGATAAAGAAGACAGTTAGTTGCAAAAGTTCACCTTTTCAATTTCACTTGTTCTTATGTGCAGTACAATCTTGTCTTCCTCCACTAAACCCATCCTTAAGAGCAGAGATATGCTCTCTTCTACTTTCCTTTATAGTTTTATCAGTTCCGGGTAGATAGCTTTATTCAGTGGCAGTACTCAATAAATATTGCTGACCATCTCACACAATGTTATTTTGTCCCTAAGCTACAGGTAGATAAGCTGCTGCTCTTTGATTTCACAGAAACAACAGGCAAAATCATGACAGCTTAAAAAAGAGAGAGAGAGAAAGTTATTTAAGGTCACATTTTCAGGCATCATGATTTGCTACTGACGTTACAATGATGTTCTGTAAAAGAAAACATTACATCCATATTTTGTAAGAGGGAAGAAGGCAGATTTTCCAAACCAAGATAAAAACTATTTCTAAACAGCAAATATCCTGCCAGAAACTAAGGAAGTGCTCAGGAATGATGAGGACCCATCTAAAGAACACAGTCTGGAAAGGAACCAGTTTGAAGAGGCTCCCACCAACCAACTCTGGGACAACTGAAGCAACAAAAAATAACAGGTTACAACTCACTGAATACAATAAAAATCCATGACTCAATGCTGATAATTATACAAATGGGGAGAAGGAAGACCTGTTCCTTATAGTGCCTACTAGGAAAACTGAGATGATGCTAAAAATTATCAACAGACATTACAACTAATGAGTGAAACTTTGATAAGAAATAGAATACAGACTGGCATGCCTGGGTGGCTTAGTGAGTTGAGCGTCTGACTTCGGTTCAGGTCATGATCTCACAGTTTGTGAGTTTGAGCCCTGCGTTGGGCTCTGTGCTAACAACACAGAGCCTAGAACCTGCTTCGGATTCTGTTTCTCTCTCTCTCTCTCTCTCTCTCTCTCTCTCTCTCTCAATCCCTCTCTCTCCCTCTCTGCTCCCATTAATGGTCTGTCTCTGTCTCTCAAAAATGAACAAACGTTAAAAAAAAAAAAAAACTTAAAAAAAAATAAAAAGAAATAGAATACTTACATACTCTCAATCTCCATACAAATTACTTATTAATTATTATTAATTAAAGCTACTTAAGAAACCTGAATGGAGGGGCGCCTGGGTGGCGCAGTCGGTTAAGCGTCCGACTTCAGCCAGGTCACAATCTCGCGGTCCGTGAGTTCGAGCCCCGCGTCAGGCTCTGGGCTGATGGCTCAGAGCCTGGAGCCTGTTTCTGATTCTGTGTCTCCCTCTCTCTCTGCCCCTCCCCCGTTCATGCTCTGTCTCTCTCTGTCCCAAAAATAAATAAACGTTGAAAAAAAAAAAATGAAAAAAAAAAAAAAAAAAGAAACCTGAATGGTACCACCCTTAACCACACAATAAAGTTAACATCACCAATGCTGAGACAGATAACATGTGCCTCTTGATATGATGCATCATATCTGCAGTATTCCTCCCAAAAATGTATATAAAACCTGAATCTAATCAAGAGAAAACATCAAACAAACCCAAACTGAGTGATATTTTATAAAATAACATGTGCTCTTTAAAAATGCCAAGGTTGTGGGGAGCCTGGGTGGCTCAGTTGCTTAAGCAGCCGACTTCAGCTCAGGTCATGATCTCATGGTCCATGGGTTCAAGTCCCATGTCAGGCTCTGTGCTGACAGCTCAGAGCCTGCAGCCTGCATCAGATCCCGGAGCCTGCTTTGGATTCTGTGTCTCCCTCTCTCTCTGGCCCTCCCCCACTTACACTCTGTGTCTCTCTCTCTCTCTCAAAAATAAACATTAAAAAAAAATGTTTTTTAATGCCAAGGTTGTAAAATACAAAGAAATGTTTATTAGATGTTAAATGAATGCAGTATCTCTACCCATTCAAATATTTACTGAGCAACTACCATGTGCCAAGTACTGTTCTAGGTAACGGGGATATCATGGTGGATATCATAGTCCATATCCTCATGGAGTTTATCTTCTTGTGGGGAGGGCAAGACATACAACAAATATGCAAACAAGGTAAAGTGAGAAAATGAGGGAGCTGGCACAGTGGTGGGAGGGTTCCTTTCTCTGGATTATGTTTCCAGGAAAAGACTGTCTGAGGAGGTAACACAGGATGTCCAGGAGCCAACCAGCTAATCATCTCTGGTATGACCTTGTAAAGTCGAAGCAATAACAACTGCATAGACCCTGGGACAGGGACAAGCTTGGTAGTTTGAAAAACATGAAGGAAGCCCTTATGGCTGAGGTCCCTTCATGAGAAATGAGGTTTTATGTGGCAGGCAGCAACAAATACTAATTAATGACTGTGAGCCATCGGGCGGTGTTTGTGTTTTACTCGAACCATAAGAGCCAAGCAGGGTTTTAGGCAGGGCAATGACATGATCAACTCCACATTTGTTAAGGGGAGAGACAGGATTGTAAGAAAGAACAGACTAAACAGAATAAATCCTAAGAGGCAATTAATTATAAGAAGCCAGAGAAACTTGCTGTATCTTCCCAGAGATCTCTGCAACTACAATACAGAGTCATTTTTCTATACCAGACTCTAACAGGAAATAGCACTATTACCAAACCTAAATCTACAATAATGGAATATTATGTGAGTAATACATTTGGTTAAATAGTAGGAATAGATTTTTCCAAAGGAGCACCACCCAGCAAACTTTACTGAAACCAAGTTAAGTAGACCCTGCCATAATTAGAATCACTCTTCTGCTCTCCACATCCACCTTGCCCCAAAGCCACTTGCCTTGCTTCCCCCATTCATATATATCACCAGGTTCCCCGCTCAGAGACTTCTGAGCTATCTACCATACAGCAATTCCCAGAGGCTACTCTGCCAGTCTCAACTTTTAGCCAACAAAACAGTGTCTTAACATGCATATAGCTAAGCATTTACCACATACTTACTCTGCTTTAATTGCTGCTATTGACTGCTCAAATCAAACTCTAAGGGCAAAAATCTAATCAACTGAGTAATCTATAAAGCAAAAAGAAAAACACTACCAGGAAAGATTTTCAGTTTCTATCTTCATAATGCAAAAAAAAATTTTAGCTGTTTATTTTTCAGAGAGAAAGTGGTGGGGGGAGGGGCAGAGAGAAAGAGAGACAGAAGATCCGAAGTAGGCTTTGTGCTGACAGCAGCAAGCCCCGTGTGGAACTCGAACTCACCAACTGTGAAATCATGACCTGAGCCAAAGTTGGACGCTTAACTGACTGAGCCACCCAGGCACTCCATAATACAACAATCTTTACAGCTATGTCAAAGTGTACACTATTTTAAAATGCTATGGAAGTAAACAAACATGCAAAAATGTCAATAAAAACCTTCTTAGCATTTTTATAATTTATTTAATCAATTAGAGCCAAAAGCATAGTGAATGTTAAGACACTAAATGGAACATTCTAGAAGTGCTAAGTTAATTTAAGTTATATAAACTGCTAAAAAAAAAATCTAAGATGGGAGAGCTGACAGATGTTCATAGCATAAGAACATTCTGTAAAAAGTGGACAAACCTGGAATTTATAAGGGGCAAGTTCAGAGAGAAATAAATTGTAATTTTATTTATAATTTTATTCAAAACTTACTTATTTTCTAGCTTTCAAGTCACCTAAAGTCTCAAAGACTTTTTTTTTAATTTCTTAACATAACCATGCTTTTCTGCTAACGCTAAGGTTCATCTTTTCAAAAGAGGGTGCTAACTTCTCCCCAACCTGAGTTTTACCCAAATTCACTCATTTTAGGTCTACTATATTTGGGAATGCCTTAGGAAAACCAAAACAATGATCTTAAAAAACAAATATATGAGAAAACTATTTCTAACTGCCATTCTCTGAAATCTGCTTCCCCCAACCATTCACTAACCCCTCCAACCTCACCCCTTATATTCATTCTCCACAACAAACAGTGGAAAGGCTTCCTGTCTATATCCCCAACCTTGACCTTCACTACGCCATAGATGACTGGACACCTTTTGTCGGGGGGAGCCATCCTATTAAATAATCTGAGTGAACTCAATCCTTTCTCCTGGGGAATTAGAACACAGAGATTCTAGTCAGTCTTTTGTGGACCTAGAATTGAAGACATTGGGGTAGCCATTTGTACCATGTTCAAAGAAAGAAAGCTATTTTATAAAGAAAATAAAGATTTACAGAAAAATAAATATGAGACACAGAGAAAGATAAGATCAACTAAAACTGACCAGAGAATTTAAAAGCAAAATACTGAAAGAGATAGCTGCCTCAATTCCTATAAGCTATTCAACTCCCAATTCCAAGTCCTTGTAAGACTCAGTTATGTTCTGCACCATGGCAGTTCATAAAATACGCTCATATACTTCCAATAACTCTTCCTTCCCCCATTCTCCACTCTAATCAGTTTTAGTGGACTTCTGTTACAACCAAAAGAAACGTAACTAATGTTTGTGGTAACTAGCCTCCAAGAGGCCCCTAAAGTATCTCTAGGTTTTCACACTCTTATGTAATACCATCTCCTTGAGTATAGGTTGGATTTCAGAGACTTGAGCCTAACAAACAGCAATGATGGCATGTTACTTCCAAACTCAGGTTATAAAAATGCTGTAGCTTCCATCTTGGGGGTCTCTCATGCTCTCCCTCAGATTGCTTCCTCTGGAGACAGCCAGATACCACGTTGCTACCTGCCCTAAGGAAAGGCAAACATAGGAAGGAACTATTGACAACAACCAAAGAGCATCTGTTGCCATGAACATCCATTTGAGTAAGTTTAGAAGCAGATTCTCTCCTAGTTGAGCCTTGAGAGGACTATAGCCCCAGCCAACAGCTTGACTACAATCTCATGGAAGAACCTGAGCCAAAGGCTCCCAGCTAAACTATGCCTGAAGTCCTGACCCACAGAAACAGAAAAAATACTGTTGCTCTAAGCTGCTACATTTGGGGATAATTGGTTACACAGCTTAATAACTAACATAATTCTCTAAGACATAATTATCATTCAGGTTGTAAAAAAAAACAAAACAAAACAAAATTAAGATGGGTCAAGATTAACTTCTTCTTGGGAATATTTAACTTTGTTGTGGGAACTGTAGTGTTGAGTGAAAAGGCTCTAACCTTCCTGCCTCTTTTCCTCCCCCAGCCCAATCAGGGGACTTGCTCTCAGGCTGCAAACCACTATACACTAGTTGTGTGATGCTGAGGAGCAATCCCTCTTAGCTCAGTTGCCTTATCTGTAAAATGAGGATCTCTATGGTACTTGACAGTATGAATGCTCTAGGACTCTATTTTCTCATACTCAACAAAAACAGCATATTGCTTTCATAGGTCTGAAAACCTCTATTCTGTCTTCCATGTTACAACTTTGAGTAATCCTTTTACAAAATCTAGAAGATATGCAAAATACACAGAACTGTTCTCCAATGCACATCCATCCATTATGAAATCTTTTAGAACAAATGTCCTCCTAATAAGCATAATCCATTATGTAAGATTTTTGGGTATTAAGCCACCAAAAAGTTCCACATTACTTACTAACTTCAGAATGAACCTATGTCCCAATGCATCCTGGATCTTTCAGAAACAGAGTTTCCATCTGCCTGTAGCACACTTCCTGTCTCTTCCCCATTCCCACCCCTCTTGTCATTGCCATAGGGCTGTCCTGGCAAAGCCTTCCCTGACCACATACCCTTATCACCCAGGGTAGAGGTAATCATTCTGGCCTCCCTTCTACCTCTGTACATTACAATCATTTATTTATAGATCTGTCTCCCTTAATAGATCATTAGGACCTTAAGGGCAAGGTCCAAGTTATATTGCTACTGCATTCCCAGCATCCAGCAGGGAACAGGGAACTTAGCACTTAGAGGAACCAATGTTTGTTGACCTACTTAAGAACTGAACCTTAAAATCCTATAGGGGGAGGGGGCAGTGGGCATCAAATTCTCACACTTCTTAAAAATGCCCCCACCACAGGGGGAATTCAATGGACCGACTAGAGTAATCTGACTACTGTAGTCGTGACTCTGAGCCTAGGCATTGCAGGTACCACTAATTTCCCCCTAACGTGTTGGAGAATAGGCATCTCAGCCAACACCTGCCTACTAAATTCCATTTTCTCTCCAACTTCTTCTCTGTGGTTGAAGAGAACACATTCTAGAATCACATCCACATAGAGGATTTACGACTTGCTAAAATGCTAGTTTAAAAGGAAAGGAACTCGCCCCCACTTCTCTGTTTGCCTAGTTCCTCCAGTATTAGCACTCTGCTTAATACGGTCTCTTTATCTGCAGCACGAATTCCAAACTAAAAACCTGTCACCACTTTTGAACTCTGGTTCAAAAAAAAAAAAATTGTGATCAGTTTTCAGCCACAGCCACCATCAGCATTAACAGTTATTTTCAAATAAAAAATAGTTAATAAGACATGTATTCTAGATAGACTTCAGTGGAGTAAAAAAAGTGAAATGAAAGCCAAAACATCATTTACCAAGCATCTTATAATAATATCTAAATTAGATGAACTATTTACACGGTCTGAAACAAACAATACAGCTAATTTAGATCTGAGTGATCACTCCCACCATGGGCTGGCTAAATTGAACCACCAAGCTGTACAAGGAGAAATGGCTCCATAAACTGGTAAGCTAAAGACACTCAAGAAAAGCATCCGTCTTTATTAAGAGAACAGGATTTCAATGCATCATAAATACCCCTTTATATACAATACCCTAATAATTAGCTAGTTAACTGTTCACCAAAAGAGGTCCTGTAAGGGCACCTAACAAGCAGCACTTTTGTTCCTCTTGTTCCAATGCTTTTATATGCTTAAAATGAAAATATCTTAAATATTCTATAATCATAATTTTCTGTTTCAGAATTATATCCCTGGTCCCCACAAACTGCTGAAAGCCCTTATGTGGTACAAAATATGTTTTGTCATATTTTCATTTTGTGCAAACAGGCTTTGTATATAATTTGCATCTGAAAAGCAGGTGAAAGAGCTCAAGAATACATTTAGCTTGGGTAAGGCTAGACCTTCCCTGAGAGACCTTATTTCATGGAAACAGGCATATACTGGGGTTGGTTAAGCTTTAGATTCACCGTAAAAATAATACTTAATGTCACTTTGGAGAATACAGAAAAAATAAAGAGAAATAACCAAGGTCTAACTATTTCTTCATGGCTTAGCTTGATCAGATGAGTTTATCTTCCACGTCCCTTCCAGATGTGCCTTATAAACAAGGTAAGGCTCCTTCTTATGACTCCAAAAATGCTACTAATGGTTCTGCAGACACTGACAGCCCCAGAAATAGTCACAGCACCGAACACTTGGTCTTCCCATCTTTCTACCAGGAGCCTTTTCAATCCTGTAGTAATGGCTCAGGCAACCCTGTTTCCCTCTGTGCTCTGTAACAAGGGTGCTGAAAACCACCTCTCTAATGAATAGCTGCATTCTATAATGATAACGTTTCCTAACAATGTGTGCTACATGGGCGCAGAAGAGGTTGATTATACATTTTCAAACCTCAGGCTTTTGGAAAATATCTTCAAGTTCAAGAATCACTTCCATTTGTATCTTTATACTTTTACATCTAAGGGACTGACATTTTTGGCTCAAATATTTTTAGAGAAAACAATTAATTGTCAGGAATACAACACCACCACATTTCTTGGAGCATTCTTCATCTAGACAAGCTATAAATCAAGACTTAAATTTTTAACCTCTATTTCAAGAAACCAATGCCACCACGTCCTTATTCCAGCAGAAGTGTCCTCAGGTAAAGAAACTGACTCGAAATCAAATAAATAGGTACCTCCTTAAAATTTTTTCCCTAAATGTGTAACAGTGCCACACAGATGCAACAAGGGTTTCCCCACTCCGCCCCAAAGGCTTCTACTAAGATGTTCTTGAATGTCAGACCCAAGAATCAAACATCCTGTGTTCACTGCCTGCCCCTGGAGGCCAGGTTATCAAGCTGTGGTTGGTGAAATTTCAAAAGATCCATAAAATACTAAATTGCTCTGAGCATTGTCAAACCAAGCCAAAGCTACTGTCACAAAACATAGACCAGAGAATTACAGACTATACAAGACATTCCATTTTTATATTCTTTATCAGAATAGACTCTCAAAAGGAAAACCCACTGTGAGTACTATAAAATATGAAAAACCCACACACAGCACTAGCCGATTTTAAAATTGAAGTAAAAAATAAAACTGTTGGTTAAAAGAAGAAAAACTTACCGTACCTTTCAGTATATTAAAAATAAGAAAGAAAGAAAGAAAGAAAGAAAGAAAGAAAGAAAGAAAGAAAGAAAGAAAGAAAGAAAAAAAGAAAAAGAAAAAGAAAAAAAGGAAAAGGAAAAGGAAAAGGAAAAGGAAAGGAAAGGAAAGGAAAGGAAAGAAAAGAAAAGAAAAGAAAAGAAAAGAAAAGAAAAGAAAAGAAAAGAAAAAGAGAAGCTGTAAGGGAAGAAGATTAAGTGATTTTTGAATTTGAGTAAATAAATTACACAACTCCCTGGTGCACACCATCCATTGTCAGAAATGCAGGCAATGTCTATTCTGTCAATAATACCATTAGAAGCACCATCTTAGAACACGATGCTAATTCTAAAGAGTTCAAATGAACAATGCAACGCTGTGCAAAACTGGTAGAGGAGGGGCAGGGCATCATTCACATCAAGTCTGAAGTTAATGGCACTCCCTGGAGCAGTGCAGCCTAGAGTCTATAAAGTTCTACCCCAGGCCTTGAATGCGTGAAAGTGACCAAGATAGCCAAACCACTAGGAAGTTACTCTACTGTTTATTTTTCACCTTGAATCCTAGAGCCTGTAACTCAATGGTCCTCAAGAGAAGTAGAGGGAGAGTCGCTCCTTGGGGAAATTGTATTTGGCAATGTATGGAGACATTTCTGGTGTCATGACTGAGAGTGGGGGTACTCTACCAGCATCTAGTGGGTAGAGGCAAGGATGCTGCTAAACATCCTACAATGGACAGGGCAGCCCCCACCACCAACAACAAATATCCCACCCAAAATGTCAATAATGCCAAGGCTGAGAAACCCTGGTATAGCTTCATTAAGAACTCCTGCTTTACTGAAAAGGTCCCTGAATTTTACACTAAGAAGCTAGGCTCAGTAAATACACTTTCACATGTGAATGTGGCTAAACAAGACAAAAACCCATATGAACATTACTTTGAGAAATAAAAAACTAAAAAGTACATTGTCAATTTATACTGTTATTCTCTACTAAATATCAATATTATAGTTTGACACGTTTCAGTGTTAATTACAGCCAGATACAGATAGCAAGGAAAAAAGCACTCATTTGATACCATGAAGTATCAACCTTCCATGTCCAAAGTGAATATACAGATCCAGTCTGAGGACACAGGAGACTAAGGGGCAAGGACAAGGCTGCATTAAGCCATGCCTAGTGGAGGTAAGTGGCTTCCATCTAGCAGAATACTGTACACACTCACCTACAGACATGAGCCCTTTGCACTTAGATTTTCACTTCAGCCAAACACTCCTTCCCACAATCCCCTTCATTCTTTCCTTCTAGTCCTGTCACAATGTTGTCTTATAAATACCCAGGCACAAGAACAAATTTCATTTTCAAAAAACTCAACAAATGTTCCTCTCAATATGTACTAGTTAAATGAGAGAAGACAATTTTATCTGGATATCCAGTCTCCTGGTTTCATGTCAGAAGTCCACAGGGCCTCTCCCAGGAGACCATCTCCATCAACTCAGCAAATCACTGCCACGCTTGCTATCCATCCCAAATTGGTCTCAAGGATGCAGAGGCACCCAAACATCACCAATTATAAAAGCAACCATTCCACTTCTGATGCCTATTTCTCACCTCTCAGGGCCTGGCCTGGCTGTTACAATGCATGCTGCCTTGCATTTGGGTCCTCCCTGACTTATCCCACCTTAACCATTCTGCCACAGCTCCTCCTCACCTCCTTTGTTCATACACTTGACCTCCAACACCCAGAGGCTGCCAAAAGCTTCATAACCTGAGCTACAAAGTAACCCTCCTACTGCAGAAGAGAACCATACAACAGCCCAGTGTGCACAGAGAGCATGCATGGTGCTTAAGATATGTGGCCTGTCAGAAACAACCATCTTCTACAGAAGCAAATGGTTTACAAAGCAAGAATATATTCCCTACCCCTTAAATTTATCCCTGAGTGGTTAATACTTCTGAATATCAGCTTTGCTAGGCTTTACTTCCTACAAAATATAAGAAATGGAAAAATCAGACATTAGATTTACTTTACAGAAAAGAGTCAAATATATGCCAAAAATAAAGTGAATAAACAACTTGTATCTCTTCAGTAACATCAACTCTAGCTCTCAGAAGAAAAAAGGTGATCTCTAATGCTATATAAACCCTATTAACCAATGCTTTCAAGTAAAACTACACATTAAAGTAACAGCACGCTTACACACAACTGGAGAGAAAAAACTGAAAGAGAAAAAACTGTGGAAAAATAAAATTACCCATATAAACTGACAACAGAGAAAACTGGAGAGAAAAAACTGAAAAGAGAAAAAACTGTGGAAAAATAAAATTACCCATATAAACTGACAAAAGTAATACTCACTGTAAATGAAGTAATCCTTGATGAATTTGTGAGTTTGAAATTTTTGAAACTAAATTAAACAAAGCATCATGATTTCATTTTTCAACCTGGACTTTGACAGGATACACAGGAAGTCCTAAAACCTAGACTTTTAAGCAACTATACAAAGTCTGCATCCATACCTAAAACCAAGAGACAGCTTAAAGGATAATTATGATTATACTTAATGGAATAGCTGTAATCAATTAATATTCTATAAGAATATAGAGTCATAATGGACAGAATACTGAATTTAGAGTGAAATCTTTTCTTGAGAGGCAAAGAACGGACCTCTTAACCCATCTATCCATGCACTAATTCCTCTATTGGTAAATGTGCAGAGTGAGACATGGAGTTTACCAAATATAATCAAAATATTTTTAATAACTTCTTTTCCCTTTTTGCCCACCAAGAACAGAAGCATCCATCCAAAGGAAAGAATTTGTTTATAAAATGTTTTAAACACTACATTTACAGTTTTGCAACACAAAGCTATATTACGCATGAACTCCCAATGCAGGGTATTTCCTGTTCTTCCTCCTTAAAGCCAGAAGGTCTATAATCAGAGGTATCCAAAATAGAAGTGACTTGCATTTCATTGTCCAACTAAGATTTCTGCAAGGCTCAAAAAGCAAACTGGCAAGGATACAATTGCAATTGCTAACAATTATCTTTACTATACCTAGCTGTATTTTTCTCAGTGCCAAAAGCCAATTGACATGTCTACAGATGCTAGTACATTTCCACTGAGCGTGGCACTTACAACTATCATACCCAATGAAGCCCCCCTATACATCCCCAGTAGGGAATAAAGCGTACAAAATAATGACCCAGGAATTAAAATTCATGTACCAGGTAATGCAGCTACAAAGTAATGAAGCCAGGTTACAGTAATTTTTTATCAAGGTAGTATAACCATGGAAAACTAGACACTTAGCCTAGAAATATTACCATCGCCAAACATTTTAGAACTTTTTAGAACCGCCTTTCAGTCCAATTTTTCAACCATATTAAAAAACAAATCAAAAATAAAATTTTCTTTACAAAGTCAAAACTAATGTATAAAATGTCAATATTCTGGGGCGCCTGGGTGGCTCAGTTGGTTAAGCGTCCAACTTCGGTTCAGGTCATGATCTCGCAGTCCGTGAGTTCGAGCCCCGCATTAGGCTCTGTGCTGATGGCTCGGAGCCTGGAGCCTGCTTCAGATTCGCTGTCTCCCTCTCTCTCTGCCCCTCCCCCGCTTGTGCTCTGCCTCTGTCTCTCAAAAATGAATACATGTAAAAAAAAAATGTCAATATTCTGACAAAGATGAAGAAAAAAAGATCTCAAGGTTTTCCAATCCAGTTTTTAAAAACTTGGTGCACCTGGATGGCTCAGTTGATTAAGCATCCGACTCTTGATTTCAGTTCAGGTCATGATCTCACAGTTCATGAGCTCAAGCCCTACATCGGGCTCCACACTCTCAGTGTGGATTCTCTCTCTCCCTCTCTCTCTCTGCCCCTCCCCCACATTCTCTCCCTCTCTCTCTCAAAATAAACATGTTAAAAAATAATAAAATTTAAAAAATTTTTAAAAATAAAATAAAAACAACCTTCACAGCAAGGCAACAGAGATGTCCAGAGTGTAGTAGTTTGTAGCTAACCAACTCCTGAGGTGATCTCTTCTCTCAGATTCACTGAAAGACTTTCCAGGCAAAATCTTACTGATTTGAAGTTATCTGTCAGATGACAACAATTGATTGGAGCTTTGGAACACCCCTTTCCTCCAAGTAGCAGATAGTGAAAAGAGCCCCTAGAAGTAAAGGAAGAGAGCCAGAGGAAACAGCTACAAGCAGCTGAGAGAAGGAAGGGAGAAATGGGTTAGAGATCTGAGCTCTCTGCAATTGTGGATCTAGGTAGCCTCCTTCTAGAAAGAAATGGGCACAAACAACCCCCAATAACTTGTTTCAGGCTGACTGAGCTCATTTTTCAGCCCATCAGTTCTCCTTTATATTTTTTTGTTTATTTATTTTTGAGAGAGAGAGAGAGATCACAAATGGGGGTGAGGCAGAGAAAGAGGGAGAGACACAGAATCCCAAGCAGGCTCCAGGCTCTGAGCTGTCAGCACAGAGCCCAATGTGAGGCTCAAACTAATGAACCCCAAGATCATAACCTGAGATGAAGCTGGAAACTTAACCAACTGAGCCACCCAGGCACCCCAAGTAGTATTTTAATATAATAAATTTATGCACATGTGCACCTTAAAAGTTTCTCTGAAGAATAAAAACAAAACAAAACAAAACAAAACAAAAACCTGGCTTCAGCCTCCATCTAAGGGTACATACTAACATCAGTAGGAACGTCGCTCCCATGGCACAGTCAGCAGACTGCCTGGGTGGACTCTATTATTCCCAGGAGTCCCACTGCTCATTGCATGCCATCACGGTATGACTTTGGAGAGATTGCAACCCAGAAGGACAATAAATGTTAGAAAGAGTAATATTTCTATTCCAAATTCTACTGCCAGCAAGATTCCCATTCAAAGGTTATACAGCTGTGTATAACCTCATCCTACCCAGCTCTAAAATTCCAGTTATCTTTCTGGCACTACCTTATGAACACTGACTGCATTGATGTCTTTATTAGGATGAGCCCCTCAGGCTTCTAGCCTCTCTGGTTATGGAAAGTTCAAACACACTTTGTTGTATATCTTGGAACACATTTAATATTTAATGCAAGAAAATCAACATAAGTACTATGTTCAATGACACACATCCATCTAGTACTTTTTGGTTTATTAAGCATTTCAGCTTCATTTTGATTCTCATTTTAGGTACCTCAGGGCATAAGGCAAGACAGTAATCTTAGACACATTCTTTTTAAGCAAAAAGGAAAGTGAGGCCCAGCAGGACAGAGGTCCCCCGGTAAAGGCAGAGCCATGTCTGAAACACAGGTCTCCTGATTATTCAGTTCCTGCTCTCATGTGCTCCACCACACTTCACAGATCTAAAGGCACATCCCATAAACCACCTGGGAAGACCCTGTCCTGGATTTATCCTTCTTGAGCCCTGATTCATTCTTCAGGAAAGGTAGGATAGAATAATGTTGAGAGTCTCAGAGTACAGAGAAGAAACAATCTCCTGACCAAGAATCCCAGCAACAAACTACTCAACGTTTCAAGATGATGCAAAATGCTGCAGGGAAAATGAACTCTTTCCCTCCTTCCAGCCATACGCTGAAAATCTGAAAATGATACTGAACACATGATATCAACTGCTATTGCCATGGACTGAGCCTGGCTGCCTATATGTTGACTCATGAAAGGATTTGTACTCTGAAGTATGACAAGCATGATACCATCAACAGCACTCTTGTGAAAAATACCAAATACTGCTTCCTTAAAGTAAACTAAATATGACACGCTTGGAGCTAAATCTCTGACCTTGTGTGACTAAAACAGAATTTCAAAGCCACTCACAGGTCCTGCATCTTATTATTTTTTTCCTTTTGGTTCTGCTCTTTCCTAGATACCAACAAAATTTAATCTTTGTGTTGGTTTCATCCAACCAGAAATGTGAAAGTAATTTGTCTCCTTAAGATAACAGAGACAATCAGCTTTGTAGAAAAGGGTGAGAAAATTTACCATTCAACAAAATCATTTAATCTTTCACTCCTCTCAAAAAGCAGGCAGAAAAGTAAAAATCCTAATCACAAAGTATTGTCAACCCAAAGAATACAGACAATGAACGAATGGCTTAAAGCAGGCATGGGCTAGGCATGGGAAGAGGGGGACCAGATTTTAGACCCAGGTCACTCCCTACTTAGCTGTCACAGGGCAGTTGGGAGGTGGAGCTTTAGCAAGTGACAGCAGATTGAATCCCAACTCTGCCATTAACTAGCTATGAAAACTTGAGCAAATTTCTTAACCTGTGAGTCTCAATTTCCTCTTCTGTAAAATAGAGAGAAAGATATAAAGATTTTTAAAAATACAGATCAAGTAATCAGCACAGCACTTGGACCAAAGTTAACACATAGTAAATTCTACTGCCCTTGTCCATGATTGGCATAACCTGGGTAAGAGACAGCACCTCTCCAAATTTCAGTTTCCTTACCCGTAAAATGAGGGTGGGGAGCAATGACTCCATGATTCTAAAATAGAGAGGAAAATAAGTGTAGTAGAGGTCATGGAATCATCATAGTGCTTTGGAGAACAGCACTCTCAGCAAACCTTTAAAGTGTACCTCTCTGCATTGCCTAATATGCATCAGGCCATGCTTGATCAGGGTGTCTTCCCAAGTCTTACAAGCAGTGCAGCTAATAAATCTTAGCCTGGAATGAAAGTCCAGGTATAGTTTTGTTAATCAGGCTGGAAATGGTAAGTGGGTCTGAGACACAAGAAAAATGAAGCCAAAGAGATGAGGCTGCAGATATCCAAAAAAACAAAAAAAAAAAAAACAAAAAAAAACCACCAAGAACAATAATTTAAGCTAATACTATAACAGGTGCTTAGATCTTAAATTGCTCTTTTGTCTCCCCACCCTTGTAACAGTGAGAGCACTTTTTCCAGTCATCTTTCCCATACCGAGGATGAGCCCCTTAGGCTTCTAGCTTCTCTGACTATGGGAAGTGAAAACATCATTTGCTGTATATCCTAGAATACAGTTCATGTTTAATAAAGAAAATCACCATGAGTGGCTATGTTCATAATTGCATATGTTCATGTAGTACTTTTTGGTTTATTATGCATTTTGGCCTCTTTAAGTATGGAAAGCCACCGCTAAAGCCATTCATCTGAAGAGATAAGGAAAAAAAGATTAAATATATCACATTGTTAAGCAGACTTCCATTAGCCATAGTTTATTTCAGTTTAGGTTTTTTTTTTCTTTTGTTATGCTTTCTTTGTTATGTTTTCTTTCTTTTCTTTTCTTCTTTTTTTTTAAGTTTACTTATTTTGAGAGAGAAAGAGGCAGAGAGAGAGAAAAAATCCCAAGCAGGCTCCACACCATCAGTGCAGAGCCCGATGCAGAGCTCGAACTCCTGGAACCGTGAGATCATGACCTGAGATGAAATCAAGAGTTGGACGCTTAACCGACTGAGCCACCCAGATGCCCCACTTTAAAACCTTTCTTAAGTTTCATTTTCAGGATTTTGCCGTACCTGCTACCTCTCAGGTCAAAACACAAACAAAACCAAAAAGTTTCATATCCACTCTACTTTCATTATTACAAGTCTTGTCATTCTCTATTTCCCTCCTATGCTTCTCATGCAATAAATACTCAAGATGATACTCTGACTCCGATGTCTTGAAGTTGCTGACTTCACTCATTCATTCAAACAAAGAGTGTCTTCAGGGCAGCAGGCACTTGGGTTACATCAGTGAACAAAATGAAAATCTTCTAGTAAAACTTAAATACTAACAGACAGAAATAGTTGTTGTTATGACATATGTATATAAATATTTATAATGCACATTATAGGTGATATGGAAGAAAAACAGTAATTCAGAGAATGTGTACCAGGATTGCTGATGGGGTAACAGGAGAGATGTTAAATGCAGGCCCATCAGGAAGGCTTCACTGAAAAGGTGAGGCTTGAACCAAGACTGAAGGCAGTTGAGAGAGTTAGCCAAGAAGAAACACTGAGAAAAACATTCCAGGCAGAGGGACAGAGCAAAGGCCCTGGGGTGAGAACATGTCAGGTTTATTCAAAAACCAGCACTGAAGGAGGCCCATGTGGCTTGTGTGAGCTAGCAAGTGAGCCAGGAAGGCAGGAAGATCACACAGGGCCTTGAAGTCTATTATGACTCCATGGTAAAAGTCCATTGTAAAGTTCTTATTTGATGTGGAATAAGGAATCACTCAGTTTTTGAGCAAAGGAGTCACATGCTAGTTTTTTTGTTTGTTTGTTTGTTTTTAAAGGATCTCACCATGGCTGCTGTGTTGAGAACAGACTGTAGTGGGCAAGGGTAGAAGCAGGGAGACCAGTTAGGTGGCTTAGCTCAGAAGAGCAGCAGGAGAGGTTTTGAGAGCAGTTAGATTCTGGATATATTTTGAAGGTTGAGGGCCATTTTTTCCTAACAGATTAGATACAGAATAATAGAGAAATTGGCTTGTCAAAGAAGACAACTGATCTACAAAGGATGAAACTGCTAGCAATCATTTTGAGGCAAAACCCTAAATTGACACTTTGGTACAGATGTTACAGGCATCCTGTTCTACTTCCCTCGGTCTCATCAAATCTCAAATTCTCTTTAAATCCACCCCTCTTTCTCTCCTCCCACAGAAATAATCTAATTAGAGAAGGACACTCTACTGCAGATAGATGATATTTCCTCTGAGAAACTGTGGCTATGACTGCAAAGACAGACACCCTGCCCCAGGCTATCCAAGCAACAATGGAAAGTTTCCATGTGTCATGTACTGGCTGTATGACTTTGGGCAAGTCATTTCTCCTCTCTCTGCCTCATTCTTTTGTCTTAAAGTTAATACTATCCACAGGGTTATTGTGAGTATTAAAAAAATGAATAGATATCAAGCAGTTAGAGCAGCATCTGACACAGAGTACACAATATATAAGGAGTACAATTATTACTGTCACTGTCATTAAGTCTTTCTGTTATTTCTCAGTCTCAGAATAATTTTATGAGAAATAATATCTACAGAGCTGATGAGTCTAATATGTATTATTCCAAAAACATGAATAATCTAACACTAAGGTACTGAGTACAGGGCAAGTTGCTGGTAGGTGTCATAGAAGCCTAACTGCCCTAACTCAGTCACTAAAACAGTACAGGACAAATATTACCCATTGTGTGTTTTAGGCAAGGAAAACATGGATTCATACCTCATGTCTCTGTGATTTTAAGAAGCTGACCTATCACAGAAGCCCCATGAACTTCTCTGAACTTTTCAACTCTAGTTGTCTGAGATGTCTTAAGGGATATAAAGATGGTATCTAAGCACTTCAGCTTTTGTTACATACCAGAATCAAGAATGTTTCAGCTGTGGTTTTAAAGTGTTCACTAATCATCTAGCAATATAATTCAGAACTTAAAATCTGTATCTATTTCTATATGCTACTTAACTTAAATCTGTTCTCTTCTCCCAGCTTCTGATACTGAATGAATATCTATGGAAAATGCCACCGAACAACAGGTAACACTTTCAAGACTTATCCAGCCTGGGATTCTCAATCCTACCTGCATATTAGAATTACCTGGAGAGCTTTAAACATATTAATGCCAACGCCCACGCCTAGATCTCTGGTGTAATTGAAACCAACATTGAGAACTATGGATAGGCAAATCCTATAAGTATTACTTATTGAACTGGAGAGACAAAGAGAGTATTGTTTAAATAGTGAATTAGTATATCTGGATTTAAACTAGCATCATCTGGGGTGAGTTCTGGGATGGGAAGAAACTACTAACCTAGATTAGAAATCTTCTTAAACTGCCCCAGAGTCTCTTACACTATCCTGAACTTCCAAAACAAGAGGTGGTAATCTTCCATATGTTTTCTCAAAAATGACTTGATGACCAAAACTTAGTTTTCTTGCAAATGAAAGAACACACAATACTATTCTATTTTCCTTTGGCAAAATCCTTCCAAGACTTAGTGCCAAATAAATGGTTATAATTACTATTTTTCTCCATTTCCTTATTATAGTCAATAATAGCATATAGCTTGCCTTTAAGAAGTATGAATCTTCCTTTCATCTCTATTTTTTAATTCATTATCTAAAACATAAAGCTTCTTCTCAGTAATAGTGCATAACATGGAGAAATTATTTCCAAATGTTTTTGCCTGTCAGCATTGTATAAGACTGGGTAATAGCTTTCTATAATAAACTCATTCATTCATTCACTCCTTTAAAATACAATACTTACTAAATCTTTACTATACACTAGAAATGACATTTCTTTCAGCTGCTTAGATCATACCAGTGATCAAGACAGACCAGACCTGAATATTCTTCTAGATGCCTTTAAATGCATAAAATTAAAGTAGAACTATAGGGCAAAGACATCTAAATAATAGGTTAAGATAATGGAAATCTAATATAACTACACTACAAATACCATATGGAACCCTAATTTACTAAATGTCTACTATAAACCAGATGTTATATTACTCCCTTTAATATATGGTATTCATTTAATAAAACTGCTGTCCAGTAGAGATGACATTACTATTTAGAAGAAATTAAAAGAGGCTAAACAGTGAGAAAATTCTTTCTTTTAGCAGTTTAAATTTGGCTTTCCACATTAGAGGAAATTCTACATCCCAAAGCTGTCAAGAATGACTTGTGACAGAGTTGTGTCAATTCATTTCAACAAAAAAATTTTTCATCTTAGTTCAACTACATCAACTGTGAGATTTGGGGGCTTAAAAAAAAAGAAATAATCACATTGTCATAAGAATATGTTACCAATTTCACATTTTTTTAAGTTTTTTATGTAAACTGTGTTTCAAGCATAATGCATAAACTACCTATCCATAGATATTAAACCACGCAGCTTAAGGATAACTTAGTATTAACAAATATACTGAGACCAATAAAATACATAAACATTACTAGGTACAGTGATGAATCCTTTAACTTCCTTTACAAACACTACTCCAAACCAAACGTCACTCAGCTCAATCAGAAATCTATAGGACTGTAATTCCACCCCAAGGAAAAACTGGGTGACAACCCAAAGCTGTCTCCAAACCATTCTAATAATAATCTAGTTTTGTTTTTTGTGTTTTTTTAATTATTCGTGTGAAGCTATCCAATCCTACACGACCCCCCCCCCAAAAAATCCTTTTTTTTTTTTTTTAAGTTTTTAACGGAAATAGGGAACTGCCAATTGGGGTCAATTTACAAGTTTCCGGGGAAAGCTGATACATGCCAACCCTGTTAACTAACTCTAGGTAGAGACTGATTCCAAAATGGGATTCACTCCTTCCTCATTTACACCAAGGATCATCCATTCCCTTCGCCTTTTAAAGGACAAACAAGCTCACTCTGATCGTGCACAACTTGGCTTGTAGCTACGTTCAGACAGTGCCTGGAACGCAGGCTTTCGGGCCGCCCCCGCCCCAGAACTGGCCGCTCAAGTCTGGACGAGGGCCAGCTCCTGTCACCTCGCGACCTGCGCCCCTCTGCCCCCACGGTACTCCCGGGCCGCCCGCCGGCAAAGTTTCCCCGCCGCTCACTCGGGGGTACATCCGAGGGGGCCACTCGGGGTCGGGAGGACCCCGAGCTCCCGGGTTACGGAGACGAAGACATCGTCCTGCCCTGGTTACAGAAGCAGGCTGAGAAAGCAAAAGCAGCCTCGGCCATACAGACGCCCGGTTGTGCAGGCAGAGCACCGCGGATGCAGGCGGGGTGCGGGGACGTCAGAAGGGGGCTCAGCGAGGTCCCCGCCCCGCCACCCGGACTCGCCCGCACTCACCGTCGATGTTCTCCCGGTCGCTTATGTGCTGCAGGTTGCAGCCCGTGTCCTCGCGGCTCAGGTCCGTGTCCGGCCGATAGGACTCCAATCGGGAGTGGGCATTCCTCCGGAGCTTGGGGCTGGACGACACGCAGCACGAGGTAGTGTTCCCCATCTTCGGTGGCCCCCCGACTCCTGCTGCTCTCGCCTTCCTCCCCGTCCCCGGGCGCGGGGCACGGGCGGCGGGGGCGTGAAGGGGAGGCCCGCCCGCCCGCCGCCGCGGGAGGGGGCGGAAGCCGCGGCCGGCCCCCGGGTCAGCAGCAGCGGCGGCGGCGGCGGGGCCTCGCCATGGGCGGTGGCGGCGGCGGCGGCGACGAGCGGGCGGCGGCCCCGGCTCCCCAGGCTCTCCCTCGGCCTTCGCGCGCGCCCGCCCTGGCCCGGCGGGCCTGTCTGCGGCGGAGGAGCGCTCGGGTCCGCGCGACTGCGGCCGCCGAGCCTAGCTCACCCCGCCGCGGCCATGGCGGGCGGCGCCGCGCAGGCCGCCTCCCCCCTGCGCTTCCCGGTCGGCCCCCGGGTCCCCGGCGGCGGCGCTGGCCTCCGCAAGAGGTTCCGGTTCAAGCGGGGGAGACGCGTGTCCGCGCGGGGCGGAAGAGCTGGCGGGCGGACGTGGGCACGGCCCTCAAGCCCCGCGCAACGAGGCGCGGTGCTGCCCGCGAGGATGCTCGGGCGCCCTCCCCCGCCGCAGCCCCCGCCCCGCCCCGTCGCCGCCTCTTCCCTCTGCCCTGGAAGCAGATCGGCGGCCGAAGAGGGAGGTCCCGTGCCGGCGCGGCCGCGCGCGAATGTGGGGTCGGGACCTGGGGCCGCGCCTCACGCAGGCAGGCGTGAGGAGCCGCAGTCCACGCCGTTGGAAGCTTAGCGCCTCGGTGTCCTTACCCTCCCGGTCTCCGCGTCCTCCACCTCCCTCGGGCCTAACACTGGGACGAGAGGTGTGTGTGGCGGGCCTGCGCCGCCCTGGGCCCGGCCGGGTCCCGGTAGTCCGCAAAGGGGCCGGAGCGAGCGGGGGCGCAGACAAGGAGCCGGAGGGGAGGGCGCGGGGCACGGGGTGGAGGAGGGCTGGGGTCGCGGCCGCCGCCCTGGGGTGATGGAGCCTGCGTGGCTCACACCCGGCAGGGGGCGGGGGGGGGGGGGCAGGGGGAAAGCTTGCTTGCTTGCTTGCTTGCTTGCTTTTTCTTCTCTTAAGCATTAAAAAGGAAACGATGTTGATTTGGGACTTCTCACTTGTTGATGTTTGCCAGGATTTAGTGGCCTTGTATTAAGCGGTGAAATAATTCTTGGGGCCCCCTGGGTTACATTAATGTTGAATTAGCTGTAGAGTGCTTTGAGTTTCTAGGTAGTTAATGTGAAGTAGAGACAGCTAACTTAACACCAGTTATCTTTCTTTACTTTTGAATGCTGTCGGGTTGTGTCCTGCCGCGACCAGTCTGACCTGAGGCATGTTAGAGTGCCTGGCTCACAGCAGAAGTTCAGGAAATCGAGGGCTCCATTCCCTCCCGACACCCCAGAAAGACCTTCTTGCCTCAAGAGCATAAGGTGGCAGAAATAAGCTCCCCACTCTTTTTCCAAGTAGTCAACGAAGAAGGCACGAGGAGACTCAGGGAAAAAATGGTTTTGAGCACAGAAAAATCTGGCACAACCTTCTTAATTTTATATATGAGGGAACTGAAGTCGCGAAAGATTAAGTGCCTTGATTTGCTCCATGTCTCAGTACTAGTTAGTGACAGTTGCAAGTACTAAAAGGGAAGGAAAAGAGTAAGGGAACTAACACTTATGTAGCATCAGCAACGTGTTATCCAGTTAATGCTCTGAACTGGATTAATGCCATTTGTTGGGATCAGTAGCAGATGTCCTTGGAAAATAAATGGCGTCAAAGTGCTGATGCTGACAGGATGAGAAAGGAACTGTAAAGGGAAGTTCCAATGAACTGCAGCCCTGAAAAGGTGGGTAAAGAGCAACAAGACACAATAATGCTCTTTATTAAAGCAGTTCTGACCGTCTTGCTTCCCAGGAAAGTTTGGGACATAACTGCAAGTCAGTGAATGCATATATTCACATTTTCAAGGCCACAGTGTGTGGGTAAGATGGATGAAAATTGGGACAGGGGTTACCATATTGTCTGCTCTGATTGCTGTTTTATAATTTGGACATTATAAGCACCCAAATACTGAACCATATGTGTATGGCATATCCACTCATGCATATTAAATACTTTTCATTTAATTGCAGAATTTTTAGTATTTATATTAATGATATGGCTTGAAGGGGTTAATAGGAGAGACAGAGTGCCATCTGCAAGCTTACTGTGCTGGCAGGTCATTCGGGAGTGTTAACTGAAAAGAGCCTCTGGAGGTGAGGGAAGACAGGACTAGGGGTAGAGATAGCCACAGATTTTTGGCCAAAGGATGGACAGCCACTGGTCAGCAGAGGTTTTTTGGTTCCCCACCTTCCCCATCCCCTCTTTGACATTCCTGCTATGTTCCCTTTAGGAGTGCACCTGTTGGGCTTATTCAAAAGTGTGACTTTTGGTCAACAACAGGCCCAGACCTAGTGCTAAATCCTCACCAGTGATTTACCTGAGTGCCACGCCCCCTGCCCCTCCCAACACACACATACCTCAACACAAACATACCTCCTCCACAGAGAGCTACCTCCTCTTTGACACACAATGAGACTTTAGAAGAGGTTGCAGAAGCAAGGTGATACCAAGATGATAATGAAATGTGTCATTTATTGAACATCTGTTAGAAGCCATGCTCTGTACTGTTTTTTTTTTTACATCCTCAGCCTATGCTGTTTCCCACATTTTACAAATCAAGACACTTTCTGATAATTAAACCCAAGATCAGACTACTGAGAAAAGGTGTAATCAGATTTGAACCTTGGTTCTTACTGTGAAGTCTGTAAGATCCCCTTTCAGTTGTATCCACCCCAACACCTCCTGCCCCCACCAGTAGGTATCACTGAGCAGGAAGGGAGGAGAGAAGCAGGTTAGAATAATGAGAGAAGAAATCTGCAAAGCTTTGGAGTGAAAAAGAGATTCTAGTGTTGCTTCTTCCCTTTTCTATTCTTTTTGAAGGAAGCTGGCAGTGACTGCTTAGGACTAGCTCTAGACTTGAAGAAGAGAGGGGAGCCTTATTTCTGTGGGCACCGCCCTTCTGACCAGAGTAAGTAGACACACAAGAAAGTTGAAGAGAAGCAAGAGAAGCGTATGCAGAAATAACATGTGCAGTTAGCCACAGCATCTTTGACATTGTGCCACGTGGGAATCTAAATGCAAGAACACTCCCTCAGTAGGGTAAATCTAGCCCAGGATTGGGCCAGAGGGAGAGACAAAAGATGAGCACTGCAAGCCAAAAACCCTGTCCTCAACTCAGTCAGTTTTGAGAAAATACCAACCTGCATCTACTCATAACCCACACCCTGCTCTTTAAGCAAAAACAATCATTTGGGCATTTTTCTTTCCTTCGGCTTTCGCTACGATGACTATTTAAGATTGTGGTCATTGTGAAGAGTTAAATATGGAACTTGGGTGAACCAGCTAAGTCAGTGCTCCTAAATTTTTTTTTTAGGAGTAGTAGCTTTTTTTGAACAAAATTTTCAATGGAACCACAGTATTTAAAACGTGATTGGTATTAGTATTAATCTATAAAATCTACTTATAAAAAAACTACTGAGAATAAGCTACCTTAATTGAATCAGATCTTCAGTCACACTTCTATCCATGAAATATGGATCAGTCACTTGCACAATGCCCTGAATCACCTCCTAGAATACAGAAAACACTGAGCCAAGTTAACCCAGGACCTGGACTTTTGGTCAAAAGAAGAAAAATGGGTAGAGTCTTGGGGGAAAAAAACCTTCTCAGAGTATATCTGCCCTTTCCTTATCACTTGGTAACCAGGTTTCTGTGTTAGTTACTCAACATTTGTGAGGCAGTTATGAAAAAACCAAGACCCTTTGTGGTACCACCAATGCTCTTCCTGTCACCCTCTTATTTTCTAGTGACCTCCACTGTAGATAAGGCCTCTCCCTAGTACTTGAAGGTAAGTAGTCTACAATGTAACCAGCTATTGAGGAAGTATTTGCTTTGATAGCCACTTGACCTTGACCAAGGTAGGTGATTCATTTATTGATAAAATATTTCTCAGAAGTGTACTGAGCCAGGCACCTTAGGGATACAAAAATGGTAAAATATAGTTCTTGCCCTTGAGAAATTCATCATCCAGTAAGGTAAAAAAATCAAAAGATCAGATGTAGAACATGTCCATCTGTGTGAGTGATTGTGGTCACTTAGTGGTGAAATCTGAAGAATGCCAAGACTATATATTAAGTAATTTTCTCCCCTGTGGATGCATGTAAAATTCCACTATAAGAGATTTATTCCTATGAAGTAAAGAATTATACCCAGAGATTCTGTCAGAGTGAAAATTCCCACAAGCAATTAACAATGGCTAGTATATTTAAACACTAATGCCAAGTCTTTTGTACTAGAGTAACTGCCAGGAACAATATGTTGAGAAGGATTCTAAGGTCCTGTTTCCAGCCCAACAGGGAAGAATGCTGCCCTAAGGAAAGGAGGAGGAGGAGCAGGAGATAGCACTTGTGCCACATATTTCCTATCCATGAGTCAAACCTTTGTTTATGGAACAAATAATGAAGCTGGGGACAGACAGAGTCTTTGGGTTTCTGGGCAAAGGCCCACAAGGAAACTGATTTATCTACCACACAACTGAGAGTTCACCACCTGTCCCCAGGCTAACCAGCCTTAAGAAGTCTAATCTTTCTCTTGCCATTGCCAAACTCAATCTTTATTCTTCTGTGCTCAGCAGGAATAGAAATGGTAAAGGTATGTGCAATCTTTGAGAACTAGGATAAGGCAAATCCCAACATCTCACAGGGTTGGTCTGACTGGGAGAGGCTGTTACTTCTCTACTCAGGATCAGTCCTCCCATCTTCCCTTGTTATGGAATCCTCCATTTTGTGAGGACCAGCAGCATGCCCCCCTCAAAGATGACAGCTGGCCATGTGACTAGTTTGGCCAATGATATGTGAGGTGAATCTTACAAGAAAGCTCTCTGGTGGTATTTCCTCTTTTGTTTCTTGGAATGTGGACACGGTGGCTGAAATTCTAGCCTGTGCTTTGTAATACCAACTGACCTTGAAGATGAAAGCCATGAACTAAGATCTGTCCCTGTATGCTTCTTTTACATGAAAGAAATAAACTATGTTGTATAAGCCACTGTTATTTTGCATTCCCAAGTAATGTGCAGCCAAATCTGATCCTGATTTGTTGAGGATCTGATATTATCCTTTGATAGAGTTTTATGTCTCTGTGTCAGCAGTTTTCACTCATTGGCCCCCAGAAAATGGGGATTCTGACCTACAACTGGGCAGTCATCATGTGTACTTGGCTGCCCATAGTAGAACACAGTTTGGAATGGGAAAATGCAGTAGGCAGGCTCGAGCCAAGGTAAGATTTTGTAGCAAAAAGAAGTTGTTCCTCCAAAAGGCAGATTAGTCCCCATGGAAATTGAAAGAATTAACTGCCTGATGCATTATTTTAATACAGCATTCTTTCAGTATTCCCAGAACTGGAACTGAGCATACTATGCTGTATGTGTGTCTTACAGACATACTGTGGTAGATATTAAAGATCCACCTGACCCAGGAAATTAATTCTCTCCTGTTCAAAAAGTTTTTTCTGGACCTCTCTTCATGACTCCTCCACTGACTATTTGGAAAAAGGCTAGAAAGTTGGTTTCTGCTACCTTATATTCTTCCAAACACAGGCAAGAAGTCTTTCTAGTCAAAGATGGTTGGCATTAGGGATGTTGGAGGGGATTTCTCCCATGAGCCAGGCACTTTGCATACCTTTATGTTAGTTAACTGGCCTCACGTTAGACCCTGTTGCCAACATGACAAAAACCAGCAGCATTTTAAAAGTAAAATAAAGATAATTGATAAATTGTGTTAACTTATTGCCTGTACCTCACATTTATGATCTCGAGGGAACTTTAAACACTACAGCTATAATTCAACATTCAGACAGCCCTAGTGTCCCCAGGAGCAGCTGGGTAGATCCTGCTGAAGTGGGCAATCCTGTCACCTCCCTGCTTGAGGTTTGTCAATAGCCTCTCACTGGCTATAGAATAAAAACTCCACTCTGCCTGGCATTCAGGCCCACCTTTCTCCAGTCCATCAGCACTGTTCACAGTTAACAGGCCTGTCATTCTGGTCTCACTTTACTCGTGTGACCTCATTGCCTGAACACCTTTCCTCCTCTGCTGCCCAGCTCCACGTGTTTTTAATCCTTCTTAGCCTTCAAGGCCCAGCACAAGCACTGTTTTTTCTCAATCCCTCATGCTGGAAACCATAAACTCACATAGGTTTTATCTAAAACCATCCATCTTTTCTAGTTGTTGTTTTTATGCATTTATTTCTTTTATCTTGCCTACTAAACTCTAAACTCCTAAAAGACACCCTTGTTTGCTTCCCTGAATCTTCTTTGCAGCACTTTGCCACGTGCTTGGCATGTAGGAAGTGCTCAAGGACTATTTGTTACCTGATAAGAGGTTAGACAACCTGAACACGCTCCTTTTTTAACCCCCTCAGTCTTCTGGTACTTTTCTTTCTCTCCATCCTTTATTCTCAGCAAGGAAGGACCTACCGAACTGGAGGCAGGGAAAGGGGGTTGTGTTAGTGATGATTGTAGAAAGTCTTCACTGATAATTCCCTTTTATTGTGTGTTGAAATATTTGAGGAAATATTTCTTGCGTTGTAAAGCTTTTGAGATCCATAGAGATCTACAGGCAATAAAGTGTTTATTACCTTTTATGCCTTCTTGCAAATTAATTAGCCAGGAAAACAGCTTTATGAAATGAAGTTATGCTTTTCAGAGCCTGGTTCTGACCGTATTAGGAAGAAACACATTAGAGAGTGTCATTCATTAACTTGTCCACTTCAAAAAGAGAAGATGGAATCTCAGAGCTTAGATTGCCATGCTTCATGTTTTTTTTAAACCTGAAAGCACCCAAATCCAGAAGAAAAAAGGTAATATGCCGTATATGTGTATGCATGTGTGTACGTGCATGGAATATACATACATGCTCAAAAGCCATGTTCATTCAGTTGACAAATTTTGCCAGTTTGTCCAAATCAGTGAAAGGGCAGATTGCCCATGTCTAGAGACCTTTCTTGTCACCACTGGGGAGGGAATGCTCCTACATCTAGTGGGTAGGAGCCAGAGATGCTGCTAAACACCCTATAGTGCACAGGACAGCCCCCACAATAAGCACTGTACAGCCCAAAATGGCAGGAGTGCCAAGGTTGAGAAACCCTGTCTAAATTTGCCAGTTATTCACTTCACAAATGTTATTCATTCTTTCTATTAGGAGGTACACATCCTTACACTTTTCATAGCATCTGAAAGAAGATAACAGCAATTACACTCTATCACGAATTCATTATCTAGTTTAGCTTCCCACTGAAAATGGTTTAAAAGGAAAAAGTAATACTTGTTTAAAAAAGAAAAAGAAAGATTGTTGATTTCAAAATACTTCTTATAACTTCTACAGGAGGTCTTTTAAACAGTCATTCTGGTTCCAGTTTTCCCACGTCATTCTAGAAATATATATATATGTGAGCTTGGAAACATGCCCAGTTGCAGATAAGCAGGCCTGTAACAGACATTTTTTTTTTTTTTAACTAAATGAGAAAAAAAATCTAAGAGCTTAGAAGCTTAAGAGCCTCTTTGAGAACATTGTTGAGATGATGTGCAAGGCACAGAAAACACCACTGGATTTACTCTATTTAAAGTCAGATTAATGACATTTCCTTCGTATTAGCTCTCATTCAGTGTTTTGCTAATACTTTCCCCTTTTTTGAGGGGAGCATGATTTCCTTCAGCCATTTGATCATTTCCCATATATTTTCTTTTATGATAATGTGATCGTATTGTGTATATATATATATATATATATAAACTTTATAGCCTCCATTTTTTTTAGTGTCTTAAGTACTTTCCCAAACCAGTTAACAGTTTTTAAAAACTATCACAACAGCAAAATATATCCTATATAGATGTGCCATAACTCATTAAACATTCCACAATTATTGGACATTCCATTTGTTTCTTTTCAGTATAATAAAAAGTTCTGAGGTGTGCATTTTGATATACTGATCTTTTTTGCATCTACTTATTTCCATAAAAGGAATTAGTCTGAGTCATTTTGACCAGATAGGAACATCTTAAAATCTCTTGATAAGTGTTGCCATATAACATTTTAGAGAGTTTATGCCATTTTGCAATTGTTTCCTTACTGAAACTCAAAGCTCAGAAAGTAACTTCTGGCCATTCTATGATCTGTAATTGGATGAGTTTCCATTGTCTCTGACAACATTTTATACACACCTTTACCCCAGGATTTATTATATTTTACCCACCTCTCTCCAAGTAAACTCTGAAGTAGAGAACAGAACTTGTCTTATTTTTTTGTCGCCCCAGTATTATGAAAATAAACACCTAACAGGCATCAAGGTACTGTCAGGTAAATCTCCGGAAGCAGTAATTGTGTCAATCTTAGTTTCCCTGTGATGGACCACAGTGGTTTTATACATCTAACAAAGGGAGGCTGCATATAGAGAGCTGTGTTCTAAATCCAGTCCTGACAATTCTTCAGCATGTTGTTTTTCCAAGTTCTGAATTGCTTCAGTGTGTCCTGTTATTTCTATTTTCCTTCTGTCCAGCAGGTGAACTTATAGCTGATAATAACCTGCAATGTTTCTTCATAATGTCACCTTATCCCAAGACCTTCAAGAGCCATGATTGTTGCAAACCTAATAGAAACTTCTTTCTGTTACTTAGTTGCTATCCTTCTGCATTTCTTGGGAACTTTACCTTGGCAGGATATGTGACGCTAAGTTTTAATGAATGTTGAACAGTCATTGTATGGTAAATACCAAGAAAAACAATGAGTGATGCAAGGAAAGAAGTGAAAATCTGTACCTTCTGCCTTTAGCCCCGTTTCATATCTATACCTTTTAGCATCAGCCCCAAGGATTGGGTCTTCTGTTTGAAAATGAGATCAATTTCATAAGTTTTGAATACTTCTTGCTATGATACTGGGCTGGAGAGAAGCTGGCACCTCCCTCAATAGTGTGGCCTGAAGATGCAAAGTCCCCCCTTTGCTTGGTGATAATGCCATCAACTGCCTAACAGGATGCTTGAAATTCCCCATTGGCCTCCCTTGGCAATAAGGCTTTAGTCTCATTTTGCCTTTGATAAGTGTTATTTGGGTTATTCACACATGAAAATGTTACTGTTCTCTACTAGCACAGTACCAGTTAATACATCTGATTAGCCAGATGGATCACTTCTCAAGGCTCCAAAGGTACAACACAGGGCAACATCTTCACTCACAAAACTCAGAGGGACTAGAGAAAAAGCCATGGGAGAACAAGACGCACTCTGAGTGGAGCTCAGCCAGGAGGCACTGTGGTGGGCCTGGGGTACTCAGAGGACAACCTGATGGAGGAGGGGTGCACCAAGTGATGGGGGAGGGGCTCAGGTGAAAAACAGTAAAATCAGTGCAGAGAAGACTCAGACCTAAGGCCTTCCACTACTTTAACCTGCTCCAAGAATGCATAGGTCACAACTCTGCTTTGGGACACTTCTGTATATAAAGTGCTAAACAGGGGCGCCTGGGTGGCGCAGTCGGTTAAGCGTCCGACTTCAGCCAGGTCACGATCTCGCGGTCCGGGAGTTCGAGCCCCGCGTCGGGCTCTGGGCTGATGGCTCAGAGCCTGGAGCCTGTTTCCGATTCTGTGTCTCCCTCTCTCTCTGCCCCTCCCCCGTTCAAGCTCTGTCTCTCTCTGTCTCAAAAATAAATAAAACGTTGAAAAAAAAAAAATTTAAAGTGCTAAACAGGGGGCACCTGTGTGGCTCAGTTGGTTAAGTGGCTGACTGACTCAGGTCACGATCTCATGGCTCATGGGTTCCAGCCCCATGTTGGGCTCTGTGCTGCTGACAGCTCAGAGCCTGAAGCCTGCTTCAGATTCTGTCTCCCTCTCTCTCTCTCTGTCCCTTCCCTGCTCACTCGCTCTCACTCTCTCTCTCAAAAATAAATAAATGTTAAAAAAAAATTTTTTAAGCGCTAAACAGATGAGAGGAATAAGATTTAGGTTCCCTCTCCCATACTCTAAAAGGTGCACATGGTAATATTGTGAATAGAGTAGAAAAAGGTTTTCCTTCTCAGGAAATAAAAATACTTCCACTCTTGTTAACAGTTTTCTCCACTCACAAATCTGTAGAACTGATTTAAAAAATATTTGAAAAGAATATTAACATTCATAGATGTTATTTGTGTGAAATATGGTAATTATTGCCATTTAATTTATAATTGTGAAAAAACTGGATGCAACCTAAATGCCCTTGAAGCAATGACTAGTTAAGTAAATTCTGCTACAAACAGTAGGATCTATGAAGTCATAAAACTAAAGATGTATATATATATCTATACTTATTTTAGAGAACCATGAAATGTTGAGGGGAAAAGCAGATTACATACCTGAATGTATCATTTGATTCATGAAAAATTATATATCCCTATGAATATACATGCAAAGGGATGTGTTTTGGGATTCATTAAGAATTTTTGCATCTACAGCACCTGGGTGGCTGAGTTGGTTGAGCATCGCCTTTTGATTTCAGCTAAGGTCATGATTTCAGGGTTCATGAGTTCAAGCCCCTTGTGTAGAGCCTTCTTGGGATTCTCACATGCGCACCCACTCTCACGCTCTCCCTCTCTCTTTCTCCCCCTCCCCTGCTTATGCTCTCTGTCTTCCAAAATAAGTAAATAAAATTTAAAAAAAAGAATTTGGGGCTCCTGGGTGGCTCAGTTGGTTAAGCATCCAACTTTGGCTCAGGTCATGATTTCAGGGTTCATGAGTTCAAGCCCCACATTGGGCCCTGTGCTGACAGCTCAGAGCCTACAGCCTGCCTCAGATTCTGTGTCTCCCTCTCTCTCTCTGCCCCTTCCCAACTCATGCTCTGTCTCTCATCTCTCTCAAAAATAAATAAACATTAAAAACTTAAAAATTAATTAATTTAAAAAAAATTTTTGCATCTATGTTCAATGAGGTGTATCAGTTACTAGTTTTCTTGTACTATCATTGGCCTCAAAAAAAAAAAAAGTGGAGAAATGTTCTCTCTTTTTTGGAAACGGTTTGTACACAGTTGGTATTACTTCTTTCTTAAATGTTTGGTAGAATTTACTAGTGAATCCATCTGAGCCTGGAGGTTTTTTTGTGGGTAGCTTTTAATGAATGATTTTTATCTTTATTTTAATTATTAATTTTAATTACTAATCTTTAGTGAATATTGGGCTACTCAGATTTTCTCTTTTTTCTTGAGTCACTATTGTTAATGACTTTCAAAGAATTTGTTGTAACAACACCTATGTTGTTATATTTGTTATATTTTTTGTTGTAATATTCCTTTATTTTTTTTAATGGTTGCAAGATCTGTGGTATTGTCCTGTCTTTTTTCTACTAATGGTCATTTTTTTTTTTTTTTCTTTTTCTCTCTCTCTCCCTCTTTCTCCCATAACTGGTCTGGCTACAGGTTTATCAAGTTTCTCATTTTCCAAAGAGGTTTTATTAGGCTTTATTGATTTTCTAATATCTATTCTGTGTTACTATTATTTTGTTTCCTACTTTATCACTTTTAACTCCTATATTTATGATTTCCTCCCTTTTACTTTGATTTAATTTGCTACCCTTTTTCTGGCTTCTTAAGATGGAGACTTAGATTGATTTTAGCACTTTCTTCTTTTATAACATGAGCATTTAAAATTACACATTTTCTTCTAAGTATTCTTTTTATCCTACAAATTTTGGCGTATTTTAAAATTTTCATTCAGGTCAAAATGTTTTATAATATGTGATTTCTCCTACCCATAGCCTATTTAATTTGAATGTTTTGTTGTTTGATTTTAAAATATTTTAGGATTTTCTAAATAATTTCAGAAAATGCGATCTATAATTATTTCAATCTTTTTAAATATGATGAAGCATATTATATGACCCAGCTTTTGATCTATTTTAGTAAATGTTTCATGTGCACTTGAAAAAAATGTGTTTTACTGTTGTTGGGCTAAACATACTATAAATATAAATTAGATCCAGTTGTTTAGTAGGATTGTTCAAATCATCTATATCATTAATGATTTTCTATTTTTTCTTTCAAATACTAGGAGAGGGGAAATGAAGTCTCCAACTGTACATTTGTCTGTTTCTCTTTGCACTTCTATCAGTTTTTCCTTCATATGTTTTGAAGCTCTGTTTTAGGCACATGCAGATTTAGTATTTTTATGTCTTCTTGATGAACTTCCAAATCTACATTGTTCTTGTTTCTTTTCCTACCTTCTTTTGGGTTGTTTTTTTTTTTTTTTTTAATTTTTTTTCAACGTTTATTTATTTTTGGGACAGAGAGAGACAGAGCATGAACGGGGGAGGGGCAGAGAGAGAGAGGGAGACACAGAATCGGAAACAGGCTCCAGGCTCTGAGCCATCAGCCCAGAGCCCGACGCGGGGCTCGAACTCCCGGACCGCGAGATCGTGACCTGGCTGAAGTCGGACGCTTAACCGACTGCGCCACTCAGGCTCCCCTTGGGTTGTTTTTTAAAAGCCCATTTTACTTCCACTAGTAGTTAATAAGCTATTTCCCTTTGTCCTAATTATTAATGGTTGCTCTAAGATTTACAATATTGTTCTTTAACTTATTCAATCTACATTGAAATAATATTATTCCATATCTTATATAAGATATGTAAGACTCTTACAATATTATGCTTGCATTTTTCCTCTCTTGTCCTTTGAGCCCTTGTTGTACATTTTATTTCCACATGTGTTATGATGTGCTTTTGTTGTTGTTGTTTTTTGTTTATTTTTGCTTTGATCAGTTACCACTGAAGAAATGAATAAATTGATTCAAAAATTATTTTATATTCACATATTGACCATTTCTGGTACTCTTCATTCCTTTGTGTAAATTCAAGTTTTCCATCAGATAGCATTTTCCTTTGGCCTGAAGAACTTTAACATTTCTTCTAGTTCAAGTAGCAGGTGACAAAGTTTCCATTTTTGTTTATTTAAAAGTTTGCTTTTGTTTTGAAGAATATTTTTACTGGATATAGGATTCTAAATTGATTTTTTATTCTTTCAGCATTTTATAGAGTCATTTCACTTTTTCTTGCATATATCTGCTGAGAAGTCTGCTGTAATTTTTATCTACATTCCTCTGTTTGTAATGTGTTTTCCCCTTCTCTGGCTGCTTTTAAGATATTTCTCTTAATCACTTGTTTTAAGCAATTTTTCTGTGATATACCTCAGTTTGTGATGCAAATATGTGTATTTATTCTGCATGGGATTCCTTGGGCTTCCTGGTGTGTGGTTTATAGTTTTCATTAAATCTGAGAAGTTTTTTAGCCATCTGTTACTCACCTTCCCCTTTCTGGGAACTTGGTTTCATATATGTGAAATGAATTCATATTGTCCCTGAAACTATGTTCACTTTTTTAGCCACCTTATTGAGATATAATTTACAAACCATAAAATTCAGCTGTTTAAACTGTACAAGTCAATGGTTTTTAATATATTTACAGACTTGTGCAACCATCACCATAATCTAATTTTAGAACCTTTACACATCCCCAAAGGAACCAATTAGCAATCATTCACCATTCCTACTCTCCCTACCCCTTCCAGGTCTAGGCCAGTAATCTGCTTTATGTGTCTGTGGACTTGTCTATTCTAGACATTTCATATAAATCATCATATAATATGCGATCTGTTGCAACTGGCATCTTTCATTTTGAATAATTGAGGTTAGCATGTAGTGAGGTTCATCAATGTTGTGTAATTTATCAATATTTCATTCCCTTTTGTCACCAAATAAAATTCCTTGTATGGATATACCCTTGTTTATCCAATCATTAATTGATGGGCATTGTGTGGTTTTCACTTTTTGGTTATTATAATTCTGCTTTGAGAATTATATGTCCACACAAGTGTGGACATATGTTTTCATTTCTCCTGGATAGATATCTAACAGTGGAATTGTTATAGATTGGAATGGGATAGATATCTAACAGTGGAATGGGATAGATATCTAACAGGGTCATATAGTAACTCCATGTTTAAATTTCAAGGAATGACAAAACTTTTCCAATATGGCTGCACCATTTTACAATTCTCATCCACAATGAATGCGGATTCCAGTTTCTCCACATCCTTATCAACATTTGTTATTGCCTGTTTTTCACTATAGCCTTCCATTGGGTATGAAGTGGCATCTTATTGTGATTTTGATTTGCATGAAGTTCAGTATCTTTTTGTGTGCTTATTGGGACTTTGTGTATATTTTTTGGAGAAATGTCTATTCATGTCCTTTGCCTACTTTAAAACTAGGTTATTTATCTTTATGTTACTGAGTTGTAAGAGTTCTCTACATATTCTGGAAATAAGACATTTATCAGATATATCATTTGTAAGTATTTTCTCCCATTCTACGGGTTGTCTTTTTAACTTCATGGTTCCTCACACACAGAGTTTCTGTCACATGAGGAGGGTTCTCCCATGTTATGGAAGGGGTGAGAACACAGATCAGCCCTTAGTGTGAGAATATAGAAAAGATAATACTGTAATATGTCAGATATTGATTTGCCACTGTTAACCGATTTTGAGTCACTTGAGTGCCTTGGCAAACTTGATTTGTGGTATCAAATATTGTTAGCAGCCAGAATCATGGTTGGTGGGAGATCTGTTATATAGAGATTAAATTCAGACATCAAACATCAAGAAGCTATTTCCGGGGCGGCTTAGTAGGTTAAGCATCTGACTTCAGCTCAGGTCATGATCTTACAGTTCGTGAGTTCGAGCCCCGCATTAGACTGTGTGCCAACAGCTCAGATCCTGGAGCCTGCTTCAGATTCTGTGTCTCCCTCTCTCTCTGCCTCTCCCCCACTCATGCTCTCTCTCTCTCATGAATAAATAAACATTAAGAAAAAAAATTTTTTTTAAAAGCAGCTATTTCCCTAAAATCTAGGAGTCACCTCATGATCTATACAAAAGAATTAGGTAATTGGCATGGTTAATCTTCAGAAATGTACCTAGGTTCAAAATCATAATTTTTTAAATTCATCTTTAATAAATTTCTCATGTTTAAATGTTAGTCCGTACACTTTGTAACGTAAAACATCCTCTAACCAATACATCAGTTATTGATTTCTTGTCTATCAGAATGCTTTATCAACACATCCTGGTATTCAGTTGTGATTGTACTACACTATCTTGGTATGTTCGGCTTTCATTCCTCATTGCTGCAGTTATTCCCTTAAAAGTAAACAAGAACATAAACAGTTTCATAACCATCTAATAGAGTCCAAAAACCAAGAAGTTTCTTTGGCAAGATACCCATAGGACAACTTAGTAAACAAACAGAAGTATTCCCGCTGAAAAGTATGCTTGTTTGTTTTTTATTTTTTGTTTATTTAATTTGCATCCAAATTAGTTAGCATATAGTGCAATAATGATTTGAGGAGTAGAATCCAGTGATTCATCCCCTACATATAACACCCACTGCTCATCCCAACAAGTCTTCCTTAGTGCCCCTTACCTATTTAAATAGCCCATTCCCTTACCCACAACCCCTCCAGCAACCCTCAGTTTGTTCTCTATATTTAAAAGTCTTTTATGTTTTGTCTCCCTCCATGTTTTTATATTATTTTTGCTTCCTTTCCCTTATGTTCATCTGTTTTGTATCTTCAGTTCCACATATGAGTGAAGTTATATGATACTTGTCTTTCTCTGACTGACTAATTTCACTTAGCATAATACACTCTAGCCCCATCCATGTTGTCGCAAATGGCAAGATTTCATTCTTTTTGATTGCTGAGTAATACTCCAGTGTGTGTGTGTGTGTGTGTGTGTGTGTGTGTGTGTGTGTACCACATCTTTATCCATTCATCTGTCAATGGACATTTGGACTCTTTCCTTACTTTTGCTATTGTCAATAATGGTGCTATAACCATTGGGGTGTGAGTGCCCCTTCAAAACAGCACACCTATATCCTTTGGATAAGTACATAGTAGTGTAGTTTCTGGGTGATAGGGTAATTCTATTTTTAATTTCTTCAAGAACCTCCACACTTTTCCAACTGCACCAGTTTGAATTTTTTTTTTCAACATTTATTTTTGGGACAGAGAGAGACAGAGCATGAACGGGGGAGGGGCAGAGAGAGAGGGAGACACAGAATCGGAAACAGGCTCCAGGCTCTGAGCCATCAGCCCAGAGCCCGACGCGGGGCTCGAACTCACGGACCGCAAGATCGTGACCTGGCTGAAGTCGGACGCTTAACCGACTGCGCCACCCAGGCGCCCCCCAACTGCACCAGTTTGCATTCCCACCAGCAGTGCAATAGGGCTCCTCTTTCTCCACATCCTTGCCAACATCTGTTGTTGCCTGAGTTGTTAATTTTAGCCATTCTGACTGGTATGAGGTGGTATCTCATTGTAGTTTTGATTTCTATTCCCCTAATGATGAGTGATGTTGAGCATTTTTTCATGTGTCAGTTGGCCATCTGGATGTCTTCTTTGGAGAATGTCTATGTATGTCTTTTGCCCATTTCTTCACTGGATTATTTGTTTTTTGGGTATTGAGTTTGATAAGTTCTTTATAGATTTTGGATACTAACCCTTTATCTGATATGTCATTTGCAAATATCTTCTCCCATTCTGTCAGTTGCCTTTTAGTTTTGCTGATTATTTCCTTTGCTGTGCAGAAGCTTTTTATTTTGATGAGGTCCCAGTAGTTCATTTTTGCTTTTGTTTCCCTTGCCTCCAGAGACATGTTGAATAAGAAGTTGCTGCGGCTGAGGTCAAGGAGGTTTTTGCCTGCTTTCTCCTTGAGGATTTTGATGGTTTCCTGTCTTATGTTTAGGTCTTTCATCCATTTTGAGTTTATTTTTGTATATGGTGTAAGAAAGTGGTCCAGGTTCATTTTTCTGCATGTCGCTGCCCAGTTTTCCCAACACCACTTGCTGAAGAGACTGTCTTTATTCCATTGGATATTCTTTCCTGCTTTGTCAAAGATTAGTTAGCCATACGTTTGTGGGTCCATTTCTGGATTCTCTGTTCTGTTCCATTGATCTGAGTATCTGTTTTTGTCCCAGTACCGTACTGTCTTGATGATTACAGCTTTGTGATATATCTTGAAGTCTGGAATTGTGATGCCTCCAGCGTTGGTTTTCTTTTTCAGGATCCCTTTGGTTATTCAGGGCCTTTTCTGGTTCCATACAAATTTTAGGATTGTTTGTTCTAACTTTGTGAAGAATGCTGGTGTTATTTTGATAGGGAATGCATTGAATATGTAGATTGTTCTGGGTAGTATTGACAATATTTTTTCTTCCAATCCATGAGCATGGAATATTTTTCCATTTTTTTGTGTCTTCTCCAATTTCTTTCATAAGCTTTCTATAGTTTTTAGTGTATAGATCTTTCACCTCTTTGGTTGTGGTTATTCCTTGGTATTTTATGGTTTTTAGTGCAATTGTAAATAGGATCAATTACTTGATTTCTCTTTCTGCTGCTTCATTATTGGTGTATAGAAATACAATGGATTTCTATGCTTTGATTTTATAACCTGTGACTTGGCTGAATTCATGGATCAGTGTTAGCAGTTTTTTGGTGGAATCTTTTTAAAAAAATTTTTTGTTTAATGTTTATTTATTTTTGAGAAAGACAGAGACAGAGTATGAGTCAGGGAGAGGCAGAGAGAAAGGGAGACGGAATCCTGAGCAGCCTCCAGGCTCTGAGCAAGCTGTCAGCACAGAGCCTGACACAGGGCTTAAACTCACAAACTGCAAGATCATAACCTGAGCTGAAGTCGGACACTTAACCAACTGAGCCACCCAAGCTCCCCTTGGTGGAATCTTTAAAGTTTGACTTCCTCATTGCTGATTCAGAATGCTTTTATTTCTTATGTTGTCTGATTGCTGAGTCCAGGACTTCCAAAACTATATTGAATAACAGTGGCGAGAGTAGACATCCTTGTGTCTTATTCCTGACCTTAGGAGGAAAGCTCTCAGTTTTTCTCCATTGAGGATGATATTAGTGGTGGGTCTTTTGTATGTGGCTTTTATGATCTTGAGGTATGATCTTTCTATTTATTCCTACTTTCTTGAAGGTTTTTATCAAGAGAGGATGTTGTATAATGCTTTCTCTGCATCTATTGAGAGGGTCATGTGGTTCTTGTCCTTTTATTAATGTGATATATCACATTGATCAATTTGCAAATATTGAACCAGCCCTGTATCCCTGGTATAAATCCCACTTGATCATGGTGACTAATTTTTTTAATGTATTGTTGGATCCAGTTGGCTAGTATCTTGTTGAGAATTTTTGCATCAATGTTCATCAGCAAAATTAGTCTCAGTGGGGTCTTTGTCTGATTTTGAAATCAAGGTAATGCTGGCCTCATAGAATGAGTTTGGAAAATTTTCTTCCATTTCTATTTTTTGGAACAGCTTCAAAAGTATAGGTGTTAACTCTTCTTTAAATGTTTGGTAGAATTCCCCTGGAAAGTCATCTGGCCCTGGACTCTTGTTTTTTGAGAGGTTTTTGGTTACTGATTCTTTACTGATTTGGGGTCTGTTCAAATTTTCTATTTCTTCCCATTTCAGTTTTGGTAGTTTATATGTTTCTAAGAATTTGTCCATTTATTACAGGTTGCCCAATTTATTGGCATATAACTGCTCATAATATTCTCTTAATATTGTGTGTGTTTCTGCAGTGTTGGTTGTGATCTCTCCTCTTTCATTCTTGATTTTATTTACTTGAGTCCTTTCCTCTTTCTTTTTGAACAAACTGGCTAGGGGTTTATCAATTTTGTTAATTCTTTCAAGGAATCAGCTTCTAGTTTCATTGATCTGTTCTACTGTTTTTTGCTTTTTGTCTTTTATAACATTGATTTCTTCTCTAATCTTTATTATTTCTGTCTTCTGCCATTTGGGGTCAATATTTCTTTAAATATGTTTAAAGAAAATTACATGCAAGGAGCACCCAGGTGGCTCAGTCAGTTAAGTGTCTGACTCAGCTCAGGTAATGATCGTGGGTTCAAACCCCACATGTCAGCCCCTGCTGTCAGCACAGAGCCTGTTTTGGATCCTCTGTCTCCCTCTCTGCCCCTCCCCCACTTTCTCTGTCTCAAAAATGAATAAACATTAAAATTACACCCCATGTTGGCAATAACACTGAAGAGATGAAGAGTATTTTACATTACTCCAGGAAATATAAGTTGGTTCTAACTTTGACATTTTTGCAATCAATACTCATCAAAAGCCTTAGAATATTATAAGCCAGTTAATCCTAAATTTCCATGTCTATGAGTTCACCCAAAAGAAGTAATCATTGATACATTTAAAAAGAGAGATATATGATGGGGCACCTGGGTGGCTCAGTTGGTTAAGTGACCAGCTGACTCTTGATTTCAGCTAGGGTCATGATCTCACAGTTCGGTTTGTGAGATCAAGCTCCACTGTGAGCTGACAGTACAGAGCCTGCTTGGGATTCTCCCTTCCCTCTCTCTTTGCCCCTCCTTCACTCACGCATATGCGCTCTCTCTCTCTCTCTCTTTCTCTCTCTCTGTCTCTCTCTGTCACTCTCTCCAAACAAACAAATAAAATAAACTTATTAAAAAAATACAGCTATATGAGATATGCATTGCAGTAGTGAACATGTGGCTAAGTTCTACCATTAAGGAAATGAGTGAAAAAGAACACAGGGGAAAGGTTCACCTGAGTATCTTCTTTGGAGTATCTGCTCAGGGGAAACCCTCTGTGTCTTTCACTTCCCATCCCTGCCCACTGGTCAGCTCTGCTACTCTGCAGGCAAAATACCACCAAGTGTTCAACAATAGCCTATTGTTAAGTAAATATGATCCATTCAATGGAATATAATCCACCATTAAAAATCATATTAGAAAGGAATATTTAATAACAAGATACACTGTATGTTATTACATATTTTAAAATAATATTACTAAACAATGACTTTATTCCTATTAATAGAAGGGAGAAATGGTACCATTTACACCAAAATGTTCAAAGAGGTTGGGAATACAGGTCATTTTTTTTTTCTGTTTATCTCTCTTTCCTAAATTTTCCAAACATTGAATCATCAGAAAAAATTATTCAAAAATGATTCTAGCCCCACACAAAAAAATTGTTTTACTTTCATCTTGGTTATTTAAGCAAAGCAAGTTGTGTGGTATCTTTCTGTGTTCTGAATTGTCTGAGTGGTGTATAGATTGGGCTTTGGGTGTGCCTGGCAGAGTCCATACTAAGGGGAACCATCTGGAGACACTTGCCCATCAAACAGGCAGGAAGTGCAGGCATGAGACTTTGTTGACAGGAAAAACAGGGCTTTTGCGAGACAATGTGAAACAGAAGGGACCTCAGGGAAGTAACAGTTATATGCCCAGTGACCCCAGAAAGCAATGTGTAAGCATTGCTAGCTAACAAGAAGCATAGTTCTGCCTGTAAGCATTACACTTCAGTGACTTGAAGTAATAATGATCAAAGGATTTGCTACATTGTAAAGAATTTGTGTGTGGGGGGGGGAATGGTGTACCATGTGGAATCTGTGTGGTCTAGAGATGAAATTGCAATGCATTTGGCCATTTTCCAGTTTTTGTAACACTTTCACATACATTAGTCCATGAGAACCTATGCAGCCATTTAAGTAAGGTATGACAGGTCTTTTCATCCCTGGTATGTGAATTAGGAAATTGAGGCACAGGGAGGTAAAGCAGCTTGCCCTAGGGCATAGTATACAAGTTGTAGACAAAGAGAAAGTTAAGACCCAAGTTCCTGATTCCCAGTCCAAGGCATAAAACCTACACTAAACAAAAAAGAAGTGCTGCGTTGTAATAATAATAAGTGTGATTCTCCCATTTCCTCAGTTTTTCACTCTCTAAAGTTGTGTTCTCCAAGGCAGGGGTGGGGGCACATACCCCAAGGTAAGATGATTTATTGGGAGGTAAGAGAAAATAGTAGAGCATCTATGGATATCCATTTCGTAGCAAGGAAGGAAGGTAGAGGGGGAAAGAGGGAGGGAGAAGAGAATTAGGCTGTATGAATGTTTAATATATAGACTGACCCTGGTATACTCACACAGTCCTACATTAGACAGCCATGGGTGAAGAATAGGATGTGTGATTCCCTGAAGAAGGGGCCCACTTTCTACAGACAGGAGTTTGCAAAGACCTAGTTAATATGGATTATGTTACATAGCTTTACTAAACAAACCCTCAGCCAAGTACAAGGTAAAAACAATGACAACATAATCAATTCTAATAGGAAATCACCCCAAAATAATTCTAAATTATCAAGAACAACATTTTTTTTAAGTTTATTTATTTATTTTGAGAGAAAGAGAAAGAGAGAGATGAGCAGAGAGAGAGGAAGAGAGAGAATCCCAAGCAGGGATTCTGTGCTGTCAGTGCAGGGCCTGATGAGGGACTCGATCCCATGAATCATGAGATCATGACCTGGACCAAAATCAAGAGTTGGATGCTTAACTGACTGACCCACCCAGGAGCCCCAAGAACAACATTTGAATTATAAAATTATATCCACATTTTTAGTAATGTACTCATCCTGGTGAATGATGTACCTTGAGATATTAGCTAATCATGGTAGTATATGTATATAAAATTCAAAATTAAATATGTATATATTGAAACTGAATTCTCAAAAAAATTATACTACTAGATATAAGCAACCAAAAAAAAAAAAAAAGGCTTGGAGGTCACTGTGATAAAGTCAATGAAAAATCTCCACTTCTGTTTGAGTCGGGGGCATGGTCTGAACTGTCCCAACTTCCATTTAAGAAAACTGCAAAAAGATCCCCTCCCCAAAGTTTTTTATGTTAAACCTATCTGTTTCATAATTGTAGAGGTGTGAAATTCTCCCTGTCCATGGCCAATCACATGCCTTCAAACATCCCCACACCATTTAATTCTACAAAGAAACAGAGACAACCTTCCTTTGGCCCTGTGTCCCCTTCCACAGTAGGCCTATCCTAATTCTCAACTCCTGGAAGTCTGTAGATTCTCCATCATCTCTGCTCACTCCCTTCCATTCCTCCCCCACCTACTTCTTTCTGTGTGGCCTCTCTCCACCTTCACAATCTACTGAGCCCATGAGCTTCCTTCCTCAAAGAGCCCAAGTGATCACCTTCTGACCTGTCTTATATAGGGTGCCGTTATTTTTTCTATTTTCCTGATTTTCCCATAACTATCCAAAACAATCACTCTCTTTCCCTTTGCAGCCTCTTTTCCTTTTTTTGGCACCTAACCCTATGCATTATCATTGCCTTAGAGATATATCTTTTTTTTCTCCACATGGCTGATTCTCAAATCTTTGTCTCCAGCCTTGACTTCTCATGCATACTGCAATCTCCATTAGCCCAAATGTTTTACAGGGTTCCCAGAGGCAGCTTTAAGCTCAATGTACATAAAACAACAGCAACAAAAAGCCTTCGCCACATAGCTTCCTGATTTTCATTGCTTCATCAGAAACATCACTATTTTCAGTACTGCTAGGGCAAGAAATTCTGGAACATTCTGATCCTTCCTCTCTCGTGTACCATCCTCATCCAAGCTGGCACAGAGACCTGGCAATTTGCCTTTAAGGAGTCCCGTAGATCTGATGTTTCCTCTTTGTTCTCTTCAGCACACCCTGCTCTGGGCCCTCATCAGCTCACATCTGCATCCATCCTACTTCCTTTGCCTGTCTGCCTTCTCAAGCCAAAATTGACCCTTCTAATGTGTCACTGCCCATTAGGCTGGAGCCAGGCTAAACTCGGTAATAACTTGTTTCATCATGTTTCTCTCTCCAGGGCTTAGGAGCTAGTGAGCTTCCCACTGCCACCAGGGGAAGTCCAAGCACCTTTACTTGCCCTGTGGTGTCTTTCTAAGGAGACCATCCATAGCAATCCCATTTTATCTCTAGCTCCCAGTAGACTCTCTGTTCCCACTAGAATTGGCTTCATTGGTTTCCTGCCCTCCACACCTATTTCAGTCAGCCTTTCACACCTTACACACCCCTCTTTTTGCATGCTCTTCCATCAGATAACCTGTGCTCCAGTCCCAGCTCTGTCATTTATTACCACTGTCACCTTAAAGAAACTAACATCTCTGAACTTCAGTGTCTTCATATGTAAAATGGAGATATGACCACCTAATTCTAGGGGTGTTGAAAGGATTGAATGGCACAATGTATAGAAGGGTTATTTAGCCCAGCACCCAGCACAGAGATCATAACTATGCCTCTTCTTCAGAGTAGCAAAGCATGGTTAGCAAAGTGAATGTCATGGGGTAAACGCTCAGTTGGGTGACTGAGTAATAGAAGTAGTAAGTGCTTAGTGTATGTTGGCCTCAACAACCTTCAGCCTCTATTAACATTACCTGATCACAGACCCTGAAAAATTTCATTCTTCTTTAAACTCCTGTGACATTTAAACCCTAACACGTAAAACTTTATGACAGACTTTCTTTTGTAAATCTTTCATGTCTGTTGTCCCATTTCCCCTAGTTTACAAGTTCCTTGAGGACAAGGATGGTGATATCATTATACCTGACATTTATTGAGTGTGAACTATGGGCTAGCACTTTATATTGATAAACTATTTAACCCTCGTAACAACCTGATGACAGCTTGCTGTTGTCACTGCTGTGTTAGGAATCAGGGAACAGAGGCCTGAAATCCAGGATGCTAGTGAGTAGTAGAGGTGAGACCCTGCAGTCTGGCCCAGGGACCAGGTGTGCTACAGTCTGCTGCTCCCCAGGGTGTGGGATCCCACCCACTGGGGTAGGGATGAGAGTACTCAGTATTTGGTACAATTCCCTTATAGCAGATGGTTGAACTCCCAGACACGTTGTTTAAAACTATTTGAGAGGAGAGGTGCCTGACTGGCTCAGTAGGTAGTGCATGCATGTGACTCTTGATCTTGGGGTTCTCAGTGCGAGCCCCACGTTGAACATAGAGATTACTTTTTATAAAAACTATTTGAGAGGAAAAGAACCCAAAAAACTATTTGAAATAGAACTACTGCCACCTTCCTGGCCCCCTAAAGACTAAACTTTTCCTTAAAGAGCATCCTAAAAGAAATCAGAATTATACGCAGAAGCCAAGATTATTGTTGGATGCTTTGCAACCTGAAGGTTGTTATATCATATAGGAAATTGTTATAGTGTAAATGTTTGTGTCCCCTTACAAATTAATATGTTAAGTCCTAATGACCAAAGTGATGATACAAGGAAGTGGGGCCTAGAGGTGATTAGGTTATGAAGACTCAGACCTCACGAATGGCATTAGTGCCCTTATAACAGGCCCAAGAGAGCTCCCTAGCCCCTTCCAACATGCAAGGACACAACAAGTGACCCCAAGAGAGTCTTAACCCTACCCTGCTGGCTCTCTGATCTTAGACTTCCAGCCTCCAGCACTGTGAGAAATAAATTTCTATTGTTTATAAAGGACTTAGCCTACAGTATTTTGTTACAGCACCTGAAACATGAAGAAATGAAGGAAGAAAGGAAAGAGAGAAGGGAGAAAGGGAATAGAGGAATATGGGAGAAGTAGGGGGAATAGCGAACAGAAAAAAAGGGACACCAGAGAGGAGGACAGATCTTCCCAAATAGCCTCCACCAGTATGGATGTCTCATTCTGAATGACCAACAACCTTCATTAATTGTTGCTTTGCACTTGCCCTTTATTGGTCCCCACAAGGAGGGGAAGAGTTCTACCCTGAGATGCTGGAATGGACGGACTGGAAGCTAGGGAAGAGGCTGCTGGAAACCTAGAGCAGAGGCTGGTGGCATTAATGCCCCACCAGGGAGACCTCTCCTCCACCAGAACTGTCCTGTGAGATTGAAATATTGCACAAGGAAACACAATGGTTGGGGCTGACTTTTACACTGTGCCCGATGATAAATTCAAGATGGTATATAAAACAAGAATTTATTTTTTTAATTTTATTTATTTCTGAGAGAGAAAGAGAGAGAGCGAGAGAACATGAGTAGGGGAGGGGCGGAAGGAGAGGGGGACAGAGAATCCCAAGCAGTCTCCGCGCTGTCAGTGCAGAGACCCATGTGGGGCTCAAACTCACCAGTTGTGAGATCATGACCTGAGCCAAAACCAAGAGTCAGATGCTTAACCAACTGAGCCACCCAGGTGCTGCACAAAACAAGAATTTAAAGTGCAAACTCACACAGGATGTTTTCCAACCCTAGAAACTCACTTTGAAAAATATGAGTGGATTTCATGCACCTTTTATCAACCAGTTTCATGGTAGAAATGAAACACAGTGTAAGTGATCCCAAGCATATCTGTGGACTTTTATAAGGGGCCAGACTGGCACCATAGTCCCAAGGGTTGTCACTTCTAAAGATCATGTATCAAGAACCTCTAAAGATTGTGTATCAGGACCCAGATTCCAATCAGAGAATTTCATGTCATCGGTGTAAAGGCCACCAAGCAAATATCTTTTCCAGATGAACATATACCTAGAAGCATCCACATATCCCAATTATCAACACTCAAATACAGAAAGATAGTATGACTGTTCTTTAGTTCTTACAGATGCAGAAAATAAGGAGAATTCAGAAAATGAAGCATGGCAGCAAACCATGGGCAGCCTAAACCTCACCTAATCTCTGCCTTGAGCAGCAGTTCTGTTAAAACTATACCAGATGCTGCAACATTAGTTGGTTACAATGAACTCACTATTAGCTCCTGTCACTGGAATAAACAACAAGTGTGCAGTTTTTTCAAAACCAAATTGTTTTGCATCTAATATCTACTTCATTTTCCTGCTCCCTCAAGCCTCTCCTGAAACCAATTTGATAATATCCACTACATTTTAAGGAGTGTTGTTTCACATTGCAAAGGGTAACAGCATGGATTTTTATAATCTACGTCTTAGCAGGAGGGAATTACAGCATACCCGCAGGAAAGTTTTCTCTTGCACAATAAACGGAAAGCTTTGTAAATATAAAATAACAATTTGCATTAAAAGGTGCATGTTTAAATTTGGTATTTCCAGTTATATAAAGGGGAAGTTAATTCCAGCAAAACGACAATCGGCCACAACCTTTCCATAACAACTCTGGCTGTGGTTTTCTCCAGGCAATGTAAGGATTCATATTTTTCCGGAAGAGACAATAGGGAATCCCTCATGAATTGTTCCTTAGATTTTTAGTTCAGTACGACCCAACACTTCTGTATTAGACTCCAAAATACTACATGTAGCTGTAATAATACCAGTAATGAGTCACTATCTTTAGATCAAATTACACTTGAATTAATTATCTTCCATCTACCTCCTTTCTTTGGCTCCTCTTCCTTTGATCTGAGCATCTGATATTCCCAGCCTCTAACATCACCATTCCCTCTTACAGCCTAGTTGTTTCCAACTGTGGCAATTTTGCTCCCCAGGAGACATTTGGCAATGTCTGAAAAACATTTTTGGTTGTTGCACCTGCAGAGTGCTACTGGTATCTAGTGGGTAGAGGCTAGGGATTTTGCTAGACCTCCCACAATGCACAAGGACAGGCCCCCAACTGGGGGTTTAAATATATTCATCTCACTTCCCAAAGTGGTGTTGGTTTGCGCTGTTCCACAGGGCAGTGCACACACCTTTAATGCTGGGGCCAGGGTGTGGCCCCAGGGCGCCTGGGTGGCTCAATCGGTTAAGTGTCTGACTCTTGGTTTCAGCTCAGGTCATGATCTCACGGTTCATGCGTTCCAGCCCTGCATTGAGCTCTGTGCTGACACATGTGGAGTCTGCTTGGGATTCTCTCTCTCCCTCTCTCTCTGCCTCTCCCTGCCATCTCAAATAAATAAATAAGTTTAAAAAAAATCTGGTCCCAAATGTCCATAGTACCAAGGTTGAGAAACCCTGCAATAACCTAACCAAAACATTAAAAAAAAAAAAAAAAAAAAAGCCTTCTCAAGAATCTGCAGTGGATCCTTACTTATTACACTATACATTTTAACTTCCTCAGCTTTACTTTCAACAACTTCTAACGTACAACTTTTAACCATAACTAAATAAATATCTGATGAAATTCTATCATGTGAGGAGCTGCAAAGATACCAGAAGAGTCAGAGAGGTTGGTGCCCTCTAGAAGTTCAGCCTCTGATGCAGGATACAGATCATTGACAAGGTGTCTAGTACAGGGCTAGCACCCGGTAGGTAAGAGGAATGGTCTCTCTCCTGCTTCTGGTTAACTCTCATCCCAGGCAGACCGTGATGAATGCCCTGTACAGAGCAATGGAAGCTTGCTTCCCACTATTCCCCATATAAACCCAACTCTTGGCTTTCTTGCAAAGAGATCAGGGCACAACATTCAGATTTCTCAGTGAGTAGTGACTATGCACTAAGCGTTCTCCGCTCCTTCCTAGCCCCGCTTGAGGGTTTGTATGCAGCCAGCAAGGCCTAAAAGTGTGTGCACTGCCCTGTGGAACAGCGCAAACCAACACCACTTTGGGAAGTGAGATGAATATATTTAAACCTATATCACTAAACTTCCATTGATCAAAATCCCCAGGAAGAAAAAAAAACATTTGTAAGTCCAATATGCATTTGTTATATGGGAGAGGACTATCATAGAATAGTCCTCTCCCATATTATATCATAGAAACTCATGGTTTTCATTTTCTCTTCCTCCTTTGTCTCTTTAATTCCTAATAAATTATTTTGGTTATACTGATTAAGAATATGGTACCTATAATAAGTATTTATATTTGGACTTCTCAAAATGCAATTTTCTACTCAGGCTTGATTATCTTTTAGTGTGCATGGTCACTCCACTCTTACTGCTAATTGAGGAATTAATGTTGTTGTCAATGGCTATGATCTAGATTGAATTTGTCAACCATAAATTGTTCCTCCTGAGATGCCTTTGGGTGTTCCCAAATTGTTTATCTCAGATTGACAGCTTTGTTCTTGATTTCAAAATATTAACAAAGTATTAACCTGTTTTGATAGAAAGATAGCAATAAAAACTTGCTTCTGGACAGAAGAGAAGACTTTGTATGTCAGATTCACATATCTCAGGTGTTGAAGAAATGAGAAGAGACATTCAATGCATAAAAGCTCTGCGCAGTGAAGAACTATCTGCAAAATGATGATTACAATTCACCACAGACCTTCATTCTCCTGGGTAGGACATAAATGATTCCACTCTAGGATATTTCCAGGGATGTCTTTATACCCTCTTTCAGACATCTTTTTCTAGTGTTGATGAAAACATATTCATATTTCAGTCTATATTCATAGTTGGGCCTCCATCATGTCTAAACATAGTGACCATAAATCTATTAAAAAAGGGATATTATGCCTGTGTTCAGATAATGGTTGTTCTGAAAGCTAATAGAGTGTCCTATTTTTTTTCCTATTTTTTTTTCTTTTTTGCTAGTAGAGTGTTCTAATCAAGATCTTAGCTCTAAGGCCAGCCAGACTGTCTGAGTTTGAATCCTGATCCTGCCACTTACTAGCTGTGTGACCTCTCTAAAGAGGTCTTTCCTCCAATTGTCTTAACATCAATCTATCAATCTTTTCCTGCTTCAACAGCTATAAAGGAGGTTAAAAGTAGAACCTATCTCATGGGGTTGTGTTGGGCCCTAAATCAGTCATAAAAGGGGCTAGCTAGCACATAATTGACATTCAATAAATGGTAGCTTTTATTTCATCATGTGTGCATAGGCAATATCCATTCATTATGCGCTCATTCTTCAAAATGAAAAAATTTCTGGGGCAATTGGGTGGCTCAATCAGTTAAGCATCTGGCTGTTAGTTTTGGCTCAGGTCATGATCTCAAGATTCATGGGTTCTGACCCTGCATCAGGCTGCAAGCTATCAGCTTGGAACCTGCTTGGTTCTCTCACTCCCTGTCATTTATACTATCTCTCTCTCCTTCTCAAAAGGAATAAACTTAAAAAAAAAACTGAAAGAATTTCCTGGAGCACCTGGGTGGCTCAGTCGGTTAAGTGTCCCACTCTTGATTTTGGCTCAGGTCATGATCTCGTGGTTTGTGAGTTTGAGCCTCCATGACAGGCACTGCGCTGACAGCCTGGAGCCTGCTTGGGATTCTCTTTTTCCTTCTCTCTCTGCCCTTCCCCTGCTGGTGTTCTCTCTCTCTCTCTCAAAATAAATAAATAAACTTAAAAAAAATTTTCCTGATTACAGTTGTTACAGATACTAATTGTAACAAAATAGTAATGACATAAACAGACATGAAAAAAGGAAGTAAAAGTCCTTTCTGACCCTTCCCCTTAAAAATAACCACTATTAAGAGCTTGGTATAGATCTTTCCAGACATTTTTATGCATAAGCTCATTCAGACATACACACACACATACCCGCACATACACAGGCTTATACATTCATACCCATGTACATGAGCTAGTATTTTTCTTTCAGGTTTCTGGGTTTGGTTTCCTCTCCTTTAAAATTGTGAATATCTTCTCCTCAGTGACTTAACTTTTTTAATGTTTATTTATTTACTTTGAGAGAGAGAGAGAGAGAGAGAGCGCACAATCTGGGAAGGGGCAGAGAGGAAAAGAGAATCCCAAGCAAGCTTCACACTATCAGGGTGAGCCCAATGCAGGGTTCAATCTCATGAATTCTGAGATCATGATCTGAGCCAAAATCAAGAGTCAGACACTTAACCTACTGAGTCACCCTGGTACCTCCTCAGTGATTTATCTTTATGTTTAACTCTAATCCTTTTGGACTTTATTTTTGTATGTATTATGAAATAAGAATACGATATTTCCCCACATGGTTATCCCATTATCTTAGCACCAATTATTAAACAATTCCTTTCTTCCCTCATTGATTTGAAATGCTAATTTTAACATATACTAAATTCTTATATATTTAAGAGTCTATTTCTAGACTCTACTCTCTTCCATTCATCTATCAATCCATTCCTGCCTCAATAACACACTGTTTTAATTATACTGATTTTATAATATATTTTGGTATTTGTATAGTAATCTCTACCTCTTCTTAGCAAAATCATAGTTATTTTTAATTTCACAGATACTGGAATTCACTGAGGTAAGAAAAATAGGGAGTCACTATGAGTCAACTACTCAGAGAGTATTATATAAACTGAACTTTATCAATAAGAATAGGATCATGTTGTTACCAGAAGTAACTGAGAAATGTTTTTAAAAAATATAAAGTCCCCAAATAGATATTTGGTGCTTCCCACTGCTGTATAAAAAATACCATTTCTTTATCAGTAATTTGAAACTTGGGCAAATGAAATCTATCTAATCTTAGTTTCCAGTAAGGATAGGAAAAAAGAAGATAAACTTCCATTATAAGACAAGTTTAGGCTAATACATATTGGAATTTCCTAGTTATGAAGAGAGCATACTTGAGTTATGTTATCTTTTTTACTGTAAATTCTTAAGAAAGGCTCAGCTCACTACTTGCACAAAAGTGGCATGAATGTAGTTCTTTCACCCAACAAGAAATGAGACTGAAAAACCTCCTGTCCAATACCTAAGTCACTCTGAGATTGTGATGTTTCTGTTGTTTAAAGTCACATTTTTATTCTATTTAGGAGCCAATGAATAAAATTACATACACTAAATACTAATTAATAATAAAAATGTAGTGAAAACTAGCTTGAATAGCTATTAGCTTGAATAAATAATAGGCCTTGTATCACTTGTCTGAAAAAACCTCGTATTTAGCCTAAAAGTTCTTCAAGCAGTATATCTGCAAGCCTATTTTACCCTCTGAGAAAGCAATTACTAAGTAGTAGAAAGGCATGAACATGTATTTCCATGTTATATATGGTAACAATAAATAAAAAATAGATCATATAGGCAAATGCAAAAATAAAGTTATAAGAAATACAAATATAACCAAAGAGTAAACAAATGCTTCTGACCTGAAGCAGTAACTGGTACTGGATTTGTTCTACTGTAACAAACAACAGGACACCAGAGAAGATACATAAAACAATTGTTTTCAGACAGTGAATAACAGAGGAAGCAGAACTATAACCCCTGAGAGAAGCGATACAAATAAAGTGAGGCTTGTGATGGTCCCAGTTTTCTTTCAGGAGCTACTTTTTGGATTGTGATGCAGGGAAGGGTAATTCTAGGAGAACATGGCAACTTTGCTGAATTGAGGAAACAGTGATCAGAGTTAGGGAGGCTGAGGCAGCTGGAATCTTCAGGGCAGAGTACCAGAAACGAGTAAGCTAGGCAGAGCAAGAGCTAGAAATCTGAAGAGGATCCCCCTTGCATCTTTGGTTAATACACAGAGTAAGACTCTATGAGGCCAGGCAGAGAACATTAGTGAAGGAGCTCTAAGATGAACAACCCCCAGAGCTCACAGAGATCTGCAAGCTGTTTAAATTCTGACCAAAGAGAAGGACCGTGGAAGTACAGTTGACCCTTTAACAACATGGGTTTGAACTACACAGGTACACTTACACATGGACTTATTTTTGATAAATACAATACAGTACTGTAAATGCATTTTTCTTATGTTTTTCTTAATAATATTTTCTTTTCTCTAGCTTACTTTATTGTGTGAATACAGTATATAATACTATAACATACAAAATATGTGTTAGTCTTCCTGTCAACAGTAGGCTATTAATTAGTAATTAAGTTTTGGGACTCAAAAGTTTTATGTGGATTTTTGACTGCACTATGAGAGGGGTTGGATCAGTGCCCCTACCCCAGTGTTCTTCAAGGGTCAACTACACATTGATGAAAATTCTTACATTATTGCAGAAGTGGCACACCACTATTTAAAGGTACACTAATAATTTAAGATGCATGCCATAAACCTTATATCAACCATTAAAAAGTAAAATGAAATAATATAATAAATTAGTTAATGGAGGACGTAAAATGGAATACTAAAAAATATTCAATTAATCCAACAGATAGGAAAAGAAGAAAAAAGAAAGTATATGGGGCAAGTAGAAAACAAATAGCAAAACAGTAGATTTAAACCTAACCATATCAATAATTACACTTAATGAAGATGGACTAAATTTTCCCATTAAACGTCAGAGGGGCCCCTGAGTGGCTCAGTCAGTTAAGCATCTGACTTCAGCTCAGGTCTTGATCTAACCATTCGTGGGTTCGAGCCCGGTGTCGGGCTCTGTGCTGACAGCTCAGAGCCTGGAGCCTGCTTCAGATTCTGTGTCTCCCTCTGTCTGTGCCCCTCCCCTACTCACACTCTGTCTCTCTCTCTCTCTCTCAAAAATAAGTAAACATTAAAAAAATAAATAAGTAAAAAGTCAGAGATTGTCCAACTGGATAATAAAGTCTAACTACATTCTGTCCACAAGAAATTCACTGTGAATGTACAGAGGAAAAATATAAGTAAAAGGATGGAAAAAGATATACCATGTAAACATGAAACATAAGAAAAGTGGAATGACTATCTTCATATTAGACAAAGTAGACTTTAGAACAAGGAATACTCCCAGAGATAAAGAAAGATGTTTTATAATAAAATGTCAAGTCACTAAGAAGAAATGACATTCCTAAATGGGAATACACCCAATTGCTTCAAATTACATGAAGGAAAAACTGACAAAATTGAAAGAAAAAGACAAATCCACAATTAGAGTTGGATATTTCAGCACCTCTCTCCACAATTAAAAGAAATAGTAGACAGAAAAGTAAATAGGAATATAGACAACTTGAATAATTCTGTCAAATAACTGAATCTAATTGACTTTTATAGAACACTTCACCCAGCAATGGCAGACTTTACAGTATAATCAGTGCCAGTGGAACATTTACCATATACTGGGCCGTAAAACTAGTCTCAATAAATTCAACAGGATGGAAATCACATGGAGGACTTCTCTGACAAAATGCAACTTGTCTAGAAATCAATAACTGAAAGGTATCTGCAAATTACAAAGTATCTGGAAATTAAACCATGAGTCACAAAAGAAATGAAAAGAGAAAAAGAGAAAATATTTTTCAAAGTTTGTGGGATGCAGCTAGCTAAAGCTTGGCTTTAGAGAGAATTTTATTGTACTTTTGTACTGTAAAATTTCCATTTGTTTTGAAAAATAATTTCTATACCTTTATACATATTCTTTATTTGATGTGACATTGTCATCATAGCTTCTTTGTTAAGCTGTCTGCTTCATTTGGTATTATACATGAATATTGGGCTTCACTAATTGCTAGATGATTGCTCTGTTGTTCTACAAAATGTCCTGGGGAGGTAAAAGGCCATGGCTCAAGTGCCACAGAGTCTGGCTGTTCTTACAGATATTTAATAAATTTTTTTGAATAAATGTTTCTTCATTTGATATATTCCCTCAGGACAATTACTATTTACCAGTTATGGTTGTTTCACTGGGGAACAGGTACCTGGAGTGCCTCAGATAACCATTCCAGAAGAACCCCCACACTATTTTTCCACAGTGGCTGCACCAGTTTGCATTCTCTTTCCAAAGGGAAAGAGAGTTCCCTTTCTTGTGGGATACCATTAAGTACACCAACATACATGTAACAGAAGTACCAGAAGGAGAGGGGAAAGGAGCAGGAAAAAAATTAGACAAAATGATGACTTGAAAACATCCCAAATTTTATTTTTAAAAATCTACTCACTTGGAGAACCTGGGTGGCTCAGTCAGTTAAGCGTCCGACTTCAGCTCAGGTCATGGTCTCCCAGTCCATGGGTTTGAACACCGTGTAGGGCTCTGTGCTGACAGCTCAGAGCCTAGAGCCTTCTTTGGATTCTGTTTCTCCCTCTCTCTCTCTCTGCCCCTCCCCCACTCACACTGTCTCTCTCTGTCTCTCAAAAATGAATAAATGTTAAAAAGATAAATAAAATAAAAATCTACACACTGAAGAAATTCAAAGAACTCAAAGTATGATAGATGCTATATAGCAGTAATATCTATATCTCACTGGAATTAAGCTAGTGTAAGTCTAAAGTAGGTTCTAATATGTTAAGATGTATTTAGTAAACCCTAGAGAAACCACTAAAAAAATAATTAAGAAAACAACAAAAAAGTGAAAAATATTGTTAAAAGAAGTAAAATGTTCCACTAGAAAATATTTACGTAAAACAAAGAAAGCAGTACAGGAAGAAAAAAGGAACAAAAAAGATGAGACATATCGAAAACAAAATGTAAAATAGCATATGTAAGTTCAACTATATCCATAATAAATTAAATGTGAGTGTACTAATCAATCAATCAAATAGCCAAGACTGTCAGGCTGAAAAAAAAGACTAAAAGAAAAAATATATATATATTCTGTCAGTTTTGCATTTTGGTGGCTCTGTTGGTAAATGCATATATATGTTTATAATACAATTATATAAAAATATATGCCTATAATACAGGTAAACATTTATGTTTATAATTGTATTATAAGCATAAGTTTATAAAAAATTATGTTTTTATAATACAATTATAAACATATGTTTGTAAAAAATCGTACTTTTATAATATAATTATATAAACATATGTTTATAATATGCTGTTGTTTATACTACAATTATAAACCTATATGTTTATAATACAATTATAAACATGTTTATAAAAAATCATGTTTTGAGAAGGAGGGCATTTGTTGGGATGAGCACTGGGTGTTGTATGTAAGCAATGAATCACGGGAACCTACCTCCAAAACCAAGAGCACACTGTATTCACTGTGTGTTAGCTAACTTGACAATAAATTATATTAAATAAATACATACATACATACATACATACATAAATACATAAATAAACTTCAAAAAATCATGTTTTTATAATGCAATTATATAAACATATATGCACCTACCAACAGAGCCACCAAAATGCAAAAACTGACAGAATTAAAGAGAGAAATAGACAATTCAACAGTAATAGAGGCTTCAGTACTCCACTGTTGATAATAGAATAACTAGAAAGAAGATAAACAAGGAAACAGAGACTTCAACATTTATAAACCAACTATACTTAAAAGACCTTTATAGGCCACCCAAACAACAGCAAAATACATATTATTCTCCAGTGCACATTCACCAGGATAGATCATTGCTAGACTATAAAACAAGTATCAGTAAATTTTTAAAAATTTAAATTATATAAAGTATATCCTACAGCCATAATGGGGTGAAAGAGGAAAATCAAGAACAGAAAGAAATTGGGGACTCACAAATATGTGGAATTAAATAATATATTCCTAAATAACTAATGTATCAAAATAGAAATAACAAGGAAGATATAAAAATACTTTGAGAGGAATCAAAATGAAGCTACAATTTGCCAAAAATTATGTAATGCAGCTAAAATAGTACTTAGAGGGAGAGTTATAAATGTAAACACCAAATTTAAAAAGAAGAAATATCTTACATTGATAACCTAAACTTCCACCCAGAAACACTATGGAAAAGAAAGCAAAATGAACCTGAAGCAGACAAAAGGAAAGAAATAACAGAGATTAGAGCATAGATAAATAAAATGGAAAATTGAAAAACAGCACAGAAAAATTTAAAGGATCAATTTGGCTCTTTGAAAAGAAAAGAAAATTGACAAATATTTAGCTAGTCTGACCACACAAAAAGAAAAAGACTCAGATTGAAATAATCAAAAATGAAAGGGGGCACAATACTACTAACTTATAGAAATTTTAAAAGATTATAAGGAAGAGTCACTTGTCAGCCAAAGATGGCTGCACTCAGGCTAGTTGAGCAAAGGTTGGAGTGAGCCCCCATTCACTCAGCCCCCTGTCAGAGGAGGACTGGTGGAGGCACCAACTGCTGTGCAGAGAGCATAAGGCTCAAGATGGATAATCGTGAACCAGATGATATTGTCAAGGAAATATAATTTTCAGTACCATAACCAGAAAAATTAATGAACTCCCAGAAGCAGAAAGGAATCTCTTTGAACATGGATCAACATATATTGGACTTAATGCTGCTTTCTGTGGTCTAAGAGCAAATAGTCTTTATCAACACATCTTAAATGTGACACAGGCTCTATAGCTGCTGGCTTACCAATCGCAGTGATCCCATTTATTACAGCACATGCATCTTACAAAGGTTTTGTAAATTTACCTTTGAATACAGATGATTTGACTTGTGAAACCTGTACCATAACACAGGTCTTATATCCTGTTTTCTTGGTGATACCTATGAATGGTTGCAGAGCAGTTAGATATGAACCAGCCCTGCTACCAGAGGAAGGAAGCATCTTAACTTACTGGACTAGAATTTCTAAGCCTGTCTTTAGAAAGATGTTACTTCCCATTTGCTCCGACTGTGTTTGTAGCATACCTTGGATCTAGACAATATAAACTAATTAGAAAGTCTCTTCAGTTACCTGAAACTGGCCTGGAAATTCAGTGACTGTTAAACAAATGTGCACACAAAAATAAAATTGTAATGTATGATTAAACATCTAGGTGTGAATTTTAAAAAGATTATAAGGAATACTATGAATAACTGTATGCTAACGAATTAAATAAGTAGAAGAGACAAATGCCTAAAAGAGACACGGAAAAATTGACTATTGAAATTGAATTAAAAAAGAAATCGAAAACTCAAATAGACCTATAACAAGTAAAAAGATAGAGGTATAATTAGAAAACTACCAAAATAAAATTTTCAGGCCCAGATATCTTCACTAGTGAATTCTACCAAACACTGAAATAAGAATTAATACCAACTCTTCACAGACTCTTCAAAAAAATAGAAGAGGATGAAACACTTTCAAATCATTCTATTATACCAGTATTCCGCTGACACCAAAACCAGAAGACATCACTAGAAAAGAAAATTGACCGATAGCTTCTGTGAAAACTGATACAAAATTCTACAACAAAATACTAGCAAACTGAAACCAGAAACATATAAAAAGAATTATGCACCATTATCAAGTGAAATTTATCCCAGAAATGTAAAGTTGGTTTAACATCTGAAAATCAATGAATGTAATACATATCAACAAAACAAAGGACAAAAACCACATGATCATCTCAATAGATGCAGAAAAAGCACTTGACAAAATTTAAACTTTCACGATTAAAAAAAAAACTCGGGGCGCCTGGGTGGCGCAGTCGGTTAAGCGTCCGACTTCAGCCAGGTGACGATCTCGCGGTCCGTGAGTTCGAGCCCCGCGTCGGGCTCTGGGCTGATGGCTCGGAGCCTGGAGCCTGTTTCCGATTCTGTGTCTCCCTCTCTCTCTGCCCCTCGCCCGTTCATGCTCTGTCTCTCTCTGTCCCAAAAATTAAAAAAAAAAAAAAAAAAAAACGTTGAAAAAAAAAAAAAACTCAACAAGAAATAGAAGGGCACTTCCTTAATCTAATAAAGGTCATGTCTAAAAAATGTACAGCTAGCATAATGGTAAAAGACTGCTTTCCCCCTCAGATCAGGAATAAGACAAAGATGTCTCCTCTTGCTACCTCTATTCAATATTATACTGGAGATTCTAGCCAGGGCAGTTAGTCAAGATAAAGAAATAAAAGGCATCCAGATTGGGAAGGAAGAAGTAAAATGCTTTCTGTTAGCAGATGCAATGATTTTTATGTAGAAATTCTAAAGAACTTACTAAAAAAGATTAAAACTAGTAAATGAGTTCAGCAGGATGGCAGGATATAAGATTGATATACAAAAATCAACTGCAGGTATATACATTTCCAATAATCTAAAAATGAAACTAAGAAAACAACTCCAAAGAAATAAAATACTGAGGAATAAATTTTAGTAAAATAAATGCAAAACTTATGCTTTAAAATATATTTCAAAAACTATAAAACGTTGAGGGGCCCCTGGGTGGCTCAGTCAGCTAAGCACCCAACTTCAGCTTAGATCATGATCTTGTGACTCCTGAGTTTGAGCTCAGGCTCTGTGCTGACAGCTCAGAGCCTCGAGCCTGCTTCAGATTCTGTGTCTCCCTCTCTCTCTGCACCTCCCCGCTCACATGCTGTCTCTCTCTCTCTCTCTCTCTCTCTCTCTCTCTCTTAGAAATAAACATTAAAAATTTTTTTAAAAACTATAAAATGTTGAAAAAATTAAGATGATTTAAATAAATGGGAAAACAACCTACATACATGGATTGGAAGACTTAATATGGTTAAGATAGCAATACTCACAAACTGGTCTATAGATGCAGTGTATTTACAAGCATTCCAGCTGATTTCTTTGTAGACATTTCAAGCTGATTCATATGGAAATTTAAGGGACCCAAAATAGCCAAAAAAATCTCAAAAAACAAGAACAAATTTGAAGAGCTCCTACTTCCCTATTTCAAAACTTATTAGAAAGCTAAGTAGTCAAGACTGGTTTTGATGTAATGACTCACACTGAAAGTCAATAAATAAATACACCTTCACATTTACAATGAATTGATTTTTGACTACAGTGCTGAGACAATTCAATGAAGGAAAGTGTATACTTTTTAAATAAATGATGCTTGGACCACGAATATTCACACACAAAAGAATAAATTGGATAGCCTACTTCACACCATGTACAAAAACTAACCCCAAACGAATCAAAGACACAAGTATAATAGCTATAATTATAAAACTCTTAGAGGAAAACATAGGAGTAAGTCTTCATAATCTTGAATTAGGCAATGGTTTCTTAGATATGATACTGAAAGCATAGAAAAAAAAATAAGCGTTATAAAAATTAAAGACTCTTGTGCTTCAAAAAAATTAAAAAATAAATTAAAACTCTTGTCCTTCAAAAGATACCATCAAGAAAATGAAAAGACAATTCACAAAATGGGAGGAAATTTGTAAAGTATATAAAGAACTCTTGTAACTCAGTAATAAAAAGACAACCTAGGTAAAGAAGGGCAAAAAATTGAATTTCTCCAAAGACGTACAAATGTACACCAGCTATTAGGGAAATGCAAAGCAAAACCACAATGAGATGCCACCTCATACCCAATAGGATAGCTATAACCCTAAAGATAATAACAAAGATGGTAAAAATGTGGAGAAATTGGAGCCCCCGTACACTACCCCTAGGAATGTACAGTGGTACAGCCTGTAAGCAGTCTGGTAGTTCCTCCAAAGATCAAACATAGAGTTACCACATGGCCCAGCAATTTTACTCCTAATATATACCTAAGAGAAATGAAGACCTATGTTCATGTGATAAGTTGTGCACAAATGCTATAGCAGCATTATTCATAAGAGGGAAAAAAAAGTGGCAACAACAACAACAACTGATGAATGGTTAAGTAAAATGTGGTCTGGTTGTATAATGGAATATTACTTGGCAATACAAAGAAATGAAGTACTAATACATGCTATACCTTGGATAAATTTTAAAAACATTAGCCTAGGGGTACTTGGGTGATTCAGTCAATTAAGTGTCGGACTTTGTCTCAGGTCATGATCTCACAGTTCATGTGTTCAAGCCACACCATCAGTGCAGAGCCTGCTTGGGATTCTCTCTCTCCTTCTCTCTCTGCCCCTCCCCAACTTGCACTTTCTCTCTCTCAAAATAAATAAATAAACTTGAAAAAAAAATTTTAGTCTAAGTGAAAGAAGCCAGCTTCAAAAGACCACACATTACATGATTCCATTTATATGAAATGTTCAGAATTGTCAAATCTATACAGATAGAAAGTAGATTATTGTGTACCCAAGGCTGGAAGAGTTGGGGGTAAATGTGCAGTGACTGAAATGATCTAAAATTAATTGTGGTGTTGATTGCACAACTCTGAGAAAATACTAACAACCATTTAATCATTCACTTTAAATGGACAAATTAGGGGCACTTAGGTGGCTCAGTTGGTGAAGCATCTGACCTCAGCTTAGGTCTTGATCTCAGGGTCGTGAGTTCAAGCCCTGAAATGGAGGGTACTTAAAAAAAATGGATGGGTTATATGGTGTTGGAATTATATCTCAATAAAGATATATTCATTTCAATAAATGAAAAAGAAAAAAAATCCATTTAAAAGTCATAGCAAAATATAACACACTTTTAAGGTATAAATACCAACAAAGCCACTTTCTTAATCGAGGAGTAATTCAAAGTAATTCAAAGGCAAAGTAATTAAAAGGCAAAGACCTGATAAATGGCATGTACCAAAAAAAACCCCAAAACCAACAACTAAAACTGAAAAAACCCTAAAATAAAACATACCTAATGGTGAAGCTACCAGATGCTTTCACGCTAAGACTGGCAATAAAGTGGGACATTTACTTTCACCACTTCTCCACTTTTCTGGAGGGCCTATCTTTGCAATAAAGTCAGAAAAAGAAAGGCTCAAAAGTTGAAAAGAAAGAAGAAAAACTTTCTTCATTCACAGGGACATATTTGTGTCTGAAGGAAATCCTAAGAAGTGTACAAAAAGGCTTATAGGACTAATAAGTGATATAAATAAGGTCATATGATACAAGGTCAATATACAAAAACCTATTATATTTTTATGTACCATCAACAAATAATTAGAAAATGAATATTAGCATCATTTATAATAATATGCAGAATGAAAGGATAAATTTAACAGTATATACAAGATACAATGAAAACTCAAACATTGCTCACCACAAATTTTTTTTCTTTCTTTATGCATTCTTTTTTAATTTTATTTATTTATTTATTATTATTTTAATATGAAATTTATTGTCAAATTTGTTTCCATATGGCTGAACAAAAATTTAAAAGACCTAAGTAGTGAAGAGATATCTATGTTCATGCATTGGAAAACAGAACCTCAATCTATAGATTCAACGCAATCTCTATCACAGTTTCAGAAGGATTTTTGAAATTGAAAAGCTGATTTTAAATCCAAAAGACCTAAGATAGTCAAAATAGCTTAGAAGAAGGACAAAGTGGAGGTCTTCTTACACAGCCTGATTTTAAGACTTACTATAAAGCTATAATAATCAAGAAAGTGAGGAAGAATCCAGAAATATATTTATGCATTGGTGGATATTTGATTTGATCAATTGACTTTCCCCAAAGTTTGCAAGGTGATTGAATGGGAAAAGAATACTCTTATCAACAAATGGTGCTGGCACAACTGGATATCCTTATGAAAGCAAAACAAAACGCTTGACCTTTTTCTCACTCCACACACAAAACTTAACTCAGAATGTCTTATATACCTAAATGTAAGAGCTAAAACTTCAAGGAGAAAACTTTGGAGAAAATCTTTGCAATCTTGGGATAAGCAAAGAATTCTTATGACACAAAAAGCACAAACCATAAAAAAAATTATAAATTGACTTCACCAGAATTTAAAACTTCTCCCCATTAAATTTTTTTTAATGTTTATTTTTGAGAGAGACAGAGACAGAATGCGAGTGGCTTGGGGCAGAGAGAGAGGGAGGCACAGAATCCGAAGCAGGCTCCAGGCTCTGAGCTGTCAGCACAGAGCATGACGTGGGGCTCGAACTATTGAACTGTGAGATCATGACCTGAGCCGAAGCCAGACGCTCAACCGACTGAACCACCCAGGTGCTCCAAAACTTCTCCCCATTGAAAGAAAGCATTAAAGAAATAAAAAGGCAAACCACAGACTACAGAAAATATTGAAAATACATCTATCTGACAGGTGATTCATTACTAGAATATTACTAGAATAGAAAATAGAATAATGAAACTTCTGTAACTCAAGACAACCCAAATAAGAAAATGGGCAAAAGATTTGAAGAAGTATTTCTCAATAGAAGAGCTAGAAATGACTCATAAGCACATGAAAGGATGCTCAATGTCCAGTCATCAGGGAAATGGAAATCAAACCATAAGATTTACTACCCACATTTAAAAAGACTGCCTGCCAGTACTAACTATGAGTAACTTAGGTGCAGCAAGTTCAATACTTGTATGTCGCTAATGGCATGTAAGTGATAACATTTATTTTGGAAAACAGTTTGATATTCTCTTAGAAAGTTAAATATGTTTACCATATAGCCCAGCAATCCTACTTGTAGGCATTTACCTAAGAGAAGTGAAAACACATATCCACACAAAGACTTTCACAAGAATGTTCATATCAATTTTGTTAGCAATAGTTAACACCTGGAAACAAACCAAAAGTTCATTAAAAAGTGAAAAGTTAGGGGTGCCCCGGTGGCTCAGTTGGTTAAGTGTCCAATTTCGACTCAGGTCATGATCTTGAGGTTCATGGGTTTGGGCCCCGCTTCGGACTGTGTGCTGATAGCTCACAGCTGGAGCCTGCTTCAGGTTCTGTGTCTCCCTCTCTCTCTCTGCTCCTCCCCCTGCTTGTGCTCTGTCTCTATCTCTCAAAAATAAATAAACATTTTTAAAAATTTTTAAATAAAAATCAACAAGAAAGTTTCACTTAGAACTACAAAGTCAGAACATGATATTAAGAGTAGCCTTTAGAGCTGATTAGAAACTCAAACTCACTTCAAACTTAATGATATAGGTAAATTAAAAGTAAAAGAAAAAAAAAAGATATACCACCCCAAAAAAGATACCCTTCAAACATTAATCAAAGGAAACCTGGAGCGGTTATATTAACATCAAAGTAGACTTTCTAACAAAAAAATTACCAGGGATAAAAAGGGACATTGCACGATAATAAAATGTTCAATTCACCAAGCAGACATAACAATCTAAATGTGTGTACACATGACAACAGAACTGCAATACTGCATGAAGCAAGAGCTTTCTGACTTTATTGCAAAGATAGGCCCTCCAGAAAAGTGGAGAAGTGGTGAAAGTAAATGTCCCACTTTATTGCCAGTCTTAGCGTGAAAGCATCTGGTAGCTTCACCATTAGGTATGTTTTATTTTAGGGTTTTTTCAGTTTTAGTTGTTGGTTTTGGGGTTTTTTTTGGTACATGCCATTTATCAGGTCTTTGCCTTTTAATTACTTTGCCTTTGAATTACTTTGAATTACTCCTCGATTAAGAAAGTGGCTTTGTTGGTATTTATACCTTAAAAGTGTGTTATATTTTGCTATGACTTTTAAATGGATTTTTTTTCTTTTTCATTTATTGAAATGAATATATCTTTATTGAGATATAATTCCAACACCATATAACCCATCCATTTTTTTTAAGTACCCTCCATTTCAGGGCTTGAACTCACGACCCTGAGATCAAGACCTAAGCTGAGGTCAGATGCTTCACCAACTGAGCCACCTAAGTGCCCCTAATTTGTCTATTTAAAGTGAATGATTAAATGGTTGTTAGTATTTTCTCAGAGTTGTGCAATCAACACCACAATTAATTTTAGATCATTTCAGTCACTGCACATTTACCCCCAAGAGCTGACAGGACTGAAGGGAGACATAGACAAATAGAAAGATTTGACAATTCTGAACATTTCATATCTATACAGATAGAAAGTAGACAAATCCACAGGTAAACACTCCTCTCCCTGTAATGGGACCAGTAGGTGGAAGATTAGCAAGGATCTAGAAGAACTGACTTGTGTACCCAAGGCTGTCATAGCTGTCCGTACCCCTGCACATCATTCCTCCACCATTGACTTTCTCAAATCACAATAACCGTCCCTACCTAATACTTCTAGTGTGTACAATAAAATACTATATTTTCTACCCACTCCTATCTCATCTTCGATGCACTGAATTATAAAACTGAAAGAAATTAGTGTCTACTGTGGCTTGATTCACTTAAGTAGAGAATAGTTTCTATCGTCTAGTATCATCAATTATAACAGACTGGAATTATTCACAAGTATGTTCACCAGAGAGTTCCTAAAGGAACATGAGTCAAAAGCCAGTTTGGGCTCCAGGGAGAATCCACTGACTTCAGTAAGGCTGTAGATTACAGAATTTTACCTAAATGATCCCAGTGGGGCAGTGAAACCCAGGTGAAGTTCATTCAGTGCACAGCACATCTTGACACTGAAAGAAGTACAACCTTGGAAACATAGCATGTAATTACAAGCTAGAACTCTCTCGGGCATACAATGCTTGAGCACCATAAGATTGATCTCTTTGCTTTCATTTTTTGTTAAGCAGCAATATACAATTTATGGATTCTAACATCACAGTAATAGCTAACAAGCTATTACTTCATTGAGAATTCACAACAACATATACTCTCACATTCCCGTTTTCAGTGTGCAGCAAACACTTGATTTCAGGAGGCTAAAAGACAGAAAGGGTGCACAGAGTGAGCCTCCTTTTTGGTGGAAGCTTTAATTCACACATTTCTGTGTTGGTACAACCTACTTGGGAGCTTTCTCCTCCTACTCTACCCTCATCTAGCTTCCTCCATGACCTTCCTCTCTCCTGTCTCATCCTATCTATCACAGAGTAGTTTACAGCATGCTCTACCATATCTTTGTTCCTTTAAAAACGGAGATACAAACACCTATCCTGCAAGACTAATGTACAGATTTGAAACACAAAAACACACACAGAGCAAACACTAGCAGAGTGATCTGTATAATAGACACTCAAAACAGTGCAAATTCACTTTACTTTCACCTTCCTTTCTAATACCAAAGTAGCAGCAACCAGAGAAAAGAAGAAAATGTGCAGGCACAAGAATGGTGAAAAGCAGAAGAATCGTGCCAAATACCTGTTTTCTCTTCTCAGAACACAAGTTTTGCTCAAAATGATCACTCTTGAGCATATCCCTCTGTTCTATAGCAGTTCACCTGGCTCAGGTAGGAGGCTTAGGTGGCCCAACTACTAACACACTTCTATTCTTCCTTTGCTTCAAACCACCACTCAAAAATTGCTCATTTATTTGGAATATCGTAGATATTTAACCCACCCTTTTCCTGGCTATTATCTGTCATTATTTAAACACACTAAGACTCTACTTAAAGAAGGAAAGAAAAAAAAAAAAAACTATCTCTAGCTTCTTCCCACTCCACCTATAAATGCCTGGTCTCTTGCCTCTTTTTCATAGCCAAACTCTATAAATGTTTTTCCACTTCTCACCTCACATTTACTCCTCAATTTACCACAAACTGGCTGCTGCTCAAATCATCTAACCATTTATTCTACAACTACTTGAAGTGCCTCTCCTCTCTGCTAGACATTTCTAGGTGCAAAGAAGCCAGTGTGATTGGATGGAAAGAAGCATGAGATGTAATAAGAAGGGTAATCAAAAGCCAGGTCATGGAGCACCATGTGAGCCATAATAAGAATTTGGATTTTTCTTTGAGTGAGATGAGAAGCCATTGGGAGATTTTGAAAAGAAAGATATGACAAGGTCAGGGGTGCCTGGGTGGCTTAGTCAGTTAAGCGTGCAACTCTTGATCTAAGTGCAGGTCTTGATCTCAGGGTTGTGAGTTCAGGCCCCACATTGGGCTCCACTCTGGGCATGAAGCCTACTTTAAAAAAAGAAAAAGAAAAAGAAAAAAGAAACATATGACAGGGTCTAATTATATTTTAAAAGGATCACTGTAGCTGCTATAAGAATAGACAGAAGCAAGGGGTAGGGGGCAAGGGTCAAAACAGAGACAAGTAAAGTGATTACTGAAATAATCCAAGTGAAGGATGATGGTGTCTTGGACCAGACGAGTAGCATTGGAACTAGTAAGAATGATTCTGATTCTCATTGGTTTTGAAAATGAAGTTGATAGAATTGTTAGAAGGGGATGTGAGAGACAAAGGAAAGTCAAGAATGGCTCAAAGTCTTGCCCTAAACAACTGGAAAAATGAAGCTACCATTTACTGAGAAAGGAAGTCACAGGGAGGGTCTGATTTGGGCAGGTGATGGAAGTAGAAAATCAAAAGTTCAGTCTTGAGGTGCCTGGATAGCTCAGTCGGTTGAGCATTCAACTCTTGATTTTGGCTCAGGTCAAGGGACTGAGCCCCACATCAGGCTCTGAGCTGACAGTGCAGGGCCTACTTGGGATTCTCTCTCTCCCTCTGTCTCCGCCTCTTCCCTGTGTGCAGGTGGTGCGCTCTCTCTCTCTCTCTCTCTCTCATTCTCTCTCTCTCTCTCTCAAAAATAAATAAATAAATAAATAAATAAATAAATAAATAAATAAATAATATTTTTTAAAAAGCTCAGTCTTATATATACTAAGTTTGAATTGCTTAGTACACAGCTAATTTGAGAATGGTTAATTTTGTGAGTCTGAAATTCAAAGGAGAGGTCTGGGCTAGAAATATAAATCCAGGAGCTATTAGCATATAAATGATATTTAAAACCACATGCCCCAAAAATGGATCCATAAATATAGAGAACAAACTGATGGTTGCCAGAGGGGAAGGAGATGGGGGATGGCCAAAGTGGGTGACAAGGAGTGGGAGATACAGGCTTCCAGTTACGGGATGAGTAAGTCATGAGGATAAAAGGTACGGCATAGGGAATAATAGTCAATGGTGTTATAATAGCCTTGTATGGTGACAGATGGTAGCTACACTTGTGGTGAGCATAGCATAGCATATACAGTTGTCAGATCACTATGTTGTATGTATGTATGTATGTATGTATGTATGATCACCTAAAACTAATGCAGTGTTGTGTGTCAACTATACTTCAATTTAAAAAAATTAAGATAAAATAACCTAGATAATAAGTAGCAAGAAAAGTTTAAAGCCTGAGCCCTGGGGCGCTCCTTTATTTAAAGGGTAAAATGAGGAAGATCCAATGAAATAGAAGGAGCAGGCAATAAAATAAAGTAGTAGTAATGTCCCTGAAGCCAAGCAAAGATAGTATTTTATGAATGGGGAAGAACTCTGAATTGTTTTTGAGAAGTCCAGTAAGACGAGAACTAAAAATTAACTATTAAATTTAGAAACATTCATATCTCTTTTATTGTAACAGCTTTATTGAGATATAATTCACATATCATACAAGTCACCCTTTTACAGTGTAGAATTTAATGGTTTTTAGTATATTCAAAAAGTATTGCTGCCATCATAACAATCAATTTTAGGACATTTTCATCACCTTACCCATGATCATCCATAGTTGTAAAATATATCAGTACTTCATTCCTTTTTAAGACTAAATACTATTCCATTGCATGGATATGCCAAATTTTGTTTACCCATTCATCAGTTGATGGACATTTGGGTTGTTTTAATCATTTGGCTATTATGAGTAATAATATGCTCCTCTGAACATTTGTGTACAATTTGTTTGTGTAGACATATGCTTCCATTTCTATCAACTATATATTTCTGGGTCAAATGTTAACTTTTTGAGGAACTACCTAATTGCTTTCCACAGAGGCCATACCATTTTACATTCCCACCAGAAGTTTATGAGGGGTTCTAATTTCTCCATATCCTCACTAACCATTCTTATCTGATGTTTTTATTATAGCCATCTTAGTAGATATAAAGTGGTATTTCATTGTGGTTTAGATTTGCATTTCTTTAATGACTAATGGTGTTCAGCATCTCCCCATGTGCTTATTGGCCATCTGTATATTGTCTTTGGAGGAATATCTATCCAAATCCTCACTCATTTTGAAATTGGGTTGTCTTTTTATTATTGAGTTGTAAGGGTTATTTATATATTCCAGATACAAGTTCCTTATAAGATATGATTTGTAGAAATATACTCCCATTCCATGGGTTGTCTTTCTACTTTCTCATAGTGCCCTTTGAAACACAAAAGATTTTAATTTCCTTGCTGTCCAATTTTTTTCTTTTCTGGTTGCTTGTGCTTTTGGTGGATCCATTGCCAAATCCAGGGTCATGATTTCTATGTTTCTTCAGAGTTTTATAGTTTGGGCCCTTACATTTAGTTATTTGCTCCATTTTGAGTTAATTTTTATAAATGACGTGAGGTAAGGATCCAACTTCATGATTTTGCATGTAGCTTTTCATTTGGCCCAGGGCCATTTGTTGAAAAGACTATTCTTCCCACATTGAATGGTCTTGGTATACCTGTTGAAAATCAATTGCCCATAGAAACACGAATGAAACATCGAGATTTGGGTATCTGCAAAAAACAGTTTTAATGAAATGATGGAGACAAAAGTCTAATGGGAATGAGTTCATGACACAATGAGGGGAAAGAAATTGGAAAGAATGGATAGAAAAAAGTTTTTTGCTAGTGGGAAGGGCAGAAAAATGGAGCCATAAGAAAAGGGTGAGGAGTCTAGCTCCAGGCTAAAAACTTATGTGTTGTCAAAAAGAAACCCACAGGCCCCAAATGGAGCCACTTATGTTAAAGGGCCCCATGCCACCAAATTAAGATTTAGGTAAATACCTAACCTAACTACATTTTTACCCCCTGCCCCAGTCAACCTGGAATTTCCTGGTCAACACTGGGAAATTTACTGATAGACTCCTGTTCCCCTTAGGAGGGTGACCTTGCCTAAAACAATGCATTCTTTGCTAATAATTTCATTTTTTCCATTCCCTCTTTGCCTTGCCTTTCCTGCCAAACCTTGCCTTTCCTGCAGCTCAACAGAGCTCCTCTCTCTCTACTTGTTAGATAGGATGCTGCCAAATTCATGAATTCATTAATAAAGCCAATTAGATCTTTAAAATTTACTTGGTGGCATTTTTGTTCTTCAACAGTGTGATCTTTCAAACTTGACCATAGGCAATTACAAAGGCCTTCCCTGGCAGACCTTACAGGGGAAAGCTGTAAGGTGCACAGACTTGGTGCACAGCCAGTGTGCTGCAGCCTCTGAAGGGAGTTGCAGTTAAGGACTCAGATTCCTCTGGCTTAACCTTGCTCTTATGCACATTTGTAGTCTGATCCAGACACCTCCAACAGAAGCCTCTTTTTTGGGGAACCTCTTGCACTGCTGGTGGGAATGCAAATTGGTGCAGTGACTCTGGAAAACAGTATGGAGTTTCCTCAAAAAAATAAAAATAGAATTGCCCTACGACCCCGCAATAGCACTACTAGGAATTTATCCAAAGGATACAGGAGTGGTGGTTTGAAGGGGCACACTTACCCCAATGTTTATAGCAGTGCTTTCGACAATAGCCAAATTATGGAAAGAGTCCAAATGTCCATCAACTGATAAATGGGTAAAGACGATGTGGTTTAATATATACAATGGAGTACTATTTGGCCATGAAAAGGAATGGAATCTTGCCATTTGCAACAATGTGGATAGTACTGGAGGGTATTATGCTAAGTGAAATAAGTCAGAGAAAGACAGATATCATATGATTTCACTCATTTGTGGAATTTGAGAAACTTAAAACCATAGAAGGGCAGGAAAAATAAGATACAAACAGGGAGGCAAACCATAAGAGACTCTTAAATACAGAGAACAAACTGAGGGTTGATGAGGGTGGGGAGTTGAGGGTGGGGTTGGGAAAATGGGTGATGGGCTTTGAGGAGGGCACTTGTTGGGATGAGCACTGGATGTTGTATGTTAAGTGATGAATCATGGGAATCTATTCCAGAAGCCAGGACTATACTGTATGTTAGCTAACTTGACAATAAATTTAAAAAAAAAAAAGCCTCTTTCTCTGAGGTCTTCTGAAGCCTTCAGATGCCTCTTCTTTTGGAGAAAGGAAGGGAAACCTTGGAGACATCCTTTCCACCCTGACTCAGTGCTCAGTTTTTTTCCATTCCCAGCACTTCTCCTTTTCCCTCTCCCCAGCCCAAGGGTCCAGAAAACCCCAGGATCTTTCAGCAATGAGACACTGAGAAGGATTAGCCACCCCTAATCAACTGACCCTTGACTGACAGGCAGTTCTTTGAGGGAAACAAGAAGGCAGAGAGAGTCAGTGATTTCTCCAATTTAGCTTCTTGCTCTACACTATTGCTTTAAGCAATTAAAGTCTTGACTCTCGCTTTCATTTTGGCTTGTTTTTGATAATTATTGCAATACCTGGAGGCTCAGCTCCCTCAAGCTCCTCTGAGCCAAGCCAATAACAAAGGTTTATTTCTTTAATGGAAGGGATTACCAGCAGAATTGTACGCTGAGGAGGATGAGACAATAGACAGAGAAGAAGGTAAAGTGAGAGAGAGATAGGATTGCTGGAGTGATCAGGCATAATAGATCTGCCTAGATCCTCTCTTTAGGGCAGACACACTCACCCACAACTGCTTGCAGCATAGGCTCAGAGCCATGTCCTTCACTGGGAAATGCCCTCAGCCACAGGGCACTGCCTTGCCCAAGGCTACTTCCCTTCCCAAGACTAGTTTACACAGGGACACAAAGGTATATGCTTCATCCCAGAGTACCCTGTAGGAGTGGCTTAGCTGCAACTGCATTATAGGTCAGCTTCTCTCTCTGCTCTATTGTGTCTACCTCACTTTCCTACACATGTCTCTCAAGCATTTCTCAACAAACCTTGAGCATGCAGTGCTCTATCTCTCTGTTTCCAGGGAATAATCTAAAGATTGGAGAGCTCCTAGGAAGTAGACTCTAAAATGGAACTTTTGAGCTGGATCGCTTGCTGGCAGGCTAGCAACAAGGACCTCATCACTAGTAGTAGTGCAGTGTGTACAGGTCTTGGAATGCCATAGTTCTGTTGCTAAAACTTTTACCCACAGTGAACTAGGCTGGGATATGACTGGAATAGGATACAGTGGCTGGTATAATACCTCTGATCCTCAAGAGGTAAGAGGGAAATGATAACTATAAAGACTATGGAATTGGGTGGCTGTCGCTAAGCACATAGGTTCATTGAAAAGAAATAACAGGTGTTATTGACAGGTGTTCAGGAAAATTGATTCATCACCAATTCAGGACAAAACATTAGAGCTAGCGGGTCTCTTGGCAATGTTTAAGGAAATCCTAATCTGTACCTGGAGAGCTGATAAAAAGGAGGATGGGGCTCAAGGCTTAATCTTAACAGTAGCAGAGCTCAGAGAAGGTTGACTTCTCGGCCCCTTCTCATCTCTGTACAGGGTCAGGGTCTAATAGCAAAGAAGTGGAACCCCTAAAACTTGGGATGAGATTATCTGTAAAGATGCAATTGAGAACCTTGAAGCCACTGGGCCTGCAGAAGTGATCCATTTCCCTTTATTAAAAAATAGTACCCTCCCTTTGCTTAAAGATCTTGTAGAGGCCTCAAATGAGGCAAGTGCTTTGCAACACCATGCTATCAACCCTAAGGATTACTCCCATCTCCTCTCCTAGCAGCCAGACCATCACAGGGGTCAAGCCCCAGCATAGCCCATCTGAGGATGTCCTGAGCCTACCAATGGAAGAGAGGGACTATACACCAAAAGAGCCGCAGAATCCAACTAATATATTCCTGCAGGAGCTGGGAATATACATGGAATGGAATCCCCAAGGTGCTAGATACAGAGCAACTGAACATCAGGTTGAGTAAGTAGGAGTTATCCACTCCGGTAATGCAGGATTTAACACACTGGCAGTGTTGAGACTGTGAGGATAGCTCTTGGAAGCTTGAAAAAAGTGCTGGGCCACATGAAAGGAAGGCATGTCTCACAAAGCCATGTTCCAAATGAGGGCCCGGAAGACACTATTTAGCAGAACGATGGGGACAGGACTGCTGGTGAGGGGTGAGAATTGTGAGGAGCTCAGTGGTGACTGTCCTCTGGAGGCTGTCACCAATGAAAGGAGATACCCTTCACAACTGGGCTCCTTGACATGCAACAAGCACTGCAACTGTCCAAAAGGATAGAGGCAGGTGGCAGCATTTAACCATTAAAATCAAGGTGAGTGAGGACAAGTTGGAGTAGCAGCTAAGGGAGTCCCCATACAGGGAACCAGGAAGAGGGCTAATTAGAACACATTTTTTAAAAATCAAAGTCATTGATCCCTTGCCCACCTTCTGAACCTGAGCCTGTTCTTAGACCCAGAACTTACTGACTGAAGGAGAAACCAGTGTCTGCAAAAGAATGGCAGGTGTATTCAATAGTGACTCCTCAGTACTTCCACAGAGAACTATGGCTGCTTACACAGGTAACCATGCATTGGAGAAAGGAGAATGCTTAGATTATTTTGAGGATTATTGGACAGTCTGAATTGACATTGTTACCCGGGGATCCAAAGTACCACCATACCTTCCCTGCTATACTGGAAGTGGATGGGACCAGAGAGTCAGTGGGATCCCGGTCCAGGTTCAGCTCACAGACCTACACATTGGTCCCTTCAGCAGTCCCAAATTAACAATAAAACTGGGCATACTTTTTAGTTGACAGAACCCTCACCCACGTAAGATAAGAGCTTTTGCAGTGGAAAGGCCAAGTGGAAACTTCTGCAACTCCTTCCTTCCTCAGTCAAGGTAGTAAATCAAAAACAATGCCTCAAAATCAATACCACCTTCAAAGCCTTAAAGAATGAAGGGCTAGTGGTCTCTTTCATATCCCCATTTAATTCACCAATCTGGCTCCTACGAAAGCTGGATAGATAATGGCAGATAACAGGGGACTGTGGTAGCTGTAACCAAGTAGTAGCCCCGATGGCAGTTGCTGTGCTAGATGGGGCATCTTTGCTACAGCACATTAAAGCAACCTCTGGTACACACATATGTGGCCACTGATCTGGCAAATGTATTCTTTTCCATCCTATCAGAAAGAAGGATTACAAGCAGTGAACATTCACATGGGCAGGAAACAATATACATTTCACTCTTTCCCCAGTACTATGTTAGTTCCCTGTCTTCAGTCACATTCTAGCTGAAAAGGGACTTGGACATTCCACAGAGTAAGACATTGGTCCACTATATTGATAGAATGGTGCTAATCATACCAGAGGAAGAAATGAAGACACCAGAAGTCTAGAGGATGGGAAGTAAGCCTGTCAAGGTTTAGGAGCCTGCTACATCACAGTGAGGTGTTCAGAGCTCCAGAGGACTGGGGCATGCTGATATCCCATCACTAAGAAAAAGGCACACTGCGTGATCAGCCTCTCAGGGTCTGGAGGTGGCATATTCTACACTTGGGAATACTGCTCTATCCCATTTGGCAGATGACATGGAAGGCTGCCAGAGGGGACCCAGAGCAAAAAAGGGACCTGCAGCAAGACCAGTCATGGTGTGAGCAGTCATGTTGCTGGGCCCTCTGAGGTACCTGTGCTAGGAAACAATGCTGTGGGAGTTTATGGCAAGCCGGGTAGGAGAAGCACAACGTAGACCCCTCAGGTTCTGAAAAAAGGCTGGCTACCACTTCAAATAAGGAAGCTCCTGTCAGGCAATTGGTCTTGTGAGAGTTGATATATGTAACCACAGAACATCAGGTAACCCTGAGCCAGAGCTGCTCATTGTAACTTGTGTTTGCCAAATGCACTGGGTCATATGGTTGGGGCAAGGGGTGGTCAACAGCAAGCCCTCATAAGAGGGCACGGGCACACCCATGTGGGATTGGACCCAGGCCAGGCCAGAGAGTGCCAGCAAGCTGCCTGACCTGTTGAGAATAAGAAGGCAGTGGCTTTGGAGACTTGAGGACAGAGAATGAAGGCAAGATGCACATTTAGGGGAGTGCTGGACAGAAGGGGATAGGGAAACATGGGCTTCTAGGCAACACAGTTTTAGTCCATGAAACAGTTTTAAGTCAGCATGGGTTTGCGTTTTTCTCCATCCACATTCAGTTGCCTGGATGCAAGTTGGGTATTATTATTACTTTTTTTTTTTTTTACCAGGACTGGGATTGTTGCTTCTATAAATGCAACAGAGGAGAGAGGGGCATGTGAGGTGAGGGTGTAAGCCAGGGAGTAATTATAAGGATGGACTGGGGAACCCAGCAGGTACAGAAGAAAACAAGATGCAGGCAGTGAGGTAAGTAGATTGGAAGTCCCCCTGGGGTTGAAGGGCCACTGGCATAAGGCTAAAAGAGTGAGCTGGAAAGATAGGTGGAGGTGACTGAGAGGGAAACTCAAACTCCTGAGCCTGTCAGAGGACAGGGGTCTGACCAGAAGAGGCAGAGCCTCTAAGGACAGGTTGCAGGGACAGAAAAGCACCTAGCAGGTCACCTGATAGGAATCTCACTCTTTCAAGGGACACAGAAGTTCTGACACTAACCTGCAGTCACCATAGAGTCTGGGAAGCCTTGTGGCATTAAACCTTTAACCCATCCCTGGAACACTGCCTGTGGATTTCCTTGACACTGACTTGGGGACTTGGAGCAAGAATGATTTGTCTTCAACTTTCTACTGCGTGACAGACCCACAGTTGCTAGACCCTGCAACTACCTTAAGGAATTTGAGAATTAAATGAGCTGATAGGTATACAGTGCTCAAAATAATGACTGGCATATAACTAACTCTCAGTAGGTATTAACCGTCACTATCTAGAGAACAAATAAAATAGCAACAATACACACACACACACACACACACACACACACACACACACACACACAGAAAGAGAGAGAGAGAGAGAGAGAGAGAGAGAGAGAGGATGAGAATAAGCAAATCTATAGAGGCAGAAAGTAGATAACAGTTGGGGATTGGAGAGAGCAATGAGGATTGAGTGATAATTGGTACAACATTTTTGTGTGTGTTGGGGGGTTGAGTATAAAAATTAAAGTAAAATTAGATTGTGGTGATGATTGCACAAATTACTTTAAAAACCCCATAGAATCGTACACTTTAAAAGGATGAATTTTATGGTATGTGAATTATATCTCAAGAACTGTTTTTTTAAAGAAGCAATAATGAAAGTTATCCCAGATAAAGCTCTCAGATTGTTGCTATTGAGAATGATGCTTATCTTCATTACTCTTCAAGGGAATTTTTCTATATTAACTTTGTAATATCCTGTGGCTCATTTTTACCATTCCAGTGATAGTACCACACATATGAGAATCCCGAGAAATATGAAATCACAGTATAAATGATTGTACATGCCAGGTGGCTAGGAAGTGTTTATTTGAATGCATTTTAATTCGTGTAATTGCATTTCTTGGAGGGAGCATTTTCTTCAGTGTCTCATTCTGTGTTGGCTTTCTTACTAGCCTGTTATCTACTCACATAGAGCAAGAAAACCATGCACTCCTAGGGGATAGGAATAATGCTAATTTTATTCATTTGGCAATACCAGGGGAAAAGATAAACTGATACAGAAAAAAATAACTGATACTTTTCTTAGAAAAGATGTTTTCATAGAAATATCTGCTTGTTTAATGCCTTTGTCCTGGTTTAGGCTTTAATGCTTGACTGAAGGTACCCTCAGGCACTCCTCATTCATTCATTCAACAACTATTCATTGAACTCCTTCTGTTTACAAGAAATAGAATACTGCTGTAATGTGAGTAGAGAATTATCTTATGAAAAAATAAATTTAATTTAACTTTTTATAGCTTCTACTTCAAAGCTTCCTAGTGTGTACATACACAATGGAGGAGGCCAAATCTAAACGTAATTCCAGAAGAAGCATAAGGGAATTGAGCAGGTGCCTGGTGGTGGTGGTGGCCATCATACAACTCACCCTTGCAGTGACCTCTCAGCAGCCCACCCAGGACTGGCCTTCTCCTTGTGGTTCTCAAACTTGCTGTCCATGAGGACCGCCTGTAGGGCTTGGTTAAATACAGATTGCTGTCTTTTCCCTAGAATTTGATTCAAGAACTCTAGAATGGGGCCTAAAAATGTTCATGTCTAACAAGTTTCCATGAGATGTTGACACCACTCTTAGAAACGCTCCCCTAGCCAGCACCATGAGACAGGAGACATCTTTAGGACCACTGTCTTTCTTCAGCTTCCTTCTTACTTTTTGGTATGTATAGGAACTTATTACTAAAAAGAGCCCCCTACCTTGGACCAAACCCCGTATTCTGATAATTTCCTTTTTGTCCCCTCAATACACCCAACTTCTGGGTCCCTTCTATTCAAGGCCCTGCTTTTTGTAGGGAACAGCCAGCCAATCTAATAAAAGAATCAAAGGAATGCTTAGTTGTTGCCAAGGCATTCATGGGTGACCTTATGCTATAAAACTGCTTCCACTTGATATTCAGCTTGAATTTTCTCAGCCTTCCTTCAGGCCAAATCTGTTGTTCTATGTATGACAGCTTTGGCAGTAATGTCTACACTAATACTCCATTTTAATAGTTTGTTATCAGTTAGAGAAGGCATAGCTTCATTAATAATTTATTAAATTATTAAAACAAGAGAAATCTATCAGTCTCATATTCTCAGCATGGGAATCAGGCAGTATCTTTTAAATGTCTGGCACATAAATTCTCCTAAGATGCTTTAGGAACAGGCTCATAAGTAGGTCTTACAGCAGAAATCAGGATTTGAGCAATGCTTTAAAATTCTTTGTTGATACCCATGCAGGTGGCCTCTGACAAGTTGCTTGACTCCCCCTTAGGAACCAGAGGAGTGCCTTAAGCCAGAATCCATGCAGTAGAATGAAAGACAAATACTGGGAACCATAAGGCTAACCACCAAATCATGAGTAGAGACTGGATTTTATCTTACTTTACTTTATTTTAATGTTTATTTATTTTTGAGAGAAGGCATGAGCAGGGGAAGGGTAGAGAGATGGGGACAGAAGATCTGAAGTGGGCCATGTGTTGACAGCAGAGAGCCCAATGTGGGGTTTGAACTAATGAACTGTGAGATCATGACCTGAGCTGAAGTCAGCCGCTTAACTGACTGAGCCACCCAGGCACCCTGAGACTGGATTTTAGAAACAAAAGTTCTATGCTGTAATGGAAAGTAGGTTGGCAGGAGTTGTGAGAAACTAGGAACTGAGGAGCAATCTTCAAAACCAGTTCATGTTGCCTTCATGGCTTCACAGGGGCATAATTCTTGGATGGGTTTCCTTACCATAAAGGTCTTTGTGGGGTGGGCAGCTGTGAAGTCTATATGTGTATGTGACTAAAGTTAATAAGTCATTGTATCTACAGAACCAAAATTAGACTTTTTAAAAGGAAGGGAAAAATTAATGTGAAAGAAGATTTAAATAATACTGTCAACTACTTTGACCAAATAGACATATACAGCACCATACCCAACAACTACAAAGATATATATTCTTTTTAAGTAAAATGGAGAATTCATGAAATAGACACATAATGAGCCATAGATTAAGTCTTATTGTCTCAAAAAAGGGAAATATTATAGCATATATTCTATAACAACACAATTAAATTAGAATTCATTTAATTAAGATATGAAGAGGGGCGCCTGGGTGGCGCAGTCGGTTAAGCGTCCGACTTCAGCCAGGTCACGATCTCGCGGTCCGTGAGTTCGAGCCCCGCGTCAGGCTCTGGGCTGATGGCTCAGAGCCTGGAGCCTGTTTCCCATTCTGTGTCTCCCTCTCTCTCTGCCCCTCCCCTGTTCATGCTCTGTCTCTCTCTGTCCCAAAAATAAATGTTGAAAAAAAAATTAAAAAAAAAAAAAAAAAAGATATGAAGAAAAGCCCTAACACACTTTAAATAACTTATGAACAAAAGAATAAATCACATGCGAGTTAGAAAATATTTCTAACTGAATTATAATGAAAATACAACATATTAAATTTTATGGGATGCAGCCAAAGCAGTACTTCCTTAGAGGGAAATCAATACTTTAAAATGCTAAAGTATTATGCAATAAGAAAAGAAAAAATATTGTTTAAATATCAATGATCTAAGGTTGCAACTTAGAGGCTTCATACGTAAAGAAGAATGAATTAAATCCAAGCTAAATAGAAGGAAGGAAATAAAAACCAGAAATCAATGAAATGAAAAACAAACAAATAGAGAAAATTAACAAAGCCAAAAGTTGATTCGTCAACAAATTCAAACAAGGTGATAAACCTCTAGTAAGACTGATCATGAAAAATATAGAAAAATGTAAATTCAACAATTCAGATGAAGTAGGCAAATTATTTGAAAAACACAATTTACCAAAAAGAAGATAACCTGAACAGTTGTATATCTACTAAGTAAATTGAATTTGGTAATCAATAATTTTCTGACAAGGAAAACTCTAGGCCAACGGTCTTGGTGAATAGTTAAGGAAAAAATAACGTCATTGTACACAAATTCTGTCAGAATAGAGGTAAGGCCAGGAAAACTTATAAGACAAGGAAAGAAAATTGTAGAACGTACACAGATAGAGGCAATAATCCTTACCAATAATTAGCAGTTGAAGTGAAAATGGATAACATATCATGACTAAGTAGGGTTTATCCCAGGAATGCAAGATTGGCTTAATATTTGAAAAACAATGTAATTCTCCGTATTAACAGAATAAAGGAGAAAAACTATGATTGTCAATATACTCAACCAATGCAAATCAAAATCCCAGTAGACTCTTTGTAGTAATTGAAATTTTTTTAATGTTTATTTATTTTTGAGATAGAGAGAATGTGTGAGCAAATGAGGGGCGAGAGATCGAGACACAGAATCCAAAGCAGGCTCCAGGCTCTGAGCTGTCAGCACAGAGTCCAATGCAGGGCTAGAACTCACAAACCGCTAGTTCATGACCTGAGTTGAAGTCAGACACTTAACCAACTGAGCCACCCAGGTGCCCCTGTAGTAACTGAAATTTAATGCTAAAATTTCTATGGAAAAGCAAGGGGCAGTTTTTATGGAACTACCCCATGACCCACGGGAAGTGAAATTATGTGTCCACACAATCTTGTGAGAGAATGTCATAATTGTTGGGGCACCTGGGTGGCTCAGTCAGTTAAGTGTCCAGCTCTTGATTTCAACTTAGGTCATGATCTCATGGCTCATGAGATTGAGCCCCAAGTTGAGCTGTGCACTGACAGTATGGAGCCTGCTTGGTATTCCCTCTCTTTCTCTGTCTCTCTCTCTCTCTCTCTCTCTCTCTCTCTGCTCCTCCTCCATCATGCTCTCTGTGTCTCAAAATAAATAAATAAAGTTTTTAAAAACTCTTAAAAAAAAAAAGAATGTTATAATTGCATCACATATAAAGCAGGAACTTGACACAACCCAAATTTCCATCAGAAGAAGTATGATGAATTGGGGCACCTGGGTGGCTCAGTTGGTTGAGTATCAGGCTCTTGGTTTCAGCTTGGGTCATGATCCCAGGGTTGTGAGATTGAGCCTTGCATTGGGCTTCATGCTGGGCATGTATCTTGCTTAGGATTCTCTCTCTCTCTCTCTCTCTCCCTCTGCCGCTCTCCCCCACTCATGTTCTCTCTTTATAATATAATATAATATAATATAATATAATATAATATAATAACAAAAGAAGTTTGAATAGACAAATTGTGATGTATTTATTTAATGCAATATTACTCAACAATAAAAAAAATGAACTACTTATACTTTCAAAACTATGGATGAATCTAAAAAATATATGTTAAGGGGCACCTGGGTGGCTCAGTCGGTTGAGTGTCCGACTTCGGCTCAGGTCATGATCTCACGGTTCGTGAGTTCGAGCCCCACGTCAGGCTCTGTGCTGACAGCTCGGAGCCTGGAGCCTGTTTCAGATTCTGTGTCTCCCTCTCTCTGACCCTCCCCCATTCATGCTCTGTCTCTCTCTGTCTCAAAAATAAATAAATGTTAAAAAAAATTAAAAATAAAAAAAATAAAAAATATATGTTAAGTGAAAGAAGGCAGACATAAAAGAGTATATACTGTATGATTCCTCTCAAATGAACTCCAAGACTGAAGTAAACCAATATGTGGTGATAGAAATCAGAACAATAATTGCTTAAGGGAATGGGTACAGGAAACCTTTCTGGGGTGATGGAAATGTTCTAAATTATGATTTGGTGTAGTGATTACATGGGTATATACATTAATCAAAACAGATTTAATTATACACTTAAGATCTGTGCATTTAACAGTATATAATTTTTTAATAAACTTTATTTTTAGAGAAAGTTTGGTTTCACAGCAAAATTGAGTGACAAGTAGAGAGTTTCCAGATATTCTCTATCCCCATATACACACAGTCTCCCTCACATCAACATTGTGCAACACAGTGGTACATTTGTTACAATCAGCAAACCTACATTAACACATCATTACCCCAATCCATAGATTATATAAGGGTTCATTCTTAGTGTTCTACATTCCATGGTTTTTGTTTTTAATTTTTTTTAATGTTTATTTTTTGAGAGAAGGAGACAGAGTGCGAGCAGGGGAGGGGAAGAGAGAGGAGGAGACACAATCTGAAACAGGCTCCAAGCTCTGAGCTGTCAGCACAGAGCCCGACTCAGGGTTGGAACGCACGAACTGCGAGATCATGACCTGAGCCGAAGTCGGACAAAGTCGGATGCTTAACCGACTGAGCCCCCAGGTACCCCTACGTTCTATGGGTTTTAACAAAAATATAATTACATGAGGGAGAGGGAGTTAAGATTAGTGGAGTATTAGGGGAATCCTGGGCTTGTCTTGTCCCTTGAACACAGCTAGATTAACAGCAAATCATTCTGAACACCTAGGAAATCAATCTGAGGCTTAAGAGAACAAGTTGCACAATTACAGGGAGAGAAAATGTCTGGTATGAGATGCAGTGATGTGAACTGGGGTAGAGGAAAGCTATATTGCCACAGAGGGAACCCTTTTGTGGAGAGAGAAGAGAGAAGGGGAGAGCTGCATATTGGGTTTGCACAAGAAAAACACTCCCCAAAGCAGGGAAGCTCAAATTCTGAGGTTTTAGAAGTCTGCACCATTGGCTGCAGTCAAGCCAGCTGGGCAGCAGTGCACCTGGGGAGGAGGGCAGAAGCCTGGGAGCAGACAGCATGGTGTAACGATCTCCTGGGTCCCACTGGGAGAGAATGTTCCCCTTCTTAAAGGACATTTGGAAGAGGGGTATATTGCCTCTCCAAGGACAAAAGACCCTTGCCAGCACCATTGAGTGGCCATTCATCAGCAAAGGACAGAAATACAGGCCGAGGGCATATAATCTGGTCTCTGCTTTTTGCTGTGCTTCACCATAAACTCCAAGCACCGGTGCAGCCATGCAACTGCTTTTCTGGGACAGAACGGCACAAGACACAGCACTATGAGGCTCTCCTCTGAAGGACAGGAGCAGGTCTGCATCGTACCAGGCCCTTCAAGGTTTGGAGTTTTGGATCTGGGCTGGGTGCCAGAGGTAAAACAAAGGAGAACTGTGACACCGGGTGTGTTGACAGCTTGGGCACAGACATGGTGAGGGCAGGGATCTGATGGAAGCTGGGACACAAGAGGGGAGATTGTTCCCTTGTCTGTGAGTGCTTCCTCAATAGTGGCAGGTGCAAGCTTCCCTCTCTAGAGACTAGACAGCAGTGTAATGCCATCTTCCCCTGGCCTACCAGTGTGGTTGGAGTTCAGTGAGCAACACAGCACCCCCAGTGGAGGCTGAGGCTGCTTACACCAAGCCCTGCCTCCCTGCACCCTGCAAATGCATCGTTACTAGGGCAGGTCTGACTGTGAGCCAGGACAGTGGACCTCACCCTCAGAAGACCATCACAGGCCCCCACATTCACCAAGTCTATTAATCATAGAGTGCTCCAAATCATCAGCTTCAGTTCTGGTGGAAATAGGACCAGGCATTTATTTATTTATTTCCCTTGGAATCAGGCTTATAGTTTTTTGTTTGTTTGCTTTTCTTTTCTTTTCTTTTCTTTTCTTTTTTTGAGATCAGGCTTCTTTTTGTCTTCCTTTTTCTTTGAAATCAGGGTAATGTTTTGTGTGGCTTTTTTTTAAGTTTATTTAATTTTGAGAGAGAAAGAAGGCAGGCAGGGGAGAGGCAGAGAGAGAGGGAGAGAGGGAATCCTAAGCAGGCCCTGCACTGTTAGCACAGAGCCCAATGTGGGGCTTGAACCCATAAACCTATGAGATCATGACCTGAACCAAAACCAAGAGTCAGATGCTTAACCAACTGAGCCACCCAAGCACCCCAGGCTTATAGTTTTTTATTTGTCTATTTGTTTTGTTTTGTTTTTTATTCCTTTTCCTTTTCTCTTTATATATTTATTTATTTTTGGATTGGCTTTTTAATTTTTTTTAATTAGGCTTATTTTAACAAGCAAATCAAAGCACACCTAGTTAAATGTCAAAACACTCCCCACTGTAAGCAAGGAGAAACTCTACAAAGGACTGACCTGGGGGAAAGAGCAGTCAGAAAAACAACAGCAAAGTATATACAGCATACACCAGAAACACTCCCTGAAGCACCAGGTCCTGGGATAGTGTATGACCCCCTTTTTATATAGCATTACTCTCAGGAGCAGGAAACATAACAAGCTTTCATAGCACACAAAAGACAGAAATCAAGGCAAAATGAAAAGATGGAGGAATTCTCCCCAAAAGAAAGATCAAGAAGAAATCACAGCCAGGGATTTACTCAAAACAGATATCAGCAATATATCTGAACAAGAATTTAAAACAACAGTCATAAGAATATTAGCTGGGCTTGCAAGAAGCATAGAAGACTCCAGAGAAACCCTTGCTGAAGAGATAAAAGACCTAAAACTAGTCAGGCTGAAATAAAAAATGCTATAACTGAGATGCAAAACCAACTGGTATAATCACAACGAGGATGGAAGAAGCAGAGGAATGAATGGATGATATAGAAGATAAAATTGTGGAAAATAATGAAGCTCAAAAGAAGAGGGAAAGAAAACTATTAGTAAACTATTAGATCACGAATATAGACTTAGGGAACTTAGCAATTCCATAAAGTGCAATAATATTCAGATCATAGTAGTTGCAGGCGAAGAGTGGGGAAAAGGGGCAGAAGTTTTATTTGAACAAATTATAGTTTAGAACTTCCATAATCTGGGGAAGGAAATAGGCATTCAAGGCCAAGAGGCTTAGAGAACTCTCCTCAAAATTAACGAAAACAGGTCAACTTATATCATAGTGAAACTTGAAAAATACAAAGATATGGGATTATGAAAGCAGCTAGGGACAAAAATTCCTTAACCTAAAAGGGTAGGCACATAAGGTTAACAGCAAACCTATCCACAGAAACTTGGCAGGCCAGAAGGGAGTGAGTGGCATGATATATTCAACGTGCTATATGGGAAAAATATCCAGACAAGAATACTTTATCCAGTCAGGCTGTTATTCAGAATAGAAGGAGAGATAAAGAATTTCCAAAACAAGCAAAAACTAAAGGAGTTTGTGACACTAAACCAGCTCTACAAGAAATATTAAAAGGAACACTTTGAGTGGGAAAGGAAGACCGAAAGTGACAAAAACTAGAAAGGAACAGAGACAATCTACAGAAATATCAGCTTTACAGGTAACACAATGGCACTAAATTCATATCTATCAATAATTACTCTGAATGTAAATGGACTAAATGCCTCAATCAAAAGACATAGGATATCAGAATGGATAAAAAAAAAAGACACATCAATATGCTGCTTATAAGAGACTTATTTTAGACTCAAAGACACCTCCAGATTGAAAGTGAGGGGATGGAGAACATTTATCATGCGAATGGACATGAAAAGCTGGAGTAGTCATACTTATATCAGACAAACTAGATTTTAAAACCAAAGACTATAATAAGAGATGAAGAAGGGCACTATATCATAACAAAGGGTCTATTCAACAAGAAGATCTAACTATTATAAATATTTATGTCCCCAACTTGGAGAGAAGTCAAATATAAACCAATTAGTAACAAACTTAAAGAAACTCATTAATATTAATATAATAATAGTAGGGGACTTTAACACCCCACTTATAACAATGGATAGATCATCTAAGCAGAATTTCAGCAAGGAGACGACAGCTTTGAATGGCACACTGCGCAGGTGGACTTAATAGATGTATTCAGAGCATTTCATCCTAAGTAGAAGAATACATATTGTTTTCAAGGGCACATGGAACAAACATTCTCCATAATAGATAACATACTGGGTCACAATTTATCCCTCAATGGGTAAAAAAAGATTGAGATCATACCATGCATATTTTCAGACCACAACGCTATGAAACTTGAAGTCAACCACAAGAAAAAAATTGGGAATACCACATATACATGGAAGTTAAAGAACACCCTACTGAAGAATGAATGAGTTAACCAGGAAACTGAATAAGAAATTTAAAAAATACATGCAAGGAAATGAAAATGAAACATGACAGTCCAAAACGTTTGGTATGAAGCAAAGGTGTCATAAGAGAGAAGTATATAGTAACACAGGCCTAAATAAGCAAGAAAAGTCTCAAATACACAACCTAACCTTATACCTGAAGGAGCTGGACAAAGAAGAGCAAATAAAGCCTAAAACCAGAAGAAGAAGGGGAATAATAAAGATTAGAGCAGGAATAAATGATATAGAAATCAAAAAAGCAGTAGAACAGATCAACAAAACTAGGAGCTGGTTCTTTGAAAGAATCAACAAAATTCATAAACCCTTAGCCACATTTATCAAAAAAAAAAAAAAAAAGAGAGAAAGACCCAATAAATAAAATCATAAATGAAAGGGAAGAGATCACAACCAACACCAAAGAAATACAAACAATTACAAGAGACTATTATGGGCCAACAAATTGGGCAATCTGGAAGAATTGGATAAATTCCTAGAAACATATAAATTACCGGGGTGCCTGGGTGTCTCAGTCAGTTAAGCATCCAACTTCAGCTCAGGTCATGATCTCACAGTTTGTGAGTTCGAACCCCATATTGGGCTCTGTGCTGACAGCTCAGAGCCTGGAGCCTGCTTCAGATTCTGTGTCTCCTTCTATCTCTGCCCCTCCCCCACTTGCGCTCTGTCTCTCTCTGTCTCTCAAAAATAAATAAGTGTAAAAAATAAAATAAAATAAAATAAAGAAACATATAATCTACCAAAACTGAAACAGGAAGAAATAGAAAATTTGAAGAAACCCATAACCAGCAACGAAATTGAATCAGTAATCGAAAATCTCCACAAACAAGAGTCCAGAGCCAGATGGCTTCCCAAGGGAATTCTATCAAACATTTAAAGAAGAGTTAACACCTATTCTTCTGAAACTGTTCCAAAAAATAGAAATGAAAGGAAAACTTCCAAACTTGTTCTATGGGGCCAGCGTTACCTTGATTCTAAAACCAGAAGAAAAAAAAATCCACTAAAGAGGAGAATTACAGACCAGTATCTCTGGTGAACATGATGCAAAAATTCTCAACAGGATAGTAGCAAATCAAATCCAAAAGTACATTAAAATAATTATTCACCATGATCAAGTGGGATTTATTCCTGGGCTGCAGGGGTGGTTCAATATCCATAAGTCAATCAATGTGATACACCACATTAATAAAAAAAGGATAAGATCCATATGATCCTGTCAATAGATGCAGAAAAAGCATTTGACAAAATATAACATCCATTCTTGATTTTAAAAACCCTCAACAAAGCAGGGATAGATGGAATATACCTTAACATCATAAAGGCCATATATGAATATATGAAAGACCCACAGCTAATATCATCCACAGTGGGGAAAAACTGACAGCTTTTCCCCTAAGGTCAGTAACATGGCACGGATGTCCACTCTCACCACTTTGTTCAAAATAGTACTGGAAGTCCTAGCCTCAGCAATCAAACAAAAAGAAATAAAAGACATCCAAATCAGAAGAAGTCAAACTTTCACTATTTGCAAACAACATGATACTTAATGTAGAAAGCCAAAAAGACTCCACCAAACTATTGCTAGAACTGATACATGATTCAGCAATGTTGCAAGATATAAAATCAATGTACAGAAATATGTTGCATTTCTATACACCAATAATGAAACAGCAGAAAGAGAAATCAAGGAACTGACATCACTTACAATTGCACCAAAAACCATAGGATACCTACAAATAAACCTAACCAAAGAAGTAAAAGATCTGTACTCTACAAAACTATAGAACACTTATGAAAGAAATAAAGAAGACAAAGAAATGGAAATACATTCCATGCTCATGGATTGGAAGAACAGATATTGTTAAAATGTCTATACTACCCAAAGCAATTTACACATCCAATGCAATCTCTATCAATACCAGCATTCTTCACAGAGCAAAACGAACATTCTAAAACTTGTATGGAAACAGAAAAGACCCTGAATAGCCAAAGTATGTTGAAAAAAAAAAAAAGCAAAGTGGGAGGCATCACAATTCTCAACTTCAAGCTATATTACAAGGCTATAATCATCAAGACAGTATGGTACAAAAACAGATACATAAATCAATGAAACAGAACAGAGAACCGAGAAATGGACTCATAACTATATGGTCAACTAATCTCCAACAAAGGAGGAAAGAATATCCAATGGAAAAAAAGACAGAGTCTTCAACAAATGGTGGTGGGATAACTGGACAGTGACATACAGAAGAATGAAACTGGACCACTTTCTTACACATACACAAAAATAAATTTAAAATGGATGAAAGACATAAATGTGAGGCAGGAAACCATCAAAATCCTAGAGGAGAACACAGGTGGCAACTTCTTTGACCTCAGCTGTAGCAACTTCTTACTAGACACATCTCCTGAGGCAAGAAAAACAAAAGCAAAAATCAACTATTGGGACTTCATCAATATAAAAAGCTTCTGCACAGTGAAGAGAGCAATCAAAAAAACTAAAAGGTAAACTACAGAATGGGAAAAGATAAGTGCAGATGACGTATAGGATGATAAACGGCTAGTAGCCAAAATCTATAAAGAATTTATCAATCTCAACACCCCCAACATAAATAACCCAGTTAAGAAATGAACAGACATTTCTCCAAAGACGACATACAAATGGCTAACAGACACATGAAAAATGCCAAACATCACTCATCATCAGGGAAATATGAATCAAAACCACTACCTCGCACCTGTCAGAATGGCTAAAATTAACTCAGGAAACAATAGATATTGGCAAGGATTTGGAGAAAGGGGAAACCTCTTACACTGTTGTAGGTGGAATGCAAACTGGTCCAGCCACTCCAGAAAACGGTTGGAGCTTCCTCAAAAAGTTAAAAATAGAACTACTTCATGTCCAGCAATTGCACTACTAGGTACTTATCCAAAGAATAGATAAATACTGATTCAAAGGGGCACATGCACCCCAATGTTTATAGCAGGACTATCAACAATAGCCAAATTGTGGAAAGAGCCCAAATGTCCATTGACTGATGAATGGATAAAGAAGATGATATACTCAGCCAACAAAAAGAATGAAATCTTGCCATTTTCAATGATGTAAATGGAACTAGAATGTATTATGCTAAGTGAAACGAAATAAGTCAGAGAAAGGCGAATACCATATGATTTCACTCATGTGGAATTTAACAGACAAAACAAATGAACATAGGGAAGGAAAAATAAAATAAGATAAAAACAGAGAGGAGGCAAACCATAAGAGACTCTTAACTAGAGAACAAACAGTGTTCCTGGAGGGGAGGTGGGTAGAGGGATGGGCTAATTGGGTGATGGGCATTAAGAAGGGCACTTGTGATGGGCACTGGGTGTAATATGTAAGTGATGAATAACTGAATTCTACTCCTGAAACTAATTTTTTAAAAAGATATAATTACATGAATCCACTCTTGTAGTATCATGTGTCATACAGAATGGTTTTCACCACCTATGTGCTCTGGCTATTCTTCCTTCCTCCCCACCCATCCTCTGGCAACTACTGATGTGTTTATTTTCTCTACAGTACTGCATTTTTCAGAATGTCTTGAATACAGTATGTATACTTTTGAAATTGGCTTCTTTTACTGAGCAATATGCACTTAGTCCTCCATGTCTTTCATAGCTTGATAGTTCATTTCTTTTTTAGCACTAAATAATTAATACTCCATGATCTAGATGTACCACAGTTTTGTTTTGTTTTGTTTTACTAATTTACCTACTGAAGGACATCTTGGCGGCTTCCAAGTTTTGGCAGTCATAAATAAAGGTGCTATAAACATCTGTATGCAGCTTTTTGTGTAACCCAGTTTTCAACTCCTTTGGGTAAATTCCAAAGAGCATAATTGTTGGATCATATGGTTAGAGTATGTTTAGTTTTACCAAACTGTCTTCCAAAGTGCCTGCACCTATTGCTCCATATCCCTAGCAGTATTTGTTATGAGTGTTTTGGATTTTGGACATTCTAATAGGTATGTATCTCATTGTTGTTTTAATTTGCAATTCCCTAATGACATGATGTCAAATATCTTTTCACATGCTTACTTCTCATCGGTATATCTTCTTTAGTAAGATGTCTGTTCAGGTCTTTGGCCTATTTTTCAATCAGCGTGTTTAACAATCCTTTATCAGATGTGTCTTTTGCAAATTCTCCCAGTCGGTGTTTTAACTTCTATTCTCTGTACATTGGGTTTTGCAGAACAGAAGTTTCTAATTTTAATGAAATCTATCTTATCAAATATTTATTTCATGGATTGTGACTTTGATGTTGTATCTAAAAAGTTATTGCCGGGGCTCTTGGGTGGCTCAGTCGGTTAAGGTTCTGATTTCAGCTCACGTCATGATTTCACAGTCCGTGAGTTTGAGGCCTATGTTAGACTCTGTGCTGACAGGTCAGAGTCTGGAGCCTGCTTTGGATTCTGTGTCTCCTTCTCTCTCTGCCCCTACCCCATTCTCTCTCTCTCTCTCTCTCTCTCTCTCTCTCTCTCTCTCTCTCAAATAAAACATTTAAAAATTTTTTAAATAAAAAAAAGTCATTGCCATCACCAACATTTGGGTTTAGTATCTAGGTTTCCTCTTATGTTGTCTTCTAGTAGTTTTATAGTTTTGTGTTTTATGTGTAGGTCTATATTTGGATCAATTCTGCATGTTTGTGAAAAGTTTAAGGACTGTGTGTAGATTCTTTTTGTTGTTGTTGTTGTTGTTGTTGTTGTTGTATGTGGATGTCCAGTTTTACCAGCACCATTTGTTGAAAAGACTATCTCTTCTTTGTTCTCTTGTTTTTGCTCGTTTGTCAAAGATCCATTGACTATATTTATATGAGTCTGTTTCTGGGCTTTCTATTCTCTTCCTATTCTTTCATCAATGCCACACTGTCTTGATTGTGGTAGCTTTATAGTAATTCTTGAAGTAGAGTAGTGTCAATCCTCCAATTTTGTTCTTTTCCTTCAATATTGAGGTGGCTATTTTTTTTTTTTTTTTTTTTGCCTCTCCATCCACAATTTAGAATCAGTTTGTTGATATCCACAAATAAATTGCTGGGATTTTGATTGGAATTGTGTTGAAAATAACTGACATCTTAAGTCTTTGTATCCATGAATATGGATTATCTCTACATTTATTTAGTTATTTGATACCTTTCATCAAAGTTTTGTAGTTTTCCTCGGATAAATCTTGTACATATTTTGTTAAATTTATACCTAAGTATTTCACTGATTTGGGGTGCTAATGTAATTTGCAATGTGTTTTTAATTTCAACTTTCAGTTGTTCATTGCTGGTATATATGAAAGCAATTGACTTTTGCATATTAACCTTTTATATTGTCACTTTGCTATACTTGCTTATTAGTTCCAGGAAGGTTTTTGTTGTTGTTGTTGTTAATTCTTTTGAATTTTCTACATAGTGATCATATCTTCTATGAACAAAGATAGTTATTTCTTCCTTCTCAACCTGTAAACCATTTATTTCCTTTCCTTGTTTTATTGCATTAGCTTAGGACTTCAAGTATGGTGCTGAAAGGCAGTGGTGAGAGAAGACATCCTTGCCTGGTTCCTGATCTTAGAAAGTTTCAAATTTCTCACCTTTAAGTACATTAGTTGTGGGTTTTTTGTAGATATTCCATATCAAGTTGAGGAAGTTCCTACTTTGGTGAGAATTTTTATCATGAATAGGGGTTGGATTTTGTCAAATGTGTTTTGGCATCTCTTGATGCAATCGTGTGGTTTTTTTTCTGCAGCCTGTTAATGTGGTGGGTTACATTAGTGATTTTCAAATATTGAATCAGCCTTGCCCACCCAGGACAAATCCACTTGGTCATAGTATATAATTCTTATTTATCATTGTTGGAGTCTATTTGCTACTATTTTGTTGAAGATTTTGCATCTATGTTCACACATATATCGATCTGTAGTTTGTTTGTTTTTTTCCTTGTAATGTCTTTTTCTGGTTTTGGTATTAGGGCAATCCTGGCCTCAAGGAATGAGTTAGAAAGTATTCCTCTTGCTTCTATCCTCTAAGAGATTGTAGAGAATTGGTATGATTTCTTCCTTAAATATTTGGTAGAATTCACCCGTGAACCCATATGAGCCTGGTGCTTTCTGTTTGAGAAGATTATTAATTATTGATTAGATTTTTTTGATACAGGCCTATTCAGAATATCTATTTCTTGAGTTTTGACAGCTCGTATCTTTTATTTTTTAATTTTTTTAAAGTTTATTTTATTTTATTTATTTTTATTTTCCACAGGGTATAGAATTCTTGGTTGTTGGTTTTTCCTCCCTACACTATAAATATCTCACTCCACTCTCTTCTTGCTTGCATGGTTTCTAAGCAGAAGTCAGATATAATGCTCATCTTTGCTCCTTTTTTCCCCTTTTTTTAAATGTTTATTTTATTTTAGAGAGAGAGAGAGAGAGAGAGAGAGAGAGAGAGCAAGGGAGGGGGCAGAGAGAGAAGAGACACAGAATCCAAAGTAGGCTCCAGGCTCTGAGCTGTCAGCACTGAACCGGATGCTTGACCAACTGAGCCACCCAGGTGCCCCATCATCTTTGCTCCTTTTTTTTTTTTAAATGTTTTATTTATTTTTGAGAGAGAGAGAGAGACAGAGTACAAGCAGGGGAATGGCAAAGAGAGAGGGAGACACAGACTCTGAAGCAGGATCCAGGCTCTGAGCTGTCAGCACAGAGCCCCACATGGGGCTCAAACTCGTGAACCACCTGAGCCAAAGTTGGACGCTTAACTGACTGAGCCACCCAGGCTCCTTTTTAAGTAAGGTGTATTTTTCCTGTGACTTTTTTCAACATTGCTTATCTTTGCTTTTCTGTACTTCGAATATGATATGCCTATGAATAGTTTGTTGTTGTTGTTGCTGCTGTTGTTGTTTTAGCCTTTATCTTGCTTGGTTCTTTGAGCTTCTGGGTCTGTGGTGTGGTGTCTGAAATTAATTTGGGGAAAATTTCCAGTCAGTATTGCTTCAGATATTGCTGCTATTCCTTTGACTCTTTCTCTTCCTTGTGGTGTTCCTGTTACAAGTATGTTATACCTTTTGTAATTGTCCCACGGTTCTTGGATATTCTGCTCTGGCTCCCCCCCCCCCCCAGTCTTTTTTTCTCTTTACTTTTCAGTTTTGGGAGTTTCTGTTGTCATTTCCTTAGAAATTCTTTCCTTAGCCATGTCCAGTCTACTAATAAATCCATCAAAGGCATTTTTTTCTTTCTGTTACAGTATTTTTCATGTGTAACATTCTTTTATCCTTTCTTGGAATTTCCATCTCTCAGGGTGCCTGGCTGGCTTAGTGGATGGAGCGTGCAACTCTTGATCTTGGGGTTCTGAGCTCAAGCCCCATGTTGGGTGTAGAGATTACTTAAAAATAAAATCTTAAAAACTAATTTCCATTTCTCTGTGCTTACATTATCTCTCTGTTTTTGCATGTTGTCTACCTTTACTATTTTGGCCCTTAAATATTAATCAAAGTTTAAAAGAATTCTTGGTCTAATACTTCCCAACATTTCGGTTTATGGTTCTGATGCTTGTTCAATCTCTTCAAACTGTATTTTTGCCTTTAGTATCCCCTTCAAATAGAGAGTTCAGCCCCACCTCATATCCTTCCAGACTTGAATGCATCAAATGTAATGAGTTGCCTGTTGAGGACCATGGGCCTGACTTCATATAAGCATGCCAAATATTGTGATTCAGTTACAATCTCAGGTTCTCTCACTTTTTCAGCTGGGTGTTAACCTATCACCTTCTCAACTTTGTAAATCAATTACTTTATTCTGCCTCCCAGCTATTTACCTGACATTACTCAACTCAATCAGGAACTTATAAGGTAGACAAAAGGCCACAGTCATGCCTGAACTGTTTTGTTTTGTTTTGTTTTGTTTTTTTAATTAGTCGCTTTGGTCTTAATTCTGGGAATCAACACTTGGCATCTTTTTCTATCACAAATGAGAGCAGGAGCCCCATCATCTTCCTTCCATACCTGCATCTTCAAAGGAGCCTCTCCCTTGGCTTCCCACTGAATTCAGACCAAATCCACTCCCATCTTTCCACTGCCTAGAGACACTGGACGCAGGCTGATTATCCCAGCAGAAATGAGTGCTCTCTGCTATGTGAAAGCTATGAGCTGCTCCCCTCAATGGGCTGTTTAGTCCATTCTTCACTTGGCAGTTGTAGAACTAGACAAACCAGGAAATTTTGAATATGTAAGCAGAACCCATACAGGGAATAGCTTTGCAAAAGTCCTAGGGTGAGGTGAAATGAGTCTCTTCTGGAAAGGGCTGTTCTGTATGCTATTGTTACTCACAGTATGTCATCCTTCAAGGTAAGCCTTAGAAAGTAAATAAATTCCATTCAAATCAAATCAACAAATTCTTGCTAAACCACAAGTAGGAAACAAGAATCCTGACTAAGATTTATCTTGCTGCTAAGGATTTCCCACCCACCATCTGCTGGAGGGAGGATCTCTGTGACTGAGTCTCCATTAGGGCTCTTGTTCCATTCTGTTCTATTCATTCACTGTCACTGAGAAATATTGTTAGTTCTACACAAAAGGATCCTCTCTATATGGCTTACAAATAGAACAATAAATGTGTCTGCTTGTGTCCAGCTTGAGAGAGTTTTAAACCAACAGCCCTCCCACAGGGTAATCAAGAGACGCATGCTAAGTTTCTCCTTTAACAAATTATCTGAAGGTAATGTAAAGCCTCTTCTGTCATCTTTTCTTCTCCATAACCTACCCAAGGATGGCGTATGTCATTTAGATTGTAAAAGATAATTACACTTGTAGAACATGAGGAATGGGGCTGCCTTCTGCATTGTGACTCATAGCCTTTCCTGCAGGTGACTTGCAGGTGTGTCCCTCAGAGTGAAGGGAGGAAGTAAGCATGTCAATGATATGCTACTGAGGCTGCATGTCCGCCTCTGCCTTGACCAACCCACCAAGACTTATTCTGTGTTCCTGATCCTTGTAAGCTGTATGCTTTAGAGCACCATACCCTGAAAAGCCCACTTTGTCCTTAACCGCTAAGGAAAATTAGCTAACTCAAGGCAACCACAGGCCACACTTTAGTGGCATGATGCCTTTGTACATCCTGAAATCCTCATTTAAAGTCAGGTGTGGGAGGAATACCTTGAGTCCTTTGGCATTGTCCTTTCAATACTCTATTCAAATGGTTCTCAACTCTGGCTGTACAAGGTAAAGATCCAGTACACATGGGAGTCACTACAGGCAAAATGCCCTCCAAGGAAATAAATTATGTAAGTGCAAAAACTGCAAACGTATGTTCAGTAAGTGACAATAGAAATAACCCAGAGATCCACAACCAAAAGTATTGCAGAAACCCTAACCTCCAACTCTCTTCTCCATTTATCTAATTTTTCCCCATTTGTCAAGAAAACATACAGGTGTAGAACATAATATGCCCCAAATTATTTCTTCACACTATTATCTTCATTATCATATATCTCCAGTCTACTAATATTCTCAGTATATATCTAGTCCTTCAATTGTTAAGACTTTTATTGTGGACCATTCCCAAGCATATCATAGCATTCTTAAAAGTAGAAACACTCTTCTCTCAACATCCACTTTAAGAAAGTACAAATGCTTTTTTTTTTAAGTAGGGTTCGTGCTAGGTGTGAAGCCCAATGTGGGGCTTGAACTCACAACCATGAGAGCAAGACCTGAGCTGGTATCAAGAGTCAGATGCTTAACTGATGGAGTCACCCAGGTACCCCTAAAAATGCTTTTTAAATGATATATCTTACTTCTTTCCTTCCATCCCACTCTGCTCCTTTCCCCTCCTCCTCTCCTCTCTTTTCCTTTCCTTCTTCCCTCTTCACTGTTCTTATCCTTTAGAATGCTAGTAATACTTTCTTATGTTCTATTTCTACATATTTTCTCAAGTCATGTTTGGGTCACGGTACTTGAGAACTCTTTCCAGAAAAGACTGGTTCAGAGAAGTCCAAGGTCAGTAGTGTTTCCTCAATATGGTTTGTAGAGAATCTAAAGGGAAGTCAATACCAGGATAATCCAAACTTTTAGAGTCCTGGTCCCAATATTAATCAGTGAAATTCTCAACTTGTAATGGATTCACCCTGACTTTCTTCAAGTTTTAGGTTTGATGCTCATGCTATTCATTATTTAACACACCAAGCCTTTCAGGAATCCCAAAGAATTTACAAAAAAATTTTTTTTTAGTTTTATATATTTATTTTGAGAGAGAGAGAGAGTAAGTGTGCAAGTGGGGGAGAGGTAGAGAGAAAGAGAGGGAGAGAGAGAGAATCCCAAGCAGGCTCTATACTGTCAGTGTGGAGTGCCATGTGGGGCTCAAACTCACAAACTGCGAGATCATGACCTGAACTGAAGTTGGACGCTTAACTGACTGAGCCACCCAGGTGTCCCCCAAAGATTTTTAAATTTAACTGTTAGATTCTAAGGTAATTCAGGGATCTCAAAAGTTCCTTCAGTTATCTTTAGTTGGGATTTGGGTGTAGCAGAGGGAAATCAAGCCCTGATGACAGGCCCTGCCTGGTGATGAGAACTGGAGAGTGATTTTAAACCCTGGAAAACCATCTGATTGAGCTCAGGTGGGCCTCAGGCACATTTTTCTGAAGTTTTGTAGGTAGTCCTCATGCTTAGCCAGTGTTTAGAAACTTTATTTTAGGAAAAACTTGTATCTTTTAGGGTTTGCCAACTGGATGCTTTCTCAGCCTCGTCCCTGATCCAGGTCCTAGACTTGAAACACTATGACAATTCCAAGAGGGAAGAGGGCAGTGGGAATGATGGAATGGTTTCAGTCCACCCTGGAATGGGGCTATGGCAGGAGCAGGGTCATTGTTGCAGGAGGTAGACTCTTACACGTAAGATTTGCTCTGCTTTGACCTAAAATAAAACCCATGATTCAAGATTCTCTTCCCTCTAAGGTCTTGTCGAACAGACTCTGAGAGGAGTTAGCAGGAATTAGTTCATCAGTTGCTTGGTTGTGATAAGAAGAATCAGGTAACATGATACCACTACAGAATAAGTTGTGCTTTGGGAGCAGGAGGGCCCAGAAAAGAACAGAAAAAGGCATTGGAAGTGGAAATAGACAAAGGACAAACTGGATCAAATTCTCAGTCTGACAGGGAGACTGTGCTTTCTCTGACCCTACTGCTCTTGTTTTCTTTCTGAGATATTAGTAGAAGACCATCCTAGGGGTGAGGAGAGCGACTGAATTTCCATAGCGATGTGCTATCTCAGGGCCCCCCTTTCCAAACTGCTGGTTGGTTATGTTTGAAACGTCTAGGAGACCCATTTTTTTTTTCTACTTTGAGAAATTAGGCTGAAAATACAATCCCACCCTGGGAAGGGTACCAGAAGTTAAAGTCATGATTTTTAAAAAGGCCTGAGTTTAAATCTAGGGCAGTGGTGGGCAAACCAGTCCATGGGCCAAAGCCCACCTGTTGCCAGTTTTTGTGTGGTCCAGTTTTTGAGTGGTTTTTAGATTTCTAAATGATGGGAAAAGAAATCAGAAGAATAGTATCTTGTGATGTGAACATCATGAAATTCTTTTCAGTGCCCATAAATAAAGCTTTATTGAAACATGGCCATACTCATTTGTTTACATGTTGTGTACTTCAATGGCAGTTGAGTAGTTATGACAGGGATTGTATGATGTCCTCTATCGCTGTGCGGAACTGCTCAGTGACACAAGCAGTGTCACAATTTTTAATTCAACAGCATTTTGAGTGTTGTACATATTGCCATAGCATGACATTTTATATATATTTTTTAAATTCACATTTTATTTAGATTGAAATAAACTATACAAAATCAATTTTCTTCACCAAAAATAACGGCAATATTTTCTGTATTATTTCTAGATAAACCACAAAGCACTTATTTTTGTAAGTTTTCCAGTTTTGTTTATAAGATGAGATGAAGCAGTACATACAGCCATGGAAAAAGAGGAAAACAGACAAATCAGTTGTTGGTGTCCATGGCCTCTGATCCTGTCTTGACCATGAAACAGAGGTGTTCGACATATACCTGCTAAAAAGCTTATGAAGATGGAGGCTCAACAGAAGAGTCTAAACAGCAACAAACTGATGCACAACAATGGCAGGCTTGCCCATTTACACTTTTAACTGTAACTTGTTCCTCTAAATTCATTTGATAAAGACAAAATCTACACTGAAATCCTTGCTTGGCAAACTCACATGTTTCTCTCTCACTGTCTGGTAACTCCCTTAACTGTCCATTACAGGATTTTTTGGTAATGTTTATTTCATTATTTTGAGTGAGAGAGAGAATGTGTCTGAGTGGGGGAGGGGCAGAGAGAGAGAGAGGGAGAGAGAATCCCGAGTCAGGCTGTGTGCTGTCAGCATGGAGCCGGACTCGGGATTGGATCCCATGAACTGTGAGATCATGACCTGAGCCAAAATCAAGAGTCAGGACAGACACCCAACCAATTGAGCCACGCAGGTGCCCCACAGATCTTTAACATACTTAACATTCCTACTATTCAAAGGTCACTTGTGAATTTCATTATAACATTTTATAAAATGTATTCCTTCCTCCCACACCTCTTCAAAATCTATTTCTTCTAAGAAGTGATAACTCAATACCCAACAATTGGATCCAGTGATAATAAATGTTATGTCTAAAATGACTTAACTAAAAGAATTTCAAAGTGCCATTAGCAGAGATCCTATAGAAGTGTAATATGGCACTTTCAATGCTATCTTCTGGAATAACAGTTATATCTCCAAAACATGAGAGTTCAATCAGGGGCCATTTAAATAGGCAGATTATCAATGGCTAACATACTCCATGAGAAGTCAATAGGTCAGGATATTCAGTGAGTGGGGCACCTGGGTGACTCAGTCAGTTGAGTGTGGTCTCTTGATTTTGGCTCAGGTCATGATCTCACAGTTTGTGGGTTCAAGCCCTGTATTGGGCTCTGCACTGACAGTGCAGAGCCTGCTTGGGATTCTCTCTCTCCCTCTCTCTGCCCCTCTCCTGTTTGCATTCTCTCTCTGTGTCTCTGAAAATAAACATTAAAAAAATATTTTCAAACAAGATATTAGTGATTAAATGGTCTATATACACCGGACAGCTTTTCCATAAGATGTTTTCACATTTTTTACAGATTTTTCCAAATAACAAGCATAAGAGAAAGCTTACTTTATTTTTTTTAACTTTTTTAAATGTTAATTAATTTTTGAAACAGAGATAGACAGAGCGTGAGTGGGGGACTGGCAGAGAGCGGAGACACAGAATCTGAAGCAGGTTCCAGGCTCTGAGCTGTCAGCACAGAGTCTGGCCCGGGGCTCGAACTCACAAACCGCAAAATCATGACCTGAGTTGAAGTCAGAAGCTTAACTGAATAAGCCACTCAGGTACCCAAGATAAAGCTCACTTTAGAGGTCTCTTAGGTATTTTCAATGGTTTCTGAGTTATCTGTAGGAAGCTCTTAGTTGTAGAGTTTGATATATGTGTCTACAATTAAATCAGGATCATGTTTTATATCAAAATTTAGGTTCAGTAAAGCCAAGTTACTTGACCTTTGGTCTGTCAAAGTGTTCCTCAGGTATGCTTTGAGGCAATTTTACCCATGTTCATAGCATTCATTCTCAACCTTCATCACAGGAAGAATACATAGGACTTTCAGCAATGCATAAACACTAGGAAAAACTTGATGTCTTGCAGGTGCAGGGTTTCATAAATGGTGAATGGAAGCTCTATGTCTTTCCCTCTGTGTTTCCACTTGATTCTCCAATAATGCAGCTCAGGTGAGAGTGTGTCATGATTAGGCAAGTCACTTCTGTACATGTCAGCATGGTGCCCCCCCCCTCCCAGTGTATTAAATTTGAGCTGTCCCATGACAGAGGGTACCAGAGATAAGCATTTAAGAGCTCTGAGGTGCTGTTCTGAAAATGTATCTTTCAGTTCCTGAATAATGAGTTCCACTGTTGGGACATTAGAGTTTCTTTATAATAACTCTCAGAAGTTAGCTGGGATTCCAGGTTACCTCGCTGGGCTCTGTGGAATTCTCCAGGGAGTTTCAGCTGAATATCAAATTTGGTTGCCAAATTTATAGCTTTTTCAAGCCGAAATTCATGATAAACTTCAATATTTTCCATCATTTCATTTAATGAATGCAGCACTGCAGTCAAGTTACTGGCTACAAAGAAGACATCAGAAGTTTTCCCCTGGAGATTTTTCCCAAAGGCTCTTGTAAAAGATAGAATATTTTTAGGAACAACAATGGTAAGAATGAAATCAAAAGCTGTTCTCAGCTATATAGTTACCAGCTATATAGTTATTCCACCCAAGGTGTGTATCACTATACCATCTAAACATAAAACACGTGTTTGCAGGAGGTCCACTAAAATTTCACAAGCATCATGCCTGCCTGTCCACTGGGAATGACAAATTTCCTTCAGTTCAAGCTCTAAAAGCAGTTGTGGAGATCAATGGAAGAAAGAACAAACTTCCTCTATTGTTCCTAATACAGCAGGTACTCTCACAACAGGCACTGATTTTGCCAACCAAATATTTAAGGCACAGGAAGAGCAAAGTGTATAGACAGCTTGGGGATATTTCTCTAAAAGTGTAGAAGCAACAACTTTCATTTTGGAAGCAAATCCACTGGACACAATGTAAGCCTGGCCATGATAATACTCCAGCTTAATCCCCACTTCTCCATTATCAACAGTATGAAATTTCAAAATTTCTGCATCAACCTCATAAGGCAAGAAGCCTACAAATTCCTCTCTCAGGTTATGAGATTCATCAACAAACCTCACCAACACAGACAAATATTCTTCCCTGATATGGCCACTATGGCATCAGTGATCATGGAAAAGAGGAAGTGGCAGCCTCTCACTCCCCGAGGGTTTCCTCCCAAATGCAGCTCTCACAGATCTCTAGCATCTGCCTCTGCTATGTTTTCAAGCAGAACAATGTGTTAACTGCTATTGTCTCAATGCTTTCTATCAACTTCTTCACCAGAATTTATCCCACGCTCCAGCAGTGCTTGAACAAAGAGATCCTCTGGGAGTTCATCAGTTTCATGCCCTTCCAGAGGCATGTCTTGTTTTCCCATAAGAATAAAAATTTCAGGGGCACCTGAGTGGCTAAGTAGGTTAAGCATATGAGTCTTGCTTTCAGCTCAGGTCAAGATTTCACTGTTCATGAGTTTGGCCCCACTGTCAGTGCAGAGCTGCTTAAGATTCTCTCTCACTCCCTCTCTCCCTCTCTGCTCCTCCCCTGCTTGTTGTCTCTCTCTTTGTCTCTCTCTCAAAATAAATAAACTAGAAAATTTTTTTAAAGAATCAAAATTTCAAATAAAGATTTTAAGTATTCTTTTTTTTCTTTCTTTTCAAGAGTTGATGAAAAATGTCTTCATCCTGTTCTTCAGCCCCTTCTTCCGCACTGGGATTCTGAGCATTGCTGTCATTTATTTCTTTGTTTTTATTCCTCTTCAGAATTTTCATCGTTTTTTCTGTTTCAGTTTCTTGATTTTATCTTCACTTATTTCTTTTGTTAGTTTTTTGTGTCTACTATGTGGATTGTTTGAATGACTGGCAAGAACAAACAAATATTGTTGGTATTGCATTATCTCCAAGAACTGTCCCATAAGGACTAGTTCTACAGATCATAGAGGTCTCAAAATGTTTGGCACATAATTGATAATGTTTATTTAGTTGATCAGGTGTTTTATCTTCTAAGTCTGCTCTCCCAGAATTCTCCACCCACTTCTGACATCTGGTGGGACACCTTGGGAACCCAAAGAAGGACAGATCCTGAAGAAGGCCAGATCCAACTTCCTCGTGCAGCTGGGGGTAGCGTGGAAGTTCTAGAACATCAGCGCCCACACAGACCCACACACCCTCCCCTCCTCTCCTCCTCTGGGCAGCCTTTCTGCAGGTTGGGTCTGGGAGGGAAGTCAGGCTGGAGCACCAGGGGGAGGGGCCTATAATTTTTTATGACAAGTTCATGCACATCATGTCAAGACAAAAATGGGAGAAAAGTAAACTTCAAATATTACACGTGTAAGACATAATGGATTATGGATTATTTTGTCATCAATTGGATGACAAAGAACTGTGTTTTTTATTATGAAGTGATGTTATCACTGTGCTAAGCCTACAGTATCTGTCAGTATTACTTAGGACTAAGCAATCATAACAATATTCCCAACTTACAGGAAAGCACTTGTCAGAAAAAGTGGAAAGTAGAAGAAGGAATACTTCATTAAGGTATAATTTTTTTCACTAATTTTTTTGAAATGAAGCTGCAACCGAAGTAAGTTTCCAAATAGTTCATTTGTTAGATAAAGCGAGTCATTGACCAGTGGTGTTAATTAAGTCATATTTGATTCCAAGCCAAAGAAATGTGTCCAGAGAAAATAAACTGGTTTAAGACTATTAACTTTGGGGGGGAAAGTGACTCAAAAGAGTTTAGGACATTGGAAGCAATATCAATAGTCCATTTAAAAAGAAGCCAAATGGGGGCGCCTGGGTGGCGCAGTCGGTTAAGCGTCCGACTTCAGCCAGGTCACGATCTCGCGGTTCGGGAGTTCGAGCCCCGCGTCAGGCTCTGGGCTGATGGCTCAGAGCCTGGAGCCTGTTTCCGATTCTGTGTCTCCCTCTCTCTCTGCCCCTCCCCCATTCATGCTCTGTCTCTCTCTGTCCCAAAAATAAATAAACGTTGAAAAAAAAAAAATTAAAAAAAAAAAATAAAAAAAATAAAAAGAAGCCAAATGATTTCAAAGGGTTTTCCTTGGCTTTTGATAAGTCAACATACTGTTCAGTTGTTTTTTCAAGGACTAATGACAGATCCAAAGTCACTGAGTTTCACCTATGAATGGTCTGTATGAAACAATTATAATTGAGAATATTTTTGAAAACAGTGAGAAAACACTAATCTAGTACAACCTGAAGTAGAATCTGCTAAGATGTGCTATAACTGATGGTGATAAAAATATATGTGGAGAAGAAAAGCTCTTAGTTGGATGAATTTACAGATTTTGAAAATTTAAGGTGTTTAAAGACTACATTATATTCATTGTATTATTTATCAGCAGGTACTTCTTTTTTAATGTTTATTTATTTTGAGAGAGGGACAGCATGTGTGCAAGTTGGGGAGGAGCAGAGAGAGAGGGAGAAAGAATCCCAAGTGGGCTCTGCACTGAGATCATGACCCGAACCCAAATCAAGATTCGGTTGCTTAGCTGACTGAGCCATCCAGATGCCCTTATCAGCAGGTACTTCTGAGGAGCATATTTGATATCATGTCTTATGGAATTGGCAGTGTCAATAGTGAAATTCTACTCTCATGGACTTAATATCTTCAGCACCATAAATTTTGTCATAGATAGAAGTAAATCCTTAATTGTCCTACCATACAGCAGTGTGACATTTTAGCACTGATGAAATTATATTGAGATTATATTCAGCCCAGGATCAAGATTGAAATTCCTCTGAATGAGGACTTTCTTCAATCACTGTTAATTAACAGTGAGTGAATTTGGAACTTAGCTTTTGCTGCAGATTTGATGTTTCTTAATGAATTGAACCTAAAACTATTAGGCAAAGCTGAGCTTACATACAAAACTTACACTTCAGTAAAGTCATTTTGATGACAACTAATGTTGTTTGAATCACAAGTAGTATCAAGCTGCTGTATTTACTTCCTATGTTGTCAAAAATTAAAACAAGAAGTTAAATCTCCACCCCACACGAATTTTCAGAGAATATATTTTCCAAGCTCAACCTACAGTTCCAGAAGTATTTTTTGGACCTTGCTTCACATGCAAAAGAAAAGTCAAATATTTCAAAATCCATCTAATTGTGCAAAATCCATCTAACTTCCACTTAACTTTCAATTGAACTGATTAATCTACAGTAACATACTAAAAGGTACATGTCAAGGAAAGAATATAATAGAATTCTATAAATGACTCAAGTAATATTTCCTATTGAAATCACATGCTTATGATTGGTATCACTATTCAGCAGTACCGATTTGTGTGACAAGACATTTTCTTATTATATAAGTACCTGCCTCAATTTTGTCTCTTAACCTATAAAACCTATGGATTTACTATCTGGCCTTTTAGAGAAAAAAGAAAAACCCCTGATCTAGAGGACTGTGGGTGTCTGAAAGATACAGGGAGACCTCATTGAAGGATTGCTTGCTAGAAAGTTTGGTTAAGTATGAAGTCTAATTATTCTGATTTAGCAAACAAAGCTTTGCCTGCGGTCATATTACTTTAATCAAAAATAGAGCTGGACCCAAAGCTATATCTTTCTGCTATAAACCTAACATGTAAGATTTAGTTTCAGCAAACAACACCAGCTGTCTCACATCAACGTTGCCAATTTGAATTTTTATTAGTTTTATAGTTTTGTTTGTATTTCATTTGTACATCTTGCTTTGGCTTCAGACATCAGTAAGACTTACTCTCTATGTGAACATAGGTGAGGGCCCCTTAACCCTCCCAAATGTATTTTCATTTCTTGAAAAGGAACACAATGAATGCACATGAATCTGTTTCTTCAGGAAGTGTTAAAAAAATTAAGTGAACTATTTTTCATTCAGAGATTGTGGACACAGGGTGCCTGGGTGGCTCAGTCAGTTGAGCATCTGATTTTGACTCCGGTCATGTTCTTGCAGTTCACGAGTTTGAGTCCCACGTCCAGCTCTGTGCTGGCAGTTCAGACCCTGGAGCCTGTTTCTGATTCTGTGTCTCCTCCCTCTCTCTCTGCCCCTCCCCTGCTCGTGCTCTGTCTCTCTCAAAAATGAATAAACATTAAAAAAAATTTAAAAATAAAAAGAGATTGCAGACATGATAGAGTGTCTAGAAGAGACTATGTCGGGCAGAATTGACCTTAACAAAAGTTAGGTCTTTCCTCTTCAAATGTATTGGTTCTCAAACCTAACATGCACAGAATAACCTGATGAGCTTGTTTAACATGCACTGTCCCAAACTTTTCTTCCAAGGCCCAGGAGTATTCACCTCTGTCACACATCTCAGAACACCCTGATTGATGACACACAGACCACCATATTTTGAGAAACATGCCTTCAGATTCTTGATTTCCACCGCTTCATTCTGCCCTTTACTTGAGAACCGATAGGATCCTTCATGAAGCAACCAGGTGATTTTTTCTACAAGAACTCCTTACCATAAGAGGTGAGATAGGAAGAAGGGATTAGCCCATTTCACCTTGGTATCTTATTGTTATTACAAATCCTAAACTACACTTGTTTATGGAACATTCTAGAATACAGCAAGTGCCTTGAGCTATTTTGTGACTAACTAGAAGTAACTAGGGCTTTAATATTCAACCACCAAATAAAGAAAATTTCAGGTAAAAAATAACATGTGACAGGAACACATTTCCTATCAATCTAGTTATTTTTTCAAAAAGCTTTAAACAACAATCTCAATAATCTTACATTTTAGTGATTTTCTGCAATTTCCACTGAAGGTTCAAACATACCTGAAAAGCCCTTGCTTCATTGCCTAAAAAAACAGATGAATAGATATTCATTTATATAAAAATCATTAGATAAAAATCATTAGTCCAGCACATACTTAATGGTTAATATAGAATCAGAACTACTGAATTGATGTCTCAGTGTAAAGGCATCAAAAACCTAGTGTCTCTAAACAAGCAAAATCACCTAAATTCGGGCCACTTCTTAAGCTAACATTGCTGAAGACTTTTACTGGATAAGTTTGTACAAGTTCCCCTGTCCCCACAACCCACTGCCCATTAAAACATAAGATACATTTATTAGAAACAAAAGCTTTTTCTAGGAAAGAAGAGATTTTTGGCACTGGAAAATTACGGATCAAGGCTCACCTGTTAGCAAAATGCTGCAAGGCGGTGAATTCCAGTCCTAATTCAGCTTCTGATGTTGATATGACTGAAGGGGCTTGGGTTCACTGCCCAGTTTCCTCACCCATGAACCTGGAATAACAACACACCCTCCTTTACAAAGGAACCATGTTGTGTAACACAAAAAAGTGACGACAGCCTTTTCCCAATTCAAGAGATGAAATTATAGCCCCATTGTGATATTCTTCACACATACTTCAACAACTCCCTGACATTTTAACTATTAATTACTTGTTTATTCTCAGTTTCAATACCTTTTATTCAGATCCCTTTGCATTCCTTAACCTTGCTTGTCTCCCTGGCTTTTGTATCTGTTGGTGAACCCCTCACCAACCTTTTGGCAAACATTACTCTTGACTCCCAGATCACCTATCTTTCCTAGCGACTCTGGGGGGTCCTCTCATGCTTCACACACAGCGCTCACCACCATGCCTCTGCCTGCTGCCTCTGGACACACCTGTCAGCCAGCCAGCTATCAATGGGCTGGCAGCAGTAGCTCTTGCATGGGATGGAGTGCACATCCCTCCCTGACTTTTACCCATTCCTCCCATGTGCAGCCCCGCACACACTGTAATAATGCCCCTTATGTGTCATAACTATGTCATTACCCCCCCTCAGGGCGTATGTCACTTCCTGACTTCTTTCAGATTCCTGGCATTCTGTACATGAGGCTGTTCAATATACCCCCCAAATGGTAATTAATTGTTAGACTTGTCATTCTTCAATGGTTTGGTTTGTAAATTTGGCTTAGAGAAAGATGAGATGAGAGGAAAAAGGATAGAACTCCAGGAATCCTATAGAAATCTGAAAACTCTAATATCCGCCTCAAGTATCCTAGATCTTAATATTCAACTCCCCAAGATTGTTCCCAGCTAAATGGATTCCCTCTTTCCTGAATCAATAAACATTTTGCCATCACATAGACACCATTAACTGAAAATGTTGTTTTAGTGTAGTGTTTGTACTTATTATATCATGATTTATATTTGAAAGGCATCTGTATGATTATTATATATGTAAATAGTAACATCGCACTAATGTGGCATTACAAGGAAGGCCTCCATTCCATGCAAGTGAAACTTCTGGATAAATGAAAATTGCCTCCTTAAAGACCAATCTTTTGATTGGTCTCAATGATAAATAAACATTAAAAAAATTTTTTTAAAAAAAGGAAGGAAATTCTGTCACATGATACAACAAGGATGAACCTTGAAGACATTGTGCTAAGCGAAATAAGCTAGACACAGAAAGACAACACTGTGACTCCACTTATATGAGTTACCTAGAGTGGTCAAATTCATAGAGATGGATTGGGGGGCTGGGGGACAGGGAAAACAGGGAATTGCTGAATGGGTCAGAGTTTCAGTTTTGCAAGATGAAAAGAGCTCTAGTGGGGCACCTGGGTGGCTTAGTTGGTTAGGCATCCTACTCTTGATTTCGGTTCAGGTCATGGTCTCACAGTTTGTGGGATTAAGCTCCGCGCCAGGTTCTGTGGTGACAGTGTGGAGCCTGCTTAGGATTCTCTCTCTCTCTGCCCCTCACCCTGCACACATGCGTGCATGCTCTCTCTCTCAAAATAAATATTTAAATAAAAGAAAAAAGAAGAGAATTCTAGAGATTTGTTGCACAGCAATGTGAATGCACTTGACACTACTCAGCCATATATGTAAAAAGGGTTGAAACAGTAGGGGTACCTGAGTGGCTCAGTTGGTTGAGCGTCCAACTTTGGCTCAGGTCATGATCTAGCAGTTCATGAGTTCAAGCCCCACATTGGGCTTGCTGCTCTCAATGCAAAACCTGCTTCAGATATTCTGTCCCACTCTCTCTCTGTCCTTCCCCTGCTCTTGCTCTCTTTTTCTCTCAAAAATAAATAAAACATTTTTAAAAAATTAAAAATAAATAAAAATGTTTGAAATGGTAAATTTTATGTTATGTGCATTTTACCACAATTAAAAAGAAAGATATATAAAAAAGGTAGAAACATGCATTAATTCATTCAGTTAATATTTCTTTTGTGCCTACTATGTATCAGACCCTGTATTAGATCCTGCTCCCTGTTGGTGCCAGGGAAAAAGTGCTGAACAATACAAAGTTTTGTCCTTTATGGAGGTTATATTCTACTGTACAGTATTTAACAGGATATATACCTTTGCAATCTACCTAATAAAGTACACAATTTTAGGACATTGGTTTTTAGAACATAAATGATTTGTCTGGAAGATCTGCAACCTGACCTGTTTGGGTGTAGGATATATCTGAAGTTTAAATATCTTAATTCTAGAAGATTATAATGATTAACATTTTAAAACTGACCTATCACCAACACCTTTTGGGTATGTTTGCTTAGTTTTTCTTTCTGTTATTTAGATTATGGAATGGGATATGACAGACTGAATATACAAATGGTCAATGGCCAGACCATTGTATGAAAATAAAACTTTGACCTGCAACCTGCAGCAACCTGTCCAGGAAACCAACCTTTTATCTACAATAAACAACCCAGGAAGCCAGCCTGCTATAAATCAGACTTAAGGGGAACAAAATTGCAATCTCCAGTGACACTGCAGGAAGCTCAACAATAACTACTATAACAATCAGCCTAAAATGGCCAGGACTTGATTAATAACTGACAGCTTCCCTAATTTTTGTCCCTGCTTCCAACGTAGGACCAACCAGAGAAAGCCAAATATGCACCCTGACCAATCACTTAGGATGTCTTGTTTCTAGTTAGACCATCTACAGCTTCCCCATGCCGACAACTTCCAATCAAGCACTCCTGAAGCCCCCACTTTGTGCATTTTATAAAGCTTTCCCACTCCTCTGCCTGCCTTTGAGTCCCCACCAAAACACAAGGGACGGTGGCTGTCTCCCTTACTATATAGCAAGCTCACAATAAATAGCTTTGGCTTTTCTCATTTTGGTGGTCTTTGTTTATTTCCACAGATGTTTGCTATATACTTGCAAATTGCTATTCAAACTTTTAAAATGGTTAATAACTATCCACACATAATTGTTCCAGCTCCTTGGTTACAAGCAAGATCTCTGTCTTGCCCATCACCCTCTACCTGGTTCCCAGCTCTCACACCAGGTTGCCCAACATTAACTAGTCATGCAGTAGATGGCATGATTGCCATGCACCTGCCCCAGATCAACAGTTCTTTTCATTATTACAGTGGCATAATTTTTAACAATGAATGATCATTTGAAAAAATTCTTTTAGAGAAATTATTTTTCCACTTAGATTCCTAGTTAATCTTCTACTGTAGTTCAGGCATTGAGAAATATTTTCCATTTGTTTGTTCTAATGTTTGTGGATAGTTGGATGACCTCCAAATAATAGGAACATTTCTACATCCTACTTGAGAATATATGTGCAAGAACTTAGGAATGATTTCTGTTTGCTTGTATCTGAATAACTACTGGATAAACATCAGGTGTAAGAAAATACTTGATAAAGCTGGGTTGACTTTGGTGCTGAATAATCATTGTAATGAATATTATCTTTAAAATACATAATGTTCTTTTCTCCCTGTGCCTCCAGGTATATGACCTCCTTCTATTCTGTTGGCAGCATCCATTTGCCTCAGGTAGGATTATCATTCTTATGGCAGGAAGGCAAAGAGAAAATATTACATATTTTTTGCAGTCTAGTCTTTGAGAATTTTGAAGATCACAGGCTTGCAAAACAGGTTTTAAAAGAGAAAGACGCACTAAATTCCAAATACTCTCTCTTTGTGTTTCAAGAGGCAAATCTGGCTGGCTTATAGATTATTCCAAGCATATTGTTCTTTAACAAAGGATGGTCATTTGAAAAATTTAAACGTAGAACAATTTTGCTTTTTTTTTTTTTAATGTTTGTTTTTGTGAGAGAACATGAGTGGAATAGGGGCAGAGAGAGAGAGAGAGAGAGAGAGAGAGAATCCCAAGCAGGTTCCACACTGTCAGCGCAGAGCCCAATGCAAGGCTCAATCTCCCCCACTGCGAGATCATGACCTGAGCTGAAATAAAGAGTAAGACATTCAACTGACTGAGTCACCCAAGCACCCTGAACAATTTTCCTTTAAACAGAGTGTAAGGGAATCCTTGGAAAGGAAAAGGAAAATAGAAAAATCTCTTGTCTTTCAGGTCTGGGGAGCAACAGCAAGACAAATGTATGCTAAGATTTCCCCTCTAATGAGAGAATTACTGGGGAGGATGACATCTCCTGGGCTGCAAGGAGAGATTTTGGAGATTTCTTGTGCTTTTTCAGGCTCAATAAATCATTCCTCAGATTAGATTCTTGTTTATAATGTTAAGTTAAATGCATTGTGCAATGAGTCTTAGAATTCGGTATTCGGTTATTTCACACGAGTCTCTGCTCTATTCCCTGCTCCAGCCCATCTTCACCTGCAGGCAAATGGAAAAGGTATAGCACAAGGGATCCTTTTGTTGAAACCCATTTATTGTTTGTTACCTTTTTTTAGACATTGAATGTCCTAATTATGTTATTTCAAGAAAGTAAAAAATGTATACCTTTTAGAAAAGTGACTGATTCACACATAGGGCTTGTTTTGAATCTGCAGGAAGACTAATCAGCCCAGGATATGGGGTGTCATTTGTTTCTTTATCAGTTTGGCTCCCTCTAGCTGTTAGTTTGCAAATTTTAGTAGGTTCTAAAATTACACATTCTTTGCCCCTTTCTATAGCACAATTTTTTCATAGGAAGGTTTTGGGGAAAATGATTAACTGATAGAATATATTTTTAGCAAAGATCATATTTAGCCTTTTTATGACAAATTACTAAGGTTCATATATAGGGTTGACAGATTTAGCAAATAAAAATACAGTGTACCTAATAAAATTTATATTTCAGATAAAAAAAACCAAGTAATTTTTTAGTGTAAGTATGCTCCAAATACATTAATTGGGCAACTGTATATATTTGCATAGTGTTTTACATCTCATTTAACAAATGAGGATTCTGAGGATCAGAATTTCCAATTCCAAACTATGTTTTTCTCATTTCCCATGGCTTGTTCTTGCTTTTTCATTCTTAGTTTCCCTGTAAGTTCCCAAAAGAAATCAGGTCAGAGGTCTGATCACAGGACACTTGATTTCAAGTTCCAAGGATCCTAAGATATCTTTGTTTTAACTTCACTAAAGGAAATGATTCAATAAGTACGGTCTATGTGCAAGTCCCCAGGAGATCTTTACCTCTCACTAAATGAGGATTCAGTGAACGTAGGAACTATTTCTGTTTGCCGGGTTCCATTTGGACCCTAGTGTTGACCTGCATATCTATAGGCAAAGAATTAAGGCTTAGAGTCACTTGTCCAAGGTGACACTAGTACTAAGTAGGGAGCTGAGATTTAATTCACATAGTCGGCCAGAACAAGATAGTAGCCGTTCCAGGCTTTGTGGGCCATGCAGTCTCTGTCAGGACCACTCAACGCTCCCATTGTAGGGCAAAAGTAGCCATGGGCAACACACCAATGAACAGGCATGGGTCGCCAAGCTCCAATAAACTTCAAAATTTGAATTTCAAATAATTTTCACATAGTATGATTTATTGTTCGTTTGAATTTTCCCAATCATTTAAAAATGTAAATACTTGGGGCGCCTGGGTGGCGCAGTCGGTTAAGCGTCCGACTTCAGCCAGGTCACGATCTTGCGGTCTGTGAGTTCGAGCCCCGCGTCAGGCTCTGGGCTGATGGCTCGGAGCCTGGAGCCTGTTTCCGATTCTGTGTCTCCTTCTCTCTCTGCCCCTCCCCCGTTCATGCTCTGTCTCTCTCTGTCCCAAAAATAAATAAACGTTGAAAAAAAAAATTTTTAAAAATGTAAATACCATCCTTAGCTCTAGAGTAGGGATTGGCAAAGTGAGCCTGTAGGTCAAATCCTGCCCACTGCCTGTTTTTGTAAATCAAGTTATTCATCATTTCTCTCCTTGGTGTTCCTCTTGAAGGACAGTCCCATTAATTCTTCATGGTAGATTAATTCATACAGCAGATGTTGTGATTAATCAAGTCCAATGTTTCATCTTTCCCTGGTGCAATATAAGGCTTTTACTAAAGTAATTGGCTTATATTCTTCAGGAGCTCTTTTAAAAAGTAAATTGGTAACATTACATTGTATCTATGCATTGGCATAAAACTAGTGGTTATTTTAATGAAATTGTTCTTTAATCAGATAGTCCATTAAGCATTTTCCTCCTAGTTGGGCACTAATCTATGCACAATAACTAGAGAAAGAAATACACTTACCTTTGGTGACAATTCATCAGGAGCATATACTTGAATTTTTCTTTAGAATTACATCTGTGCTCATCCCTTGTGGAGGGACAAATAACTGTGATAGCCATTGAAATCCTGGTGGCACCTCACTGAGTATTCTCACTTGTGCTGCATCCAGGGGAAGGTGAAGGGAAAATGGAGACATCTACTTGGGAGTTTTGTTTTTTTCTAATACCTATTATTAACATGTTATATTTTTTCCTTTCAAGCAGTGACATTTTTTTCCTCCTAAAAAAGATTAAATCTTTTTTTTCAAATATTTATTTTTGAGAGAGAGAGAGACAGACAGACAGACAGTGAGCAGGGAGGGGCAGAAAGAGGCACAGAGACACAGAATCTGAAGCAGACTCCAGGCTCTGAGCTGTCAGCACAGAGACCAATGTGGGGCTAGAACTCACGAACTGGGGATCGTGACCTAAGCCAAAGTAGGATGCTTAACTAACTGAGCGACCCAGGTGCCCCAAAATAGATTAAGTCTTAAGCCCAAAACAAAATTTATAGCATCTGAGACAAAAGGTGAATTTGAAATGTCAAGATTTAGATTTTTAATTATTTTTACTGTGTCTTCTTAGCTTTCAAAAGAAATGTATGAATCATACTGGATTATGGGAAATGGTTAAGGTATTAGGTATTGTAGGGTGTCAGAATATGCACCCCAATATATACCACGTTTGCATAAGGATTATTTTGAGCTGAAGGCAACTAAGAAGCAGATACAAGAAAAGCTCTCTGCCCTCCCCCTATTTGCCTGAAAGCAAGACATATGTTTACAAAGGTGTCCCCCTTCCTTCTCTATTAGTAAGGACCAAAATTAATCTCCAGAGACAACTGTAGACCTTAAGCACCCTGGAGACAGCACCAGAGGAATCTACATAACAACTTCTACTAAACTTTTATTTACTATTAGTTTGTCATAATGTGCCTTCCCACAGTTTGGCTTGCCAGAGACTCAAGGTTCTTTTCCCTTGTCTCATTGCTTCTGTAACACATTAGTGTTCCCTTGCTGAGATTCCACATAAGCCCGAGTTCTAAGCACCACTTTGAGTTACTCATCTCTGAATACTCCAGGTGTAAGGGTGGTACACATGCAAATGAACTTTTGCTTGCTTTTCTCTCATTGATTTGTCTTTTATCAGCCTAGTTTATAGGGCCCCAGCCAGAAAACCTAGGAGAATGTAGGAAAAATAATTTCCGTTCCCCTACAGTATCTTGAAATTATGTTCTCTGCTTCACAAAGGGATTGTGCTCCTGGTTCAGCATAAATCCATTCCTCCAAACACATCCTCTGAAGCCTGAGACCCTGGTTATGGCAGGTGAGGAAAAGAAGAGTCTTTACAGATGCAGTTGTCACCTCTAGCTGGGTGTCAGAATTTTCTGGAGGGCTTTTATTTTTTAAATGCTTATTTATTTTGAGAGTGAGTGAGTGTGAGCAGGGGAGGGGCAGAGAGAGGGAGAGAGAGAATCCGAAGCAGGCTCCACACTGAGCCCTGGAGAGCTTTTAAAACTGAAGTTTTGGGGCACCTGGGTGGCTCAGTTGGGTAAGCTTCAGACTCCTTTTTTTTAATTAAAAAAATTTGTTTAACATTTATTCATTTTTTTCAGAGACAGAGACAGAGTATGAGGGAGGAGGGGTGGAGAGAGAGGGAGACACAGAATCCAAAGCAGGCTCCAGGCTCCAAGATGTCAGCACAAAGCCTGAGCCTGACACGGGGCTCAGACCCATGAACCGTGAGATCATGACCTGAACTGAAGTTGGACGCTTAACCGACTGAACCATCCAGGCACCCCTAAGCTTCAGACTCTTGATTTTGGCTCAGGTCATGATCTCATGGTTAATGGGATTGAGCCCCACGTAGGCTCCGTGCTAATAGTGTGCACCTCCCTTGCTTGCACTCACTCACTCACTCTCTCAAAAAAAAAAAAGAAATTAAATCCACAGTTTCCCTAGAGTTTTGGATTCAGTAGGTCTGGGCTGAGGCTCCATAGTTAAGAGCACTTCCTCTTGTAGGATTGAGTAGGAATCTGTAGGAATTTCCTGTGGCTGCTGGAATAAATTACCACAAACTGGGTGGCTGAAAACAACACAAATTTATTATCTCAATGGTGGAGGGCGATGCTCCATCCCCAGCACTCCGCCACACACAAACATCACTAATTGACCCACTCTTCAGCTAGTCTTTGCTTTTGCAAGAGAGGAGGGCAAGGAGAGAGAGAGAGAAAGAGGACTAGGGTGTCAGAGAGGTCTTTTTTGGCTCAGCCACCTTTGCCCTCCTTGACGTCTGCATGACTAAAGTAGGGATTTTACCACAAGGAGAGTATCCTATAAAAATCCCATCCTCGGGCACCTGGGTGGCTCAGTTGGTTACACATCCCACTCTTGATTTAGGCTCAGGTCATCATCTCACAATTCAGGGGGTCGAGCCCCCACATCAGACTCCACACTGATGATGCCGAGCCTGCTTGAGATTCTCTCTCTCTTCTCCTTTCTTGCTCATGCTCTCTCTCTAAGTAAATAAACTTAAAAAAAAAAAGTCCATCCTCTTTGCAGCCAGTGCAATAATACACATTTCAAACTCAGTGAATCCCCCAAAGCCATGAAGTTGTTGCCATGGTAGGCAACAACTGTGCCCTAGCAATACCTGTTGGTCATCACAACACTAACCATGACTTAAGGCCCCACACTGGAGAGAAAGTAGGGCATACATAGTCTTGATCATGGCCTTGGGCTTGCTCCAAGGGCACTTTGGCTCAGCAGTGAGACATGTCTATCTCTGTCTCCCAGAACTTTGTGGTCAAGAATTTAGCATCCTGAGTTATGCTTGCTTCCACTCCACTGTTCACATCTGACCACTCTATTGGTCCCAGAAGACTCTCGATGTGGTTTCTTCCCTCTCTTCCTCTTGAACTTAGCTTCCTTACCAGATAGAATCAGGGCCTCTGTTTCCTCAGTAGTGCTCTGCTTTCCTGGTAACTTGGTCCAATAGAGCCCAATTTCACAGACTGCTTCCAGTAGCTCCACATCTGCCCTGTGCTTGTGGCACAAGTCTTTCTGGTTTAGTACATATGCAGAGGTCTTTTCTCCTGTCAGTGTGTGTTTAGAAATCTGACATATGATTCCTGACAACACACTTTACTGCCGAGTCTCCCTCTGAATGTTTCCAAGCATTCTGCCACAGGAACCAGTGGGTTGACAGCACTAAATCCACCCAATCCACTACTGAAGGTGTGAGTCCATAAATTCTTTCTTAAATCTCTCTTGCTCTCTGCCTCTGAGGCTCCCATTGCTGCAACATTTTGTGGCAAGTTCCAAAGATGGACAAAAAAAGTCCCTATCTAGTTCCTGGCCTGCATTCCACAGTAACATACCTGGTTTCTGGTATCTTCTCACCTCAGATGAGTTTCCCCACTTGCTAATAGCCAGGATCATACCCAACCTGATACTGCAGGCTCCAGGGGTTCCCCTTTTATAGATAAAATAGAATATGGTCTTAATCCAAACATGATTGCCACAGATCCTTCACTTTCCCATGAAAGTTGCCAATTTCTCTTTTTAAATTATATGTCCACTCTGGACCTTGAGTGTAAAATGGAGAGAGAGTTCAGAAAAGATAATATCTCCCCCCAAATTAATGATTACAAAAATGGGGAGATTAAAAGCAAAATGATGCTGTAGCAATAAAAAAGGTGTGTGTGTGGGGGGGGTGTCACACTTATATCATAATCTTTAAAAACTCATCAACAAGAGAGAAAAACAGCAGATTCCCACTATCTTCTTGACTGAGCAGGGTTCTAGATGCTTCTAATTCATCCCAGTTCCCACCCCCAGGAGCAGTATAAGAGGAAGGTAGGTGAGTGGGGGGGAAATCCCATAAAAATCACCTTAATACTCCCAACAAAAGAGAGACAAGTCAAAAAGATACATAGGAGCCCAGGGCTAAGTTTTCCTCAAGAACAGAAGATGCTGCTTTCCACTCACCATCTTGGTTGCTCTTTGCTAGAGAAGAAGGCAGAGCAGTGGAAATCAACCAGTGGTGATTATAGCAATAAATGGAGATTGGGGAAAATAGAAGACAAAATGAAAATAAGATAAGATTTTATGAGGAAAGAGGGGTCAAAGGAAAAATCAGAGTGGTCAGTTTCATCTGTTTGTTTTCCTTTATTGATCTGTTGTCCTCAGCATCAAATATGATGTTAACTGGTGCTTTGACACACATGTATTTAAAATCATACAAACCTTTCTACTATAGATTTTTTAAATCAGAAACGGGTGCTGAAAGTAGTAAAAATTTTTGGCATCTATAGAGATATTTTTTCCTTTTTAATAAATATGTGAACTATATTCATAGATTTATTAATACTGAATCATTTTTACATTCCTGAGATGAACTCCACTTAGCCGGTCTCTATTATTCTTTAAAAGTACTGTTAAACTATATTTGCAAATAGTTTATTCAAGATTTTGGCTTCCATATTAAAAACCTAAATTGGTCTGTAATTCTTTCCCAATCTCTGGCACCAAGGCAGGTTGGTTTGACAGCCACCATGATGAGAAACTTCTGACTAGATTCTAGTTTATTTCCAGCTGTACCCACTGTCAGAGATAACAGGAAGAACTCCAAAACGTGAGCAAGACATCAGCTGCATTCCCTTGTTTCTGCAACTATCATGCTGTCTCTATTTGCCCTGAATGTATACATGGATACTACTACCACAGAGTTACACACACACACACACACACACACACACGTTTTCCTTTTGGAGGATCTAGGGCAGAGCAACTGGAAATGGATTCCTCTCACTGCCCAGGAAACCATCCTGGTAACCTAGAGGGGTTTCCAGGTGCACAAAGACCTGTGCTGCCCATTCTACACCCTTTTCAGGACATCAGAAGTACATAAACTATCCACATATCGTTAATCAGGCCACCTATAGATACGTCTTGAAACGCACACAATGACCTGTCAGTATTGTAACTGGAACATGGTGATTCTCTTTGTATCCACCAATAAGACACAAAGCCCAAAGACACACAGTGTCTTTGTTGGTGAACCTCTCTAGGCATAGAGGAGTCAGTGCCAGTTCTGAGTCTCAAATTTACATGGTATTCCTACTATTAACGCACACAAAATTTCTAGTGGAGAATGGAATGTACAGAATAGGATGAAGAGCTTGATATGTACAATCAACAATTCCAGTCTTGATCATGAAACCCAAGACAACCATATACTACATTATATTCTTTCCTGTTATTCTAAAGTATCAAGATCAAAAATAAGAAGCGCCAGGATTCACAATTATTCAAATAGGGTCAAGACACCTCTATAAAAATATATAATTTCATCAGTGAAAATTTTGCCTTAAGTCCCAATATCTATTCCATTTCTTCTCCCTTTTTTTTAACCTTACAATGTGTTGAGGTACTTCAGAGTCCATCGAGGGGTGAGGAGGTGAGGGAGCAAAGGTTGATGGATTTTTAGTTTAATGTTCTATTGATAAACCTGATAAACCTGATCTGTTGATCTCAGGACCAGATCAACAGAAATGACAAATAAGCTTTGCAAAAACAGAGGCAGTGTTTATGCCTCTGATCCCTAACAGCTCGTACAGGGTGTAAGGTCCTTTGATTTGGATAAGCCTTCAATTATAAACAAATCCTTGAGTGGCAAATACGATATCAGTAAAATCATAATACTTTAAAAATACATGTTTAATCCCTTAATAGGCTTAATAACAATGGATCTTTTAATTTCTGAGTGTAGTCTTCACCTGATTGTGTGAAATGTACTCAACCAAAGATGTAATAATTCTGATTTTTTTTCTAAGTGTGGCTCAAAGCCATCTGAAGAAATACAAAAAAACAAAAACTTCAGGAATAGAAATTTCTAGTTATTTTGAAATTTCCAGGCACTTCAAATTACAAAAACTACTTAACCGTTTCTGTATCACAGCAAACAAAATAAAACCAAATTAGTTGACTATTGGAATGTGAAACACTCTTATTGGAGTGTGAAAGTGTTCCAAATCTGGATAGTGGTGTTGATTACACAATTTAGCAAATTTGCGCAAAATCATTGAATTGTATACTTAAAACAGGTGAGTTTTATGGCATGTAAATTATACCTCAAGAAAGTTACATGCAACAAATTAGTTGCAATGCTTCCTATGACCACAGAATGTCAGCAAAGTCAGCCATGAAGGATTTTTCCATAAACCTAATTTTCTAAGAAGAAGCCAGCAACTGCTAGATATAGCTGTCTTTCACTACAGAAATGCCTTTGTTCTGGCTCTCAGGTGCTTGAAGTTATCAAAGAGTTAGGCATCAGGAATAAGGAAACATTTTCTTAAGTTTTTTTAATGCTTATTTATTTTTGAGAGAGAGACAGAGTGCAAGCAAGGGAGGGCAGAGAGAGAGGGAGACACAGAATCTGAAGCAGGTTCCAGGCTCTGAGCTGTCAGCACAGAGCCTGACGTAGGGGTCAAACTCACAAACTACAAGATTATGACCCGAGCAAAGTCAGACACTTAACCAACTGAGTTACCCATGCGCCCCAGGAAACATTTTCAAATGTTGTCTTATACAGATCTACAATGATTGAAGCTATCAAATCATTTTATTCATGGTATATACAATAAATAAAACTAACCAAGCCACAATAGTTTTGAATAAGCTATTCATTCTTACTGAAAATAACAAAATCATTAAAACTAGTTTTGGACTACTTATACATTGTAGTAAACATATAAACTTTGATTTTTTTACAACTATTTTATCTTACATTGTACATTTTAAAGGGGAATTTTTAAAATGGTCTAATTCCCTTTAAGTTAGACAAACATTAACCAGTGAACTTTTCAAGTAACTAGGTAATATGAAGAAATCTTTTAAAAGGAGTACAGTCTCTCTCATTACTTCCATAGATCTTCTGAAAACATAAAATACATTGGATTATAGGAAGGTAAACCTAATACACATTGAAAACCACAACTATTTCTGGGGTAAGACTTCCTTTTGCTCAGTGCAGCCCTGTTATGATTAAGGGCGGAGGAAACTTGTGAGCTGGAAATTTTTCTCTCACATTTTAAGCAGATTTACAAGTAAAGTTTACCTTATTTCTAAGGTTTGTCCAAATAAAGTTTTCAAGTGTCAAAATATTAACCTAGGTTTCCCAAATCAAAATAGATGCCCTGCCTTCATCATGAGGTCAGTTTCAATCTAAGGGCTTTTTGCTTTTGAATTCTGGTTAATACTAAAAGCAACGTGAATGACAATTTCTTGGATTAATGATTTGAATACCAGGAATCCAGAAACTGCTCACAGAGATAAGAAAAAAAGGATCTGATGAGATGATACTTACATTAACTTTTCTCAGAAATTTGAGGGTCAACTGTTTCCTTCACAGTATCACCAAATGTCAAGGTCAAAGTAGAGAAGACAGAGGTTAAGTGACATGTTAACTGATCTGCCCAAAGTGACAAAGGTGGTTAATTGAACAGTTAGGACTAGAACCAGGTCTGGTGAGCTCTCAGCCATAGACCCTAGATTCAAACACATGTCCAGGGCACCTGGCTGGCTCAGTCAGTTGGGTATCCAACTTTGACTCAGGTCATGATCTCACAGTTTGTGGGTTAGAACCCTGCATCAGGATCTGTGCTGACAGCTTGGAGCCTGGAGCCTGTTTCGGATTCTTTGTCTCCCTCTCTCTCTGCCCCTCCCCTGCTCATGCCCTGTCTCTCTCTGTCTCTCTCTCTTTCCTCTCTCTCAAAAATAAGCGTTTTTTAAACAAAATCACATCCGTTATTCATTCTGCAATTTATATGATCTGTAACATTGGGGATTTTTTTTGTTGTTGTTTCTGTAGTTCTTTCTATCCAGGGCAGATTTGAAAAACACAGATAACCACTGTCTGATTCAAGAACCGTGAAGTAAGTCATGAGACGATGCTTGGGATGCTAAATGCTCTGCAAGAAATATTCAAGTAATTAGTTAAGGTGAAAATGCCTTATGACTGAAAAATTACACATGGAATCCTAATGTGCTTTGGTGAATGAAGTCTATGCCAGCAGTGGAAGGGGCCCCTAGCTGTTCTGCAATCCACGGCAACCCAGTCTTTTTCACTCTCTACCATTATGCTGGGAGCTCCAGTTACTAAGCACTGGTCTGCCAACTTCCCCTGCCCTCCCCCAAACTGCATGATCCTATAAGTATTTCTGGAGCAAGAGCAACCAGGCATTTAATGACGTAAGTCATGTCTCTTGACTTGAAAGATTAATGGGTCAGGCATGTTATGTACCCTTGATAAAAGAGATTTGTGTTCTGCCCTTCAGGGTCTAAATTCCCAACAAAATCCAGCTGGGTAGTATCAATTCAGACATCTCAATAAAAGGATAAATGAAACCATGCAAATAATACAGACCTATACTATGCCTGAAAAAATATGTATATTTTTTGCATTGTCTAAAAGCTGCAATCTTAGTGGCAGCAAATGTGTTTTTATTTTTAACACTATGAGCTAAGTAAGGAAAAGGATAGTAAGAATTCTGGCTGATCAAAGTAGCATACATGCCTGTGTATTTTAAAACATTTTTGTATGTGAAAAAAAAAATCTGTGTATTTATTTTTTTAAAAATTCATATTGAAATGGATTAATGTGGGGCGCCTGGGTGGCGCAGTCGGTTAAGCGTCCGACTTCAGCCAGGTCATGATCTCGCGGTCCGTGAGTTCGAGCCCCGCGTCGGGCTCTGGGCTGATGGCTCAGAGCCTGGAGCCTGTTTCCGATTCTGTGTCTCCCTCTCTCTCTGCCCCTCCCCCGTTCATGCTCTGTCTCTCTCTGTCCCAAAAATAAATAAACGTTGAAAAAAAAAAAAATTTAAAAAAAAAAAAAAAAAAAAAAAGAAATGGATTAATGTTACAAAATCTGGAATTTCTAACATTCTGCTATTATTCCTAATTTCATATATCACATCAAAAGTCCCTGAATTTCAGTTGTTCAAAGGCATAGCACTACTCTGTCACTAATCTAACTTCTAAGCAATTGCCAAATATCATCAGTGCCTTAATCTGCAATCACATTTTTTTGAACTTTCAAGCTAAGATAACAAAACAAATGCTGATCTTGACATCTACTAAGCAACAAGATATACTACATTTTTTAAGCTTGAAAATATCACTGCTCTCCCACAGTGAATGAAAGATGTACTTTCCCAGTATTGTCAATAATTTCTAGTGATATGATCATGCCCCCCGATCCTTTGGAACCCCACAGTCTGATAACAGGTTAAGATAAGAATTAAAATGCTATCCATGGCCACAACTGAGTGACACCCACACATAGTATGGGGGGCAAGACTCTTTAACATTGGTCTTATTTTCCATTATGTTCTAACCACCTAAAATCACTAATTATAAGCAATTCAAACAAAATCAGCAATTTTGCTACAAAATGATTCATTTTAAAATCACTTATTTACCCATCAGTTTTTAAGCCTTCATAGACTAAGAATGGTTAAAACAGAATAAGGAGTTACAGAAATAGCACATGCATCATGTTGGGCTGTGGCTATAACACTAAATAGTCTTGTATGCTCAGTAAATATTGGATGGGTGCAACCATCCATGACTTAGGGGAAAACTGGGTGAGGCCTGACCCCAGAGTGTGTTCTCCAAAATTTAATGTGCTTCAGAAACAGGAGTGCAACTGGGTAAAAATAGAAATGCTCATACCTACTAAATAAAAATTCTAGATATATGGAATGCCAAACAATAAACATATAGGTACAGTCATGTTATCCTTTATCTAAAAAGCTGATTTTTAATAGCTTCCCTATTAGGCTACTTACTTCCTCAAAAGTGTATCAATAGTTACTGTGTTTAAAAGGTAGGAATTTTACATTTTTTTAATGTTAATCTTTGAGAGAGAGAGAGACAGAGCATGAGTAGGGGACAGGCAGAGAGATAGAGAGAGACACAGAATCTGAAGCAGGCTTCAGGCTCCGCTGTCAGCACAGAGCCTATGCGTGGCTCAAACCTATAAACTGTGAGATCATGACCTGAGCTGAAATCAGATACCCAACTGACTGAGCCACCCAGGCACCCCTAAAACGTAAGAATTTTAAAGTTTATTCCTAAGTCAAACCCTGACACTGGTCTGCCATAAGTCCGTGCTTTCCAGAGCTCATCAAACACTTGTTTGGTGTTAAGGCTTGTTGAGAGCTATTTGTTCTAGAGACCCTTACACCGTATGTCAAACGTCCTCATAAAGTAGTAGACCACGACAGACCTGACAGGGTCCCTGCATCCTCCCACTGTTTCCCAGAGACCAGCGGGACTTTCCTACAGTGAGTGACAAGGCATTCCTTCATGAGCTTCCCTCTCATCAGACCACAGGGGCAAAAAAAAAAAAAAAAAAAAAAAAAAAGAAAAGAAAAAAATCAAGGCATCATGGTAATATAGATTACTATACTAGTTAAAAGGTCTGAGTATTCTGGTCTCTCCATGGCCAAGAGCTATCAGTAGTTAAGTAAATTAACCTGAAATTTGGCTTTCTTGTCTATAAAATTAAAGGAGTAAACTATAGTTGATCCTTGAACAATGCAGGGGTTGGGGTGCTGACATCCCCTTCCCTACTGTAAAAATCCAACCCTTTTGACCCCCCCGCAAAACTTTAATAGCCTACTATTGACCAGAAGACTTAATGATAACAGTCAATTAACACATTTTATATATTGTGTACTGTATTCTTACAATAAACTAAGCTAGAGGAAGAAAATGTTAAGAAGATCATAAAACACATTTACAGTTTTGTACCATAAAATAATCATGTACAAGTGGACCCATGAACTTCAAACCATATTGTTTAAGGGTCAACTGTACACTTTCGGGATTTCTTTCACCTTGATGATTTGACTTCAATGAGTACAACTGTTGATGTGATGTGCCAATAGCCAGTTAAACTACAGAGTCATTTTCTTCTGATCAAAATCAGGGATTTTAGAAACCAGAGAAACTAATAAATGCTTTCGCTCATTAGGAAATAAAAAGTTTGGAGATTTCTAGATCTAACCACTTGGAACCACAGAACTATCACCACAGCAGCCATCACCTGCTTGGCCAGCATGCACTTCTTATGGTCCCTCTCCTACATTTGATCCAGGCTAGGTCAGAGCCCTGAGGCAGAGGCATTGTGTCCCTTGCCTGGTTCTTTCATTTTTTTATTTCTTTTTTTTTTTAATGTTTATTTATTTTTGAGAGAGAGAGAAACAGAGACAGAGTGCGAGGGGGGGAGATGGAGAGAGAGAGGGAGACAAAGAATTTGAAGCAGGCTCCAGGCTCAGAGTTGTCAGCACAAAGCTTGCACAGGGCTTGAACTCATGAACTGCAAGATCATGGCCTGAGCCAAAGTCTGACACTCAACTGACTGAGCTATGCAGGTGCCCCTCCCCTTGCCTGGTTCTGCTCTTGATCTTGAGCTCTGACAGCTATGGAACCTTAGGCAAGTTACTTGTCCTTGTCTTCAAGCCTGTTTCTTCATCTGCCAACTGGGGATGACAATAAAAGCACCAACACTTGTTGGGTTATGAGAATTAACTGTGATAAGCCCTATATGGCACATTGTTTGGTGCCTGGCACAGAGTAAGCACTCTGTAAATGGCAGCAATTATTTTTGATGACAGCCGCATGGTTATAGCATCCATAGAACTCAGCACATGACTGAAGAAAGTCCAAAAAAAAAAAAAAAAGTCCATGAAGTCACATGGTTGTCACAGCCCCTGGTCCTCTCTTCTTCTGGGCTTACTCTTACTAATGCAGCCTCACTTGTTGACTTGAAGGAATGAATGAACGTGCTGACTCTCTATATCTCTTTCCAGAAACTCCAGATCACACAGCTCTGACGATGGGATAATAATTTAAGGAAGCAGGTGGCATGATCGATGAATTAAAGGTATCTCTTTCACAAAAAAGAAACTGGTAATAGTGGTTGCCCTCCCAGGAGGTGGCATCAAATCAGGGACAGGAGACTGACTTTTCACCATATGCCATTGTAGCTCTTGAAATTTGAACCTCAAATATGTGCTACCTACATTAAAAAATGTTCTTTAACGTGCTAATTTTTGAAAAGTAAAAAGTCAATTTGTAACTTAGAAGAGCATATGCCTTCCCCTCATGAGAGATGGGAAGCTGAACGTCCAGCCTCACGTGCCCTTCAGAGTATCTGAGTGCCCGTGGTTGCTACCCTGCCCATGCACCCCCACAACTGGGAGGTGATGGGCAGACCCCATGGGAGGTGGGACAAAGAGAAGGAAAATCTTTCTGGTTCAGAATTATTTCAGGTTTAGACTGGTTTCTGCACAGAGGAATCAAAGGAATACCTACTGTAGATTTAGAGCAGGGCTTTATGTCCAGTTCTATTCTGCTGCCCAGGGAAGGCAAAGACCTGAATTAAAAGAAAGAACAGAGAGTGAATGAAGTGTGTGTGTGCGCATGTGTGTGTGCGCGCGCGTGTGTGTACTCCAAATAACCCATGCTGGCTCAGCTTTTCGATGCTCTTTTCCCAAATATTTTTCTGATAAAGAAATCTGAAAAAAACTCGGCATCCTTTTGAAAATTAAGACTGGCTTGGAAATAACAAGGGCCGCACTTTATTTGAGCAAGTACAATCTAGTACAACAAAGTTATATAACAAGGTTAGCTTTCTCCTTTTACTCATCATTTTCCATCCCTGATGGAATTAATTATGTGTGGGTGTGTAAAGAAGATGGCCCTGAAAAGAAATATCTTAAATCTCATTGTAAGCTATCACACAGCACCCCATGGCAAAATGGATCTTTGAAGAACAAACATGTTAAAAATGCTTTGCACTAAAATACATTTGGAATTCTAAAATGCATAAATATGAAACGTAGCTATGATAAAATGGATTTATATAGAATATTGAAATATACCATGCTCAAGTAGTTCAGAATCAGGCCTGTGTCTTTGGGACGACCTTAGAAAAGATGAGCCACATTTAAGTTCCTGAAAACCTTGGTACATACTATAAAACAGGAAAATCAGTGCATCATGGCTAGCCGGCTGGCTTGCAACTCTGCTTAGCGTGTCCAAATTGCTTCATTCTTTTTGGTTTAGACTAGAAAAACTGTGTTGGTTTCACAAGTCCTCATTTGTTTTCAAAGTGTACTTTCAGCACGTAGGAAACAGACCATACTGGACATTAAGAAGAATATAATAAAACCTAGAAGTGTGGTTGCTGATGCGAAAGGTCCTACTTCAAGCAAGCCTAGAGCTGAAACACATTTAAATGTGCGGCAGAAATTCATTTCCTTTATTTTCTCGCTTCAAATGATTTAACATCGAGAACTACCTAGTTAAATCTGAAAAGGAGGCGTAATCCCACGATTCACGATCGGTAATTTCTACACGCATAAGTCCAGATTCTGAAAATTAGAGGAGAAAAAAAAAAAGAGACACAAATGCAATGACAGCTGTGGATTCTACGCAACACTGTTCTACAAGGTTTACAATATCCATGCAGCTTCCAATTCTCTGCTCGCTGTTTAGCGAGAGGTTGTAGTCAGTATCTGTTGAAGGCCGAATGGAGAGCTATCAAACTGTATTTTTAGCAGCACAAGTTTTTGTTTCAGGGACACACTGGAGAAGTAAGAATTAAAAGTTCCCACACACCTCTGAGAGCTTGGCCCAAGTCCCCTCTTAACAACCTCCACTTAACTTCCTGGACAGTTGAAGCACTCAAGCGTCTTCCTTACGTTGTCAGCTGCCCACACACCATTCTCCCAGAGCCCCAGTTTGATCCAACACTGATGGCCATATGCTTCATAGAAGCCTGAAACCCTCTCAGCCCCAAGGGTAGAATCTTCACTAGTAATCCACTCCTCTTGCCAGCGATTGGTTATGGAGGGAGGTTCTGGTGAAAATCTAGCTGGTAACACTCGAGGGAATCTGCTGCTGAAGGTCTGGTGTGCAAGTCTTCCTTGCTCTTAAAACAGGACAGAAGAATGGGGTGTGCCACTTGTCCCCTCTCCGGTGTCTGCATCTGTAGCAGCAATATCGAGATTGGGGGAACCAGCCAAAACAGGGAGCAATGATCTGGTCGTGAGGCCATTGTTAAGTCACTAAATTAAACAAGCATGGGATTTCCTACCTCTGCACTTCTTGTTTGGGGAGGGCATAATATCTCCTCCTAGTTTAAACCACTGGGGAATGAGGAGACACTGCTTTTTGTGGCCCCAAGTAATCAGATGCAATCTCCTTCCTCTGAAATAACAAGCTATTTTATAGAGCAGAGACCACACAGGAACACACGCACAGGCTTTCCCTCTCTTGGAAACTGAACTCTTGTGCGAGGAATAACGTTCTAAATTCAAGCTCCTTGGAGTATAGCGCATGTGCTGCATGCCCCATCCCGAATACCCTCCTCCCCCACACTATCACGTACTTCAGACCCAGTTCAAAATCTGCCTCCTCCACGATAGTTTCTTATTTAATCCTTGCCTACATCTGCCTGTAATTCTAACATATGGCATTCACTGCCTCTAACTTTTTTACATCTTGTCTGCTGATCCTTGTGTCTCCCTCTCAGCTCCACACTGAGCACACATTTGATTTACAGCGACTGACTGAATATGAAGCCCCATTTTCCTTCACCTGAAACTTGGGATTTTCCTTTCCTCTTTTCTTCCTTGTCTTCTTTCCTCATCTTACTTCTCTGTAGAAGAAAAGACAAAAATTGAGATAAAAGAGATTCGGAGCTCAGATTCTGAAGGTAGGTAAGTCTTTCTAAAGAAAGGCCCAAATGGCAGGCCCTACCTTCTGGGAGTTACAGATAAGGGAAAGAATTATGGCTGGTGGGGGCTGGGGGTACAGCAGTTAGACGCGATACAAATGACCTCCTGTTTCTGTACCTCCCTGACATACTGACCAGGTTCCACTATTGAAAGTAGGGGGTGGGGGGGGGGACATCCTGAACAAATCAGAAGTTATGAGAGAACATAGAGCAGAGTCTAGCACATGGTAGGCACTCAACAAATGTCTCAGGAGTGAATGAGAGATGACAGAGCATCTTACCAGTAGGGCTTCGGGCTTATACCTTGAAGGTTTTTATTATAAAAACAGAACAAAATGTAAATACCAGTAATAACACTGGTAGTGAACTTCATCTGAATGTGCTGACAAAAAAATCTTTGATCTGGTGTAGATTTCAAGATGTTTTGAAAGGGAAAATAAAATCTTGGGTTGTTTTGGTTTTTACTTTAAAACTCCTATGGCTGTTAGCTCAAACTCACAACCAGGGGCCGTCAACAGATTTCCAGAATATCTGAAGAAAGGCCTACTCCATCACACAACCTGAATCTCCAGCAGCCACTCTTCTGTGTAACAGCTCTGGGGCCATCCTACTGATGAGATGGCGCAAAGGGCATCTGCAAAGAGCATGACCCAGTGTAGAAACAGGCTTCCACACACGTGAAGCTATGCAGATACATTTTTAACGTCAACTTTTAACACGTTCCAAATATTAAAAATTTGTCATAACTTTCATTAGGCTATTCATTCAAACCGACACTAAGAACTTTTCTGCAAGATCTTTTATATTACACAATAGAGTAAAAACTGTAGTAAAGGTTCAGATAGTTAAATGAGCACCACACACTACAAAGTGTAACCAACATGGTTCTATTAAAAACTCTCTTCAACTATGGCATTCAAGGACAGCAATACAATATTTTCTTTACAAAGCAAGTAATATAAAAATCTGCAAATGCCATAAATTCATTTATAGGCTATTATTTTCATATAGGCATATCATTAGATTCTTTCAATTTTTTCTTTCAATTCTTTCCTGAGGTATTTTTTTGTTTGTTTGTGGTTTGCTTTTACTGTACTGCTGGATGCATTATCTTGATCATCCTTTCCTAAAATGATTTTTAAAGACCTGCAAAAAATTTTTATTGCATAGGACACTATTCATGACACAGAGGTTAGGAACTGCAAATATGTGGCATTGGAACAAGTCTTACAAATACTGCATTTTAAGAATTTGTTACATACATTTTTTACAGCTGTCTCTTTTTAAAAAATTGAAGTTATAGCTAATAGTTAACTACGTACAGTGAGGCATTTTAGGAATGTCAGAGGTTAGAGAATATGATGAATGATACAAAGGAAAAAAGCCGTAATTCTTGCTGGCTATATATTGTATTGCCTTCAAAAGCAACTGTACATGTTGTAATCAGTTCATAGTTAAATATTTCTACTAATCTGTTTTGGGAGAGCAAATGTCTTTCAAAGTTTCAAGTTCCTCTATGAGCTTCTTGTTCTGAACCTCCAGCACTGCAACTCGACTCTCCAGACATTTTACATATTCTTTCTTTCGACGTCGACATTCTTTAGCAGCTTCCCTGAAAAAAAGTAGAAGCAAAGGGGGAAACAAAACACTTTTTTGCATGCTATTGACAAGCAGGCTGAAGTAAGCTTGCTAAATGTGATCATGGCTGCATTCCAAATCTTGGAACAGCGTTCCCAATTCAATGTCAAACACTAAGCCAAACTGGATTCTTAAGGGTCACAAGTGTCCCTTCCACAAGTCCACATGGCAATTAGTAGAATTGCTGCATCTCCTGCCTTGATTAGAGTTCATAGTAAACAAGGTCCAAGTCAAAGACAGTTACTCTGCTTTATGGCAATAAAGATCTTTGAGGGCCTTGAGTTCCTCAATGAGAGTCTTGTTTTGGTTTTCAAGCACAGCCACACGATTTTCAAGACATTTGACATATTCTTTCTTCTTCCTGCGACACTCCCGGGCAGCTTCCCTGGAACCAACACAAGGCAAATGACTACAGGAACAACTTCCCAGCACAATTCAGACCGGCTCAAATGAACTTCTGCCCCCCAAACTCAACAGCCAATCAATCCTAGGTAAGGTTTATACAAAGCCACACAACAAATGTTACCAAGCACATGCCTTTTATAAGATTACTTTAAAACAACAGGACCGACTTGAGAGCACAATTTGCCCATCATTCGTTGTACATGGTGTTTTCTTAGGGCACACATTCCATGATCACAGTGACCAGAATGGTTTTCAGTAACCTAAAACAATAGGACCACATTCCCAAGTGGAAATTCTACAAAAACACTTACAGATCCTTTTAAGTCTCTTCGTTATTTTTGTCCACCAAAAGCCACATATTCCATCACAATGAATTAACTTTATTTGATCAAAAATACTGGAAAAAATTAATCCTCAGAAACGTGAAATGTCATTATTGCAGATTTTGATTCTTCAAGACTAAATACCAGTAAAACAAATAAGCTCAACCACGACTGCAAGAAGCAGTTTATTGGCTAGAAAACAACCTGGATACAGACAACAGGAAGCAAGTCCTGTACATTTTCATGAACCAAAATGAAATGGACTCTGCTTTTGAAAATTAAGGAAGAGAAGAAGGGAGGGTACATAATACAACACTCAGTAATTCAGATAATTTAAAGCCATGAAGTGAAAGCACCACAATTAAAATTTTGGAAAGGAAGCTACTACATAACCCAAAAGTGTATTTCAAGACTGTTTTCTAATCAAGTGCATTAATTACCCAATATACGGATTGTTGAAGCACTGTAGGCATGCCCAAAGGACAGACCAGCCAAAGCAACAAACACAAACAGATGAGCTAGTCATTTTCATGTATAGCCCCACCAAAAAAGAATAAATACAGCCAACATTTTTCTCTTTCTCCTGATTTTTAGGGTGGGAGGGGGTGGCAACCACATCATTTAAGTCCTCTGTAGAATGCACCCTCTGATAACAGTGTTATTTTGGAGTAGTCAACTGAAAATAACTGCCTTTGGGGTGTGCTTCATATCAAAAAAGCCTACACTGAAACAGATAACTCACATATATTAACAAAAGCTGTGTTGGATGGCTGAACACCAGTTACTATAATGCCGACTCACAGTGCCCCAATTCTGAACCAGGAGTGATGTGCACAAATAGATTTGGCCAATTCTGCTGTATTTTTAGGATGGTTTACTCTCACTAACAACTTGTTATCTGTGTTTTCTCCATGGGACCCAGTATCAGCAGAAAAAAGACCTTGAAATCCCAGTGAACTGCAGGAAAAGATCAACTCCTACTTCCTAGCCAAGAACAATGCCCTCACCCTGTGAACTCACAAAGCTCTCAGACTTCTCAACTAGTTAACAACAACAACAAAAAAAAAAATGTAAAAAGTGAACTGAATCTGTTTAATACAGATTTATTTAATCTAAATGATGCATTGGGAAAAATTGAGAATAAATCCAAGCACACTCATAAATTTGCCAGTTTGAGAACATAATTAAACTTTTCTATAAAGGAACTAAAATACATTTATTAATACCAAGATTTTCATGATTGGATCATTATATTAAATTCTAGATTTGGAAGGGAGATAGTCATTTTACAAAGCAAGTTACCATTAAATGAAATTTGAAATATCTAATAGCAGTGTTGTGAAATATTTATTTTTTTTCATTTTCTTTACCAAAGTATACTATTTGTCATAAATATCATAATTCATATCTCATGTGGGTGCAGGTGCATGTTACCAGTGAAAATGTTCCAAACACAAAGCTTTAAATGATCACACCAGTAGATGGTACATTCCTAAGTATTTCCCAGCTATGGAAAACACCTGTTTCTTCTATTAATAGTTAACTCAGTTTTCAGGCCGTGCATTTATTTGGATATATCCTCAGCATGAAGAGGAAATACATAGCAAAGAGGAAATGTTGACATGGCTGTAAAGAAACACAAACTGTCACTGGACTGGGAGAAATATCTATCATATCTATCATAAATGCCAGCCAAAGAATAAAGAAGGAAATGTATAAGAGGTCTTTCAGGTTAATAAGTAAAACCTACATACGTTCCATGAAGTTAAATGTGAAGCTTACTCTGAGATCTTTCTGAGATGACTCTGGTATAGTACAGCGGGCAGGCTCTGGAATAAAGACTGCCTGATCGCATATCCAGGTTCTGTCCAGTGCAGGATGCTACAACTTACTACCTAACCTCTCTGAACCTGAGTTCCTCTTCTGTAAAGTAAGGATCATAACCACACCCTTTCTTATGTGAAAGTTACATGAGAGTTAAAGAAAGAAACAGTAGAAATGAAGCACTTAAAACCTACCTATGGAACTTGCTCAAGTGAGCAACCTATTAGCCATTGATCATCTACTTTTCCCTTGTCCTGCTCTGAAATTGAGATCTGGAAAGTTAGAATAGATCCTTCTCAGAATCCCTTGGAGCTAGGGATTCTATTAGCTATTTCTAACCAAGGAAATGTGGGTGAAAGATGCAGGGGGGTAGGGGGGCTGGTATACCTGGGTGGTTCAGTCAGTTAAGTGTCCAACTTTGGCTCAGGTCATTATCTCACTGTTCATGCATTTGAGCCCAAATCGGGCTCTGTGCTAACAGCTCAGAGCCTGGAGCCTTCCTCAGATTCTGTCTCCTTCTCTCTCTGCCCCTCCCCCACTCACATGGATGCTCTCTCTCAAAAATAAATAATAAAACATAAAAAAAAAAAAAGAAAAAAGGAAAGAAAGATGCTGGGAGGGTCTTCCAGGAGAAGTTTTCAGAAAGGTTAGACTCAGCCAGCCCCAGTTTTGGGCTCTAGCCCTTTTCCCTTCTTCCCGCCTGATGAAATGCCTAGATATGTGGCAGCCATGTTGTGATGATAAGAACAAATGTCAGTGCTGAAGATGACAGAGCAGGGAGGAGAAACCTGGATCCCTGATGACACTGCTCAGCTTTTGTTCTGGCTGTACATATCTCTGGACCAGCCATAGAAGATCAAAATAACACCTACAAGGTTAGGGCTCCATTTCCCTTGGTTATTCACAGCCCAAACACAAACGCTATCCAATAGTTGTTATTTGCTGATTATTTTTTTAAAACCTAAATTTCATGATTTTTCTGGCCAGGGAAATTTCTTATGCATGTGTAGGTACTTGTGGGGCACATTTATAGGAACCCACTGCCTAACAGTTCATCTATTTCATTTTGATAGTTCTACTGACACAATTTTTTAATCTAAAAATAAAGGTACAAAATAATGACAAAAGGGAAAGAAGAATGCTACTTTCTAGGTCTTTCTATTTTCTTTAGGAAAATAAGACACCAATGAATAATTTTACAGTCTGCATTATGATCACATTTTATATTTCTTAACTGAACTTCACAACTTCCTGCTGTGACCACACAAGCAATTATGTTCACAGCTCCAGAGACCTTTGAAAGTACAGTTTCATAATATCCATATTCCTCCATCACATCTGAGTTAGAGACCATCCATAAAACAACTATGGATGATACCATGTGAGCCCCATCCATTCAGCTCCTTCAGGATTTCTGAGCAAAACACTGACAATGGAAAATATGAATCCAGCATGACTTAGTTAATTTGGAACAAGCACTGGGAAAGATGTGTATATCTGAATAATCCTATTTCTGATAATCTGTACAAAACTCCACCTAGTGGTCTGTGATAATTAATTTGCTTGGGAACTGAAGCCACTTTAAGGAGTTCTATAATGTATAAAAATGTGACATTTTAAGGGCTGTTAGTAAACTGAACATAGCTGCTACTGGTTCACATTCAGTTACAAAGGACAGTTAGGAAGTCACCACTTGTTTCTGAATCATAGCGGCTCAGAGGCCACAATTTCTAGATTAACTAGCTTGCTAATAATGCCTACTAAACAAACTACCGCCATGTGGTCCTGGTCATAGGTAAGCACATGATCTCCTCTGAAATGTTTTGTGTTCTTACAATGAGAACATTATTAGGAATAAGGCAACGAGACTTAACTGAGAGAACTCTTAGACTATTCTGTTCATTTTGAAAATCAGATTAATTGGCACCATTTTCCATCATAAAAACTTAACCAAGAAATATACAAGTCAAATTAAAGAATTTTGGAAAACAGCATTTTTAGGACATACTCCTGTTTAAAAAATAAAAATACAGAGACATGGTACAAGAATGAGTGAGAAAAGGAGACAGCATAAACTGAAAGTACATATACTATAACATTAATAGGCATCTCTAGATGATGGGGCTATGAGTAATTTTATTTCTTTGTTGCTTTGTATTTGCACTTGACTAAAATTTATCAGAATTAGTATGTATTTCAGTATAACAGAGAACCAACAAAGTTACAAACTAGATAAAAGGAAACTACATAGGGGCGCCTGGGTGGCTCAGTTGGTAAAGCACCCAACTTCAGCTCAGGTCATGATCTCGCGGTTTGTGAGTTCAAGCCCCGCGTCGGGCTCTGTGCTGACAGCTCAGAGCCTGGAGCCTGCTTCAGATTCTGTGTCCCTCTCTTGCTCTGCCCCTCCCCAGCCCATGCTCTGTCTCTCTTTCTCTCTCTCTCAAGAATAAATTTTTTAAAAAGAAGGAAACTACATATAAAAGGCTTAGAAAAGATTTTTAATTAATTTTTTTTTTAGTAAACTCTACCCACAACATGGGGCTTGAACCCATAACTCCAAGATTAAGACTCTATGACTAAATCAGCCAGGTGCCCCTAAAAGGTTTAGAAATGCTTAACTCACACATTTATTTTGCCCATAAAGAAACTAAAAAATTATACTCATTACCTACTTCACAAAGTAAGTACCAAGTTAAAAAAAAATCTTTATTTGTAATAAAGTACTTCCATCATGATTAAAAACATTAATGTATCTTTCACACATTACCCTTATGACACATAAGGATGTACCATGGTTTCATGGCTAGGCACTCTCATTAGAAGACAATCTAATTACCATCACATGCAGAGCACAAACCCAAATATGCCACATAACAGTTAACTTGGGAGAAATGGCTTAGAAAAAGCAATTTCTTTAAAAGCCCCACAGCAATAAATTATGTGCCCAGTAAGTGGTTCCTGATTCCCAGTGAAACATCCTACCTGTTTTTCATTAGCCTCAGCTCTCGTTTGCGTGTTGCTTCTTCTGCTAGTTGCTGGGGACTGTGCAAACTTCCTGGTGAGGCAGCCATCACTACTCCCTGTGGCAAAGCAGTAGTAGGAGCTCGGATCTGGTAAGTTGGCATGTCACCAGTGGCTGCTGCAATGAAACAAAATATTACAAATTTATATAAACAATTTGCAACTTGATATTTTATATAAAATTGACCTGGAAATAACATATTTCTTTTTACATGTCATAAGAGGTGAACTTGCTAATGTTTAAGATGATTATTCTGAGCATTAAAGAAGTCTGAGGTATCAGACACCTGGAACAATTTGGAACAATAATCTTCAGCATGCTCTATACATTTAAGGTAGAAAAACATCCCAGTGCATTTTAGAAAGGTGTTTATCAAAGGCTAAAGTAGAGAGTGCTTCAACTGATAGTTCATTTAGCCTAAACTCAGTGGTATGCTGACAAATGTTTAATAACCAGCTCTCTGGGGGTAAACAGTCCTGACCTGTTTATCAATGCGTATGACGGAAATACTTTCACCATGGCCAATTTCAGGCTAGCAGGGTGGCCTCCCGGAATGTAGAGATGGGAAGACATACACAGTAAGTAGCACATACAGATAAAACACATGTAAATAACCTCAAGAGCAGAGATAAAATTATGAGAAGTGATGAGTTTTGAGTATTCATTGTTTTTTAATGTAACTTATTTATTAAATATGTATGTATTTCTTTATATATAATCTTTAATAATGGCTCTTTTTACAACCAGCTTACAAAAACCCTGAAAATTTAATAATCACTCTACATACCAGTGGGAGCTGGTTCTAGCATACCACTGCAAAAATTTTAGCTAAGCAGAATATCTCCATTCTCTGAATATTCCAGATAAGAGGTCTTCCTGTACCCTATATCAGGCCTGAAACAGTTACTGAATGTCTTTAAATACAAGTCCTACTAACAGATGAGTGAGGTACTGGAAGGAAAATACTAGCTTACTATATTTTCAGTTTAAAAACCAAAACAAAATAAAAAACAAAACAGCAAAGCTCTACTTAAATCTAGTTTCTCTGGGGAATGATAATTTTTGTCTTTTGAGGGTTTCTTGAGAAAATAATATATTTCTACGTATTCATTTAAAAGGTTTTCTAATTATAGTACAATCATAGTCAAATGACAGACTTAATATTTACTTAGTATTCAGATTGAATACTAAAAGTCCTCCAAGTTTCCTAATTTATACTCAAAATTTGCTTTTCTACTACAATAAACATAGCTAGAAAAGACAGATGGATTTAAGTGATGAAATATGTTTCTACCACCACTGTTTCAACTTTGAGAAGGTATTGTCCAGAGTTAATTTGACACTCCGACATATTACAAAATTCATGCTGTCTCAAAGCTAAAGGCAAGAAAAAGAGTTTTTAAAGTTATTAAATCCTACAAAAATTGGCCTGAACCTATGCCAATCAAAATATAAAACACATCACTTCCATGCTTCATTAAAATGTATTCTAACTATTAAGAACTGAACTTTTACACCAAAGGGACACAGACTTTTTCCACTTAAATGGAATATTATCACTGAAAATAGCCAACCAATTTAAAGGGTCAAAAACTAATCTGTGTGTTCCTTTTGGGGAAATGCCAGTTCCCCCCCACCTCCCAGAGCTTAAGAATTAGGTGAAAAATAAAGAAAAAAATTTAAAAAATGGCTTTGGGGGAAGATCACTTAACGGTCTTCATAAAATTAACAAAAATACCATTTATAAGGTTGCACTGCCCCTTCCTTCTATAATTTGAAAAACAATGGTGATTAATAGTAACTGTGATAAATATAATGATCACCAGCAAAGTCTCTATTAATAAACTTGGGGAAAATCCTAAATTGGTTTTTGTGACTATTTAAAATACTATATACACAGATATCTCATTCTATGCCATATTATCTTACAGCTTGGAAATATTTAAGAAGATAATTTTATAAACAGTTATAAACTGCTGACTAAAGATTTTTTATATTTTAATCTCATTGTCAGAGGAGATAGAATGGAGCATAGAATTGCATTGTTCTGTCCTCTTTTCTCTTTACCCACATCCAGGGAAGAAGGTTATGGGATAATAAAGGTTGAAACAATAGAACAGCTGGAGGCTACACAGACTTTCTAAAACTGGAACAATAGCCAGTGACGGATGAGAAGTTTACATGTCATCATGTTGACATTTGCAGGCAGCGTGGATGCAGACCTTGGTCTGGGTTGTTCTTTTGCACACACACTGGTCACAGAGAAGTGCAACAAAATTAATGGGAAGGTACAGAGGGGTTCATTATACTCTCTCTCTCCTTTTGTATACATCTGCTATTTTCTGTACTATAAAGTTAGAGCAGAATGCTTATATGATCCATAAAAGTTTGTTTAAGGATATATATTTTTTTTAAAGGAAAAAAGGGGGGCAGGTATAGTTCACACATGAAAAATAAAGTTAATTCATTGGTCTTAAAACCAGAAATGGTTCTAAACTTTTGCCTGTTTCCAAAAGCTGAAACCACCCTCAAAGGACCAAATTTGGTGCCATGGAGGATAAAAGCAGTTCAAAACAAGTATGCTTAAAAGATTTTGAGGAGCGCCTGGGTGGCTCAGTCGGTTGGGCGTCCGGCTTCGGCTCAGGTCATGATCTCACGGTTTGTGAGTTGGAGCCCCGCGTCGGGCTCTGTGCTGACAGGTCAGAGCCTGGAGCCTGTTTCGGATTCCCTCTCTCTCTGCTTCTCCCCTGCTCACATTCTGTCTCTCTCTCTCTCTCTCTCAAAAATAAACATTAAAAAAATTTTTAATAAAAGATTTTGAGCCAACAGCTAGGGAAATAAAATACCACTTCAAAATGATAACTTGGAAGGGGATGATATATTTAGATGTATTAGTTCTGCGATGTCAGCTAATATATTGGGTTTTATTACAATGTTTGAGACATACTCTATATTTATCTCCTTCAATAAAAATCAGATTGTAGCTCAGTAGTTTATGACAGAAATATGAATTAGTATTAATTAGTAGGAATTAAGAAATGTCTGTAATATCCCAAAGAATCTATATGATGGTACACTTTTACTGGTCACAGAGTAAATGTCAATGGATGAATTCCATATATCCAACTATGATCTTAGTAAATACATTAAAAAGATATGGGCAAAGAGAATCTCTTATTTTGAGAAAATCCAAATGTCAAAAAATGTTGTTGAAACAAGTGACAAAAAAAAAGTTTTTCTCTTAGTTAACTTCAGTTTCCAGAAGTATGAATTCAGTGGTAATTTAAAGTAGATTGGATACCTAGAATCACAGTTCAAAGAACCATCTTACATTCTTTGATGACACAGTCTTATCTCTGTACTCCTATAGAGGCCAATTTCTGTTCCATCTAACTACTAAAAGTGTCCACATTATTTTTTGTTCTAGTACTTCACTGTATACATTATTTCTGAAAGTAAATGAGTCATCAGTGGGGGCTTTGCAGTTATGACTGAAGATAATAAGAAAAAGATATTTACATACTAATTTATTCTCAGGCAATAAAATTTTTAAATACAAGTCAAGGATATCTTTTTTTTCCTTTGGTACTCTCTATAATCTAGCATGCTACTTGGCATATAATGGATGCTTGATGGGTTTACACATACACTACAAAGTAAATTTTGAACTTCCCAGGGTTTTGAACAAGCCCACTGTCATTTGAATGTTTAAAATAAGCAGTCTTATTATTTTAAGACTATTATTAGCTGTTATTATAGCTAAGTCTTTAAGTCTTTAACACTGAGACATGGGAAGCCCTTACAAGATGCTCTGTATTTATTCAAAGTGGCATTATTTCCTACTCTTCCCTTAGATACTAGTCATCTGGCACCTGAGAAGCAGATGAGTTCTAACTATAGTATATGTCCAACTATCCCGACATGAATTTTTTAGTGTGTTTTAGGTTTAGTATCAATATTTCATGGGAAAAGAAAATTCCTAGAACTCTCAATTTTGGTCATTAACTTCGTACCTCTCTTTGCAAGCTATAAACACGGTATAGGAGAAAAAGCACGGGATTTGGAGACTGGATACTAGTCCAGCTCTGCCACTTACCAGCCATGTGACTTGGGGCAAGTTCAGTTTCCTCATCTGTAAAATGGGGATACATTATCTCATTTAATACTCACAATAACCCCTGTAATGTATGTCAAAGTGTCTAGCACAGTGCCTGGCACATGGTAGGCATTCAGCAAATGTTAGTTCCCTTCCTCTTCCCTTCCTTAAGTTCTGAAAGACAATGTTCCAAATTATGCTTATGCTGTATATTAGTTAAAAGGCATATAACATCCATAAATATATTTTCCCCTGGAGTTTCCCTTCTAACAAACCTGGGTAATAGAATGATTGAAATGTATGGCTCTTATTCCTTATTTTGTCCAGAAATATGCCTATTAAAAATTGTTATGCTGTATTATATTCCTTTAGAAAATAAGTTATTAAAAGATAATATAAAATGTCCTTTTCAATGTTTGTAATCATTTAGAATGGAACCTCAAAGGTGGAGAAACACAAATAACCAAATGGTGCAAGCTCATCAGACTGGTAATAAGACAATGAAAAGCCTCACAAGTCAAAGAGGTGTTGGTTTCTTCCTAACAAAGACAGAAATAAGAAATTCAGCCAAATGCCTATCCTGATAGCTTTCAAAATGGAACAACTTTTCTGCATCCCAAATGGTGGTGATCTTGCTTGTGTATATATCTTATTGAGATCTCTGCAGTACTGAGCACATTAACTGAATAACAACATTCTTATAAGTGGAGCTTCCTACCTTCATGTGTCACTTTGCTAGGTGTCCCTAATCCCAAATATACCTAAGGAACAAGCAATAGAGGTAAGTTTGAAGTCATACTTATAAAGCGGGGGACTTTTTCTGTAGCTCCAAGAAGCTACCGATGTCTTCACTTTTCTCATTTGGTTCGCTCCTCTCCTACCACCACACCAGTGTTCCCAATGTGCAAATCAGTTGTGTCCTTGCCTGGTGTCTCACACTGTCAGAGACTGTCCCTTCTTCACTGCTCTACTTTTCCCAGGAAAATTAAACCCTATATAAACATGACTGTTTAAACACTGAACATTTTCAAATTTGTTACAGTAACTATGACACATAGACCACAAAGAATTAAGCCATTAAATATTTTTACTTTAAGGTACATAGAGGTAACTTCCTGAATTGTTTAAGTGAAAATCTTGAGTCAAAAAAAGTTTCCGTAGATGAGAAATTATAAATATTGAAATTAAAGGTTCTATATCATAGCAAATACACACTCTATTGTCCTATGAGAGTAATAATAAATACTCTAGAAAAAATCCACTTTGACTACTTAAAATGATGCTAACCTAATTTTGTATGTTTTATAACTAGCATGTAGTATTCTGTGGTAGGTAACTCATCTAACATTAACATTAACATCTAACATTAGGATTAATTTCTCAGGTGACCTTTGTGGAGCAATGTTCTGTGTGAATGTTCTGTGGAAACAGAACGAGACAAGGTCTGTTCTGGAAGTCTGAAGATCCAAACTGGTTCACCACTTGTTAGCTTTGTAAACTTGGAAGAGTTATTTACCACACTAATCCATGTTGTTATACAAAAAATGAATATAATAGTATCTGCTCGGAGTGCATCAGTAAGAATACATGGAAAATGCTTCTCCTTTTGGGTATTTAAATATAGTTTCTTCAGTGAGGCCTACCTTAACCTATATTACCTGCTTCCTATAGGTCTCTCATGATCTGATAGTTTCTTTGATAGCACTGACCACATTTGTATTTGTATGTATACTGCAACATTGTTATTTTTTTATTTTAATGCTTACATAAATGCAAAGTATAATTATTTTATTAGGTGATATAGTCATATAGGCAAATAAAACCAGGCAGAGTTTTACAATCATCCCAAATTATATTTCACTGAAATTTTTTCAAAAATAGTGGGAAAATAGCACAATAGAAATGTCAGTAAACCCTCCATACACATTTGGAGTTTAATTAAAACTTAAGGTAGATAAATGACTTGGGTTTTTGTCCCACTTAGAACATAATTATAACTTGCTTTGCTACCAACTTTAAGCTGTTACACCTAATCCAAACCATTCTTTATGTGAAAATTCCCAAACAAAAACCTTTTCGAGTACCCTCCTTTCACAAGGTGAAATGTATTCTTATTCTCATGCGTCAAATATTAACTAAGATATCATTTTCCAAATATGAATAAGTTGGAACGTTTGTTTCTAACAGTTCAGAAATCCAGGCTGAATACAACATATTAGAATTTTTTAGACTCAGAGACTAAAACATATGGAATTAGGCTCTTAATGTAATCAGCTTATCAATAAAGCCAAAAACTATTTCTAACAAAAAATTAGACTATACCCAAAAGAATCAATAATACAATTCTATAAACCTTAGATATTCGCTTTCTGCCTTTGATTCTATGATCCTATAAGTAAATACTCCTAGGGGCTCCTGGGTGACTCAGTCGGTTAAGTGTCCAACTTCAGCTCAGGTCAGGATCCATGAGTTGGGAGTTCATGGGTTCGAGCCTGCTTCAGATTCTGTGTCTCCCTCTCTCTCTGCTCCTCCTCTGCTTGTGCTCTCTCTTTCTCTCTCAATTTTAAACATTAAAAACTCATAAAAACTCTTCCCAGACCAGTCATTGTTAGGAACCTGATTTTGGTCTACATCAGTTTTTCAAACTACAAGTTGTAGCCCATTAGTAAGCTATAAAATCAATTTCATGGGCCAAGAATAGCAATTAAAAAAAAAAATAGAAAAGTACAAGTACATCATCTTTACCCTATGTAAAGACAAGCATTATTTTTAAAATTTGTTTTATGTATACACACACACACACACACACACACATACACACACAGGTCTACTGCATCATGATATAAAATGTGGGCCATGGTAAAAAAAAGTGCATAAGCCAAATATCTAGATCAGTCCATTCGGTTCACCAATCCACACAAGTAGCCCAAAATGATATAATCCAAAGGTGGGTCCTAAAACTGCTCTACTATTCTTTCAAAAAAGTCTCTTAAACCCTATGCTCTTTGGGCTCTTCAAAAAAAAAAAAAAAAAGTTTCTCATTTTTAAACAGCATTTCAAAATAGAATTGGTTCTGTGAAAACTAATCAGATTTTAAAAATAATGATTTCCAAAACTAAATGAGGTCTTGTGCAAAAAGTTTGACATTTTTTAGTTTTAGCATTTGGAAATTTTTAATTTGGAAAAACTAACTCATGTTTAACCATTATGAAAAAAACTGTGAAAAAAAAGTCCATTCAAGGATGGTGTATGCTCATTTTGTCACATAAATGTATAAAAATGTTCACTTATTTACAAACAATGGTTAAAAATATATGCAAATTTTTACCTTTAACTTTCATCTTTAAATATATTCTGTGTATTTTCAAATCTTTTATATTTTACTTTTCTCTCATGGTTAGACATGAGAATTGGAATTAAAAGTAAGAAAGATATAAACCAATTAAAATTTTTAGCAAATAAACATATGCGCAAAATGCCTTTTGCTTCTAGCATATGACATGTAGTATTTGAGATTAAGTCCATCTATATCTTACAATAAATTTGTTATTTGAGAACTTCTGTAATCTATAGCTTCTCTAAAATTTCATAAAAACTCCTGAGAAAAATAATAGTGCCTCAAGATAATTTTCAAAACGCTTTAATACCGGTTTTAGCTGCTCAAAACAATGGAATGTTCTCATCTAGGAAGAGAACCGAAACCCACTAACTCTGAAAAACTAAACCGTGGTGAAGCTGTTGATAATCATCCATTCTACAGGAATTCAAGTGCAAATTCAGAACAGAGTTAGAAATGAGACATCCCTGAATAAACAACGATGCAACCACATACAGGATATTAGTAACTAAGTCAGAATCATTACCTGTACTTAAGAAAAGCAAACCACGGAAGGATTTCGGGTTACAACTTTAAAGCACTGTTACGGGGTGGGAAACAATTTAAGCCCAGCACTTCCCTGACTGAGCACTAGAGGGCACTCTGACTAGCAAGTGCCGGGAGCGACCAAAGGGTACGGAAACCCTCGAGCTCCTGAGCCCACCTCTCCCCGGGCACGTGCCGGGCGGCCTGAGCAGGAGGCTCAGCCTTCCCACGTCCGTCCACAGCGGGACAGACGGCTGCGGAGTTCTGCTCAGCCAAGCATTACAGGTTTCACAAAGCGTTCCCCCTCGTCAAGCAGATACTTACCTCAAGATCAAGAGAAATGTTAAAGTAAGGCTTACGAGAAAAGCTATTCAGTCTAAGAGCGATCTTGGAGATAGTGGCAGCGGCGAGCTAGTTAACAGCTCTAAATCTGTCAGCAGCACTTGACAAAGCAGAAAGGAACTGACTAAATCACAGCATGACTCGGGGCTGACGTCAATGTGCAGCTCGCTTGGAGTTTAACTTTTCCACTTCCCTGCGGAACACGATTCCAGGAAATGTAGTGACGTCAGCCCTTTGAACTCGATTAGCTGAGGTACAGACCATTTTAAATACAGGAGGAAAGAAACAAGTAGGCACACAAACACCCCTAACACGATGGGTTTTCCTATTCTGTTTTGGAGTAACGTTTGTACACAACAATGAAATCGGAAGCTTAATTTTTTACAAGTTGAACACTACGTATGTTTAACTTGTAGCTGCATTGGATTTGCAACAGGTTGCAGATGAAGTAACAGCTTATTTTAGTAAAGCAGTATGTGGAAGACGAGAGACAGGATTACTGCCTTGGTCAAACAAACGATATGCTGAGCAAAGAAGCACTTACACTAAGATGCTTTAACAGAGTGTGTTGAATACATACAGATACATATTAAAGGAAACTTCTTACCCCTCAGCTAATAGAAAATTAGCACTTTTTGAAACACTGAGGGTCCTCATTTTTCTAAACTTCAAAAAAAAATCAGAATTAATTTAAATCTCTCTTTAAAATCCTTACCTGTTTCATCTCCAGTTACAGCCATGATGGGCTTCTGCATACAGAACTGTCTTGCCTCCCCTATCACAGGTCCACATACAGTGTTCCAAACTAGCAAGCATGTGCAGGATAAGTAGGAGTAACTGACATCACAATGACATCATTAGCCTATCACTGCCATCAATTTGCTTTGTCACAGAGGAGCTCAATGAAACCAAACCCCTATAAAAAACCTTCCTGTAATAAACCATATTAATGTTTTTGTTTCTTATTTTTACACAGAAATCTGTGGTGGCTCTGGCAAAACAAAACAAAACAAAACAAAAAAAACCCAACTCATTAGCATTAAGGTCCAAGATTGTTTCTTATGGAGCAACTAACTTCTTTATTTTTGTTCTATCCAAGGTTTCTAGAAAAACAACGAGGGTATAAACTACATTTTTCGTAACTTAGGAGAAAAAACATGGAGATTAAAAACAACAAAAACCTGATAATCAGCCCAGAAAAACATTGTGAAATACAGAAATGTATTTCTTAGACACTTCTAAATTCATAAAGAAAGAAATATCCATCCACCTTCGTTCACTTAAGTTTTATTCGCTGTACTATTGCTACAGCACCATAAAATCCAGCTGTTCCTAAGGTGACACAGAATTTGCTAATTTCATTTAAAAGGAGTAAATACATTTAAAAAATTCACTGTGCCAAATGTAAGAACTATTATGTAGCATTCTTCCATAAATATTAGTTTGAACCACAGGAATTTGCTATTTGATCTTTTTGACCCACAAAAACAGCAACTTCATGAGGCTCAATTATTTTATTAAGTTAAAATCCCATGAAAAGAATTCGGGGATTAAAAAAAAAATTCATAAATAAATCACAATTACTACTCATAATTTTTCTTAAAAAAATTTTTTTAATGTTTATTTATTCTTTTTTTTTTTTAATTTTTTTTTCAACGTTTATTTATTTTCGGGACAGAGAGAGACAGAGCATGAACGGGGGAGGGGCAGAGAGAGAGGGAGACACAGAATCGGAAACAGGCTCCAGGCTCTGAGCCATCAGCCCAGAGCCTGACGCGGGGCTCGAACTCCCGGACCGCGAGATCGTGACCTGGCTGAAGTCGGACGCTCAACCGACTGCGCCACCCAGGCGCCCCTAATGTGTATTTATTCTTGAGAGAGAGACAGAGAGAGAGAGAGTGTGAGTGGGGGAGGGTCAGAAACAGAGGGAGACACAGAATCCAAAGCAGGCTCCAGGCTCCAGGCTGTCAGCACAGAGCCTGATGCAGGGCTCGAACTCACAAACTGCGAGATCATGACCTGAGCCAAAGTCGAACGCTTAACCAACTGAGCCACCCAGGTGCCCCTCATAATTTTTCTTTTAATGCCAAATGTTATTTGGATCACTTAATGACTGTTCAGTGCATGAAGAGCTAGATCATTACAGGAGATTTAACAGTGGCAAGGTTAGACAAAAAATTAGGTCTTGGTCCATATAACAGACCACAGTCTGGGAAAAGAAATGATTTGCATGTCTACTACACAAAAATAAGTGACACGGCACTCAGGCCTTTATCTTCACCAGTGGGTTGAATAAAACCCATTCACTTACATGATTAGAATTCAACCTAACCTTATGCCAACGAAAGGGCATTCCACCACATTTTTCCCTTATTCAACTAAGCACTTTTTAATAAAGGCAGGACTTTATACTCAGATGGAGGTGGAATTTCTGGGAGTATTCAAGATTCTACTAATTCTCCAAAGCACATGAACTGAAGACATGTAGTTAAGTAAGAAAGTCTGGAGATCAACCCGGACATTGATCCCAATCAGAGGCTCCATGACAGACTCTTTTCCATTCCAGCCCTACCTAAGGGTTTGGGTTCAAGGGTACTGGTCAATTTTATTACCAATTTCAGAAATTTCAAATTGATTTTAATCTAATTTCTTTAAATTGGCACTTAGGTGTTCAATAAATATTAGTATAAAAAAAGGTGAAGGAAAGAAAGGAAAGAAGGAAGTTCGCTGTTTGGTTGATAACTGCTGTTAGTGAAGTTTTAATACATTCCATGGACCAGATAAACTCAGTTAACCAGCACATAGAACTAATAACATTTTCACAGAAGAAGAGAATTTCACTTTCATTTAATAAATAGTTATTAAACATTTATCATATGCCAGGGACTGTGCTAGGTACTAAGGATCCCTATCGAAACAGAAGTTACTGTCTAAGCATGTCTCATGTAGTCTAAGAAGGTACAGTAGGAACTGACCGCACGTTACCTGAACCAGATCTGCAGGATTGGGCAAGGCTTCCTGGAGGACATACTGTCTAAGATGAAGCCCAAATACTGCAAATGATGGGCAGAAGTGTTCCTGTCAGGGCAATGGCTAAGTGTGAAGCCCTGGAAAGGTGAGAGAGCATGGCACAGCACGGAAAATTAAAGAAAACCAGCACACAGCTGCATTACAAAAGAGGGAGAAGTCTAGTAAAGGAAGCAAGGCCTAGATCAAGCAGCAATTTGGGTGTTAAAGATTTTGGACTTTGTCTAACAAGAAACAGGCAATCACTGAAGAATTCTGAACAGGAGACTGACATGATTAGATTTGAATTTTAGAAATACCACTCTGAACTGCAGAAGTGAGAGTAAAATGGAAAAAAGAAAAGGTTGAAGGCAGAGACTTTTGTTTTTAAGGATTATTAGTAGCTCCCAGAATTACTGAGAGGGATGAAGAAAGGGAGCCTGAACTTTCAGGAACGATTCTCAAAAAAACTGGGCCAACGAGGGATCTGCCACCTCTAGCATGATTAGGAAAATCAGGAAGCTACTCCACAACTACCAGCTTCAGGGCAGCCACCTGGCAGAGGGAATGACAGGTCAGAGGGGATCGTAGCCGGAAGGAGAATGAGGACAGAGTGGAGAGGGGTGGAGAGATGTGTGGTTTGGCTGGGAGGAAGAAGGGATGACACACGGGTTTCTAGCCTGAAGCAACAGGCTGGGCAGTAGTTCATTGCTGAAATAGGGTAAACCAAAGGAGAACTGGGGTGGGGAAAATGGATGTGGTTTTGGTCTTAAAAAGTCAAGATATGTGTGTGGAACCTCTAAGTAGCCAGCTGGAGTCAGGGGCATGGTCACATTGAACTGAAGCCATGGTCAGGCAGAGTGCTCAAGTCAGATGAAAGAGGGCCCAGGATTCAATTTTGACTAACACCGCTAACACTGAAGAGATGAGCAGCAGAAGACTGGACCAACCAAGGAGACTGAGAGAGATGTAGAAGAAAGAGAAGAAAAAATGGTAAGAATGCAGTATCAGGAAAGTGAAGGAAGCAGAAGTCAACCGTGTTAAATACTGCTGAGGGATCAATCTAGAAAAGGTCTGAGAACTCACAAATTGCTGTGACCTTCCAAAGGAATGACAGGATGTAAGGTGATAGAGAGGAACATGAGAATGCCCACTGACCCTGTATTGAACATAGAAGTGGAACTCCTACCCACCAGTATTTTAAAGAGAAGGGAGAAAAAGGAAAGGAAAGGGCAAAAAAGGAAAAGGCAAAAAAGAAAACAAAAGGAATAAAGCCTGAAAGGGAAGAAACAAACATCTTACTAGTATTTGATATAAACATTCACATACTATCAGAGATAGATTCACAAAGAATATGCACGTTACTAGAAGTAATTTTCAGTTTGGCAAGATTAATAAATAAAAAAAACTTTTTAAAAAGTTCGTGATATTTACCTACACCAGCAACTACTGAAGAATGTATCATTCATACTAGCAACAAAAACCATAAAGCATTTAGGAACTAACTTAACAAAGAATATGGAAGACTTCCATTCAGAAAATTTTCAACTGTTAAAATAAGATCTACATAAATGAGACATTCTGTGCTTTGGAATAGGTCAGTTTAACATTATGAAGACCTCAGTTCTCCCTCACCCTTGTATGCTGTTGGTAGGAATGTAAATCAGTGCAGCACTATAGAAAACAGTATGGAAGTTCCTCAGTAAGTTAAAAATAGAACTACCCTATGATTCAGCAATTGTACTACTGGGTATTTACCCAAAGAAAACAAAAACACTAACTGGAAAAGATATATTCACTCCCATGTTCATTGCAGCATTATTTACAATAGCCAAGATATGGAAGCAACCTAAGTGTTCATTGATAGGTGAGTGGATAAAGAAAATGTAGTGTGTACACACACACACACACACACACACACACACACACGCACACACTGGATTATTATTATACATAAGAGAAGGAAATCTTGCTATCTGTGACAACATGGGTGGAACTTGAAGGCAATAAGCTAGGTGAAGTCGGACAAAGGAAAGACACTGTATGATGGTACTTGCAAGTGGAATCTTCAACAACAACAACAAAAAACCCAGAACTCAGATACACAGAACAGACTGGTGACTGCTAGAGATGGGGAGGGAGGTGCTGGCAGGAAGGGTGTAAAATGGGTGAAGGGGATCAAAAGGTACAAAACATACTATGTTGCCTATTTGAAAATTGCTAAGAGACTAAATCTTAACAGTTCTCATCACAAGAAAAAAGCAATTTGTAACTGTGGTGATGGATGTTAACTAGACTTACTTGTAATCACTTACTGTATTTTAAACAAATGTCAAACCAGTACAGTTGAAACTAATGATATATGTCAATTATATTTGAATTAAAAAAAAGACTTCAGTTTCCCCTAAATTAATCTATAAGTTAAATGCAACCTCATTGCTGGTTTTATTATTGTATGATTATTTAGAAACTCAAATTTGTTCTAAATGCATATGGAAGAATAATGGGTCATACAAGCTAAATCAGCACTAATAGAATTTTTTTTTTAAGATAAAAAAGGGAAACTTGTTCTGTTTGAGAACAAATCAGTATGGTACTGGCATACAGAAAAGGAGACCAATAGTACAAAATAGACAGTTCCGAAACAGATCTGAGAATACATGAGAGCTTACTATATAATTAACATTGCCCCACAAGTTAATGGGGAAAGGATAAACCATTAGTAGGAGAAAACTGGCTCCATATGTGGAGAAAAATGACAGTGAATTCCCACCTAATACCATATACAGAAGTGGACCTGGGGTGGACTAAGGACATAAATGTGAAAGGTAAAGCTATAAAGCTAATATAACTAATATAGAAAAATGTCTTTGGCTTACAGAAGATTCCTTCAATAAAACCCCAAAAGCACAAAACTCATTACTGTATGATCTATGCAAAACAGAAAACATTTTTAAAGCTCTCCTTATGTTAAAATATCAGGTTTACAGTAGATTTTCCACATAAAAAAAGATAAATTAGAAGAAATGATGACTTTTTATGATTATTTAGACATAGAGGGTTCATGGGAATCAGGGGAAATAAAACAGATGATTTTGATTTTACAAAGTAAAGAAAACAAAATACTAGGGAAGTACTATGAATTTTTTTACTCCATAAATGAACTCCTTCAGTTCTTCATATACTTTTATTATAGTCCACATTAACCTCCAAAACACCTAAGGGTAAAGCTAATTATCAAGAGACTAGTCAGTCAGAATCTGCTTTTTTTCCATACTTGCAAGACTTTCAAACCAAAAGAATGAATATTATCCCCCTGAAAAATTGTGCTACATCAAACATCTAAGCAAATGCCAAGAGGAATAGAGTTATTAAATTAAAATATAGGGTTTTTGCAAGTTGTATTAAACACATTATAGTTATTATGAGCACAAATGAATGATATTAAAACAATGTATAACTTGAATTTAACTGAAATCTTAGGTTACCCTGAAAGCTTAGGGCTACATCCCAACTACTTTATTTCACTACTTCCATATGAAATACAGTGGATACCTGGAATGGTCTAGAGAAACAAATATCAGCATTTGTTTTGAAATGAGATGTCTAGAACTTAGACTTGAGTGTAACATCTGGGGAAAACCCCCAATTCAGTGCACCATGCACTGGATACTTAAATCTTCATAGACCAGGTAATAAAAATATGTATTAGGTATAATATTTATAACCTCCAGAGAAAGGATATTTAATTAATTAAAAAATTCTCTCATGTGTCCAAGTCCTTTTTCCCCATCATGCTACCCTGATTGGAACCTTTCTTTAAAGCCAATAAAGCCCGTGAAAAAGTAAAAATCATATAATTTAGCTTGTTTAACGTACTAAAATATTCCCTCTTCAAGCCTTTTAAAGTGCCTCCCCCCACCCCAAATCTGCCTCCTGTATATTTCATAAAACTATAAAATCACCACTAAATGGTGTGATACAGTGTATTCTAAATGTATTAGATTAATAAAATGTACCTTGCACAACAACCTGGCTGCCTGGGACAAAGAACTGCTGTGTGCCATCAGCTGACTGTGCTGCATACTGTACAATTGTAGCACCTGGAGGAGGAGCTCCTGAATTTGTCATTGTTAATGCCTGTAGTCCCTGAACACCATCAGATCCTGGGTTAGAAATCTGGATTGTTCCACCTTGGGCTATAGCAACTTAACAGAAAGAGAAAAGAAATATTAGAGAATTTCAAGATTCATTTTAAATAATCCCGTATTGGAAGAATATACTGCGGGCATATTAATTACCAACGCTCCTCATTCTCAAGTTACCCTTATTTCTCTATGCTGAATTGATAGGGAGGTCCTTCTTCATGGGAAAACACTCTGAAAAATCTCATCAACCCTTGAAGATATGTTATATTCAGAATTATTTGAAATACATAGAACCCACGGAGTTTCCCTCCTCCATGATATCCAACCAACTAAATTATTTAAGAGGAAGAGTGGAGATGCAGACAGGGAGAAAGTTCAGCTTCTTGATTTTCTCCACTCTTCCAGATGTTTTTAGTTATAGATAAATAGCATTCTTCTAATATTTAAAACACGGTCAGTGCAATTCTATCGAGCATCACAACTACAATGAATTTATACCTTCATTCAGCTAACTACTTTCTAACCTATCAAAAGAAAGTAGCTTTTAATGGAACCTATATTACTATATATTTTGGTTTTAAAACTTAAGTCTACAAAACTGCAACCTTTACCATTTTGACTATGTGATGAAATATAAAATATGAAATATAAAATGTTACATTGGAAAGGATCTTAAAAAATAACTACTGAAAGAATTTGTGCTACAATATTTATGTCTACCAAATGTCCTGAATAACTGCAGCTCATAGCAGCAGATAACGAGGTAGACTTCCTCTGAACACTGAGATCTGCCAGCCATGTTTAAAAGTTAACATATTAACCAAAAGTTTCCAAAGAACGGATCAAATGTTTTCTTTTTGAATTTTACTCTAATTCAATTCAATGCTAATTCAATTTCAATTCCTGTTAAAATATCCGAGACTTCAGTATAGTTTAACATAAATAGTATGACCCTATGTTTTAGTTTAAGTACCAGACATTAAGTAGAACCCTTCAAAAAAAAAAAAATCACATATAAATCAGCTCACTAGATTTACAATGAAGGTAACAATACATCAGAATAACACAAGGCCTATAGATCAATGCAAATGCCTTACAGGAATGTTACAGTAGTGGGGGAATGTATGTCAATATTTCCAACTTATTCTCTACCATTTTTTTCCAGGATCTAAGCAAAGGCCCATTTAGGTGAAGACCTGATTGTATAAACCTGTCAGAACTACTGGAAAGAGTAACGACAAATCTTTAGTTCTAGGGCCTAAATTAAGAGAAAGATGGGTTAATATTTTCAAAAGGTTTCAGCAAGATGCATTCTCTGTGTTTTTGTTCTTTGACAGGCCACCATTAGGATATGATTGACAAACAGTGAAGAATCAGTTATAGAATGTCAACAGTGCTGAGGCTGAGAAACTCACGTAATAGCCCTTTGTTCATCTGGCTCATGTAGAGCATTATGTTCTGTACACATTTTATTTTTTAAAGTTTATTTACTTTTGAGAGAAAGAGAGAGAGAAAGTGGGGGAGAGAAGCAGAGAAAGAGGGAGAGAGAATCCCAAGCAGGCTTCACACAGTCAGCGCAAAGCCCAACATGGAGCTCAATCCAAAAAACTGTGAGATCACGACCTGAGCTGAAATCAAGAGTCATACGCTTACCCGACTGAGTTACCCAGGTGCCCCTCTGTACACATTTTAAAAATAAGATTTCAAGGGTCTCAGGGTTCACCCTTTATAATAAATAAAAGCATTTGGAAGAAACCTAACTATGCCTACTTTCTTAAAAGAGAAGTAAGAAAAAGAGGAGGTATTGCTTCCTCAGATCTTCATGCCTGGATGTGAATGAATTTCATATGTTATCATATATTTGAATGTGTGTTTTCAGTTGACAGTTTAGTGTCAGAAGAAGAGGCACAGGCCGTGTACGCACAGTGTGGGAGAAGCAGAAAGCTGAGTGTATTAACGATGAATGATGGCTATCATTTCGTGACAAACTGTATCATAAACAACTGAGCCATTCCTGAATCTAGAATTCAATAAAGTATGGCTTTACGTTCTAACTACAACTTAATTTTCAATGCCAATGCAATTAGCAAGCTTTGGGACTAGCCTTTTGTAAAAAAAAATCTAAGGCGAGAGTAGTTGCTGCTGAGGGTAAGAACATGAAATAGATAACAAAGACCCTTACTTTTTTCTTTCCATATTTTCTTCAATGTTTCCTCATAATTCCCATCAAAACTTCTTTGCTTTCACACAGTGAAAAGTTGATATATCAAGAATTTGTTCCTCTTAGCATTTTATTTTCTGGTCAAGTCATTATATAATTAGATGTGGAAAATAAAGCTAAACACACATATGCATACAACCTAGCTCTAGGGGAGAACATTTCTACTGATAAGTCTTGTACTTTAACCTGGCTTTTATTTTTTATACCAAAGGCCCTCTTGATTTTGGCATTATCAAATGGCAGAAGATCTTCCCATTCAAAATGTTACCTCTCATCTGACAATTAACAAGATTTCCCAATGCTTCAGGATACTAGAATTAGATTTTGTGTGTGTGTGTGTGTGTGTGTGTGTGTGTGTGTGTGTGTTCAAGATTTGAAGAGCAAACTTTTAGGCTACAAAATATTCAAAGATAGCAAAGTATGTGCTTTCAGTAAACACACATCAAGATACATAGCAGGAAAATTTATGATGAAATTAACTGAGTTTAGTCACACCTTTTGTTTTACTTAATTATTTTTAAATTTTTTTTAATGTTCATTTATTTTTGAGAGAGACAGAGAGACAGAGACAGAGAACAATCAGGGGAGAAGCAGAGGGAGAGGGAGACACAGAATCCGAAGCAGGCTCCAGGCTCTGAGCTGTCAGCAAGAGCCCAACGCAGGGCTCAAACCCACAAGCCACGAGACAATGACCTGAGCCAAAGTTGGACGCTCAACTGACTGAGCCACCCAGGAGACCCTACCTAATTATTTTTTTAAAACTTATGGAAATTTTCTAGCAAACATAGAAGTACAAAGAATTTTGTATCATCTATGTTCCCTGCCCACTCATTCCCAAACTTTTTTTTTTTTCTGTTTTTGGTCTGGAGTATTTCAAAGCAAATCCCAGATACATCTGGTTAATCATTTTTAAATAAAATGATAGGCCCCTCTGAAGGCCATTAGTAACTAATGAAGTTAAAATACCTTTGTATTTCCTACTAATTTTACTTTGGGGACCTAGGCTTTATTAATGTTTTCTTATAATGACACATGCAACTGGGGCATAAAAGCTTATTATCTGTGGCCACACTGCTGATCACAATGAAGAGTTCACACTGGTCCACGAAGACTGATTGGGACTCAAGCATAATTAAAAGTGTTTTTATTTTAGATTATATGCATACTGATTTTCCTCTTTTAAATCATCAAACATTAGTTTGATAAAATTATCTAAACTGAACTAAAATTGAACAGCTAGATTATATAATCAATTAAATTCTACTTCAATGTCTGTTATTAAGTGATTCAAGCCTGCTAGCATATTATTGGTAGTAGTAATGGTGGGTAGAGGGTAGTTGTCCTAGTTGCTGTGAGAGTTAGCTTTTTCTTTTTTTTTTTTTTACTCCTAAAGTCTCAGGTAAGCTATACCCCATAATTAAGTAGCTCACTCTATACACAGGTTGAATGTTGAGCACATTGACCTTACATGAAGAGTATGTCTAGAGTGTAATTCATTAATGCACTAAATATTGCTCTACTAAGGTGGTTTTAGTGGTTATACAAATGTCTCTGTGTACATCCTTATACAGTCATGGTATTTGGTTTCAAGTCTGTATTAACCCAAGTATGGTTTCCCCATCTCCAACTTACCATACATCACAGTAACCAGTATGATGTATCAACTAGTCTAGGCATTAAGTTCTTTAAAATTCCTGTATTTAAAAAATCTGTGACTTCTACTCATTGCCATTGAGCACTCCTCCCCTAGAGCTACTAATATCATAGGAGTAAGGAAAAGATTATGTGTGGGATGAAAATTTGAGGATTTTGGTAAAAAAATAATTTTTAATTTAAAAAAGTAGTACTTTCAAGTCTTCATAATAAATGAAGAAGAGAAAGATAAATAAGGGTGGAAAACTAAAAAAAAAAAAAAAAAAAAGAGTTCATAACCAAAAGAGGAAGGAATAAAATTTACTTAAATTAAGATTTCATCTGACTTCTTTCTACTTGATACTAACATCTTTATAGTCCTAAACTTGTATGTAGGAGCCAATTCAAACACATAAACATGTAAATGTTTAATTATAACTTAAAACCATCTTTATTCCAAATTGCAAAAAAAAAAATGTAAATAAAACTTCACTGAATTATTTTTAAAAAAGAACAGCAGACCCTAAGTCAGTGAATTCTGACTTAAATTTAAAAAGTGATGGGGCGCCTGGGTGGCTCAGTCGGTTGAGCGTCCGACTTCGGCTCAGGTCATGATCTCATGGTCTGTGAGTTCGAGCCCTACGTCGGGCTCTGTGCTGACAGCTCAGAGCCTGGAGCCTGCTTCACATTCTGTGTCTCCCTCTCTCTCTGACCCTCCCCCATTCATGCTCTGTCTCTCTCTGTCTCAAAAATAAATAATAAAACATTAAAAAAAATTTTTTTAATAAATAAATAAAAAGTGAGCATAGAACAGAACCTGTGAGTACTTGTGCCTTGAAAGCCAAGAGGTGCATACAGCTAAAGAAAGACCAAAACAGCCTCATGCTATAACAGTAGCAACACCAAGATTAAAAAGTCAGATTTACATTAAGCAGATACCTTCCATGTTTGCTTTGAAAGCTATCTTGGGAGAATTTAAGCAAAGTCACTACTAAGAATTATAAATGCAACTGCATTTACTTTAGAATGTATGCACCTATCATGCAAATTCCTTTTATGAGGGAATGGAATTGGTGTTTACTCACAGGAGAGGTCTCCTGAGAATTCTAAATTCTTTTAAGCAGCCCAAAAAGTTCACATAGATCTCTTTTTATGATGGATTTTGGACTGAGCCACTTACCTTTAATGTGTAAGAATTCCAGTAAGGATGAGTTAATACAGACACATTTTAATAAGGTTCGTCATAAAATAGAGTAGGAGCAAGTGGAGACAAGGGACATTTAGGAAAAAAAAAAAAAATCTTGGGTGATAGTCCTTAATTGGTAAGAGAAGAGGTCAGGTATAGCAGAGTAAGGGATTAGAAAACAAAAACCCAAAACAAACAAAAAAAAACTTTTTCATTAGAGAAAATTTAATGAATTAAGAAACTGCAAACTTAAATGTCTTTAGTTGCTTTTACTCAATATATGTGTATGACTCTCATTTAATGGAGATCTTAAATATCTTAGGCACAAGTAACATTCTTTGCTGATTCTGAGATTATCTGAACTGCTATCTTTCAGAAATATTCTTTTGAGACATACAAGATTTTCTTTGGCCAGAATGACTTAATTGGCATACAACAAACCTATCACTAAGATCTGTACTTCCAGTAAAGATTTTGCAAGTGTAGCTCTTTTACGTGGTGTTGCAATAATGAATCCCTGCCTATTTAGTTATTTTTACTACTCCCTGGGAGTAGCCTATCCTAACTTTCACTTCTTAGTTTCTGTGATTAAAAAAATAAGTCGAAACAGTAAGGCCTACTTCTGTCATATAGCTAACTTTCAATTATTAAAAATATAACTGATTATATATGGGAAAGCCTGAGTACACTCATTTATATTTTATTTCTTCAACTTTGACACACAAAGTCCTTTAGTTTATTTCTTTTTGTTTTTAACCCCAACTACCTCATTATACCAAATTAAAAATAAGCAATCTAAAATAATAATCTTTGAGGGAGCCTGGGTGGTTCAGTTGGTTAAGCGACCAACTCTTGATTTCAGTTTAGGTCATGATCCCAGGGTCGTGAGATAAAGCCCCATGTCGGGCCCCACACTGGGTATGGAGCCTGCTTAAGATTTTCTCTTTTTCTCTCTCTTTCTCTCTGCCTCTCCCCTGCTCATGTGCCTGCTCTCTCTCTCTCTCTCTCAAAATAAATAAGCATTAAAAAAAATGATAATCTTTGAAAAAATAAACAAAGTTTGGGGGAAAGTCATCCACGAATAAAAGTTGAAGAAAGAATTAAATACCTAAAAAAACACATTTTACAGTAAAACCTTATAAAAGGGTCTCGAAAACAGATACCCAGAAGAATCTCCAAAAATTCTAGTAAAATAAACTCCTCTAGCTAAAAACCAGTAATTGTTTCTATTTCTAGATATCCAGGAACAACATGAAAGCATTAATATCTGTTAAGTTATTCCTACTAAGAAATACGATTAATGAAAATGGATCTTGTCTATATGTAAATATACATTTACCCTCCAATTAAAGTAAATGTCTTCTAGAAACTTTAAATGTTAGTATTCACCTTTCAGAAGAAACAATTATAAACCTAAGCAAGTGTCCCTAAGTGTCTAACAGATGCATTTTTAACAAAGTTAGTGTCACTTTTCATGAACCAATAAAACTGGTAATTTTTACCTGCAGACAGCACATACAGAACAAACACAGCTTTTAGTTAAAATAACTACCAGGATCTAGTGTATGGGTCCAAATTAAAGAAACCTCAATAAAAGACAGTCCATGACTTGTAACGTGGCAAACAGATAAACGTCCGACTTCTAAACTTTTGACTTGCTATTCTCCTGACTTGACCACCCCACACCCACACTGACGTTTCACACAAAGCCCCTGCTGCAGGCACACACACTCAGAGCACAAGAAATAAAGGTTCTGTTGTTAGCTGGAGGGAAAAGTTTAATGACCATGTAGGAGACACTGCCATAGCTACCTTACAGCTCTGCTTTGTGTCAAAAGTAGCATGTCTGGCTTTCTCCCACTTTTACCTGTTATTTCCTTTTGCCCAGAGTTTGGCAATTTTGTATTATTCCCAATTCAAAGACCCTGAGATGGGAAAATAAAGCTTCTCTCTCTGATCCAGTTAGTGAATGGCAGGACCCAGTGCCTCCTCCACATCATCTGTAGCCTCAAAATTCTCTCAACCCAATGTTTTCACAATTTCAGATTTTCAGCTAATAAACTAGGCAAAATAAACTATAGCACCCCCCTCTGTATCACTTGTAAAGAGATCACCACTTCTATAAACTCTGAAGCAGCACTGGGAAATGCCAGGAAATATTTAAGGTGACAGCATCTTAGATCGTTCCCCAAACTTTAAGATGTCTTAGCATTATTTTATCAGTAATTTCCAACCTTTTTCCTACCACATCACAAATAGAAACTGATGGTATGTACACAGCCCACTGCTCAAGGCCAGATCTGAATAGCCAGGAGTCTCCAGCAGCTCCAAGCCCTGGTGGGCCACGCTTGGGGATGGAGGCATGAGGCACTCACACTCCCGTACCTGTGTGCTACACTGCAGAGGCATACCAGTTGGCAAATTCTGACTTACAGTTCTAAAACTCCCACCATATATTCCCACTGGGCCAGACAAAAAGGCATTTAAATCAGAGAAGTAATACAAGAAAAATAACAGTTAAAACCTCAAGGTGTGACTCTTTACAGAGACAGTGGGGAGTTTCCTTTTCCTAACATTGACTTTGGACATGTCCACTCAGCACCCTATAGAGGCTGTGGACAAATTATACCCCAATTCTGCTAGGTATCATGGTATGAGCTACCTGAAGAACCACAATTACCAAGGGAGATTTAGTTTAATATTGCAAATCTGCCACCACCAAAAGAAAAACCTCTAAAAAAACTAGTGACTACATAAGATCTGTTCACATATTAAGGATTATAGTTTAACAGCCACATCTTAAGATTTGAGAATTTTTCTAGGTATTACTTTTTTTTAAAGGGAAAACAGAAGACATATGTAAAATCTTACCATCATATTTAAACCAACATAGTACTTATTACCACACATATTCCATTACCTAAGTAGCTTTTTTTAAAGATGGTTTTTTTTTTTTCTGTCCTTTTTCTGGCTTTTCTTCCCCCTTTTTTCTTTTCTTCCTAGCTCTTATTTTTTTACTAAAGCATTTTTATGTATATCAAATGTACTTGATTTGGGAAAAAATTAGTGCTTTAATTAGAGCAAAAAGCACAGAATTAACAGCCCATTAAAATGCACAAGACTAAATGTGAATGTATCTGTTTATTTACAGCTTTTGATGTTTAAAATTTCAAATAAAATGATCTGTCCAATGGCTGCAGTTTTTAAAAATAAATCATTTTTCCATTCTCTTCTAGAAAAAGCTGCAGCACAAATTAACAAAGAGTAGTGAAAACATAATTACATTTAAAACATAATTTAGAAAACATTATGTACCTCTTTTAGATTAGGAAGCATAATATGTAATTGTTGGTAACAAAAGCCAACAAGAATGAAATACAGACATTTATAGCTTATGTTCACATGCATCTTATAAAGACAACAAAAAACAGGTAAGTTTTAAACTTTTACTAGACATGAATATAAACATATAAATAGGCAAACCCTTCCTTTATTTTCACCCAAAAGTTTTCTTCTATATTCAGTCAAAAAATTTTGACTTTTCAAAAGTATACGACAGCTGTCAGTACAAATCTCTTACTTCTTTAACATTTACTTTTCATTCTATGATACATAGTTTGGATATTATGATGCATTTTAAAATGGAACAGTTTAATGCTGAACCCAAGTTGCTTCAATGTAACTAGAGAAGACTTAAAGCTAGCACTGTACCATATCGAATGCAGCATACATACTGTATTGCCCCGTGCTAGTCTGATATATGCTAGTCGGTACTGCCATGGTAGCGATGTTAGGTGGCGTTCCTTCTTCCTCTGATTTTTCTTCTTCAATCTTGGGAACACCAGGCACATCAGAGGAAAGTTCATTCAGTATTTTTCTAAAACATAATTAAACAACAGAAATAATTAAGATATTTGAATGAGATTTAAAACAAAAAAGCTATAATGGACTAACTGCTTTGATATAAAATTATTCTCCTTTTTAGGAAAAAGTATCATTACAGGGGCGCCTGAGTGGCTCAGTCGGTTGAACGTCCGACTTCAGTTCAGGCCATGATCTCGCGGTTTGTGGGTTTGAGCCCAGCATTGGACTCTGTGCTGACAGCTCAGAGCCTGGAGCCTGCTTTGATTCTATGTCTCCCTCTCTCTCCGCCCCTCCCCTGCTTGCACTCTCTCTCTAAAATAAATAAACATTAAAAAAAAAATTTGTGGGGCGCCTGGGTGGCTCAGTCGGTTAAGCGGCCGACTTCGGCTCAGGTCACGATCTCGCGGTCCGTGAGTTCGAGCCCCACGTCGGGCTCTGTGCTGACGGCTCAGAGCCTGGAGCCTGTTTCAGATTCTGTGTCTCCCTCTCTCTGACCCTCCCCCGTTCATGCTCTGTCTCTCTCTGTCTCAAAAATAAATAAACGTTAAAAAAAAAAAATTAAAAAAAAAAAATTTGTTTTAAGTATCATTACAGTAGGAGACTTACCTATAAGAGGGTCTTCGTGAAAGGATTTCTCTACGTTTATGAGAATCAATTACACCTTCTGAATCTGCAGACTCATCTGTCTCTGCAATCGTTGCTACCTATAATACAAAAGTTTCTGAAATGCATCATAAAATATATGACCTCCTTCAATCAAAAAATGGTGCTGAAGGGTCTGTGTGTGCAGTACTAAACCAGCTGCTGGCAAAGCATCCAGCAACAGAACACACAGAACCTACACTAAAGCAGCTCACACCTGGCATTAGGAAAAGGAGCACAGACATACACATTTCAACTGTAGAGCAGGTATGTGTGGAAAGGAATGGGACAGATAATAAATAGTACAGAAATGCAAATGAAAGTCGTTGGAATGGCAGGTGAGGCTTCACAGGAAAGGACTAAATATAAGATACATAAGACCTAAGATCTCAACCTTGAACATACTCTTACAAATCCAGCGGGGGATTGAGAGGCAAAATAAAGCATCTCTACCTCACTGCCCTCTTCACAATACCACAGCTGACTTGAGAGAGGTCTTCAAGTTAGACATTAGATAGGTTCAAAGAAGCAAATAAAAAAGTAAAGGGGTGCCTGAGCGGCTCAATTGGTTGAGCGTCCGACTCTTGGTTTCATTCAGGTCAGGTCATAATCTCACAGTTCATGGGTTCAAGCCCTGCATTGGGCTCTTCACTGACAGTGTGGGGCCTGAGTGGAATTCTGTCTCTCTCTGCACCTCCCCTGCTCACTCGCTCTCTCTCTCTCTCAGAGTAAATAAACATTAAAAAAAAGAAATACTAAAAAAAATTAAGAAGCCTGATTAAAGTTAGGATTTATATATCAAGAAGGTTGGGGCTTGATGGTGGTAACTCCTGAAAGTCAAAATAAGGAATTTCTCCTTAAAAGAAAGGTCAGAGTTTTAAGTAAGGTTTCATTTTTCAAGTCACATGATAATAACATGATTATAAGGAAAGGGTGAAAACTAAAATAACGAATCTCTACAACATGACAGTTCTCAATATATTTAGCCATTATAATTCAGGGCATAGGGTAGTTCTGAGTTTATAAAACTCACTTTCCTTATTGTTATAATTATATGAAAATTTGATTTGGGCAAAATCAAAAGAACTTATTAACATGTCAACAATATGAGCAGGAATATATACTTCCCAAGGCACGCTGATGTACATCTATGTTCACCTACACATATAATCTTACACATCTCTGGTCATAGGCACTCCACACATAAGCACACATACCAATAGAACTTAGAAAAAATGTTGTTGCAATCAACAATCATGTATCACCACCAAACATTTACCACATTATACTGGGCTTTCACACATCTCTCATATAATTATAACTAACCCCTTATGTGAGGTAGGATACTATTTTAACCATTTTAGAAAGGTGAAGCCAAAGTTCATGTACAGACATTAAGTGACTTGACCACTGTTCAACAAGTAGGAATTCTAAGACAAGATCCACTGGCACTTACCTCTACCAAGACAATTAAATCATCCACATAACAAAATCCAAAAAAGCTTACTGAATATAAGGTAATACTTTCTTCCAACAGCAGCCAAGTTAAAACTAGAGTAGAAATACCTGCACCCCAACAGAAGTCATAATTCAAAAAGGAGAGTGGAAAGACTTTCTTGTTTTATAATTACAGTCAGAAAGATTCAGAAAGTCTTGGAATCAAGAGTCATTATGGAAAAGAACAAAAAAAAGACTGCTAAGAATGACTCTTACTCTTTTGAAAAGATACCTGTGTAGGAAAGATAGCTAAGCTTTTAATGAATGTGGATTTATTACTTCAAATATAATTTTGCAAACTGTTTCATTATTCTGCAATAAGCTGTACTCAAATATGCAAGGGACGAGATTAAGTATGCATATCTATGTTTTCCTCAAGATCTTTCTGTCATCAACTATGTTCAAGTAAATTTCAACATTTAAAGGATAATTACTGAAATAAAAAAGGAACGGAAATAAATTCAATAACCAAAAATTACACTGTTAACTGCAATTAAAATAAAAACTTGGGGCACCTGGGTGGCTCAGTCATTTGAGCATCCAACTTTGGTTCAGGTCGTAACCTCATGGTTTGTGAGTTCGAGCCCCTAATCGGACTCTGTGCTGACAGCTCAGAGCCTGGAGCCTGCTTCAGATTCTGTGTCTCCCTCTCTCTCTGCCCCTCCCCCATTCACATTATCTCTCTAAAAAATTAATAAACATTAAAAACATTTTTTTAAATAAAAACTTTAAAAAATGCATACTTAATTTATATCTATTGATGCAAAAAATGTTTTAGGTTCAAGAAATGTTAAGGATTTGTGACCAACTTTGATAATAATAAATAATAAAATAGATCTCCAGATCATAACCACAATAATCCTGTCTACAAAAACCAAGGTTTCATCTGAGAGGGGTTCGTGATGTAGAAGTCTAACACCAAGGTGACAAAAATATCCTATGTTTCCTACAAACTACACATATTAAAGATAAACTTAAATTTCCACCTACCTACTAATGTGAGTATTCATGAAAACAGCCAATACTATAATCTTTACTATGTTTATCAGACATCTTTGCCAAAGAATCCTCAAAATATTTTTAAGCACCACTGGAGAGCTTTGCCAAATAAATCTGTGCTTGAGTACAGAGCAACAACTCAAAGAATTACTCATCTGACAATTACTCATTCTGCAAATTGAGAGCTAACAACCAAACTGCAAATCTTTGGTCAAATCTATGTATCTCACAGGGCACAACACACTCCACATAGGAAAGGGAAATTCCTCCAAACTTCTAATAAAAAGATTTGAGCATAAAAGCTACACAAAGAAAAAAAAAGATGGTAAATGAATTCGTAAAAGGGGAAAAAAAAAAAACAAAAAACTGAAGAAAGTCAAAGACCAATCATCCAGGAAGGAAGCTAACCTGAACAGTTTGTATTTGTGGTGACTGAATAACCGATGGCTGTGGTGTCTGAATTACTCCCTGGACATGCACAGTCTGGCCCGAAGGTAACTGCACTAGAGTTACAGCTGGGGAGCCTCTTCCGGTGCCTGATCCAGCTACAGAAACCTGCAAAAACGATCATCATTGAGGATTAAGGCTGGATCATTTTGTTTTTGTTTTTGTTTTTTTTTTTTAAAGAAATACCAATCACTATTAGGACTGGCCAATTCTTCCTTTCTTTCTTCTGCTTCTAAGAAACGATGAGCGTGCTGGGGTACTTACCATTAGGAGGCGGTTACTGTGCTGAACAGTCATTCTCTGATGTGATAGATATTAAAGAACCCATGCTCCTCACTTTCAGTTCCCATGCTTCGCTGGCGAAGAATGTTCCAAGCGCAAAGTTCTAAAGCAGTTAAACTACCTCACTACAACCTCAAGACTACCAACAGTGAATCCTTATTTTGGCCAGAGTATAAACTACCTAACTTCCTAAGAGAAACTGGAGACAGAACTTAAATGTGGTGAATTATTTTTTAATAAATGAAATGTTTGCCACATTCTAGTATTACTCCAGATGCAAGTTAATGCCTTGTCTCTATGCTAATGGAAATCAGTTACTGTTATCCCCCCATAATCACAAAAAAGGCACAGGCCAGAGGAATTCCAAGACCCCTCATGCCCTTAGTGTGTGTGATCCAGAGAAAGTACATGCCTTGGAGCTGGTATGGCCCTCTTACAGATTCCCTCCCTGCTAGCTCGAGCATCTAGAGAAGAGGGCCAGAACCATCATTCAGCTTGCACAGAGTACAGCCATCTCCCAGCACCCCTGAGTGCTTTCAACAGAGACCTGTACCAGCAAAACACAATACCTCCACTCCCCTGGATTTAAAACCTGCTAAGTTTCCGACTGAGTAAACAACCCAATCCTATAGGCCAATGTAATCTTAGAAACTTTGCCTCCTTTTACTGTTTCACTACTCATTATAACCTACTCAAGAACCAAAGACTTTGGATATGAAATAAGTGAAATAAGCTACCAACTTCTATCATGAATGGTAGTAGAACCACAAGATCTAAAACAAACTTTGAAGGAAGTCTCTGTGTAGTGCCTCACATTAAGAAACACCAATCTAAAAAGAGGTTAGAGTGGGAGAGAGCCAAAGCATAAGAGACTGTTAAAAACTGAGAACAAACTGAGGGTTGATGGGGGGTGGTAGGGAGGGGAGGGTGGGTGATGGGTATTGAGGAGGGCACCTTTTGGGATGAGCACTGGGTGTTGTATGGAAACCAATTTGTCAATAAATTTCATATATAAAAAAAAAAAAAGAAACACCAATCTACTTTCCAATCTACTTATACTTTAAAGCAATTACTAAAAACTGGGTTTATAACAAATAATAAGATTTATTTACAAGATCATTTCCTTAGAAAGCAAACTTCTTCGGTAACTTGGAAGTAAAAATTGTTCATCCATGCAAGAGAACCTATGTGGTGAGCATTGTACTGGGTGCACTAGGGTATAAAGTAGAATTGACAACACTAACACCTAAGAAACAATAGCACGCCAAACAGTATAGAACTAATTGCTCCATTGTACAGGTCATGAAAGTCAAGGAGTACAGAATAGAAAGATCAGCATGGGCCTGAACAGTAAGTAGAGGCTTTGTGTAGAAGCCACAACTTGAGCCAGGCCCTGATATGAGCTTGCATAACCAACAGAACAGGGCAGAGACACCCAAAATGTAGCCCACAGAGAAAATTCAGCCCACCTGCCCCTGCAGTATTATTGCCTACGTTAGATTTTTGGGGAAAGAAAAAGATCATGCCATAATAGAATCGATAAATTTAATAACTAGAAGTTAAAAAAAAAAGGGGGGGGGGGAGGATTTGTTTTACAAATGACAAACCAGCACAAAAGACAAAGCTGTATGAATAATAAAAGGGCATCCACCCCTTTGTGGGCCAATTACCAAAAGGTATTCTTTTCACCACACAAATAATTCTCAAACTTTTTAGTCTCTCAGGACACCTTTATACTCTTAAAAATTACTGATGACTCAAAAAGCTTTTGTTTATGTGATTTATATCCAGTAGGGTGCTGTCAACATTTGTCAATCAGTTTTTGGGAAAGGAGAACCTTGATTTGAAAGGTTTGCTGATTTCCATAATGTAAAAACTCCTACTGTGGCAGATTTCAAGTTACCAATGGATGACACTGAACATAAAGTTGGAAAAAGATGCACATAATTGGCTCTCACAAGTCAGCTCCAGCATACCATTGGTTATGTGCATTGATATTTATCATATTAGAAATGAAAACTGAAACATTTTTACATTTTAAAAATAACAATTCCATTACATGCTAACATAAATAGCATTTTATTAAAAATAATTACATTTCCAAAACAAAATATTAGTGACAAGAGTATCAATGCTTTACTTTTTTATAAATTCTTTTAATGTCTGGTTTAATTTAAATCAGCTAAATTCTCATACCTACTTCTGCACTGAATCTGTTGCAATATGTTATTTTAGTCAATACCTGAAGAAAATTTGGACCTCACAGACATATCATTGGAAAAGGAAGAGTAATATAATAGCTTTTTCAAAATATGTGGATAGTGTTCTTTGTTACTACACCAAAACTCAACAGGTGGTTGCTTCACATAAAGATTAGTTGCAATGTGGAATCTGGAACCATATCAGTTACATCCACTGACCAGTCTTATACTTTGAATGGATCCCATGCATGATTCTGTAACACGATGCAGTAGTTATCTGGAAAATATTGGCTCACTCAGTTAAGCAGATCTCCCAAATGCGGCCACATTTCATGATACTTTATCAGAAAATCTCATTCATTAAAATCAACATCAATCTCATCAGAATACTATAAATACTGAAAAACTATCAAGTTCACAATGGTAGATGCAGGACTTCCAAAATTCAAACTGCTTAAAAAGCTTAAATTTTTTCATTGACAATAAACACTGTCAATTGTTTTCCTTGAAGTGACAAGCTTACTTCATTTGCTTTTAAGAAAACGTTTTCCAAATGCTCAAGTTTGAATAGCATAGTTTGGCTATTGGCCATTCTTTTAAGAAAACTGATGTCCTATGGGAAAAAAACCCAGCTAGTTCATCTCGCCACTCAATTACTCAAGTGTTTTTCTTCAAGAACACCGTCAGTTTTTACTAGACAGAAATGCTTTCAGTAAACATACCGATTTCCTAACACAGAATATTAAAATAACATGTACTCAAGGGTCAAGGTTTGATACAATGGGTAATATTTATTGCTTCACCAGGGTATTTTTAAGTGAAACTGGTATTTTTTTGAAAACTGCAAGAGAATGTCCATGAAGAACACAATGACTACTGGTATAGTTTGATGCCTCTGACTTGATTCATGCTAAGGCGCCAACAGCTTTACCCCTACCCTCTTCTATTTTTACACCCATCAGTGCAAGTATCAATATAGAGAAAAAGGAAAAGAAGCCTTAGCATTATTATGAAAATACTTTAGTCCTCCTAAGCCTCCTGAAAGTCTCCTGGAGTCTCTCCTAGGGTTGTGCACACCACACTTTGAAAACTGCTGCTGTATCCCAATGTAGCTCTTAGGCCCTGGCTCACAGCGTAAAGAACTGAGCAACACAGCAGGCTGTGATATCAACTACACCACAGCAGCACAGCTGGAACCAATATATCCAGTAACCCTGATAGAGAGTTCAGATGTCAGACTGAGTAAAATATAATATGAATTATACCCCAGGGTACTATAAGTATTACAGACTGGACCTGCAGATTGCGATGGCAGATCAGTTTTCTCAAAAGAATGGCCAATAGCCAAACAAATTATGCTATTCAAACTTGAGCTTTAGGAAAACATTTTCTTAAAAGCAAATGAAGTGAGCTTATCACTTCAAGAAAAACAACTGGGGCGCCTGGGTGGCGCAGTCAGTTAAGCGTCCGACTTCAGCCAGGTCACGATCTCGCGGTCCGTGAGTTCGAGCCCCGCGTCAGGCTCTGGGCTGATGGCTCGGAGCCTGGAGCCTGTTTCTGATTCTGTGTCTCCCTCTCTCTCTGCCCCTCCCCCGTTCATGCTCTGTCTCTCTCTGTCCCAAAAATAAATAAACGTTGAAAAAAAAAAAAAAAAAAGAAAAACAACTGACAGTGTTTATGGTCAGTGATAAAATTCAAGCTTTTAAGCAGAAGTTTTGAATTTTGGAAATCCAGCTTCAAAGACGTTAGATATTTTGAAGAATGAACAACTCAAGAAAGATTCATACAGGTTTGATAAATATAAATCATGTTCTAAGTTGCTTTACTTACCTTTCAAGTATAATTTTCAAGATTTTAAATTATTAAATAATCACTCTATCAAAGTGGCTTAGTGTCAAGAATACCTGCTGTGGAAAGGGAGCTAATATAAACGGTATTCCTAGAATTCTGGAGATGAGTTATAGGAATTCTATAACTACAGTGAAACTTCTCTATGTCCAAACTCTGGGCAGTGCAAAAGCTCACAGGTCAGCTCTTTTGTTAAACTGCTGAAATACACGTAGAGAACCAGCAGAAATGACATACCCTAGAGTTAGAATTAAGATATATCTTTGGGGAAAAAAAACAAAAACAAAAACAGAAAAACCCCTTAGATCTAGAGACATTCTATATTCAGACATTCTATTCCCATTGATTTTACCAAAACTGATGTGACTAGTATTAGTCCTATCACTGAACTGGTAGAGTTAATAGGCTAAACCACCGTTATTCATTAAAAAACACAACAAAACCTCATGTGGCTCCCTACATTTACATCTTAGTATTATCATTATATTATACTGATCACATGGGCCACAAGTGGAATATACAGCATCTTGAAGTGGTGTATTGTACACAGGTGGCATAGAACGAACACTGGCAATGATTCAAGAACATGCATGGAAGTTCTAAAGCCAAAAGTGGGTAAATAAAGAAGCATCTTTTTGTTTTGTGTCAGGTGGTAGATTCAGTTTTAGGTAGGCCAGGTTGAAAGCAATGGTAGGGCAACGAAGTGAAAATGCTAATAAGAAGGAGAATTGTGTGACTGATGCCTTAGAGCCAAAAAAACAAAGATCTGAGCAACACTAAGAAAGAGCAATCTATTAAAAGTATTATAATTACTTTATTCATAATGTGCAAACAGAATTCTAAAGAAGCTCTGGAAAAAGAAGAGAATTAATAGTCTTTCCTAAAAAGACATTGGTAAAGGGACATAAACTTTAGTTCATCTGAACTAAAATATGCATACTGCAGGTAGAAATAGAGAAATATTTCTTATAAATGTCAACTACTCATTCCAAGGCTAAATACACACAAAAAATCGCACAGAAACAAGTCATACTTATGAATTAACTCATTCTTTTATTCTCTTGACAAATACTTATTGGGAGCCTGCCATGTGGACCAGTCTAGACAGTGGAGATAGTGAAAAAGTTTCTGCTCTCCCAGATCAGGAGACAGAAAACAGATGAAGAGACAAATGTATCATTTTGGGTGGTGTTAAATTCTTCAAAGAAAAATGAAGCGGAGTAAGAGATCAGAGAGTGACAGGCAGGGGTAGTGTGGAAGGAGGCTAATCAAAATATACCTGTTGTGGAAAGCTTCTCAGAGGAGGGAACAGTTGCTTTTATAGAAAGCTTAAATGAAGAGAGGGAGAAGGCCATAGGAAGATCTATGAGTATATTCATCACATTCCAACAGTCATGTAGACAGCTCCTCAAAAAACAAAAAAATAAAATGGGTATATTTTATATTTCATATTTATATCTCTTTTTATGAGGCTCAAAAAGTGTGTAGAATGAACTCATAGTAGACATAATTTACCTTTTCTTCCAGATCCCCTGAATAATCCTCTTCTATTGGATGCCTGAAACATAGATTATGCTGATGCCACCACATCCACCACCAACCCCACTAGACAGTAGTTGATCTGAAGTTAAACTGATGCAACCGACAGCCTTACTTGGCTTTGCAATAATAATTTAAAAATCCTTATAACGACACTTGTAACTGGGAAAACCTCACAATGTTGAAACACAGCACTTGATTAGCACCTAGTGGACTACCTCCAATCCGTAGCCAGGTTCCCTTATGATGGGGTTTATGATGTCACAGTGCAGCTGCAAACGTCACAGAGCTATTGGGCCTGCATTCAAGACAGTTAATAAAGGGTGGGAAAAAATATGAATTCACATCATAGCAGATCTCACTGTCACTTCTGCTCCTGAGAAATCAAATCTAAACATTACCTATTTTAAGGACTACAATTAAAATCTACTAATACTCTAAGCAAGAAGATGGGAAACTATCTTGATTTCTGTGTATTAAAACAAGATTCTTAAAAGAGTCTGTTTCTTCTATGAGAAAAAAAGTGTTTACAGAATATTTCACATATTTTAAGGTTGGAATCAGGGAGATAATATTATAAAAGTGAACACCTGAATAAGATGCAAAATATTTCATTTTATTTTTTTTTAAAGTTATTCTTGGGGCACTTGGGTGGCTCAGCTGGTTGAGAGTCCAACTTCGGCTCAGGTCATGATCTCACAACTCATGAGTTCAAGTCCCGTGACTGGCTCTGTGCTGACAGCTCAGAGCCTGGAGCCTGCTTCAGATTCTGTGTCTCCCTCTCTCTCTCTCTCTGCCCCTCCCCCACTCACTCTGTGTGTGTGTGTGTGTGTGTGTGTGTGTGTGTGTATCTCAAAAATAAATAAAAACATTAAAAAAATGAAAAGTTGTTCTTAATTGTACTAAATGAAGAAAACACAAAATGGAAAATATAGACTTTGTCTCATTTTTAGTGTCCTTCTTTCCTACAGAGTTTCTTTTCTTTTCTATTTTTAAGTGTGGCTAACAGACTGCAAAATTCAACACAGTTAAATTTTACTTAATTTTACCTTGGGAATTTCAAATATTTACTGATAACACACTTAGCACATAAGACTCAGATTTTTGTATCTACTATGTTAAAATTCTAAAGAGAACTCCATGGGAATGCTGTTGTCTCACATCCTTTTATTGTGTGTGGGGCATAAACAGATACTATATGAAATCTATAATCTGAATACTATAAGAAGGGGGAAGTGGGTCACAGTTTCTGGTACTGTAAATATAAATGGCCGAATATTAAGTCTCTTTAAAAAAATTCTCCTCTTGGGGCTCCTGGATGGCCTAGTCAGTTAAGCATCTGACTCTTTGGTTTTGGCTCAGGTCATAATCTCATGGGTTTGTGGGATCAAGCCCTACATTGGGCTCTGCACTGACAGCACAGAGCCAGCTTGGGATTCTCTCTCTCCCTCTCTCTCTGCATCTCGCTCGTTCTCTTCTCAAAACAAATAAAAAATGAAATAAAATAAAAATAAAAACTAAATTTTTTTTAAATTCTCCTCTTGAAAGCAAAGCAAATATTGGAATCAAGTCATTCTCAATTATACAGAGTCTATTTTGATTATACATACATCAAATAAGCAGGGAGGATCGTTTGAGCACAAATTAAAATTAGGGGTTCTTCAGCCTTTGAAAAACAATGTTCTAGCTGATTTGTTTTTCCTACCTGATCCTTATAGTATCTTGAACTTCCTATTTGTAACAGTTGGAACATCATTTTTTTATGCTAACCAATATGAGATGTGCTTCATTAATCATACTATATTTTAAAAGCACTATGAAAATGAGTATTATCTTAAAGAAGTCATAATTCTTTTAACTTGAGAACTTTTAAAAATCAATTTTATATTTGGTTTCAGTAAGACTGAAACTAAAACTGATTATAATTACATATTTGCCAGATGCAAATAAGCACACCTAATGAAGCTGCAGTGAAATCCTGAGCCCAAAATGGCATTTACCGACCAGATATAAGAATCATAAATATTGAAACTACTCTTAACAATAATACAGATCATTTCTAATAACGAATAAGAAATGTATATGCCAAAAGCCAGAAACCACAGAACAAATGTTGAAAACCACTTATTAGCCAAACTTCAGGTTAATCTTTATTTCTGAGCAAAAAACTCTTTGTAAGAATGTCTATAAAGCAAATTGCAATTCACTTGAATTATTTTATTTTGTTTCTTCAAGCAATAACTTGGTGTAAGTTCCTAAAGTGTACTGAACTGGCAAAAAAAACAAAAACAAAAGCAAATACAAAACCCCGTAAAAAAAGTAGTAACAGGGGCACCTAGCTGGCTCGGTTGGAAGAATGTGCGATTCCTGCTGTAAGTTCGAGGTTCACATTAGGTGTAGAGATTACTTCAAAAATAAACTTCTTTAAAAAATAGTAATAATAAACAAAATGTGGTGTAAATACACACACACACACACACACACACACACACACACACACACAAAGGAATATTATTCAGCCTTTAAACGGAAAAAAATCCTATCACATACTATGACACGGATGAACCTGGAGGACATAATGCTATGTGAAATAAGCCATTCACAAAAAGACAAATACTGATCCATCCACTTACATGAAGTATCTAAAAGTAGTTAAATTCATAAAAACAGAAGGTAGAGTGGTGGTTACCAGGGGTGAAAGCAGGGGTAAAAGAAAGTTTGCATTTAATGGGTACAGACCTTTGGATTTACAAGATGAAAATATTCTGGAGATCTGTTTCACAACAATGTGAATATTCTTAACACCACTAAACTGTACACTTAAACTTGTTAAGACTGCAGATTCATGTATTTTTTTACCAAACACAAAAAATAATAAATAACTATGGCCCCATATTTGGTGGATATAGTAACTAACTAGCTTCTTGGCAGGAAAGCATTCAATAAATTGATTGTACCAAAGGCAATGGGACTGATTTCTTCATCATCTTATAAAATATAATTCTAAAACTCTGGGTGCTCTTGGCCCAGAGTTATGGTTCAACACTTAAAATGGGTACTGGGGCTAGATATAACATGGAAATAATTAATAATACATCAAAATGGATAAAATTTAAATTTTCTATGCTCTTCACACACCCCAGATGAAAAGCTGAGTTGGAATCTAAATATGTAACTATCCTGGGGTGTCTGGGTGGCTCAGTCATTTAAGAGTCTGATTCTTGGTTTCGGCTCAGGTCATGGTCTCACAGTTCCTGAGATCAAGTGCCGCATTGGGCTCTGTGCTGAAAGCGTGGAACCTGCATGGGATTCTCTCTGCCTCTCCCTCTCTGCCCCTCCCCTGATCACATGCTCTCTCTCTCTCTCTCTCTCAAAATGAATAAACTTAAAAAAAATGGAACTATCTTAATCTGCCACTGAACAATATAGGAATAACAGTTTACAGTCTATATGTAATAGATACTGCATAGTACTGCATGTGTGTGTGTATACAGCAACTATATATAACATGTATTTATTATATTCCATTATTATGGAATTTCCAAGGTACTGTCTGGTTCAACACAGAGTACCCTATGTATTACAAGTAGACTGCTTAATGAAATCTAAAACCAGATTGCCTGGGTTCTAATTTTGGCTCTGCCTCTAACTAGCTGTGTGAACTATGAAAAGTTATTCAGTCTCTCTATAACTTATTTTCCACAAGTGCTAAGAATGAAAGAAGTACCTTTCTACAGAGTTGTTATGAGGACAGAGCCCAAGTGCCTGGCATATACTGAGCATGCAGTAAATACTCACTTTTGTTATTTTTATTATTGTTGCATTTCATTTAAATAATTTAGTCACGAATTTAGAGGTTAATTAATTTACACGTATTAGTCCTCTGATTTGCAAAGGTTAAAATACTTTTTAAGTCCTCCTCAAAATTCAGGTGGGAAGTTAACAAAATTCAAAATCCAAATCAGTGACAGAATATGACTAGACCAAATTACATCCTTAAATTTTTTCAGTTTCAGTCCAAAGGTCAGAGTACATACACAGGCAAGTTAAAGAATTTTGCTCCTAAAAAAAGCATTATAATGAAACTTGGTCTTAACATGAACTCTAAAGTCTAGTAATAAATCATAATTTAGGTTTTTAGAGCCAAAATGGCATAAAGAAATTCTTGCAATGTTTTTAAATCCCTAAAAGAAATCCAAAATATAAACATTTAGGAGCATAGGGCACCTGGGTGGCTCAGTCGGTCAAGCATCTGACTTCAGCTTAGGTCATGATCTCATGGTTTGTGGGTTCAAGCCCCGCGTCAGGCTCTGTGGTGACAGCTCAGAGCCTGGACCCTGCTTTGGATTCTGTGTCTCCCTCTCTCTCTGCTCCTCCCCCACTCACACTCTATCTCTCTCTCTCTCTCAAAAATAAACATTAAAAAAAATTTTTTTTAATTTAGGAGCATGAAACATACCAATTAAAGAAAGTTCATGGCATCATAGCAGAATGTTGCTTATAAAACAACTATAAATTATCTTTCCTTTTCTATACCCTCTGGAGGCCTATTTGAGCACAGTCAGTAGATTTATATTACTTTTGAATGAATTTCTAATACAATGTATTTTTAAACCAGTATAAGCCACTTCGTCTTAAAGCCTAATGGCAACCACTGGCCTAACTGCTACCACTCTAACCATCTGAGGCAGGTTGGTGTAATGATAAAAGCAAACAGGTGCCAAGCACTGTACTTGCACTTCACACACCACATCTCCTTTACCTTAATCTATGAAATTAGTATTCTTATGTTTTTAAGAAATGAAGATCAAAGAATTCAGTCTTAAGTATTAACTTAAAACTATATATAAACATTAAGAAAATAATTTTGTGTCTTTAGTGTTACAAAATAGTACGAAAAATACTTCACTACTTTTAAGTAAACAGCTACATTTAATTCAAACTGTGCATATATGTATTCATGAGAGTTCTTTTTCCTTACACCAAGTGCAAAGTAGTAAACAAGTCTTTAAAAAAGGTAAAACTAGAAAGTTCTAAGGACCTGGGAGACCAACTTACACTAGCAATACCTATCAGTGTATTAACATATCTGATTATCAAATATATACCCATTATTATTTTTTTTTAAAGGTATTATCTGCCAAAGTAGAGGTCTACTGCTGTATAGAACATACCTATTTAAAGGTAAGTTTTTTTTCCTGAACTATTTCTGTTTGCTTCATCTTCATTTGATATTGTGTCTACTTAATACATTCACTACCATAAGCAGGCTTTTCTCTCCAATGCCATTTTGGAGAACCATGAGAGATTTAGCTGTCAGGCTTATAAAACTCACATTTCTGAAGAGCACTATTAAGCTGCCATCACAATTAATCAATGAAGTGAAAATTTCCAAAAGCCTCTGTGTTTTGTAGTTCTTTTAACAAATCTAATTCCTTTAACAGTTTGGAGTTTACAAAGGTCGTAGCAACGTTAAAAATTAAAATCAAACTAAATAACCTCTGAATCTTATTCAAAGAAACCACAAAAATTAACATTCCCTTTTTTCAAATTTCAATGTCTACTTTTTGTTGTTTTTTTCATTATTGTCATAAAGTTAGAATAAAATTTACCATTTAACCATCTTAAGTTTATAATTCAGCAGTAAGTTATATTGACACTGTCGTGAAACATTCATTCAGAACATTTTCATCTGGCAAATCTGAAAGTCTGTACCTCTTAAACGTCAGCTTACCTATAAACCATTCCCTGAGCCTACTCTTTTACTAGAAAACAATCACAGAGAAAAGGGTAAAAAGAATAACTATGTTTACACTCGGTTCTTTTTCCATTACTGCTAGTGACAAACCACATGTTTTACTAAAGCTGAGAACTTGGAACATGAAACAAAAGGTATCCAAACCTCATAGAAAATCATTACAAATGAGGGAAAATCTTTAACAATCTCTCCAGCACTAAAACTAATTTGTATGTATTTCTTTCTGATTATAATAAGTATAAAAACTAAATCTTTTTCTGCAATTTGCCTCTGATTGCTTTAAACCTGCTTAAAGCACCTTTAAACATCAAATTTTATTCAAAGTTTTATCACTAAGATGCAAATGTAGAGTGCATCCTACAACTAAAAACTAACGTTTAAAGAAATGTACTTAGCTATTATATACAAAATTACAAAATATGAGTACAGATATAGAAAAATAACATTCTTGTTCAAACTGAACAAGTTCACAAATTACTCTCACTTATGTCCCTCAAACCTTGAATTACCTTCATGAATGAGTTATATTTCAAAACTGTATTTTCTTGAATTAGTTGACTAAAGAATATCATACAATGCAGATTTCACATTTACTGAAAAAAATTCAGTTTTACTTTTTCCTCCAACTTTTGTTCATTTTTGAGATCATTCTAAGTGAATAAAACATTACATAAACAATTAAATTAAGGCAATGAAAAAGAGCCAGAAGAAGGAATACATAAAAATAAGGAGCAATAGAAAATTAATACTGAAATGAAAATTTTTACCTCAAAATCTTGAGAGGAATATTTTTCTCCTTCAGGAAGAATCCCTCAAGTAACGGAATTAGTAAGTTGAAGTTGGAAAACCAAGATTCAACTAAACACTAAGCTTAAACTAGATTTAGTTAGCTAACAGTAAATATACTAAATAAACTAAACACAATGCAGCCGATCATTAGCATACAAATAGGAAGCTGCTGACCCATTATCAAGAGCAAATGTTGCTTTTATTTTGTCTCATTTTGTGATAGCCAAACACATCCTTCCTGGTCCTACTTAGGGCCAAGAAGGTGGATTTTTGGCACAGCTAGCCAAAGCAATGAGAAATGTCATCGTAATTGTCCACCAGATTGAAACAGAAAACATAAAACTCATACATTAAAATGTGTCTTTTGTTAAATCATTCCTGCTTCAACCCCTCGCTGCATGCCAGGCCTGCTTTCTTCTTCTTTTTAAAAAAAAAAATTTTTTTTTTAATGTTTATCTTTTGAGAGAGAGACAGAGCACGAGCAGGGGATGGGCCGAGAGAGAGGGAAACACAGAATTTGAAGCAGGCTCCAGGCTCTGACCTGTCAGCGCTCACGAACTGCAAGATCATGACCTGAGCCAAAGTGGACGCTTAACTGCTAACTGACTGAGCCACCCAGATGCCCCTGGGCCTGCTTTATTCTGAGGTGCTTCTTTAAATACTGTTTGCATTTAAAACAGACAGGATAAGAAAGGAGATCAGCAGAGCATATAATCCTTGAACAGTCCCTAGTGGTTTTCTCTGCTGCCTATAGTCTCCTTGTTTCTAAAAATACACAGGTCCAAAGGAAAGATTAAATTTATATTGGAACAAATTCTCTTGAGGCAATATAATGACCCTGATTATCTCCAGAGCTTCGAGCTCCATGACTCCTGTGATTCTGCTCCTTTCATCTTTGCTGAAAGCTTGAGAACTGGTCATTTATAAAGAAGAGGTATTTCAGAGAAGAGGTGCCAAACTCAGGCCCACAGACTTCATCAGCCGCTCTAAGGAATGAGGCTCCAGAAAGCCAGTTTTAAAGCACATCCTTTCCAGTGGCTCCATGTGGATTATTACCTCACCTACCCACATCTTCATGGTGGCATTAACAATCCTCAAGAGGCTTACAACAAGTAAAGTTCAGGGTGTCCTCAATCTTGCTTTCAGAGTAGAGTACACATTTGTGAGATAAATGGGAAATGTGAATAAGAAGTACATATTATGTCAAGGAATTATGCTTGATTTTATTAGGTATGACTGTGACATTTGTTACAGTAAAAAAAGTCCATAATCTTTTATAAGTTGTATACTCAGAAGTAGGAGTAAAATGACATGATGTCTGAAATTTGCAGAGTTGCTTAAAATACTTCAACAAAAAAAGAAGATAGATGAGACTATAAAATCTTAGTAACTGTTTATATATACATACATATAAATTTATAGTAGCATTGTTCTAGTCTTGTATATGTTTGAAATCTTACATTATAAAAGAAAGTTTAACTTCCCATTATCCATTTAAAGATTGTATTATTTCCAGAGGATGTGCGACTATTTTAAAACTAATTGTATATACAGTAATATATACATATGTATATACTTATGCACACACACGCGTGCACACACACACACATACACATATGTGTATATACACATATATAGTAATTTTGCTTTTCACCATTTTGGCTTTTGGACAGGACTTTTTCCTGGTTTGGTTATCTAAAATAAACTCTCCAGGGATGCCTAGGTGGCCCAGCTGGGTTAGGTGTCCGACTCCAGCTCAGGTCATGATCTCACGGTTCGTGAGTTCAAGACAAGTAGGGATCTGAGCTGACAGTGCAGAGCCTGTTTCAGATCCTCTCTTCCTCTGCCCCTCCCCTGCACGTGTGTGCTCTCTCTTGCGCGCTCTCTCTCTCTAAATAAATAAATAAAAATTTTAAAAATAATAATAAAGTAAAATGAAATAAACTCTCCAATTTATTACCAAGAGTTTTTCCAAGGGGAGAGGGGAATGGAATCTAGTCTTACATGGCAACACATACACTTAACGAAGAAGAAAGCAGCTTCAATTAAAAATAAATCAACATGAAAAATAACTCAGGCAAGAAGAAAGCCAACTCACAATTTAACCTCCAGGATTTGCCACCCCAGGGTCTGTTTATGGAAACTCCTGCTTTCCAGCTCTTTGACATTATCACCACTGTGACTTCTATATACTTTTGAAGACACACAGAAGGAAAAGACTCCACTTATATCTGGGAAGTTATAAAACAGAAAAACTGGAAACTTAAAACTCTAGCCTCCCTTTGTACACACAGAGGCCTGAGGGCACAGAGCAAGCTCAAGCTGTCAGATCTTCATGAATGTGATGGTTTTTGGAGTACCCTTGATTTGGTTTTTGGAGTACCCTTGATTAGCAGAAGCTTTGGAAAAGCCAGGGTACTCAAAACTACTACTAACAAATGATCAGATGCAAAGGATCAAACTGATCAAATCTTTTGGTCTTTTTGTTCCTATACTAGTTAATGGTAATTTGACCATGTAAAAATGAAATTAAATGTTACAAATTCCTCTCTATACAAAATAGTCCTCTAATCTGAAAAAAAATGAAACAGGTGGCAAGTATACATTGACATCAGGAATTATTCAGAAGAGTAGTCACTTTTAGTATGCATTATAGGTTTAAAAAAGAGTTCAACCTGATTTCCTAATACTTATATAGTATTGCATAATAATGAATACCTCATAAATGAACAGCTTCAGGCATCACAAGAATATAAATTGGTAATCATGTTTAGAAAATTTTGACTACTAAGAACTGTGTCCTAATTCTTCAAAAAATCATGATCCATGCATGGCACAGAGAATAACTCTTAGTTAACCAAAGTAATCACTGATTCGACACAAGGGTTATCTTAATCTCTCAACATGCTTAATGTGTGTAAGATAAAAACCATAGTTTATTTTTTGATCCAATCTTTAAGACACATAGAAAATAAAATACTAGAGCAAGTTCATGTACTTGCTATTCAGATTTAATAAATACCAACATTTGATTAGTTGAGACAGTTAAAAAAGCAAGCATTATAAATGTAAGCCACAGGCTTTTCCTAGGTCTGATTCAGCCTTCTCACATGTGTCTCTCTCTTTCCATTTTCCTTAAAACACTCAACTTTCCCATACCCCTGTTCTAACTTTCTCATACCCCTGTTCTCATTCCTTTGTCTCACAGATCCATCTTTCTCTATAATTACACAGAAAAATTTTGTGAAGAATCTATACTCCCAATTTCTACCTCCTCTACCTCTTATTCATTTTCTAATCTACTAAAATCTAGTTTCTGTTCGCTGGACTCTTATTTAATTCTAAGACCTCATAAATTCAAGGTTATTTTTTAGACTTCATATTACTTGAACTCTTTACTAACTTCTGAACTGACGCTCACAGAGCTGGGTGTCACCCAGGCTGAAGGTCCTCAGAATTGCAAATTATCAGTTTTAGACAATGGAGAGCTATTGTTTTGACTGTGCAGGCCCACAAGAGGGAGGGGGAGGCTCTGTGAGGGTAAGTGAGCCAGTACCTAAGAGGAGGGCGGTGGAGGCGAAAGGAAGATTTGCTTTCAAATACTGCTTCAGCAAAGAAGGGCGGAATTACAGATCAGGAATCATAGTGATAAAAGCTCTAGAGGATCACAAATTTATGAAAATATATATGTGTACTGTATTCTATTTACACGGATCATAAGACTAAAAGATATATACCAAAATGTTAACAATGATTAAATTTCTGGATTTCAAGATTATGGACAGTTTTTATTTTCTTCTTTATAATAATACATATTTTGTTAATTCTCTACAATGAACATACATTTTGTTAATAAGAAAAAGGCTGCCCCCCCTTTTAAATAGCAAAAGGTCTGCATGCCTGTGTCAGGGTAACAAAGAGGGGGTGTTGCCAGGGAGATGCAGTTCCACAGAACACTTGTGAGAAAACCCCCAGGGGGTGAGTGGGTGTTAGAAGTTTGAAGGAGGAAGGAAAAGCAGGCTGGGTGCTTGGGGTCCTGTCCTGGGGATGAAGGACCTCACAAGAACCAGTCTGGCCTGAAACAACCCAGGAAGTACCTGGTGTTCCCCCTGGACCTCCAGTCAGCCATCTGGGTCCTTTCTATCCTCCCTTCAAGATCCTATGAAAATCTCACCACTCCACCATATCCCATAATACCATGATTCCACATAAATGGTGTCCTCTCTACCCGTTGGCTGACTTCCAATCCAACCTCCACATAGTCCACACAGCTACTAGTGTTCTAAACATAGTGAACATGGAAATATTTCAAGAATATTTAGAATCCAGGATACTCTACACTCTCAAATGTACATGACCTCTGCATACCTTCACCAACTCAGCATCCCAGCCCTGATGCTGGGCTCCAATTAGCTTCTACACCTGTAGTTCCCTGACACCATGTACTCTCTGGCTTTGTGCCTCTGCACACACTCTTTCCTGGCCTACCATATGCTTCCCTATCCTTGTCCGCATGGCAGACTCCTACATCAAACCCTTTACATCTAGCTCAAAAGTAAGAATCCTCCGCAAAGTACTCCCAGTTAGCAGCTGCTCCCTCTCCTCTGTCAGCCTTACATAAAGTTTTATGGCACTTCTTACACTATTGGAATTATCATTCAAACACCTGTCTTCCCCACTAAACCATGAGATATTTAAGGCCAGAAACTACACCTCCCCATGCATCTAGCAAAATACCTACACACTGTAGGTACTCAATAAATATTTGATGAGCTAAATAAATGTGTTTGTTTTTACTACATATTTTTATACATATCTCAGAAATAAATTTTAGGAGCTGAAAACCAGGCACTAACTCATACTGGTAGTCTCTAAATGAGACCAATTCAAAGATCTAGCTAAAAAGAAAGTAAAGATCAAAGCAAATATATACCAGGCAAATGGGAAGATTTCTGCAGTATTTCTACCCGAGAATATAAGACTATACCAACTTGGAATTACCAACCTTCTCAAACAGTAACTTGAGGATTACATATCATGGACAGGTTTTTGTTTTTCCTTTTGCATAAGTGGTGGTGGTGGAGGGAGCACGGCAAAGTGTCTGTTACAAGGCAAAAGTAATTAAAATACATATCTTCTCTTTGAAATCAAATCAGCAAGAATGGCTGATAACCAGGGAACAGAGGAAACTTAAGGTCAACTTCAAGAAAATAGAATCTGCACATACTTCTTATTTCCATATAGTTTAACTTTCATCAGTGCCTGCCTACTGCTTACATTAAATTTACCTGAGCTAAGGTAGGGATTGAATTTTGACCAGTCTGGGTCTGCATATCAGCAGATTCTCTCTCTGCCACAGAATCTGTTACACTTCCATCCTGCTGAGATTCAATTGTTTCCATGGTCATTTGTCTGAAAAGACAATAAAAAGGAAGAAGTATTAAGGCCCTTTCTGAAAGATTTCTCTGCTTTTACCTGGCCTTCTGATATTCATTTCTGTCATCCAACTGTTCTGCCTTACTTTTTAAGAAATAGGTTCAGTGGCAGTCTTAACTCTCCAAACTAACTCTGCTCACCGGACACAAACATTACCAAGGGAGCCCTGCAAAATGTTTTATGGGAATTCATTTATTAAAAAAATTTTTTTAACCTTATAAGAATGTCTCCTTGATAATTATTTTAAGCCCTCTAGTATAAATGAGTGAAAAAAGTAGGTTTTCTATTTTACAGTGAGTATAAATATTCTAGGACTCTCAAGGCCTAATATACCTGCTTGATAATATATACTATCAAAGAATTTCCCCATTGTCTAAATTAAATGCATTATAATATAAAGATGTGTCTAGCTTTGCCAGCACTAAGTTTCTGATAAGCCCCTCAAACTGAATCACACAGGGTTGACCACATGTTCTGCAACTCCCCAGTTCTTTAAAAAAGAGAATCCAGGGGCGCCTGGGTGGCACAGTCGGTTAAGCGTCCGACTTCAGCCAGGTCACGATCTCGCGGTCCGTGAGTTCGAGCCCCGTGTCAGGCTCTGGGCTGATGGCTCAGAGCCTGGAGCCTGTTTCCGATTCTGTGTCTCCCTCTCTCTCTGCCCCTCCCCCGTTCATGCTTTGTCTCTCTCTGTCCCAAAAATAAATAAACGTTGAAAAAAAAAATTTTAAAAAGAGAATACAATTTTTTCAGGAAAAACTTTTGACATAATTTTGTCTGTGATTTCAATTTAAGTTAATGATTTCTGTATTTCTATATTTTATCCTGCTAGAAGAAATTACAAAATACAAACAATAAATTAAACAAAATCAAATTTTACAAACTTATAGGAACTATGTTGCCTACTCTTATGCATCTTTTCAACTGTCAATGATACAATGTGTTTTTCTCAGTTGGTAGTCTAAATACATAGTCCATAAGTATGCAAGCCACTTAGAACTTTGAATTAAAACGTACAGACCTTTCTTCCAGAGGTAGTTACAGATCCTACAGATCTTTCATCTATGTCTTGCACTCAATTATCTTCTTTTGTATTTCATTAGTCACTACCTGAATCCAAGCCTTCCATCCTCAAACCTATAAGTTACTCCTCACTACTGAAAAGCATTTCAGTACTTACAACTGATCATGACAATTTAGAGCAATTATAAAAGATAAAAATCTACAGTCTACTATAAAAAAATGTCTTTCCCTCAACACTCCCCAATTCCCCTTATCTCTCATTATTTTCCAGAATAGTCTAGCTAAGGATAGATCATCACCCTGTATAAACTGACAATTCTTAAGGCTCTGCTTTTGCTTATGTGAACAGTTCCCAAAAAGAATACCTCAGAACATTAGTTCTGCAGGATATGAAAAGGCATTATCATTAAAAGAGGGTAAGGGATGGGGTGCCTGGGTGGTTCAGTCAGTTAAGCGTTCAACTCTTGATCTCGGCTCAGGTCATGATCTCGTGGTCATGAGAATGAGCCCAGCATGCCCTGTGTTGACAGCATGGAGCCAGCTTGGGACTTTCTCTCTGCCCTTCCCCATCTTGCTCTTGTGTGCACTCTCTCTCTCAAAATAAATAAACTTTTTTTTTTTTTTTAAAGAGAGGGTAATGGAACACTTAATGAAAAAGTTGTAAGTATCCAGGGTTAAAAGGTTTTCTTTGCTGAACTTCTAAAAAGCCTGAATATGCTAGTGTGCTTTCAGAAGGTGAAGGGTGCAATAGGCAGCATTTTCCAAAAGTATCTGCCCACCAAAGACTTTTTCCACCTGGTAGGTCCCAGAAGTGGTGTTTTGAAAACAACTTGAGAAATGCTGTCTTATGCTATTTCTTACACCTTTTAAAGCTCTCTTAAGGCTCCGCCAAGAACTTGAGTCTCAACTCAAACACTATATATGCTAGAAGGCCTTCTCCAATAAACTATTCATTTTAGAAACATTTAGTTAGCTCCATCTACATGACAGGTCCTGAAAATACAAAAGTGGGTAAATCACAGTCCGTGCCCTGAAGGAATTTATTCATTAGTGGGTCCCTGGACAACCCTTATCAGAAGTAACTAATGTACTTGTTTTGGGGTGGGGGGTGAGAAGCAGATTCCCAGGCTCAACCCCAAATCTACTGAATCAAACTTTCTGGGACATCCAATTTTTTTAAATCCAAGAGATTCTGATGTATATTAAAATTTAGGAAAAACTTAGCTTATTGGTCAATTCTATCAGGTAGACCCAGAAAAGGGGAACACAAGTAAAGTAACTTTTTTTTAATGTTTATTTTTATTTTATTTTCAAGACAGAGAGAGAGAGAGACAGAGTGAGAGTGGGGGAGGGGCAGAAACAGAGGGAAACACAGATTCTGAAGCAGGCCCCAGGCTCCAAGCTGTCAGCACAGAGCCTGATGTGGGGCTCAGCTCAAACACACAAACCACAAGATGATGACCTGAGCCAAAGTCAGACGCTTAACCAACTGAGCCACCCAGGAGCCCCAAAGTAACTTCTTAAATTGTGTCAAGGATGTTATGCATAAAATGCTTTGGGAAATATAGGAAGTAAGGATTATACCTGCCTGAGGATAGGGCCATATGAGTTGTGTATTAAACAATAAGAAGAATTTAACCAGGTAGAAGAGGAAAGGAGAACTATGAGAGGAAGTAAAGTATGGAGCATAGTTAGAAAACACAATAGCTGATGGTGGTAGAGAATCTGGCTGCTAAGCGAGCCTACTTAGATTCAGTGAGGAAGAGGCAACGCAGGACTGTAGAAGTAGGGCTAGAAAAGGTTGAACAGAACCAGAGAAAGAATAGCTTTTAATGATCTAGAGAGAAAAAAAATTTCCACCTCACTCATATGCCTCCTCTACTCTAGGTCCTTTAGTGTATTTTGTCCATCTATATAGTATAACGTTTCAACTATTTGATATCTACATAGAATTCAGTAAGCAAGTCAACAATAAGCCAAAGTTTCTTGTTAACAGGCAAAACAAATGGCCTAAGATCCATACACTAAAACTTATAAAACAAAGAGAACTTCTCACGGGTTCATACTTTAAACTCATTGATTTTTATTTCAAAACAATTCTCAATCATCTAGTTTCTAAAAATACTAGATATAAGAAGTGACAGCTGACAATGGCAGGGATGGAGGGGGAATGATACAGAACATAATAAGCAGATCTAGAATTCCAAGTGTGTGGCAATTGGGTCCATACAGCATAAAGTTGCCAAGTTCTTTACATTCAAGAAATTGAAAAATGTAGGAGTTAAAATTCAATAATGATAAGTATCATAACTATCCTGAGTCATCAACTAAAGGTTAATATACTCAGTCTACTTTAAGGAAAGAGATACACATAATAGAATGCAGGAAGACTCTCATCATAAAAAGCTCTATTGGGGGCACCTGGGTTGCTCAGTCGGTTAATCATCTGTCTCTTGATTTTAGCTCAGGTCATGACTCACGGTTCCTAAGTTTGAGCCCCACATTGGCTCTGTGCTGACTCCACAGAGCTTGCTTGGGATTCTCTCTCTCCATCTCTCTCTGCCCCTCCCCTGCTCGTGCTCGCTCTCTCTCTCTCTCTCAAAAAAAATAAACATTTAAGAAAAAAAAAAAAAAACTTTAATGCTTAAAAGGTCACCTGAAACTAGGACTCATTTTTTGAGATATAATAAAAGACTCTGTAAGTTATTAAGCATTTTAATTGTTTTACACATGAACGTGTTTTTATATACATTATCTCAATCACCTTACTTGGACCATTTTTCTCCTGGGTATTTCCCACAGTTCAATCCTTTGCCCTTTTCCTTTTTTCAATCTACATACTATGGCTCCTTCAGTCCTGTATGCAGATGACTCCCAAGTCTGTATTTGTGCACACTACCCTCCTATGATGCACCTCAATCTACAGTTTTCACATACCTGTCCCTTCCCTAATATTCCTTCTTTTAGTCAAGAGTATTCAAGCACCAAAGCTACAGGTTACAAACGTGTGTCTACATGTGAGTCAGTACCAGATCAGCTACAAAAACCCACAGAGCTAAATATCAGCCAAATCAGGATGCCATGATGAGCTGAGCCTCCCAGTAAAGAAAGGCAGAAATGGGAGGTCAGCAGCCACCCCTGTTCATCTTCCCCGCCACATGTGGTGTCATCCATTATAACTTCCTTTCCCAACACTGGACCAAGCTGCTGAGTTGCTGCTCCTCACAACTGCTGCTGTCCATTCTAAAGATGACATATCACACTTGGCCTCCCTGTAAGCCATGACTAAACCATGATGCCCCTTCCTCCATGCCAGAATCATATCCATTAATACCTCACATTCCTATTTCCCCAGTCACCATCAAAGATGTAAGCTCCTCCCATACTCCACTGTCCCTCTCATAAATAGTGCTTCCTTTCCCTCCGTATTTCAGTTGCTTATACCTACTCCTATTCTTCCAAGCCCTTGCAATGTGCTATCTGGAACTCCCAACACTCCCTTCGGTCCTCTCAAGAGGGACCAGCTTGTCTTCCCACACCTAATCAGGATTAGAATGTTGACCTGGTATCATCTTTGTTCCTCACTATTTCTCAGCTGTTCCTCCTCTGTGTCTTTGTAGAAATCCCTGTTCTGCTGAGGCCCAAGGATATTAGGTGTACCATCTTATATTCATCCATATGATAATCATCTTCTCTACATCCAGGATATAAAGTGAAGACTTTAGCACTTGACTTAAGAGCTTTCCTCTCCACTATTCTATGTTCAACACTCAAAGGAAGGACCCCTGCCTCACCCTGATGCTTTAGTGCAAGATTTTCTCTACTCCACTTCAGCCATCTACTTAGCTGGTCTTACAATGGACCTAGACCATGTCCCAAACTATTCCACCTATGAAATGATTCTGACATCCCACCCTAACTACAACATTCTATTCTCCCAGGTGACACCCACCCTTGATTACTCCCATCACACCTGTTGTTCCACCACACTGAGATCTCCAGACCACTTTCTCCCTTTCCATCAGCCGCCCCCTTTCTTCATATCTCATCCTACTCAGCTTAGAATCCATGGTTTCTCATTTCAATTACTGTCTCCCAATACTCTAAATTCTCTTGTCCCTTTTCTTTTTGTTGTATCTGCCTAGTAAATACCAATTTCAGATAAAACCAATTCAATCTCCTCTATGACTCTATGAACAATACTGAATAAAATTATAAAACAATATTATTAAGGCTATTGAATTCATGGTTTTTAACCTCAAATGGGAAGCAATCTTACTGTTTCCCTAGTGAACTTACTTTCCCATTCTGTACAACTCTTTCAAATGTTTCTCCCTCTTCTCAAATCCCTGAGCTCACCTACACTCAATGTAAGACCTTGCTTCCTGTTTCAGATGAGTACTCCCTCAATTTCCTGGTACCATTATCAAAAACCACTTACCTGTATACCCACTATTTTACCTTGCCTCCTGCCTCCCCACTCTTAAACTCTTTTATCTATCCTCTGGATCTCTAGGCACTATAGTATCAACTATCCTCTCCCCTCTCCAATGGTTTCCTCCTATCAAGATTTAAACCTATTCAAATCTCTTCAATCTCAAACACACACACACACACACACACACACACACACACACACTGAACCAGAAGTTCTTTTCTAACTATTCCCTTGAATGTCTCTTCTTCCTCTCACTGCTAAACTAAAGAATTACCAACACTATGTCCATTTCTTTCTTTCTTTTTTTAAAGTTTATTTATTTTTTGAGAAAGACAGACACAGTGTGAACAGGGGAGGAATAGAAAGAAAGGGAGAGAGAGAATCCCAAGCAGGCTTCACATTGTCAGCACAGAGCCTAATGTGGAGCTTGAACCCACAGAACTGTGAGATCATGACCTGAGCCGAAACCAAGAGTCAGCTGTTTGAGCCACACAAGCGCCCCAACACTATCCCATTTCTTTACCTCTCACCTATTCCTACAAAACCCTAAACTGACTTCTGCTTCACTAAACTTCTCTAGTAAAGGTAACCAATCTCTGTCACTAAATCTAATGTTCATTTTAAATCCTATCTGGTTTGATCCCTCAACAGTATTCCAAACTGTTGATATCATCCTTCTTAAACTCTATCTTGATGTCATTATACTGCATTTTCTGCTCTCATCAGATTCTCTGACAATTCCACAAGCTCCTTTGCTAATTAATTCCTCCCCTTACTCAATGTTAACCTTCACACTGCATGTCTTCAGGAATCTGTTTCGCCTTCTCACCTCACTCTCAAATCTCCCTCTGGGTATTGTCATCCATTTTTCTAGATTCAAACACCAAGCTTCAGGGTTATCACTCTCAAATCTAGATCTCTAGCCCAGAGGTCTCTCTTTAATTCCAAAATCATATATTCGAATGCCTAACATCTCCAAATAGGTGCCCTACAGGTACCTCAAACTCACTGGATCCAAAACTAACTTCCTCTTATTCCTCCACAAATATGTTCCTTTTCTGAGTTTCTTACCTCAGAAAATGGGGCCTCACCATCCATCCAATTGCTCAGTTGAAAAGCTGGGTGTCATCTGTGAGACTCTCTTTCATTCCCTACAGCGTTATTGCCAAGTGTGATGACTGTACCTACTAATGAACAAGTTAATCCCCTTCTCCACCACCACTCAATCTCCCTACTCCAATCCCTGCTAACAGTTCCCTTTCTCAAGCATACATTTCTGCTTAAAAGTCTTTAGTAGCTCCCTATTGACTGTAGGATAAAATTCAAAGTTCTTATGATAATCATAACCACAACTATTAGTTGGTGCCTACCATGTGGTAAAATCATACTAGTTTTAATCCTTAACAACTTTATAAGACCTGTATAGTTAGTTCTTCTTTTAGAGATAAAAAGCAAATATAAGGAAGTTAAGAATCTGATCTTACCATCAAAGTTTTGGGTGGCATAGCCAGGTTCTAAACTAAGGTCTTTTTCCAAAGTCCATATTCTCAATTACCAAACCAAACCAAACTGCCATTCAATCTCTTTCACAATGTGACTCCATTTCACTTTTATGGCCTCATTTCCAGTCACTCTATTCTTTCCCACATTCTCTATTCCAGCCTCCTCATAAGCCATCTCTTTCAAGTAAACATCCTATTCCTCCAGTTCTAATCTTTGCTATCTGTTCTTCCCTTTTCCTGAAATACCCTTCATCCATTCTTTGTCCAATAGGCAAATTCTTACTAGTTTTTCAAGGCCTGGCTGAAGGACACCATCTTTCAAAAGCCTATTCTAACAGCCGTGGACAGAATTAGTTGTTCTTTTCTGAGTTCCCAAAGGATTTTATGCAGTACTTCCATTATAGCACTTGTCTAGCATAGAATACATTTGTTCACAAAGTACTAACACTAGTGTAAGAAGCTCAAGGACAGGGATTACATTTTATACTTCAATGTATTCCTAGTGCCTACTACAGAATCTACCATAATTGTTAAATAAACTAATCAACTTTTGGGAAGACTATGCAACTGTCAGATGTCACTAAAATGATAAAAGTACAGTTTAGAGAGATCAAGTGACTTTCTATAGGGTACATAATAGGTAGCATGACAGAGAGTGAACAAGAAGTCTTATGATTATGACTCTAGGGTTCCTTCCACAGCTAGTGTTCTGGGCATTCCAGTTTAGGCAACATTTTATAATAAAGATGTGCTTTTGAGTATGCTGCAACTGTTGTTATAATCTTCATCCAGACATGCTTTGTTTTTACACTGGGATATAGGGGATCTAATTTTATACCATTTGTATTCTTCAGGAATGCCTAGTATAATGCCCAGTACAGATCATTCAGTAAAAGTTTGATACTAAAATCAATTTATTTGAGGGGCACCTGGCTGGCTCAGTCAAAAAAGCATGCAACGCTTGGTCTCAGGGCCATGAGTTTGAGCCCCACACTGAGTGCAGAGATTACTTTAAAAATAAAAAATAAAAAATAAAAGCATATTAAAAAAATAAAATAAAATCTATTTATTTGAAGGTAAAAATCATTTACAGGAGAGTAAAGCCAGCACTATCAATTTAAAATACATACTTTATCATTTTCAAGCAATTTTATTCTACTGTCAATATCCAACTGTTTTCTAGTACAACTCTTCTCCTAAACCCACTAAAAACCAACCCCAGGACTCAGGGAAGAAGAGTCAACTAAGAGTTAAATGTTGAATATGGGTCAAGCACTATACTAAGCATTTTCAAACAGTATCCCAGCAGGAGATACAGGACCCAGAACTCAGTATAAATGATGTACATAAAATCTTAACACCTGTAAATCAGCCTCACTAAGTCCAGACATAATTCATCTATAAAGTATAAGAGAGGGGTGCCTGGGTGGCTCAGTCAGTTAAGCGTCCGACTTCGGTTCAGCTCATGATCTCATGGTTCATGAGTTTGAGCCCCCACGTCGGGCTTTGTGCTGACAGCTCAGAGCCTGGAACCTGCTTCACATTCTGTGTCTCCCTCTCTGCCTCTAACCCACTTGCTCTCTCTCTGTCAAAAAGAAAGATTAAAAAAAAAATTTTTTTTTAATTTTTTTTTTAACGTTTATTTATTTTTGAGACAGAGAGAGACAGATCATGAACGGGGGAGGGTCAGAGAGAGGGAGACACAGAATCTGAAACAGATTCCAGGCTCTGAGCTGTCAGCACAGACCCTGACATGGGGCTCGAACTCACGGACCGCGAGATCATGACCTGAGCCGAAGTCAGCCGCTTAACTGAGCCACCCAGGCGCCCCCCAAAAAAATTTTTTTTAAATAAAGTGTAAGAGAAAAATCCATTATAATCCTTCATTGTTCATTGTTCATTATGGTATCATAAGGTATTTTCCCTAAAATCTCATTTTCTATCAATATTAAACATAGTTGTACTATAGTTAATAATCTATAAATTAAGCAATATTTTAATCTGTAAATTTTTTTAATGTTTTTATTTATTTTTGAGACAGAGAGAGACAGATCATGAGCAGGGGAGGGGCAGAGAGAGAGGGAGGCACAGAATCCAAAGCAGGCTCCAGGCTCTGAGCTGTCAGCACAGAGCCCTACGCGGGGCTCGAACTCATGGACTGTGAGATCATGACCCGAGCTGAAGTCGGACGCCCAACCGACTGAGGCACCCAGGTGCCCCAAGCAATATTTTAATCTTAAATAATAATCCTTATTAGAGAGAAAGACCAATTAGTAATTATAAATTATACAATATTTAAAAATAAGACATAGAAGATAATAAAAAACTAAAAAAAACAAAGTCCATTAAGCACTATAAACTAATAGCAAGCAAAATACTGGCAAGTAGTTGGTTCCACAATTCTAAAAAACAGATAAGGATTGTTAAAATGGGCATATTTGAATTTATAAATGATTAATAGTAGTAACAATATACTTTTTTTATGAAGGTTGAATTTCTTCTGAAATGCAAACCATTTTCTTCTTTGATAGAAAAATAAATGTTACCCCAATATGCTCTGAATATATCAGGATTCAGTTTAATAAAATGTTAATATAGCTATGTCTTAAAATAATAAGATCCATCCATTAGCACAATTTTCAAAGACTTCTAGGCTGAACTACTTTCAGAGGGAGAGACCTGTATTTGTTTGCTTACTCTGTTATTTTCCAGAACTTTAATAGAACTACATCACACTGCAATAACTTCTGAAGTACAGCAGTAGAGTACTATTTGTACAGTACAACATAATAGGTAGACAACTTATTATATACCTTCTAGAAATGAATACAAAGGCATATATTCATAAAATTATATTTATAATTATAGAAATACCGAGGCAATTAATGACCAGGGTTATTTAGGATCCCTTTGCATCAAGAACATATAAAACATTTAGTAGAAGGAAAAATCAGAAGAAAAAGGAAAAACATTTTAAAGGGATGCTATCATGGTACTTATGAAAGTGTTTTTAAAAGAAAACAAAGAAGAGAAAAGGAAATATAGGTCAAATATACCTAAATGAAAAATAAGACAAAGGCAGTTGCCTAATTAAAGTGTTTGATTAACTAATAAACTTCTAAAAGCTTAGTTGTATTCCATTTGCAAAGACAAACTACACTGCAGAACAACTATATTTCCACTTGTAAAATTTTAAAAATAGAATCCAGCTGCAAAAGGAAAAAGTATTAGTTCTTTCTATTCTTTGTGAAGAGTTTTACATAAAATGTCATAGAAAATTTATTTTCTTTTTAAAGCTATATCCAACAAATGAACCAGAAGGTCTCTGAAAGCAGCCAAAAGAAAACTTGAAAAACTCTATATGGATTTTGTAAAAATATGGTAGAGACTTTGTTTTGTTTTACGTTAGGTATAAGCATAGCTTAAAGGCAAGGAAAAAAACTAAGACTCTGTCCACATCCTTATACATGGTCTCCTTTCTAAATGAAAAGGCCAGCATGCAAAAAAAAGCTGAATGTAAAAGGTTTGCTGCTCCCCCCATTGCCTAGCACAGTACAGGGCAGAAGATGAATGAATGTCTTAATTGAATGGCTGACCACTTTGGGTACACACTACCATTCTCTATTAGTATAATATACACATATACACATACATATACATTTATGGATGCATGTTAACATATATACATTATTCACTTATCCATTATTTTAACTTTTACCTAAGCAAAATTTTCAAAAGAACAGAAAAACATATATCCACCTACCTTAGATTTGTCTTAATATATTTTTTCCTGCCACATTTGCTCATTATTAAGACATTTGTAATCAATGCTTTGTTCCTTCCCCGTTTTCTTCTTTATTTATCCTGCAGAAAAATTATAATGTTGAATTGGGAGATCATAACATTTTATTTTTAAAAAAAGTCTCTCAAAACGGTAACAGAATACCCGAGAATATCCTAATTTCTATAAAACTGAAAAAAAAGAATAGAAAGCTGAAAACAAGTCTGTATTTTTTTTTCAATCTCACTTCTATGCAATTTTGTTCTAGGAAAAAAATTTAAAACATAAATCATGAGCTATTTATCAGGTTATTTTCTACCAAAGAGAAAGTAGTGTTGTCTAAATCATTTAATACATGCTACATATAGTTCATGGAATCAGCTATATTTTAATAACCACTTAATAAATGGAGTGAATTTATCATTTACTTAAATTTCATTCCACTGCAACAAATTTGTCAACCATTTTTTATTTACCTTAAATTTAAAACTGGCTTTTTTTTTTAAGTTTATTTATTTTGAGAGAGTGAGAGAGCACACACACGCGCTCATGAGCTGGATAGAGGGAGAAAGAGAGAATCCCAAGCAGGCTATACACTGTCAGCATAGAGCCCAATGAGGTCATGACCTGAGTGGAAATCAAGAGTCAGACACTTAACCAACTGAGCCACCCAGGTGCCCGTCAAAATTGGCTTTTGTCAAAGAATTTTAACTCTAAGTAAAATATTACCAGTTCCTTTAAAATCTCCTTCACTAGCCTTCAATCCATTTAAAAAGTTGTTTTAGACACTCTACCAATTAAAACCCATTTTTTGTTACTAATATCCTTTAAAAATATGAAGTAAAACTGGCAAAGAAAAAGACAAAGGAATTGGGAGCGCTTATTTTAGAAGTGGAAAAGACAAATGTCCACAGCCCTAAGTATCTTCTAGGCATCTTCAACAGCAATGGTTGTGCTTAGCTACAGACATACTGCTTTCAGGGTTCCCTCCTAAGCGGCCCCCTCTAAAATGGTGTCCTTTTAAAACTGAGTGGGCAGGTTGGCCTAAGGGCACTAGGGCAATGGTTATAGCTACCATCTGTCCCCCATCTCCCAGCATAGGGACAACAGGAGATGGTCATTTGAACCAGGCTACTTACAACATGAACAAAAAGCGAGGATGGCGCTGTCCTTTGGATTAAATCTTATTCTGCTATACTCTACTGTCGTTTTACATGGGGACATCTTAACCTTCCATAAAAATTGTGTAACCTAAAGGCAGGGACCATTTATTTATTAAACAGTGATTGGCACCCATGATATGCCAGGCCTTTCAAATGATAAAATGTCCCCACTCTCCAGGAGATTGCATTTTAATGAGGGAGACACTTAAACAAAGAATACTAATAACATTATTTGAATAATAGAGAGAGAAGTAAACTACTAATTTCTATATTTCTCTTGGAAATACCATTTTCTTTGTTTAATTTCTGACTTGGTAATAAATTCTTATGGTTCAGAATTCAAAAAGTAGCAAAAGGTATTCACTGAAGTCCAGGAACAGCCACCCACTTGCTCTTCCCAGAGGCAATCAGCATTGAATAAAGTACGAGCTTCGGCCACCACAGATATCAAGAGAAAATGAGAAAATGACTAGTCTCGTACCCAAATAATGACCATCAGATAAAACTGATTCTGACTCAGGCTTATCAAAGAATGATTTCTTCACAACTACTGTCTAAGAAATCATCACAGATTGACTGCCTGCTTGCCAAATCTAAAAGGATGCTTTCTAGTCCCTATCTTTATATTCCTACAGTATTTCCTACTCCACAAATTTTGTCCTCCTTGAACTCTTTAGGACATCGTGTTCATGCTTTTCTTCCAAATTATCCAGCCCTTTGTCCTCGGTCTTCTTTGGCCACTCTGTAAAGGCTGGTATTCCCAGGCTTCCCATCATAAAATTCTCCCCCCCACACTCCCTAGGCTTACTTCATCCTTACTTGATAGATCTCAGATTTCATATCCAGTTTACACTTTTCTCTCCTGAGCTCCAATCCATATGTACCTGCCTTTAGATATATCTCTTAATGGTTTGCTCACAGATCCTCAAGCCCCAAATGTTCAAATCTTTCCTCTTGCTGTACTCTTATCTTAGTGACTGACATCAACACTGCCTCAGCCACCCCAGCCACCCAATCTGGGAGTCCTCCAACATGGCCTAGTAGCAACAATGTGTGGTATAAAAACACACTATTAACAGTCAACCTGAGTTCTATTGCTTATTAGCTATATGAGCTCAGACAATTAGAAACTTCTCCAAGCATTCCTTCCTGTCAAACGGAGATGTTGTTGTGAGGAGAAAATGTAAATAATAAACACAAAATGTCTAACTGTGCTTGGAATATAAGCAAGGACCATTACCTTAATGGGCCTCAATAAATATGTCTCCTGTATCTTGACTCTGCTGTATTCTCTCTGTCCTCACTGCCACTCCTTTAGTTCTGAAACTTATTATTTGACATGATTAAAGCAATAACTGCCTCCCTATAAAGCAATTCATCTCTCCCTATAATAACTTCACTAAACCTCTCCCTCACCCCTCTTAATCCACTCCACTAGACCACAACACTCTACTCAAAATGCAAATCCAAACATGCTATTTATTTCCTTATTCAAAATCCTCCAATAGACCCCTTGCCTTAATAAATAGCCAAAGTTCAGGGCCCCTGGGTGGCTCAGTTTGTTAAGTGTCCAACTTCAGCTCAGGTCATGATCTCACAGCTCGTGAGTTCGAGCCCAACGTTGGGCTCTGTGCTGACAGCTCAGAGCCTAGAGCCTGTTTCAGATTCTATGTCTCCCTCTCTCTCTCTGCCCCTCCCCTGCTTACACTCTGTCTCTCTCTCTCAAAAATCAATGAACATTAAAAAAATTAAAATATATATATGTATATATATAGCCAAAGTTCTGACATTATAATTTGAGGTATTTGGTACAGGCTTCATAAAGTTTGTTGCAAAAGCATTCAGATTTTAAAGTATACCAAACCTTTCCATTACATCAATTTTCCAAGTCCAAAATTACCTTGTGGGGATTTGTAAACCAGGTGATCCCATTTTACTAAAGCATAAACTATGCATACTTTGAAAAACTTAGCTGTATACTATTGATCTCATCCAAAATCTGGTTTTAATGTCCTAGAACATGCTATCCTTGGGTAGACAAGGATTGACTTAGCATCCCCTGCTCCCACATACCCAAACACCTGAATGGTTTTGAGCACAAATATCCTAATGTGTTCTCATACTGAGCTTAATATGATAAATATTCTACTTAGCCTAAAACATACCCCTTGAATTCATCATATTTCATGATATAATCTGAGGTTATCATTTTTAAGCTGATCTCCTTATGCCTAAAAATCACAAAGGGTACTGATGAAATGTCCTGTATACTACCAATTTTCTACGAAAATAATTTTAAGGTCCTATCTGCTAAAGAAATTTTCTCTTTTAGAGTAGAAAGCACATCACAGATTAGTTTTTTATAGACAAATAAGAGCTTATATTAAGGGAGAAAATGAGTTAAAAAATCTTTGCCTATATGTGAATTTCTGTGCTGTATCTGGAGAAAAACCACTTACACTGATAAAAATTTCCTATCATATATTAGGTTTGAATACCAAAATAACATTTGACATTCACCTTACTCTTCATCAGTGTGTTGTTCTATTCATTCTCCAGCGTACAGATTCAATTAATTTCATTGCTTCAAATACCCCTTAATATAGAGCTCTCCAGAACAGGGATTTAAGATATGCTGATTAGAGAAAAACAGCATTATATTTACACTTACAAAATCTGAGTATCTACCATGCTGTGGTTAATTACATTCTATCTTAATTTAACTTTTTGGAAAAATCAGGTTTATGTAAGAATCAAACTTCTTGAGCAACTTTACTAGAACATAAAAGCTTACCTAACCAACTTCCTCCTCCCCAACCAACTCTCTGTTATTAGCCAATGTTCTCCATTTCTTCTATAAAACCTAAAATGTTATAACGGCCACAAGTTATTCTCTAGTGTTCCCAAGCACTTCTCTTCCTAACAGCTGTGGAGTTAGTCATATTTATCACCAGACTTGATTATGCCAGCCATACTTACTATTGTAATTTTGATATTGTTAAATATCATGTTAGATTAAATTATTAAATAGATTTAAAAGATTTAAAAAGGAGAGCTGCTTCTATGAAAACTAAGTTGAATGCCTTGGAAAGACAATAAAGGCAAGTTCCTTTAAAAAAAAAAAGTCCTGCTTTTGGACTAGGGTCAAAATAAAAAGAAAAGAACATGGAATAAAAGGCAGTATACCCTCTTATGGAAGCAGAAAGAGAGACCACAGAAAAATACAATGTTTCTCTGGTTCTGGGATGAAGCAAGGTGTTACTTCCTTGGGAAAGTAGGAGATCTCCATAGGTTAATCATGATTTAAATACGAACAGCAAGTAAGGTTTGAAAGATAAGGGAAGAAGAATAGAAGTGCATATAAAGCTGGTTCTTTTCAATCATGACGATTAAAAAGTTAGGCAAAGGTAGGACTGGCTAGAAGCGAGAACTAATTCCAAAAAGCCAAATACCTTAAGTTGACACTGATGAACCTACGCTTGTTGTGCATTTTAGGTGAAGGAGAATCCAGGAAAAACAAAGTGGGATAGCAGTAACAGGACATTATACCACTTTTAAAGTTTTGTAATCATTGTGACACAAAGTTAAAATAACTTTCCAATAACATTCTTTACACTTTTGTGTAAAAACAGAAGTACCCAGGAACAGTACTTAGAAATAATTGAAACACTTGTAAATAATGTCTTTAATATTTTAAACATGAATCAAACAGAACATCAAGTGGTTTTTTAATACAGATTCAAGGCCACTCCAATTTAACTGCTTCAGAGAGCTACTGTCTAAGAAATCTTAACTCTATAAAATCACCAAAGGATTAACTATTTCAGTATCACTTTCTCAATTTACTCCCCACCGGGCACCTGCCTTTGGCTATTTGACAGTCAATGAACAGCAAAATTGGCTGCTGGGGAGGAAATGAAAAAATTCAAATAATCATCACCTACCTCCATCTCTCCAAATACCACCCTCTCCACTACCACCAGTTCAGGGAAGGAAATAAAATTTAAAAATCTTCTGTGGGAGCTATTTGCTTGACTAGAGTCATTGCAGGGCTTTCTTGTTCAGCATCATATTACTGCACTTTAAGTACATTTTAAATACTTATCTACATGAAATACAACTCCAGTGACTAGTAAATCTGGGAAAGAGTAGATAAGACACTTGAATTAGTTAAAACTTAGAGAAATGAATTTCAACGTTATTATACTTAACTAGATAGGTCCTATTTTGTGTATATGAACAAAACTGCTACCTTTCAAAGTGCTGAAACATATTTAAATGTGTTAAATTTATTTTCTCCATCAGTATAAAGAAGAGCAAACGCATCCCAACTGTCCACATACAGTATATTGGTCTTTATGCATGATACAGTTTTCCAACACTTGAGCTAGAAGCTTTTATCATATCAATGCTAGGACACAAATTCCAGTTTAAAACATTTCTAAGCAAAAAAAAAAAAAAAATCATTTTGGGCTATCAATGAAAAAAATTGAGGCTATTTGAGATTATGAGCAAAACTGTATGACATTTGACTTTGAGTTTGGATAGTCTAAATTTAAGTCTGTTGTGTTTAAAAACAAAGCTTTAATAAGGTAACTGAAAAAACTGAGTTTATTTTATGAAATTCTCGAAGTAAAATATCAGAATCACACGAGCTCCATTGTTAGAATTTCATATGGTTTTGGGGCACCCGGGTGGCTCAGTCATTTAAGCATCTGACTCCAGCGCACGTCATGATCTAGCAGTTCATGAGTTCAAGCTCCTCGTTTGGCTCTGTGCTGACAGCTCAGAGCCTGGAGCCTGCTTCGGATTCTGAGTCTCCCTCTCTCTCTGCCTCTCCCCTGCTTGTGCTCTCCTTCTCAAAAAAAAAAAAAATAAATAAATAAAAATTTAAAAAATGAAAAAAAAAAGAATTTCACATGATTTTGACATTTAATTGGTCTGGTTATCAGTGTTCAGAAAATATGCATGAAGATGCTTCCCACTTTGGGAGAGCTGTAATACTTCAAAACAGCCTCACAAAAGAGCTCCTAGCGAGGTTTCTCAGAGGCAAGTATCCGCCCTAACCAGTGAGTTATTCCAATAGACTTTAAGCAAAATTCCCACATAACTTCCTAGATTATGCTTTTCCTCAAAACTGTTTTACATTCACCTTGCTGACAATTTCCTCTAACACTCCTGGCAAGGTCAATCAAAAGATGTGCAAGATCGATATTTTACTTTTTAAACTTTGCTATAACTGAATTATACCAATAAGACTCAAGTTGTCTTCATGAGTAATATTCCACTTAGTGGGATAAAATCACACTTAGTGTTATCCTTGGGTTTTTCTCTTCACTCTCCCTTATTCTCTCCTGGATATCCTAAAGCATCAGAAAAAGAAAACCCATGTGTGAAAGGATTTACTCTTAAGAACAGTGCACTCTTTATTGCACAGTTCTCAGGATAGAAAGTATTTTAAATATATTACAATATCTTGTATAGTCTCTAAAAGGAAGCTAACAAAATGATTTAAAATGTTTCTTTCTACCTATGTGTACTGGATGAGAAACTTTCCCTGAAATCTTTACTTGTATAATCTATCTGTATTGATAATATTGAAACTGCATTCAATGTACAATAACTCTTCTCAAAGTTGACTTTTTAATACATATATGGAATCCATTAGTTCAACAGAAAATACTTAACAGAATTCAAAGATCTTTCAGGCTTATTTCCTTAATGACCAATGTTGATTAGATGTCAAAATATCAAAGGTTCAGCTGTTGAGTGTTAGGATTCTTCAGTTTTACTTAAAAAAATCTATCTATATGGAACAGGGCATTTGAGTGCTTTCCAACGGACTACCACTTCAACAATAAACCTGGCTCAATTTTCTGGCTCATTATTCACTTGGAGAGAATATCAAGTTGGAGAAAACAGATCAGAAATATATGTAATATACTAGTCAAGTTTCAGTCAGGATTCCTTATGTATGTTAATAACCTACTTTTCATGAAATGGCCAGAATTCTAAACAAGATTTCATATTTTGATCATGTAAAGACTTGCCTCACTAGGAAACTAAATGGTCCATGGAGTCTGGAGTTTGTTAAATTCATCAGTAGAAGCAAATTTTATTAACTTTCCAGGACAATGCAAAAACAAACACTGAAGAGCTCCTCTGTGTTTATACATTGGATAAAAATTTATTCATATACTCTTACAAGATATGTACACAAACATCGGTATAATTACAACTTCACACTCACCAAAACGATACCAGGTTGACCAGCAAAGTCACTGGGAAAGCATCTGCTTACACTGATCTATTTACAGATTCATACCAAAAATGTTTGTGTAATTATTTTAATATGACAATGCTTTAAGTGTTCACTCATTCAAGATCAAACCCATTTCCATTTAAATATCTTTTTTAAAGTTGTATCTGGATCAGTAAGCAGTTCTTTAAACACTATTGTTTTAATACCTAGCTTTTATTGGCCAAAACACACTATTTGCAATTTGCCTTCCTTGGGAGAAAAAAATTCAAAGATTTAAAAACTGTGAAGGGAAAGCAGCTTGTTAACCAAAAATAGGACCAAGACCAGGAGAAAAATGTGGTATCCGAAGCGGGGCGGGGGAGGGAAGGGGGAGGGGAACCAGAGAACATGAATTATTAATGAAATCTAATACGATTTTCATACAGGACCTCTATCGCTGTGCATCTAGGTTTGTATTTCTCTAAAGGGAAGCTGGCTGCACTCTCATCAGCCCGCCAAATTAAGCTTGAAAAGGAAGACATTTTAAGAAGTTACGTGGGTAAGAGGTACTGTTAAAAGGGGCTCTCTCAGTTTTAGTCACCTTCAGGCTGATCCTGTAAGTCAAAACTGCCGAAAATGTGATCGTAAGCTGACAGCTGCTCTGCTGAGCGCAGTTCAGGAAACGTCTCAGCGATTTCAAAGTTAGGGATCTAGCATACGTGTAATAGGCAGTAAGGTGAATAATGTGTCTATTCCCTCTTCCGCAAGTTCTGGGAATCTTACTAGGTGGTTCTAGAAAGGCAAACGTCGAAAGTACAGAACAAAACCTGAAATTTCTGTTCGCTGTCACGGATTTGTTCCTTCTCGGCTATCATAAAAGTCTTCGCACTATATCATCAGGTCTATCGTGTGTGAAGACCCAGTGACTCAACACTGCTGTCCCCGACTCTTGTTTCGGAGAAGAAAGGGGTTAACGCTGATTTATATCTAACCTGAGTACGTAAAATTGAGACAAAAGTGCTACTAATCGTCGGCTGTGAAAATAAAAACCAACGTCCTTACTTCTCGCTTCCTTTTCTTCTCAAAGAGGGAGGACCACACTCATCAGAGCAATAAGGCTTTTTCCGAAAGACTTGTCCAACTTGTACCAAGTTCAAAAGGAGTCAAGGATTGCTGAGAGAGCAGACCAGCCCCGCTGTCCTATCGGGAGAGCTCTGCTACTAAGCCGAAGGCAGTCCGCGAGCGGAGCCGGAGACTGAGCGGCCGCCGCACCGCCGGGTGGCCCCGGAGCCGGCGCCCGTGGCCGGGCTGCTCCCGCCCTCCCCGCTCCCCCGCTGGCTCCGGCGGCCCCGCTGCCCCGCGCCCCCGACGCCCCCGACCCGGCTCCGCTCCGCCTCCTGCGTCCGCCTCCTGCGCCGCGTCGCCGGCTCCTAGGTCTGTGGGTCCCGGCCGACGCACCACTTACCCGCCGCGATGAGATTTACGTAGCGGACCTCGTCACTGATTACGGACGGGAGGAGGTGGAGACGGCGAGCCCGACCGCCGCTCAGGAGCGGCGCCGCCGCCCAGCAACCCGGCGCCGGCGCCGGCGGCGGCCCCACGTCGCCCCCACGTCAGCTCTGATGCGGCAGCCGCGGCCTCCCTGCCGAGCCGGGACCAAAAGTAGCGCAGCAGCCGACCGAACCGCGTCCTCGCGCCCCGCCCTCCCTTCCCCCACTCCACGACTGCTTCCCCGGGGACGCCCGGCGGAAAAATCCAAGCTCGAACTCTGCCCCCTGCTGGCCGCCAGCGGGAGTGCAGCGCTGACAATCCAACAATTAAATGGAACGGAGGGAGGGGGGAGGGGAATGAAGGGCCAGGGGGCGGGGCCTAAGTGGTAGTGCGGTAGGGAGGCGGGGCCCAAGGGTGGAGAGGAGGACTAGATCGGGGGGGCGGGGCCGGAGGAGGAACTAGGCTGCCCCGGGAGGAAGACCCAGTCCAGGGCAGGGCCTGAGGGGTGGGCTGGAAGCCGGAAGCTGCCCCGCCGCGCGTGCGCCGGAAGCCTGGTTAATTACAAACTAAGCTAACGGCCGTGTTGGATTCTCAGCTTCGAGGTCTCTTGTTCTCTGGGCTGCGGCCTAGAGCGTCTCCCATCCCAACCCAAGCTGAGGTACGCGGGCGTTGTGGGTCTTTACCGGCCAGAGGCGCTTCCTGCGGATTCCCGGGGCTGCTGAGCGGACACCTGGAGCGTCCCCACTCACACGCTCCTGCAATGTCTGCCATTCTGAAAGACGCTTTTAGGTCCTGGACTTGAGCTTTCTGGGAAACCCAGCTGGCTTGTTCTCAGACTGCTGCCGCCTCAACAGTGACTTTGTGCGTCAGTGTCGTGGAGAAACAGCGACAGTCCCCACTTGGAGATGTGACAGAGGAAAGGAAGGCTTTTGGTGACAAGCAAAAATCCCTGCCTTTAAAAAGAGGAGAGTTTAGTTTTCATCCAGTGGAAACCGAGGGCTTTCCAGTAAGAGAAACGTTGCTGACCCGTTATAAACTAGGAACCCACTTACGCATACTCAGAACGTACTGAATTGTAAAGCTGAGTAAGCCCTCAGAAATGGAGGCTTTGTAGCCTATAGATAAGTCTCTTTACATTAAGGAAAAACGAATTCAAACAATGATTACCACCCAACTTTATAGGACTCAGGAATGTGTCACGCCCAAAGCCAGTGTCAAAGACACCACTTGAAAAGTTGCTGAGAAAAAAAAAAAAAATCTGTCAACGTAGAGCAGGTAGAAAAGGGAAGCTTTGTGAAATATTAGAATCCCCGTAGAGTGGGAGAAAATTCTGAACTGTCTTCACTGCCAGTTTTTGGCCAACCTGAACTACTTTCAGCTGTAATGCATACTAACAGAAATAAGAGGAAAACCTGGTAAGTTCACTTCCTCCTATTGACATAAGCAGAATTCTGAAGTTCCTCCTTGCAGTATAGTAGATAAAGCCCATCACCGCCTGATAAATAGTAATTTCTTAAGGAACACTAGCGAGTTTACAAATTAAATTTACAAAACAACCAAGTCTGTAGTTAGACAAGGCTGGCACCGAATATTTATGCATCCATAATACAACTCATTTTAGCTCGGGGGAGGGTCATTAGAAGGGAAGAAAATAAAAAAGGATTACCAAATCCCCAAAATCATACCATTCATTGTGGTCAAGGTTGACCAGTGCAAGATGAATGGATTTTTAGCTACAAGTGATTGAGGGGAAATTGTGATCATTCTTTCCCAGAACATTGTTCTCCACCTACTTGTTTGTTCCTAAATTTCTTTAACAAAGTACACATTCTAAAGGGCTTAAAATGGGGGTGCCTGGGTGGCTCAATCCCTTAAGCCTCTGACTTCAGCTCAGGTCATGATCTCATAGGCTCTTGAGTTCAAGCCCCACATCTCCGCATCCAGCTCTGTGCTGATAGCTCAGTGCATGGAGCCTGCTTTGGATTCTGTGTCTGACCCCCCCCTGTGATCCTCCCCCACTCACACTGTCTGTCTGTCTGTCTCTCAATAAAATGAATAAAGGGCTTAAATGTAAGAATTAGTGGTAAAGCAACATACACTAAGATGTAAATGTCGAATCCTTCTTGAGAGTACCTGCTTTTGAGAACAGGAGAGTACCTGGGATCTGAAAAGAGAGGGCATGACATAGCAGCGGGGAAGGTACATGCAATTTCCTAGTGCTGCTATTTGAAATTACCACAAACTTACTTAAAACAACACATTTATTATCTAACAGTCCTATAGTACTCAGGAATGTGTCATGCACAAAGCCAGTGTCAAGGACACCACTTGAAAAGTTGCTGAGAGGGGCGCCTGGGTGGCTCAGTCAGTTAAGCATCCAACTTCGGCTCAGGTCACGATCTCACGGTATGTGAGTTCGAGCCCTGCATCGGGCTCTGTGCTGACTGCTCAGAGCCTGGAGCCTGTTTCAGATTCTGTGTCTCCCTCTCTCTCTGACCCTCTCCCGTTCATGCTCTGTCTCTCTCTGTCTCAAAAATAAATAAATTAAAAAAGAAAATTTTTTTTTAGAAAAGTTGCTGAGAAAAAAAAAATAAACATCTCAATGGGCTAAAATCAAGGGGTTGTGGGCCCCAGGGAAGAGTCCATGTCCTTGCATTTTTCATCTTCCAGAGACCACCCACATTCCCTGGGTCATGACTCCTTTTCTCCATCTTCAAAGCCAGCAACAACTGGTTCTTTCTCATGCTGCCATCTCTCTGATTCTCTTGCGTCCCAGTTCTCCTTGGTAGAACCACTGGGCCCACCCTGATGATCCAGGATAATCTTCCCGTATCAAAATCAGCTGATCAGCTGCTTAATTCTATCTGTAATACAGCTTAGTTCTACCTGTAACTTTAATTTCCCTTTGCCATGTAATCTGACATGTTCATAGGTTAACAGTGATTACAATGTAGACATCTTTGGGGAGTGAGAGCATCATTCTGCCTACCCAAAGTGAAGGATTCTAAAAGAAGCTTGAGCTCTGAGACAAATCACCTGCCTCTCAGGGGTATCCCTTTCAAATAATTCAAACATTTCATTGGAAATGCCAATAGCTGATTTTTCAGGGTTTTTTTTTTGTTTTTGTTTTGTTTTTTACATAAGATAAAGATAGAAAAAATTTTAATGGGATATCAGGGATAAAAAAGAGCAGGTTATGAAGACATAAGTTTTAAAACAGGAAGAATAATAGTACCTACTTCTTTGCATTGTTACAAAGATTAAATAAAGTATCTACCATAAAGTGTGTGCTCAATAAAAAAAAACTAGCCATTTTTACTGGTCTAGTGTCTAGATTTTTGGGTTCCTCACCTAGGCAATATTTAATTCTCTGTTGAGGAGAAACAACTAGAGCACCTACTTTCCTGAGAAAGTACGGGCTGTCAGTCACACCCAAATACTCCCTCTTCCCCTGAAAATCTCTTAAATTATACCTCCCTTTGTGAGTCAGGAGGAACACCTCCTTCCAAATACAGTTGTAAGATAGGTGTCATTTTTTTTGATGTTTACTGTTTTGTTTTTTATTTTTTTATTTTAGAGAGAGAGAGGCAGTGATGGGGCATAGGGAGAGAGAGAGAATCTTAAGCAGGCTCCAAGCTCAGCACAGAGCTTGATACAACAACCATGGGATCATGACCTGAGCTGAAATCAAGAGTTGGGTGCTCAACTGACTGAGCCACCACACCACTCCAAAATAGGTGTCTTTTCTTTCCCATATTGTACCTTTATTCTCTCTCTTCCTCTTAGCTCCTTCTCCTCTCCCTGAAATGTGTTCATATCTAGCCTCTACTTGAAAACTGTTGACACTGCTTTTCCCAGAAGGAAGGCTACAGAGTTTCTAGCTCTAGGGTGCACGTTCACATAACATTTTTTTGCCCAGATGGTTGTTGTTCCAGCTCTTGCCAATCCTCTCGCTATCAGAATTCTCAAGAATAGAAAGCACTTGCTATTTTCACTTCCTTACCACCTACTCATTTCTTATTTCCTGGCTGTCTGATTTTTGCCCTCTTTCCCCCTTCTTTCTGATTAGAGAATCTGAAACTTTTTTTTACATTTTTCATCCTCCTTGACCTCTTTTCCTAATTAATACTACCTTCTTAAGGTCTCCCCCCACCTCTGAATTTCCATGACATGTGACTCTCTTGGCTTCACTCACCTTTGTTTCTCTAAATGCAGATAGTTCTGAATTTTCTGCCCTTGATCATTTTCTTCTACATCGTCCTCCTTATTTCATCATTCCCATTTCTGTTGGAAAAGAAATTCTCAAAGTTATACCCCAAGCTCCCAGCTTCTCTTCCTAGCACCAAATCATATTTCCATCTATCTGATAGAAGTTTCACTTACATGGCCTATGATCATTTCTAACTCAATAGATTCAAAACTGTATCATCTTCCCTTTCCATTCTTGAACATTGTTTTTATTTCAACAATGTAGCAACACTTTTCAGTTCCCGGTCATCCTGCCTTTAAATCATGGAGTCATTTTGGTCATTGTATACTCATATCATTGAGGATCCATTTAGTTTATAATTTAAAGAGCCTGCTATGTTCTAGGTCCTATGCTAACGCCAATCCTATTGCTTTCATGTGTAGAAATTTGCATCCATCCTTTCCTTCTCATTCCCACTATGACCAGTGTGACTGAGGTCATCCTTGCCTCCAATATAGTTCTTCTTAAATATTTCTATCTGGTTCATTTTCCCAATACATGGCTCTTGTGATTTCTTTTCTTAAAAATCCTGAATGATTAAGAGAGACTGGGACTTAAGGAGTCCAAGGTGGAAAGCAGATTGAGTACCTTTTGTTGGCCTCTTGAATTTTCTCCTACATGCATGCATTACATATTCTAAAAATATAAAATTTTAATTAAAGCAAAAAAGTCAGTGAGATCTTACTGGCTGAGTCCAAATATCTTAGTTTGGCATAAAGCCCTTGATGATCTGAGTCCAACTTAGGTATACAGGCCTATTCCATGTTAGTCCTTTGTGTTTTATACCACACTGCTTCTTATCCCTTGCTGCACATCAGAGTCATGTGAAAAACTTGTTGAAAAGATGTTCCTAGGCCATAGGCCCTACCTGTTGACTTACTGAGTCAGAATCCCCAAAAAAAGAACCTATAAATCCACTTCTTTTAAGATTTCCAGATGAGTCTAGTGTGCTGCAAGATTAAATGTTGGCAGCATTTTAGCCAAACCTTACTACTTACTGTTCCGTATAATTACCTTATATTTTCCAATCTTTTTGGGCTTTATTCACTCCATTTTCTCCTCAATTCTCTATATCTGCCGGTTAAAATCTTCTGCATACTGTAAGACCTAGCTTACATACTATCTCCTTTACTGATCTTCTTAGAAATAAAATGTCTCCTCTTTGCTTGCGATAAATGATTGTTGTCAGGAAACAGGGGCCAGAATTCTGAGTTAAAATTCCAATTTTGATACTTTACTAGCTGTGCAAATGTTGGGCAAGTTCCTAAACTACTCTGTGCTTCCATTTCCTCGCCTATGAAATGGAGATAGTATTAGTACCTGACTCATAGGTTGTTGTGAAGATTAATTCATGTAAGTATATAGAATTTTGTGCTTGGCCCAAAGTAAGCACTGAATAAATCTGAGTTATAATTAATACCTTATTGTGCAAGTTCCTTCATTGACTTGTGTGGAATCTAAGCTCTAAATCCACCCCTTTGTTTTATAAATTAGAAAGTGGAGGGGCGCCTGGGTGGCTCAGTCGGTTAAGCATCCAGCTCTTGATTTCCGCTTCAGTCATGGTCTCGCGGTTTCATGAGTTCCAGACCTGTGTTGGGCTCTGCGCTGATGCTGACAGTGCAGAGGCTGCTTCAGATTGTCTGCTTCTCTCCGCCCCTCCCCTGCTCCCACTCGCTCTGTGTCTCTAAAAATAAATAAAAATAAATTTTAAATGTTTATTTATTTTTGAGGATTAGAAAGTAACAGAGTGTGAGCAGGGGAGGGGCAGAGAGAGAGGGAGACACAGAATCTAAAGCAGGCTCCATGCCCTGAGCTGACTGTCAGCACAGAGCCCCACGCGAGGCTTGAACTCACGAACCATGAGATCATGACCTAAGCTGGTCAGACGTTTAACCAACTGAGCCACCCAGGCACCCCGATAAATAAATAGAATTTAAGGATACTAAATTAGGAAGTGGAGGCTGAGTAGTTACAATACTTGCTTTGGCTAACCAATAGTAATATCGAGACTAGAATCCAGGATTTGTGACTTTTAACCCTGTGCTACTACTACTATACCACAAGATCTCAGAATTTTGCATTGTTTAAATGGCTACCCTCCTTTTTTGTTTATTAATTTACCGCAGGAGAGAATTAGAAAATGGATTCACTTGAAAGGTATTTACACAGGCCCTTTCTATTCAAGCTTTAGGATTTGAGACTCTAACAAATATAGTGTGTCCAGTTTAAAAATTTGAGAAAAGGAAAAGAAGTCAATGTAATATGCACTTGATTTATGATGTCTCCAATTTGCTGTTTGGGAAGAAATGTTTCCTGCTACAAGAAAGTTAACAGTCCTACTTCCAGCATAGGAAATATCCTTTTATATGTGGGGGTGTGTTTTTTTTTTTTTTTGAGGATTATAAACTTAAACATCAATATCTACTGGCTGTGAACTCAGCAGAATACTTAGAACCACGGTAAAAGGATGAGTATTATAATACAAACTCAGGCCACTGAATTCTTTAAAACTAGGAGATTATTTGCAGTCATTAAACTGTCACGTATCATTTTTTAAATCATGAAAATCTACTTTCAAATGTTTTCTACATGTTTTTATTGACCACAAATTCAGTTGCCTGCCAAGATTTATTTTTTTTCACATAGAATCACACTATAGCTAATGTCAGAGAGAACCATAAGGACTGGAAAACTAAGAAGCTTGTCTAAAACTGACCACTGTTCAACCTTGGAAACTGCAGAATTTGATAGAATTAGTTCTCCAAATCTTTTTGATATAAAAATGATAGTAATTAGTGTTTCTTTTTTCTATTTTTAAGTACGTAAATGAGATGCCAGAAGAACACCAGCATGGCAGAGACATGAATGATGACTCATAGAGCATATGAACTGCTGAGTACTTCATTAATTATTTTAATTATTGAAAAGAAATTTGAAACTGGTCTCAGAATTAAATCCAATGTAAAATCCTTTAAAAGAATTGAGCCCCATGTTACGAGAGGATTAGAAAGTAACTGGATTGAAATAAAACAGCATCTCCCATGACCAAGAGGGCTCATTTCAACAACTGTTTCATCAGGACTAAATTCTGAAGACTAAATTCCATTACATTGAAATGGCAGCTATTGAAACTCAGATGTGTGCATGGTTGTCAGAAAAAGGAGAAATCAAGTAAGCCAAATTAAAAACAGATATCAAGAGCCAGCAAGAACTGAGTAAAAAAGCATCAGGATCAATTCAGATGGTGAAATGGGCTACTTATCAGATCAAAAGGAAGGGAAAAAAAGACTAGGCTAACAGGAATAGAAGGTGTCAGTGCTATGACTTGGGGTCACTGTTCTGGAAAATAAATCAGGTTATCAGCAAAAAGGTTTAGGGGTGGAAAGAAAGAATAAGAGAGGAAAAGTAACAGGGTAGAGACTGTTTATATATATACATATATATACACACACACATATATATATATGTATATATACATACACATATGTACATATACATACATGTATATATACATATATATGTGCATACACACACAGACCTCTTCAAGCCTTTAAGAACTAGAGCATGGGAGAGGCCAGGCATTAAGAACAGAGAGATTGTTATTACCAATACATCTCATATTGGAAAAGGGCTCTGTGCCACAATTTTTGCCAAAATTATGTCAAAAATTTTAGCCCCACTCTCAAGCCTACTTTTCCTTAGCTGTAGAAGAGGAATCATGATACTGATCCCATAAGGCATTTGTGAAGAATCAATTAATAAATATAAAGGCTTTAATATAGTACAAAGCTCAGTAACTATTCACTATCATTATTTATATAGTCAGTTTATATCATATTCATAGTATGGTAGAAGACGTGGTAGAAACATTTTGAAATCATCTAGTAAAGTTTAATCCTTAAGACATGTACAGTAGTTACATTTTGAACTTACAACATGTGAAAATGGTATCCAGAGGAATAACCAATTGTACACTGCACTTTAGCCTGACAAATAGTCTCTCCTTAACCAAACTTTACACAGGCTACTCTGAGCCCTTTTCTTGACTTCTAACCTCATCCTTGACTTCTAAAGACTTGAACAAAACACAAACATAGTTTCTAACAGCTCAAGGTGTCAGCCCTAGAATGACTCTAGCCCCGTTTGAATTGCTTGTCCATGAACATTGGGGTACAAGTGCCCCTATGCATCAGTACTCCTGTATCCCTTGGGTAAATTCCTAGCAGTGCTATTGCTGGGTCATAGGGTAGGTCTATTTTTAATTTTCTGAGGAACCTCCACACTGCTTTCCAGAGCGGCTGCACCAATTTGCATTCCCACCAGCAGTGCAAGAGGGTTCCCGTTTCTCCACATCCTCTCCAGCATCTATAGTCTCCTGATTTGTTCATTTTGGCCACTCTGACTGGCGTGAGGTGATACCTGAGTGTGGTTTTGATTTGTATTTCCCTGATAAGGAGCGACGCTGAACATCTTTTCATGTGCCTGTTGGCCATCTGGATGTCTTCTTTAGAGAAGTGTCTATTCATGTTTTCTGCCCATTTCTTCACTGGGTTATTTGTTTTTCGGGTGTGGAGTTTGGTGAGCTCTTTATAGATTTTAGATACTAGCCCTTTGTCCGATATGTCATTTGCAAATATCTTTTCCCATTCCGTTGGTTGCCTTTTAGTTTTGTTGGTTGTTTCCTTTGCTGTGCAGAAGCTTTTTATCTTCATAAGGTCCCAGTAATTCACTTTTGCTTTTAATTCCCTTGCCTTTGGGGATGTGTCGAGTAAGAGATTGCTACGGCTAAGGTCAGAGAGGTCTTTTCCTGCTTTCTCCTCTAAGGTTTTGATGGTTTCCTGTCTCACATTTAGGTCCTTTATCCATTTTGAGTTTATTTTTGTAAATGGTGTGAGAAAGTGGTCTAGTTTCAACCTTCTGCATGTTGCTGTCCAGTTCTCCCAGCACCATTTGTTAAAGAGGCTGTCTTTTTTCCATTGGATGTTCTTTCCTGCTTTGTCAAAGATGAGTTGGCCATACGTTTGTGGGTCTAGTTCTGGGGTTTCTATTCTATTCCATTGGTCTGTGTGTCTGTTTTTGTGCCAATACCATGCTGTCTTGATGATGACAGCTTTGTAGTAGAGGCTAAAGTCTGGGATTGTGATGCCTCCTGCTTTGGTCTTCTTCTTCAAAAACTGATGAATGGATAAAGAAATTGTGGTTTATATACACAATGGAATACTACGTGGCAATGAGAAAAAATGAAATATGGCCTTTTGTAGCAAAGTGGATGGAACTGGAGAGTGTAATGCTAAGTGAAATAAGCCATACAGAGAAAGACAGATACCATATGGTTTCACTCTTATGTGGATCCTGAGAAACTTAACAGGAACCCATGGGGTAGGGGAAGGAACAAAAAAAAAAGAGGTTAGAGTGGGAGAGAGCCAAAGCATAAGAGACTGTTAAAAACTGAGAACAAACTGAGGGTTGATGGGGGGTGGGACGGAGGGGAGGGTGGGTGATGGGTATTGAGGAGGGCACCTTTTGGGATGAGCACTGGGTGTTGTATGGAAACCAATTTGTCAATAAATTTCATATACATTAAAAAAAAAATGAATTGCTTGTCCAAGAAAACTCAAAGCTGTCAAAAGAAATTATAGCTTGTTCTCTTGCCAACACCTAAAGAAAGGACCCCTGTCTCCCAATCTCTGTGGGAGGGTAAGAGATTCCATAAGTACCAGTTAACAAATCTAAATGGCTCAACTCTGCCTTGTCACTTTTTGTAACTGATCACTTCCCAGACTCTGTTGAGCTCCATTCTTCCCCCTCCCTATTCCCCCCTCCTCCCTTTAAAGCACCCAATCACCTCTCTACAAATCCAAGTTGAGTTCAGTTCATGCTGGACTCTTTTCTCTATTGCAATAGTAGAGACATGATTAAAAACCTGTCTTTACCACTTTCACTAGTGTCCAGCTTTATCTTTGACAAGTCACAGGATGCTATTAAATATCCCTGGCTGACCTCACTACCTGTGACAGAGGAAGGGGGGTTCTGATCTACCTTCCTTCTATTACTTTCTTCATTGAAGAGATTTTTTTAACATCTGCCATACTCCCTTTCTTGGTGCCTTTAAGTGCTCATGTAACTCAGGTTCACTATAGGCTGCAAAACTCTCCTTTTGTCACTGGGATGCGGTGGCTTCCTCTTACACAGCCCACTCCCCCATGTTCACACACTCACCCTTTAGTTTCTCCTTTCCTCTTTTGAACTCCTGCTCAATTGCTAAAGGAGGGGAAAGACCCCTTTCTTCTTACTTTCTCTGATTCTATTTCATTTAGGAACTAGAACACATTTAATCATGCTGTTTGGGCAAAAAAAAGTAGAGCTAGTAATACAACTATACCAAGGAAAAGAAAGTTTCAAGTTTTAAAGTAAAATTAGGCTAAAAAGGAGTCAATGCCCTTAGTCTGTAAAGAACTCTTTAATGTGCATAGAAGTTCTGTTTAGAACTTCCAGAAGCCTCCATTGATCACCTAAAGGTTTTTCTAATTAAATTATTCTCTATCTTCAGCATACAATATACATTCTAAAATTACTTCTACTTTATCTTTCTTCTATTGTTAATTATTTATAATGCAGAACTATTGTTTATTTAAGGCATTGAGAAATATATATGGGGAACATACTTTATTCAAGGAGAACAGTCCATTGTAATTACAGTGTGGCTTAGATAGGCTTCATAGTACTATTATTTATACTATTTTTGCCATGGAAAAATATGTTTCCTTCTAAACAGCTAATTTTCTATCAAACTTAAAATATAGTTCATCTGTAAATTGGATACAGTGTTCACATTTAGAGATCAATGAACTGATAATAAAACATTTGAACTAAATGCTGATTTGTATAGATCAATCAAAATGGGATGGCTTTTTGTTAATGTTCTCAGTTACTGATATATGCTGCCTCAGTCCTTTTGCACATGCGGTTCCCTGTGATTATAATGCTTTTCCCTTTCTTTTACCTCTTTAATTTTTTTAAAATATTTTTTTAATGTTTATTTTTGAGAGAGAGAGAGAGACAGAGTGTAAGCTGGGGAGGGGCAGAGAGAGAGGGAGACACAGAATCTGAAGCAGGCTCCAGGCTCTGAGCTGTCAGCACAGAGCCCGACGTGGGGCTCAAACTCACAAACCGCGAGTTCATGACCTGAGCCGAAGTCAGACCTTAACTGACTGAGGCACCCTGGTGCCCCTTATCTCTTTAATTTCTAATCATCCTTCAGAGCTTGCCTCATTCATGATTTCTTCTTCAGTGAAGCTTCCTTTTATTTGGCAGACTGGATTAAAACCCTTTAACCATTTATATGTTTTTATTTTACTTAGACATCTCCTTTGTAGCGTTTACTATAATTGTAATTAATAATGTCAACATGTAGTTAAAGCCTATCTCCCCTGCCAGAATATAACTTCATGATGGCTCTGTCCCTATTCCTAGATTAGCCTTTAAAATAACCTATGGGAAGACATGACATTATGGGAATGCATTAAGTAGCTTCCAAAACAGTTGAATGCTCACAACAGGCTTCTAAATACCTTTTCGTTTGGTTTCGTTTGACCTATCTAGTTCAGTGCCATATGCTAAAAATGTTTAATAACTGTTTTCTATAAGGTCAGAACTAAGATGCTGTTATTAAATGAGCCATGTGAAAAATGCACTGGAAATTAAGTATTAGCCAGTATGTCTCTATAAAATATAAAGGAAATGATATCCATATTATCTGTATATAAAATGCCTTATTTTTAAGCATGTTTCATCAATAGCAAGTACTCTAGAATATACCAAGTTCTTGGTCTTCATAAATTGACAACCTCTTATTTTGTAGGTTATAGTGCCATCATGTGGATATCATTTTCCTAAAATGAAATGTAACATTTTTTGTAATAGAAACTATTTTCATGGTTGGGAAACCCAGTCACCCACATCCAGGCATGACAACTGATAATTTAGCATTGATTTCTAAGACTGTGTATAGATTCACTTGAGATTTCTGAATCTGAGTTGTTAGTATGAAGAATTTGGAAACATTCACATAGAGATAAAAAGAAACTTTCTGAATATAATAGTTTGAAGATTCATTCGGTCTCTACAGATGGCCAGGTTTTTTTTTTTTTTAATTTATGTTTATTACGAAGGATACAAATGAACAACCAGATAAAAAGATACATAGATCTGGAAGGATCCCAAGCACAGAAGCTTCTGTCCCTTGGAGTTGGGGTGTGCCCCCGTCCTGGTACATGGATATGTTCACTAACCTGGAAGCTCTCAGAATATAGTTTAGCGATTTTTATGGAGGCTGCATCAGATAGGCAATCTCTAGCCCCCAGAGGAGGGGGGTGGTTCTAAAAGTTCCACGTTTCTAATCATGGCCTGGTCTTTCTGATAACCAGCCTCCATCCTGAAGCTATCCAGGAGGCCACCAAGAGTTGCAACATTAGAACAAAAGATGCTTCTATCACTCAGGAAATCCAAAAGAGGTAGGAGCCCTATGTCAGGAACCAAGACCAAAGACCAAATGTTAAAACAAAAGATGCTCCTAACATCCCTATCACTATGCAAATTACAAGAGTTTTAGGAGCTCTGTCAGGAACCCAGGGGCAGAAACCAAAAACATATTTCTAATTATGTTGCAATTAGCCATTCTATGGGTATGCAGAGATATCTTGCTGTTATTTTTATTTGCATTTCCCAAATGTCTAAAGATGTTGAGTTGAGCATTTTTATGTGCTTATTTTCCCTCTTTATATCTTCTTTGGTGAAGTATTTTTGCTCACTAACAAAATTTTTTTTACTTTATTATTGAATTTTGGGAATTATTTACGCATTCTGATAAATGTCCTTACGCTATATGCATTCTGCAAGTATTTTCTCCCTTTCTCAGCTTGTTTATTACCCTACTAAAGCCTTTTGAAGAGGTTTTTAACTGCTGAAATGCAGTCTATCAATTTGTTATCTTATGGATCAAGCCTTTGGTATCATACATAAGAAATCTCCTAGAAAGCAAAGATTTTTTCATATGTTTTCTTCAAGAAGGATAATAATTTCAGCTTTTACTGGTCAGTTTTCTTTCTTTCTTTATTTTCTTTATATCTGGTTAACTAGGTTATGAATAAGAAATCAGAAGCCAAAGTCTTTTTTGTTATGTTCTGAAAAGTTAATAGTAAAAAACGGATGTTAATAAAAAGAATCAACAGAATCACTTCAGAATGGTTCAGAAGAGCAATTTAGTGTAAGGAAAAGCATTCCAGAAGAAAAACCCTCCTTGAAGATTTCTAGTAAATCTAGATGTAAATACGAAAATATTTGTGTAGAAGGCTAGCCACAGTGACTTTCACCGAGAGCTAAAAATTAGCAATGAATCCTCTCAATGTTAAGCTGACATCCATCAGAGACTAAACATGGCAAAAGTATATGGTTCAAGCAACTCTACAGTACAAATGTGGACCCACAGAAATATAGAGTTGGGAGGAACTTTAGAATTATTCTGCATTTAAGTTTTGTTTAGCAGTTTAACTCCTTTTTAAGATAAATAACTGAACTATTAAAAACAAGTACTCTGAAGCTGAGAGTACTTAGCTCCTCCAAGAAGAAAGATGTGGTTGGAAAGGTCCTTTGGCTTTTTCAATTAGAAAATTGTTTAACACTGAATGTTATTTTGTGCAGGCACAGTGTAAAGGCAATAAAAATGTAAACCTGCCCAGTGTTACAGAAAATAGGAATGTGCAAGGAGCTTTAGAAAATAGCAACTTTTAAGTGGTAGGTAGAAAAAACAAGAACTGCCAAAGACATTTGCAAGTGTGGCCTATGAGACAGGAGCAGAGCACAATGAGTATGGATTGGCTGGCCTGCACCTCTACTCTCCCACCAGTAGCAGTGACTGGTGAAGAGGGATTGTCAGATACCCTGGAGGGTAGGTGATTGATGCCCAAAGTGGAGAAAACAGTGAATGCTTGAGCCAGATCACTACCCTAGAGACACCATTTCCCCAGTCCTAACCTCTTCTGGAGGAGCATGAACCAATATTTAGGCTTTTCTGCCTTTCCTTTGGATAGGCATTACTAGCCAAGGCAGCTGATGATCCCAAAGAGTAAATATAAACAGAGGGGGAAAGCTTCTGAAACATATAAGGAGCAATATAACCAATTAAAGTAAAATGATTATAGAAACTACTTGTATCAGAGGAAGTCCAACTAATGGATCAAAGTGGAAAAGAATTTAAAATAAACTTCGGGGTGACTGGGTGGCTCAGTCAGTTAAGTGTCCAACTTTTGATTTTAGCTCTGGTCATGATCTCACAGTTTCATGAGTTTGAGCCCCCTGTCAGGCTCTGCACTAATAGCACCAAGCCAACTTGGGATTCTCTCTCTCCTCTCTCTCTCTCGCAAAAACAAATAAGTAAACATTTAAAATAAGCTTCATAAAAAGCTTCAGAGAAAGAAGGAAGAATTTTGGAAACACAATGCACAAACATTTGTGAGTTCGATTGGGTTGAAGAGCAGAACAGTATACTTCCAGAGTTATTTCATGAACTGGATGGTCAGATCAAGGAAGGAATTATGAAGTGGAAAACAAAACAGGAAATATATGAAAGGTAGAAGTATCAATATTTTTCCTAATGAAAATCTCCCAATTGAAAAAAAAAAAAAAGCTAAGGGAAGGTGGAGGAATTATTGTTGAGAATTTTCCAGAAATCCCAGAATAAATAAAATACATAAAATGAAATGCAGTTGTGGAATTCATGGTCACATATTTCTGTAAATTTTTTCTTTCACACCTATGGTCTACACAGAATTAATATAATCCTCTAGTAATATACCACTTCACATATAACATAAGGTCCTTGCAACAGTATATTCCCATATCCTCCCTTCCATTCATTGTGCTATTGTTGTCATATATTTTGCTTTTACATATGCTCTAAATATACAAGACTTTGCAGTGTTTTTACTTTAACAGTTATCTTTTAGAGCAATTAAAATAAAAAATATTTTATCTGCATTTATCCATATCCATCATTATTTCTTTGTGTACATCTAAGTTTTTCAAAAAAATATTTTTAATGTTTACTTTTGAGAGACAAAGGAACAGTGTAAGTGGAGGAGGGGCAGAGAGAGAGGGAGACACAGGATCTGAAGCAGGCTTCAGGCTCTGAGCTGTCAGCACAGAGCCTGATGAGGGGCTCAAACTCACAAACCATGAGATCATGACCTGAGTTGAAGTTGGACGTTTAACCGACTGAGCCACCCAGGCGCCCCTGTGTACATCCAAGTTTTAATCCATTATCATAATTTATCCTCTTGAAGAACTTCCTTTAGCATTTCTTGTGGAATAGATCTGATGGCAATGGAATCTCTGTTTTTTTGTTTGTTTGTTTTCTTTGTCTAAAGAAGTCTTAAATTCTGCTTCATTTTTGAAAGATATTTTTGCTAGGCATAGATTTCTAGGTTGATAGGTCCCCCCCTCAACCCCCCCAGTATTTTAAAGATGCTACTCCATTGTCCTCTGGCTTGCCTGGTTACTAACAAGAAGTCTGCTGTAATTCATGTCTTCATGTCATTCCCTCCTCTCCCCTGTGGTTGCCTTCAAGATGTTATCTTTGTCTTTTGTTTTTAACAATTTGCATATGATATACCACTGGTAGTGGTGGTGGTGGTGTGTGTATGTGTGTTTTAATTCATCTTGATTAGTGTCCTCTCAGTTTCATGAATCTTTGGTTTGGTGTCTACCATTAATTTTGGAAAATTCTTAACTGTCCTTTGCTTGAATATTTCTTCTGCTGCCATATTCTCTTCTTTTTCTTGGGTTTGAATTATGCAGATGCTAGACTGCTTGATATCTCACAGCCCTTGGATTTTTCTTCCCTGTTATATTTTACTCTTATTTCTCTTGGTGTTCTAGTTTGGGTACTTTCTATTGATTATCTTCAGGTTCACTGATTCTTTTCTCAGCTATGTCAAGTCCACTAATGAGCATATTGAAACATTCTTCATGTCTGTTACTGTGCTTTTTGTTCTAACATTTTCCTTTTGATTCTTTCTTGCTAAAATTGCCCATATGATATTGCATGTTGTCCACCTTTTCCATCAGAACCTTTAAATGTTAATCATAGTTATTTAAATTCACTGTCAGATAGCTCCAATATATGTGTCATATCTAAATCTGGTTCTGATGATTGCTTTGTCTCTCAGGAATGTGTTTTCTTTGCCTTTTTGTATGACATGTAATATTTGGCTGAAGACCGGACTTCTTGTGTTGGGCAGTAGAATAATTTCTATGCCTGGAAATGGGTACCTTTCCTCCTCCTAAGCCTTTAGTTGGAGGGGAGGCAGGAGGTTAATCTAGATAGGGCTTGAGCTGAGTTTAATTTTAAAATTTCTGTAGCTAGATTTTGTGTTTAGGGCTGGGTTGGGTTCCCAGAGTAATGTCTGTTCAACCCTGAGCTTTAGGTCTTGCTTTGTTATATGTCTCAGAGATCTCTTTGCATACTCTTATACATCTGCAGTCATTCACCCAGCAGTATTTTGATGTTATTTTTTATTCCAAATTTGTTAACTTGGAGGGGAACAGTGATGGGAGGGGGAGAGAGAAGTGGTTTGATCATACTCTCTCTCTTTTTCTGATTAAGCCTTAGTTTTCAAGCAGAATCTATGGATCCCTAGATCTCTGAGGCTGTGTTCTTCTCAATTCTCCTGTCTCTCCACCAAGAGTGGGATTTTTCCCCCTGTTCCTTCCCTGCTGAAATTACTTTTCCTCAGCACCCTGGGTACAATAGTATGTGTTGCTCTTCATTTTAATGAAAGATTAAGACTTTCATTCCATAGTGAAGAATCACAGAATGAGCTGTCCTCTTCTACATTGTACACCACTGGACACTTTATTAGGGCTCTTTCCAATCTTTCTTATAAGTGCTGGTAAGGTTTGTGGAGAAAGAGCCCATTAGAAGGTGTAGACACGGTCCATTTCTGCAGCCACTATGATTTTCATATTGTGCTGACAGCTCACATTCAGCCTTCATGAATTTCTCAATTATTTTAGCTGAACTTATCTTACCAGTGTCTGGTTGTGTCCATCCCAGTATGTTAGTGCTGATATATCTTCTCTTTCTGCAGACATTTGTATTTCCTTAGATTTTGGGCCAGTTGGTTGCTCTGTGACCTCAGCTGTCTGACAGCTTCAAATATAGTTGGGCATTTGAGGTTAGTTTACCTGATTTCCTTTTTTTTTTAATTAAAAAATTTTTTTTAATGTTTATATATTTTTGAGAGAGAGAGAGACAGAGCACAAGCAGGGGAGGCGCAGAGAGAGAGGGAGACACAGATTCCAAAGCAGGCTCTAGGCTCTAAGCTGTCAGCACAGAGTCTGACCCAGGGTTTGAACTCATGAACCACGAGATCATGATCTGAGCTGAAGTCTGACACTTAACCAACTGAGCCACCCAAGCACCCCAGTTTGCCTCTTTTCTATTGCAGTGATGAGAGAAGTGCTCCTTCCAGCTCTCTATATCCCCAAAACAAACTGAAAGTCAACTCTGGGTAACTTTAAAATATACAGATACCTGGCCTTGCTTAAGACTAATTGAGGTATAATATCTGTGCATGAATTCCAGAAACTAATTTTTTTTTAACTCCTCAGATGATTCTTATGTTCACTCAAGTTTGAGAAACACTGGGAGAATGAATTGGAGGGATGTATTGGAGGTGGGAAACATTTAGAATTCTAGTAAGTATGGTGTCAGTTCATGGTGACTTGTCTTTCAATGGTGTCATTGGAAATGCAGATAAGTGGACTTACCAAAATCACTTTTATGACTGATGGACTGGAGAAATAAAGCTAGATGGAAATCTAAGGAAAATTTCTAGGTTTTTGATGGGTTTGAAGTCACATCAAGTAGGGGAAATTTATAGGAGCATCATGTTCGACAGTAAGTATAACTCATTTTTGGACATGTTGATTTAAAATGCTTATGAATAGGCAAATGTTGAAGTAGACAATTTGATATACCAGTATGGAGGTAAAAAGAAAAAGAGAGATTGGCTGAAGATACATATTTGTGAGTTGTTAGCATAGAGATGGCAATAGAAGACACACAGTGTATTATGTTAGCCAGCCTTTGAGTAATAAAGAAGACAATGTCATTATTCTACTAGAGCTAACAGTATTGAAAGAAATGCCAAATATTCATTTATTTGGCCAGTCATAACACTTAGACAAATAATAGCACTTAAATTTACTGAGTAGTGCACATACTAAACACTTGACATAGTGTTTTCAAATTCTTACAAGTCATATTCCTATATTATATAAAAAAAGAATAGTTTCAGATTGAAAGGGCTTGAAGAGTGCTAAACAAGAAGTAAGAGGAGAAGTCACACCCAGACACATTATTGTGAAATTAAAGACCATCAGAATAGAAACAGCGGGTAAACTGGTGGTTGCCAGGGGCTTGGGGGGTAGGGGAAATGGGTGGTATGATGGTCAAAGGGTACAAACTTCCAGGTATAAGATGAATACATTCTGGGGATTTAATGTACAATATAGGAATTACAGTTAACAATGTTTTATTGCATACTTGGAAGTTTCTAAAAGGGGATCTTAAAAGTTCTTAACACACACATACACACACACACACACACACACACACACACACACACACACACACACATAAAGGTAACTGAAGTGATAGATGTATTAACTAACCTTATTGTGGTATACCATTTTGTAATACATTCCTCTATCAAACAGTCACATTGTACACCTTAAACTTTACACAATGTTATGTGTCAATTATATTTCAATAAACCTGGAATAAATAAAGACTATAAAAAAAGTAGATATATGTATTTTCAGGTTATCTGTTTCTTCTTGAGTAAATTTTGGTAGTTTGTACTTTGTAAAGAATTTCTCTTTCATCTAAGTTGTCAAATTTATTAGCACAAAATTGTTCACAGTATTCTCATATTATCCTTTAATGTCTGTAGGATTTGTAGTGATGTTCTCTCTTTCAAGCCTAATATTCGTAATTTTTGTATTTTCCTTTTCCCTCTTTTTTTCTTTATCAATTTTATTGCCCTTTACAAAGAAATGGTATTTGGATTCATTGACGTCTCTCTGTTTTTGTTTTCTACTTCATTAATTTTTGCTCTTTTATTATTTTTTTCTTCTGCTTACTTTGGGTATAATTTGCCCTCTTTTTCTATTCCTTAAGGTGGAAACTTGAATCATTCATTGGTTTGAGACTTTTCTTGTTTTGTAGTGAAAGCATTAATGTCACAAATTTTCCTCTAAGTACTGCTTCAGCGGCATCTTACAAAGTTTTACACATTACATTTTCATTTTCATTAAGTTCAAGGTATTTCCTAATTTCTTTTTTGTTTTCTCCTTTCCCTTATGGGTTTATATTTTTAAAAAGTCCTGTTTGTGTTAGTGACAAATTCTCTTAGCTTTTATTTTTCTGAAAAAGTCTTTATTATGACTTCAGTTTTGAAAGATGTTTTTGCTGGATAAGGAGTTCTATATTGAATTTTTTTTCAATGCTTTAAAGATACCTCTCCATATTTTTCTCACTTTCATTGTTTCTGATGAGAATTATGTTTTAATTCTGTTTTTTCTATATAATGTATTATTGATGTGCCTTATAATGTTTTTCTTTATTCTGTTTGTGGTTCTTTGAACTTCTTGGATCTGTTTAGTTTTCATCAAATTTGGAAAATATTTTAGCTATTATTTCTTCAAAACTTTTTTTGCCACCTCCATGTTTCTAGACTCCAATTACATACATATAGACCATTTCATAGTATCCCACAGGTAACTGATGCTTTCTTCATTTTGTTTTCTCTTTGTGCTTCATTTTGGATAGTTTCTATTTGCTCTTTCTTCAAATTCACTGATCTTTTCTTCTGCAATATCTGGTCTGCTTTTAATCCTATTCAATGTATTTTTATTATTTCAGGCCTATTTTCATTTGAAGAAGTTCTACCTGGGCTTTTAAAAAATATTTTTCTTTCTCTCTTCATCATGGTCATGTTTCCCTTTACCTTTGTGAATATGTATCTGTATATATATTCACATGTATCTGTAAAATCTGTTTTAAATAGTTTGCTAGATCCATTATATCTGTTATTTCTAGATTTGTTTCTATTGATTGATTTTTCTATTTTTCTCCTGATTATGGATATTTTCTTGTTTCTTTGCATGCTTCATAATTTTTTAAAATATTTTTTAAATTTTTTTTTATTTTTAAGAGGGAGAGAGATAGAGCACGAGTGGGGAGAGGCAGAGAGAGAGAAAGACACAATCTGAAGCAGCCTCCAGGCTCTGAGCTGTCAGCACAGAGCCCGACACAGGGGTTCGCGGGGCTCGAACCCACGAACTGTGAGGTCGTGACCTGAGCCGAAGTCAGACGCTTAACCGACTGAGCCACCCAGGCGTCCCTGCATGCTTCATAATTTTTAATCAAATGATAGACATTGTGAATTTTGCATTGTTTGTTACTGGGTTTTGTTGAATTTCTTTAAATAGTGTATAGGTAAGTACTTGAAATCAGATCCTTTTGAAATTAAGATTAGTCAGTTAGGTGAAGAGCAGCCTTTATTCTTGGATGATTTAATCCCATAATTAAGGCAATAATCTGTTGAGAATTCTATCTGACTTCCCTGTATAATGCAAGATCCTTCCACTGTGTCTTATGGGATCACAAATAATTTATTCCCAGCCCTGTGTAGGGTCTAGGAATTAATTTTGTCTACTATTTTACATAGGTCATTTCCTTGAACCCAGTTACATTCTTTTCCTGCACGCACAGCTCAAAATTCAGCCAGTCTCCTTAAGGTCTCAACCTGTCCCTACAGAGCTCTGTCCTCTGAACTACTCTGTCCTGCAAAATCTGGGGACTTTAGCCTCCCTGAACTCTCATATCTATCTCTTCAACTCAGCCAAAGATCCAGGCTTTGGGTTCTCCTCATCTGTGCTGCAGCCTGGAAACTGCCTCCAGGCAGTAAGTAAACTGGTTCAATGTAGGGCTCACCGTTTGTTCCCCCTTCCCTCAGGGATCACAGTCCTGCACTGCCTGTTATCCATTGTCTGAAAACTGCTGTTTTATGTGTTTTGTCTGAGTTTCTTGTTTTAGGCAGGAGGATAAATACAATTCTAGTCTCTCCATCTTGGCTAAAAGCAGAGATCTAGCAGATGAGATTTCTGCAAATTTTTGTAAGATTGAATATATGGAAGAATGATAGCTAATAGTAGATAGGAGCTACAGAAGGGGATACCACTGAGAAGCAATTTGATTCACTGTGAGGAACTTCAAAGAGGTTCATGACAAGTAGGTACCAGGTATGTCATAATATGGGGGCTGAAAGTAGGATTCAGTTGAGAATTTATAGAGGCATCAGGTACACTTTTGGATTCCTCTTCACACAGAGATCCTTGTGCATTTGAGTGAACCAGTCCTCTCTGACTGCAGTCTCAATTTCTAGACAAGAGACTGGAAGTTTGTACTCTGCAGAAATTGAATCAGGCAACAAGAAAAGTTTTGTTGAGTAGTATGATACCTGAAACACTGATGATTCCCAAATGAATTAATATATATCTGTCCCTGGTCTTCAGACACACATGTGTAACTTTCTATTTAACATCTCTATTTGAATGCCTAATAGGTATTTCAGATGTAACATGTTCAAAATAGAATTCTTGATTCTTGTTTTCTCTGCAGACTTGTCCCATCCTGGTCATCTCAGTCTCAGCAAATGGCAACCCAGTTGCTCAGGCCAAACACTTGATAATAATCCCTGAGTCCTTTCTTTCTCTCACTTAGAGGTAGCAAACTCATTCATGCTACTTCTAACATCCAACCATTCCTCACTATTTCCTATGCTAAAAACCCTAATCCAAACCACTAGCATCTTTAGCTACAACACTGCAGTAGCATCCCAACTGGTCTCTATGTTTCCATTCTTTCTTTTTTTTTAAGTGTATTCATTTATTTGGAGACAGGGGTGGGGTGGGGGGGGGTGGGGGGGGGGAGAGTGGCAGAGAGAGAGGAAGAGAGCATTCCAAGCAGGCTCCACACTGTCAGCGCTGAGCCTGACACCACACTGTCAGCGCTGAGCCTGACACCAGGCTCAAATCATGAGATCATGACCTGAGCTGAAACCAAGAGCTGGTCACCTAACCTGAGCCATCCATGTGCCCCTTTGTTTTCATTTTGCCCTCTATTATGGACTGAATTGTGTCCCCCTCAAATTCATATGTCGAAGTCCCAATCCTCAAATACGTAATCATATTTGGAGATAAGGTCTTTAAATTAAAATGAGGCTATTAAGGTGAGGCCTTAATCCAATTCGACTGGTGTTCTTACAAGAATAGGAAGAGATAGGGTGTGTGAGAGAGAGGGTGTATGCACAGAGGAATGAACACATGAAGAAGCAGGAAGCTCTCTGCAAGCCAAGGAGAGAGACCTGGAACAGACCCTTCTCTTCTGGCCCTCAGAGGAAACCAACACTGCTGATACTGTGATCTTGAATTCTAATTTCCGGAACTGTGGGGAAATAAATTTCTGTTGTTTAAGCCAACCCAACCTGTTGTATTTTTGTGTGGCAGCCCTAGAAAACACCAGTGGATTTTTAAAATATGGTAAACCTGATCACTGGATTAGATTGCCCATGCTTAAAAACTCCCAGTGATGGCGCGCCTGGGTGGCTCAGTCAGTTGAGTGTCCCACTTCAGCTCAGGTCATGATCTCACAGTTCGTGGGTTCGAGCCCTGCATTGGGCTCTGTGCCGTTAGCTCAGAGCCTGAAGCCTTCTTCGGATTCTGTGTCTCCCTCTCTGTCCCGCCCCCTCTCGCTCTGTCTCTGTCTCTGAAAAATGAATAAATGTTAAAAAAAAAATTAAAAAAACAAAACAAAAAAACTCCCAATGACTTCCCATGCGGTTAAAATGACATCTAAAATGGGGCACCTGAGTGGCTCAGTTGGTTAAGCATCAGACTTTGGATCAGGTCATGATTTCACAGTTTGTGAGTTCAAGCCCCACATCAGGATCTGCACTGACATTTTGGAGCCTGGAGCCTGCTTCCCATTCTGTGTCTTCTCTCTCTCTCTCTCTCTCTCTCTCTCTCTCTCTTTCTCTGTCTCTCAAAAATAAATAAATATTAGAAGAAATTTAAAAAATGACACCTAAACTTCTTACCATAGTTTGTAAGCTCTTCTTCCTAGAAGATCTGGTATTTGTCTTCCTTTTCAGTTCATGCTGTAATGCTCTCTTATGTGTTCACTATGCTCTGATCATAGTGGCCATCTTTCTATTCCACAAACATACCAAACTCATCCATTCTTCAGGCTTTTTTCACTTGCTGTTCCCTCTGTCTGAAATCATGTTCTGCATATTATTTTGTGACTGGCCACTTCTTGCCAATTAAGCTCAGATGTCACCCCATCAAAGAGGCCTTTCCTAATTGCCTTAGTTATCACCCCTATCACCTTATTCCACTACTATGTTTAATTTTCTTTAGAGTACTAATTACTAGATTAAATTATCTTTTTTATTTGTTTACCTAGTTTTTATCTGTCCCTTCTTGTTAGAATGTAAATTAATTGAGGCCAGGACTCTGTGAATGCTGTGCCCAACACCTAGAACATTGCATGGCACAGAATAGGCAATAATGATACAGTGAATCAATGAATGAAAGGATGGGTACATAAATGTATAATTCTTGTTGAAATGTTTAGTTTCTGAGGTTTTTTTTGTGTTTGTTTTTTTAAGTAGGCTTCACGTCCAGTGCAAAGCCCAACACAGGGCTTGAACTCATGACCATGAGATCAAGATCTGAACTGAGATAAAGAGTTGGATGCTTAACCAGCTGAGCTACCCATGCACCCCTATTTTTTAACATTAGTTCAGTGAACACTGAATTCCTATGTGACAGCTAACATGTTATGAAGAGACTCAGGCAGTCCTTTGTAGAGGTCCATACAGACGACATGGAACTGAGGCCTCCTCCCAACAGTCACTGAGAAGGTGATGTTTTCCACCAGCAGCAATGCGAGTGAACTTGGATCCTCCAACTACAGTCAATCTTTCAGATGACTGCAGCCCAGGCCAATATCTTGACTGAAACCTCATGAGCAACCCTGAAATTCCCAACCTACAGAATCTGTGGAAAATAAATATTCTTTTAAGCTATTGTGTTTGGGGATAATTTGCTGCCCAGCAACAGATAACTCATATGTTCACAAATCTGGAAACTAGGATTCTTCCTCGATAACTTTCTTCTCCCTCAATTCCAATATCAAAGCCATCAAAATATCTCCCAAACCTTCCATTTTTCCCTGTCTTTCCCACCATGATCCCATTCTAAACTACTGTCAGTTCTCACTTAGGCAAATACAATAGTCTCTTTCCTGGTCAGCCTGCATCCATCTTGGCCTCCCTTTAATTAATCTGTTCTCCACTTTGAGGTTAGCATGTTCTTTTCCAAATACATAAATCTCATGAATTCCTCAATTCCTCTAAAGAAATTACAATGAACTATGACAAATTCTAAAGCAGAGGTAATCTCTGAGCAACAAACTTATTAAGAGTAGAAACAAGGTCTTGTACTTGTTTTATTAATAGATAATACATAACCTTGGTACAAAATTCAGTGACACTGAAGGGTTTGCAGTGAAGATACAACTCTTTCTCATCTTTGTGTCCCTAATTGTCTCCAGAGGTAACACTTATGCACTAGACTTTATGCGTATCTGTTTATTGGCAATTATGGGAAGTGCTTGAAGTAACCTACCTTGTCTCTAAAGTTTTGGCCTTCACCCTGCTTTCAAACATATTGCCTATAATCTCTTTTTAGATTAAAATCACTCTTCTTTCAAAACCAGGTAAGGGCAATGCAGACGTAATTTATCTTTTTTCTTTATTGCCCAGAGGAGTTATAATGGTAACAGTAGATCTACACATTTTGATTTAGCCTGCATCCCTCTAGCCCATTAATCCTTTATTTCAATATTCTTGAGGATATACTTTTCTCATCTTTCATAGCTATCTACATATAAAATACATTGGCCCATGCCAACATCTCATTTTTTTGTGTGTGAAGTTTTTTTTCTTATGGTGTTTGTAGTGTTTGTTGATGTTGTTTACATTTTCACAGATTTTTTTTTTTTTTTTTAAGGAGACTACCTTTTTCAGGAGCCAGGTTTGTGGCTTTCTTTTAAAGCTTGTGATTAGGGCTCCTAGGTGGCTTGTTTAGTCTGTTAAGTGTCCAGACTCTTGATTCTGGCTCAAGAGTTTGTGAAATCAAGCACAACCTCCACCTCCCATGTTGGATTCTCTTGGGTTTCTCCCTCTACCTCATGGAGGGTAAGATGCCCCCCTCCATGCAAGTGCACACGCTCTTGCTCTCTCTCTCTCAAAATAAACTTTTAAAAAAAGAGGAAAAAAATAAAGCTTGTGACTAACATTAATTGTACTCTCTTTATTGTGTGTAATTATTTAATTATTTTGAACCTAAATCCAGGGCATCACATTTAATCTTTCCTAAATGTCACATTATTTGTTTTAACCCATTTCTGGAGCCTGAATGTACCTTTAAGAATCTTGATTCTGTGTTGACCTATAAATTGAATTAATTTGACATTGATTTATTGAATGCCTAGTATTTGCACACTACTATGCTTTCCTAAAATTTCACCTATCTTTAACACAAAAACCAGAAAAGAGGGCCTGCAATCTCCCTTCCTCTGCCACACCAAGGTTCTAGGCAGCCAAAATAAACAGGAGTAGAAAACACTGAGGAAGTGAAGAGGGAGGAGAGAAAAGGGAAGGAGACCAGAAAATCAAGGGGTGAAACTCAATGGGAAAAGTAAAAAAATAGGGGTGCCTGGCTGGCTCAGTAAAGTATGTGACTCTTGATCTAGGGATCCTGAGTTTGAGCCCACGTTGGCAGTAGTTTACTTAAAAAAAAAAAAAAAAAAAAAAAGTAAAGAAGCATCTGGCGCCATCTTCTGGATTTGTGCATCCTTGGGGGTATGTGTGTGTGTAAATGTGTATGTGTGTATCATAGTACCATTCTTTTCTTGCAACTAATGGGCTGTATTTAAACTCTTCTAAATGTTGGAGACTGAAGTGGTTTACCATAAATCTAGTGAAGCTTAAATTTCCTTTCAAGGTCCTTCTTGCGGCCCTAATATTTTTTAAAATTTACTTTTATTTTTAATGTTTATTTATTTTTGAGAGAGAGAGAGAGCCGGAGCAGGGGAAGGGCAGAGAGAGAGGGAGACACAGAATCTGAAGCAGGCTCCAGGCTCCGAGCTGTCAGCACAGAGCCCAATGGGGGGCTTGAACTCACAAACTGCAAGATCATGACCTGAGCCAAAGTCGGACACTTAACTGACTGAGCCACCCAGGCACTCTGTGGCCCTAATATTTTTTATTTGTAACTTTATATTCTTTTTCTTAAAGAGGAGCCCTCAAGTCCTGGATTTGGTGAAGTTTTATCTCATTGTGAAACTTTAAATACAGCTGGGGAAGGATGAGTAAGGGGCAGTATATGAGAACAATATTAGTCTAATCAGGCTGGAGAAAATCATACATTGAAATAAACATTATGCAGCAAGTAGATTTGGGGTGGAATATCCGGAAATCTCATTGGTTTCTGGCTTAGGTCATTTACAAAGACCCAACATATTAAGCAATGAAAAAATATTAGCTTTTCATACTGATTTTTTTCTTTCCCTTTCCATTATTTAGTTTAGTTTTTATGGAATTTCAACAGTTTGGGCTGGAACTAACATTGAAGATCACCTAATTCAAGTTTCTTATTACTGACTCACAGACATTTAAGTGACTTGTGTGATGTTAGAGCCACAATTGGATCTCCTGTTTCTCGTGGTCTGTTATTACTACTCCCTTTAATTAGAAACCATTCCCCTCTGGTGTGCCAGAATTAGAGCAATGAACTGAGCACAAGCTGTGCTACTACCAATATCAAAAGCAGCTGCTCTCATTCTGGGCTTACCTGGCACATCTTCCCATTATGTTTTTGTCACTGGAGTAGACTGAATTGTGCAAAAGATTGGTTTGGAGTTGGAGTATTATAGGAGAAGTAGGAGTTGATTCAGAGGAAACAGGAGTGTTTGTGTGAGTGGTGACCGGGCTGTAAGAAGATCCAGCATGCCATTACCTGAGAGGGGTTGAAATCTTGGTCTCAGAGGTTCTACACTTGGAAATTAATAGGCACGAATCTATTGTGTTGGCACTTTCATTACTCAGCTCTTCATTCTAACTTGCAGAATAGCAGGGATAATTATTTACCCTAAAAATCAAATCAGTGACATTGATTAAATTAATCTGATAATATTAAAACAGTTTTTCATGTATGGCTAGTTTATGCTACTAATGAGGTCAAAATTTGATCTTCATTTATACCAGTCAGTTCTGTGGTGAAAGCAACTGGTTCTGTAGCCACGGACTGTCTGTCCCACAATTGTATGCCACTGTTGCCAAAAGAGATGAGGTAAGTGAATGTCTGTTGATGGCTTAATACCTATCATCTTTACTAGAAAAAAAAAAAGTCAAATTACGTGCTCAATTAGTCATTCTAAAATGCTCTTCTTGATATTGAAGTAGTGACCCTTGGGGCATCTAGGTGGCTCCATTGGTTAAGCCTCAGACTCTCGATATAGGCTCAGGTCGTGATCTCTCAGTCGTGAGATAGAGCCCTGCATCAGGCTCTGTGCTGGGCACATGGAGCCTACTTGGGATTCTCTCTCTCTCTTTCTCTCTGCTCCTCCCCCGCTTGCACTCTCTCTCTCAAATAAATAAATAAACATTAAGAAAGAAAGAAAGAAAGAAAGAAAGAAAGAAAGAAAGAAAGAAAGAAAGAAAGAAAGAAAAGAAATAGTGACCCAGCAATGGGCTTTGAGAATGGTGAAATAGAGATTTTTAAATTCTGGTTATTATTCTCACAGACAAAGTTCTCATCTCTGATGAAATTATGTCTTTTAGTCTTTCTAGACCTCAATTTTCTCTTCTGTAAAATGGGATAATAACACTTGTCCTGCCTATCTCAGAGATTGAAGGACAAAATTGGACAACATGAACTCATACTTTTCTTTATATATTAACTCATACTTCTTGTGTTCTTTGTAGCAGGGTGTGGAAATTTAACACTGAAAAAAAATTAGCATGGCTTCTTATTTTCCTTTCCTGCTTTGGGAGTTCTCCCACCCATTTTTAGGGGGTAGGAATTGGAGTTAAGTTGGAAGGGAACATTTTCCTGAATGGAATGAAAAGGTACTAGTGATTTGGGTTTGATTTCCCAGAGGGTGATCAGGAATTTTAGCAGGAAAATGGGAAAAAAATTAGGAGAAAAGAGTTAAAGAGGGTAGGGCTGGAGTTAATAGTCACAGGAAGCTATAGAAGAATATTTAATATTTGTGATACCCTCCCTATCAGGAAAATGACCTAGGCAGGTCTCCCAAGCCCAGAAGATGTCTAAACCTGGAAGTAAAAGATTGCTGTTGAGATACTGCTCAAGTACCTAGAAACTGTGGGATCAGAGTGTTGGTGGCTAACTGACTGCTAAGGTTATGAGCAGTCTTTTCTCTGCCAACATCATGTTCTTCCATGCACATACAGCCTAGCAATACCTCCCCCCCACACACAAATCTGTTAACCCAAAGAATTCCCCTTTATTAGCTTGATGGTATATGAACCTCTACTTCATTTCCAAGAAATAGACTCTTAACTCCAGAGAACAAACTGATGGTTACTAGAGGGGAGGTGGATGGGAATATGGGTAAAATAGGTGATGTGGATTAAGGAGTGCACTTGCTTTGATGAGCCTGGGTGTTTGTGGAAGTGTTGAATTGGTATGTTGTACACCTGAAACTAATATTCCACTGTATGTTAACTAACTGGAATTTAAATCAAAACTTTAAAAACAGAGACTATAGGGACCACTGGGTGGCTTAGTTGGTTGAACCTCCAACTCTTTTTTTTTTTTAATTTTTTTTTTTTAACGTTTATTTATTTTTGAGACAGAGAGAGATAGAGCATGAACGGGGGAGGGTCAGAGAGAGAGGGAGACACAGAATCTGAAACAGGCTCTGAGCTGTCAGCACAGAGCCCGACGTGGGGCTCGAACCCACGAACTGTGAGATCATGACCTGAGCTGAAGTCGGACGCTTAGCCGACTGAGCCACCCAGGCGCCCCTGAACCTCCAACTCTTGATTTACACTCAGGTCATGATCTCACCTTTTTTGTGAGATCAAGCCCCACACCAGGTTCCACACTGACAGCATGGAACCTGCTTAGGATTCTCTCCCTCTCTCTGCCCCCCCCCACACTTGTTCTCTCTCTCAAAATAAATAAATAAATAAACCTCATATAAAAAAGATACTGTATTTTCCCTATTGTATATTACCTGTGCTATGCATGGTTGATTACCCACAGATGAGATCATGAAGTATGGGCTCCTCATATCCTCTAGCTCTGTGAATGGCACTGGGATCACCATCAACAACCTAGAAACTTAAGCGTAATTATTTTTCATTTATGGATAAACTAAATGGGTATGAGTAATTATAGTTTGGGTGAGAAATTACAATTCTGGTAGTTACCGTGAAAATAAGTTTAACAAATTTTTAAAATGAAAGTCATTTTGAGGAAATTATGATCAGAGAATATGACCTATAATTTTTTTAATTCTACTTTTAAAAACATTCTAAATGTTCCTCTGTCAAGTAACACCAGTTTTGGGGTACCTGAGTGGCTCAGTCGGTTGGGTATCTGACTTTGGCTCAGGTCATGATCTCATGGTTTGTGGGTTTGAGCCCTGCATTGGGCTCTGTGCTGACAGCTCAGAGCCTGGAGCCTGCTTCAGATCCTGTGTCTCCCTCTCTCTCTGCCCTTCCCCTGTTCATGTGCTGTCTCTCTCTCAAAATTAAATAAACATTAAAAACATTTGTTTTTTAAAAAGTAACATCAGTTCTTGTAAATAGTCTAGGGCATCCAATATATATAAAGTTCTGTGTTTAAATGCTAAATTTAGTTCAGTTATTTTGTATTCCTGTATTGAAATATGATTTAAAAAAAAGTAAAAATCATGCCTTTCATGTAGGAACACCACATGTCAAAGACTTTAAAATTGTTGCTATTTATCTTCCTTTTTTTTTTTTTAAGCCCCTTTATTGAGGCTGACATGTAAAAACCTGCACATGTTTAATGTACTCAACTCTACTTTGGGATTAATACACTCATGAAACTATCACCACCATCAAAGTTGTAAACATTTCCCTTACCTCCCCAAATTTCCTTACTTTCCCTTTATGATATGATGACATAGATAATGGTGATTATTTTAAGAACACTTCACATAAGATCTACCCTTTTAGCAAAATTTAAGTACACAATGCAGTATTGTTAGTTAAAGGAACTATGCAGAATAGCAGATCTCCAGAACTTATTTACCTAACAGAATAAAACTATGGGCCTTTTGACCTTCACCTCCGCATTTTCCCTACCCCCTGACCTTGAAAATCACCATTCTTGCCTCTGCTTGACTATTTTATTATGAGTTTGGGTATTTTATTTTATTTTATTTTATTTTATTTTATTTTATTTACTTTTTTAAAAGTAGGTTTCATGCCTAGCATGAAGCCCAACACAGGGCTTGAACTCACAACCATGAGATCAAGACCTGAGCTGAGATCAAGAGTTGAATGCTCAACCAACTGAACCACCCAGGCGCCCCGTATTTTATTTTATTTTAAGTTTTATTTATTTAAGTAAACTCTACACCCAACATGGGAGTTGAGCTCACGACCCTGAGATCAAGAGTCTCAGGGGCGCCTGGGTGGCGCAGTCGGTTGAGCGTCCGACTTCAGCCAGGTCACGATCTCGCGGTCCAGTGAGTTCGAGCCCCGCGTCGGGCTCTGGGCTGATGGCTCAGAGCCTGGAGCCTGTTTCCGGTTCTGTGTCTCCCTCTCTCTCTGCCCCTCCCCCGTTCGTGCTCTGTCTCTCTCTGTCCCAAAAATAATAAAATAAACGTTGAAAAAAAAAAAAAAAGAGTCTCATACTGTTCCGACTGAGCCAGCTGGGCACCCCAAGTTTGACTATTTTAGATTCCACATACTATAAGTGTTTAGATTCCACATACTGTAAGTGAGATCTTATTGTTCTCTGACTTCTTTCACTTAGCATGTTGTCCTCCAAGTCCATCATGTTGTCACAAATGGCAGGATTTCTTTCTTTTTAAAGTCTGAATAATATTCCATTGTATGTATATAAAACACTTTCTTTACCCATTCATCCATCAATGGACATTTAGGTTGTTTCCATATCTTACCTGTTGTGAATAATGCTGTAGTGAACATGGGGGTACAAGTATCTCTTCAAAATCCTGATTTCAGTTCATTTGTATAAATATCCAGAAGTGGGATTTCTACATCATATGGTAGCTCTATTGTTTATTTTTTGAGGTCCATACTGTTTTCCTTAGTAGCTATTCCAATTTACATTCCCACCAACAGTATGCTAGGGTTTCCTTTCCTCCACATCTTCACCAATGCTTGGTATTTTCTGATTTTTTGGTAATGTGCATCCTAACAGGTGTGAAGTGATATCTCATCGTGGTTTTGATATGCATTTCCCTGATAACTAGTGATGTTGAGCACTTTTCATGTACTTTTTGGCCATTTGTATGTCTTCTTTGGAAAAATGGCTGTTCAAGTTCTTTGACCATTTTTAAATTGGATTTTTTTGGGGGGCTATTGAGTTGTAAAAGTTCCTTATATATATTGATTATTACCCCTTATCATATATATGGTTTGAAAATATTGTCTCACATTTTATAGGTTGCTTTTTCATTTTGTCAATTGTTTCCTTTGATGTGCAGAAGCTTTTTAGTGTGATGCACTGTCACTCATTTATTTTTGCTTTTGCTTCATGTGCTTTTGGTATTATATCCAAAAAAAATCATTGCCAAGACCAATGTCAATGATTTTTTCCCCTAATGTTTTCTTCAAAAAGTTTTGTGGTTTAAATATTTAATCCATTTTGGATTGATTTTTATGTATGGTATAAGATATGAGTCCAATTTCATTCTTTTGCATGTGGATATCCAGTTTTCCCAGCACCACTTATTTAAGAGACAATCCTTTCCCCATTTTGTATTCTTTGTGTCCTTGTTGAAGATTAGTTGACCATATGTGCATGAGCTCTATAGTCTTCCACTGATCTCTGTGTGTTTTAATGCCAGTACCATACTGTTTGATTACCACACCTTTGTAAAATAGTTAGAAATCAAGAAGTGTGATACCTCCAGCTTTTTTCTTTCTCAAGATTTCTTTGGCCATTTGGGACCTCATATATTTCCATATGGATTTTAGGATTGTCTTTCCTATTTCTATGAAAACTTCCATTGGAATTCTGATAGGAATTTTATTGAATCTGTAGATTGCTTTTGGTAGTATGGACATTTAACAATAAATATTGATTCTTTCAATCCATGAACAGAGAATATCTTTCCTTTATTTGTGTCTTCTTCATTTCTTTATTTTTTATTTTGTTAATTTTTTAAAATTGAAGTATAGTTGGCATACAATATTACATTAGTTTCACATGTACAATATAGTGATTTGATATTTATTTATATGATGAAATGGGCACCGTGATAACTCTACTTACCATTTGTCACCATACAAAGTTATTGCAATATTATTGATCATATTCCCTATGCTGTACTTTACAACCCTGTGACTTATTTATTTTATGACTATCAATTTTTAGCTTTTAATCCCCCTCACCTGTTTCACCCATCCCTCCACACACCTCCCCTCTGGAAACTACTGGTTTGTTCTTTGTTTATGGGTCTGTTTCTGTTTTGTTTGTTCCATTTTTTAGATTCCATATATAAATGAAATCATGATATTTGCCTTTCTCTGTGTTATTTCACTTAACATATAGGTGCATCCATGTTGTTGTAAATGGCAAGATTTCATTCTTTTTATGGCTGAGTAACATTCCATTCCATATATATGTACCACATTTTTTTTATTGATTCATCTATTGATGAACACTTATGTTGCTTCCATATCTTGCTTATTGTAAATAGTGTCACAATGAACATAGGGATGCGTATAGCTTTTAGAATTAGTGTTTTTGTTTTCTTTGTATAAATTCTCAGAAGTGGAATTGCTGGATCATATGATATATTTATTTTCAAGTTTTTGAGGAATCTCCATACTGTGTTCCATAGTGGCTGCACCAATTTACAATCCCAGCCAACAGTGCATGAGGTTTCCCTTTCTCTTCATCCTTGCCAATTGTTATTTCTTGGCTTTTTGATACTAGCGATTCTGACTTGTGTGAGGTGATACGTCATTGTGCCTTTGGTATGCACTTCCCTGGTGATTAGTGATGTTGAGCATCTGTTCATGTGTCTGTTGGCCATCTGTATATCATCTTTTGGCAAAATGTCAATTCAAGTCATCTGCCCAATTTTTTAAACTGGATTATTTGGCATTGTTTTTGGTATTGAGTTGTATGAATTCTTTATATATTTTGGATATTAACCTCTCATCAGATATATAATTTGCAAATATCTTCCTGCATTCAGTAATATCTTCATGGCTTTTCTTTCTGTTCTTGGTTTACTTTGCTGGGCAAAAGCTTTTTAGTTTGATATAGCCCCAAGTGTTTATTTTTGCTTTTGTTGCCCTTATCTAAGGAGACAGATCCAAAAAAATATTGCTAACACTGATGTTTTCTTTTTAGGAGTTTAATGGCTTAAAATCTCACATTTAAGTTCTTTTTAAAAAAATATTTTAACATTTTATTTTATTTTTTGAGAGACAGAGACAAAATGCAAGCAGCGGAGGGGCAGAGACTGGGAGATACAGAATCCAAAGCAGGCTCCAGGCTCTGAGCTGTCAGCACAGAGCCCGATGTGGGGCTTGAACCCAGGAATGCAAGATCATGACCTGAGCTGAAGTCAGATGCTTAACCAACTGAGCCACCCAAGCCCCTTAGGTCCTTAATCTATTTTGGTTTTGTTAATTGTGTATGAAAGTGATCCAGTTTTATTTTTTTGCTGATATCTGTAAAGTTTTCCCCAAGCCATTTATTTTTTCAATGTTTTATTTATTTTGAGAGAGAGAGCATGAATGGGGAGGGGCAGAGAAAAAATGGAGAGAGAGAATTCCAAGCAGTCTCCACACTGTTAGTACAGAGCCCGATGCAGGGCTAAATCCCACAAATCCCATGAGGGATCCACAAATCCTCAGATATCATGACCTGAGCCGAAATCAAAAGTCAGATGCTTAGCTGACTGAGCCACTCAGGCGCCCCTTCCCAAAACCATTTATTAAAGAGATTCTCTTTTTGCCTAGTGTATGTTCTTGCTTCCTATGTTGTAGATTAATTGACCATGTGAGTGTGGGCTCATTTCTGGGCTTTTTATTCTGTTCTATTGATCTATGTGTCTATTTTTGTGCCAGAACCATGCTGTTTTGATTACTATAGCTTTGTAGTATAGTTTGAAATCTCGGATTGTGATATCTCCATCTTTGTTCTTTCTCAAGATTGCTTTGACTATTCAAGGTTTTTTTGTTGTTGTTGTTCCATATAAGATTTAGGATTATTTGTCTATTTCTGTAAAAACTGCTATTGGTATTGTGATAGAGATTGCATTAAATCTGTAAATTTGTTTTGGGTAGTATGGAAATTTTAAGAATATTATTCTTCTGGGTCACCTGGCTGGCTCAGTCAGTAAAGCATGGAACTCCCGATCTCAGAGGTGTGAGTTGAAGCCCCATGTTGAGCATTGAGCTTACCTAAAAAAATAAAATTAAATACCTAAAAAAATAATTATTAATTCATCCAATTTACGAGCATAGAATATCTTCAATTTCTTTCATCAATGTTTTATAGATTTCAGAGTATAGGTCTTTTACCCCCTCGGTTAAGTTTATTCTTAGGTATTTTATTGTTTTTGGTGTAATTTTAAATGGGATTGTTTTCTTAATTTCCCTTTCTGCTGTTTCATTATTAGTATATAGAAATGCCACAGGCTTCTGTATATTGATTTTGTATCCTGCAACTTTACTGAGTTTGTATTAGTTCTAGTAGTTTTTTGGTGGAATCTTCAGGGTTTTCTAAATATGGTATCATGTCATCTGCAAATAATGATAATTTAACTTCTTCCTTACCAACCTGGGTGCTTTTTATTTATTTTTCTTATCCAATTTCTTTGGACTTCCAGTACCATGTTGAATAAAAGTGGTGAGAGTGGACACCTTTGTTTTGTTCCTGACCTTAGAGGAAAAGCTCTCATTTTTTTACCATTGGGTATGATGTTAGCTGTGGGTTTTTTATATATGACTTTTATTGCATTGAGGTAGGATTCTTCTAAACCTATTTTGTTGAAGGTTTTATCATTAATTGGTGTACTTTGTCAGATGCTTTTTCTGCATCTATTGAAATGATCATAGGATTTTTAAAGAAATTTTTTACGTTTTTCAAATTTATTTTAAGAGAAAGAAAGAGCATGAGTGGGGGAGGTGCAGAGAGAGAGAGAAAGAGAGAATCCCAAGCAGGCTCTATACTGTCAGTGCAGAGCCCAATGCGAGGCTCAATCTCACAAACCATGAGATCATGACCTGAGCCAAAATCAAGAGAGTTGTACGCTTAACGAACTGAGCCATCCAGGAGCTCCAAAATGATCATATGATTTTTATCCTTTCTTTTGTTGATGTGATGTATCACAATGATTGGTTTGTGACTATTGAGCCATCCTTGCATCCTGGGAATGAATCCCACTTGATTATGGTGACTGAATTTTTGAATATATTGTTGGATTCTGTTTGCTAATAATTGATGATTTGTGGATCTATGTTCATCAGAGATATTGGCCTGTAGCTATTTTTTTTCATAGTGTCTTTATCTCATTTGGTAGCAGAGTAATGCTGGCCTCATAGAATGAATTTGGAAGCTTTCCCTCTTCTATTTTTTGGAATAGTTTGAGAAGTATAGGTATTAACTCTTCTTTAAACGTTTGGTAGAATTCTCCTGTGAAGCCAACTGGTCCTGGACTTTTGTTTATTGGGAGGTTTTGATTCTTAATTCTATTTCATTGCTATTAATTGGTCTGTTCAAAATTTCTATTTCTTCCTAATTTCTGTTTCTTCCTATTTCTTCCCTGTTTGGGGAGATTATATGTTTCTAGGAATTTATCCATTTCTTTTATGTTGTCCAATTTGTTGGCATATAATTTTTCATGATAATTCTCTTACACTCCTTTGTATTTCTCTGGTGTTGATTATTATTTCTCCTCTTTAATTTCTGATTTTATTTGAGTCCTCTCTTTTCTTCTTTCTTTCTTTCTTTCTTTCTTTCAGGTAAGTATGTCTAAAGGTTTACCAATTTTGTTGATCTTTTCAAAGAATCAGCTCCTGGTTTCATTGATTTATTCTATTGTTTTTTAGTTTCTAATTCATTTATTTCTGCTCTAATCTTTATTTTCTTCCTTCTACTGGTTTTGGGCTTTTTTTTTTCTTTTTAGAGCTCCTTTAGGTGTAAGATTAGGTTGTTTATTTGAGATTTTTCTTGCTTCTTGAGGTAGGTCTGCATAGCTATAATCTTCCCTCTTAGAATGGCTTTTGCTACATCCTATAAATTTGGGACCATTGCATCTTCATTTTTATATTTCTACATGTATTTTTTATTTCCTCTTTGATTTCTTGGTTGATCCGTTTATTATTTAGTAACATGTTATTTAACCTCCATGTGTTTGTGGTCTTTCCAGATTTTTTTCTTGTGGTTGATAGCAGTGTGGTTGAAAAAGAAGCAGGATATGATTTCAAACTTTTTGTACTTGTTGAGACTTGTAAAATGGTTTTTTCTATTGATGTAAGGAAGAGAGGGAAGAGTGAAATCAATTGCATGTTTATGGTGCAAGAAGTATTTCAGTTGCTGTAAGTTATTTACAAATTGGAGAGTATAAAATATTCAAAGACAATGAAAAGCAGATTCCCCCAAAAAACAGATAAGCAAGAAAGATGTGCTATAAACAAGATGTGCCTGATTTTCCTTTGAAACAAAATTTTTCCCTATAATCTTCATCTTGTGATCAAAACAATCTTAAAAGAAAAAAATATTGTTTATCACAAAATGAGACCAATTTCATTAGGTTTGGTCTGATTGTTGGTATAGATATAGCTCAAGTGTTATTTTACCATATGGGCCTCCTTAAATTACTTAACTTTGTATCTACTTATTTTTATTCAGTATATATATCCAAATCTAAAAGCTGTATATATGTTGTATTTATATTTATCTTTCCTTACATATTGATTATTTGTGCTTTATGTGTAATATAAATATTATATATACAAAGTTGTACCTTTTATCATTGTATAAGTTTTTTTCTTGCTATTGTTTTACATACATATTATTTCATCCAGTAAGATGCACTATTTCACCCAAGAAGGATTGCCCTTTTACCCAAACAAAATGAGGTCCATAGAGTAAGTTCATTCTCTCATATCCTTTTCTTCCTTCTGCCCTCTGCTCCTCCTATTTTTCTTTTCATTCTATTTTTCTTTTTTATTTTTATTTTTTTATTTTTTTTTTCAACGTTTATTTATTTTTGGGACAGAGAGAGACAGAGCATGAACGGGGGAGGGGCAGAGAGAGAGGGAGACACAGAATCGGAAACAGGCTCCAGGCCCTGAGCCATCAGCCCAGAGCCTGACGCGGGGCTCGAACTCATGGACCGCGAGATCGTGACCTGGCTGAAGTCGGATGCTTAACCGACTGCGCCACCCAGGCGCCCCTCATTCTATTTTTCAAGTCATATAACCCAGTCACCCACTGAAGGAAATCTGGGTTCTTTCCAATTTGGAGCTATTACAAATAAATCTTCTTTGAACATTTATATACAGCTTCTTGTGTGAATTTAAGTCTTCATTTCCCTAATATAAATGCTGACAAGTGAAATTGCTAGGTTGCAGAGTAGTTGTATGTTCAGTTTTTTAAATGTTTATTTATTTATTTTTGAGAGAGAGAGAGAGGGAGAGAGAGAAAGAGGGACAGAGCATGAGTGGGGTAAGAACAGAGAGAGAGAGGGAGACAGAGAATCCCAAGCAGGGTCTGCACTGTCAGCACAGAGCCTGATGTGGGGCTCAAACTCACAAACTGTGAGATCATGACCTAAGCCAAAATCAAGAGTCTGACATTTAACCCACTGAGCCACATAGGTGTTCGTTTTTTAAAGAAACCTCCAAATTGTTTTCCAGAGTGACTGATTCCATTTTGTATTCCAATCAGTAATGTATGAATAATTGATCAAGTTCTTTTGCATTCTCACCAGCAGTTGGTATTATCACTATTTTTTATTTTAGTCATTCTAAAAGACATATAGTGATAGTGCATTGTGGTTTTAATTTGCATTTTCTTGAGAGCTAATGAGGTTGAACATTGTTTAGTGTGTTTATTTTTCATATGTATATCCTATTCAATGACATGTCCCTTCATATTTTGTCTATTTTCTATTTTAGAATTTTTGGTTTTCTATTGAGTTTTGAAATTCTTTCTACATTCCAGGTGTGAGTACTGGTTTAGTACATTCGGGCTGCAATAACAAAGTACCACATACTGGTAAATAAATAAGAGAAATTTATCTCTCACAGTTCTAGAGACTGGAAGTCTGAGCTCAGGGTGCCAGCATATTTAAATGAAGGCCCCCTGCTCTGTTGTAGACTTCTCATTGTATCCTTACATGGTGGAAGGGGTTAGGGACCGCCATGGAGCCTTTTTTATAAGGAACTAATCCCTATCATGATGATGGAAACTTCATGACTTAATTACCTCCCAATAATCCCACTTACTAATACCATCTTCTGAGGTTAGTTAGGATTTCGACATATGAATTTTGGGAGGATACAAACATTCAGACCGTAGTAAACCCCTTGTCAGGTATATGGCATACAAGATCCCACCCTGTAGCTTGTCTTTTCATCCTCTTCACAGAATCTTATGCAGAATGTTTTTAACTTTGATAAAACCCATTTATCAATTGTTTCCTTTCATAGGACATGTTTTCATTGTCAAGTCTAAGAACTCTGTGACTAGCCCTACATCTTGAAGACTTTCTCCTTTGTTTCTTTCTAAAAGTTCAATAGTTTTAAGTCTGTTATTCAGTTTTGAGTTTTTAAAAAAAAATTTTTTTAACGTTCGTTCATTTTTTAGAGACACAGACAGGCAGAGCATGAGCAGGGGAAGGGCATAGAGAGAGGGAGACACAGGATCTGAAGCAGACTCCAGGCTCTGAGTTGTCAGCACAGAGCCTGATGCGGGGCTTGAACCCATTAATGCAAGATCATGACCTGAGCTAAAGTCAGATGCTTAACTGATTGAGCCACCCAGGGACCCCTGAGTTAATTTTTATATAAGGCATGAGACTTATATTGAAATTCTTCTTCTTCTTCTTCTTTTTTTTTTTTTTTTTTTTTTTTTGCCTGTAGGTGTCCAGTCACTTCAGTACCACTTGTTGAACTGGTCTGCTGAACTTTTTAATTGAAAAATTATTTTTAAGTGTTGTACTTGAATCCCTTTAAGTACTTTTGTTTGTTCATTTTTTTTTTTTATATTCAGATTTTTATCTGTCTTTTCCAGCACTTCAGTTTAATCATTATTAGAACTCCTTGTCCTGCCTGGCCTTTCTCCCTTTGGGAGCTATAGAATGACTATTCCTTTTCTTATTTTATCATTGAACTTCAGGTCTGCTTATCAAGGTATATTAATGAGCAGAAAGGCTATAGGAGGTGAAAGATGAATAAATGCTAGCCTGTTACAGTGTTCAGGCAGGCTAGTATTTTCTTGCTGGGAATTGTTCTCTTCCCCATTTCCCCTGTGTTCTTCTAGCCTCAGAGCCGGGGGGCAGGGAGATAAAAAATCTACTAAAAGAGTAGCCCTTTTTTAGCATACTAATATTGGTATTCACCATGGAGTTCTGATCTCCTCACATGAGTCATCACTCCCAATAAAGACCAACACCTCCCCCAGCTGCTTTTGATCCCAGGAACTATTTCGTGTGGGAGAAGGAAATAGGCTGGGGTTGGAAATGCAGGAGAAAGAAGGTCTATTTAGTTCCTGAGAATACGTGCTTCATGAAGAATCTTTGATCTTATTGTTTTTAACAGCCGCATAGTATTTCTCACATAAGAAATTCTGTGTTTCTAGTTTTGTTACTGAATTGCCTTTGCTGTGGTGTTACTCTGGGTCCAGTGTTTAACTAGAATAATCTAACATATATCCCTAATACTCAAAGTTTAGTCTTTAATACTAGTCACTACTATAGGGAACCGGTATTCCTTGTAAAGTTTCTTGATTTCTTATCTCCATACAGGGAATTTTTAAATGGGCACAGAGCATCTTGTTGCCAGAATCAAAATTCCGGAGTACCAGTGAACAGATATAGGAACAAATAAGATCTCCCTGGCCAAACTGTAATAATTTGAGCACTCAAAGAATTATAATTATACTTTATTAGAATAATTTTAATCTATAAAAAGCTATGAATGCAAAAAGATACTCTAAAGTAAAAGCATTAAAAGCAATGTTCCAGATCAACATGGTAGTGTAGGAGACCCTAGCCTCTGTCTCCCTATAAAGATAAAAAATTAAATAGCTATCCATGACCAAAAACAGCTCTGGGAGAGATGTGGAGTCCATTTAAAAACTCCAGAAACACTGTGGAACAAAAAACTGGAGAATTACTGCACAAAAGGGGAAGGAAAACATCTTCATTTTTCCTGCATCATTCCATTTTCCAAATGGGCATTACTCAGTGCCAAATAGGAACTCCCAAGCTAGAAATAGTTCCCTTCACTGGGAAAGGGAGAGCAGAGTGAGTAATCAGCTTTCCAGCCTTTCAAGCACTCCCCACCCCACCCCACCCCATAAAGGACCTGCTTTGGTTTTATCCCACTCAGAGACAGGCAAAGTTGAGACTTACAGAGATGGCTAGGAACACAGAATAAAAACAGGAACTACCAATGTCAGTCTCTCATTGGGATTGACCTTGGTTCCCAGTGACCAGTACTACAGAGTACTCTAGCAGGTTTCACCACTGAAGAAACCAGTGACCAGCACAGCTGTCACAGGCATCCTCCAGATTTTACCAGTTTTCACCCCATAGGTATTCCCATTCCCAGACGCCAGGTGCCTGAGTCTCTTCTGGCTTCATAAACATCCTCTCCTCCACCCACACTACCCCCTTCCCTGTGCCTGCTGAAGTCCAGGCCTTTACGGCCAACAAATGCAGGATGCCAACCTAGACCCTGACAGCTGTCCTCCACCAATGTGTGTACAGTCAAGCCCCTTTAGGTGTACACCCACATGCCAGTGGCCTGATGTCTGTCACTGGCCTCCACTGATGTGTGAAAGCACATGGCAAGATCTTGCAGCCAGGGAAGTACATGCTCACGGCCAGGACTCTCACAGCTGTTTGTGGGCCTAGATTCAGCCCCATCTCCTATTACTGGCTGGCACTACTAGGGTCACCTGCAGCTATCCCATCCCTGCTGTGTGCCTGTATGCTCCTGCTTCAACCCACGTCACAGGCCTCCACTGCCATGCACCTGTGGAGAGACCATGGCACCACAGGAGTGCATGCACATAGCCTAGGCTCCTGCAGCTTCATGTGGGTACAGATCTGGCCCTGCCTGCTGCCACTGGCCTGTACAGTGAGGCTCACCTGCAGCTAGCTAGCCTGTCTAGTTATATACCTGCATGAGTCCAGACTAACTTCCAACTCCATTGCCTTGCACCTTTGGCAGGACCCATAAGCCATGGTAGTGCATGTTGACAGCCAGCACCCCTACAGCCACCAGTGTACCCCACAGTTGGCCCTGGTTCTTGTTGCTTGCCCTGGTTCCCACCAACTAAATTTGTATATTCAACTGGCTCTTGCCACTATACAGACACCTACAGCTACCAAGGCTGAATCATAAAAAAATAGAAAATCAGAGCAGACCAATATTGTTATTGATACTGATTTAGTAACCAATATCCTCCCAAAAAAGAAAACCCCAGGACCGGATGGCTTGATGGGTAAATAAATGATACCAAAGACTTTATGAAGAGTTAATACCAATTCTTCCCGGGGCACCTGGGTAGCTCAGATGGTTAAGTGTGCAACTCTTGATTGTGGCTCAGGTCATGATCTCACGGTTTGCAGGATGGAGCCTTACTTTGGGCTCCCTGCTGACAGCATGGAGCCTGCTTGGGATTCTTTCTCTCCCTCTATTGCTCTGCCCTTCCTCTGCTCATGCTCTCTCGTGCTCTCTCTCTCTCTCAAAATAAATAAATAAACTTCAAAAAATACCAATTCTTCTCAAGCTCTTCCAAAAAAATTGAAGAGAAGGGAATACTTTCAAACTCATTTTATGAGGCCAGAATTACTCTGATACTAAAGCCACACAAGGACACTGCAAGAAAAGAAAATTACAGGCCAACTTCCCAGATGAATGTATAGGCAAAAATCCTCAACAAAATACTAGCAAACCGAATTCAACAGTACACCATAATCCAATGGGATTTATTATGAGGAGGGAAAGATGGCTCCACATATGCAAATCAATACATGTGATATACCATATTAATAGAAAAATAAAAGCCATATGACCATCTCAATAAATGCAGAAAAAAGCATTGAACAGAATTTAACATGCATTGGTGATAAAAACACTCAACAAATTGGATATAGAGGAATGCACTTCAACTTAATAAAGGCCATATATCACAAAGCCACAGCTAACCATCATACTAAATCGTGAAAGGTTGAAAGCTTTCTCTTTAAGGATCAGAAACAAGACAGGGGTGTCCACTCTCACCAGTCTTTTTCAACATAGTAATAGAGGTCCTAACCAGAGCAATTAGGCAAGAAGAAGAAAAAAAGGCATCCAAATCAGAAAGGAAGCAGTACAGTTGTCCCTGTTAGCTGATGATATGATACATATATACAAAATCTTCAAGCAACTACACCAAAATACTGTTAGATTTAATAAATGAATTCAGCAAAGTTTCAGATACAAAACCAACATACAAAAATCAGTTGCATTTTTATACATTAGGAATGAATTACCTGAAAAAAAAAAAAGAAATGAAAAAGAAACCCATCCCTTTAAAAATAGCATAAAAAATACCAAATAACTAGGGCGCCTGGGTGACTCAGTTGATTAAGCATCCAACTTCAGCTCAGGTTATGATCTCACAGTTCACTAGTTCGAGCCCCACGTCATGCTCTGTGCTGACAGTGGAGCCTGCTTCGGATTCTGTGTCTCCCCCTTTCTCTGCCCCTCCCCAACTCGCATTCTGTCTCTCTCTTAAAAATGAATAAACGTTAAAAAAAATTTTTTAAATACCAAATACTTAGGAATAATAAATCTAACCACAGAAGGAGAGATCTATACACTTTAAACTATAAGACATTTCTGAAAGACATTGAAGTCACATAAATGGAAAAGTGTTCCATGTTTATTGATCACAAGAGTTAATATTATTAAAATGTCCATACTTCTCAAAGCCATCTACAAATCTGATGAAATTCCTATCAAAATTCCAATGGCATTTTTTTCAAAAATAGAAAAAACAATCCTAAAATCTATATGGAATCACAAAATACTATGAATAACCAAAGCATTCTTGAGAAAGAAAGCTAGGGGCATCAGACTTCTGGATTCCAAAATACATTACAAAGTGATAGTAATCATAACAGCGTAGTACTGGCATAAAAGCAGACACAGAGACCAATGGAACAGAATCAAGATCCCAGAAATAAACCCATGCATATACTGCCAATTAATATTTGATAAGGGAACCAAGAATCCTCAGTAGGAAAAAAGAGAGTCTCTTTAATAAGTGGTGCTGGGAAAACTGGATATCCACACGCAAAAGAATGAAATTGGACCTCTGTCTTACACCACTCACAAAAATTAACTCAAAATGGATTAAGAACTTAATTTAAAAGTGGAAACTAAACTTCTGGAAGAAAACATAAATGATAAGCTCCTGATATCAGTCTTGGCAATAGTTTTTTTGGCTATGACACCAAAAGCATAAACAATAAAACAAAAATAAACAAGTGGGACTATATCAAACTGAATGGGTCTGCATAGCAAAAGAGACAATAAGCAAAATGAATAGGCAACCTGTGAAATGGGAGAAAATATTTGCAGATCATTTATTTGATAAAGGGTTAATATTCAAAATGTATAAAGAATTTCTAAAACTCAATAGCAAAAAAAAAAAAAATACAAATACAAAATGGGCAGAGCACTTGAACAGACATTTTTTTCCAAAGACGACATTCAAAATAGCCAATAAATACATAAAAAGGTGCTTCACATCACAAATCATTAGGGAAATACAAGTCAAAACCACAGTGAAATATCACCTCACACCTTATTAGAATGACTATTATCAGAAAGAGATAGCAAATGCTGGCAAGGAGGTAAAGAAAAGGGAATCCTGGTGCACTGTTGGTGGGAACGTAAACTGGAAGAGCCACTATGGAAAAGAGTATGGAGGTTCTTCAAAAAATTAAAAGTAAGTTTAAAAAATTAAAACTGCCATATGATTCAGCAATCTCAGCTCTGATTATATATCTGAAGGAAATAAAATCCTATCTTAAACAGATATCTGTACCCCCGTGTTCATTGCAACATTATTCACAATACCCAAGACATGGAAACAACCTAAGTGTTGATGAGTGGATGAATAGATAAATAAAATATGGTACATATATGCAATAGGATATTATTAAGCCATGAGAAAGAAGTAAATCCTCCTATCGTGACAACATGGATGGACCTTGGGGGCATTATGCTAAGTGAAATAGCCTTAGTTAAAGACAAATATTGTATGATCTCAGTTATATGTGAAATCTAAAAACATTGGCCTCCTAGAAACATAGTGTAGAATGATTGGCTGTCAGTAGCTGAATGATGGGGGAAATGGGGAGACGTTGGTCAAAGAGAACGAACTTTGAGGTGTAAAATGAGTAAATTCTGGGGATTTATTATATGGCATGGTAACTATTGTTAACAATACTGTATTGTATACTTGAAAGTTGCTATGAGAGTAGAGCTTTAATGTTCTCACCATAACAACAACAAAACCAAAATGATAATTATGTTAGATGAATGATGTGTTAACTAACCTTACTATGGGAAACATTTCACAATATACATATATATTAAATCATTACATTGTACACCTTACACTCGCACAATGTTGTATGTCAATTATATGTCAATAAAGCTAGAAAAATAAATTAAATGAATAAGCAAGTAAATACAATACTTTCCCACAAAAACCCCTAAAACAAAAAACAATGCACCAAAATGGTAGTTGTAAAATTCCACACACAAAAAGTGGCTCTATTAGGGTATATTCACATTAAATCTTGTTATTCACCTTGTTTTTGCTGCTTAGTATTAGTATTAGTTTTGCTGCTTTGTGCTTATTATAAAAGAACAATACAAATTATTATGTTAAGTTTTACTTTAGAAGTCCAGCTTTAAAATTGAAGAGTAATAGTGTAGCTCATTAATAAGAGGGGGATTATCAACAAAATAGCTGTAAAATGATGGTTGATGAGATCTCTAGGGAACACACAAAGAAGCCACAGTGTCTCTTCAGTGTAAATCAGGCAATGCAGATACTGGTTGTAATTCAGATAAGAATGTTAATCTAATCTATCTCAATCAGGCCACATGAAATTATATAGCAAACCAAAGTAAGAAAATGGGTAAGATTGAAACTTAAGGTATACCCAGAGGACACGTTAAAGTTATACAAAATTCAAACTTACTCTAAATCCTAATTGAAAGCCAGGGATTTGGGTGGGAACCCTTGTTACCAAAGCAGGTCAGTGATGACAGCAGGAAGGGCTAGTGTGTTACTGCAAAATAAAACAATCATGCTGGAAGTAGCATTCTGAACCCATGTCCTAGTCCAGAGTCCTGACTACAACTCAACCCTCCCCCTGTGCCCAGTTCTGAATCGCATATGGGGTGACTTCAGCAAGTCTGAGAATATTTCTGTTCTTCTATGTTGAGAACGTGACTTTGCAGGCCTGGGAAGAGGTAGAAATAAACAGACATGTAGAAAAGGTAAATTAAGCCCATGGTATTAATACTTCATTGCTTGGTTTAAGAATAAGCTTTATTGGGGTGCCTGGGCGGGTCAGTCAATTAAGCAACTGACTCTTGATTTCGGCTCAAGCCATGGTCTCCCAATTCACAGAATTGAGCCCAGCATCAGGCTCCATGCTGTCAACTTGGGATTCTCTCTCTCCCTCTCTCTTAGCACCTCCCCTGCTTGCTCTTTCTCTCTCTCAAAATAAATAAATAAATAATCATTAAAAAAAAAAAAAGAATAAGCTTTATGGTAATTGTGTACCTTGTCTATGTTATTTTTGTACTTTAAAAAGTTTGAGACTGATGGAATATAGTTTTAATTTGACATATTTAAAAGAACATGATGGTAAGGATCTGATTAGTAAGCTGGTATGTTTAGAATAGGTTTGTAAAAGTATTTATGTCCTAAGGAAGATTTGTCATTACTGCAGTAAAGTTGACATCGCTTTGTTTAGTGTGTGAAATGCTTGAACAATTTTTATATGTTGACTTTGTGATGATGGTTTAAAAAGTTTAAGAGAAATTACTTAATAAAGCTTGTATATGTTTGGGAAAGAAGTTTAATCCATCAAAATTATAAAGTGAGCATTAATAACAAGAAGAAGTGAAGGCAGGTATTTTTAAAATTTTAATACAGAGTATACTTGATTTATAAACAAAGATTTGTTAGTGGAGCTTAAAGCCTTCTGACAAACTCAGCTATTGACTTCAAGTTTAATAATTGAATATGAATTTAAACACAAATAGCATATTGTTCTTCCTTTGCCTGGTTAATATCTAGTATTTAGCTTTTAGCTTTCAGGTTATATATCTTTCCAAAAGGAATGCATCTGTATTGTTTAGAAATGCATTTAGCTAGGAGTAAAATAAAATCATCAGTGGCTTAAAGATGTAATGGGTTTATTTGTCTCACAAAATAACAAATATAGGGATGGAACAGTGGCTTAAAGATATTTATAAGGACTGGGGATTCTTTTTTCTGCCTTGCCATCCTCAGGGTGTGTCCTTTGTCCTTAAAATCACTGGATGGGTTGCTGCATCTAAAGACATTGTGCCCAAGTTCAGGCAGGAAGAAAATAATGAGAGACAAAGGGCAAAGAACAAAAGCCTCTTGTGAGACTTTTTTCTTTTTTTTACTCAGGAAAGATAATTTTTCCCCTGGGACTTTTGCCTACCTCCTCATTGGCCAGAAATGTGTCACATGGTTATCCCTAGCTGCAAGGAAGTGTTTGCTCTATGTAGAGGGAGGCAAAGGAGAAGAGAATTGAATGGGTGCTGAATGAGTCTGTATCTCTGATCTCTGAGACTGGATTAGATGCTCCTTTTTTATTTTCCTCATAGTACCCAGTAAATGAGACCAACTGGAATATCTTTGAATGCTATAATCAGTGCAGATTTGAAGTGTAGTAGTGGATATGAAAATGCAAAGAGTATATTCTATTATATTTTGCCAACTTAGATGGTGTCCATATATATTAAAAACAGTGACTAGATTGAAAACTCTTTGAGAGCAATATATTGCATATATGATGGTTGCCTAACACCTTTTCTCTTCACTTATTTTGGTTGCATTTTTTGAGGTATAATTGACATATAACATTTTATTAGTTTCAGGTGTACAACAATGATTTGATATTTGTATACTTTATGAAACGAACACCTCAGCAAGTGTATTATCCATCATCATACATGGTTACAAAAATGTTTTTTCTTTTTTCTTTTTTTTCTTGTGATGAGAACTTCTAAGATTCACTCTCTCAGTGACTTTCTCAGCACCTTTTCCTGAGCTTACTACTCAAAGTGTGGTTGTGGACCAGTAGCATCAACGTCAGTAAGGAGCTTGTCAGAAACAGAATATCAGGCCCTTCCCAGATCTATGAATCTGATCTGTATTTTAACAAGATCTCTAGGCATTTGTTTGGACATTTAAATTTGAAAAGTACTGCTTTAGGGCATCTACCTGTGCCAGCTAGCTCTCTGGACTTCCTAGTTAATGTGAACCAATACTGGGGCACCTGGGTGGCTCAGTCGGTTAAGTGTCCGACTTTGGCTCGTTATGATCTCGCGGTTTGTGGGTTTGAGCCCCGCATCGGGCTCTGTGCTGACAGCTCAGAGCCTGGAGCCTCCTTCTGGATTCTGTCTTCCTCTCTCTCTGCCCTTCCTCCGCTCACACTCTGTCTCTCTCTCCTTCAAAAATAAATTAACATTAAAAAATTTTTTTAAAAATGTGAACCAATACTTTTCTTTTGTGCTTGAACTTGTTTCTGCCATTTACGGTTGAAAGAGTCCTGACTGATCCAAACAGTAAACATATATTGTTAGGTGCTTCATTCTTTACAGTGATTCATACATTATTATTGCTTTGAACTTATAATGGAATCAATCAATTATATATACTTGGGGGGCGCCTGGGGGGCGCAGTCGGTTAAGCGTCCGACTTCAGCCAGGTCACGATCTCGCGCTCCGTGAGTTCGAGCCCCGCGTCAGGCTCTGGGCTGATGGCTCAGAGCCTGGAGCCTGTTTCGGATGCTGTGTCTCCCTCTCTCTCTGCCCCTCCCCCGTTCATGCTCTGTCTCTCTCTGTCCCAAAAATAAAAATAAATAAAAAAACGTTGAAAAAAAAATTATATATACTTGGATCACAAAACAAATACATCAAGAAGAGCAATTGCATTTCAACTCTCATGCTGACCTTGGTCGATTGTTAATGGCTCCCTGGCCACAGTCATTGTGTTGAGAAGGACTCTAGATTAGCATCAGGTCTCAACAGGAAGGAGTACACTTAGTGATGACTGACAGTCACAAGTTATAAGCATGTGGTGACATTGATGCTACCCTTTTATCTCAGAGGCACATTCACATTTCATAGTGTAGAGAGGGGTGGTGGTGATAGGGAGGTCAGCGTCAATATTGCTCTTCATTCATTGATTCAACTTATATATTCTTTTCCTGCACATAAGTAAAGCCTGTAATAGAATTGTAAAATGTGGAATTGGGACTCTTCTAACCTAGTATTCTTCTGCAACCTGGACTTAAGTGTTCTATCACTAACGGTAAAAAAATAATTGTCTTAGTAAGAAGCATTAAGCTAGTAGACATAATCTTTAAATTTTCTGTTTATCTTCAAATTTTTACATAGTTTGTGGTTTCTATTTTAGAAAATAGAATCTAGATAAGACAGCATCTGAATTAGAATAAAATTACATATTAACTGTTAAAATTGTAAAAGAATTTTTTCATCGTAATCCTGTAGAACATCTTGACTTCCAGGTGCTGGGCTGTGTCTCTTACATAAATTTAAGCGCTCCCAACTCCTTACTTTCATAGGTGAGGAAGCAGAGACTTCCTTGGTAATGAGACTTATCCAGATGGAAGACTGGAAACTGTGTTCTGAATACATTTCCTGCTTTTCCACTACCCAGAGGGCTTCCTCTCCTATTTCCTCTTCCTCTTTCTTTTTACTACCAGATACCCATCCACAAATAACAGTCATTGTCTTTTCCCATATTCTTTGCTAGGATCAATTGGTCAGAAATCAGAGAAGATGAGAGAAAAACTTAAATGAGAAAGAACTTGGATGAGAACCCAGGATGACATGGAAAGAAAACAAAGCAATATCAAGGAATAGCATGAAATAGCTTGCTGAGGGTGACAGAACTCTTCTGAGTTCCAATTCTGTGGTGGCTACATAAATCTACATGGGTGTTAAAATTGATAGAACTGTACACCCCTCCCCCAGTCAGTTTTACTGTATGATAATTTAAGATAAAAATAAATAAATAAGATCGGAAAACAAACTGTCAAACAGGGCAAAGAGGCCACACTTCCAGTCTTCCCTGAACAGTCTTAGAGGAAATGTGATGAGGATCTAGGCTATACAGTGAATCCTTGTCACAAATAGTGTAGGTTAAAAGATCTACCAAATTTACACATACACTGATTTCCAAGACTATATATTGTAAGTGTTTCACTTTGTTTTATCTTTTTTTACCAGCAAAGTACATCTTTTTGGAAGGAAGTAGTTGGTAACTTTTTTTAGGTTGGTGTGATACATGAATTGTTTTCATAGCATGTTTTTATTAAATAGTAAGCTATTGTGCAATTCTTAGTATAATGGTAGTCTTATTTGTTTCCCACAGAAATCTAGCCAAGTAAACTGTAGGTAAATGATGGTGTGTGTGTTTGCTTACTTGACTCATGTATGGCTACTTATTGGAAAAGGCATTGATGCCCAGCTAAGGCTCTTAACCTTGCTTTGACTTAATACTCTATTTTAGAAATCTGGTTGCATATTCTTGTATAGTTCCTATACAACATTGATGTTAAGCATGCTTAAGCATTTAGGACCCACTCAGCACAAGTTAACACTGTTGACTGACCACCTTCCTTTGTCCAAAGAGTGTCTTTTAGCCCATTTACCCTTTCTGTAAATTAGTTTGCTTCCAGATTTGCCACATTTGATTTGCTCTGCTTTGTCCCTTTCTCCTTAAAAAGGATGGCCTATATTACTTATTTTTATGTTACAAGTTCTCCCAACTTCCCCATTGCATTTATCTGGGTGGATCATGATTCTTGTTCTACGCTTAGTGACACATATATTTTCATACGATCTAACCATTGAGGAAAATGTCACCTCTCCTTCATTCATATATCACATCTTACTAATTGTAATCCATTACTCAGATTCACTCTCTCTTTCCAATTCCTAGAAATTACCTTCTAAATGTACTATCTTAAATCGTGAAAGTTATATTTCTTTAAAATGAGCTCTCTTTCAACACAGTTTTGGTCTTTGGTCTTGTTAAATTACCTATCTGAATGTGACTACAAAGAAATATAAAGGATTTACAGGCTTTTTTTTTAATAAAAAAATTTTTAATGTTTATATATTTTTGAGAGAGAGAGACAGACAGAGTGTGAGAAGGGGAGAGGCAGAGAGAGAGGGAGACAAAGAATCCAAAGCAGGCTCCAAGCTTTGAGCCCAAAGTCCTAACTCACAAACCCACTGAGCCATCCAGGCACCCCTCCTTTTTTTTTTTTTTGAAAGAGAATACCTTTTTTCCCCCTCTTTAAATAGCTTTCAACCAGAATTGTCTAGGAGAGGCAGAGATATAACCTGTTCATCTGGTTCTACTTTGCATACAGAAAAATCTCATAGACTCCTAGCTTTTCTGATTAGAAACCTTGTACTTTTTCTTTTTTTACGTGTACAGTTGTATGAGTTTTTTTCATTGATAGACTTTTAAAAAATTATTTCATATTAAACAGAAATTGAGCAGATAATGGAGAAAGAATTCCTGTATACCCTCTTCTCCACAGCCCGTTTTCCCTGTTAACATCTTACGTTATTAGTAGGTATGTTTGTTAAAATTAGTGGACCTATTCTGATACACAATAATTAACTAAAATCCATATGATTCTAGGTTCCTTAGATTTTCCCTTATGTATTTTTCTGTTCAAGGATCCTATCCAGAATGCACATTACCTTCACTAGTCATGTCTACCCTTGGCTGACAATTTCTCAGACTTATCTTGTTTTTGATAACCTTAACAATTTTGAAGAGTACTTCTCAGGTATCTTACAGAATGCCCCTCTAATGAAATTTGTCTCATGTTTTTCTCATGATTAGATTGGAATTGTGCGTTTTGGGGAGGAAGATCACAGAGGTCAAGTGCCATTCTCATCACATCACTTCAAGGGAACATATTATCAACAATGAGTTATCTTGTTAATGTTGACTTTAATCATCTGGCTATGTGATATTTCTCCACTGTAAAGTTACTCTTTTTATTTTTTGGAAGCAAGTCACTTTTATGGTGCACACCCCCAAAATGGGGAGTCATGCTCCCCTTCCATTTTTTTTATGTTTATTAATTTTTTTTGAGAGAGAGAGAGAGAGAGAAAGAGAGAGAGACAGTGTGAGTGGGGGAGGGACAGAGAGAGAGGGAGACACAGAATCTGAAGCAGGCTCCAGGCTTTGAGCTGTCAGCACAGAGCCTGATGCAGGGCTCGAACTGATGAACTGCAAGATCATGGACACTTAACCCAGGAGCCCCGATGCTCCCCTTCCTTTAGGTGGAGTATCTACATAATTTATTTGGAATTCTCCTACAGGAGATAAGATTGTTTCTTCTCCCCCATTTATTACTTTATTCTATCATTTATTTATATTAGTATGAATCCATGGTTATTTATTTTATACTTTGGGCTATAATTCACTAATACTTTATTTTCTTTCCCAAATTGTTCTAGTTATGGCCATTGGAAATTCTTTCACTTGGCTCTTGTGCCCTCATACATACTCCAGTCAATATGCATGTTTTTATTTTTGAGGACTTCCTTACCTTCTTACACTACAAGATGCTCCAGGCTCATCTTGTGTATTTTCTGCCCCTGTCCTACAGTCAGATATTTCCCCAAAGAGCAGCCTTGCACTTTTATAAGCACAAAGCAGCTTCTTAATCAGCTACTCCAAACATGAAAACTGTTCTTCAATATCTCTCTTTTTTAAAGTTTTATTTATTTTGAGAGAGAGAAAAAGAGAGCAAGTGGGGAAGGGGCAGAGAGAGAGAGAAAGGGAGAGAGAGAATCCCAAGCAGCCCCCATTGTCACTGCAGAGCCCAATATGGGGCTCCATCCCATGAACTGTGAGATCATGATCTGAGTGGAAATTCAGAGTTGGACACTGAACCAACTGAGCGACCCAGGCGCCCCCAATATCTCATTTTTTTGTTTACTAGAAACAAAAGGTGGAAAAACATTTAAAAACTATATAACCAGGAAATGCAAATTCCCAGTGAAGATTCAAGGACAGATGAGTCAGATTTAGTATACAGAATGTAAAAATGAGACAAATTGTTTGAAATCACAAATGTCCAGGAAAAATAAGGGTTTTTTTGGGTTTCATGTGTGTAAAGGAAGCTTATAAAGGCAGAAGATGATTCTGGTTGGGCTCCTCAGATAGTAGGTACAGGGAGATTAGGAAATGAACTTGGAAAATTTTTAAAGAGAAGATTATGTATATTCACAAGTGGGAAATGAAATAGACACACTTTTTTTTACTGATTTATATAATGACATATTAGGATATTCTACATAAAATATTTTTCATTAGTTTTCTTCTTTAAATACTAATTTATAAATTACTGTGCCTAAGAATTATTTAATGGTCTCAGACCAAAATCATAAAGATTTTGAAATGTAAATAACTGACTACTAAAGAGCATATCTATAACAGGATCTGATTTGCATAAATGTATTTAATTATATTCATGGAAAAAATTTTGAGAAATATTTATCAATTTAAACATGGTCATCTTTTTCTGCAATATAGGTAGAGTTTTTTTCTCTCTCTCTGCTTTTTTTTTTTTTTTTTACAAAAACACATGTATACTTTAGAAATCAAGAAACAAATAAAAGAATTCAATAAATATTATGTAGGCCAAAACACATTTTTAAATTTTTTAATATTTTTAATTTTAAGTGTTTATTTATTTATTTATTCAGAGACAGGGTGAGCAGGGGAGAGAGAATCTTAAGCAAGCCCCACCCTTAGCTCCGTCCCACAACCCAGGGGTCATGACCTGAGCTGAAATCAAGAGTCAGATGCTCAAGTGACTGACCCGTACAGGTGCCCTGAAAACACATTTTTTAAGTAATATATGTAATTTCTTCTAAAAATTAAAACAAAGAAAGGATTCATAGATGAACTAAGGTTTGAGGTTAGGTTTGAGGGTAAAGACCAACATTGCTTGAAGTAGTGGGTTGAAGTGTTGGCCAGAAACAATATCTTTTTTTCTGGAATGAAGAACTAATCTCAATTTAATATTAAAAGGCTTGGATGCTATAATTTTTTTCAAAACGTAATTTCCCTATTATATAGGTTGGATAAGCTATGAAGGGATAAGAGGTTTCTGGAATTTAGAAATAGGGGGTGTTACAATGATAGTGATTCATGTCTGTCACCCTTCATGCTAATTCACTTCCACCTAGGGTTTAAAAGGAAAGTGGCAAGAGCAGGGGCAGTTCATAACTTAGGGCACTGGTTCTCAACTTTTTGGTCTCTGCACCTCTTAAAAATTATTGAGGATCACACTCTTAAAAATTATTGAGGATCTCAAAGAGCTTATGTTTATGTGGTTTATATCCAGCAATAGTTACTGTGTTAGAATTAACAAGGGAAATTTAAAAACCCTAATTATTAAAAAGTAATAAATGCCTACACATTTCTACATACATCACATGTTTTTATGAATAATAACTATATTTTCCAAAATAAAAATTAGAAGAATGGCATGGTTTTACATTTTTGCATATCTCTTTATTTTTTTATTTTATTAAAAACAATTGTGGGGCGCCTGGGTGGCTCAGTCGGTTAAGCGTCCGACTTCGGCTCAGGTCATGATCTCGCGGTTCCTGAGTTCAAGCCCCGCGCCAGGCTCTGTGCTGACAGCTCAGAGCCTGGAGTCTGTTTCAAATTCTGTGTCTCCCTCTTTCTCTCTGACCCTCCCCCGTTCATGCTCTGTCTCTCTCTGTCCCAAAAATAAATAAAAACGTTAAAAAAAATAAAAAAGAAAACAATTGTAATGTTTATTTTTGGGAGAGAGAGAGAGAAGGGGAGGGGAGGGGCAGAGAGAGAGAGGGAGACACAGAATCTGAAGCAGGCTCCAGGCTCTGAGCTGTCAGCACAGAGCCCGATGCGGGGCTCAAACCCATGAACCATGAAATCATGACCTGAGCTGAAGTTGGACGCTTAACTGACTGAGCCACCCAGGCGCCCCCGCATATCTCTTTAATATCTGGCTTAATAAAAGTGTTCTCTATGATTCAAGTATATGAAGAAAATAGAAGGCTCTAGGAGGAGAATTTAATAGTCTTTTCAGTTAAGTGTGAATATTCTTCTCTGAGACTATAGAAACGTTGACAAGTGGTAATTTCTTAGAGGTTATTTGCAATGAAGAATCTGAAATCATATCAAGGAATCTTTTGTACCTTGTTTTTATGTATTTGTACACACAAACACACACATACATATATTTAACTATCTCCATTGGTCTACTTGGAACTTTGAATGTATCCTTTACCTATGCATGATTTTGTTATGTCCTGCGTCGGACATTTGGAAAATATTGGTTCACGGTGTCATGTAGATCTTTCATACGTTGACATATCTCATCTCACAATATCAAAAAGTCACATTTATTAACAGCACCAAAGTCTCATCAGGAAAGTCTTCAAACTCTGTTTACCTCACAAATCAATCTGCCAATTATTTTAACAGCAAAAGATGGGTTTATGTGAGAATAGCAGAGAATTGATATCCTGGACAAGGAAGCAAACAGGATTTTCTAATGGGCCTTAAAGGATTGGCACAGATAGTTTTAAGAAAGAGCGTTGGAAGGGAAAAGGTTTCAGAATTTGGCTATAGACAAAACCTGCTAAAGGAGTATGTCAGAAGGGAAGGTAGTTTTGCTAATACATTTTTGATCATTTGAAAAGATCCCCCATTGTGGGGGTATCAGAATATTCACATAGGTCTGGAAAATACTTCTGTTGAAAATACCTGACTAGTAGTATTGTGACTAGTAGTGCCCAAACTTGGTGGGTCGAGTCTCTTGTGCTCAGCCAACTACGACTGCCTCATTCGCAGGGAGTACCGCAAGGAGTCACTTTGAATGCCGATTTCCGTGGCCTTTCGCAATTGCACTAAACCAGGCTCTCTGCGCTTGCCGTAACGCGGACTCTACCATTGCTTTCTGAGGGGGGAATTGGAGGTAGCGAAAGAAGGAGATCGAAGCGTGTGTGTCGGGGGGAAAAACCGGGCGATCAAGAGGACGGTTGTTTTACGGATCCCGTAACCAGCCCCTCCTACTCCCTTTTCCCCTCTCCCCGCCGCCCCTGTCCCGTCCTGGAGCGGCGGCGGCCTTGAGCTTTGCTGTGTTTGCGCGCCGTGGCAGGTGAGCGTCCGGCGCGCGGTCTCCCCGGGCTTCGCTCCCACCCCCCGTGTCTCCTGGGCCGGTGGCGGCGGCCGGCCGGGGAGGCGGCCTCGGCGCACAGTAATGGCAGCGCTGTGAGCAGGGGAACGCGAGCTGACAGCCGCCGCCGCCGCCGCCGCCCACCTTCCTCGCCGGGGGCTTCGTCCTTCACTCCTTCGGGCTGTCTCCCCCTCCCCTTGTCCCCTGTCCCTTGTCCCGCTTCTGCAGAAGGTAACCCCGCTGAGGGTCGGGGAGCCGGGCTGCAGGCGCCGGGAAACTTCGCTTCCCGGTTAATGGGTGGCGGGGATGGGGCGGAGGAAAGGAGTTGGGGGCGGGGAGGGGGGAGGGGAAAGGGATGAAAGGGGGGCGGCTAGGGAAGATGGTGTCCTATAAGGGACCCCGGCTCCCCGGAGCGCTGACCCCTAAGCCCGGCCACCCCCTGGACTGGATCCCGGGCCTCCCCTACCCGGCCTTGGCCGCCCCTCCCTCGGCCCCATTTTCTTCCGAAGGAGGGAAGGTGAGAGTGCGTGTACTCTTCTGCTTGTTTACGAGCTCACACGGATACACAACTCTGTGTTTGGGGGTGTGGGGGGGGGCATCAGTCTCTTATATCCTTACCACGAGTATTTTCACTTTTGTTTCCGCAGACAGCGAAGATTGATAGCTGTGGGGAGGAGTATCCTATGTGCACGCCAGACCTGTCTCTACAGTTAGGGTCTGGTGAAATAAGATTCTTAGACTCCTCAGAGCATTTACACACAAGGGAGCCTGGACCATTACCTACAACCCCAGAGATACGTTCATGTAAATAAAATATCTCTAAATTGCAGACTGTTATTATTGTTAAATCATCTCCTTTCCCTCGGATATTACTATTACCAGTTGATGGGCAATACCGTAGAAGTTAAAGTTTTGGAGATAAGATATAAACTATTAACATTCACTGTAGGTGTTTTGACTTGACAGTATAAAAATCTTTGAACTAGGTCTGTTCCAAATGTACAAAGTAAAATATGAGAAATAATCACTTTGTTCTGATTGACTACTGACTACCTAATAGAAATTTAAAAACACTCAAAGGGCAATACCCTACCCTTTAGAATCTCACGTTCCTAAGACAGACAAATGAACAAATTGGTTATCCTTTGCCTCTTTTGCCCAAATACAGTGTTCGGAAGGCCCTTCCAAAAGAGTCCCAGATGAAATAACAGATGTACAGTGTTTTGAGTTATCCTTTTTTTCTTTTCAGATGCTGTTTATAACTTGGGGGAACATTTCTGCAGTGTGCATGCACATAGTGTGTGAAAAATACCTTTTCTATGTATTTGAATGTTCAGATGCATCTGAAATAATCTTACTTCAGGCTCCATCCTCTGGTGATTTTCAGTGTTTTATGACTATTAAGATGGTTTATCCATGTCTTTAATCCTCAACAGTCTAGTCATTAAATTAAATGTTGTGGACCTTCTTTAGAGCCGGTTTTGCCTTTTCACTTAAATATTAAGTATTTCGTTTGTATGTCAAGCATTATCACAGGCATTAGGGGATAGAGCAGTAAGCAAGAAGTGGAGTTTCTGCCCTCCTGGAGCTTCAATTCTGGTGTGGGAGAGAGAGACATAATACATAAGGAATAAAAATAATTTCAGAGAATCATTAAGTACTATGAAGGAAATAGGGAGTTGTGGTATTAAGACTGAGCTGCTGTGGTCAGGAAAAAAACCGGTCTTAGGGGACCTTTGACCTGACAACTGAAAAGTCAGAAGGATTTAGCCTTTGGAAGTCTGAGGGGAGAGTATTCCTATCTGAGGGAACAGCACGTGGAAATTCTCAGAGATGATATCAAGCTTGGGGTCAGCAAACTGAAAGAAGCTCAGTGAAGGTGGACCCTAGTGGGGAATAAGAGGTTAGGTCATAGCCAGGGGCCAGATCCTGTGAGGTCTTATTGTCCAAAGGAGTTTGGCCTTTATTCTTAAAGTACATTGAAAAGCTGTTGGAATTTTTGTCAAGATGGAAGTGATTTGCAATATGACTGGAGGAGGAGATTGAATAAAAGGAGAAGAGAAGCAGAGAGACCGAGAGAAGGCTGTGGTAGATTTGAATAGAATAGTGACTGGCGTGTTAGAGACAAGTTACAAAAGATTTTTGAGGTATATTTTGGAGCTAAATGTATTGATTGAACTTGTGGCTTGCATGAGAGTGTAGTTGCTTGGATCAGCAGTGACTCCTGGGTTTTGGGCTTCAGCTGGAGGCTGGTGATGCCATGTATTGAGATGAGAAGGTGGTGAGGGAAACATATGGATAAAGCTGGATTGGACATGTTAAGTAAGACCTGTTAGATGTTCAAGTGAAGGTGAGAACATCTGTATATCCAGATTTGGATATACAAATCTGGAATTTAGTGGAGAGGTTAAGAAGTCATTCATTCAACAAATGTTTTTCAGGCACCAGCTATGGTCTTGGCAGTGGGGATATAGTAGTGCAAAAATAGACAAAAATCTCTGTCTTCACAGGACTTCAATTCTAGTGGGGAGAGAAAGAGATGGGGAGTCATCAGCACTTACTGGTTGGTTTGTTTATGTTTTGAAAAGAAACTACATTCATATGATTCAGAAAATGTTTGGTGGGGTTTAGAGAAATTTTTCCCTATTTCTTGTCTCCCATCATCACCCAGTTTTTTTGGAGCCAAACAGGGTTCGTGTTTTCTTACATATCTTTCCAAAGATATATTTTATGAACATATAGGCAAATATTTATGTATCCCTCTCCTCACTTTGCCAAAATGGTAGCATACTTCACTTGCTTTGACACCTTGTATTTTTTAGAGTATTAAATAGTATTTAAAAGTTAATGAAACAGGATGAGACCACCTAAGGAAAAAATGTAGAAAGAATTTTAGAAGGCTCTGGAATACTGCAACATTTTGTAAGTTGGTCCCTGCTCTCTGAGTTTTGGACCTACAGATGTGAAGTTGTTTAAAGAGCTGTTACTTTTTGTGAGACTTTTTATAAAAGTTTGCTCTGTTTCTTTTGTGTTCACTTTATCTTCCTGTTCTCTTTATTGGCTGGAAAATATCTGTGATTGGGAGCAGTGTTTTCCTGTATATACTGTCAATTAAATTCAAGTAAATTAATGACAGGATCAGCCCTGGAATCTTAATATTGTGAAGACTTTTGACTGGCTATTGTTAAGTCTAGGAAAAAGAGGCAGAGATTTGGAATGTTAGGAGATTATAACAAGTTACTGATGTTTAAGATGTATGAGTGAATCCTCTCTCAGTAATCAGTTAATCACAATATCTGTTCAGAGCAATCTGGCTCTTTGCCTGGGTTTGAATCTTAGTAGTAATGTTTCTATTACATTGCAGATGTTAGTGTAAACCTTGTATTACTATCTTTAAGAATATGTAGAGTTGGGGCGCCTGGGTGGCTCAGTCGGTTAAGCATCCGACTTTGGCTCAGGTCATGATCTCACGGTCTGTGAGTTCGAGCCCCGCGTCGGGCTCTGTGCTGACAGCTCAGAGCCTGGAGCCTGCTTCAGATTCTGTGTGTGTGTGTCTCTCTCTCTCTCTGCCTCTTCCCCATTCATGCTCTGTCTCTCTCTGTCTCAAAAATAAATAAACGTTAAAAAAAATTAAAAAAGAATATGTAGAGTCATTCTGTTACTTTTTGTTTAGGAAGGCTTATTGGAGAACACTGCAGTTCTTTTGATTCTTAAAAGTTTTGAGACAATGAGTAGTGTTAAGATCATGATATTGCATCTGCTACACCTTTTGTGGTATGATTGAACTCTGTTGATTGACTTATGTGGAGTTGGGGAGATGGAATATTTTTTATTGAATGTATAACACTTTATATATTGGTTGACATTTTGATTTCCTGTTAGCTGTCTTTAGCTACTTGCTATATAAATTTTAAATTTACCTGTTTTTTTTTTCTGAGATTTTTCTTGATTTAAAAACTTAGTTCAGTTCTATTTTTGTGGTTATTTTTGCTATTCTCTTGTATTCTTTTTGCTAGAGATTAAAGTAAGCCAACTTATTTCTGCGTTGGATAAATATAATCTTTGATGGAAAATATTTAATGGTCCTTTTTGAAGTATTAGACACTAATTACTAGGTATAAGACTACCATGTGAAATATATGTAGTGAATGTGTTTAGCTAACTTAAATTCTGTAAATGTGTAGGTGTTAATGTCCTATTTCAAGGTTTAGTTATCTAAATGATTTTCATTTATATACTTTATGAATGATGTGACTAATTGTTATTTAATCATGGGATTATAACCTGATTGTGTCTGTGTCAGAGTTTTTTGATTATTGAGGTTGACAGTTATCATTGTTTCTCTTACCAGCTGTAAGTTTCTTGAAGGCAACATCTCTGGCATCTGTAAATACATAATAAGTATCTATTAATACCTTAAGTCTTGTTTCAATGTAGGTTGCTTTTCTAATAATGAAATGTTGGATTTATGCTGTGTAAATACTTCTTGAATTTCTCAACTTTGTTTTAATTCAGTTGAAGGAGAACATGCATAGAATACTTAAAATTTTTTTTTGTTAAATTTTGAAACATATAGCCTTCGCCCAGGTGCCCTTTATCCAGCTTTCCCTAATGTTAATAACTTATGCAACTAGAGCACAGTGATTAAAGCCAGGAAATCAACATTGGTACAATACTACTAACTACAGACCCTATTTGAATTTCACTAGTTTTTCCAATAGTATCCTTTTTCTGTTTCGTAATTCAATTCAGAATCATACATTGCATTTAGTTGTTGTGTTTCCCTAGTCTCATATGATATGATCTTTTCTCAACTTTCGTGACTTTCACACTTGTGATGAGTGTGGCCATTTATCTTGTAGAATTGTCTCTCAGTTTGCGTTTGTCTGATATTTCCTTGATTTATTGAAGTTATGCGTGTTTGGCAAAGATACTATAGAAGTAATGTTGAGTCCTGCACATCACAGAGTACAGGATGTCAGTATATCCTATTTGAGATGATGTTAATTCTTATATGGTTGAAGTCGTGTCTGTCATATTTCTCTCCTTGTAGAGTCACTATTTTTCCTTTTGTAATTATAAGATATCTTTGGGAGATTCTTTGAAAATGTGCAGATATCCCTGTTCTTCTCAAACTTTTGCTCAGTCATTTCAGTATTCTTGGTAGATCTTTCCTGAAGCAATTATCATAGTGGTGTTTGCCTGATGGTGATTTTATTTTTCTCATTTCCTTCTATATTTCTTTGTTTGCCTTCTGTATTTATTTTTAAATTTTTGTTTTCAAAAATTTTAAATTTATTTTAAAATTTTGTTTTCCCTTCTACATTTATTTTTAAATTTTTGTTTCCAGCTTGATCCCCCCTCCTTTTTTTTTAATTTTAGAGAGTGGGAGAGAGTGCACAAGTAGGGAGAGGGGTAGAGGGACACAGAGAGAGAACCTTAAACAGGTTCCATGCTCAGCATGGAGCCCGACATGGGGCTCAATCCTATGACCCTGGGATCATGACCTGAACCGAAATCAAAAGAGTTAGATGCTCAACCAACTGAGCCACCTATGTGTCCCCCTTCTACATTTATTAATTGGAATTCTTCTGTAAAGAAGAACTGCCCCTTCTCTTTATTTAGTAATTTGTTTATATCTGTACTAAGTCATAGATACTTATTTTATTCTGTGGTTTATAATCTAATGCTGTCATTATTTTGTTGCTCAGATTGTTCCAGCTGTGGCCTTCAGGTTGGCTCTTTGTCTTTTCGACATACTTCCATTCTCTTTTTTTTAAGAAAGCACTACTTTTCTGGCACCAAAATTTTTCCAGGTTCATCTTATATTTCTCTGCTGCAGCCCTAGAATCAATTGCTTCTCCAAGGAGCTCTGGTTCCTTCTACTGGAGAATGATACTTAGAAACCAAGATCTGGATGCTATGTGTGCTTATTACTGCTGAGGTGTCATTCCTCCTAGGCCCTCCCAGCAGAGCTAGAAATATATTTATGTATACACATTAATCCATGTGTGCACAAACATCCATGTTTATTTCTGTACCTTTTTATTTGTATGTGTGTATGTATGTTGTATTAAAAACCATGAGTTCATACTGATAACTGATTCCAGTTAGACACTGTAGAGTTTATGTTAGCCATCCCCCTTTTTTATAACTATTTTCTGACATTGAGAAATAGAGCATACTTTTCTTACAGTCCTAATAATCACATAAGTAGTATGAAGTTACCAAAATAATGAATGTGACAAGAAAAAGATCCACAAATAGTCCTGAGCCTGAAGAAACATGTTAAACTATCTGTCAGAGTATTTCTTTTATTTGGTAGAAGTCTATATGAACCAAAAATAATGACACTTTGTCTTCTAAATATTAGAAGTATTCCAAGTATTAGAACTTCTAAATATTGTCTTGATTACATTTAAAATTTTTTGGAGATCACTTTGCACTGAGATTCAGATACTTTCTTTTGCATCAGAACTTTGTTGTCCATATGATCTGGAATTTAAGCATTTATAAGGACAGCATCTTTTTTAGGGGGGCACCTGGGTGGCTCAGTTGGTTAATGTCCAACTCTTGATTTTGGCTCAGGTCATGATCGTGGTTTGTGGGATCAAGCCCCACGTCGTGCTGTACACTGATAGCACAGGACCTGCTTGGGATTCTCTCTCTCCCTCTCTCCACCCATCCCTTGCTCACATGCATGCTCTTTCCCTCTGGCTCTCAAAACAAATAAATGAAAAGGACAGTACCTGCTTTTGTATTTTTTTTATTGTGGTAAAACACACGTACCAAAATTTCCCATTTTAACCATTTTTAGTGTGTAGTTAGTTCGCTAACAGTAATTGTACTCACAATGTCTTCACAACCATCACCACTATGTATTTCCAAAACTTTTTCATTATCCCAAATAGAAACTGCAACCATTGAGCAATAGCTCCCCATTCCCTCCCCTGCCAGCACCTGGTAACCTCTAGTCTACTTTTTGTCTTATGAATGTGCCTCTTTTGGTACCTTATGAGAGGAGGATCATACAGTATTTATTCTTTTGCATCTGGCTTATCTGACTTGACATACTGTTTGGGGGTTCATCCATGTTGTAACATGTATCAGAATTTACTCCTTTTTAATGAATGAATAATACTTCTTTCACGTGTATTACAATTACTTATGTATTCTTCTGTTAATGGGCACTTGAGTCCTGTCCACCATTTGGCTATTGCGAATAATGCTGCAGTAAATGTTATAACACGAGTATCTTTTCCATTGCCTACTATTCGGTTCCTTTGGATGTGTACCTGGAAGAGAAGTTGATGCTCTTGTATGGTAATTCTGTATTTAGGTTTTTGAGGACCTGTTGAAATGTTTTCCATGGTGGCTGCACCATTTTACATTCCTACCAGCATAGCACAAGGATTCCAATTTCTCCACATCCTTTCCAACATTAGTTATTTTTCATTTTTGGCTTGTTTGCTTGTTGTGATAATAGACATCATGTGAAGTGGTATCTTACTGTACTTTGGATTTACATTTCCCTAGTGACTTGTGATGTTGAACATCTTTTCATGTGCTTGTTGGGCATTTGTGTATGTTTGGAGAAACATCCAGGTTCTGTGCCCATTTAAAAATTTGTTGTTGTTAAGGTGTTCTTTTATCTACTCTGGATGTTAATCTCTTATCAGACATATAAGATGTAGATATTTTTTCTCATTTTGTGGATTCTTTTCACTCTCTTGATAGCGTCCTCTGGTGCATAAAGTTAAATTTTGATGAAGACCAGTTTATGTTTTCTTTTGTTTGTGTTTTTGGCATCATATACAAGAAATCATTGCTAAATCCAGTGTCACAAAGCTTTTCCCCTGTGTGTTCTTCTATGAGTTTTTGTTTTTTTGTGTGTTTTTGTTTTTTGAGAGAGGTAGTAAGCAAGAGAGAGGCAGAAGGAGAGAGAATCTTAGGCAGGCTCCATGCTTGGTGCCTGACACAAGGCTTGTATGTGACCGTGAGGTCATGACCTGAGCCCAAATCAGGAATCTGACGCTTAACTGACTGAGCCACCCAGGCACTCCTGAGTTTTTGTTTTCGTTAAGTATGGATTTTTTAAAAATAAAATTTTTAAATGTTTTTTTAGTTTTGAGAGAGAGAGAGACAGAGCATGAGCGGGGTAGGGGCAGAGAGAGAGGGAGACACAGAATCCGAAGCAGGCTCCAGGCCCCAAGCTGTCAGCACAGAGCCCGATGTGGGGCTTGAACCCACGGACCATGAGATCATGACCTGAGCCAAAGTTGGATGCTTAACTGACTGAGCCACCCAGGCACCCCTACCCCTGAGTTTTTTGTTTTTATATTTTTATATTTTATTTTATATTTGAAATATTAAATATTAATTTATATTTATTATATTTATTATATATTATATCTATAATATTTTATATATTTATATTGTTCATCTTTTAAGTATATGTCTTTCATCTTTAAAAAAAATTTTTTTAATGCTTTTATTTATTTTTGAGGGAGAGAGAGAGAGAGAGAGAGAGAGCATGAATGGGGGAAAGGCAGAGAAAGAGGGAATCTGAAGCAGGTTCCAGGCTCTGAGCTGTCAGCACAGAGCCTGACACAGGGCTTGAACTCACGGACCGGGAGACCATGACCTCAGCTGAAGTCAGATGCTTAACTGACTGAGCCACCCAGGTGCCCCTGTTTTTCTTCCATCTTGAGTTAAGTTTTGCATATAATGTAAGTAAGGACAGGGTATTTTGTACGGATTTTCTGTAGATGGCTTTATGTTGGCACTTAGAGATCTCCAAACTTTGACTAGAGCTTGGAAGTTAAATTTTAGAGGGCTAAAAAAAGCAGTTATGAAGAAGATAATTGAGGATTATGGAAATTGGCATTATGATGAAAGGAATTGTATTTTTTCCTATCTGAAACCCGTAAACATTAAAATGAACTGCTTATGAGAAAAGTAGAATGAAAGAAAGTCTTTAATTGATAGTTTGGGAATAAAGTATGAGAAAGAGTAAAGGCATAAAGATCTCAGCAGTGATACAGTTTTGGTCTTCATTAGATTCAAAAGCATGGATGGAAAATTTAAATTACAGAAAAGAGTAGAAAATAATACTACCTGAACTTAGCATTGTCCAGCAAACTTGAAATGTATTTATAAATATTGCCTTGTTATACTGTTTTTATGTTATTTAAAAAGTTTTTTAATGTTTGTTTATTTTTGAGAGAGAGAGAGAGAGAGAGAATATGAGTGGGGGAGAGGCAGACAGCCAGGGAGATGCAGAATCCGAAGCAGGCTTCAGGCTCTGAGCTGTCAGCACAGAGCCTGATGCAGGTCTGGGACTCATGAACCACAAGAGCATGACCTGAGCCAAAGTCAGATGCTTAATCGACTCAGCCACCCAAGTGCCCCTATACTGTTTTTATGTTGTGCGGATGGAAAAAATGAAATAGTAACTAGTCTAGGATCACATTGCCATTGACAGAATAGTTTCTTGATTGACACCCTTTAATTTTTTTTTTTTTAGATGTTTGTTTATTTTTCCGAGAGAGGGAGAGAAACAGTGACAAAGTCTCAAGCAGGCTCTGACATGGGACTCGATTTCACGAACCATGAGATCATGACCTGAGCCAAAATCAAAAATCGGCTGCTTAACTGACTGAGCCACCCAGGCACCCCCACACCCTTTCATTTTTGAGTCTAGTATTTTCCTTCCTTCCTTTCCTTCTTTCTTTCTCATGTTTTGTTTGTTTTTTAAAGTAAACTCTACTCTCAGTGTGGGGCTCAACCCACAAGAGTCAACCCTGAGATCAAGAGTCATATGCTGTACCAACTGAGCCACCCAGGAGCCCCTCTTTCTTATGTTTTGACATCTAGCAGAAACTTCCTCCACCACTGAGACATTTGACTTTTTAGGTGCTACTTGCCTTCTTGTAGAAGGCTTAACTATCATCCATCCACTTGCTCCGAGCCAACTGTAGTTTCTAATAATAGCCATTTTGGGTTATTCTGAGGAATTAGATAATGTATAAAATGTATACAGGGGCGCCTGGGTGGCGCAGTCGGTTAAGCGTCCGACTTCAGCCAGGTCACAATCTCGCGGTCCGGGAGTTCGAGCCCCGCGTCGGGCTCTGGGCTGATAGCTCAGAGCCTGGAGCCTGTTTCCGATTCTGTGTCTCCCTCTCTCTCTGCCCCTCCCCCGTTCATGCTCTGTCTCTCTCTGTCCCAAAAATAAATAAACGTTGAAAAAAAAAAATTAAAATGTATACAGCATCGTTTCTGGAACATATGCAGTCAATAAAGGTTTGCTATTATTATTGTTATTAACAACCCTGTAGTTAGGTGTTGCGATGGTGGTGAAGAATGGGCAAAGTACATCCTGCTTAGTGTCCCCCTATGGGAAAATTGGTGTCATTATGGTGTCATTTATTTTTACAACTTGCTATGTTGGATTGTCTTTATTCTTTTACCTTAAGGGACACTTAAGTGAAAGAATGGGATGGTAAGAGGTTGTGTTGTTCAAGCTGTGTTCGGGATTTTAAACAGGAGGTGGTGGTCAGCAAAGCTGATGTGTATCTGCCATAGCTGTATCACCTTTTCTTTCTTTTTTTGTTTTAAGTTTATTTATTTTCGAGGGGGGAGGGGCAGAGAGAGAGGAGAGAGAGAGACTCCCAAGCAGACTCTGCGCTTATAGCCCATCTCATGAACTGTGAGATCATGACCTAAGCCTAAATTAAGAGGTGGATGCTCAACTGAGACACCCAAGCGCCCCTGTATCACTTTTTTCTTATTCTCCCATGTCTGTGTCTTCTATAGCTGTGCCAGAACTTACGTGGGAATTAATATACAGGAGCTTGCAAGTACATTAATTTGTCTGGAAAAAAGGACCAGTTGAGAAATAGTGATAAATCAAGTTGGTAAGAATTGGAAGGTGAAGCAAGGACTCTGAATTTTAGTACAGCCAATAATAAACCAGTAGCAACTGTTCAGAATGTGATTCCCCTCCTCCATAAAAGTCATGTAACCCATAACAAACAAAAAACTCGGCTAAAGCAAATTACTATTAATCCTTGTATTTGTGAAAAAAATTGAAGTCCAATATTTTAAAATAGATATGATTTATCTTTCAAAAGAATAGGATAACAAATACTGCAAGTCTTTGGGTAGTGTAAAGACAGGGTGATTAGGGTAATCCTTTTCAATGTTTGGGTAGGAGATCAGGCCTAGGAAAAATTGTGCTCTGGATGTTGCAATTATTTGTGAAAAGGCTGGCTGGTAATGGCTTTGTCTAGTATGCATGCCAGTTTGAGCTTGCCTACCCATGAGGGAGTTAGATTCACATTCTGTAACTCATTTGAGATAGGTATATGAGAATGTTTTTGTTTTTTCTTTGAAGGCTGGTTGATGTCTTAAAGTCCTTGCCTAAATTACTAAGAAAAGAAAAAAGTGAGAAAGCAAGTAAAAAGGACATTAAACTTCATGCTGATAAGAGCGATGTGAAAACTTGAAAAAAAGTACAGTCTATACTGACTTGCGGGAGAATTTCAAGTTCATTGAGGAAAGAAGGGTCTTTAATTCTGGTCAGGTGGATTTACTTTGGAAGCACTTGCCTTCTATAACTTATTTATTATAGCATAAATATATCCCTTTCTCCCCACTGTCCTCCTCCTTTTTTTTTTTATTTGAGACTTATGGGTTTTCTTCCTGCAATCTACATTTTGCCAACCAAGATTGATGAGAGACTACTGTATTTCTCTTTATTATTTTTCCCCCACTTCCTCCTCCTTTTTTTTTTTTTGAACATACAGAAATGACCGTTGTAGAGTACTTAGAGCTCTGTGGATCAAATCTTATTGCAACAAAAAGCATTGTACGGCATGTCTCCAAACAATAAAGATATCTCTTCGCTCTATCTAATGGCTCTCTCATTTGAATAGAGTAAGAAGAAATTGTTTAGATGAATCTTGGAGCTTATTTTTAAATGAAACAACAGTAGTGTTTTTAGTCAGTGTGTAGTAGAGGTAGCATTTCTTATGGAAATGGAAAATATTCCAAAGTTAATAATGCTCTGTATTAGGCTTTAAAGTATTTTCTTTCAATTTATATTAATTATAATTAGTTATATTCTAATTATATTAATTCAAATATAACCTGCTGTAAGCCCGCTAAATGTCATTTAAAAAACTAATTATGGGGACACGAGGGTGTCTCAGTCTGTTAAGCTTTTGACTTCAGCTCAGGTCATGATCTCACTGTTAGTGGGTTCGTGCCCCTCATTGGGCTCTGTGCTGAGAGTTCAGAGCCTGTAACCTGCTTTGGGTTCTGTGTCTCCATCTCTGTGCCCCTCCCCCATTCTTGCTCTGTCTCTCTCTGTCTCTCTCTCAAAAATAAACATTAAAAACTTAAAAACAAATTATGGGAACGTCTGGGTGCCTCAGTTGGTTAAGAATCTGACTCTTGATCTGAACTCATGTGTTGATACGTTGTGAGTTCAAGCCCCACATTGGGTTCTACACTGAGCATAAAGCTTACCGAAAAAAAATTATATGGTATGTTGACTTACCTGAAATTAATTTAGGCCCCAGTATTGTATCTTATTGGTAATTTTTGGAATAGTCAAATTTTTGCCTGTATTTCAATACTGAAATAAAAAGTCATCATTTGGTAGTTTTGTTTTTTACTAAAAAGAGAACCATAATATTAAGTGTTTAGCTATTTACATTATTGATGAATCCTACTTTTGGAAGTCAGCTGAAATGTGGCACACTAAAACATTTATCAATAGTTAAGCTACAGTCACCTTCATCAAGATGTTAAACATGGTTATACATTTTACTAAAATAGTTTATACTTCAAATAAAATATTTATCCAGTTATGTACCAACCTCAGTTCTATACTTAAAATTCAGTGTTTTGAGATTCTGTTAACTGCTTTACCTGCTGAAATGTAATTATCCAAATTAGTTCTTTATATGAAAAATGTCTAAGTGAAGAACAATATTGATTCAAATTAAAATCCATCTGATCTTGGCAAAGTTATATCTTTTTTTAAATTTCTGTTATTACTAGTAAATTTGTTTTTAAAACATTTTTAGGGATAGGAATTTTGTCAGGCTATGTTACCACATCATAGTTTGGGCAGTAACATGTTCTTTTGGAGCTCTCTTTCAGCCTCAGAAACCTAAAACTTACTGGAAAGTTAAGATTCTCAGGAGAAAGGAAAGGCTAGTGACAGGTCACCTTTTAGTGTTCTGAGGAGTGAGGTATGTGTAGTAAGGAGAAAAACTTAAAATTTGAGATTTTAGAACAGTTCTGTCAGAAATCTAGATAGCCTATCTATGTGATTTTCCTGATTATTTCTTTATTCTCTTTATCTTAGGTTGCCTAGCTATTCTCTTAGAACTGGTAACTGATTAAAAAATTTTTGTTTTCAGAATATTAGTAAAATATTTACCAAATTTTCTGGGAAGGATGTCAGAGTATCAAATTAAGACAGCACAGAGTTTTATTTTTTGTTAAACAGTAAAATATTTGATACATACTAAAGATTTTAAGTTAGAGTCTTTGAAGAATTTTAAGCAGAGGGTATGAAATGATAAGATTTGCATTTTAGAAAGCTTACATTGGCCATGATATGTGGCATGTACCAAGGCGTCAAAAAAGGATATAGGCAGGTCACTTAGGAAACTATGGCAGTAGCCAGGTAAGAGGTGGTGGTTTGGATTAAGGTGTTACCAGTGGGAATGGGAAGAAGCGGATGAATTCAAGAGTGGTTAGAAGATAGAGTTGGAATAACTTATTGATTGGATTGATTTGTAAAGAACAGTAAGAGAGAAATCAAGAATGACTAATAAAATTTCTGGCTTGATGAATTCAGTGAATGAGGATGTCATTTACTGAGATGTGGAATATTGCAGAAGAATGGACATCTTGAGTTTGAGGGGTCAAGTTTATGGAAGTGTAATTTACACCTAGAAAAATTTACCCTAAAAAATTCTTTGAATTTTGATAGTTTTATATGGTCATGTAACTACCATCATAGTTAATATCACCCCAAAAATTTCCTATTGCTCTTTTGTAGTCTTTACTGAGCCTTTGACATCAGTGATCTGATGTATGTCTATTTTTGCCTTTCCCAGAATGTCATGTAAAGTGAATCCTACAATAGGTAGTCTAATGAATCTCTTCTTTGGCTTAGCTAATGCTTTTGAGAATCAATCATCTGTTCTCATCCATATATCAGTAATTTGTTCCATTTTTTGCTGAATAGTATACCACAGTGTGGATGCACCACATTTTGTTTTTTCTTTCACCAGTTGATGGACATTTGGGTTGTTCCAGTTTGGGGCAGTTATGAATTAAAGTGCTCTAAAAATTTGTGTTTAGGCTTTTTTATAAATGTCTACCTTTATTTCTAATACTCAGGAATGGGATTACTAGGTCAAATGAAAAAATACATGTTTAAGAGAAGCTGCCTAGTGGTTATTTCATGTTAAATTTCCACTTGCACAAATGAGAGTTTCTGTTGCTCCACATCCTCATCAGCATTTGATTCTGTCAGGTTTTTTGACCCATTCCAATAGGTGTATAGTGGTATCTTGTTGAGGTTTTAATACGCAGTTTTCTAATGACTAATGATGTTGAATTTCTTTTATGTTCTCATTTGCCATCAGTATTTCTGAACTCTTTGGGTCTTTTCGCTATTTGTTAATTAGATTGTATGTGTTCTTATTAATTGAGTTTGAGAGTTCTTTACATAGACTTCTTTGAGAGTTCTGGTACTAGTCGTGCGTGTGTGTGTGTGTGTATGTGTGTGTGTATCTGTCCTATGCCAGGTATGTCTTAAAATATTTTCTCCCAGGCTGCAGCTTTTCGTTTTCTTTTCATTCATTTTTTTTTCTGTTGAGGTATAATTGCCGTATAACATATTAGTTTCAGGTTTACAGCATAATGATTCAATATTTGTATATATTGCCAGATGATCACCACAGTATGTCTAGTTAACATCAGTTATCACACATAGTTATAAAACATTTTTTTCTTGTGATGAAAACTTTTAAGATTTACTCTCTTAACAACTTTCAGATATGTAACATGGTATTATTAACTGTGGTCTTCATGTTGTACATCATATCCCCAGGACTTGTTTATTTTAATACTGGAAGTTTATACCTTTTGACCACCTTCACCCATTCTGCTCACCCTTCACTCCCCATGTTTGGCAGCCACCAGTCTGTTCTCTGTATATGTGAGTTTGTGTTATTGTTTTGTTCCATAATATCTTAGCATTGTTTTTTCTATTTCTGTGGGAAAAAAATGCCATTGGAATTTTGATAGGGATTGCATCGACTTGGTAGATTGCATTAGATAGTATGGACATTTTAACATGGAGTGTCTTTAGCATGGAATATCTTTTCATTTGTTTTCTTTAGTTTTTCCTTCAGTGTCTTATGGTTTTTAGTGTACAGGTCTTCCACCTCTGATTAAATTTACTCCGAAGTATTTTTTTTTTTTTTGGTGCAATTGTAAATGGGATTGTTTTCTTCATTTCTATTTCTGATAGTTATTAGTGTATAGAAATAAAACTTTTTTTTTTTTTTTTTTTAAATTTTAAAGAGGGCACATGAGCTGGGGAGAGAGGGACAGAGGGAGAGAGAGAATCTTAATCAGGCTCCACGCTCAGTGCAGAGCCCAGTGCGGGGCTCAATCCCACGACCCTGGTATCAAGACTCAAGCTGAAATCAAGAGTTGACTGCTCAACTGACTGAGCCACCAGGTGCCCCAATGCAACAGATTTTTATACACTGATTTTGTGTCCTACAACACTACATCGTTGATATGATTCAGGCTTTTTGTGTCCTAACTAGGAAGTCTTTACTTAATCCTTTGTTTACGTTTTAATGTAATGCACCTAAATTGCCCCCAAATTCTCCACCAGAGCTGCCAGCTTCTTTCTGTGTCCAAACATAGCACCCAATGAGAGTGAGGGTGTGGAGGGAAGGGCCCAGACTAAATACGGCCCAGGAGCCAAATCTTTCCCTCTCCCTGTTTTTCGTAAGTAAAGTTTTATTGGCGTACAAACATGCTCATTCATTTACTTGTTTTCTGTGGCTGCTTTTGTGCTGCAGTGGCAGAATTGAGTAGTTGTAACAGAGACTGAATGGTTCTCAAAGTCTACAATATTTACTTTCTACTTTTTTTACAAGAAAAGTTTGACACCTGAGATAGTCTATTAGTTCCTGCTTCTCCTTTTCTTGGGGATAACACTCCTGGAGCCTTTTATTCTTCTGTGTCTATCTGGACAGATTGTTTTTATTTTTTTATTAAAAAAATATTTTTTAATGTTCATTTGTTTTTGAGAGAGAGGGAAAGAGAGAGGGAGACACAGAATCTGAAGCAGGCTCCAGGCTCTGAGCTGTCAGCACAGAGCCTGACATGGGGCTCGAATTCATGAACCATGACCTGAGCCAAAGTGGGAGGCTTAACCAACTGAGTCACCTAGGTGCCCCTGGGCAGATTGTTTTTAAAATCTGCATAGGTGCTATTCTGAAAAATTCCTGTTCCTTTCTCTTTTGTTAGATCCCTCTCTTTCTGGGATCCCAAGTCTTTTTTTTGTTTGTTTCATTTCCTCCTGATAGAATATATTTTTTATTTTCCTACAAAAAGAGACTGGATGGGAAGTAAATTGATATCACTCTTGATAGAGAATCCTAGGTGGTTAGTTTATTTTCCCTGAGAATTTTGAAAACATTGCTTTATATTACTTTCCAGCTTCCAGCGTTGCTGTCAATAAATCTAAAGACTTTCCAACTTAGGGTTTGTTGTAACCTGTTCTTCTTTTCTGAAAACTTTTGGAATCTTTTCTTCATCCCCAGTCTTTTAATGTGTCAAAGAGAGGTGCCTCTTGTTTATTTTTAAAACTAAATATTCTGGGTATTGTGTTGATCTTTTTTAGATGGAAAACTCATGTTCTTCATTCTAGGATATTTTTTTCTCTGATGATTGCCTCTCATTCTGATTTTCTTAGATACATACTGATTGCATGTTGGACCACTTAGATTAATATCTTTTTTCTTTTTTAAGTATTCTTATTTCTTTTATGTGCTCCCCTACCCCATGTTTATGAAACTATTAATGCTGTTGAGGAGGAGAATTTTTACCTTTTTCCTTTGGAAAATTGCAAATATATACCAAAAAAATAGTGAAATAAACCCTCAGGTACTTGTCACTCATTCTCAACAATTATTAATTCATAAGCAAGCTATTAATTTTGAAGCATATCTCAGAATTTCATTACATTCATACATATTTTGGAATATGACCCTAATAGATAAGGACTTTCATTAAAAAAATTATCATTATAAAGACTATAAAGATTAATTTTTTAAGGTCATCAGATATCCCCTCATTGTCTAAGTTTCCAGGGGTATCATAATTTAATGTAAAAGACCTCAAATCTGCACCCAAACAAAGTCATTCATACTGTGATTGATTAATGTGCTTTTTAGTCTTAGTTAAATTCCCCCTCCATATATCTCTCCCTCTCTCTTTTTCTCTTCTCTCTTACCTGTGTGCATAGTTTATTGAAGAAATCTGATTATCCAGTAGTTTCCTACAGTCTGGATTTGCTGACTTGCAGGTTGAAGGTTAGTAATGCTTGAATATATAACATATATAGCGTAGAAGGCATTCTGAAGACTGCCTTTATGACCAACTTCATTCTCTTAGTATAATGGTTTTGAGGTTAATCCATTTTGTAACATCTATCAATACTTCTTTTTCTTGTATTGAGGAAGAATGATCCATTTTATGTATATAATGTATTTTATCCATTTAAGTATTGATAGATACTTGAGTTATGAATAATTATGAATTTCTGCCTTTATGAATAATGTTGCTGTGAACATATGTGTACAAGTTTTTGTGTGGCCATGTTTTCTTTTGGGTATATATGTAGGAGTGGAATTTCTGGATCATATAACTATAATTATGTAAATAATTTTTGTAATTATTTAATATACTATTTTTTTTTAATTTTTTTTTAACGTTTATTTATTTTTGAGACAGAGAGAGACAGAGCATGAACGGGGGAGGGTCAGAGAGAGGGAGACACAGAATCTGAAACAGGCTCCAGGCTCTGAGCTGTCAGCACAGAGCCTGACGCGGGGCTCGAACTCACGGATCGTGAGATCATGACCTGAGCTGAAGTTGGCCGCTTAACCAACTGAGCCACCCAGGCGCCCCAAATTTACTATTGATAATACATATTAAGAAGTGGTTCTCTGAGAAAATCTAGTCTATAAGTTGTTTTCAAATGCAATGAAAAGTTTACAGATACTATAATTAATACTGATGATGTTATTTGGAAATAAAATGACACATGAATTTTTTTTGTTTTTTTTTTTGTTTTTTTATTTGGAGCCTGTGATTTGTTTTCAGGGCTCATAATACTCCTGGGCCTTAGGCATGGTACCTATGTACTGCCTAAGTGTTGCAAATCCTAACATTGCATGAGTGGAACTCAGAAGAAAGCTAAAGTGGTAATGTGACACTTGAACTTTGTGGATACTCAGTGGGACATAATCTGAGTGGGGATGGAAATGGTCCTGGCAGGCTGTCAGGCATAGGACCTTGATGTGGTCCCTAGTAGAGCACAGGGATGAAGAAGACTCTTACTTGTTTTTATGAGTTACCAGACAGCTTGGAAGATGTAGGAGAATAGTGCAGTGATTGTGGCCCTGTTTCTTTATTTGCTCTATAGTATTCTTACATAAATTCTTAATGAATAAATTATCATGTAAGCAATTCAGATAAAACAAAAGAACTTAGATTTTTTTTAGTTATGTGAGCTTTCTATTGCACAAGCAGAGAATTTAGTAGACAGTTTTAGCATACTTTCAGCTATCGGTTCATGAATTTCTAGTATGTTTCACTAGGCTGGTGTTTTTTTCACCTTGACCTCTGTCTAAGTATGGATTATCACTGCACATGATCCCACTTTACCATAAATCTTTTGGCCTCAGAAGAGAAGTCAATGACACTATGATTCATTTGAATCAAAACTTGAATGAAGCTAAAAGGCAATCTATGCAACCATTAAAATAATTTACAAGCAGTGGATAGTGTGTCCCATTTTTATAAGGGAAGAAAACTGTTATGAAGGGAACATTGACAACTTTTTGATAATACAGTTGGAAAATAGGCCCTACCCTCAGGAAATACTCAGATAATTACAGTTCAGGTTGGTTAATACTCTAATAGAAATAAGCATAGAATTCTCATGTAATATGTAAGATAGCACACCTAACCTGGTTTAAATGGGCCCAAGAAAGTTTTTTAAAGGCAGATATACTGAACCAAGGCTATATAGTATCAGTAGGAGTTAGGTGAATGGGTAGAAAGAGGGAGGAAGAAAAAGAATTTTAGGTATAGAAAACAAAATGTAAAGGCTGGTTATATGAATCAGCCTGTTGTGTTCAGTGACCTCTAAGCAGAGAGAAATTACTGGATTGTGATGTTAAGGAAGGGAGTCCCATGAGAAGAGGAACCTGGAGAGAGGCTTTAGTCTAAGGTCAAATCATAGAATCATGTTGTCAATGAGCTTACACTTAGTGCTATCTATAGTGGGAGACATCAAGCGGCTATAAGTACAAGAGTGACGTCAACTTTTTGGTTTAGGTAGGTAATTTGTCTTTGAGTGTCAGTTCTGAGATTCTGACCTTGAAGGTCATGAATTTAATTTTTTTTTATGTTTATTTTTGTGAGAGAGAGCACATGCGCATGTGCGTGCGCAAGTGGGGATGGGGCAGAGAGAGGGAGACACAGAATCTGAAGCAGGCTCCACATCTGAGCTGTCAGTACAGACCATGAAATCATGACCTGAGCCTAAGTCAGACGCCCAACTCAACTGAGCCACCCCGGTGCCCTGAAGGTCATGAATTTTATTTATTGACCACTGTATATACTCAGAGGCTAGAATGGTACCTGGCAAGTATTTAAGTATTCACCAAAGATGTGAGTTAGGCAGTATAGTTGCATATAGCAGTTAAGAGCATGGGATCCAACACAGGTCTGAATCCTCCTGATGCCACCATTAAGTAGTGCTGTGACCTTAAGTGGGTTTCTTAGCCTTAATCACCCTGACTCACTTTTCTTATCTGGAAAATGGAGGAACGAGTTGGACCTACCTAATCAGATGATTCGGAGAATTGAATGAGTTTATGTTAAAGCACTTGGAGTAGTGCTTGGCTCATAGTAAGTACCATATAAATATTAAGTTATTATTTATTTGGTGAATGAAATTTTAATACAAACTAGAGTTGGTAAGGCTCTGATCCCAGAGCATTTATAGGGTTACACAGGAATGGATAGGTTTAAGAAATATTCAGGAACACAGTCGGATAGGATGTGGTAAATAAGAGTGGCAAGGAGTTAAGGTTAATTCCCTGATGTAAAGCTAGAGATTTAGGTTCTCCCCGCCCTCCCGTTTCTCCCCTACCCCTTCCCAGCACACACGCACGAGCGCGTGCGTACACACACACACACACACACACACACACTCACTCCCTCCCTCCCTCCCTCCCTCTCACTCTCACAGATTACTGCTTATCCATTCTGGTTAGTACCAGAAGTTTAAATAAAGCCCAGTGGTTAGTCTTTGGTATGTTGATTCAGTGTGACATATCCTCTTGAATTTTGTTTGGTTTCTTTCTGATTCCCTTTCTCTTCCTCGAAGTCTCTTGGACTCCTTGGATTCTTCTCAGAACAAGTGTAAGAAGGGCTTAGGGCCATCTCCGGTTGTGTACCTACTTTCCTCCCCTTGTCTTCTCTTCCTTTTCTTTATGCTTCTTCCCCTCCTCCCCATTGATTTGGACTCCTACAGTGGGAGATAAGAGAAAGGGTTTCCTCCTTAGTTGGCCCTTGCCTACAGACTAGCTTGGTGTTCACAGTTCCAGTCATAATGGAAAACTTCGGGGAGTGTGTTAAAACACGTGTCAGAAAAGTATTCCCTTCAGCAATTAAATTTAACTTTAAAAGAGGTCTCTTTTAATTCTGTTTTTCTGATGTGATATTGAGAAGCGTTTGGAATCTAGCACTTGAGCCAGCTAACCTTAGGATCCTTCTGTTATAGAAACCAGCTAACTTGTAGAGTATAGCTTGTCTGTTAGGCAAAAGGAATCTTTTAGCTTGCTGCCAGGCAGGTCAGGGTCACCTGAACCAGAGGTTCCGTGCTAGAGCTGTGCTTTCATTAGGAGAATGGGACTGGATACTCCGAGAGTCTAAGATGGAGCCTCAGCTCTCTGCTGCGGCCCTGCTAGTCTTTGAAATCCATACATTTTTAAAAAAATCTTTAAGTTCATGTAAATTTTGCGTTCTACTCTACAATTCATTTGTTTTGATAGAAATGTAAATTTCCTCCCCTAATCTTTTGCCTAAACTAGTGCTCTGGGAAAATAAACCCTTTTACTTTCTTGTGTCTTCTCATATTCCCCCACATACTACCTCGTTCCCCAGTTTAAGAAACACATACGAGGATTTGGAGCCAAAACCTTTTTATTAAGTGTCTCTTGCATATTTCTCATGATGAGTTTCTCATGAGGAGTTGGTGTTTTGGCTAATACAGTCCAGCCTTTTTTTCCTCAACACATTAAGTGAGGCTTCTAAATCTTTGGAACAACATTCTTGGTCATAAACAGTTTGTAGTAAAAGCTTTCCATTTCCCAGAGTTTGTAATGAATGTAAATATTCTATGTAATTCCTCATCTGGGTAGTCATGAAAAGATAGTAGCCAGTGTTTATTGTCTTTTTACTATGTGCTAGGTTCTCATCCCTTTCGTCTATCATGCTCTTGAATTATGTGATGCTTTGAAAACAATTAACTTGTCTGTAGAATTCATGCTAACATTACTATTGTTTTTAATTAACAGATTTCAACACTAAACTTGCACAATGTCTTTGAAACCAAGAGTAGTAGATTTTGATGAGACATGGAACAAACTTTTAACGACAATCAAAGCTGTTGTCATGTTGGAATACGTTGAAAGAGCAACATGGAACGATCGCTTCTCGTATCCTTTAGTGGCATTGATAAATGTTCTTGTATTGATAGTGATATTGTATCAATAACTGTATCAGTGAACGTTGATAAATGTTCTAAAATTGACAAACTTGTTGAAAAGTGAGAACAGGTTTATGCTTTTGTGACTACTTTCAAATGTATTGTTTACATTTCTTAGTTCATCACCTGTATGTGGCAGTCAGCAATCTGATAACATTTCATTTAAAAAATACTTATTGAGCACTTATGTATATGGCAGGTATGCTTGAGACTTTGGGAACACAGTTGTAAAATACAAACCACTTTCCCTTCACTCTACTAAGGGAAACAGACAATAAACAGGTATTAAAATAATCTAATGCCAGTGCTTCTACTAACAGGTAGTAATAAATATTGTGGAGAAAAATCAAGCAGGGTAAGGCCATGGAGAATGATTAGAGTATGGCAGCTCTTTCAGATGGGATAGTCTTGGAAGGCCTCTCTGAGGATAGTGATATTTGAACTAGACTAAAGTGAGGAGCAAGTCATACAGATACCTGGGAGAAGAGTGTTCTAGGTAGTGAATGGCAAGTTTAATGACTTGACAGTTAGAAATATGTTTCTTAATTGGTTTGTTTACATTTATGAATTAGCAGTTTTATGTGAAAATACAAATTTGTGGTTTCCCTAGAACAATCTGAACCCTGATGTCCTGCATTACTACATGACAGCTATCTTTTTTCTTTTTTAAAATATATACATAATATATATTACTTACAAATGTATATAAAATTACTATTCTACCCCAGCACTTGGGGTATAAACTCTGGCACCAAGAAAAAACTCTAAAATATTAAAATACTGCAGCTTCTTGGTATTTGGAAGGTTAAAGGGGTCTCTAGGAACCCTTGGCCACAGGTATCTGGGGCAAAGCTGTGGATGGCAGTCTCACCAACTGTACACAGTGTCTTCCAGGGCCCAAGGCTGGGTGAGCATGGGGGCAACATACGTACTTTGGAACATATTTACTGTCAGACTCCTGAACTGCTTCAGTCTTTTACCATAGGAAACCCCACACATGTCATGTCTCAGGGTAAAGAAAAGGGATCGGGTTGAGATCTGGTTGTCTCTGGGTTCAAATGGCATGGCAGTAACCCAGGGCCCTGAAGGAGGCCTTGACGACTGGGTGGATACTGTAAAAACCAGATTCTTTCCCCAGAAAGGGAAATTGAAATGTGAAGGTATTAACCAGAATGTGTGTGGAGGTTCAGAGTTCTCAAACTCTATGCTGCCCTCTCTAGCCGTCTTCTGGGTCTAAGGGGTGGCTACCCTCTCTATGTAGGCATACATTCTTTAGAAAAGCTTGGATTTTATAACAGTGATTCAACTTGTTCTCAGTGCCTAACTCAGTTTTTATATTAAGCTGAATATTGATACAAGAACAGCGAAGTTCTTTTAGACCAGTAGCAAACCATTTCTTTCATTACAGTTGTAGTCGTTAGTAAGAAACATTTGTTAGGCTACCTATGTTCTAGGCACTAAGATAAATAAAATGATGGTAATGTTCCTGGGAGCTTTCATAGTTTGCAAAGATGTTTTTATATTACTTGGTACCTCAAACAAGACTGTCAGATTGTGGGGCGGATATAATTATTGTCTTTATGTAACAGATGAGGAAATTGATATTCAGAGATTAAAGGACTTGCCCAGACTCATGCAGGTAGTAATTGAATGAGCACAGACTTGAATATGAGATTTTCAGCATCTAATTCCTATGCTTGCCAGTGTATCTAGAGGATAATTGATATAGATTCTGCCTTTGAAGAACTTATTATTAAATTAATTTTTTCGTAGAACATCATGGATTGGTTTTGGGTAGGAATCTTTTTTTTTTCTTTTTTGCATAGGATCTTAATAAAATGGAACAAGTGTTAAAGGCCACTTGGGTGTTAATGAGATTTCATTAGATGAGTACATAGGTAGTTTCAGGGCTATTTCAACTAAAATAATGAACAGAGAAAGGAGTTGGTCTTAGAAATACCCAACTTCTCTGGAAAGTGCCCGTCCAGTCATTATTATTTCTAAGATGTTTATTGTGTGATTCATCCAGTTATTCTTGACCTGTGTGTGAATTTTCTTCTCCTCCCTTTACAGAAAGCTGCAGAAATGGTAAAGTTAAGAATGGAATTTCTTACTTTAAATTTTATTTTGGAAAATAAAGGACTGTGTTACTAATTGTTTTGAAGTACAATTCTCACCTTTTCCCTATTATTTTTGCTTAAGAATATAAGGTGACTTCTGACCCTCAGATTTCTTAGGTATAAATTTTAGAGGCTGTAAAACTTTAATCTTTTGAAAATGGAAAGCCTCCCCCAAATTGTGTTATCACTATGTGTGATAGTACGTGATTTAAAAAAAAAATTTTTTTAATGTTTATTTTTTTGAGAGAGAGAGAGAGAGAGAGAGAGAGAGAGAGAGAGAGAATGAGCGGGGGAGGGGCAGAGACAGGGAGACACAGAATCTGAAGCAGTTGACCCTTGAAGAGCACAAGTTTGGACTCTGTGTATCCACTTATAAATTTCTTTTTTTAAATAAATACAGTATAGTATTGTAAATGTATTTTCTCTTCTTGGCAATTTTAATAAGATTGTCTTTAGCTTACTTTATGTAAGAATACAGTATCTAATACATATAAAATACAGTATATGTGTTAACCAACTGTTCATGTTTCACTTGAGGCAAAGTCAACAGTAGGGTATTAGCTTAGTTTTGGGGAAATGAAAATTTATACGTGTTTTTTTTTTCTGAGTAGCTTGGTGGGCCTCACTCACATGTTGTTCAAGGGTTAACTGGTACATATGTTAAAAAATTCCTAAGATGTACGTGTGGGATTGAACAGATAATTATAAAGCAAACACCCGCATAATAACTGCACAGGTTAAGAACTAGAACACTGCCAGAATCCAATTCTCCCCCCTACTTACAGGTCTGTCTCAGTTCATGATTCCGCTCCTTTACCTTGGAAGTAACTACTATTCTGAGTTTTGCAACTGTTGTTTCATTGTTGTTGTTGTTTGTTAATAGTATAACTGCTTATATATACAGCCCTAACAATTATTGGTTATTTCTGTGTTTGGAACTTTATATATATAAATGGAATCATACTGTGGTACATTTTTTTTGTGTGTCGTAATTTTTTCTTTCAACATGTATATGTATGGAATTAATTTGTTACCAGTGACATTGTGAAATATGCATTACTAGCCCCATTTTACAGTTGAGAATGTTGTGGCTTACTGATGTGGTAAGATGCTTTACTGATACTGTAGGATAGAATGCGGAGGTAAAATGCTCAAGTCCCCTTATACTCTTTTTTAAAAAAATTTTTTAATATTCATTTTTGAGAGAGAGAGCGCACAACCAGGGAAGGCAGAGAGAGAGGGAGACACAGAACCTGGAGCAGGCTCTAGGCTCTGAGCTGTCATCACAGAGCCTGATGTGGGGCTCAAACTCACGAACCATGAGATCATGACCTGAGCGGAAGTCGGATGCTTAACTGACTGAGCCAATCACGAGCCCCCTCTAATATATATTCTGTCAGGCATGTTTTCCAACACAGACCAGGTTTGACTACATTGAAAAGTATTGAAGTAGGTCGTCTCCATCCTTGACAATCCTGACAAAAATTTTAGGAGAACTTCTTACTAACCTTGGCACTTAGTAGCCCATCATTCTTAGATTGTACAGATTGGAAAAGGTTTTATCTGTAGTTGTCTCTGCTTGAAGCATCAGTAACATTTTCACTCTATTCCAAATTAAATCAGACTAATTCAGTTATTGTCATTCTGTACTTACACTTAAAATTTTTCCATTTAACCAATAATTTTATATCCATGCTTGCTAGTAGATGATTTCATAGATACTGCATCTTTTACATGTTGTGTGTTTTTTCTTCCTCTTCAGAAATGTCAATAAAGAAGATCTTTATCTTTTATTGCCGCTACTGTTTTGGTCATTGTACCATTTTCAATTTTCAGATCATCTTTACCTTTTTTAAAAAAAAAAAACTAAACCAGCACTGTTTAAAGTTTGTTTCCTATTATATGTAGTATAAATAACTTAAAAGCACATCTGTACAAATCTGCAAGCTATATCTTCATAATGAGAACCCATTGTACTTCTCTTCCTTGGGCTTGGTTTTCTTTTTTTCTTTTCTTTTTTTTATATAATATAATTTATTGTCAAGTTGGCTAACAGAGTGTATACAGTGTGCTTTTGGTTTTGGGGGTAGATTCCCATGATTCATCGCTTACATGCAGCACCCAGCGCTCATCCCAGCAAGTGTCCTCCTCAGTGCCCATCACCTGTTTTCTCCTCTCCCTCACTCCCTGCCCCCCCCATCAACCCTCAGTTTGTTCTCTGTATTTAAGAGTCACTTATGGTTTGCCTCCCTCCCTCTCTGTAACTATTTTTTTCACCAGGGTTTGGTTTTCTGTCTTCACTTTTTTCCCTTTTTCTTCTTTCTTTTTATTTTTTTTTTTTTATGTTTGTTTATTTTGAGACAGAGAGTGAACAGGGGTTGGGCAGAGAGAGTGGGAGAGAAAATTCCCAAGCAGGCTCCATGCTAGTAGCTGGGCTCAAACCCATGAACTGTGAGATCATGACCTGAACCGAAACCAAGAGTAGGATGCATAACCAACTAAGCCACCCAGGTGTTCTGTCATTTCATTTTTTTTGGTAAAGATTTTATTTTTAAGTAATCTCTGTACCCAACATAGGGCTTGAACTCACAACCCCAAGATCAAGAGTTGCATGGTCCACCGAATGAGCTAGCCAGGTACCCCTCTTTTTCTTGTCTCTCATGAGAGTCACCTGCAGTGGCCCTCAGCAGGACCAGGACACACAGGATGAGGGCCGTGGGGCGGGGGAAGCGGAGGCAAGAGCCCAGACAGGAAAAGACAAGACAGGGATAGTGATAGTTGAGGGGAAGGAGAGGCAGAGGAAAGGAAGGTGGATTTTGCAGCTCAGTGTCAAGACCCCAAAAGTAATAATACAGTGTTCCTTCTTTCTTAGAAAATGGTTGATGGTGTGTGTCTTGCTGCTTTGGATGATCTTTACTTTCATTCCCATTGTAGAACTCATTGTCTTTGACCCACGGCACAACAGAGTTAATAGTGTTAAAATTCAAAATTAAACCCAAGCATAGGAAGCACCTTTTAATAGAGAAAATGAACTAAAATAGTTTTGCTGCTAGTCAGCACTGTCTTTTGGTTGTAGCAGGGTTCAGAACTTTTCCTCTGGAACAGTTGTGTGCTTTTTTAAAAAAAAAATTTAATGTTTATTTATTTGAGAGAGAGTATGCGCACGCATATGCACACATTTGAACTGGGGAGGGGCTGAGAGAGAGGGAGAGAGAATCCCAGGCAGGCTGCATGGTCAGTGCAGAGACCTTCCCAGGGCTTGATCTCACCTGTGAAATCACGACCTGAGGCAGTATCAAGAGTCAGAAGCCGACTAACTCTTGATTTTGGCTCAGGTTGGAATCTTGCAGTTGGTGGGTTCAAGCCCCAAGTCCGGCTCTGCACTGACAGCATGGAGCCTGCTTGGGATTCTCTGTCTCCCTGTCTATCTCTGCCCTTCCTCACTCTTGTTCTCTCTCTCTCTCTCTCTCAATCTTTCTCTCTCTCTCAAAGATTAAAAAAAAAAAAAAAAAAGGAGTCAGATACTTAACTGACCGAGTCACCCAGGCACCCCTACAGTTTTGTTTTTTGTGTGAATTTATAACTGGAAAGTTCATAATAGAGGGATTTTTATATCCTGGGTTACTAAAGAGTAACTTGAGGAAAAGAACTTTGGAAATGACAATGTTTAAATCTGACCTCCAGTTATTTACCATTTTTTTGTCTTTTAAAAGTGCCTTGTCTATAACGAAATCACAATTGAATGGTAGAGAGTTGGGTGCTCTTCCTAAGGCCTAAACATTTTCAGGGTGGTTAGATATTTCAGTAGGTTAGAGAAAAATAACATTTTGGAATATATTTTAGACAGTTAAGTGACATGATACAGTGGTTAACTGAGACCCCAAACTATGATGAGATAACCAATTAAAAGATTTATCAAGGTGGACGCCATTAAAAAGAAATACAAGAGTAGGGATTACCTGGGTGGCTCAGTCAGTTAAGCATCCAACTTCAGCTCAGGTCATGATCTCGTGGTTTGTGGGTTTGAGCCCCACATTGGGCTCTGTGGTGACAGCTTGGAGCCTGGAGCCTGCTTCAGATTCTGTGTCTCCCTCTCTCTGCCCCTCCATCACTCAAGCTCTGTCTTTCTCTCTTAAAAATAAATAAACATTTAAAAATTAAAAAAAAAGTACAAACCCAAAAAGCACAGAGATACCATTAAAAAAAAAAAAAGAAAAATGCAAAAGTACATTCTCACTGAAGATGTCAAACAGTATATAAGTCCTGTATATGGGTTGAAATAGTTTCCATGTATTTCCTGCCCTGCACAGATCCTTTTACCCTAAGTGGAAAGTCCTTTTAATCAATTTTGCTTACATGTACATGTGGTGGATAAATTGAGATCCTAATTTTGGTGATAGAAACAATTTGGGCACATAATTAGCATATCATGCTGAAATTAAGGTATTGAATCATGTTAATTTTTCAGTATCAAGTAAGTTGTGTATTCTAGAATTAAGTGTATATATGGCTTCAGGAAGAAGAGAGCAAATATGGATGAAATTTCTTGAAGTAGGTATTCAGAACTTAAAAGATCTTAAATATACCATATCTCTGCTAAAAGAATTGTTGATCTGGATCCTGGCTAAATTTAGTCTTTTTTAAAAAATTAAATTTAAATTTAAGTGTAGTATACACTGACTCATTAATGTACAGGTGAATTTTCATAACATAAACATACCCATGGACCCAATAAATAGAACACTCCTAGCATCCCAGAGCACCCTTTCTTACCCCCTCAGTCACTAGAGGTAACCACTCTCCTCACTTCTTTTTTTTTTTTTTAATTTTTTTTTTTACATTTATTTATTTTTGAGAGACACAGAGAGAGACAGAGCACAAGTGGGGGAGAGGCAGAGAGAGGGAGGCACAGAACCCAAAGCAGGCTCCAGGCTCCAGGCTCCAAGCTGTCAGCACAGAGCCCCATGTGGGGCTCAAACCCACAAACCATGAGATCATGACCTGAGCTGAAGTCGGACACTTAACTGACTGAGCCGCCCAGGCGCCCTTCTCCTCACTTCTAATACGTTTAATTCTGACAACACTTTTATATCTGATTTTACTAGGGTAAGATTGAGATAACTAATTGAGATTGAATATAAATCTCTATGGTAAAAAACCACAAAACTATTAGAGATTTAAATTATGTAGTGAACTAGGACTTCTTTTTTTCCCCACGGAATTTATAACAAACCTAGAGGGCTCCAAGCTGGATCCAGGAGCTCATCTAATACATTATTTTAGGGCAGCTTTCTTCTGTATTTATACCTTTCTTCTTCTCTCTCCACACTATTATCAGTTTTCTGTAAAATTTCTAAATTTTTACAAATTTAGATATAAATTTCTATATTTATATAGAAATAAATTTCTATAGAAATAAATTTCTAAATTCTTAGGCGATGCATGTTAAAATTTCTACTTTTTTTGTGATATAGGTTAATATATTTATGTTGCTGTTGGTAAGTAGTTCTTTTATGCTATTATATTTAATCTTCTATTTTTTAAATTTTCATTGTATGTAAGTTGATTTAAAATAATCGTAAGGGGTACCTGGGTGGCTGAGTTGGTTAAGTGTTGACTTTAGCTCAGGTCATGATCTCATGGTTCATGAGTTCAAGCCCCACGTGGGGCTCTGTGCTGCCTGCTCACACTCTGTCCCTTCTCTCTCAAAAATAAATAAACATTAAAACAAAAATAAAAAATAAAATTGTAATAGTTTGTTTCATACTGTACTTTTTTCTACAAAAAAATCTGGCGCAGCAGTATTGCACTATATGGATATTTTTGCTTCTCTTTTTTGCTGTAAACATTTTTTGTTTATGTTTAGTATAATAGTATACCGAAGAAATATGTACATATATACATGAAAATATTTTATCAATTACTAATTGTAATTAAAAATAAAAGGATTTAGAAGGAACCTGGGAAAGTCTGACCAAAGTCTACCTGTCAGTGACCTCATGTGGAGAGGGCTGCTTATTCTTTCTGGAGTAAGGCTACTAGGTAAATAGGCAGAGCATGTGATACTGATTCCCTATCTTCCTTCCATCACCAAGTGTTTAATAAATGCGTATAATGTGCCAGGAATTGTGCCTTGAGGCTGGGAATACAGAGATAATTAAGAACAGGCTAGTGTGGATGGAAAAGGTATAAATAATTTCTATTATATAAAAATGAATTCTGTAGAAGAAGAATATGTAAAATGTTATGGGGCTATAGAAGAGGAAGAACCTGCATCCTACCTCTGTATTTTTTAATAATGGAAATTTTTTTTAAGCCCCACACAATGTGGGGCTTGAACTCACAACCCTGAGATCAAGAGTCACAGCCAGGTGCCCCTCTACCTCTATATTTTTAAGTACAAATTTTTATTTTGCCATATTTCCTGATCCTTATTTTAAGTATATTAATTGTACTTATAATATAAGAAAAGCATATTAAATAATTGGCTCCATCCCAAATAATTAACCTTATTTTCAGTTTTTATCTGCATCTCCAGTTAGGCTGTTCCCAGGTTGCTTCATGTGTTCTTTATCTTAAACATCTGGTCAGTAATGCAGTTTATGAAGCATGTTAACATTGATGAGTTTATTTGGTTTTTACAAAGATTCTGTAAGAGATATCAAGAGACGGTTTGTTACCCTTACCTTAGAGATGAGGAAATGACAATTGAGAAAGGTTAAGAGACTTGGTCAAGATCACTGGCTAGTAGAGCTAAAGTCTCATTCAGATCCCATTTCCTCTGTCTCAGATTAAAAACTCTGCTACAGTATATATCTACCATTTGTGATACCTAGCAGGGTACTTAGTTGGTATTCAAAAACTTAATTGATTAATTGATATTACTATTCATATTACAATTCTTCTAATGGAATAAATGCTGAAGGATAGTGTATCGGTTGCAGTGTATTTTGATGAGTACCATGATGTAGGAAAATGTGTCACGTTAGTAATTTTTGTAACTTTTGTTTCTCAGAATTGCTTATACATATCTACTTCTTATGATATTCTATAGCCTTTTGTTGATATTATGCTTATGTCCATTCTTACATAAACTTTATTTTGTAGGTTTCTGGGTAACTTGATTTCCCAGAACCCCCTCTGAATTTTAACCTCTTAGAGAAGAACCATTTTCCTTACAATGCTGTCTAATAATTCTCAAGAAATATTTGTCGAATGAGTAAATGAATAACTCTTTCAGTGCTTTTTAAAGTAAGCATGGCTATGTATTTTACTCTTTCTATATCTGTAGAATCCTAAATTGCATGAAATATTTCACTTTTTAATGGCAAACTTGAGTTAAATCTTTTGTTTTAAAATAATATCTCTAATGAATATGCAAACCTTAACAACTTAACTAGAGATATCTATGCTTTATGTGTGGCCTATCCTGAACCCCTTGGAGAAAGACTTTATACAGAAACTAAGATTTTTTTGGAAAATCACGTACGGCATTTGCACAAGGTAAGGAGTGATACATACATGATATAAGTATGTTTGTAGCTGGGTAGTCACTTGACTAGTTTACTGTTTTCCAGTGCAGAATTTATATCAGATTAAGGTTATTTGCTTTGTTTCCTAAATAACATTTTTCTAATTATATATATTTAAGATCTATGAGTTAAGCATTACGTTGTTAGATTCTCCAAAGGATATCAGGTTTAGTTATTCAAGATTGTATAATTCGTAACTGAAAGAGTGGGGTTTCAAATCAAGGTTTGCTCAACTTTAAAATTTGCTTCTATGTCCTCTGGATGGTGTTTACTAGAACCAAATTTTCTCTTATTCTTCCCACCTCTTGGTAAATCTCTATTATTTTCAACCTTTTAGCTGCCTCTTCATATCCTACATAAAGTCTTACAAAAGCCTAAAACTAAAAAGGGAAATGATAAATTAAAAAGCATGATAGAGACTGTCCTTGTGACCAGTTACTTTAGTTAGTAATGTCATATGTACAAGGGCAACATCACAGATTTGATCTTTGTATGAACAAAAGAATTTCCATGTTGGGGCTATAAACTGGACTTTACCTTTTATTAGCCATGTGACCATGGGCAACTCACTTAATCTACCTTGTGGATTGAAATGTCTTTGTTTTTTTTCTCTTTAAAGTTTATTTTGAGAGAAAGAGGGGGAGAGAGCATGTGAGCAGGGGGAGGGGCAGAGATAGAGAATCCTAAGCAGCTCCAAGCTGTCAGCGTAGACCCCAACTCAGAGCTCAATCTCACAAACCATGAGATCATGACCTGAGCCAATATCAAGAGTTTGATGCTTAACTAACTGAACCACCTAGGTGCCCCATTTCTTTATCTTTAAAATGGAGATAAAACAACACTATATAATAAGGTGTCTGACCTTGGGCGTGGCTAGGTGCAGTTATGTTTTAAAGTGGTGATAACCCAAGAGCATAATTGATTGTTTGATGTTTCCCTTAAAACCTTTAAAGGTAATGCTCTACTTTTTATTATATATGGCAGATACATTTTAGTGTTCTAATATGTACATTTGTTAGTTGATAAAAGCAACTTTAATAACATACTTTAAATTATTCTTAAAATGTTTAGTATGTGAAGTTTTGAAGTTCTGCTATGATAATCTAGTGAACTTTGGTTATACCATGATTGTTACCTGTGTGAGCCATTTATCAATTTTGTACTTTTATATATTAGCATAGTTTGCATTTCTTTAAATGTTTTATTTTGAAATACTTTTCAGACTTACAGAAAAGTTGCAAAAATAATACAGAATTCATGTATCCTTTTTACCAGTTTTCTTAAGGTTAACGTCTTGCATAGCAGTGGTACAATTATTAAAGCTAGGAGGGGCACCTGGGTGGCTCAGTTGTTTAAGCATCCGACTCTTGGTTTCGGCCCAGGTCATGATCTCACTGTTCATGGGATCGAGCCCTGAATGGGGCTGTCAGCACAGAGCTTCCTTGGGATTCTCTCTCCCTCTCTCTCTGCCCCTCCCCTGCTTTCTCTCTCAAAATAAATAAATAAACATTAAAAAAAACTTCGAAATTAATAGTGGTATAATTGCATTTAAAAATGATACTGTGAAATAGTTTTAGGAAAGTTTAGATTACTTATATAATTATGCACCATATGTTTTCTCAGATTCTGTGACAAAAAAGAAGTTGGCTAATTTATTGATGACAACGTAAATTATTAACATAACCAACAGATTAGAAGCAGTTTTACCTGTGAGAAGAAAATTTGATTTGTTGGGGGAGGGAACTTTTTAAATTACTAAAGCATTACATTGCCGTTTTAGATAATTTAGAACATTCTGGTAAGCAAAAACAGGAAAATCATCACCTAAACATCACTCCTGCCTTCAGAATTAACTACATCTATTTTGGCACATATTAATATATATACATATATATAACTTGATATTTGTCTTTTGCATACTTTTGCTTTATTTTTTTATTTTTTATTTTTTTAAAAATTTTTTTTTCAACGTTTATTTATTTTTGGGACAGAGAGAGACAGAGCATGAACGGGGGAGGGGCAGAGAGAGAGGGAGACACAGAATCGGAAACAGGCTCCAGGCTCTGAGCCATCAGCCCAGAGCCCGACGCGGGGCTCGAACTCACGGACCGCGAGATCGTGACCTGGCTGAAGTCGGACGCTCAACCGACTGCGCCACCCAGGCGCCCCTGCTTTATTTTTTTATTAGAAAACTGAATCATATACAGGTTTTTTCCTAATAATTTATTTAGTTTTTAATTTACATCCAAGTTAGTTAACATATGATTTCAGGAGTAGATTCACAACAGTGATTTCAGGAGTAGATTCCTTAGTGCCCCTTACCCATTTAGCCCATGTCCCCTCCCACAACACCTCCAGCAACCCTGTTTGTTCTCTATATTTAAGAGTCTCATATGTTTTGTCCCCCTGTCTGTTTTTATATTATTTTTGCTTTTCTTGTCTTATGTTCATCTGTTTTGTATCTTAAAGTCCTCATACAAGTGAAGTCATATGTATTTGTCTTTCTCTGACTAATTTCGCTTAGCTATAATCTGCTTTTCGATTTTAATAATAATGTAAGTCTCTTTCTTGTCATTAAATGAACTTTTATAATCCTGGCAATGATGTAAAAGTTTTCATTGTGTGGAGGTACTGTGATTTGTTTAAATATTCTCATACTGCTGGGCATATGGATTATTTCCAATTTGTGTAATTTGTTTTTATAAACAGTGCTTCTGTGAATATCCTTGTAGCTAAATTATT